>NW_026526810.1:19223800-20451300 GCF_024362965.1 Panthera pardus | reverse complement strand
AGCAATGTGGAGGCCAAAGGACTCTGAATTCCAAGAGTCCAGGCTGCAGAGTGACAGAGATGTCTCCAGGGACACACGGGGACAACCTGGCAGGCCATAGGTGCATGATTGTGAACTGGGAGAGATAAAATGGATGGCATAGGCACTGATGGGAGGGATTCCTCTTCTGCAGAGAGACAAAGGAAAGAGAAATAGAGGCTGTGGAAGGACAATATCTGGACAAGAGAAAAACCACAGACTGGGATGGAGAAAGATCCAGTTACTAACTGTGGGGCTTTCTTTGGACTGGTGCCAGCTGCCCCGTTTGTGCACCTGCGGAGGAGGGGAGCCAGCTCCTGGTTCAGTAACTAGTTCAGAGGTGCAGTCCACAGTGGGAGAAAGCAATACCCTCCCTGGAGTGCTGTAGGAAGAAGGTATATAACTGTTCAAGGGACAAAGACTGCCTGCACCCACCAGCCAGAGGCCATACATTGATGGCATGGAGCGGCACTTCCCTGAAACTAGGGTGCACAGGGGGACCCTTTAAGATATCGGGGTTTAAATCCCAGCCAAGAGCCAAGGAGGCGCAGGAGTTGGTGGAGTGGGACAAACTGCTTCATTTGCACCTGTGGCACTGCAAGGACGGCCTGAACAGAGTGGTCTGGGACACCCAGTCCATGGATGTTGCCATTTTTCTCCCTATCACCAACAAGGTGGGGCTTCAGGGAATGGACATTGGGCCCACACTGGAGGCAGGACTGGTGCACACCAAACCATGCCCCTCCATGCCAGGTAACTGCATATCTACTGAAGCAGTATTGATGCTGATGAACCAGACAGCCCCTCCTCCAGACCAGCACTGCCACCAGTTCCAAGGCACCCAGCAGTTTTGCATTTTTTGATTTAATTCTTGGAAAATTCATAGTATATATATGTTTTTTTCTTCCTTATTTCTTCCCTCTAGTCTGGTTATTCTGATTGTTGGTTTGTTTAAGCAGACATATTTAATCTATTCTCTTTATACCTGTTCTATATCTCCTTATTTATTTTCCTCTCTCTCTCTCTCTCTCTGGATTAAGCCATATAGTTTATCTGCTTGGTCAATTTTCTTTTATTTCAACTCCCCTCCCCCCCCCCATTGGTTTGTTGTAGCTGCTATTTTTGGTTGTTTTGTTTTTTGTTTTTGTTTTTTGCTTGTTTGTTTTTTGTTTGTTTATTTGTTTTTTGTTGTTTTTTGTTTTGTTTGTTTTCTTTTCTAGGGCTACTTCAATGAACAAATCAAAGCACACCTGATGGAAGGTCCAAAACATCACTATGGGGAGGGAGATAAAGCAACCAAAGTCACAACAACAGAGAGCAAGGAACACACTCCAAAAAAGCACCTCCTGAAGGGCCAGGCCCTGGACAGTGTATGACCCCTCTTTAATATAGTAGTGCTCACAGGTGCAGGACACATAACAAGCTTTTAAAACACATAAGGGACAGAAAACTAGCCAAAATGATGAAACAGAAGAATTCTCCTCAAAAGAAATTCCAGGAAGAAATGACAACTAAAGAATTGACGAAAACAGACATAAACAATCTAACTGAACAATAATTTAGCATGATAGTAATAAAATTAATTACTAGGCTTGAAAAAAGGAGAGAAGACAGCAGAGAATCTATTGCTGCAGAGATCAAGGAACTAAAAAATAGTTATGATGAATAAAAATGCTGTAAATGAGGTGTAAAATAAACTAGACATAGTGACAGTGAGGATTGAAGAGGCAGAGGAGAGAAAAAGTGAAGTAGAAAATAAAATTATGGAAAAAGATGATACTGAGAAAGCTGAGAGAGAGAAAAAAATTCTAGACCCGAGGGGAGAATTAGAGAACTAAGTGATTCAATGAAACATAATATCTATTATCATAGGAGTTCCAGAAGAAGAAAGAGAGAAAGGGGCGGAAAGTGTACTTGAACAAATCATAGCCAAGAACTTCCCCAGTTTAGGGAAGGAAACGGACATTGAAATCCAGGAGGCACAGAGAACTCCCTTCAGTGGTAACTTGAATTGATCTTCTGCACGACATATCATAGTGAAACTGGCAAAATAGAAAGATAAAGAGAGAATTCTGAAAGCAGCTAGGGACAAACAGGCCTTAACCTACAAGGGTAGACACATAAGGGTAGTAGCAGACCTATCTACTGAAACTTGGCAGGTCAGAAGGGAGTGGCAGGAAATACTCAATGTGCTGAATAGGAAAAATATGTAGCCAAGAATCCTTTATCAAGCAACACTGTCATTCAGAATAGAAGGAGAACTAAAGGTTTTCCCAGACAAACAAAAACTGAAGGAGTTCATCACTACTAAACCAGACCCTAAGGGGGGGCTCTGTGAGTGGAATGTTGCAAAGATCAAAAAGTACCAGAGACACCACTACAAGCATGAAACCAACATGATAACACAATGACTCTAAATCCATATCTTTGAATAATAACACTGAATGTAAGTGGACTAAATGCTCCTATCAAAAGACATAGGTTATAAGAATGGATAAAAAAACAAGACCCATCTATTTTCTGTCTATGAGAGACCCATTTTAGATCTGAGGACACCTTTATATAGAAAGTGAGGGGATGGAAAACCATCTATCATGATACTTGTAAGTCAAAAGAAAGCTAGAGTAGCCATACTTCTATCAGAAAAACTAGATTTTAAAATAAAAGTTGTAACAAGAGATGAAGGGCATTATATCATAATTATGGGTCTATTCATCAAGAAGAGCTAACAATTATAAATGTTTATGCACCCAATTCAGAGGAACCCCAATATATAAAACAATCACAAACCTAAGCAATCTTATTGGTAAGAATGTGGTAATTGCAGGGATTTTAATACTACACTTACAACAATGGACAGATCATCTAGGCAGAAAATCAATAAAGAAACAATGATCCTGAATGATGCACTGGACCAGATGGACTTGACAGATACATTCAGAACTTTTCACCCTAAAGCAGCAGAATACACATTCTTCTCAAGTGCACATGGAATATTCTCCAAGAGAGATCACATACTAGGTCACAAAACAGCCCTCAATAAGTGTAAAAGAATTGAGATCATACCATGCACATTTTTAGATCACAATGCTATGAAACTTCAAATCAACAACAGGAAAAAGTGTGGAAAACCTCCACATGCATGGAGGTTAAAGAACATCCTACTAAGGAATGAACAGTCAACCAGGCAATTAAAGAAGAGATTCAAAAAATATATGGAAACAAATGGAAATGAAAATACAACAGTCAAAATCCTTTGGGGTGCAGCAAAGGCAGTCCTAAGAGGAAAATACATTGCAATCCAGGCCTATCTGAAGAAATAAGAAAAATCCCAAATACAAAATCTAACAGCACACTTAAAGGAACTAGGAGCAGAACAGCAAAGACACCCCAAGGCCAGCAGAAGATAAATAATAAAGAGCAGAAATAAACAATATAGAATCCAAAAAAACCATAGAACAGATCAATGAAACTAAGCTTGTTTTTTGAAAAAATAAAATTGATAAACCCCTAGCCAGACTTCTCAAAAAGAAAAAAGAGAGAACACAAATAGATAAAATCATGAATGAAAATGGACTTATCACAACCAATCCCTCAGAAATACAAACAGTTATCAGAGAATACTATGAAAAATTATATGTCAACAAACTGGACAATCTGGAAGAAATGGACAAATTCCTAGACACCCACACATTGCCGAAACTCAAACGGGAAGAAATAGAAAATTTGAACAGACCCATAACTAGTGAAGAGATTGAATCAGTTATCAACAATCTCCCATCAAATAAGAGTCCTGGGCCAGATGGCTTCCCAAGGGAATTCTACCAGACATTTACAGCAAAGTTAATACTTATCCATCTGAAGCTCTTCCAAAAAATTGAAACGGAAGGAAAGCTTTGGCTCATTCTATGAAGCCAGCATTACCTTGATTCCAAAACCAGACAGAGACCCCACAAAAAAGGAGAGTTACAGGCCAATATCCCTGATGAACATGGATGCAAAAGTTCTCAACAAGATACTTACAAATTGAATTCAACAGCATATAAGAAGAATTATCCACCATAATCAAATGGGATTCATTTCTGGGCTGCAGGGCTGGTTCAGTATTCACAAATCAATCAATGTGATACATCACATTGATAAAAGAAAGGATAAGTACAATCTTATCCTGTCAATAGATGCAGAAAAAGAATTTGACAAAATACAGCACCCTTTCTTTTCAACTTTTTTTAACATTTATTTTTCAGAGACATAGACAGAGTGTGAGTGGGGGAAGGGCAAAGAGAGAGGGAGACACAGAATCTGAAGCAGGCCCCAGGCTCTGAGCTGTCAGCACAGAGGCTGATGCGGGGCCCAAACCCACAAACCATGAGATCATGACCTGAGCCAAAGTCAGACGCCTAACTGACTGAGCCACCCAGGTACCCCACAGCATCCTTTCTTAATAAAACCCTCAAGAAATTCTGGATAGAAGGAACATACCTAAACATCATAAAAGCCCACAGCTAATATCATCCTCAATGGGGAAAAACTGAGAGCTTTCCCCCTGAGATCAGGAACATGACAGGGATGTCCACTCTCACAACTGTTGTTTAACATAGTGTTGGAAGTCCTAGCATCAGCAATTAGACAACAAAATGAAATAAAAGGCATCAAAATTGGCAAAGAAGATGTCAAATTTTCACTTTCCACAGACAACATGATACTCTACATGGAAGGCCAAAAGGCTACTAGAACTGATACATGAATTCAGCAAAGTCTCAGGGTACAACATCAATGTACAGAAATCGGTTGCATTTCTCTACACTAATAATGAAGCACCTGAAAGAGAAATCAAGGAACTGATCCCATTTACAATTGCACCAAGAACATAAAATACCTAGGAATAAATCTAACCAAAGATGTAAAAGATCTGTATGCTGAAAACTATAGAAAACTTATGAAGGAAATTGAAGAAGACAAAGAAACGGAAAAACATTCCATGCTCATGGATTGGAAGAATAAATATTATTAAAATGTCAACACTACCCAAATCTATCTACACATTCAATGCAATTCCAATAAAATTGCACCAGCATTCTTCTCAAAGCTAGAACAAACAATCCCAAAATTTATATGGAACCACAAAAGACCCTGAATAGCCAAAGTAATATTGAAAAAGAAAACTAAAGTGGGAGGCATCACAGTACCGGGCTTTAGCCTATATTACAAAGATGTAATCATCAAGACAGTATGATATTGGCACAAACACAGACGCATAGACCAATGAAATAGAATAGAGAACCCAGAATTGGACCCACAAATGTATGGCCAACTAATCTTTGACAAAGCAGGAAAGAGTATCCAGTGGTAAAAAGACAGTCTGTTTAGCAATGGTGCTGGGTGAACTGGATAGCAACATGCAGAAGAATTAAACTAGACCACTTTCTTACACCATACACAAAAATAAACTCAAAATGGATGAAAGACCTAAATGTGAGACAGGAAAACATCAAAACTCTAGAGGAGAAAACAGGCAACAACGTATTTGACCTCAGCCACAGCAATTCTTGCTTGACACATCTCCAAAGGCAAGGGAATTAAAAGTAAAAATGAACTATTGGGACTTCATGAAGATAAAAAGCTTCTGCACTACAAAGGAAACAATAAACAAAACTAAAAGGCAACTGATAGAATGGGAAAAGATATTTGCAAATGACATATTGGATAAAGGATTAGTATCCAAAATCTGTAAGGAATTTACCAAAGTCAACACCCAAAAACAAATAATCCAGTGAAGAAATGGGCAGAAGACATGAATAGACACTTTTCCAAAGAAGACATCCAGATGGCCAACAGACACATGAAAAGATGCTCAATGTCACTTATCATCAGGGAAATACAAATCAAAACCACACTGAGATACCACCTCACACTGGTCAGTCATAGTGGCTAAAATGAACAATTGCACTGTTGGCAGGAATGCAAACTGGTGCAGCCACTCTGAAAACAGTGTGGAGGTTCCTCAAAAAATTAAAAATAGAGCTACCCTATGACCCAGCAATAGAACTACTAGGAATTTATCCAAAGGATACAGGAGTGCTGATTCATAGGGGCACATGTACCCCAATGTTTACAGCAGCGCTATCAACAATAACCAAATTATGGAAAAAACCTAAATGTCCATCAACTGATGAATGGATAAAGAAGATGTGGTTAATATATACAATGGAATACTACTTGTCAATGAGGAAGAATGAAATCCTGCCATTTGCAGCCACGTGGATGGAATTGGAGGGTATTAAGCTAAGTGAAATAAGTCAGTCAGAGAAAGACAGATATCATATGTGTTCACTCATGTCGAACTTGAGAAACTTAGCATAAGACCATGGGGTAAGGGAAGGGGAAAAAACAGAGGGAGGGAGGCAAACCATAAGAGACTCTTAAATACAGAGAACAAACTGCGTGTTGATGGTGGGGGGAGAGGGGAAAATGGCTGATGGGCATTGAGGAGGGCACTTGTTGGCATGAGCACTGGGTGTTGTATGTAAGCAATGAATCATGGGAATCTACCCCCAAAACCAAGAGCACACTGTACACACTGTATGTTATCCAATTTGGCAATAAATCATATTAAAAAAATAAATTTTCTGAGGTTTGTTTTATGGTCCAAGATGTAGTATACATTGGTATATGTTCTATGGGCACTTAAAAAGTATGTTCTGCTGTTGTTGGGTGGAGTATTCCATATGTGTCAATTAGATCCTATTGGTTGATGGTGTTATTCATTGCGTCTATATCCTTGTTGATTTTCTGTGTGGTTGTTCTATTAATTGCTGAGAGGGAAATGAAATTTCCAACTATAGAACTGTACATGTGTCTTTCTTCTTTCAGTTCCATTAGTTTTTTGCATCACATATTTTGCAGTTCTGTTGTTTGGTACATACATATTTAAGATTTCTATGTCTTTTTAGTAAATTGACTCTTATTATTATATAATGTCTCTCTTTGCACCTAATATTTTTTCTGAAGTCTATCTTATATTAATACAGCCAGTTGTGCTTTCTTTGGATTAATGCTTGAATATCTTTTTCCATTCTTTCACATTTTAGCCTACTTATATTATTATTTTTGAAGTAATTTTTTTGTAGACTGTACATAGCTGAATCATGTTTTATAATCCACTCTACCAGTCTCTGTCTTTTAATTATATTTATACCATTTATATTCAATGGAAGTTTAATGTTAGGAATGTGGGTTAATTGTTTTATTTTGTAATTCCATTTTGATTTATCTCCTGTATTTTTGAATATATCTCTTTTGTAGCTTTTTCAAGTTGTTTCTCTAGGTGTTAAATTATATATACAATACTTGTCATAGTGTTATCATTTTATCAGTTTGAGTTAAATTTAGAAAAACCTTACCCCTCTCTATATCCTTTTACTTCCTCCATTTGTGATAAAGTTGTCTTAAATATTTCCTCTACATAGATTTATAACTACATCAAAGAGTGTTACAATTTTTGTTTCAAAATCAAACATAATTTAGAAGATCCAAGAGGAGAGGAAAATGTTGTATTTACCCATTTCTTGTTTCCATTTTTTCTTTTTTACCTTCCTGATGCTCCAGAATTCCTTCCTTTAGCTGTCCTTTTATGTTTTGATAACTTCCCTTTGCCATTCTTTTAGGATAGTTCTTTCAGTTTTGTCCATCTAAGAAGGTCTGATTTCATCTTCATTCTTGAAGGATATTTTCACTGGATAGAAGATTCTAGGTTAATAGTTTTTATTTTTTCATTACTTCAAAAAATATTCCACTTCTTCTGTCATTTGAATTGTTTTTACTGTCTAGGTATATTGTCATTTGCTAGTGGTTTCAAGAGTTTTTCTTTGTCTTTCTTTAGTCTTCAGAAGTTTGTCTATTTTATGTCTTGATGTGGATTTCTTTGAATTTATCATTTTTTAATATCATTAAGTGTCTTGGATCTGTAACGTTTATGTGTTTTGCCAAATTTGGGGAGTTTTCAGCCCTTATTTCTTTAAATGCTTTTTCAGCTACACAGTCTTTCTCTTCTTCTGGGATTCTTATTACATGAATGTTAAATATCTTATTATTGTCCCACATGTTTCTGAGGTTCTGTTAATTTTTTTAAAACTCTATCAGATTGTATTTCTGTTGTTCTGTCTTCCAGTTCATCAGTTCTTTTCTCACCACCCCCCTCCATTTTGTTGTTAAGCTCATCTTTGAGTGTTAATTTTGCTATTGTTTTTTTTTTTTTTTCCACTTCTATTTGGCTCTTCTTTTCTGAGACTGTTTCTTTGCTGGGATTTTCTCTTTTCCCCCCATTTGCTTCAAGTGTCTGTTATTGCTTGTTGAAGTGTTTTTATTTTGGCTGCTTTAAAAATTTCAGTCAGATAATTCTAACATCTTTTATTTAAATGTTTTCTTCTATTTTTTTCAGGTTGAGGTTTTCCTGGTTATCACTGTGACAGTTGATTTTTTTTAATTAAAACCTTTTGAGTTTCATTGAACATTTTGGGTATTATGAAACTCTGTATTCCTATTTAAAGTTTCTTTTAGCTGACTTCCTCTGACACCACACCAGCAGAAAGGCCTGACTTCCTCTGACACCACACCTACCATCCTGGCTGGAAGGGGGTAAAGCACCATATTACTTCTTATGTGGCTTCTAGTGACACCATTGGGGGTGCCCTCATTACTGCCAAGCAGTGGTTAAAGTCCTGACTTTCCACTTGGCCTCCTCTGAAATCTTAGCAAAGATGGGGAGGGGTTCTTTTTATTGCAGGGAGGGGTAAAGTTTAGGTTCCCAGTGTGTGGTTTCTGCCTACACAGGGGTTGAGGGGTGTGTAGGGAGGAGATGGGACTACCTAGCACCCAGTAGAGGTGAACATCCCAGATCCCCATAAGTCTTCTCTGACACCAATAGGGATGGGGGCCTGGGTCCTTTATTTCAGCCTGGGGAGGGTGGAGGTTTAGACTCCCCACTTGGCCTTTGCTGTCTTGGGTGGATATGGGTTTGCAGTGTTTGGCTCCAGTAAAGCAGTTACTGCCTAAAAGTTTTCTGTCCTGCTAAGCTGCACCTTAACTACTCCTTTGGTTAGAAAAAGTAGGCTTTAGGGGAGCCTGGGTGGCTCAGTCTGTTGAGCGTCCGACTTTGGCATCAGGTCATGATCTCGCAGTTCGTGAGTTTGAGCCCCGCGTCGGGCTCTGCTGACAGCTCAGAGCCTGGAGCCTGCTTTGGATTCTGTGTCTCCCTCTCTCTGCCCCTTTCCTGCTCATGCTGTGTCTCTCTCTCTCTGTCTCTCAAAAATGAATAAATGTTAAAAAAAAAAAAAAAGCATGCTTTTCTTGGGACTTTTTTGCTTTGTGCTTGTTGGTCTTTCCAGGTTGCCAACTTCTTCAGCACCCTTTCTGGGATATATGAGGCAAAATAAAAATTCAGGGGCCTCACTGCTCTGTCATTTCTTGGGTCCCTAACCAGTTTTCTTTCTTCTCTCTACCTTTCAGAGTCTTCTTATGGTTGTTTTATACAAAATGTCAGGTTTTTCATTGTATTTATCAAGAGAAAGAGGGAAAAGTAGGTCTACTCTGTCTTCCTGGGAGCAGTAGTCCTGAGATGTATCTTTATAGTGTTGGCAGATATCACAGTATGTTTCCATGCTGGCCTGAATTCTTCAGGAGAGGAGAATTGTAACAATACAACTGAGTAGGTGAGAGTGGGTGGGTTCCAGTGTACCCAGTAGGGTTGCAAACTGTTGTGTACTTGGGAGGCTGGACATTTTATTCTCATTCCTACTAGTTTTGTCAGTGTGCCAATTCTGGGACTTTTGCTATCGGAGACATTCATCACCTTCACTGTTCTCTGCTTTGAATCTCAGTGTCTGGCTCCTGCTTGGGCTCCCAGGTCAGCATCTTCCTGCTGAGTTTGGCCAATAGGAAGCTCTGCTGGGAGATTGAGGGATGGGGAGAGGTAAGCTGGTACTTCTTACCACTCCACTCTGCTTTGGGAGGGATCTCTTCTGGCACTCCACCTTCTTTCAGAAAGGCCCACCATGGTTTCTGCACTCACTTCTTCCTCTGCTCTCAGCTATGGTGGGGTGGAAATTTTCCCACTGTTGCTAATTGTTAGCCTTTGGTGAGTGTCACAGCATGTCCATTCTCTTGTGTAACCAGTTTCCACGGTTACGTCTTCAGCTTCTAGTTCCTTCTTGGACCCTGGTTGATTCAGTCAGTGAAGGAAGGAAGAGGCAAAGGCAGCAGCTGAGGTTGAAAAGGAGGGAGGGTGTATGGGAGTTTAAGGAGGGAGATGGAGGAGAACAGGAATGAAAATTGCCTTGGGAGATGTGTTAAAATTGTTGGGCAGTTTTAGGACCCAGTGGGAACACTGCACACAGAAGTCATGTAAGACTGTCAGAACCACAGAGGGTTCTCTATGGCTACATTCGGCTGCTTAGATGCTGGCACAGGGCAGGAAAGCCAATGTTGGGAGTTTTGCCATGAGTGGCAGACAAACCCCAGGGTAGCCCCCATGATCCCTACTGCCTGGTGGTCATGTCCTTGTGTGATTCCCTCCCCTGAGTTAAAGGTAGGCCTTGTGCCTGGCTTCCAACCAGTAGGATATGGCAAAGGCAGTTGATGGGATGTCACTCCTGTTTTTGTGTTACATTATGTAAAATTTTGCCTTGCCAGTGGATTCACTCTGGAGACTCTCATGGTTGCTTGATGAAGTGAGCAGTTGGACGAGTCCACATGGCAAGGAACTGCAGGAACCTGTAGAAGGTGAGGGTGGCTTCTGAGAGCTTAGTGTGTGGTCTCTAGTCAACAGCTATCAAGAAGCCAGGGCCCCAGTCCTGTAGGACCAGGAAGTGAATTCTGCCAACATTGAGTCATCTTGGAAGCAGATTTTTCCCTCGTTGAGCCTCTAGATAAGAAAAAAAGCCTGATGACACCTTGAGATCCTTAGCAAATGACCCAGCTAAGCCTGCCCCAACACCTGACCCACAGAAACCCTGAGCTTATAAACATGTGTTGTTTTAAGCTTACCAATTTTGTAGTAATTTGTTATGCAGCAATAGAAAACTCACACATCAGGTGAGCTTGACAGAATGAGTTGGGGCAAGTAGGAGGAGAGGGTTTTCTGGGAAGAGGAGTGGGGACAGGGGGTGTTTGGCTGATGAAGAAGCAGAGAAGCTCCCTGCCATTGAGGTGATCACATAACTGAGAGTCCAGGGGGTGGGAAGCATCATCTCTGTAGATGTTGAAACCAAAATATGACAAAGGTAGAACAAGACCACAAGCTATGATTCAGATCTTCAAAGAATGAAGAGATATGACCAGGAAGATATTAGTTGTTTCAGTAAGGGGTTGGTGGGGCATTCCAATGACATGTTCTAAAGCAGCTGGAATACTTTAGGGATGGGAGAAGATTGCAGTGGAGAACAAGGAGGATACCTTTCCAAACTCTTGGTAGGACTAACTACATAATTTCTGGAGCCCCATGCAAATGAAAATGTAGGGCTCCTTTTTTAAAAAACAGGAAAAAAGTGATGTTAAGAGTATTAAAATGTAAAGCTTTTTCCTTTCTTCCACACTCTTTTTCTTGACTTGTCACAGTATTTTAAAATGTCATTATTCTAAGGAAGGACAAATTAAAAACCTAAATTATTAGCATGAATGTCATCCCTGATCTTTATTTTGAAGTATCATTTTAAATGCAAATATGAGAGCATTTAACTTGTAGGTGGAATCAGGAAAGTTGTACAATTTGTATTTTGCAGTTCATACATGCATGTGGACTTTGTTTTTACCAGACAATGGAAACATTGCATTAAACTAATGTAAATGTATTTACTTTACTTTTTGATACAGGCATATTCTACCAACACTCCACCTTCTTCTTACTGATGAGTGAGTCACAAGGAGTGGTGAATCCATGTATTGTACCCATTGAACCCATAGTCATGTACATTGCTTCTCAGTGTTGCAAATCCTGCTCAACCAAAGCTCACAACGAGTGTTGGGTTCAAAGCAACTATTGAAAGCAAACCATTCTGCTGCAAATCAAAGGTTATTTCTGGGGTTATGGGATGCTAGCAAATGTAAAAGAATAAAATTGTAATGGTTAGAAATATAATCCAAGAGTAGGACATCATAACCTTTTAATTTTACTTTCAATAAGCAGTTGTTTTCATTTTCATAGTAGGTATTATTTTCTCATTACAAAGGTATTAATTTGTTAGATGCAAAACCCATAAAACCATAGCATAGACAGGAACAAAGGAGAAAGCCCCCACCATCCAGAGGTACTCATGTTTCAGAGGCTGGGTCTTTTTGGTCTTCTGTTCTATGAAAATGCTATGTATATATTTATATCAAGAAAAATATCATAGTTTATCAATGTTTTTTATGTATCCTTAATTTTCCCCCATATCAATCAATATCCTTATAGAGCATTTTAGTTGAATAGCATTTCATACTGCACACATATTACAACTTAACTAATGCTTCAGAGAGAGACTGCATGGATTCCATATGGATTCCCCAAAGTGCAAACAATATTTCCAGTTTGCTTTTCATCAACAGTGGTTTCTTTCTGGCTGACCTGGTGAGAAGAGTGACAACGGAACATGCATCTAGAGAACAAAGATGGTGGGCTGACCTCTGGTGTGCTGGAGATGGAGCTACATCAGTCATCTGCTCCTATGTGTGCTGGTCTGGGAAGGCCAGGGCTGGCGGTACCTGCCACCAGCAACCACAGGCTACTGCAGGGAGTCAACAGGGTAGACCCCACATCCCCCTACTCCAGCAGGGCAACTGGGCAGAGCTGCTTGGCTTCTGTGGACCAGGATTTTGGTTCATTCCTCACAGAGCAGAGGTGAGTTTATAATAGTTTTATCTGGTAAATGTGGAAGCCACACATATTGTGTTTTATGAGTGTAGTTCCCCTATTTTTTGTGGGAAATTTTCAGATATTATACAAGGAATGCAAGAATCTTTCTGTCATTAGATCACTTTCCTGGCCTGTTTCAAATGAATGCTCTTTCTAAAATGTAGCTAACATAACCCCAAAAGATTACAAAAATAGAAAAGAGTTTTTAGCATGAACTTGGAATTTATTATATTATTTTAAGGCGTTAAAAGTATTCCATGATTTTAAAAAGCACATGCTGTATCCTTATATGCTTATATATATGTATCTTGAAATATGCTTTATTCCTATAAATGTCAAGTGAATCATTTCAATATTTTTTTCACGTTAGAAAAATCTTGATTTACATTAAAAAAACTTTTGATAAACCCTTAAATATTTACCAAAGTAAAACAATAAATAGGTATAAAAGTGTGCTATAAGTGTCTATTCATACCCATGTAGGGACATACTGGTTACCCTACAGATCTGGGCATCCTGGTCCCTACAGGCAAGAAGTCCTGCTTAACCAGGACCCACGCAGTACCAGTGGTCTAATGTTGAAAAAGGCAAAGATCACAGAAATACATACAAGTGTGGTATATAGTCCTGCCACTTGTCTGAGACTGCCTTCTCAGGTCCTAGCTCTGCATGGCATCTGCTTTGATGCTTGGGAGTTTGCTGTCATCAGCATCTTTGGCTCAAGTTGCTCCGCTGCTGTGTTCCTGTGAATATAGAACGTCGGCACAGTAGGTGTGTGGGGATGGGGAGAGGTACCTGCCCATGAGTGTGCCTCTCTGGAGCTGAGTAGGGGATTGTCAGTGCCTGGCCCACCTGAACCAGTAAAGGGCTGCAGGTATGGTGGGGCTGGGTCCACTTGTCAAAGCATGCGCACAGGGCTACCTAGCCCATGGGAGAGCTTCCCACTGGGCTGGGGTGGGTGGGCAGCTCCCAGCTGTGAGGGCCAGTTTTATTTTGTAAAGGGCTAGAGGAGGCCATTGCCTGTTTGTGTCCCACACCTGGAACTGTGGGGGTGGGGCAGCTCCTTACCTGGGAGGCCCTAGAGAGATAAAATAGGTTGGCCATGGCTCCAAGCCACACTCCACTACCCCAACTGTGCAGGCAGCTAGGAGCAGGCAAAGGAGAAGGGCCCCTCTACCACCACCCACTGCCTCAGGTTGGCTGAGGCTGGGTGTGAGGCTGGCTTTCTCACATTCTCGATTGACTCTATGTAGATTTACACCTGGAGATAGGAGAGAGCTATGGGCTCCACCTGAGTCAGAGTAAAAGGACAAATCTATATACAACGATATCTCAGAGATTTTCTGATTAGGTTCCAGACCACCACAAGAAAGCAGGTATCTCAATAAAGCAACTCAAATGAGTTTTTGGTATCACAGTGAAAATAAAAGTTATGACTACACTATAGTGTAGTCTAATAAAGTGTGCAATAGTATTATGTCTACAAAAACAATGTGTATATCTTAATTAACAAATACTTTATTGCTTAAAAATGCTAACCATCAAAGATGGCTGAGAAGTAGGGGAACCTGGATTTCCCTTGTCCCTCAAACACGGCTGTATTGAGGTCAGATCACTTGGAACACCCAGGAAATCAACCTGCGGAGTGGCAGAAGGATCTCCGCAGGTGGAGGGAGACATTGGAGGGATCGAGGTATGTGTATATTAATTGGGGGAGATAAAATGGCATAGGCAAGGTGGGGAGGGAGCCCCTTTTGTGAACAGACAAAAGGGAGAGAAAGAGAGAAGGATTCAGTATCTACTTAGCATTAGAGGAAAACCTCTCCAGACCATGGACGGGGGAATGAGAAATATGGAGAGCGCCGGTTTCCATTTTGCAAACAGCCTTAGGAGCTGAAACTTGGAGGTATGAAAGTGCCCGACTTTCTCTGGACTGGAGCCGGCTGTGTGTGCACGCCTGGCGGGAGAAGGAGCCAGCCCAGGGTGCTGTAGCAATCTCAGGGGCTCACTGGGAGAGAATAGTCCCTTTCTTCCAGTACTGTGGGAAGAGGATTTATTGCCTCCCCAGGACAAAAGACCCTTTGGTGGCAGCCAAAGACCTTTTATCAGCAGGGCTGAGGGGCCCTACAGCTGGACAGGGTCCCCACAGTGCAGGACCGTTTAAGACATCAGGGTTTGAATCCCAGTCGAGTGCCTAGAAGGCGCAGGAGAACTGTGGAGCAGGGCAAGCTAACTGCTATTCTGTGATGGCTGCCTAAGTAGCATGGTTTGAGACACCCGGTTGGGGGAGAGATCGGAATGTTGGCCATTTTTCTCCCAAACACCAACATGGAGGGACTTCAGGGAAGCAGCACAGCAGTCCACCAGTGGAGGCGGGCTTACACCAAACCCCGCTCCTCCATGCCTGGCAACTGCTTTTCTACTGGAGCTAGACTGAGCTAACGCAGCCAACCTCTCCTCCAGGTCAGCATAGCCACTGGTCCAAGGCACAACCAGACAACTGTTCTTTGTTTTTGTCTGTTTGTCTCTCTGTCTGTTGGTTTGTCTGTTTGTTCTTCTATTCTCTCTACCGTCTTCTTTTTTTTCTTTTGGAATCAGGCTCATAGTTTCTGATTTGTTTTTGGTCAATTCATATATATATATATATATATATATATATATATATATATATATATATAATTTTTTTTGTTTTGTTTTTTGTTTTTTTTTTTTGCTGTTTAGTCAGGCATTTTCACTCTTTTTACACCTTTCCAATATCTTCTTTTTCTTTATTTTATTTTCTCTCTCTCTGGATTAAGACTTATACTGTTTAGTCTTCTTTTCTCCCTTTTCATTTTTCTCTTTGTGTGGGATCAGGCTTCCCCCCCACACCCTTTCCTTTTTTTATAGGGCTACTTCAATGAACAAATCAAAGCACAACTGGTTGAAGGTCCAAAAACTCCACCACTACAAGAAAGGAGGAGCTTTGAAGAGGACTGACCAGTGGGATAGAGCAGCCAAAATGCCACAATAGAGTGTATGCAACACACCAAAAAATTCCTGAAGTGCCAGGCCCTGGATAGTGTATGACCCCTACTTAATATAGTAGTACTTCCAGGTACGGGACATATAACAAGCTATTAAAACATGTAAAAGACAGAAACCTAGCCAAAATAATGAAACAGAAGAACTCTCCTCAAAAGAAAATTCAGGAAGAAATGACAGCCAGAGATTTGCTCAAAACAGATATAAACAATATATCTGACAACAATTTAGAATAACAGTCATAAGACTACTAGCTGGGCTTGAAAAAAGCACACAAGACACCAGGGAAAACCTTTCTGCAGACATCAAAGACCTAGGAACTAGTCAGGATAAATTTAAAAATGCTATAACTGAGATGCAAAACAAATGATACAGTGACTGCGAAGATGGAAGAAGCGGAGGAGAGAATAGGTTAAGTAGAAGATAAACTTACAGAAAAAAAGAGGGAAAGGAAATTACTAGAACATGAGGGGAGACTAGGAGAATTAAGTGATTCCAAGAAACTAAAAAATATCCAAATCATAGGAGTCTCAGGAGAAGAAGAGTGAGAAAAAGGGGCAGAAGGTTTATTTCAGCAAAGTATAGCTGAGAACTTCCCTAATCTGGGGAAGGAAACAGGCATACAAGTTCAAGAGGCACAGAGAACTCCCTTCAAACTAACAAACCAGGTCAACGCCATGACATATCATAGTGAAACAAAATACAAAGATTTGAAGGAGAGTTCTGAAAACAGCTAGACACAAAAGGTACTTTTGTGTACTTTATGTGTCTACTACAAGGGTAGACACATGATGTTAGTAGCAGACCTGTCCACTGAAACTTGGCAGGTCAGAAGGAAGTGGCTGGAAATATTCAATGTGCTGAATAGGAAAAATATTCAGCCAAGAATCCTTTATCCAGAAAGTCTGTCCAGAATAAAAGGAGAGATAAAGGCTTTTCCAGACAGACAAAAACTAAAGGAGTTCATGACCACTAAACCAGCCCTGCAGAAAATCCTAAGGCGGACTCTGAATGGGAAGTAGCAGCAAAGACTACAAAGGACCGGAGACATCACCACAATATGAAACTTACAGATAATACAATGGCACTAAATCCATATCTTTCAATCATCACTCTGAATGTAAGTGGACTAAATGTCCCAATAAAAAGACATAGAGTATCAGAATGGATTGAAAAAAGAACAAAATCCATCTATATTCTGCCTACAAGAGACTCATTTGAGACCTAAGGACACCTGCAGATTGAAAGTGAGAACCATCTGTCATGCTACTGGATGTCAAAAGAAAGCTGGAGTAGCCATACTTATATCAGACAAACTAGATTTTATTTATTTATTTATTTATTTATTTATTTATTTATTACTATTTAAAATAATTTTTTTTAACGTTTATTTATTTTTGAGACAGAGAGAGACAGAGCATGAACAGGGGAGGGGCAGAGGGAGAGGGAGACACAGAATCTGAAACAGGCTCCAGGCTCTGAGCTGTCAGCACAGAGCCCGATGCGGGGCTTGAACTCACGGACCGCGAGATCGTGACCTGAGCTGAAGTCGGATGCTTAACCGACCAAGCCACCCAGGCGCCCCTATTTATTACTATTTTTAAAATGTAATTTATTGACAAATTAGTTAATGTACAGTGTATACAGTGTGCTTTTGTTTTTGGGGGTAGATTTCTGTGATTCATCGCTTACATACAACACCTAGCACTCATCCCAACAAGTGCTCTCCTCAATGCCCATCACTCATTTTTCCAT
Organism: Panthera pardus; assembly: GCF_024362965.1. Taxonomy (NCBI): domain Eukaryota; kingdom Metazoa; phylum Chordata; class Mammalia; order Carnivora; family Felidae; genus Panthera; species Panthera pardus. The sequence continues at coordinate 20,433,614 of NW_026526810.1, read as the reverse complement.
CTCCCCCCCCATCAAACCTCAGTTTGTTCTCTGTATTTAAGAATCTCTCATGGTTTGCATCCCTCCCTCTCTGTTTGTAACTATTTTTTCTCCTTCCCTTCCCCCATGGTCTTCTGTTAAATTTCTCAAGTTCCACATATGAGTGAAAATGTATCATATCTGTTTTTCTTTGACTGACTTATTTCACTTAACATAATATGCTCCAGTTCCATCCATGTTACTGCATATGGAAGGATTTCATTCTTTCTCATTGCCAAATAGTATTCCATTGTATATATATAAACCATATCTTCTTTATCCATTCATCAGTTGATGGACATTTAGGCTTTTTCCATAATTTAGCTGTTGTTGATAACACTGCTATAAGCATTGGGGCACATGTGCCCCTATGAATCAGCACTCCTGTATCCTTTGGATAAATTCCTAGTAGTGCTATTGCTGGTTTATAGGGTAGTTCTATTTTTAATTTTTTTGAGGAACCTGCACACTGTTTTCCAGAGCAGCTGCACCAGTTTGCATTCCCTCCAACAGTGCAAGAGGTTTCCTGTTTCTCCACATCCTCACCAGCATCTGTTGTTTCCTGAGTTATTAATTTTAGCCACTCTGACCAGTGTGAGGTGGTATCTCAGTGTGGTTTTGATTTGTATTTCCCTGATGATGAATGATGTTGAGCATCTTTTCATGTGTCTGTTGGTCATCTAGATGTCTTCTTTGGAAAAGTGTCTGTCTATTCATGTCTTCTTCCCATTTCTTCACTGGATTATTTGTTTTTCGAGTGTTGAGTTTGGTAAATTCCTTATAGATTTTGGATACTAACTCTTTATCCAGTATGTGATTTGCAAATATCTTTTCCCATTCTATCAGTTGCCTTTAGTTTTTTTGATTGTTTCCTTTACTGTGAAGAAGCTTTTTTATGTTGATGATGTCCCAATAGTTCATTTTTGCTTTTAATTCCTTTGCCTTGGAGACATGTTGAGCAAGAAATTGCTGTGTCTGAGTTCAAAGAGGTTGTTGCCTGTTTTCTCCTGTAGGATTTTGATGGTTTCCTGTCTCACATTTAGGTCCTTTATCCATTTTCAATTTATTTTTGTGTATAGTATAAGAAAGTGGTCCAGTTTCATCCTTCTGCATGTTGCTGTCCAGTTCTCAAAGCATCATTTGCTAAAGAGATTGTCTTTTTCCCATTGGATACTCTTTTCTGCTTTATTGAAGATTAGTTGGCCATATGTTTGAGGGTCCAATTCTGGGTTCTCTATTCTATTTCATTGATTAATGTGTTTGTTTTTGTGTCAATGATGATTGCAGCTTTGTAGTAGAGGCTAAAGCAACAAACTAGATTTTAAAACAAAGACTGTAATAAGAGATGAAGAAGGGAATTATATCATAAGTAAGGGGTCTACCCATCAAGGAGAGCTAACAATTGTAAATTTTTCTGCTCCCAATGTGGAACACACAAGTTTATAAATCAATTAATCATAAATATAAACAAATGTATAGATAATAATACTGTAATTGTAGGGGATTTTAATACTCTACTTACACAATGGACATATCGTCTAGGCACAAAATCAATAAGGAAACAATAGCTCTGAATGACACATTGGACCAGAGGGATGTAACAGATATATTCAGACTTTTCATCCTAAAGCAGCAGAATACATACTCTTTGTGAGTGCACATGGAACATTCTCCAACATAGATCACATACTGGTTCACAAAACAATCCTCAACAAATATAAAAAGCTTGAGATCATACCATGCATATTATCAGTCACAATGCTATGAAACTTGAAATCAACCACAAGAAAAAATTTGACAAGCCCCAAAATACACAGATGTTAAAAAACATCCTACTAAAGAATGAATGGGTCAACCAGGAAATTAAAGAAGAAATTTAAAAATATATAGAGACAAATGAAAATGAAAAAACAACAGTCCAAACCCTTTGGGATGCAACAAAGGCAATCCTAAGAGGAAAATACATTGCAACTGAGGCCTATCTCAAGAGGCAAGAAAGGTCCTGAATACACAACCTAATCTTACACCCAAAGGAGATAGAAAGTCAGCAGCAAAGAAACCCCAAAGTCAGTAGAATAAGACGCATAATAAAGATTAGAGCAGAAATAAACAGTATATAATAAAAAATTAGTACAACAGATCAATGAATCTAAGAGTTGTTTTTTTGGAAAGAATAAACAAAATTGATAAACCCCTAGCCAGACTTTTTTTTAATTAAAAGAAATTTAATGTTTATTCATTTTTGAGAAACAGAGAGAGACAGAGAGAGCAGAGAGAGAGGGAGACACAGAATCTGAAGCAGGCTCCAGGATCTGATCTATCAGCACAGAGCCCAATGCAGGGCTTAAACCCATGAACCATGAGATCATGACCTGAGCCAAAGTTGGATGCTTAACTGAGTGAGTCACCCAGGCACACCCCTAGCCAGACTTTTCCAAAAGAAAAATAAAGGACCCAAATAGGTAAAGTCATGAATGAAATAGGAGAGATCACAACCAATACCACAGAAATACAAACAATTATGAGAGAATACTATGAAAAATTATATGCCAAAAAAACTGGACAATATTGAAGAACAGACAAATTCCTAGATAGTCACAAACCATCAAACCTCAAACAGAAAGAAATAGAACATTTGAACAGACCCATAACCAGTGAAGAAATTGAATTGGTAATCAAAAATTGTCCCCCAAAATAAGATTACTGGACCAGATTGAATTCTACCAGACATTTAAAGCAGAGTTAATACCTATTCTCAAGCTGTTCCAGAAAGTGGAAATGGAAGGAAAGCTTCAAGACTCATTCTATGAAGCGAGAATTACCTTGATTCCGAAACCAGACAAGACCCCACTAAAAAGAATAATGAAAGCCCAATATCCCTGATGGAATTGGGCAGAAATTCTCAACAAGATACTAGCAAATCTAATTAAACAGTACATTAAAAGAATTATTCACTATGATCAAGTGGGATTCGTTCCTGGGCTGCAGGACTGGTTCAATATTCACAAATCAACCAACATTATAGGTCACATTAATAGAAGAAGGAATAAGAACCATATGATCCTGTCAATAGATGCAGAAAAAGCATTTGAGGGGTGCCTGAATGGCTCAGCTGGTTGAATGTCCGACTTCAGGTCATGATATCATGGCTCGTGAGTTGGAGCCCTGTATCAGAGTCACCACTGCCAGTGTGGAGCCAGCTTTGGATCCTCCGTCCCCTTCTCTCTCTGGTCCCATCCCCACTCATGCTTTCTGTCTCTCAAGAATAAATAAACACTAAAAAAAGAAAAAGCATTTGACAGAATACGGTATCCATTCTTAATAAAAACCCTCAAGAACGTTGGGATAGAAGGAATATACCTTAATATCATAAAAGCCATATATTAAAGGCCCACCATTGATATCATCCTCAATGAGGAAAAACTGAGGGCTTTCTCTAGATCAGAAACATGACAGGGAGTCCACTCTCACCACTGTTATTTAACATAGTGTTGGAAGTCCTAGCCTCAACAATCAGACAACAAAACAAAATAAAAGGCATCCAAATTGGCAAAGAAGAAGTCAAACTGTTACTCTTCACAGATGACATGATACTCTACATGGAAAACCCAAAAGGCTCCACCAAAAAACTGCTAGAGCTGATACAAGAATTCAGTACAGGTGCAGGATATAAAATCAATCTACAGAAATCAGTTGCATTTCTATACACCAATAATGAAGCAACAGAAAGAGATATCAGGGAATTGATCCCTTTACAATTGCATCAAAAAACCATAAAGTGCCTAGGAATAAACCTAACCAAAGAGGTAAAAGATCTGTACACTGGAGACTATAGAAAGCTTGTGAAAGAAATTGAAGAAGACGCAAAGAAAAGGGAAAACAGTCCATGCTCCTAGATTGGAAGAACAAATATTGTTAAAATGTTGACACTACCCAAAGCAATCTACAAACTCAATGCAATCCCTATGAAAATAACACCAGCATTCTTCATAGAGCTAGAACAATCCTAAAATTTGTATGGAACCACAAAATACCCCAAATAGCCAAAGTAATGTTGAAAAGAAAAACCAAAGTTGGATGCATCATTATCCCAGGCTTTAGCCTTTATTACAAAGATGGAATCATCAAGACAGTATGATATTGGCACAAAAACAGACACATAGATCAATGGAATAGATCTGTGGATCTATTGGAATAGAATCTATGTATCTGTGTGGAATAGAATAGAGAACCCAGAAATGGACCTACAAATGTATGACCAACTAGTCTTCAATAGAGCAGGAAAGAGTATCCAATGGTAAAAAGATAATCTCTTTAGCAAATGGTGCTTGGAAAACTGGACAGCAACATGCAGAAGAATGAAACTGGACCACTTTATTACACCATACACAAAAATAAATTGAAAATGGATGAAAGACCTAAATGTGAGACAGGAAACCATCAAAATCCTACAGGAGAAAATAGGCAGCAACCTCTTTGACCTCGGCTGCAGCAACTTCTTACTTGACATGTTTCTGAAGGCAAGGGAAATAAAAGTAAAAATGAACTATTGGGACCTCATAAAGATAAAAAAATCTTCACAGTGAAGGAAACAATCAACAAAACTCAAAGGCAACTGATGGAATAGTAGAAGATATTTGCAATTGACATATAGGAAAAAGCGTTAGTGCCAAAAATCTATAAAGAACTTACCAAACTCAACACCTGAAAAACAAATAATCCAGTGAGGAAGTTGGCAGAAGACATGAATAGACACTTTTCCAAAGAAGACATCCAGATGGCCAACAGACACATGAAAAGATGCTCAACATCGCTCATCATCAGGAAAACACAAATAAAAACCACACTGAGATACCACCTCACACCAGTCAGAGTGGCTAAAATTAACAACTCAGGAAACAAGAGATGTTGGAGAGGATGTGGAGAAAGGGGAACCCTCATGCACTGCTGGTGGGAATGCAGTGTGGCGCAGCCACTCTGGAAAACAGTGTGGAGGTTCCTCAAAGAATCAAAAATAGCAGGCTACACTGTATGTTAACTAACTTGAGAATAAATTTTTAAAAATGCTTACCATCATCTGAGCTTTTACAAGTTCTAATAGCCAATTACAAATCACCATAACAAATATCATAGTAGTGGAAAATTTGAAATATTGCAGGGACACCTGGGTGGCTCAGTCAGTTGAGTGTCCTACTCCTGATTTTGGGTCAAGTCCTGATCCATGGTTCATAGGATCTAGCCCCATGTCAGGCTCCTTTATGATAGCGTGGAGACTGCTTGGGATTCTTTCTGTTGGGAAAATGGTACCAATAGACCTTCTCCTCACAGGGTTGCCACAAATTTTCAATCTGTAAATAATGCAATATTTGCAATGCCCAGTAAAAGGAAGCACAATAAAACAAGGTATGCCTGTAAGTTATTTAGAGGCTGTGACAGGAAAGAAAATGGAGGCAGTTCCTGCTTTATGCATGTAAGGTCAGCTGTTCAATAAACTGAGTATTAATACTTATAATCTTGAAAGTCAGGATAAGTAAGAAATGACAAAGGCTGAGAATGAAAGAGGCCAATAACAGACAAAACTCATTTAGGAAGAGACTGGTCAAAAGCACTGGAAGGGTTGGGACATTAGGATGGTCCCAGCCAGTATGTAAAGGGGATGAAAAGCTAATGAGCTTTTAATTTACAGAGTAAGACATTGAAGTGGGTAACAGTCTGCACAACTAGGAGAGTATTTTTACAAATTCTTTTACCTTCAGTGTACCAGGAGGCAACCTGGAGACACACATTGTGGGCTTCACAGGCAGGAGGTCTTGTCCTTTGGGACCTGATTCCAGGTACAGTAGGATGGAGAGCATGAGGAGGGTGTGCTCAGGGCTCAGGAAGGTCAGTTGGGATGTACCAGCAGCTGCCTGAGGATTGGAGAAAACTTGGGGGACAAAAGAAGGCCTCTGTGCAGCTCTCTCAACCCTTCTGTCCCCACATGGTGAGGATAGAGCCCAGAAATTTCTACCCTCCTCAACAGGGGGACAAACAGAAGGAAGTATCTAGGGAGCTAGTCTGGGGACCTCTTCATCAGGGCAAAGGGCCAGACCTCAGGGATGCAGGGATGGTCCATAGGTTTAGGGTAAGGGAGGTGAGAGTAGGTGGAAGCCAGGAGACAACAGCCATAGATGAGGACAGGTCCCAGGGATGGTAGAGATGAGCACTCATGAGCCACAACTTCCCCTGTAGAGCTTCTAGGAGAGGGAGCAACAGCAACTAGGAAACCTATAGGGGCAGCTCACAAAAGACCCAGGAGAATGGCTGTTGGCTAGTCCTCCTGTGGTGTGAGCCTTTAGGACAAGGATCAGCTTGGTGTAAGTATGGAGGGTGTAGTCCATCCTCACTTGTGCACTTAGGTGAGTTCCTCAAACAGCATGCTCTTCCTGGTCAGGGATGTGCTGGTGTTGTCTGGTTGCCCCAGATGCATCTCTTTTTAAAGGTTATTCAAGGGCTTCATTACATTTTGCAATTCTTGTTTCATGAAAATAAGTATAAAATGAAGAGATGTGTTCACGTGGGTAATAAAACACAGAGGTCTTTCAAACCTAATATAGGTAAGGCAGGATGGAAATCACTGGATATGCAAACAAACAAACAAAAAAAGCAAACCAACTCTTTACCTCAGAGAATTGAAAACTTATTAACTGTTATAGGTTTGTGAAGAGAATGAAACTAAAGAATGCTATGGATAAGCTACAAATACATTGCTTAATATTGTGTTGAAAAGGTAATTTGGGATTTCATATTTTTTAACTCTCTGAGAACAGTCCTCTTGCAACCTGTTCATTTTCTGTTAATTCTGAACAGAAGGGAAGCAGGCAGACGTTTGTAGAGTGTTGCACCCCTTTTGTCCTTTGACTTCCAGCAAGTCTAGGGGCAGTTTCTCAAATCAGCTATACCACCTGTGTACAAACTGGTTAGTAAGTATTTTCTTAAAACTATTAAAATCTTTGTGAAACAAGGCAGGGTATAGATAATGTGACTATCTACCTGGAGTTAGTGTTAGATCCCACAAGTTAAGGGCTCAGTTCCACAAAACTGTCCCCACTTTAGATGCCAATTGTAAGTACTAGGTATCCTGCACTTCTATCTGATTGGCTATTAATTGTGGGTTCTCATGACCCCCTCCTTAGGCTTGATAATTTGCGAGAATGACTCCTAGAACTTAGGAACAGACTTTACTTATGCTTACTGGTTTACTGTAAAGGATGCAACTCAGGAAAGGCCGAGTGGAAGATATGGATAAAGCAAGATGTGGGGTTAGGGGTGGCATAGTGTTTCCATGCTCTCTCCACATGCACCAATTTCCCAGTATCTTGATGCATTTACCAACTCGGAAGTTCTTCCAATCTGTCTTTTAGAAATTTTTTTAAATTTTAGTTTTTTAATTTACATCCGCATTAGTTAGCATGTAGTGAACAATGATTTCAAGAGTAGATTCCTTAATCCCCCTTACCCATTTAGCCCATCTCCCCTCCCACAACCCCCCCAGTAACCCTCTGTTTGTTCTCCATATTTAAGAGTCTCTGATGTTTTGTCCCCCTCCCTATTTTTATATTATTTTTGTTTCCCTTCCCTTATGTTCATCTGTTTTGTCTCTTAAAGTCCTCATATGAGTGAAGTCATATGATTTTCGTCTTTCTCTGACTGACTAATTTCGTTTAGCAGAATACCCTCTAGTTCCATCCACGTAGTTGCAAATGGCAAGATTTCATTCTTTTTGATTGCCGAGTAATACTCCATTGTATATATATATATATACCACATCTTCTTTATCCATTCATCCATCAATGGACATTTTAGGCTCTTCCCATACTTTGGCTGTTGCTGATAGTGCTGCTATAAACATTGGGGTGCATGTGTCCCTTCAAAACAACATACCTGTATCCCTTGGATAAATACCTAGTAGTGGAATTGCTGGGTCGTAGGGTAGTTCTATTTTTAATTTTTTGAGGAACCTCCATACTGTTTTCCAGAGTGGCTGCACCACTGTTGCATTCCCACCAACAATGCAAAGGAGATCCTCTTCTCCGCATCCTCGCCAACACCTGTTGTTGCCTGAGTTGTTAATGTTAGCCGTTCTGACACGTGTAAGGCGGTATGTCATTGTGGTTTTGATTTGTATTTCCCTGATGATGAGTGATGTAGAGCATCTTTTCATGTGTCGGTTAGCCATCTGGATGTCTTCTTTGGAGAAGTGTCTATTCATGTATTTTGCTGATTTCTTCACTGGGTTCTTTGGTTTTTGGGTGTTGAGTTTAATAGGTTCTTTATAGATTTTGGATACTAACCCTTTATCTGATATGTCGTTTGCAAATATCTTCTCCCATTCTGTCGGTTGCTTTGTAGTTTTGCTGATTGTTTCCTTCGCTGTGCAGAAGATTTTTATTTTGATGAGGTCCCAGTAGTTCATTTTTGCTTTCGTTTTCCTTGCCTCCAGAGACGTGTTGAGTAAGAAGTTGCTGTGGCCAAGATCAAAGAGGTTTCTGCCTGCTTTCTTCTCGAGGATTTTGATGGCTTCCTGTCTTACATTGAGGTCTTTCATCCATTTTGAGTTTATTTTTGTGTCTGGTGTAAGAAAGTGGTCCAGGTTCATTCTTCTGCATGTCGCTGTCAAGTTTTCCCAGCACCACCTGCTGAAGAGACTGTTTTTATTCCATTGGATATTCTTTCCTGCTTTCTCAAAGATTAGTTGGTCATACGTTTGTGGGTCTGTTTCTGGGTTCTCTATTCTGTTCCATTGATCTGAGTGTCTGTTCTTGTGCCAGCACCATACTGTCTTGCTGATTACAGCTTTGTAGTATAGCTTGAAGTCCGGGATTGTGATGCGTCCTGCTTTGGTTTTCTTTTTCAAGATTGCTTTGGCTATTCGGGGTCTTTTCTGGTTCCATACAAATTTTAGGATTATTTGTTAGAACAAATAATCTGCGAAGAATGCTGGTGTCATATTGATAGAGATTGCATTGACTATGTAGATTGCTTTGGGAAGTATCGACATTTTGACAATATTTGTTCTTCCTATCCAGGAGCATAGAATCTTTTTCCATTTTTTTTTTTTTGCATCTTCTTCAATTTCTTTCATAAGCTTTCTATAGTTTTCAATGTATAGATTTTTCACCTCTTTGGTTAGATTTATTCCTAGGTGTTTTATGGGTTTTGGTGCAATTGTAAATGGGATCGATTCCTTGATTTCTCTTTCTATTGCTTCATTGTCAGTGAATAGGAATGCAACCGATTTCTGTGCATTGATTTTATGTCCTGCAACTTTGATGAATTCATGAATCAGTTCTAGCAGTTTTGTGGTGGCATCTTTGGGGTTTTCCATATAGAGTATCATGTCATCTGCAAAGAGTGAAAGTTTGACCTCCTCCTGGCCGATTTGGATGCCTTTTATTTCTTTGTGTTGTCTAATTGCAGAGGCTAAGACTTCCAGTACTATGTTGAATAACAGTGGCGAGAGTGGACATCCCTGTCTTGTTCCTGACCTTAGGGGGAAAACTCTCAGTTTTTCCCCACTGAGGATGATATTAGCGTTGGGTCGTTTTTATGTGGCTTTTATGATCTTGAGGTATGATCCTTCTATCCCTGCTTTCTTGAGGGTTTTTAATCAAGAAAGGATGGTGTATTTTGTCAAATACTTTTTCTGCATCTATTGAGAGGATCATATGGTTCTTGTCCTTTCTTTTATTGATGTGATGAATCACCTTAATTGTTTTGTGGATATTGAACCAGACCTGCATCCCAGGTATAAATCCCACTTGGTCGTGGTGAATAATTTTTTTTTTTTAAATTTTTTTTTAACGTTTATTTATTTTTGAGACAGAGAGAGACAGAGCATGAAAGGGGAGGGTCAGATAGAGGGAGACACAGAATCTGAAACAGGCTCCAGGCTCTGAGCTGTCTGCACAGAGCCCGACGCGGGGCCCGAACTCACGGACCGTGAGATCATGACCTGAGCTGAAGTCGGCCACTTAACCGACTGAGCCACCCAGGCGCCCCAATGAATAATTTTTTTAAGGTATTGTTGGATCTGATTGGCTAATATCTTGTGGAGGATTTTTGCATCCAGGTTCATCATGGAAATTGGTCTGTAGTTCTCCTTTTTAGTGGGGGGGGTCTCTGTCTGGTTTTGGAATCAGGGTAATGCTGGCTTCATAGAAAGAGTTTGGAAGTTTTCCTTCCATTTCTACTTTTTGGAACAGCTTCAAGAGAATAGGTGTTAACTCTTCCTTAAATGTTTGGTTGAATTCCCCTGGAAAGCCATCTGGCTCTGGACTCTTGGTTTTTGGCAGATTTTTGACTACTAATTCAATTTCTTTACTGGTTATGGGTCTGTTCAAATTTTCTATTTCTTCCTTGGTTTCAGTTTTGGTAGTGTATATGTTTCTGGAATTTGTCCATTTTTTTCCAGATTGCCCATTTTATTGGCATATAATTGCTTATAATGTTCTCTTATTGTTTTTTTTTTTTTTTTACCCTTTAGTATGAGTTTATTTATAATCCACCCCATGCCAAACACATGTTTCAGGTGGCTTACAAAGTTGCAGATAATCCCAGATAGAATAAACTTCAAAAACAGCAATGGATTTGAGGCAAACAGAGCATGATGGTAGCCAGGGGTGAAATGAAGGCTCCAAACCTGGGAAGATCTTTGCGTTTCATACAGGTGAGACCTAAACTGGGCACTCAGCTGTTTATCTGCCAAGGGCTAGTGCAAAATGGAATTGGTTGCATAGTATGGTCGTGTACAATTTTACACAACGGGTTGATATTTTCAGAATGGTTCCCACACATATTGACCTTGAGGAGGCCCTCCATCTGCTCTGTTACCGTGTTTCCTGCTGCCAACCTCAGTGGAGGCTGCCCTTTTCCCCATCTCCCATGTACCTCGGGATGCTTCAGAGTCAGTGCCGTCCTCCACAGTCACTGTTGTTTCCAGGCCACATTTTATCTATGTTTTTGTAAAAGCCTGTACTCCTCTGTCATCTCCCAGCCTCTAGATGCTTCCTCTCATCCTGCAAATACTTTGGCATCTAGCTCTCACTCTTCCACTGCACCCCTGTGCTACTCTGGACCAGAATGGACGCCCATCCAACACCTAGCCACTCAGAGCCTGTCCTCATGACTTTCAGCATCCAGCTCATCCTGCCCCAGCCATGCACTGTCATCTGCATTCCGCAGATCTTTTGCATTTCATACAAATTTTAGGATTGTTTGTTCTAGCTCTGTAAAAAAGGCTGGTGGTATTTTTTTTTATTTTTTAATATATGAAATTTACTGTCAAATTGGTTTCCATACAACACCCAGTGCTCATCCCAAAATGTGCCCTCCTCAATACCCATCACCCACCCTCCCCTCCCTCCCACCCCCCATCAACCCTCAGTTTGTTCTCAGTTTTTAACAGTCTCTTATGCTTTGGCTCTCTCCCACTCTAACCTCTTTTTTTTTTTTTCCTCCCCCTCCCCCATGGGTTTCTGTTATGTTTCTCAGGATCCACATAAGAGTGAAACCATATGGTATCTGTCTTTCTCTGTTCTTATTGTTGTTTTTATTTCTGCTGTGTTGGTTTTGATCTCTCCTCTTTCATTCTTGATTTTATTTATTTAGGTCCTTTCCTTTTTCTTTTTGATCAAACTGGCTAGTGGTTTATCAATTTTGTTATTCTTTCAAAGAACCAGCTTCTGGTTTCATTGATCTGTTCTACTGTTTGTTTTGTTTCGATAGCATTAATTTCTGCTCTAATCTTTATTATTTCCTGTCTTCTGCTGGTTTTATGTTTTATTTGCTGTTGTTTTTCCAGCTCTTTAAGGCGTAGGGTTATGTTGTGTATCTGAGATCTTCCATCCTTCTTTAGGAAGGCCTGGATTGCTATATACTTTCCTCTTATGACTGCCTTTGCTGTGTCCCAGAGGTTTTGAGTTGTGGTGTTGTCATTTTCATTGGCTTCCATGAACTTTTTAATTTCCTCTTTAACTTCTTGGTTAGTTCATTCATTCTTTAGTAGGATGTGGTTTCGACTCCAAGTATTTGTTACCGTTTCAAATTTTTTCTTGTGGTTGGTTTTGAGTTTCATAGCCTTGTAGTCTGAAAATACGCATGGTATGATCTCAATGTTTTTGTATTTGTTGAGCGCTGATTTGTGTCCTGGTATTTGGTCTGTTCTGGAGAATGTTCCATGTGCACTGGAGAAGAATGTATATTCTGGTGCTTTGGGATGAAATATTCTGAATATATCTGTTAAGTCCATCTGGTCCAGTGTGTCATTCAAAGCCATTGTTTCCTTGTTGATTTTTTTGACTAGATGATCTGTCCATTGCTGTGACTGGGGTGTTGAAGTTCCCTACTATTATAGTATTACTATCAATGAGATTCTTTATGTTTGTGATTAATTGATTTATACATTTGGGTGCTTTCACATTTGGCGCTTAAGTGTTTAAAATTGTTAGGTCTTCTTGGTGGATAGACCCCTTGATTATGATATAATGCCCTTCTGCATCTCTTGATACAGTCTTTATTTTAAAGTCTAGACTTTGTGATGTAAGTATGGCTACTCTGGCTTTCTTTTGTTTACCATTAGCATGATAGATGGTTCTCCATCCCTGTACTTTCAATCTGAAGGTGTCTTTAGGTCTAAAGTGGGTATCTTGTAAATAGCATATAGGTGGATCTTGTTTTCTTATCCATTCTGTTACCCTATGTCTTTTGATTGGAGCATTGAGTCTATTGATGTTTAGAGTGAGTACTGAAAGATACGAATTTATTGCCCTTATGTTGCTTGTACAGTTGAAGTTTCTGGTGGTGTTCTGGTCCTTTCTAAGTTTTGTTGCTTTTGGTATTTATTTATGTATGTGTGTATGTATGTATGTATGTATGTATGTTTGTATTTTTTCATCTTTTCTCCTCTCAGAGAGTCCCCCTTAAAATTTCTTGCAGGGCTGGTTTAGTGGTCACACACTCCTTTAATTTTTGTTTGTCTGGGAAACTTTTTATCTCTCCTTCTATTTTGAATGACAGCCTTGTTGGATACAGAATTCTTGGCTGCATATTTTTCCAATTCAGCACATTGAATATATCCTGCCACTCCTTTCTGGCCTGCCAAGTTTCTGTGGATATGCCTGCTGCAAACCTAATCTGTCTTCCCTTGTAGGTTAAGGACTTTTTTTCCTTTGCTTCTTCCAAGATTCTCTCCTTGCCTGAGTATTTTGTGAATATGAGTATGATATGCCTTGTTGATGGTCGGTTTTTGTTGAATATAATGGGAGTCCTCTGTGCTTCCTGGATTTGGTGTCTGTGTCTTTACCCAGGTTAGGAAAGTTTTCTGGTATGATTTGCTCCTGTAACCCTTCTATCCCCACTTTTCTCTCTACCTTTTCTGGGACACCTATGGTTCTGATGTTGTTCCTTTTTAATGAGTCACTGATTTCTCTAATTCTTAAATTGTGCTATTTTGCCTTAATTACCCTCTTTTTTTCTGCATTATTCTCCATATGTTTGTCCTCTATATCGCTGATTATCTGTTCTGCCTCATCTATCCTTGCTGCTGTGGCATCCATTCTATATTGCAGCTCAGTTACAGCATATTTTATGTCATCCTGACTAGCTTTTACTTCTTTTATGTCTGCAGAAAGGGATTTTAATCTATTTTGACTCCAGCTAGCATTCTTATTATCATGATTCTAAATTCTGGTTCAGACAACTTGCTTGTATCTGTGTTTGTTGAGTCCCTGGCTGTCGTTTCTTTCTGTTCTTTCTTTTAGGGTGAATTCCTTCATTTCGTCATTTTGAAGGGAGAAAAGGAATTAATGGGGTAAAAAAAATTAAAAAAATAAAATGAAAAAATATTAAAATTAAAAAAATTACAAACAAACACACACACAAAATCGAATAAATGATGCTAGATTCTAGGTGTGTTTTGGTCTGGGTGTTGAAAGGGGCTTGACAGATTAGTGAAAAAAGGTGAAAGAAAAAGAAGGAAATTAGTTAACAATGTGAAAAAATGAATACACTGATGTAGACTAAAGTGAAATTATGTAATTAAAATAGAATTTGAAAAAATTTACACAAAAGTGAAAAATATTGTAGAAAATATTAAAGAAAACATTAAAAAAATTGAAAATAAAAATGAATTTTTTCTCTTTATTCAAGGAAAAGAAAAGAAACGAAAAAGAGAAAATAGAAAAAAGAAACAAAAAAAGAAAGAAATTGAATAGATGGACCAGCAAACAGATTGAAATACGATTAAAATTACTTCGTTTTCCCCTAGAAGTCAAACTATGAATCGCTTTTATAGTCCATAAACTAAGCAGGTGGAGAGACTGGTGCTCCTGAAGAGCGAGGTTGGCCCAGTTAGGCGGGGCTTAGTGTAATGGCTCTGTTCTCCACTAGATGGCACTGCTTAGCTTACTGGGGTGGATTGTTGTGGTGCTTGTAGGTGTGTATGTGCATGCGTGGGAGCAGTGAATATGGCCTCACCCAGCTACTCAGTCTCTAGTATCTGTTCTCCCTGATCAGCAATCATGCACCTGTCCTTTATCTTCAGCTTCCATCCACTCCCTGCTTTTACACAGTCTGTGACCAAGTCCCAGACAGCACCTCTCTCCTGAGTTTTGTCTCAGATGCAGTTGTTTCTCCCAACCCCTTACTTTTGATGGACTGTGGCTTTGACTGGTTCTGCCCTTCTGCAGAAGGGTCTCACCGAGCAATGGCCAGGTGCTGGTCGTCCCCAGGAACGTTTGTGGGACTGGGTTGCTGCTGATGCCCAGAGACTGTGGCCGGTTGCCAGCCCGCCCCAGAAAAAGTTCTTGAGATAGTGTAGCAGCAGCCTTTCAGTTATTATGGAAAATCACAGCACACATCTGGCACCAGGCTTCACCCTAATGACATTGTTCCAGCACCAGCGAATGTGGTTGTTCTCCCAGGTCCACTGGAGCCTTGCCTTTGGAGGACCCACACAGCCTCCATCAGGTGTCCTTCTATGAGGGGAACCGCCTCTCCCCATGTGGTCTGAAGAACCCGGACTCCACTCTGCTCCTGGGGATTTGCCCTTCCACCAGAGCACTGCCAGGTATTGAGCTGTGGAGTTTCAGACTTTGAGCTTCCCCTGTTCATAGTCTGAATGGAATTTAAACCCTCTTCTTTCTCCTTTCTCCCTTTTTAGTTCAGTCTTGTGGCTACTTCCACTTTTCCACTTTTTCTCCAGCTGCATTTGGTGGGAAGCGCTTTTCCCATATCCCCCCCCCCCATCTCTGTCCTCTCTCTGCATGCAAAAGTGGATCCCTGCCCTCCATGGCTTCTCTTTCCCCCAGTTCACCTCTCTGTGCCACATACCTGCTGATTTCTGTGGTTCAGGTTGAGCAGATTGTTGTGTTAATCTTCAGATCAGTTTTCTAGGTGTGCAGGATGGTTTAGTGCTGGTCTGACTATATTTCATGGACGTGAGACACACAAAAAACTTCATGATGTTCTACCATCTTAGCTCCTCCCCCCCATTTTTTTAAAACAGAGATTATGTAGGCACCATTGATTAAATCATTGACAGTTGGTGATTGGATTCAATCTTCAGTCCTTCTCTTTCTTTCCACTGAGCTAGACTTCCTCTGAGTTAGGGATCAACTTGAGGTAAAGTTTAAGTTTTTCTCAGGAATTTTCTGGTCATTTGTCTGGCCTGAGTATGTGTGTGGCCTTTTAGATTCCCTTGTATTCATGGCTGCTTTTGAATGTCCTAATTTCTCAAAGATTCTTACCCCAGTTTCTTCTATGGCCTTAGATGATCTATTGTATATCTCCACCTATAATATTTTGCCCCAGATGTTTGTGGGTTTGTAGTCCACCTTGAAGGTTTTGTTAGCAGATGACTGCTGATTTTCCCACCTGCACTGAGTTATGTGAAACAGAGATAAGCACATTTCATCATGTAGGAATCTTTCACGTAGCCCCCAGACAGCTTAGGATAGAGATGCTCAATACATTTCAAATGAAGTCTTTTTTGCCTTTTCTACTTTAAAAGGTTGGGATGAACTGAGAACCAGACTTCCACCTGTTCAAGAGTCAGATAACTTCCACATCAGGGAGTGTGTGGGTCAAAGGCAAGTGAAATGCCTCCAAACTTTCCTACCCTTTTGAAGATGGCTTGTTAATGTTTGGGCTTTTGGTTGATTGCTGTAAACCTTTGACTGTTTTCCAGAGCTCCTACAAAGTTGGTTCAAAAAACTTCTGGTCCTTCCTTACTTCTTTCCTCTCTCCTCCTCTTCCCCTTCCTTCCTTCCTTCCTTCCTTCCTTCCTTCCTTCCTTCCTTCCTTCCTTCCCTTCCCTTCCTTTCCTTTCCTTTCCTTTCCTTTCCTTTCCTTTCCTTTCCTTTCCTTTCCTTCCTTCCTTCCTTCCTTCCTTCCTTCCTTCCTTCCTTCCTTCCTTCCTTCCTTCTTTCAGTTTCTGTGAGGGAAAGAGGGCTTAGAACTTCCCAGGTTTCCATTTTCCTCTCTCCTTTATTTTGAAGAGTCATTTTACAGTCTGTGGAATTATTAGTTGAAGGGATTTCTTTCTGAACATACTGTTGAGCCACCATATTGAGATTTTTATTTCACTTGTACTTTACAATTATAGAACTTCTATTTGTTCTTTTTAATACTTTTTCTTTACTGATATTCTCTATTTTATGACACACTAGTCTCATGCTTGCATATAGTTCTTTAAATATGGGTTCCTTTGGTTTTTTGAACATGTTTAAAATCACTGATTTAAAGTTTTTGTTTAGGAAGTCCAATGTCTGACCTTTTTCAGGGAGGGTGCCTATTAACCATGCTCCTTGTGTATGGGCCATACATGCCTTTGTATGTATCATAAGTTTTTGTTGAAATTGGAAGTTTTAAATGATATAGAGTGGAAATTCTGGAAATCAGTTTCTTCCTAAGGTTCTTTCCTAAGGGAGAAATTCTTCCCCTTTCCTATGGTTTGTTGTTGTTGCTGTTCTTTAGTGACTTTCCTGAGTGAATTTTGTTAAGTCTGTATTATTTATTGTGTGTTGCCATGGAATTCTCTTAGCATAGTGATTTGATGACAAAGATTTTTTTAAATTTTATTTTATATATTTAGAGAGAGAGCAAGTGAGAGAGAGAGGCAGAGAGAGAGCGAGAGACAGAGAGAGAAAATCCCACAAGGTGTAGAGAGAAAGGGAGAGATGGTGGGAGAGACAGAGAGAGAGAGAGGGAGAGAGAGAGATTGAGAGAATGGAGCCCAGAGCAGGGTTCACGCTCACCTGAAGCAGGACTTGAGCTCACCCAAAGCAAGTTGTGAACTCATGAAACGTGTGCTCATGACCTATGCCAAAGTTGGATGCTTAACCGACTGAGCCACCCAGGTGCTTAACAGAGATATTCTTAAATGTCTAGAACTCCTAAGTCTCCCTTTTTGCCAAGGGGCTATATGTGCATGTTGGGATAAACCTTTAACATTCAGTCAGGCACTCTGCCTTATTCTTCATTTCTTGCTTGTGCAAAGTCTCAAGGTCAGCCAGACATGACACATTAGGGCCTTCTCAGGTATTTCCTGGGCCTGTGCTTAGCCCTGGAAGCCTAGGCCCAGACTATGCACATGCATGTGGCTTCTGGATTCCCAAAATGTGTTGGAACTTTTCAAAATCCACAATACAACTAGCATATAAAAGAGCCAACTCTAGAACTCTGCCAAATTATCAATAACAAAAAAAGCAACCTACTGAATGAGAGAAGATATTTGCAAATGATATATCCATAAGGAGTTAATATCCAAAATATATAAATAACTTAAGAAACTCAACACCAAAAAACTGCAAACAACTCAATTAAAAAATGGGCAGAGGACCAGAGTAGACATTTTCCCAAAGAAGACATACAGATCACCAAAAGACACATGAAAGGATGCTCAACATCACTAATCATCAGGGAAATGCAAATCAAAACCACAATGAGATATCACCTGAAACCTGTCAGAATGGGTATCAAAAAGACACTAAATAGCAAGTGTTGGGTGTCGTAGACTCTGGGTCTAAACTTCTCTCTTGTGTAGCAAGAGAGCAGGATGCAGGATGAAAAACAAGAGATGGCTAATGTCCGGGAAAAGACAAGAACCCTGAATAAAGGTCCTTGCCCCATTTTTATTAGGATCAGAAGGCTTACAAACATGGTGATGGATGTGCACAAAGAGACAATGAATCTGTGAACATTAACTGTGGATGTGAGGGAAAGGGGGTCTTGAAGATATTCGGGATTAGGGGTTTGGGTTAATACAAAACAAAATCCGGGCACTGGGCAGTCGGGAGGAGGTTGTTTATTGCGGACATGAGGCAGCACCTCTGTTTATCTTAGCTAGCCTAGGGGATGAGACAGATAGGGGAAATAACCTCAGGGTTAATAAGGCATCTTTTCTTTTGTTAACCATCTCCACTCTGGCTGCTTTGCAAAGCGGTCTATAGTCCAATTCACCAATTTACCTACCTTGGCCCTTTTCTTCTGTCAAAGCAGCTTTTCTGCTATAGTAGTAAATTGGGGGCATTTTTGCCCTGCATGCCTAGTCTTGTTTACCTCATATACCTTTGTATTGGGAGCCTTTGTGCCCATTTCTATTTTGGGCCTTTGCCCCTCCCTCTCTCTTCTGGGGGCTCTGCACCCCCTTTCTATTTTGGTGTGTCTTTGAACCTCCCTATTCCTGGTGCCTTTTCACCTCCCTATTCTTGGGGTGCCTTTGCACGCCCATATTCTTGGAGTGCCAATCTGGTTTACCCAAACTCAGGTGTGAGCATTCTATGGTTTTGTATTTCTTTATGCCTTGTTAACCTATTGGTGTAAGCCTGAGGGATTCCTAAGCCTATCCCCCAGATTTGGGGAGGGTGTGAGAGAAAGAAACCCTTGTACACTGTTGGTGGGAACAACTGTCAAAAACAGTATGGAGGTTCCTCAGAAAATTAAAAATAGAAATACCATATGGTTCCATAATTCCACTACTGGGTATTTACTCAAAGAAAACAGAAATACTAATTGAAAAATATATATGTATCCTATGTTTATTGCAACATTATTTGCAATAGCCAATATATGGAAGCAATCTAAATGTCCATTGATAGGTGAATGGATAAGGAAGATGTCTATATCTATATCTATATCTATATCTATATCTATATCTATCTATATCATCTATATCTATATGTCTATATCTCTATACACATCTCTCTATATATACACATCCATATATACATATATATACATCCACAAGAAAGAATGTGTATATATATATACACACACACATACACACACACACACACACACACACACACACACACACACTCATATCCCTCCAAAAATTGAGATTGTGTCATTTATGACAACATGGATGGACCTAGAGGGTATTATGCTATGTGAAATAAATTAGACTGAGCAAGAGAAATCTTATATAATTTCACTCATATATGAAATCTAAAAAAACAACAAATGAATAAACAAACAAAAAGCGGAGTCATACCTGTAACAAACTGATAGTTGTCAGAGGGGAAGGGAGTGGAGGAAGGGAAAAATGGGTACAGTGGGAATTACAGGCTTCTAGTTATGGAATGAATAAGTCATGGGAATAAAAGGGACAGCATAAGGAATATAGTCAGTGATATTGTCATATCATTGTATGGTAACAGATGGTACTATGCTTGTGATGAACATAGCATAATGTATAAGCTTGTTGAATCACTAATGTTGTACACCTGAAACTAATATAATAGTGCATGTCAATTATGCTAAAAAAAGAGAGAAAAAATATTTAGCCCCCCCTGAAAGTATTATTCTGGCAATTTTTATCTGTGTTTTTGTTGCTTTTGTGGTGAAAATTTTTACTGGTTCTTATTCTGCCATTCCAGCTGTTACATCCTATTGATTTTATTTGAAAGAAAATCTCATAAAGATAATATTTCTGAGATACTAAGTGGAAGTACATTTCTGTCCCTGCAAGGGTACAGGAAGTTTGGATTTGTCTTAGAACAAGCCAGTCATAGCTCACTTTTGTATTTCAAGCTAGGATTAAAAAAAATCAACAATATCAGGGTGATAGCTTTGTGAGGCTGGCAGGGAAGTGCTGGTCTGGCTGGGCACATCACTGCTTGCAGTGCTCCACTGAAGGGTATGTCAGCATTGCTTGAGGAAGTGCCCACATCAGTGGTCTATGACAAATCCCTGGTCTTCAATTCTGGGCAGACATGCTGAGGACCTACAACTCCCACTTTCCAGCACTCCTGGGGAGTCTGACAGAGACAAAGTATAAGGATTTTGAAGGAGAGATAACAATGACAGTGGTAGAAGCTTGCATTATGTCCTTAGGGCTTGGTGGAAGCAGCACAGTTGTGATGAGGGACATGTCTGTGGAATTTGAAACTTCAATTGAATTAATGTATGCATTAAAAATAGTCTGTTTAAAATAGGAGACTGAGCAACTACTAAACTAGCATCCCATTCTTCCATTTATAAAAAGGCACTAGGGGCCAACTTATAGAACATGAGTTAATTAATTACTTACACGTGGAAGTGATATGGTGGCTATTCCAAC
Organism: Panthera pardus; assembly: GCF_024362965.1. Taxonomy (NCBI): domain Eukaryota; kingdom Metazoa; phylum Chordata; class Mammalia; order Carnivora; family Felidae; genus Panthera; species Panthera pardus. Next base: position 20,412,997 of record NW_026526810.1, on the reverse strand, counting down.
AATGCTCAAATATTCTTCCTTCTCAGCTGGCATTTGCCCTTCCCTCCTTTGGGTTAATATGATGGATAATCTGCAAAAGACTATTACTGGGAATCAAAAAACATTGGGAAGTCTTTAAAAATTAGTCTCCTTTTCACATAGTTTTATGTAGAATATCATTCAATCTCATTAGTTATTTAGATCGATCAGTAGTATTAGCTTATTATTTTGCTCATTTTAGGCTTATTTCTAGACTTTCACAAATTATTATTTTATTTTGAAATAATCTTATAGAAAAGTTACAGTGTATTTTGAGAAACTCCCATATACTCTTCATCTAAAAACTCCAGTCAAGTTTTGCCATCTTTAGGAATAGTGACCTTCCTTTATAGCAAAGAACCCAATTCAGAAGCACATATTGCATTTTATTGTGATTTTTTTTATCTCCTTCAGTCTGGGACACTTTTTTGAATCTCCTCTTGACTTTCATGATGTTGAATCTTTTGAAGATTAGGGTATAGTTATTTTATAAAAGGTTCCCTCATTTTCATTTTCCTGATATGTCCTTCTGATTGGATTCAGGTTATGCATTTTTAGCAGCCACATCAGAGAAGCAATGCTGTGCCCTTTTCATTTCATCCTGTTAGGTGGTGCTTGATTTCATTTTGTCCCATTACTTTTGCTGTACACTTTGATCACTTAGTTAAGGTGATGTTCACTAGTCTTCCTCACTGTGAAGTTGCTCTTTTCTCTTCTGTAATTAATATTTTGTGGAAATGTCAATATCTCATTCCTCATCTGATTTTTTTTACTCAATAGTTTTAGTGTCTTTTGATGTTTCTTGTTTGAATTAACTTTACTATGGTGGTACTGGATTATCTAAGTGCTCATTAGCATCTTCTTCTTTGCTGGCATCATTGGTGTTCTGCTCACTCACTGCATACCTGTGAGGATTTTGACACTCGAGTCTTTGTTTTCCTTTTTTCTCCATTAACAGTCATTCTTATAAGGCACTCTTTCATGGGCAATTCCAACTCTGAAGTTCCCTCAACTTCCTTGCACTTGATGACATTTCTCTACATTCAATGTCACTGGCTTACACTCATGACTGTCTTTGCCCATGTCTGCTCCAGAACAGTTTTGTATCTTGCCCTTCTGGCTTTCTTATCCTTTATTCCCAACATTTCCTTGAGCTCATTAAGTTTCTCAGCCTTCTCTCATGCACACACTGCTTCTTCCTACTGGCCCCCAGGGTGTGTTTTTCTCCTCTTCCAGCATGTTTCCAGTGACTGTGTCACTTTGTCTCTCTTGGCACCTTGTGCCTTCTCACCCAGCTGTATCTAAGCTTTGGTTCTCCCACTCTGACTCTCAGGGTGCTGAGTGCACTGGCAGAGAATGGCCACTACAAAGTCCTTACCCTTGCAAGATTCCACCTCACAGAGTTTCTAGGAGGAACCCTTTTTTCATGAGTTGATTCTGTACTCTCAATTTTATGGCCCATGGAAGCTATCCTACAACTTCCCCACTTTTTCCAGTCTTCCTCTCTTCTAGAAAATGGCCCTACCTCCTATTGCAGAGAGTGAATTTGGACCGCCACTCTTGAACACTCTCAACTCTGTGTCTCAGTTACGTGCACAAAAGTGTCTTCTGATTCTGTGGATGAAGCTGGTGAATCTTGTCATTTCTCTGACTCTATTGAGGGGTTGGACTCTGAAGAGTTGGGGTTACGCCTCCAACTCTGAGCTTATCAACCACAGCTCCCACCCTCCTCTTTGTGGCAGGGCTGCCCCATCACCCAGGGGCTATCTGGACTTGACCTGTCTTTTTTTGTGCTATCAATTACACATGTGGGGATCATGGTGTGAAGTACCCAGGGATGTCTGTGATGGCAACAAGCATAGCAAGATTGCTGCTCCCTGGCTGTGATTTGCTGAGTGGCTTTAGTGGAGGTTTGTGAGGGGAAATGCCATCAATAGAGGATGGAAACCAGTGCTGGCCTTTAAGCTTGCTCCTGTCTCTACTCACAAAAATTAAGGCTGTGTAAATTTGGACAATTCAATTTTGTACTTTTCTGTTAACTTAAGGAATCAAATTAGTGGTTTTAGCATCATTTCTAGTGTATAAGCAGGAAATGACTCCTGGGTCAGGAGGACTTCCACTGAGAAATGTCACTTGGTTCCTGACCCGACCTACAAAAAAGGCTTCTGGACCTGATCCCACCATCTCTGGAGCTGCCTGAATATTCTCCAAATGCAGATTGACTGTGTCTCTCTACTGCCCTAGTCCTATGTCACCCAAGGACAGTCTCTACTGCCCTTGTCACCCTGGAAACAGTGTCCTCAGGGTTCCCTGGGGACCAGCCTTTCACCGCTGCTCTCCTGCACTCTGTGGGAACAGGAAGGAACCTGGGCTCAAATGGACCTTTCATGTAGCCTTTCACACATCCTCAGAGAGGTCAGTTTTTTCAACTTCTAAACAAGGAGGTGCATTTTGTACAGATATGTGATCTTCTAACATCCTGCATGTTTCCCTTTCCTGGTGGAGGGCAGCCATCATGGCGTTTTATCTTCACCCTATAGGAATGTGTCTTTTCATCCAGTACCAATAGAGTTGTCCTCAGATGCTGGCCCAGGGGTTTGTCACCACAGGCCAGACTCTGCTGAACACCTGCCCGGGCTAGGCTAGGCTTTGGCATATGACATTTATTACCTCTTCTAGTCCCACTGTCCTGTAAGAGGGGTGCTATTCATTGCCATTTTGGGGGCATAGAGGTCAGTGTCCTCCTTTCTTGTCTCTCTAAGAATGTTTGACTCTGAACTGTTCCCCTGTTTTCAAGGAATACTCACTCATTGTGCAGTGAGTGGCATTCCTGTGCTTTCTCCTCTCATCATGGCCAAGGGTCCAGTGGTAGGGCCCTTCATCTCCCTCACCTTTGCCACTCTGTTTCACCTGCCCATGGGGTCTAGGTCATCTCTAAGCCTCATTCACTTCTGAAGTGTTGCATGCTCTGCCTGAGTCCTGTCAATGGTGGGAACTGGTGCTCTGTGTCCACATCACTTGGGCAGTCAAGAAACTGGGCCCCTTTTGTCCTGGGCTTGTGTGTTTGATGTTGCTCCTAAGGGGTGAATCCAGGACTTTTCATTCTTGTTAGAGGGTGACCACACTTCCCCACTGTCCTGAGTGCCTGTGTCCTGGCTGGGTATTCAACTCCTCCTCACCAAGCCCCTCATACACATGGCCCTTGGGAGCCTTCCTGAGGCTCTGGTACCTGCCTGAGCCTGGACTGTATGTAAGGGCTGGTGAACTTGTTCATGCCCCTGGCCATCAACCCTCAGGACTCAGCTAGACCACACTAAGCAATAAGGGCAGGTGGAAAAGCCTGTTCCCCAGCTGTGATTCTGGGGGGACTGCAGAGGGTGGGCCTGCATATTGGGTGGACTCCTTTATCCTGCGCCTCACCTGGGTCCTGTTCAGCTTCCCAAGGGCATAGTTTACTGGCCTCATGGGAGAGAGGAGCTATTGGCTCCTCACCTTCCTGGCTGAGCACTCCCTAACACTTTTGGGTACTGGCAGGGGTGGGTTTAGAGAGCGTGCCTGAAGCTCCTAAATATACAAGTTTGTTGCCTATTGCTGTACTATTTGTTGAATAGTAATTCAATTGTTGTAAAAGGCTTTGAAATCCCATTCACCCTTGGGGTTTGTTGGAGGTCCCAAGGGGAAAAACACAGCCACCTAGGGCAGGGCATGAATAGAGAGATGCCGGCAGCATCTGATCTTACCCACCCCTCTAGGGACCAAGGCCATGGAAATTATGAGCCAGGGATGAGACTCTGAGGATCCTGTGCCAGGAGGACCTTCTGGGGTAACTGGAGGGATACCTCTTTTCTTTTTTTAATCTTTGTTTATTTATTTTATGTATTATTACACAGAGAGAGTGAGAAGGGGGAGGGGCAGAGAGGGAGAGAGAATCCCAAGAAGGCTCCATGTATCAGTGCAGGGCCCAATGTGGGGCTCAATCCCATGAACTATGAGATCATGACCTGAGCTGAAATCAAGAGTCTGATGCTTAACTGACTAAGCCACCCAGGTGCCCCTGGAGGGACGCTTCTGAATTATCGCAGAAAAGTTTCAGGGTATGAGGCTGTGCAGAATGAGGAAGAGCTGTGCTGGGAACTCAGGTTTAAGGAAGGTCTGGGAAAGATGTGGACTTTCTGTAGATTGAGTGGCCATAGTTGGGAGCTGGGTGTGCAAGGCTGGAGATGCACCTGCTCACCAGGACCACCAGGGGGCATGCAGTCTCAAGTAAGGTCAGGGGGAATCCTGGGGTGGGAGTGCTAGGTCCCAACAGGTGACCTGCATGCCAAGCTTTGGCATCCCTCATTCTTGTTTTTAAGGTGTCCTCATCTTATATCTCTACCTTTATTATCCTTGTTCCCATTTTTAAAAGTTTTTTCCTCTTTTTTCTTGTGTTAATATGCTGCTTTGTGTCAGACTGTCTTGAGGCACTCACATGGCTCCATATTACTTGTGGCAGCCCCCACAGACATTTCCCTGACTGCAGCCAGTATTGAGACTGGTCCTGAAAGACATACCTCCGCAACAACCTTCGGGGAACTTTGAAAAAGGAAGGTTTATTCCTTACAAATCCTGGAGGGTATGCTGCATGCCTGGAGCCAAAAAGCAAGGTTGTAGGTAGACAGAGAGGGAGGAAGTGTGGACCTGGGGCTCTGCCTTTGCTAGGGTCAAGGGTAGGGTGTTTAGGGTTATATGGGTTCTCTCTTTATTGGTGAATTTAAAACACAAGAGCAGGAATAAAAGCAAGAAAGGGAGTACCCATAACAGAAGTTTTACCACTGTAACCATTTTTAAGTGTGTAGTTTACTGGTATTAAATGCATTCACATTGTTATATAGCCATCACCACTATCGTCTTTTTATTTTGTGAAACTGAAACTCTGTACCCATTAAACAACTCCCTATTCCCTTTTCCCCTCAGTCACTGGCAACTACCATTCTATTTTCTATCTCTGTGAATTTAATTCCCCTAGATACAATATATAAGTGGAATAATATGGTATTTCTCTTTTTGTGATTGGCTTATTTCACTTGGCATGATTCCTCAAGCTTCATCTATATTGTAGCATTGCAGAATTTCCTTCCTTTTTGAGGCCTGAATAATATTCAGTTTTAAATTTGCAATCTTATTATAGTTTTCAATAGCCTTGCAAGCCTCATTAAATCTTGTCTGGAACAAGACAAACCAATTAAAAAAGGTTGGCTTCCAAATTTAATGGTAAGGAGCAGTTTTTAAATTTCAACCTTTTAATTTTTTTTTCTGTGTGCTTTTGACAGCAGTATTTGGATCACCAGGATTATTACTATATATCCATAAGAGCAACCAAAATAAAATTGCAAGCACTGATCTTTAAAACAAAAAAAAAGAGAGAAGTGGCATAGCTTTATTTAACCAGGGCAACCACTATGGGCCTTCTATGCAGGGAAAAGCCCTGCAGTTGGCCTTATTTCACTGAACAAATACTCAGTTTGCTCTCTAAGGGGTAACATGAGTCCAGACCCAGAACAATGCAGAGGCACAAGTGTGCCAGACCTGGGGACAGCTTGTAGGGGTGGGGTTCTGGAGGCCAGTTTGCCTCTTGTGGGTACTTCCTGTGTCTTTGGAGAGCACTTCCTGAAGATGCAGAGGAAGCAACCCCATCCCAGCATCACTGCTCTTCTCTGTGTAAGAGACAAATAAAACAGAGTAAGCTCAGAAAACAGGTCATAAATATTTTACCACAGAAGAAGGAAGTTTTTCAAAGGAAATACAAATGCAAAAGAGGTGAGGACAGCAGCTAGACAGACTTGGCCCCTGGTTTCTAACCCATCCTGGTGGGCTGTGGTGGATGAGCTCTGGAGTTCTGCCTTTCATCAATGGAGAGACAGGGTATCCCTCTTAACAATGCGAGTTTGCGTTTGGCTTACAAATGGATACACATGTGAACCACATTTCCCCAGTATCACTTTTTCACCATTGGGCAGACCCTCAAGCTTAGAGGATCAGGATTCCCCTGTTCTTCTGGCCCTTGTAAGTCCCCAGGAAAATGTCTGCTGGTCCAGTAAAGAGATTAGGTGTGACTTTCGTGGGTCAGGCATTTTGCTGCAGCACCCCCAGCTCTGGGTAGGGCCCCACATGATACCCCTTACCCCCTGTCAACCCAGAATGAGGTACATTGCTTCTCCATGTATGGCAGATATTTATAGATTTGTGGCTCAAGGCCCACCCTGGAGATGCCAGCTAGATTCATCTGGGGAGGGGTCATTTTGTTGGACAATTTACTTTCCCCTCTGACTTTACTTCTGAGTTTCTTGAGAACAAATTCCACTACTCTCTTGGGATGATGGTTTTCTTTCTTACGTATGCTCTTATGGCAGTGGCCATTCATACCCTCTGTCTTGTTCTCAGATCATTAATACTCCAGGGAAAGTCTCCTCTCTCTCATAGCAGGGGCCATGTCTTATTCATCTCTGCCCCTCCACTCACTTGGCATAGTAAATGCTTGATAAATATTTGAATAGAAGAGATGTGTATATGTATTTCTGAGCCAGTTGTTTTGGGGGGTGTAGTGTACAGCAAGGCCACTGCCAGGCAGCTCAATGTACTCTGAAGTATTCTGAAGTGCAGGAAGTGTTATCCATGGGGTCTTTGTATGTGCTGAGAGTATACTCAGTGATGATGATAGTTGGGCAGCAGGAGGGGTCCACTGGTATCTAGGATGTCTTGGGAGGGACAAACTGCCAAGTGGATCCTGACAAAGATGGGGCAACCTTCTCAATGTGAGGACACCACAGAGAAGGGTTGTTGTTATGTTGAGGGCCAAGGCAGTGTAATAAGGCAATGTCTTTAAGTTCCATGGAGTTGAATTGTTGCCTTTAAGAGATGGTTTCCACAAGCATTGGATTGTATCGCCTGTAGGTGTTCTTGTGGATTAAAAATAATGAGAGCCATGAGCACTAAAGAACTGAGTAGTTTCAAAATGATTTCTTTTTCAAAGTATTGGTAAAATAAAAGGCTAAATACCTTCCCTGTTTGAAACTCTTATAAATCAGACTTTTTGTGTCCAAATCCTATCTTTTTGAAACATGTGTTCCATTGTACCATCAGTCATTCACTTTGTAACAGAGGAAGCAATAAAGGCACAAATCATGTATTTCCACAGGCTCTTCCATTATAGAAGTGCACTGACCACCTTGTCTGAATTGATAACTTCTCATGAGAGAAGGGAGTCCAAGAGGACATTGGACTGGCCAAGCTCACATGAGCACCTGTGGCATGCAGATAGCAGGAGGCTACAGCACCCCCATCCTCTCCCCATGCCTGGCTCAGAGTGAGGCACTAGCCATCTTTGAATTTATTATTGGTCCAGTACCCTAGTCTTCATACAGCAGCAAGTACCTTGTTGGTGTTCTGGGTATAATTTAGGAAACCCAGATTCGGGAGGTAAAATGCTAAATGGGATTTCAAGGGAGAGGAAGGACTGTGCAGGACTCAGTGCTCTGGGATAGTGCTTCTTGGTGGTGCTGGATTTCCCATGCCTTGGATTCTGTTTGTCTACAGTGGATACTCTCCAGGCACACACTGTGCTCCTGCTCCCAGCCTCTGAGGCCTTGTTTCCAGACTTCTGACTATGAGTGGAGGAAGTCTTTGGAGGAACAATATCTCCATAATGCACACTTGGGAAACATACAGGAATATTCCTATTCAGGATACTACTCCAAATGAACTGTGTAGGAATGAACTTCCTGTGACTGGTCAAGACCTACACAAAAGGCAGACTGAAAGAGACTTTAGGAAGCTTTAGAAACTTCTGAACTTCTAGAGTTGGTGGTTCTCAGGAGAAGGACTGAGCAGTTAGGATGTCAATCATGCTGGCATGAATGAAAAAATAAAAGCAATACTGAAAAAAGTCTCAACACAAGTGTTTTACAACTTGATAAAAACTTTTTATCCAGATAAAAATGTGAAAAAAATCCAAGTGCAAGGCAAGACATCCGGAAAAACACGTGAAGAGAAATACACAAAAAAAGAATGAACAAGGAGAAGTTGTGAAAATTAATTTGATAGACCTAATATTTCATGTGATTGGATACAGTATGGATTGTTCATGTTATGAAAGTGGACACACATTTTTTATTAATATATATATTTCTAACGTTTATTCATTTTTGAGAGACAGAGAGTATGAGTGGGGGAAGGGTAGAGAGAGAGGGAGACACAGAATCTGAAACAGACTCTAGGCTCTGAGCTGTTAGCACAGATCCCAATGTGGGGCTTGAACCCACAAACTGTGAGACCATTCCCTGAGCTGAAGTTGAACGCTCAATTGACTGACCCACCCAGGTGCCCTGAAAGTGGATACACATTTGAAGAGAAATAAAAAGTTATTCAGTCCTATGCCAAAATAAAGTTCAGATTTAAGCAGAAAGAATAATAACATAAGTAATAGAAAAAGTATCTCTGAATAAATTTTTATGTAATTTTGTGTTGGGATGTCTGTAACTATGAAATTGAGTGTCTTGAGGGCTCCACATCTGGGCCTAGAGCCAGGGCAGACACTGATTGACTGTAGAGCCACCAGGTAGCAGAACTTCATTGCCATAGTTCAGCATGACTGTGATCATGAGCCCTTCACTGCCTTGCTGGCCTCTTGGAGTGACCTCCCAAATGAACCATATGACCCTAATCTTAGCCTCTATTTTAGTTAGATTGTGTTGCTATAGCAAAATTCCACAGGCTGGATGGCCTAAACATCAGATGTTTATTTCTTACAGTTCTGGAGGCTGGAAGTCTGAGATCATGGCCCTGTGCAGGCTGCTGACTGCCCCAACCTCCAGCAAGAGGGTCCTGAGGAGTTGGAGCTGTTTTTACTTCTGGTATTTCACTCAAGGAGGAGGGGCTTGGACTGCCTTCACACCCTTGACTCCATCTAGGTGAAGTAGGGAGTGAAGTAGAACTAAGAACTGGGATAGGAGGGAGGTGTCCCCCACTACCATGGGACAGACAGCCATGCTGGGGCAGCCACACTTCCTCTGTCCTGTCCTCCATTTATTTTGAGCTTGTAGCAGGCAGTCTACAGATTTCTGCAGAACCTGGGCGTGTGACAGTCTGAGAGGTGCTGAGAAAGCAGAGAGTACCTTGAAGGGCTCTTTCAGTCTTGCATTCCTTATGGGGACAGTACTGGGTGATGCAGGCAGGCTGAACGTGAGTGGTTTGGTGGTCTGGTAGTGTCCTCTCTCCAGCTCCCACCTGAAGACCACTGTCCTGACTTTACTCAGAGTTTGTATTGGGTGTTGATGAGAGATGTTCTCATGATAGGATGCATGCTTTGTTTGTGATAGAAGCTATCCTCCTCTTAGGAAAATGTCATGGTGGATGACAATCTCATAAACCAGGGGTTAGCTCACTTTCCACCAGGAATGACCCACATGTATAAGGCTGTGGAGGGACATGAGTTCAGGTAGAGTACAGGTCCCAGTGACAGACTGCTCACTAGTCAGGTGCCCCTGATGCTCTACCCACCCTCAGGCCATCCCAGCAGTCCTGGGATGAGAAGTGAGGCCCGTGGTATCTTTGAGGCACACTGGGAGGCTGTCATGGATCAGTAGCCATTTGGCCATTGACAGGATATGGGAAAGAATCTTCTCTGAGGGTCAGTGCATGTCCTTAGTTCTGTCATGAGAGTTCGGGTCAATCAGAATGGGTGCAGGAGGTGCTATAGGCATCAGAAAACACAGAGGGGCACATTCCCTTCTTGGCCACAGATATGCTGCTCAGCCCCCAGGGACCACGGTAGTCACCTTTGGAGGGCCACCATATACACAGGGATGTCTGCATACATACACATGTATACACATATAGACACATTCACTTGCATGCATCCATATACAGATACATATTTATACATGTATACACATACATATATACATTTTATACATGTAGATATATACACACATGCACACATTTATATATACACATATACATTTACACATATACATGCATAATACACATTTACATACATATACTCACATATATACACATTTATATGCAGTATATACATGCACATTTACACATGTAAAATACATACACCTATATACATATTTACACACATACACACACATGCGTGTATATACACATTTATACATATATATGTATATATACATATATGTGTGTGTGTGTGTATATATATATATATATATATATATATATATATTTATATATATGCACACATGAACAAGCTGTTTCTATTAGCCTGGACCATTGGGAGTTTAGAAGAGGATGGACCAGGAATGGTCTGCTTGTCTGAGGGATCATTGAGAACAGACCTCAGTACCCTACAATCTGGGGTCAAATCCAAGGCTGCTGCTTACACCATATCTCAGTCTCCCTCTCCTTATTTCAAGGTGGATGTAACAGTGGTGGTTACCATAAGCATTATGAGACACAAGCAAAGGGCTCAGGATGGGCCTGGCTGGTTGCAAGAGCTATGAGTATGATCTTGTCCTGAGGGGGACCCCTCTTTCTTGGGGGGATCATCATGGGCTGCAGGTGATGTGTTTGGACTCTGGAGACCTCACTAACAAGAGACCAGACTTATTTTGGGAGCTCGAAGGGAGGCAGCTATAACAGCCCTGAGCAAAGCAGCTCTGTCCAGCAGAGTGACTACCTCCTAGTCAGTGACTACCCCATATCCTGTCAATGGCCTCCATGAGAAATACCTGGAAATAGCTAGGGTATTTTGAGGGGTCTAATTTCTGGCACTTGGGCTGGGAGAGCATTGTGTTAGACTACTTGGGGATGAAAGAAGCTTGCCTTCCTCTAGGTCAGGCTGCTGAAGTACTGCCAGTACTTTCTTATATCTCTGACCTCCCACATCTCCCTAGGCATCCTCCTTCCCAGGATTGTGAAGGTGAGCTGGAAGCCATGGCAGGCTTTCCCTGGCTCACCCATGTGGGTACTGCCTGGTGACTTCCTCACAAGATGAGGACACTCCTTACCATGAAGATGAATGATACCAGTGATAATAGCAGGCATTCTGATAATGAAGCAGCTGTGGCTACAAGCCTCTCAAACGAACACTCCTTGGTGATTTTATGACATTAATATACTTTCATATGCATGTTAATTTAGGCTGTATTAGAATTACCTTTGGATATTATTTTTGAAAATGGAGTTCCATTTAAAATTTTCATTCCTACCTACATGTTAAAATTTGACTCTATATTGAAGACCAACCTTGAATTCTTTGTGTGAAGCTTCACCTAGCAACTCCTGTGGGCAGTCCTCTATCATACCTCTGTATGCTTTCTCACAATTTTTACTTTGTGTTATGCTTGTTTATGACTGAGTCTTACCTGCTTGATTAGGGGAGGGGTCAGCCAATTCACTTTCCATTTTCACCCTTTCTAAAGCAGTGCTGGGTTAGTACTCCTATAGTAAGTATTCCTCTAGTACTCCTCCTACAGAGGAGCTATAGTCTATTATGAAATACATAATTCCAAAAATTAACATTTCTCATATTGTAATTTTGTCTATGTTTGTGAGCTTTCTTGATTTGAGGCATTAGACATCTGTGAAAAATGGAGAAATAGTATTATGGCATTTTATAGTATTATTATTTGCCTTACACCTATTCATAGTTTATGGAGTATATACTCCATGATGGGGTGGAATTATTTTGGGGGTTTATGGTTTTATTTTCATGTTCTCCAATCAACTCTTACTGATTGCCATCTTTAACTGGCAAATTAAAATTTGGTCAATTAGCCCCAAGGCCAATAGTGCTCATAGTTAGACTGAAGTTGGGCACTGTGTGATTCCAAGTTTCAAAGGGTCATGAACAGCCTATCAGCAAAGGCCTAATTATTTTTCTATGTGAATGTACTGTAATTAGAACACAGCTGTGTGAGTTGTTAGTTTACAAGTGTCTAATGAGCTATTTCCTTCCCCAATCACATTAGTTGGGGAGTTAATTGGGTCCATCTGTTGTATAATCCACAGTATCTCTGATATCTGTGGTTTTATAAGCATGTAGCAAACTTGGACTCTGGGTTCACAAGGAGGGTTTTGGTGCCTGAGTTCAAAGAAGAAATTTAGTGAAGTACAGGAAGGGTGACGCTGAGCTGGGCAGGAGACTGCTTTGTAGGAACTGTGCTGCAGGAAGCATAATCTCAGGGCTTGCAGTGAGGAGCAGAGTGTAAATGGGCAGAATCACTCATCATCTGGGCCAGCATTTGAGATCTGGTTGCTGAGAGCAGTACCCATGCCGGTGGGCTACTGGGCAGAGACCTGCATCAGGTTAGAGGTTTCTCTCCATCTCAACGAAGTAGAGAGGTAGTGACAGATACAAAATTCTGGCTTTTCTTCACCAAGTGCATTCTGGAACATTCTGAAGAATGGCCTGCTAGAGGGTACATGATTGTGGGAAAGGTAATGTGGGTCACACCTGGGGACGTGTGTACCCGAGCTGACAGAAACCACAGAATCCTCATATGAGCAGACCCTGCCTGCCCTCCACCATCACATGCTTAAAGAGCCCCAACTTGTCTGTCCATCCTTCAGAGGCTATTCTGGGGCTTGGCCTCCTGCCCCCTGGGAAGGTCCTGGAACACATTTGTTTCTGAGACCACCTTCATCAATTAAGAATAGGATAAGATCCAGGTGCAGCCTTCTTCCTAGAGCCAAAAAACAACAACAACAAAAAAAAACCCCCCAAAAACCAAAAAACAAAAAAAAAACAAATAAAAGGATGGGGAAATGATTTTGCAGATTTTTCAACCACATTTGATGCTTGCCTAGAAAGATTAGCATACTGAAAAGTGATTGTGCTGGCAGACAGGGAGCTAGGATATCTAAGCTGTTCTTCCTTTCCTCTGGATGTCAGTGCCACCATGACTTTGTTTGTGAGACCTGCTTGGTCACCTCACATCCCTTCTGAGAAAACCCTGCACAAGACCACAGACCACACACTGTCCTGCCCCAAGTGGTGGGTGCCTCCTGGGGACATTGACCCTTTTGGGAGAGGCCCTGGCTGATTTTGCCACCCCCACGTCAGGTCCTTTCCTCTGTGGGTATGAGCCTGGCAGAGCCCGGGTCACCATGCCATGTGTAGGGCTGCACCTGCACCAGCCTAGGCTCTGCAGGATTGACACCAATGAGGACCTGTCCTGTCTAGATGTGGTGGGATGTGGCAGAGATGGGGCTGGAGATGGGGGTGGAATAGGAGAGGGATGGAGCTGGATGGGACTAGACGAAGTCAGGATCAGGGCGAGCACCATTTGCATTCCACCTCCAGCACTGCAGGAGAGGAGCTCTTACTTCCCAAGGGTCTGCTCCTGACCAAGATGTTTATTTACATTGCAGATATCTACAACATATCTGTGTGTTGAGTGTGGATCTTAGTCCTTAGCACATTGCTTTATTTTTCAGCCTCGCCCCTTTTTAGCTACGCAGTCTTATGCGAGCTACTTAACCTCTTTGTCCTCTGCTTATCTAAGAGATGGGTATAAAAATGCCAGCTTATATAAGTTATGACTTCTAAACTAGTTTTTGAAATTGCTTTCCTTGTGGTACAATATATAACATAAAAGTTGACATTTTAACCATCTTAAGTATACAATTCAGTGGTGCTAATTATATTCCTAGTATTGTGAAACCATCATCAGTATCTAATTCTAAGACTTTTTTCATCACTCTACACAGGAGCTCTGTATCTGGTAAGGAGTAACTCTCCTTTCCCCCTTCCCAGCCCCCAGTAATTTCTAGTCTACCTTCTGTCTCTAACAAATTTACCTAGTCTAGATATTTCATATTAGTGAAATCATGCAATATTTGTCCTTTTGTGTCTGGATTATTTACCCAGAATATATGTATGTATGTATGCATATATCTATATCTATATCTATATCTATATCTATATCTATATCTATATCTATATCTATATCTATATCTAAATCTATATCTATATCTATATCTATCTATATCTATATCTATACACACATATATACATATATATGTATATATATACACACATACATATGTATATATATACACATATACATATATATACACATACATATATTTGTATGCTACATGTATATGCTATATATGCTACATACATATATATATGCTGCATATATATATATATATATATATATATATATATATTCATGTTGTAGCATTTATTAGAATTTCATTCCTTTTTATGGGTAATTAATATTCCATTGTATGAATATACTGAATATATGAATTTTGTTTATCCAGTCATCTATTGATGGACACTTGGGTTCTTTCCACATTTTGGCTATTGTGAATAATGAACTGCTGCAATGAATGTTGACATACAAGTATCTGCTTACATCCCTGTTTTCAGTTATTTTGGATATCCCACCAGTGGAATTTGCTGGGGTATATGGTAACTCTATGTTTGACTTTTTGAAGACCCACCAAAATACTTTTCACAAATATTCCCACACTTCATAGTACCACTTGCAGCGTATTTGGGCTTCAATTTCTCCATTACCTCCCAGCATTGGTTATTTTCTGTTCTTTTGATTCTAGCCATCCTAATGGGTGTGAAGTGATATCTCATAGTGGTTTTGATTTGCATTTCTCTAATGATGTTGAGAATCTTTTCCTGTGCTTCTATCTTCTTTGGAGAAATGTCCATTCAAGTCCTTTGCCAATTTAAAAATTGGATTCTCTTTTATTGTTGAATTGTAGGAGTTCTTTGTATATTCTGGGTATTAAACCCTTATCAGATATGTATGATTTCCAAACTATCCCATTTAATAGGTTGTCTTCTCACTTTCTTGGACAAAGTGATTTTCATTTTTTAGCTTATTTTTTTAAGGTGTATTGAGATATAGCTGACATAGAATTTAATTTTGATGAAGTCCAGTTATCTGTTTTTTTTTCTGTTGTTCATGCCTTTGGTGTCATATCTCAGAATCCATTGCCAAATCCGAGGTCATACAGATTTACTTCAATTTTTTTTTCTAAGAATTTTATGGTTTTATGTTTTAAATAAATGATCAATTTTGAGTTAATTATTTTCTAAGATGTTAAGGATTCAACTTTATTCTTTTGCCAACTAGGGAATCTAGTTGTCCCAGCTCCATTTGTTGAAGAGACTGTTCATTCTCTACTCAGTAGTCTTGGCACTGTTGTCAGACGTCAACTGGCAATAAATGTATGGGTTTATTTCTGGACTCTTAATTTTGTCCCACTAGTTTATATGTCTATCCTTATGACAGTGTCACACTGTTCAGATTACTGTACCTTTGTAGCAAGTTTTGAAATCAGAAAATGTGAGTGCTGAAACCTTGTTCTTTCTCAGGATGTTTTGATTACTTGGGGTCCCTTAAAGTCACATATGAATTTGAGAATTGGCTTTTACAATTTCTGCAAAAATGACCAACAGAATTTTGATAGAGATTGCATTGAATATGTATATTGCTTTAGGTGGCATTGACATTTTAACATTATTAATTATTTCTATCCATGAACGTGGGATATCTTTCCATTTATTTAACTCTTCTTTAGTCTCTTTCAGCAATGTTTTCTAGTTTTCAGCATACAGATATTGCAGCTTCTTGGTTAAATTTTGGCTAAATATTTTATTCTTTTGGATGATATTATAAATGGAATCATCTTGATTTGCTTTTCAAACTGTTCATTGCTGGTGTAGAGAAATATAACAGATTTTTATGTTGATATTGTACCTGCAATTTGCTTGATTCATTTTTTATAGTAGCTTTCTTGAAAAAATTTTTGGATTTTCTATATATAGGATCATGGGATCATGTTTGCAAATGGGGATAGTTGTACTTCCTCCTTTCCAGTTGGGATGCTTTTAATTCTTGCCTAATTGCTCTGGCTAGAACTTCCAGTACAATGTTGAATAACAGTGGTGAAAGCGGACATTCTTTATTTGTTTCTGATATTAGCAGGAAAGCTTTCAGTCTTTCACCATTGAATATGATGTTAGCTGTGTGTTTTCCACAAGTTACCTTTATCATATTGAAGAATTTATCTTCTATACCTAGTTTTCTGAGTGTTTTTCACCCTTCTTCCAGAGAACTTGGGCTTAAGATGAAAGATGACAGGAAGACATAACCACTGGGGGACAGTAGCCCAGATGTATTATTTCCTGCAGTCAGCTAAAGCTAAAAGGAGATGAAGTTGGAAAGATCCAAGGTTGATGCTGTGAACAGATGCCGATACCAGGCTGGAGAGTCTAAGATTCATCTTCTATGCCAGTGTTTCTCACAGTGTGGTACTATTTAAAAATCCCTTAGGTGTTGTAAACATATAGCTTCCTGAGCCATACACTTCTCTGAATCAGAATCTATAGGATAGGTTCCTGGGAAATTGTCTTGAAGCAGACTCCCAGATGATTTGATTGTATGCTTACATTGGAAACCACTGCTATAAGCCATGGAAGGAGAAAATGAAATGAGAATGGCAGGAGGAGGATGTTTTGGCAAACTTGGGAGGGGGAATCTAACACCCTTGGAATTGTTCCAGATCTACACACCTGATAATTCCAGGACACCAAAGTTTAAAAAGAGGGTTACAAGAGGGAACTCTTGAGCAGATGGATTTTAGGATAACACTAATTCATTTTTAGGCATGTTGATTTGAAGTGTGAGCAGAGCTGTGCTATAGCTCTCTCTCCTGGGTAGGGACACAGCCATGGCAGAATCCCATCTATTGTGCCTGATGTATGGGAGATGCTAATACATGCTAGCTTCTCTCACCTCATGGAATTGATGGCTTTCCCTGGCCTTAATCATGTGAACTGTTAGTTAATCTCATCCTTACATCTTAAGCTTGCTATTGCCAGGTGCTGTGCTGGGAGTTGAGCTCATGATATAGTTTAAGGGGCAGATATATAAACAAGTAGCTGCAAAGTATGCAATAAATGACACAACAGAGGTGAGTGCAAGGTACAGCAAGGGCACAGGGAGGGTGAGCTCCAACTCTCTTGGAGGAAAATGGATCCACCCAAAAGAACGAAGAGTACCAGGAATGCAAATGGCTTTAGTCAATATACACATTTCTTCTTATTGTCTTTCAAAGATAATTGATAATTTAAATAAAAATAATAAAAATGTAGTATGGGTTTTATAACACATGCAAAATATGACAGTAATAGCACAAATGTTGAAAAGAGAGAAATAGATACACATTATTTTAAGTGTGCCATTGTGCACTATAGATGTATACAGTTACATACATGTATATGTATGTATATATGTGTATATTACTATTGTGTGTTATATAGGAACAAGTATAATATGATTTTAAGTTAGATTTTAAGCTAAAGATGTATACTGTAAACCCCAAAGCAACAACTAAACTAAAAAGAATTGTAGCTGATAAGCCAGTCACAAAGGAGATAAAATAGAATCATACAAAATACTCAGTTACTGCAAAATAAGGCAGAAAAAGAGGAAAGAGGGAGTAAGGAACAGATAGACAAATAGAAAATAAGTAGCAAGTTGGTAGATGTAAACCTAAATAGATCAATAATCACATTATATGTGAATGGACTGAATTAATACCTTATGTATAAAGGAATTCACTTTAAGCACAGATAGATGAAAAGTAAAAAGATTGAAAAAGACATACAATGCTAAAATGGACACAGGAAGAGTGGGATGGATACATTAATATCAGAACAAATGGATTATAGAGCAAAGAATATTGTTAGGACTAAAATGGCCATGTCATAAAGGAGTCAGTCTATTGAAAGGGCATAATTCTTAATGTTCAGGAACTTAAGAAGATCTGAAAAATACATGAAGCAAAAAGTGATAGTAAAAGAGCAAATTAAAAAGTATATGGAAGCCAATGAAAATGATAACACCACAACCCAAAACCTCTGGGACGCAGCAAAGGCAGTCATAAGAGGAAAGTATATAGCAATCCAGGCCTTCCTAAAGAAGGAAGGAAGATCTCAGATACACAACGTAACCCTATGCCTTAAAGAGCTGGAAAAAGAACAGCAAATAAAACACAAAACCAGCAGAAGACAGGAAATAATAAAGATTAGAGCAGAAATTAATGCTATCGAAACAAAACAAACAGTAGAACAGATCAATGAAACCAGAAGCTGGTTCTTTGAAAGAATAACAAAATTGATAAACCACTAGCCAGTTTGATCAAAAAGAAAAAGGAAAGGACCTAAATAAATAAAATCAAGAATGAAAGAGGAGAGATCACAACCAACACAGCAGAAATAAAAACAACAATAAGAGAACATTATAAGCAATTATATGCCAATAAAATGGGCAATCTGGAAAAAAATGGACAAATTCCAGAAACATATACACCACCAAAACTGAAACCAAGGAAGAAATAGAAAATTTGAACGGACTCATAACCAGTAAAGAAATTGAATTAGTAGTCAAAATCTGCCAAAAACCAAGAGTCCAGAGCCAGATGGCTTTCCAGGGGAATTCAACCAAACATTTAAGGAAGAGTTAACACCTATTCTCTTGAAGCTGTTCCAAAAAGTAGAAATGGAAGGAAAACTTCCAAACTCTTTCTATGAAGCCAGCATTACCCTGATTCCAAAACCAGACAGAGACCCCCCACTAAAAAGGAGAACTACAGACCAATTTCCATGATGAACCTGGATGCAAAAATCCTCCACAAGATATTAGCCAATCAGATCCAACAATACCTTAAAAAAATTATTCACCACGACCAAGTGGGATTTATACCTGGGATGCAGGTCTGGTTCAATATCCACAAAACAATTAAGGTGATTCATCACATCAATAAAAGAAAGGACAAGAACCATATGATCCTCTCAATAGATGCAGAAAAAGTATTTGACAAAATACACCATCCTTTCTTGATTAAAAACCCTCAAGAAAGCAGGGATAGAAGGATCATACCTCAAGATCATAAAAGCCACATAAAAACGACCCAACGCTAATATCATCCTCAGTGGGGAAAAACTGAGAGTTTTCCCCCTAAGGTCAGGAACAAGACAGGGATGTCCACTCTCGCCACTGTTATTCAACATAGTACTGGAAGTCTTAGCCTCTGCAATTAGACAACACAAAGAAATAAAAGGCATCCAAATCGGCCAGGAGGAGGTCAAACTTTCACTCTTTGCAGATGACATGATACTCTATATGGAAAACCCCAAAGATGCCACCACAAAACTGCTAGAACTGATTCATGAATTCATCAAAGTTGCAGGACATAAAATCAATGCACAGAAATCGGTTGCATTCCTACTCACTGACAATGAAGCAACAGAAAGAGAAATCAAGGAATCGATCCCATTTACAATTGCACCAAAACCCATAAAACACCTAGGAATAAATCTAACCAAAGAGGTGAAAAATCTATACATTGAAAACTATAGAAAGCTTATGAAAGAAATTGAAGAAGATGCAAAAAAAAAAAAATGGAAAAAGATTCTATGCTCCTGGATAGGAAGAACAAATATTGTCAAAATGTCGATACTTCCCAAAGCAATCTACATAGTCAATGCAATCTCTATCAATATGACACCAGCATTCTTCGCAGATTATTTGTTCTAACAAATAATCCTAAAATTTGTATGGAACCAGAAAAGACCCCGAATAGCCAAAGCAATCTTGAAAAAGAAAACCAAAGCAGGACGCATCACAATCCCGGACTTCAAGCTATACTACAAAGCTGAAATCAGCAAGACAGTATGGTGTTGGCACAAGAACAGACACTCAGATCAATGGAACAGAATAGAGAACCCAGAAACAGACCCACAAACGTATGACCAACTAATCTTTGAGAAAGCAGGAAAGAATATCCAATGGAATAAAAACAGTCTCTTCAGCAGGTGGTGCTGGGAAAACTTGACAGCGACATGCAGAAGAATGAACCTGGACCACTTTCTTACACCAGACACAAAAATAAACTCAAAATGGATGAAAGACCTCAATGTAAGACAGGAAGCCATCAAAATCCTCGAGAAGAAAGCAGGCAGAAACCTCTTTGATCTTGGCCACAGCAACTTCTTACTCAACACGTCTCTGGAGGCAAGGAAAACGAAAGCAAAAATGAACTACTGGGACCTCATCAAAATAAAAATCTTCTGCACAGCGAAGGAAACAATCAGCAAAACTACAAAGCAACCGACAGAATGGGAGAAGATATTTGCAAACGACATATCAGATAAAGGGTTAGTATCCAAAATCTATAAAGAACCTATTAAACTCAACACCCAAAAACCAAAGAACCCAGTGAAGAAATCAGCAAAATACATGAATAGACACTTCTCCAAAGAAGACATCCAGATGGCTAACCGACACATGAAAAGATGCTCTACATCACTCATCATCAGGGAAATACAAATCAAAACCACAATGACATACCGCCTTACACGTGTCAGAACGGCTAACATTAACAACTCAGGCAACAACAGGTGTTGGCGAGGATGCGGAGAAGAGGATCTCCTTTGCATTGTTGGTGGGAATGCAACAGTGGTGCAGCCACTCTGGAAAACAGTATGGAGGTTCCTCAAAAAATTAAAAATAGAACTACCCTACGACCCAGCAATTCCACTACTAGGTATTTATCCAAGGGATACAGGTATGTTGTTTTGAAGGGACACATGCACCCCAATGTTTATAGCAGCACTATCAGCAACAGCCAAAGTATGGGAAGAGCCTAAAATGTCCATTGATGGATGAATGGATAAAGAAGATGTGGTATATATATATATATACAATGGAGTATTACTCGGCAATCAAAAAGAATGAAATCTTGCCATTTGCAACTACGTGGATGGAACTAGAGGGTATTCTGCTAAACGAAATTAGTCAGTCAGAGAAAGACGAAAATCATATGACTTCACTCATATGAGGACTTTAAGAGACAAAACAGATGAACATAAGGGAAGGGAAACAAAAATAATATAAAAATAGGGAGGGGGACAAAACATCAGAGACTCTTAAATATGGAGAACAAACAGAGGGTTACTGGGGGGGTTGTGGGAGGGGAGATGGGCTAAATGGGTAAAGGGGATTAAGGAATCTACTCCTGAAATCATTGTTCACTATATGCTAACTAATTTGGATGTAAATTAAAAACAATAAAATGAAAAAAAAAAGTGATAGAACACAAGAAGAAATAGACAAACCCAAAACTGTAGTTGGAGTTTTCAGGACCCTCTGTCATTAACTGACAGAACCCTCAAAGCCTGGACTTATTCAAATGCATATCATATACAGGGGAGAGAATTGTGGTTTACAGAGAAATTTCATAACATCTGTCATTTTCTGTGTTGTCTCCAATTCATGTGTCTGCTCCAGACCACCAGGAAAATATCTCCTCTATCAGGCATGTTTCTAAGAAGAGTTTAGATAACCCCAAATGTGTCACCAGCAGGGTCTATCTAGGAACATGAGATAGAGACTGAGTCTGCCATCAGCTTCATGTCCACTTGAATATTTTATTTAAAAATAAATATTCTATTTAAAATTAGACTTCCTTTTTCTTAATGGGATATCACTGCTGAGCACGTGGTATATACACACGTACGCGATATGAAAAATATTAACAAAAAAGTGTAAAATGGTCTTCCAGAGAGCTGTGTACCCCATCAGCATAATAATGATCTTAGGTTTCATATAATAATATATTAAGGCACTTTCAACTCATCTGTATTCCTATTAACAGTGCTGAATATCTTTCATCCTTGGACTCATGCATTCATTTGTCTGTCTGGGAGAGAATGAGTATAGAAAAATCTAGCTTTTTGCTCAGGGCCCATATATCTTTCATTAACGTGGAAAGTATTCTATCATCTTCCTTGAAAACACATAAGTCTATCTGGTTTGTTTTGGGATGAGTATGCTTTTGTGGGATTTTTTTGTGCAATAGAAATGATTTATCTCTTCAATAACCAGCCCTGTCATAAGCCTATCCAAAGTTAATGATTAATTTTCTGGGTTTTCCAACTAATTGGAGTGAATGTTGGTCTGATTTCCTCCTACAGGTTTTTTTCTGATTGAAGATAATCTTTCCAATACTGATTTTATTGCTTATTTGGTTGAGATATTTTAAACTTGTTTATTACAGTGCAGTGATTTTTCCATACAGGAGGTCTTCCCACTCTAATCATCTGCTTTAAAAGAAAGGATTGCATCTTTTACATCTGCAGTATTACTTAGTCTAAGGACCGACACTTCCAGCTTACTACCTTTGTGGTAGCCCTGGAAAAAATGGACACCAGTCTTTTTTATTGTGATTTTTTTGGGGACGTATACTGAGCAATCACCAGCTTCCACAGCAAGCTGGCTAAGGACAGGCATGCATATTTGGCCTTATTACTGATATGTCTACTTCATATGCCTCACTGGGCCCAATCACCACCTGACTGCTCTAAGCCCATCTTTTTGAATTATAAACCTGAACTATAAACTTCAAAAATTACACTAATAGGTCACTAGCTACTTAAACTCTTTTCTTTATGGGAAGTAATTCAAATTGAACCTCAAACAATATGAACCAACCAATATGATTGATTTTACGTTCAAGTAAATCCTAAAATTGTTCCTATAAATCTAAGTAAAAATTATAGATATATATAGATATATAGATATATATTTAATTTTTTATTTAAATTATAAAGGGTAGTATTTGTTTGATGAGTAGAACCCAGTGATTCATCGCTTACATATAACACCAAGTGCTCATCCCAACAAGTGCCCTCCTTAATTCCCATCACTCTTTTAGCCCATCCCCCCACCACCTCCATTCCAACAACCCTCAGTTTGTTCTTTGTATTTGAGAGTTTATTATGGTTTGCCTTCCTCTCAATTTTTTTCTCATTTTCCTTCCCTCCCCCTATGTTTTTATCTGTTGTATTTCTTAAATTCCACATATATGTGAAATCATATGATATTTTCCTTTTCCTGACTCACTTATTTCACTTAGCATAATACACTCTAGTTACATCCATGTTGTTGCAAGTGGCAAGATTTCATTCTTTTTGAACACCAGATAGTATTCCGTTGTATAAATATATACCACCTCTTCTTTATCCATTCATCAGTCGATAGATATTTGGACACTTTCCCTAGTTTGGCTATTGTTGATAGAGCTGCTATAAATATTGGGGTGCATGTGCCCTTTAAAATCAGCATTTTTGTATGGTTTGGATAAATAGCTAGTAGTGCAATGGCTGGGTTGTAGGGTAGTACTATTTTTTAATTTTTTGAGGAGCCTCCATACTGTTTTCCAGAATGGCTACATCAGTTTGCATTCCCACCAACAGTGCAAGAGCGTTCCCCTTTCTCTGCATTTCAGCCAACATCTTTTGTTTCCCGAGTTGCTAATTTTAGCCACTCTGACAGGAGTAAGTGGTATCTCATTGTGGTTTTGATTTATGTTTCCCTGATGATGAGTGATGTTGAGCATCTTTTCATGTGTCTGTTGGCCATCTGGATGTCTTCTTTGGAAAAGTGTCTATTCATGTCTTCTGCCACTTCCTCACCGGCTTATTTGTTTTTTGGGTGTTGAGTTTGGTATGTTGTTTATAGATTTTTGACACTAGCCCTTTTTCTGATATGTCAATTGCAAATATCTTATACTATTCTGTCAGTTGCCTTTTAGTTTTGTTGATTGTTTCCTTCACTGTGTAGAAGCTTTTTATCTTGATGAGGTGCCAGTAGTTCATTGTTGCTTTTATTTCCCTTGTCTTCAGAATTGAACTTCAGAAATTGCTGTGGCTGAGGTCAGAGAGGTTTCTGCCTGTTTTCTCCTATAGAATTTTGATGGTTTCCTGTCTCACATTTAGGTCTTTTATCCATTTTCAATTTATTTTTATATATGGTCTAAGAAAGTGGTCCAGGTTCATTCTTCTGCATGTTGCTGTCCAGTTTTCCCAGCACTATTTGCTGAAGACACTATCTTTTTTTCCCCCCATTGGATATGCTTTCCTGCTTTGTCAAATATTAGCTGGCCATACATATGTATGTTCATTTATGGGTTCTCTAGTCTATTCCATTGATCTACGTGTCTGTTTTTGTGTGAGTACCATACTGTCTTGATGATTACAGCTATGTAATACAGCTTAAAGTCCAGAATTGTGATGCCTTCAGCTTTGGTTTTCTTTTTCTTTTCTTTTTTAATGTTTATTTATTTTTGAGAGAGAGAGACAGAGAGAGAGAGAGAGAGAGAGAGAGAGAGAGAGAGAGAGACAGAGAGACAGAGAGCAAGCGGGGTAGGGGCAGAGAGAAAGGGAGACTTAGAATCCAAAGCAGGCTCCAGGCTCTGAGCTGTCAGCACAGAGCCCGACATGGGGCTCGAGCCCACAAACTGTGTGATCATGACCTGAGCTGAAGTCGAACGCTTAACTGACTGAGCCAGCCAGGCGCCCCTTTGATTTTCTGTTTCAGCACTACTTTGGCTATTTGGGGTCTTTTATGGTTTCATACAAATTTTAGGATTTTTTGTTCTAGCTCTGTGAAATATGCTAGTGTTATTTTGATAGGGATTGCATTGGACATGTAGATTGCTTTGGGTATGATTGACATTTTAACAATATTTGTTCTTCTAATCAGTGAGCCTGGGATGTTTTTCTATTTCTTTGTATCTTCTTTCTTTCTGTCATAAGCTTTCTATAGTTTTCAGTGTATAGATATTTCACCTCTTCTGTTAATTTATTCCTGGGTATCTTATGGTGTTTGGTGCAATTATAAATGGGATCAATTCCTTGATATCTCTTTCTGCTGCTTCATTATTGGTGTATAGCAATGCAACTGATTAGTGTACATTGATTTTTATATCCTGCAACTTTGCTGAATTTATGTATCAGTTCTAGCAATTTTTTGTTGGACTCTTTCAGGTTTTCCATGTAGACTATCATGTCATCTGCAAAGAGTGAAAACTTGACTTCTTCCTTGTTGATTTAGATGCCTTTTATTTGTTTTTGTTGTCTGATTGCTGAGGCTAGGACTTCTGGTACTATGTTGAACAAAAGTGGTGAGAGTGAACATCCTTGTCATGTTCCTGACCTTAACTGGAAAGCTCTCAGAGTCCCTGGGTGGCTCAGTCAGTTAAGTAACCAACTCTTGATTTCAGCTGAGGTCATGATGTCACGGTTGGTGAGTTCGAGACCCATGTTGGGCTCTGTGCTGACAGCATGGAGCCTGCTTGGGATTCTCTCCCTCTCTCTCTACCCCTCTCCCAGTTGCGTTTCTCTCTCTCTTTCTCTCTGAAAAGTAAATAAACATTTTTTTTTTTTAAAAGGGGAAACCTCAGCACATGGCTGGCTCAGTCAGTTGAACATCCAATTTTAGCTCAGGTCATGATCTCACAGTTCATAAATTTGAGCCCCGCTTTGGGCTTTGTGCTGACAACTCAAAGCCTCGAACCTGCTTTGGATTCTGTGCCTCCCTCTATTTCGGCTCCTCCCCTGCTCACACTCTCTCTCTCTCTCAAAATAAGTAAGCATAAACAATTTAAAAAAATTGGGAAACCTCTCAGTTGTTCCCAATTGAGAATGATATTATCTGTAGGCCTTTCATATATGGCTTTTGTGATGTTAAGGCATGTTTCTTATATCCCTACTTTCTTGAGGGTTTTTATCAAGAAAGGATGATGTATTTTATCAAATGCTTTTTCTGCATATATTGACAGGATCGTGTAGTTCTTATTCTTTCTTCTACTAATGTGGTGTATTATGTTGATTGATTTGTGAATATTAAGCTACTCCTAAACCAAGGTGTGAATCCCACTTGGTCATGGTGAATAATTCTTTTAATATACTGTTGAATTTGGTTTTCTAGTATCTTGTTGAGAATTTTTGCATCTATGTTCATCAAGCATATTGACCTATAATCTTTTCAGTGGGGTCTTTTTCTGGTTTTTGAATCAAGGTAATGCTGGCTTCATATAATGAGTTTGGAAACTTTCCTTCCATTTCTATTTTTTGGAACAGTTTGAGAAGAATAGGCATTAACTTTTCTCTAAATATTTGGTAGAATTCCCCTGGGAAGCCATCTGCCCAGGACTCTTATTTGTTGGGAGATTTTTGATAACTGATTCAATTTCTTTGCTATGGTTATGGACCTGTTCAATTCTTTTATTTTTTCCTGTTTGAGTTTTGGTAGTGTGTTTCTAGGAATTTGTCAATTTCTTCCAGATTGCCCAGTTTGTTGGCATATAATTTTTCACAGTATCCTCTTTAATTGTTTGTATTTTGGTGGTGTTTGTTGTGATCTCTTCTCTTTCATTTGTGATTTTGTCTCTTTGTGTCCTCTCTCTTTTTGAGAAATCTAGGTAGTGGTTTATCAATTTTGTTTATTCTTTCAAAAAGCCAACTTTTAGTTTTATTGATCTGTTCTGCTGGGTTTTTTTGGTTTGTTTCTATATGCTTATTTCTGCTTGAATCTTTATTATTTCCCTATGTATTCTGGCTCTGGGCTTTATTTGCTGCTACTTTTCTAGCTCCTTTAGGTGTAAGGTTAGGTTGTGTATTTGGGACCTGTCTTGCTTCTTTATATAGGCCTAAATTGCAAATGTGCTTTCCTTTTAGGGCTGCCTTTGCTGCATCCCAAAGTGTTTGGACTGTTCTGTTTTCATTTTCATTTGCTTCCATGTATTTTTAAATTTCTTCTTTAATTTCCTGGTTAACCCATTCATTTCTTAGTAGGGTGTTCTTTAATCTCCATGTATTTGAGGGCTTTCATTTGTCTTGTGGTTGATTTTGTTTCATAGTGTTGTGATATGAACATATGCATGGTATGATATCAATATGTTTGTACCTGTTGAGTGCTGATTTGTGACCCAGTATGTGATCTATTCTGGAGAATGTTCCATGTGCACTCGAGAAGAATGTGTATTCTGCTTTAGGATGAAGTGTTTTGAATATATCTGTTAAATCCATCCAGCCCAGTGTGTCATTCAAAGCCATTGTTTCCTTACTGATTTTAAAGTTTCTTAGTATTATGGTATTATTATTGATGAGTTTGTGTTTGTGATTAATTGGTTTATATATTTAGGTTCTTCAAGTTGGGGGCATAATATTTACAATTGTTAGCTTTTCTTGATGATAAACCCCTTAATTATGACATAATGCCCTTCTTCATTTCTTGCTACAGTCTTTATTTTAAAATCTAGCTTGTCTGGCATAAGTATGGCTATTCCGGCTTTCTTTTGATATCCATTAGCATGATAAGATGGTTCTCAATGTGCAGGTGTCCTTAAGTCTCAAATCGGTCTCTTGTGGGCAGAATATAGATGGGTCTTGGTTTTTTTTACCCATTCTGATACCCTGTGTCTTTTGATTGAAGCATTTAGTCCACTTACATTTAGTGCCACCGTGTTACATGTACAGTAAGTGTTTCTGGTGATGTTCTCTGGTCTTTTGTAGTCTTTGCTCCTTTGTCCCTCTTTTCCCTCCACTCAGAGATTCCCCCTTAATATTTATTGCAGGGCTCATTTAGTGGTCATGAAGTCCTTTAGTTTTGTTTGGCTGGAAAAGTCTCTCTCCTTCTCTTCTGAATTACATCCTTGCTAAATAAAGAATTCCTGGCTGCATATTTTTCCTGTTCAGCATATTGAATATTTTCTGTCACTCTCTTCTGTCCTGCCAATTTTAAGTGGACAGGTCTCCTACTACCCTTATGTGTTTACTCTTGTAGATTAAGGGCCTTTTGTCCCTACCTGCTTTCATAATTCTCTTTTAATCTTTGTATTTTGCAAGGTTCACTATGATATGTCATGGTGTTACCTGTTTCTGTTGATTTTGAAGGGAGTTCTCTGTGCCTCTTGGACTTGGATGCTTGTTTTCTTCCCAAAATTAGGGATGTTCTCAGCTATACTTTGTTCAAATAAACCTTTTGGCCCTTTTTCTCACTCTTCTCCTTCTGGGACTCCTATGATACGGATATTGTTTTGTTTCATGGAATAAGTTAGTCCTCCAAGTCTTCTCTTGTGCTCTAGTAATTTCCTTTCCCTCTTTTTTCAACTTCATTATTTTCCATAATTTTATCTTATATTTCACCTGTTCTCTCCTTGGCTTCTTTTTCTTTTTAAAAAAACTTAAAATGGTTTTATCTATTTTTGAGAGAGAGTGAGAGCATTAGCAGGGGAGGGATGAAGAAAGCAGAGACACAGAATCTGAAGCAGCCTCTAGGCTCTGACCTGTCAGCACAGAGCCCCATGTGGAGCTTGAACTCATGAGCTGTGAGATATAACTTGAGCCTAAGTCAGATGCTTAATCGCCTGAGCCTCCTGGGTGCCCCTTTCCTATGCTTCTTCAGTCCTTTCTGTCACTGTATACAGTTTATTTTGCATCTCAGTTATAGCATTTTTAATTTAAAAAAAATTTTTTTTAATGTTTTTATTTATTTTTGCGACAGAGAGAGACAGAACATGAGCAGGGGAGGGCCAGAGAGAGAGGGAGACACAGAATCGGAAGCAGGCTCCAGGCTCTGAGCTGTCAGCACAGAGCCCGATGCGGGGCTCGAACCCACAGACTGTGAGATCATGACCTGAGCCGAAGTCGGACGCTTAACCGACGAGCCACCCAGGCGCCCCAGCATTTTTAATTTTTTAATTCATCCTGACTAGTTCTTAAGTCTTTGATCTCAGCAGCAAGGGTTTCTCTGGTGTCCTCTGCTTTTTCAAGCCCAACTAGTAGACTTATGACTGTTGTTCTAAATTCTTGTTCAGATTTGTTTATATCTATTTTGAGCAAGTTCCTGGCTATGATTTCTTCTTGATCTTTCTTTTGGGGAGAATTCATATGTCTTGTCATTTGGGCTAAGTTTCTGTTTTTTTTTTTTTGTGTGTGTGTGTGTTTTAAAAGCTTGTTATGTTTCATGCACCTGAGAGTATTTCTATATTAAAAAGGGGTCATACACTGTCCACAGCCTGGCACTTTAGAAAGTGTTTCTGTATGTATGCTGTGTATACTCTGTTGTTGCATTTTGGCTGCTATTTCCCACTGGTGAATCCTCTGCAGAGCTTTTTCCTTCCTTGCAGTGGTGGAGTGTTTGGACCTTTAACCAGTGTGTTTACATTTGTTTATTGAAGTAACCCTAGAAAAAAAGTGGTGGTGGGGGGAAGCCTGATTACATAAAAAGGGAATAGGAAAGGGAACAGAAAAACAGAGAATCAAAAAACTCTAAGGCTGATTCCCCCCCCCAAAAAAAGGAAGAAAAGGGAAAAAAAAGCAGAAGAAAAGAAGGAAAATGAAAGGAATAAAAAAGCCTGATCTAAAAAAAAAAAAAAAAAAAAGAGAAAAGGAAGCGATAAAAAACAAATAAGAAACTATGAGCCTGATTATAAAAGAAAAAAAGAAGAAGGAGGCAAAAGGGAAAAAAGAATTGTCTGTTCATGTCTGAGTGTTGCTGACTGTGCTCGTCCTCTGGAGGAGAGACTGGCTGCTTTGGCTCAGAGTCAATCTTGCCCCAGTAAATAAGCAGTTACCAGGCACAGAGGGGCAGGGCTTGTTGTAAGTGGGTCCTGCCTCCACTGGGGGCCACTGTGTTGTTCTCTGAAGTCCCAATGTGTTGGTGTTGGGGGGGAAATGGCACCACCTCAGTCTCTCATTCCCAGTTGGTGATCTCAACTCCTGCTGTTCAGGAAGCCCTCACAGAATAGGGAGGGAAGTCAACTTGCCCTGCTCCATAACTCTCCTGCGTTTTTTCTTTAGTGCACATATGGGATTCAAAACCTAGAGTCTTAAAGTACTCAGCACCACATATACCCATTCCCCTTCTCCAACATAGAGCCACTCCACCATGCTGATGAAAGGTCTTTGACTAGAACCTACAGGGTTTTTTGACCTTGGGGAGGCAATAAACCCTCTTCCAAAAGTACTCCAGGAAGGGGACTATTCTCTCCCAGTATACTCCGGAGATCTCTACACCACCCTATGCACTCTGAGGCCAGCTCTGTCCTCCCTAGGAACACATGCCACAGCTCCACTCTGGAGAAAGTTGTGCACTTCCAAAACCTCAGTATTTGAACTCCAAAAGATGTTTTCAAAAAAAAAAAAAAAAGAATGGGAATATTTAGTACTTCTCACTCCCCAGAGAGGTTTTCCTCTTGTGCTAACTCAATGCCGCACTATTTCAACCCCTCTCTCTTTCTCTCCCTTTTGTCTCTCCACAGAAAGGGTTTCCTCCTCTCCATGGTACCGCCATTTTTCTCTCCCTAATTCACATCCATGCACCTCTCACTTGGCTAAGGTCTCTCCCTCCAACTGTGGAGATCCTTCTGCTATCCTGCAGATGGATTTCCTGGGTGTTCCAAGTAATCTGATCCTAATGCAGCTGTGTTTGAGGGATGAGGAAAGCCCAGAGTTCCTCTACTTCTCCATCTTAACTCCTCCCATCTCCAATACTATATTGATTAGAAGTAGCAAAACAGATATCCTCAAATTGTTCTTCATCTTAAAGGAAAAGCCTTCAGTCTTTCACCATTGATTATGATGTTAGCTGTGAGTTTTTCATATGGCCTTTATTACGTTGCAGTTTCCTTTTATTCTTAATTGCTGAATATTTTTATCATGAAAGTGTGTTGAACTTTTTCATATACCTTTCTGCATCAATAGATGATTGTGTGTTTTTTCCTTCAGTGTTAATGTGGTGTGTTTCATTGATTTCCAAGATTTCCATCTTTGAATTCCAGGGATAAATTCCACTTGATCATAGTGTAAAACTTCTTAATGTGCTGCTGAACTGGGGCACCTGGGTGGCTCAGTCAGTTAAGTGTTTTGGCTCAGGTTTTGGCTCAGGTCATGATCTCGCGGTTCGTGAGATTGAGCCCTACATTCGGCTCTGCACTGTCAGTGCAGAATCTCTCTCTGCCCCTCACCTGCATGCACATGCTCTCTGTCTCTCAAAATAAATAAATAAACAAAAAGTCTCTAAAACATAAGCTGATGAACTGACTTGCTAGTGTTTTGTTGAAGATTTTTTTTGCATCAGTACTTGTCAGAGATATTGGTCTATAGTTTTCTGCTCTTGTAGTATCTTTAGCGTTAAGGTAATACTGACCTCATTGAATGAGCATTCCCTCCTCTTCAGTTTTCTTAAGGAGTTTGAGAAGGATTAGTGTTAATTCGTCTTTAAACATATGGTAGAGTGCATCAGCAAAGCAATCTGGTTCAGGGCTTTTTTTTGTTGTTGTTGTGAGGTTTTTGATTACTCTTTCAATTTCTTTAATAGTTGTGGTCTATTCAGATTTTATTTTTTTTCATTTCTAGTGTTAGTAGGTTGTGTATAGCTAGGAATTTGCCCATTTTATCTGCATTATCCAATTTGTTAGCACACAGTTATTCATGGTATACTCTTGTGATCCTTTTTATTTCTGTAAAATTGGTAGTAATGTTCCTGCTTTCAATTCTTATTTTAGTAATTTGAGTTTCTCTCCTTTTTCTTAGTCAATCTAGCTGAAGATGTGTAAACTTTATTGATCTTTGTAAAGAAACAA
Source organism: Panthera pardus (assembly GCF_024362965.1). Classification (NCBI taxonomy): domain Eukaryota; kingdom Metazoa; phylum Chordata; class Mammalia; order Carnivora; family Felidae; genus Panthera; species Panthera pardus. The sequence continues at coordinate 20,381,506 of NW_026526810.1, read as the reverse complement.
CTTTTGGTTTAATTGCTTTTCTCTATTGTGTTTCTCATCTCTATTTTATTAGTCACCTCTCGAATCTTTGTTTTCTTACTTCTGTTAGCTTTTGGGTTTAGTTTTTCTTCTTTTCCTAGTTTGTTAAGGTGTAAAGTTAGGTTGTTGATTTGAGGTCTTTCTTTTGTTTAAATACAAACATTTACAGCTATAAATTTACCTTTTAGTACTGCTTTTGGCTCATCCCATAAATTTCATATGTTGTGTTTTCATTGTCATTTGTCTCAGGACATTTGTCTCCAATTATATTAGTTTGCTAGGGCTACCATAACAAAATAGCACACATGGGATGCTTTAAACAACAGAAATTTATATTCTCATAGTTCTGGAGGCTGTAAGTCCAAGATCAAGGTGCTGGCAGGGTTAGTTATCTCTGATGCCTTTCTCCTTGGCTTGCAGATGGCTCCCTTCCTACTACCTCTTCACACTGTTGTCCTTTAGTGCACATGCACCTTTGGTGTCTCTCTGTGTGTCAAATGTCCTTTTCTTATAAGGACACCAGTCAAACTGGATTAGGATCCACCCAAATGGCCTCATTTAACTAAATTGCCTACTAAAGATATCTCCAAAAATAGTCATATCTTAAGGTATTGGGGGTTAGGGCTTCAACATGAGTTGTTTTTTTTTTTTTTTTTATTGTGAAGGGGAGACACAATTCAGCTCACAGCAGAGATTTTCTAATTTATCTTATGAATTCTTCTTTGAGCCATTGGTTGGTTGTTTTGTTTAATTTCCACATATTTGTGCATTTTTATTTTTCCTTTTTGTTATTAGTTTCTAGTGAATTCCATTGTGATTGGAAAAGATACTTTGTATGATTTCAATGTTTTAAAATTTATTAAAACTTATTTTATGGCATAACATATCATCTATCTCAGAGAATGTTCCACGTGCACTTGAGAGAAATGTGTAATTCTTCTGTTTTGGGTAGAGTGTTCTGTGTATGTATTTTAGGTTCAATTTGTTTATAATGTTGTATAAGGCCTCCAGTACTATATGTATCTTTTATTTGATTTCTAACCATCATTAAGAGTGGGAAATTGAAGTCTCTAACCATTATTGTAGAGATATCTATCCCTTCAATTATGTCAGTGTTTTCCTCATATTTTTTGGAGCTTGATGTTCGGTGCATATTATTTGTAATTGTTATTGACAGCATATAGTTGAATCATGTTTTTTGTTTTGTTTTTATCCCTCTGCCAGCCTATGCCTTTTGATTAATGAGTTTAATATGTTGATATTTAAGGATCACTCATACAAGAAGAATTACTTTTGGCCTTTTGTTTTATGTTTTCTATATGCATTATAGCTTTTTATGTCTTATTTCCTTCATTACTGCCTTCCTCTATTACTGCCTTACTTTGTGTTTAGTTGTTTTTTTATAGTGACATGTTTTGATTCCATTCTCATGTTTTGGGTGTATATTTTAATAATATTTTCTTTCTGCTTACCATGACAACTAGATATGATGTTCTAAAATTGCAACAACCTAATTTTAATTGATACCAACTTAACTACATACAAAAACTCTACTTCTATATAGTTATGCCCCTGTTTGTTTTTGATATCACAAATTACATTTTTATGCATCGTGTACCTAGTAACATAGATTTATAACTATTTTTATGAATTTATTTTTTAATTCATGCAGAAAATAACTAGTGGAGTGTTAGGCTGAAGAAGTGGGAAACTGCTCTCATGTTTCCTGCTTCTTCATTCACAGCTGATTACAAACATTGCTTTTGAGCAGGCTGGGCTATAGGCTCTCCTTTCTGCCGTTAATTAAACTTAGCAGCCTGGCCCTGTTTGGGCAGAACAATGATAGACTCTCTGAAGCTCTGACTATATTTAGGTGAGGAATTATTGAATCCTCCCAACCCTTCTGAAAAATGACACATGAGTAGGTGGCAGCTTCCCTGCTCACTTTCCTTCCTCAGGTCTGCTTTTTGTCAATGAACACACTTGGCTGTTTTCTGTGTGATCACTTTCGTGGCAAACCCAGCTTTTCCCAGCCTGCTCATTTGCTTTTTCCCTTCTGGAAATGTAGTTTGGACCAGTGAATCCAGGATGAAAACAGGACAGAAACAAGAGTCAGAAAGAGAGGGAGAGATAGATGAAGGCAGTAGCAGAATTTTGTACTCCTTGTTACTGGCTCTGGGTTCCCTGTCAGGTAGAGCTAGCTTCTGTGCCTGCATTGATGATGTCTACATGATATAGGGCTTGTGAAAGACTGAGAGAAAACCTCTTCCTCTACCACTGATAACCAAACCATTACCTCTCCAGTGTGTCCTTTGCACTAATCATTGTCTCTTGTCTGGCCTTTAGAAGTGTGACTCTTCTCAGAAGTGTTAATATATCAGGCCTTCAATATTTTTAACATTCTTCAATACTTTTTTCTCAATAAAATGACATAAGCACTGTAGGAAATGTTTGGATCTATAAAGAACTAGGGTGTCTGGGCCTATGGAAATGCCAAATGTTTGGATCTATAAATAACTAGGGTGTCTGGGCCTATGGAAACTATTATAGATGGGGGAGGGCTAGAACGTATTACCAACACTGTCCATCTTGTAGGTTGGCACAAATAGATCTTAACAATAATGGCAGCAATATTTCTTGACAATGGTGGACCTGAATTAATTCTGGCTGTTTAAAATTTACTGCTTAAGGATCTAAAATGTGGCTAATACCCAGGGCTTTGGGGACAGGGATTTGTTCCCTTCTATAACTGAAAGGCATAGTAAAGGGGGCAGGCTCTCTATGGACCATAGGCACCAAGACTCCTCTTGACCCAGTGACTCTACTTCTAGGAACTTTTGGAGGCACACACTAAAACATCTACTAGGACTCTCATAATGTTTGTTACTTATATTAGTAAAAAAGTAGAAATTCCCTAAATTTCCAACATTTCCATCACGTTAAGCCTTATGTGGTGATCCATGTAATAGAATATGATGCCAACATTTAAATCACATTACAGAAGAATATTTAATAACAGAAATGCTAGTGACATAGCTAAGTTAAACAATTAGAAGAGAGGACAAAGCAATTTATATATTTGAATATATGTCTGAACACATGCATATTTGAAGCTGACTTTAAAAATATTCATGTATATGTAGAAAAAAAACTGAAAAGAAGTTTTTTGTTTTTAATTTTTTAAAAGTTTTTATTTAAATTCCAGTATTGTTGGGGTGCCTGGGTAGCTCAGTCAGTTAAGTATCTGACTCTTAATTTTGGCTCAGGTCATGATCTCATGGTTTGTGAGTTTGAGCCCCACATCAGGCTCTGCGCTGATGGTGTGCAGCCTGCTTGGGATTCTGTCTCCCTCTCTCTCTGTTCCTCCCCTGCTTGCTCTCTATCTCTCTCAAAATAAATAAAAACAAACTTTAAAAAATAAATTCCAGTATAGTTAACATACAGTGTAATATTAGTTTCAGGTATATGATAGTGATTCAACACTTCCACACATCACCTGGTACTCCTTACAAAAGGTGCACTCCTTAATCCCCATAACCTAGTTCACCCACTCCCTCCCCCACCTCTTGTAACCATCAGTTTGTTCTCTATATTAAGAATCTTTAAATGTTCACAACTGGCATCTCTGAATTACAGAACTGTATACACTCATTTTATCTGTTATCCTCTTCTTTAGTTTCTAAGTTATTCAAATAAGTATTGGCCACTTAAATTTACAGGCATATATGAATTTTGCAAATTTATATCCACAGTTGTTGAGTCACTAGGGAAAATGGATACTGTTGAATTTTGTGAATTTTAAAAGCACCCTGGTTTATATGTGAAGTCGTAAAAATGTCAGTGAGATTTCTTTTATCAGAAGGAGAAAAGGTCAGGAATATTTCATCAATATTTAATCAATATTTTCTACCTTAATTAAGCCAAAATGACCCTGGAATTTGTGTTTCTTGGGAAATCCTGAATCTTTTTTATGTGCAGTTTGTTAGTTTTCTATCCTCCAGGACAGCAGGTCAGGGGTCCTTTGCAATAACAGGGTCTGAAGGCCTCTCTGTGCTTCCCCTCTTTGCAAAAAGAAATTTACTTGGAACAATGGAAAATAATGTGTCAACAGTGTGAAATTAAGTTTTAAATTTCTGAAATATACTGAAATATTTATGGGAAATTTACTAGTGAAACATTTTATTTTTGGCTTTTTAGAATCATAACTCAATAATCAAAAGCCTAGAAACTACTCTCTGTATGTTTAACTACAATTATAAGATACTATGTGTACACAAAGTGCACTAGAAATGTTAAATAATGAAATCAGCCAGATGTGCCAACCAGAGAAAATACAAATATATTTCTGACTTTTCCCTACATTGATTTTCTTCCTTCATGGCCACAAGGTGAATTCTCAGCATTGCACACTGTGGTTCTACTGTGAGCTGTGCTGAGAGCCTGTGGGTAGTACTTTCCAAGGAGCAATAGCACCTCACCCCTTTGAGCATTCTCTGCTCTTCAGAGGGTCGGTGGTGATTCTGAGCTCATTACTGATTTAATGCTTTAGAAAACTGTTTCACGGAGTCAAAAAGGCATCTCATGCAAATAAGCCACAACTAATGGGACTTAAGTAATTCATTATTAAGTATTTAAGCACTTCCATTGAACTGGGTGCCACTTAAGGTACCAGATAAAACAAGATGGAAATGACATGGTAGCCATTCATAAGAGGCTAAGTGTAATAGAAATCATTGAATCAATAGCTAAGCCCCATGCTTTCCATTTATATGTCCTAATTTAGTGTGACTTATTTAGTGAGTTTTTTTTTCTTTTATCCACATTATACATCTGAGAAAATGGAAGCTCAGAGTGGTTAAATAGTGTGAGTGAGGTCATGTTAATGGTCACCTCTCCCAGAAGTGCTATGTAACAAACCACCCCAGGGAGTAACAGAAAACACTGGATATTAGTTGACTCATTGAAGCATTTCTGTAAATGTACCTGAGGCCCTTATTCTTTTACAGTTATGAGACATGAAAATTTTAAAAGCCCAACTAATAGTGTAACCCAGTTTGAATAGCTAAAGGGCACTAATTAAATCCCTCAAATGGAATTAATCTTTTATCTTGTTTGTTTCCTCTGCTAGTTGGGGCATCTATTCTATACCTTGTTCTCTGCCATGCTCTTCTCCTTGGCTGTTAAAGCCCCTGCAGACAGAGTCCTCAGTCATCTGTGTTTTCCATTAAAAGTGCTCAGGGCTGCCCAGAGGTGGCATTCAGACAACACTTGGTGGCCCAAGACAGACTCCTTTCCTGACTTTGGCATGGAGTGGTGGGTATTGTTAGACACAGCTTGGGGCTTTGGTCTTATTTATCCAAGAGACTGAGTCTTATTGTCTGTATCACAAGTGCATGCTTGAATGAGAGGGAGAAAGGGGGTGGAAATATTTTTCTTGGTTTTGTTCTGCATTTATGATCTGAAGTACTATTATTTCCCTGGGTGAGTGTTTCATGGCATCCACAGCAGCTCTGTGTTTCCTTTAGGAAAGAAAATGCACTAGTGTGTAAAATGACATATTATCAACAGTTAGGAATGAAAATTATTTCTGCAGCTTGTGGGCTCTGTTGTACCTGTGCAATTCTTTCCATATCAAAAGCTCCTATTTGGATAAGTTTATGGTGGCTTTTCCTCTAGTATAGGCCAGAACAGTGGAAGGGGGTCTCACACAGTGTGAACCTTTGCTTTGCTTCATTTGTGGCTTGCATAACCCTGAGAGACCCCTCCCTGCCATTTTATCATTTCATTTTGACCCCATGGGCCCTGACTTCTGCTTCTTGGAATTTTATGGGAAGCCATTAAGATATTTAAAATGTGTGATCTTAGGAAGTAGAATTTTCTAAGTATAGAAAGGCCCATCAGACTCTGAATGGTTTTCTCCATGAAAAGCTCTGTATGGGATGGCAAAGGTGGCTGGAATCTACTGTTAATGCTAAAGTATGCCTAAAAGTATCAATCCCACAGCATCTGGTTTTCTATGTGAGTTTTTGCTTTGCATTTCCAACCTGGTTTATGCTGGGGAGAAGAGTTGTTTCTAATTGTCTCTCCTAAAACTCCTGCTTTTTACAATTCAGGTATAACTTCTGTATGATTACTGAATCACAGGCATGTTCTTGGAGGTATCCCCCAATTACCATTGTCTTTGTGTTGGTGATGCCTTTTCCTTCACTATGTCTTTCAGGTCTCACTCTTCTTTACCTCAGTTCTCCAACTCCAGGTCAAAAGACCCCTGCTTTACAGAAAATACCCCTTTGCTGGGAAATTCCTCACAAGAGAAAGGGTGAGTTTCCCCCACTCTCTTCTTCTAAAATTAAGAAATCTCTGAGCATTTCCCTTGTCACTTATGCTAGAAAATTTCTTCCTAAGGTATGAATTTTTGTCTGGCATGTTGTTGGTCTCTGCCAGGTCTTTGTCAATTCAATGTAGTATATATTCATGATTCTAGTAGTTGTATTGTGTGGCTTATGAATTTCCAAATAACCATGAGCCTAACCCTGTAATGATTAAATAATACATGTGCACATTCATGATGTACACAGCTCTCATGGGCCATCTTACCAGGCCAGGGCTGTCAACTGGGGGTGAAGAAGATACTGTCCAGAGATATGTCTTTTGTTGTCACAGCTGGGGAAGGGGTACTATTGACGTTTAAGGGTAAAGGCCAGGGATGCTGCTAAACATCCTGCAATACACAGAACGCTTCCCCACAACAAGAATTACCTGGCTCAAATGTCAATAGCAGTGAAGTTAAAAATGTATGATTTAAGAGAAAACTCTATTTCCTTCAAGTTTGAAGGTCCTACTGGGGACAAACCATGATGGTTCTGAAATCTCTGAGCAGAGCTGATCTGGAGGATAACTTACTCTGTCCCCTAGAATGAAGGGCCCTGGCTTAGGTATCCAAGCTCATCTCTTCTTCCTTTTGTGGACAACTTTTGGAAGCCCAAACCACCTGCTCAGTATCCCATGATTCCCTATACATTAGAAACTTAGTGGCATTGTCATGGGCCCTTCCTTTCCTGCCCTCTGACCCCATGCATTTGCATCAGCAGGCAGGCTGCTGTTTTACCTGCACTCATCTCCCTCGCAGACTCTGAGGAGCTGCCCACCCTCTCTCCAGCCTTATCTGCAGCCTGTCTGCATGGGGGTGGGGCTTCATATTTTACAGAGTAAATCAAAATTCTTTTGGGTACTTGTATACCATGTGGATTCCTGGTCTCACTTGCCAAAGACTCACCCCATTTAGATGGGGTGTAGGAATGTAGATTTATCACCTCCAAGTTCAGAGACAATATGGCTTCCTCCAGAAGATTCCTGATGACAAGCTGTGTCTCTCTAAAACGTTCCCACTGAGCCCTTTGACTAGAGGATCCTCCTCCCCTTCTGGCTCTCCAGGGCAGTCTCATTCAACTTCAAAGGGGCTCAAATGTCACCTCTTTTATGAAACATTGGTCCCCCCCCATCTCCCCACCAACTCCCTCAAGGGTTAATGCCTCTTCTGTGCTCTCAACACCACATTTATGCCTATACTTCAGAATATGCCCATATGTTCCATGGTTATGCCTACCAGCCTGTGTCTTCATCTTACATCCCAGTGTCCAGCACAGTCCCTGAAACCAGGAAGATAACTTATTTTTTCTCCATTTCTCCTAATAAATAACTTTGAAAACAAACACTTCATACATTGATTCCCTTAATGTTTTCCTTTGAATTACTTGGTAAACCATTAACGTTATTTTATAGCCCATGTTTCATTGGAAAAGCATAATGTGCAACATTTGTACTGGGCATATGGAGTGCAGAAACATGGTCTGGGATGCTAAGCTGTGCCTCATGTCACAAAACCACTTCAGAGGAGCAGAACATGAGTCAGGTTTTGTTTCCCTTTTTTTCAGGGGTTTGAAGGCAGGTATGTGCAGCTAATGGTACAAGGGTCAGAGCATGCTCTGCATCTGCACTGACCAGCATAGTTACCACTCATCAAGGTGTTATTCAAAGTCAAATTAATTAAAATTAAATAAAATAAAAAATTCAGTTCTTCAGTTACATACTTTCAGTGACCAATGAACATGTGTGACTACCATACTGGATAGGGCAGAGAACACTCCTATCCACCATAGAAAGTTCTAATGCACAGCATTGTTCTAGAAATACTGATGTTAGCTGCCCTGTTGCCGCTTCTAAAAGAAGTTTCCTTAGTTCCAATTTTGGTTACAGTTGTATTTGTTCACCAGCTGGGGGTGGGGGGGTTGTGATATTATTCCTTACACATGAGTATTTCCTGGTCACAAACTGTATATTTTCAGTATTGATTAGTTTGTAGCACTGTCAGCATCATTTATTATTGTTACATATTGGTTTCACACAGCCTAATTTGCATCTTTGGGCTTCTTAGTATGAATAAGAGTACTTTTTTTCTTGTTGTGAACCAGTTTGAAGGCAATTATGGGTATTCAGGAGAATCACAATGTCCTGTAGAGCTAGCTGGGCATGAGAGCCATCATTTGTTTCTAAGTTCATGGCCTTTTATGTCAATATTGTGATCCAATGAATATTCCAAGCAATACATGAAAACACTGGGCTTTGATGCAACCTCACTAGACTCAAGTGCATCTGTACTGAGCAGGTTGTTCAGAAGCCCAAAGATTCAACTAAAAGTCAATGGATATGTCTACATGTAATTTTGAGAAAAGTTTGTGATTCCTCTTGAATCATCCTTCTAGATATAGGTTCCATCCTTGGGATCATCTAGTCCAACACTAATGTTCTCCACTCCTGCTCATGCTCATGTACAGGCTGGGTGGAAAAGTCAGGTAGATCATCTTCCCTATAGTTCTATTATAGAAAGATAACTATACAGAAGAGCAAAGGTTTACACCACTCACTCTGCAATAGGACAAGTATAACAGCTAGGTATTGAAAATTGCAACATAATCAAAGAGAAAGCAATTACCAAAATGAGCTGGAGCTGGTCTGAGACAGAAATAGCTTTATTGTAAAGTTCCAAATTCGGAACAAACTGATGTTTCTTGAAAGTCCACAATTCATTTTGAAGACTTGAGTGACCCCAAATGATTTTCCTTAAGATAAGTGTCCTATGATGTCAAGAAAGACATATTTATACTAGTTTGACAGCACTAAAATGTCTGTGGTCCTTTTAAAAACTAGAATTGATTCCACGTTTCACACTCACCACTGAAATGAAATCTTGTTTTGGAGATGCTACTATTTCTGTGAAAAATAACTACAAAGTCTTGCTTTCCAGGTCATGGGGCATGCCTATTTGCCATCCAGAGTTTATCACTGCTGAAGAATCTTGGGGGAACAGCTCAGCTGAGTGGGATGGAGGATCTCTGCTGAGCAAAGACTTGGCTGGTTCCTCTGGATCTGCCTCCCAAGAGAAAGGGGAGCTTCTGGACAGTGCTCACATCAGGTCCCGTCTTTTGAAACTGAGGTAGGGAGACTTTAAGTGCTAGCACTGGAACAGGGTGATGGTTGTATAGAGCATCTCATTTGTCTGGGACTGAACTGTGGTGGGGGGGTGTCTCACCCTCACTACATCCTTCCCAAGTGACAGAGTGAAGATGAGGAGGAAGGGTTTTCATATTTGGCCAGGCTGCACTTTTCCTGGAAGATTTTTAACCTTTTCTCCAGTTCCTGGAAGATATGTAAGGTGACACTGCTAATTGACATGGATCTGTGAGGCTATAAGACAGCCCAATTACAAACCTAAATGACTAACATCCTACACTCCTTCCTGTTTGTGATTCAGGGGTCTTCATGACCTTGAGGTTTGCAGATGGAATCAGTTCACTTCAGCAGTCCTCATGGTGTTTTAGAAGCTGATATGATCCCTTGAAGTTAGTGATAAAGCATGTTATTAAAAAGGTTGGGTGCATCTTTCAGGAAACTGTGTTGTTGGGCTGGGTGTGAGCTGGGAGCCTGAGACTGCGCACATGTGAGGAAAGGGGTTGGTGGTAGTAGTGGTGGAAAGGCTGTGCTTGTGCATGTGTAGGAGGTCTTAGGCATGCATATGTGTGGGAGGGCTGAGAGCATTGTAGAGGACTATGCAAGCTGGCCAACCATTGCCGGAGCACCTTTACTCTCCCTGCTTTGTTTTCTGGGCTTCCATAGGTACATTTATTTAAAGGAAATTCATGTTGAGACCAACATGTTTGAAAGTGGCATCTCCGGGGACAGAATAAGGCTTGGGGACCCTGGTAATCAGGTTCTCATTCCAGATATGTTCTGAGGTAGCTGAGGGACCAGCAGAGTCAGATACCTCTGTGCAACTGTCTCCTTTTCACCTTGAGTCTCCCTCACTACAGCAGAAGCCTGTGTGGGCTTCTGCTAAGATGGTCTGTGGCAAACCTCACTGATAGGTGTGAAGACACTATGTAGATATCAGACACTAGTGTTATTATTTGTCTACATTAGGGGAACTGTCTTTTCTGAAGCTATTTGAAGGGCTGATTACAAGTGTACCTATCTGTATGCCCAAAGTACACTTGACTGTTCCCAGAGAGGCCCACTGTCAATTATTCTATTGATCTTCCTAGCAATCTTGAGAGATAGATGAAGAAAGGGACTTCATGGAAGTTAAGGATTTTGCCCAGGGTCATGCAACTTGTAAGCTGAGGTGGGTATGCAGGGATGTTACCCCACATTCCCCATTTGTGCTTGACTATGGAGATATCATTTCCCAGCATGCTCCCCAGCCATGTATAGCTTTTTTCATGATGACTGGTCTCAGCTGTCTGCATAGATATGATAAATATTTGGTCATAGAATCTGCTATGAAATTATGTGAATAGTGTGAAAGTGTGTGAATAGGGATCTGGTCCCATGGGCTACCGGGACAGTAAGCCCTGACATCCTTCCTCAACTGGTTGGTTCATAGCTCCAGAGGATGCCAGGTTCTTCAACTGTCCTGTACCGTGGAAAAATTAAACTTTACTTTCTGTAATTGCTCTATATTCTAGGATTCATAGAATAGTTTCATTGAGCTTGCCACTGAACTAAAAATTTTAGTGCTATTCTTTTTAACAGGTCTAAAAAGTACCATGTATGATCATTAAAGAAACTGTGAAAACATATTTTGGTTTGTCAGCTCTGCTGTATATGTCAGTTATGTAGAAAAATGTTTTTAGAATAATGCCTCTTTCTTTAAAAAACTATCATTTTGATTCCCATTTATTACTATTTTTTAAATTTGAGTATAGTTGACATATAATATATTAATTTTAGATATACAGCACAGTGTTTCAGCAACTGTCTATGTCATCCTACTCTCAACATAAGTGTAGCTACCATCTGTCACCATGCAACACTCTTAAAATACCACGGACTATATTCAGTACTATGCTGTACTTTTTTTATTCCTGTGTTTTGTTCATTCTATAACTGGAAGACTGTATTTCCTCCTCCCCTTCACCCCTTTTGCCCATCCCTCAACCTCCCTCCTCTCTGGCAACCATCTGTATTTATAGGTCTGAGTCTGCTTTTTGTTTATTCATTTGCTTTGTTTTTTAGATTTCATATGTGAGTAAAATCAAATGGTATTTGTCTTTCTCTTTTTGACTAATTTCACTTAGCATAATATCTTCTAGGTCCATCCATGTTGTCACTGATGGCAAGATCTTTTCCTTTTTTATGGCTAAGTAATATTCTATTCTATGTAAATATAAATATAAATATACATACACATGCACCACATATTTTATATCCTTTCATTTATTGAAGGACACTTGGGCTGCTTCCATAGCTTGGCTATTGTAAATAATGCTACAATAAACATAAGGGTGCATATATCTTTTTGAATTAATGTTTTTGTTTTCTTTGGGTAAACACCCAGCAGTGGAATTATTGGATCATATGGTATTTCTATTTTTAATTTTTGGAGGAATCTCCATACTGTTTTCCACAATGGATGCACTAATTTACATTTCCACCAATAGTGCATGAGGGTTCGTTTTTCTCCACATCCTTATCAACACCTTTTTATTTCTTGTCTTTTTCATTTTTGCCATTCTGACAGGTATATAGTGATATCTTCTTGAGTATCTTAAAGTGGTTTTGATTTGTAATTCCCTGATGATTAGTGATTTAGTGATACTGAGAATCTTTTCATGAATATGTTGGCCATCTGTATGTCTTCTTTGGAGAAATGTCTATTTAGGTCCTCTGTCCATTTTTTAATTGGATTTGTGTGTGTGTGTGTGTGTGCGCGTGTGCACACATGTGTGTGTGTTGAGTTATATAAGTTCTTCCTATATTTTGGATATTAACCCCTTATCAGATATATCATTTGCTAAGGTTTTTTCCCTTTCAGTATGTTGCTTTCTGTTTTGTTGGTGGTTTCCTTCACTGTGCAGAAGCTTTTTAGTTTGATGTAGTCCCAGTAGTTCATTTTTAATTTTAATTTTTTTAGATTTTTTAAAAACCTCTGCAATTATTAGTTTATTAGTATCATCCAGGACTCAGATGTTCAGTATTCCTACTGAAATTACATAAACTAATGCAAATGGAAAGTATCCAAGTCAAAATTATATAACAAAACATCACTCCATCACAAAAGTGTGTACAATTACAAGAATGCTATTTTATTTTATTTTATTTTTTTTTTATGTTGAACTGGTTATATTTTATTTTATTTTATTTTATTTTATTTTATTTTATTTTATTTTATTTTATTTTATTTTATTTTATTTATTTTTTTATTATTTTTTTAATATATGAAATTTATTGTCAAATTGGTTTCCATACAACACCCAGTACTCATCCCAAAATGTGCCCTCCTCAATACCCATCACCCACCCTCCCCTCCCTCCCACCCCCCATCAACCCTCAGTTTGTTCTCAGTTTTTAACAGTCTCTTATGCTTTGGCTCTCTCCCACTCTAACCTCTTTTTTTTTTTCCTTCCCCTCCCCCATGGGTTTCTGTTAAGTTCCTCAGGATCCACGTAAGAGTGAAACCATATGGTATCTGTCTTTCTCTGTATGGCTTATTTCACTTAGCATCACACTCTTCAGTTCCATCCATGTTGCTACAAAAGGCCATATTTCATTCTGTCTCATTGCCACGTAGTAAGAATGCTATTTTAAAACACTGGCACTTTAAGAGAACTATAATCTCAAAAACCACAAAATTGCCAAATTGTTCCCTAAACTGCTAAGTAGATAAACATGACTCTAATGAATGAGTTTGGGTTTCGTAAAGAAAAATCAAATTCAAATCCAATAGCTCCTACTGAAATACAAAGTTTTAAATGTCTTCTTCCCTCAGGCCTATTTGATTTATATAAAGGAGCAAACTACAATATAGGAAAATATACCAGATTTTAAGTGTGGTATACATTTTAGAAGTTGGTCCAATTAATTAAAAATACCTTTAATGGAGAGTCAAGTTTCCTAAGAAATCCATATTTAGATAAATAGGAGAAGACATTTACAGCCAGCACTTTTTTTTCCAGAGCCTTTTATGGGACTAATGTCAACAAAAAATTTAATATGGCAGTCTTGTATTTTAAGCTCACACTTTTGGGGATACATTCTCAGGTCTTCTTTAATGTAGGAACTGCAAATATAACTACCATTACATGGTAATGGGTGTTAAAGAATGTAGAGTCCTCATGTAAAGATTAGAACATACTTTTCTCTTAGTCCTTCAAGGACAGACTTTCAAAATGTTTGATTCTACTAATCCCATGCTGTGAATAGACTGATTACTCTTCACTTTATATATGTGACTGGGCTATGTGAAATCTGTATCAACTGATCAAGACTGGAGTTTCAGTTATGGATGAAAACTATCTCAATTCAACTTTATTACCCTCATCATGAGTATGCAGGGTGTAGACAAAACTTTTTATCAGCTAACTATATGAAAAGATAACCACTGTAATAACCCATGTGATCCAAAATGGGCAAAAGCAAAAGACTAACTTCCCCTCAAGAAGAAAAATTTCAGATGTATGAAAAGGACAACAATACTAATAAAAAAGTTGTATTTATTTAGAAGCATTCAGAATGTCAACAAAACAGCTGCAACTTTTTTTTTGCAACTACAGAGTGGTATTCAGTTAACAGAACAACTAAGCTGCATCAGAGACAACTGAAGATGAAAAAACTACCATCCCCGTATATAACTAATTTGTGCTGTGCACAAACAAGAACCTGCTTTAAATTTCCATGCCAATTTATAACCCCCATACTGTACCAGGCAAGGTTAGTGGCTATTGAAAATACCACCAGGACAGGGCTATCTAAAGACACATTAGGTAGTGTGTTAACTATACAAAAAAAGACACTGTACAGATTAAAAACAAATCCTACACAGCCTTACATTTCAATTTTTTTCTTTAAAAGGAGTGAGTTGTATACAGGGGGGTTAAATTCTTTATAGACAAGAAAGAAAAAACTGTGCTAGAACCAATTTATTCATCATCATCTTCTTCATCTTCATCTTCATCTTCCTCCTCTTCCTCCTCCTCATCTTCCTCATCCTCCTCTTCCTTCTTTTTCTTGCTTTTTTTCAGCCTCGATGACTCCCTTTTTTGCTGTATCAGGCTTTCCTTTAGCTCAGTATGCAGCAATATCCTTTTCATATTTTTCCTTCAGCTTCGCAGCCTTCTTTTCATAAGGCTGCTTGTCATCTGCAGTGGTGTTAATTCCACATGTCTCCCAGTTTCTTTGCAACATCACCAATGGATAGGCCAGGATGTTCTCCTTTGATTTTTGGGTGATACTCAGAACAAAACAAGAAAAAGGCCGAAGGAGGCCTCTTGGGTGCATTGGGTCCTTGAACTTCTTTTTTGTTTCCCCTTTAGGGGGGATTAAGTTTTCATTTCTTTTTCATAATGGGCCTTGTCCACCTTTGCCATGTCTTCAAACTTTCCTTTATCTTTAGCAGGCATGGTCTTCCACCTCTCTGAGCACTTCTTAGAAAATTCTCAGAAGTTGACTGAAACATCTGGGTGCTTCTTCTTGTGCTCCTCTCGGCAAGTTTGCACAAAGAATACATGTGATGACATTTTGCCTCTCGGCTCCTTAGGATCTCCTTTGCCCATGTTTAATTATTTTCCTCAGCAAGCCACAGAGTCACCCAGTGCCCATCTGGCTCTCACTTGCCCTGGCTCTTTCTCTATCCCCAGTAGTTTATTTTTGTTTCTGTTCCTTGCCTTAAGAGACACATCTTGCCTTAAGAGACACATCTAGAAAACTGTTGCTATTGCCAGTGTGAAAGAAATGACTGCCTATATTCTCTCCTAGGGTTTTAGTGTTTCAGGTTTCACATTTAGATCTTTAATCCATTTTGAGCTTATTTTTGTATACAATGTCAGAGAGTAGTCCAGTTTCATTCTTTTCCATGTAGCTGTCCAGTTTTCCCAGAACCATTTATTGAAAAGACTGTCTTATCCTTATTGTATATTCTTGCTTAGTTGTCATAGATTAATTGACCATGTAAGTGTGGGTTTATTTCTGGAATCTCCATTCTGTTCAATTCATCTGTTTTTGTGCCAGTACCATACTGTTTTGATTACTATAGCTTTGTAGTATATCTTGAAATCTGGGATTGTGATATCTCCAGCTTTGATTTCCATTTAAAAAGGAGTTGTTGAATCAGATTTTGGAAGTGTGAAATGATTATTCATTAAATTAATTAAATCTAAGAGAATGCAAAACAAGACTTAACCATTTTGAAAATATCAGAAAGGTATTGAAAAAGATGTTTCAACATGACTTTCTGCATTCTACAAACATGTGTCAAGCACAGGCCATGTACCAGCGCCCTTCCACAAACAGGGACAGAGTACAAACACCCCAGAGCCTGCTCTTGAGGGCTGGCCAGTGAGAGAGCACACCTCAGGGCTGGGCAGTGATAGTGTCATTAGAAGATGAGATTCAGTGGGCCTGGGGATGTGATATGAGCAGAGGTGGAACTCAAAGGACTCTAAAGACTTGGGGAGACTCAGATTCACCTAGGCCCTGAGAACCACAGGTAAGAAAGATATAATAATGATGACTGGGTCAGGACACTGTCAGGAGACCTCAGAGGGGGCCAACAGCATGGCATGATTGTTAAATTATAATTGTTAAATTATAAATTCTTAAAAGACTCTGTTGGTACAACCAGTAACAGTACTGCAATTTTTTTTTTTAATTGTTTGGTTACGTCTTAGTCAGTGTGTTTTTTGATCAAATCCACATTCCTACTTACCAGAAAACCTAGGGGAATATAATTGATAAATACAAGCCTGATAGCCCAGATAAAGCTTGTGTCCAGAAAACTCAGCCTTTAAAAATGCTAGTGAAGATCCTCCAAATTTGAATTTTAGCATCTCCAGCAAGAAACATATGCAAATACTCAACATTAACTTTGCCCTCCTCTGTAACTTTCACCAAGCTGCTTTTTATGATGCCATGCATTTACAGGTCAGCAGTGTTTTCCTTCATACCATGTTATGGAAAGAATTTCTAACATGTACTTTGAGATTGATATTACCCAAAGCTTCATAAAGGTGTCTGAGGTTTGGCAGACTAGACAGATGCAAATAGGACTGCTGTTGGTATGACTTGGGGCCTACTTTTTCTCTTACAGGTGCTGTATACGATGGCTGAAAGTTGCAAGCCTGTTTGTCTTTGTGGTGGTGTGCTCTGTGAGTACCACAGAGCTCTGCTGATGGGTCAGCAGAGCCACGGGGTGCCATGGGCTGGGTAGCAAGGCACCTGAGATATGGCGCTCACACTTTCTTTGGAGGAGATGCTGAGGGCATGTGGGATGGTGGGCTGAGGTTGGTGAGGGAGGCATCCCCTTAGCAATGCTCAACTGCTGTGATCCACATGTGACACAACAGAAGACCTGGGGACTTGGCTTTGCTTTATAGAAGCAGTTAGCTTACTCCCTGGGTCTAACTTTCCACCTCAAAGTGGCTTGCCAATTCTGTTTTCAACCACATGCAATAAAACTATTTGTGTTGGGACATGTCCAGCATCTCGGGTGGCCCCAAGAATGTTTAGTGTCCCTTTGAGATGGTGCTCTAGGCCTCCATCTAACTGGGCTGCCCTGTTTGGGAGGGAATGAAGCTCCTTGTTTGCCCTTTTCTTGGATGCTTCTCCAACTCCACTTGCCCATGCATTCTAAGGGAGGACTGCAGAGCCATGTTTCTGGAGGTGACCTGAGTATGCCCTCTGACAGGAAGAGTCAGGTGTCTTGCTGCATTTGTGTGGTTTATATCCTGATGTAGTCCTCGCTGGAATCACATTGCAGGTGCTCAAATTTTTTTGCCAAATGAGTGTAAGATTCTTTGTGCCCAGGTGTGCATATCTGTATGTGTACACATGTGTGTGTACATGCCTGGCTGTGTGTGCACATGTGGGTGTGAGGTCCTCTGTGTCTGGCTGTGTGTTTGTGTGTCTGAATGCCTGTGTGGGACATGTGGGTCATTTGTGGTCTGTGATCATTTTGAGATTGTATCTGTGCTTGGGGTCTTAATTCTGGGGGTGTATCAATTTTCAGCATTGACATAAGATAGTTTGTGTGCACCATTGTTGGAGACCCCAGTGGGTGGTTGGTGCATGCTGCTGTGACAGCATGTGAGATTGTGAGCAATGATGGGGTGTGTGAATGGTGTTTTCATGACTGTGCAATGTAGATTCCAAGATGTGTGTGGCCATGGCTCTTCTATGTAGGCAGCCTGTGGTTATGGCTCATGCTAAATGCTATATGACTGGAAACTTCACATGACCAAATGTGGCTGTGAATACTTATTTTTCATTATCTGTATCTGTGGACATGAATATTGGGGCTCTGTGTATGTGTGCAAGATTGTGCATGAGAAGAGTCTCCTCTTCTCAGTGTGACATATAGAGAGCAATGTTGCATCTTGAGCAGCAAGGGTGGTGCATGAAGTCAATACTGGCCAAATTGAATTGAATACCTGCAACCCTTTAAAAACCCATAGGGAGGAGAGCAGTGGCCCAGAGAAAGGAAGTCTATGCATGAAATAAGAAACAATTACATTGAATTCTGAAAACTTCATGAGTTTACTTTTTTGGCTACCAGTTTACCTCTTTACTTCCTATTCACATAAATGTGTGGTTCTGAAGCTCCAGCTGTTTAACAAGGCTGGTGGTGGGGTGGGGACTGGGATTTTCAAGGAGAAGGAAGGGTGGGCCAATTCCCCCACTGATTTCCTGAGGTATGACCTGATCATGTTGTTTAGTCTTAAGCCTTCTTCTGGGAGATAAAGTTTTGGTGATTTGAGGAATTTGTTTTGAACTTCTATAACAATCATCTTATGATCACTTCAATGTACTTTCTGATCAGGTATAAGCTGCTCTGCGAATTCCACAAAACATACTTTAACCATCACGTGGGTTGTGTTCCCTTTCCTCCAGTATGGGAAAACCACGTTTACCTACCTCTGATGATTTAATTTTGTGGCTGGGTGGTTAATCCTTAAAATCAACAAATATCAATAGTTAAGATCCATTATTGTGGAGAATAAAATAGTGAATCAGAATTTTATATTTTAATATCTAATAAAAACTATTTAGAGTGAGCTGGTGAATATTGGATACATCAGTCAACACCATTATCATACCCATATTTTCAAATTTTATCAAAATTATTTAAATCCTATTGTTTTTCTGCTATAAATCTATCATTAAATGTTTCTGATTGTTACAGATTTTATTCAGCCTGTATCCAGATCAAGGAAAGTTCTGGCAGTTGTTGGCTGTGTCACCCCTGCAAAGCTACTGTATCCAGTCTGTAGACTGCAGAGGATAGTTGTCCATGGTTGAGATTCACAGAGACACCAGAGAACTATTACAACTGTTACTGAAGGTCACAGCATAGGTGATCACTGTTCTTCTCATGAGTATTGTGTTCCTCTAGGACATTAAAAAAATTTCCTTTAAAGTTCACTTATTTATTTTTGAGAGAGAGCACACATAAACTGGGGAGAGGCAAAGAGAGAGAGAGAGGGAGAATCAGAAGCAGGCTCTGTGCACTGTCAGCATGGAGCCTGATGTGGGGCTTGATCTCATGAACCGTGAGACCATGACCGGAGTCGAAATCAAGAGTCTGCTGCTTAACTGACCGAGCCACCCAGGCACCCCTTACTGCAGGACATGTGATGAAACATGAGGCCAGAACAGAAGACAAGAGAAGCACTAGTGAGACTGTGATGGATAGCTGGTGGTGAGGTTCCTCCTGGGGTGATGATAGCCAACTGGCACATTCCAGTTAGGGCCTGGCTCCCCTGGGCTCTTGGATACTCTGATTTGTACCCCTACCCATTTCCTTTTGCATTTCAGCTTAGGTGGTTTCTAATGACCTATATTTTCCTTTCCTTTCCTTTTCTCTTCTTTTCTTTTCTCTTCTTTTCTTTCTTTTATTTTTTATTTTTTTAGAGAGAGTGTGTGAGCAGGGGAGGGGCGGAGGGAGAGAGAGAATCTTAAGCAAGCTCCACACTCAGCATGGAGCCCCATGCAGGGCTCGATCTCATGACTGTGAGATCATGATCTGAGCTGAAATCAGGAGTCAGACTCTTGACTGACTGAGCCACACAGGTGCCCCTCTACTGGCCTTTCTTTAAATTCATTGGTTCTTTTCTTTGGCTGTGTCATCTGGGCTTGATGACTGCTTGGTTTCTTTAAATCAAGTTTTCTCGCGTGTCTTTTTGTAGGCCTCATAGTTTGTCAATAAAAGCCAGATATGTTGTATAGGATAATAGATATTGAGTGTGTTAGTCGACTTGGACTGCCCTAACAAAATACCACATCCTGTGGGTAACAGATATTTATCATTCACAGTTCTGGAGGCTGGACGTCCAAAGTCAAGGTGCTGACCAATTTGATTTCTGGTGAGGGCTCTCTTTCTGGCTGGCAGATGGCTGCCTTCCTCCTATGTCCTACAGGGCCTTTCCTCAGTGTGTGTGTGTGTGTGTGTGTGTGTGTGTGTGTGCGCGCGCGCATTTGTATGTGGAGAGAAAGAGCATTCTCTGGTGGCTGTTCTTATAAGGACACAATCCTTTCATATCAGGGCCCCACTGTATGACTTATTGAACCTCAGTTACTTCCTTAGAGGCCCCATCTCTAGACATAGCCACACTGGGGGTCAAGGCTTCAACATATGAATTTGGTAGGGGGACATAGCATTCAATCCATAACACTGTGGGCTTTAGCTGGGGTTCTGTGTAAATCTAGTCAGAGTTTGGCTATGTTGCAGTGTGTGGTTGCCATGGTAACCTCTAATATCCCAGACACTTGGAATTGCTTGGCTTCTCTCCAACTGTCTGCTAGGCTGTGCACTGTTCCTACTCCTCTGCAAGGGGTAGAGTTACTTTCCCCTCTTTCCTGCCACTACTGGCTGCTGGGGTTACATTGTGCCCTTAGGCTACCAGATTTGATGTGCTTTCCCAGGAAATTAAGGTTTCTCCACCAGTCTTCTCAATCTCTCCATATCTTCCCTGTGAGCACCTGCTAGGGTCCCTGGAGCAAAACCGTACAAGAAGATGCTAACACCCCTATTTTGTGTCTCCCAGGGCCTCCCAAGTCTCACACTAGCCCACACTTGACCTTGAGCTGTTTAAAAATTTTCTGATTTAATCTTGCCTTCTTCTGTATGTGGTGGTAGCACCTGTCTCAGGGAAGCAATGCTTGGCCCTGTTCCTCCCCGCATTCACCTGTCTTACTCTAGATTTCAAGTTAGGTGTTGTGATACAGCCTCATTCTTGATAGAATAAGTCATTAACTTAACATTTGTTCCCTGTTTTCTGGTTGTGAGAGTGGGATTGGTGTGTTTCTAGCTCTTTATGTATCCCAAATGAAACTGGAAGTCCAGAGCCCACACCCTCTCTTAGAATGGACATTGGGATTAGGATATTGAAGCATGAAATCTCCTAAAGTTCCCAGTCCTGCTTAAAGCAGTAGGGTTAGTGGTAGGTCCTGAGGAAGGGACATCTTGGAAAGCAAAGGAGGAGAAGAGGGCAAGGAGGAGAAAGGAGTGGGGAGGAAGAGGAAGCAGGTGGAGGAGGAGGGTGGTGGAGGAGGAGGGAGAAGAGGAGGCAGATGTGTCCATTTCAAGTATTTATGATAATTACCTTTTATTTTCTGATTATTGCCTTTTAAAAGGAATTAAATCATGCATAGAGCTACATGGAAAGATTTTTTTTTTCTCTAGTATCTTCAATTGATAAGCTGGGTGCACTGAAATTTTAGGAAATTGGATAATTTTCCTTGCAGTCACCAAAAGCTATCACATATTATTGTTTCTTCTAGTTCTTCTGGGGACTTCCCCAGAATATCCTCTCACTCAGCTGAGCCACTCTTCACCCACAGGGTATCAGCAACATTCCAGAAAGACCTGGCACTTAAGGCCTTCAGGTGGGCTCATGAGATGGCTCTTGTGAGCAGTGCATGGTGCATCCCTGCCCTTTAATAAATGAGAGCACTCATCTGTACCTGCTCTCAGGACAGGGTAGCTCTGTTGTCTATCTAAGGGCTTGCTAAAGTCTTGATGTTTTCTTCACCACTTTAAAAATGTGTCTGAGTTTTAGGTAAAGATGTATATCCCTGTGAGAGAATTGGAAAGCTCTGTGATTTTTATGAGCTTTGTTTTTCATTCATATGTCTTACCTCTATATCATCTCCATTAAACAAAACTAAGATATGCTTCTGCTTTCCTCAGCTCCTCCTGGAGCCTTCTCAAAGAAAGGTGTGGAGGCCTGGCTTCATGATGTCCCTATAAGATAGATGCTGCCTTCCCTTCATGGGACTTCACTGTAGGTGATCATAACCTGCTGCCCAGGCTGACCCAAGAGCTTGGAGTGAAGGGCTGGATACTGTCCAGAAACAGTCTTCAGTGAGAACCAGATAGGGAGAGGGAAATATTTTGGAGAATCTGGGTTATTACTGTACTGTGGCAACTCCTGTATGAACCTTAGCAGTTAGTAGAAATCATAAGTAAGCATAAGTAAGGATATAACAGGATAAAATCAGATAATAACAAATAAGAGTCCTCTATTCATCCCACCAAGAAATGTACCTTGTCACTTTTATTCTACAGCATTGTGCAGTCTTCTTTCCAAAGCAGCCCAAGTACACTAGGCCTTTCCTGGGACTTGAATGAGCCTAGGCCCATCCTGGTGGCTGGCAGGCAAAAATGGTTTCTCCTGGCAGCAAGGGAAACTGGGGAGGTCTCTCTCCTGTTCTCTGAGCAGCGTGTATATTTGGGTGAAGTCAGAAGAGAAGTGGAAGGGATAGAGAGAGCTGTGTGAGATGGTAGGGATGCTGCAGAGTGGCTCTTATATGTTTAGTGACATTTGTTAAGGATGGCAAATCAGACTTTATTCAGAAACCTAGTGATAGTTGTAGAGACCACTGCAGTGTGGGAGAGGGATTGAACTTGAGAAATGGGACTTTAAAACTAAGGGACAGGGTGGGGGGCAGTGGATAAAAAACTACAAAGAGGAAACATCAGGGGTGAGAGGAGACTCTGGCCAAGCTGACCTCACTGGATTCTTGCTGTAGGCCGGCCAGAGTGATCAGACATCAATTAAGGATGGTGGGGCATGAGGAACCTGATCAGATATTGAGTGTGATCAGATATGGGGAATGCAGATTCTGACTAAATTAACCTACCAGGATTCTTGCTAAAACTGGACAATGCAGAGATAAACACAGAACCCCCAAAGTCACGGCTTAGTCTTAGAGAAGAGAGTTCAAAGGTGCATGACTAAAGTTTGGTCAAAAAGAGACTCTCTCTGTCAATCATTAACCCTGATTAAGGCTGATTTAAGCTTCTTGTGGGTTCCTCAGAAAACATAATAGATTTCCCATATGTTTCTGGAAGCTCACAGACCTTCTTCAAGGACCCTAGGCTGAGAACTTGCTGAGGGGGGTTGTGAAAGGAGAGATCAGAGGTTTTAGGTCTCCCTCAAGTGTCCTCAGAGAGCCAACTGCTGATGGTATCTACAAAAGGTGGGGGCAGACTGGGGAAAAGCTAGCTTGTGCACCAGAGTTTGGACCTTTGAAGGTGATTCTCAGCAAAGGGGTGTTATTGTGCAGGTCTGAGGCAGGCAGTGATTCTGGCCTGGTTTTGAAAGTTGGTAGTGGTGTTCTCATTGTTGTTCTCATTAGTGAAGAACCCCATTGTTCTTCCTTCTTGACTTCTGGCCAGACCCCTGGATGGACCGAGCTGAGTAAGAGGCCTGGATGACAGACACTAGGGGTGTGTGTTTTAGTGGGAAGTGATCTTGGAGAAAGCTCCCGTATGCATTAACTGGAGAATAAGAAAGCTACCTTTTCTCCTATGAGGTTTTCTTTGTAACAATTGGGCTTTGTCACTTCAGTAATTGTAGGGGTTATTTTAGAAGCTTTGTGAAACAGGAAATGACTGTGATTGCAGGCACCTGAGGTTCTTTTTCCCTGAGTTGTTCTCTGTGCTTATTATGGGGGAGACATGTTCAAGGCTCCCAGGTCATTAGGTAAATAACAGTCAGCAAGCCAGGTTAAATATAAGCAGCTTAATTAGGCTTGTTCACTGGCCTTCCTCCTTTTCTTCTCTCCCTCCTCCCTTCTATTATTTTTCTTTGTTTCTTGACATATGGTCCATTTTCCATCACACCCTTCATAGTAGACCTGGGCTCCCAAAGTACATAAAGGAAACACTATACACATTAAAGAATTTTGTCCCCTCCTGTTCTTCCTCTCTTACATCCTAAGCTCCTTATACTACCTCATAATTATGTTCTCTAATATGGTAACCACTAGCCACTAGTGGCTCTTTAAATTTAAATTTATGTTAATGAAGTAAATAACATTAAATTTCACTACCTCATTCACACCAGCCATATTTCAAGTGCATAATAGTCAAATGTGATTTGTGGCTACCATATCAGGCAACATAGATATAAAACATTCCTATCACCACATAGAATCTGATTGGTCAGTACCAGTCTAGAAATTAAGGGCAATCATTCATCCATTTGGTCCCAAACACTGGAGAAAATACATTGGCACTAGATAGATTTATTTTTAATGAATTGATCAATCTTAAAAGTTTCGTACTTTATCAAATGACATTGCTCCCATTTTTATCATGAAGATGGGTCCAAAGTGTCCCCACTTTCTTACCTCAGTTCAACTAAGCAAAAGTTGTGTCAAAGAAAAATTGCATAAGTTAAACAGTAAGGAAGACTTGGCAATGGCGGAGGGGGGGGGGGAGATTGAACTCAACTCCAAATACAACAGGGGAAGCTAGGAATCTACAGTAGGATGAGGGTGAGGATGGAAAATTACCAAGGGGAACTTGGTTGTGTATGAGGAGAGAAGGGATTCTCAATAAACTGGGCTCACCAGGCCAAAGTTGAGGACTAATCAAGAAGAGGGCTCAGAGGAGCCTGACTCAAGTTTGGTCAAGGAGGAAGTCCTGGCCAGTGTTAATGAGCCTGGCATTTGATAGGCACTGTAGCAAATTTAAGGATAAATCCAAGGGGACTCTACAGTTTAGGCAGAAATGAAGGCCTCTCTTCAGGCTGTTGTGGATTTGTTCCATGTCCAGCAACAGCACATTGCCTGTTGTTCAGAGGTGTTTTATGTGTCTTCCTCCCCACCATACATACGCCTCTAGGACAGCTGCCCACACTCAGACAACCAGTGCAGAGTCAATGGTCACACTTAGAGGAACAACAGGAAGATGTTTAACCAGGAACTCAATGGAGGGAGGTCTAGGGGGCTCGCAGAGTAGGAGGAAGGTTCACGGAAGACATGTCAAGTTAGGTCATGAAAAATGGCTTTGATGTGGGTAATGGGAAAGGCAGGAGACTTCTTTGATGCAGTCAGAGGAAGGATGCAATTTCTCTCTGACTTCTCTATTGCCCGCCCCCAGCAGGGACTCTGGTCTATGTTTGGAGGACTTCAAGGATGATGCTGTAAACAAATATTTATTGGTAACATAAGTATTTTGGGGGGCGTCTAATGTGGTGAGAACTAAATTAGTCTCCAGAGAAGTAGAGAAATAAATAAGATGCAGATACTTCTCTTGAGGAGTGAGACCAGTTGGGAAGAAAAATCTTAAACAAACTGCAATATGGCATGAGTCAAATCTACAGAGGATCCACTGGAGTCGTAGATGACAAGCAAAGATTTTAAGAGAGGAGTGGAGAGTTTGAGTGAGATCTCAAAAGATGGCAGAAGTTCTTCATATTTGGAGAAGGCATTTGAAGCAAAGGCAGGGTACTATGTGTTAGGAGAATGGCAGATAGTTCAATATGTCTGCAAGTCAAGGATCAAAGCTGCCTGCAGGGATGAGGCTTGATTAGAGGCTCCTGTTTTCTGTGATCTGGAAGTCACAGATGACGCCAGAGCATCTCAGTGGGCTTTGAATCCTAAATACATGGTGGGCATGTAGAAAGACAGAGGAAAGGAAGGGTGGAAGTAAATGTGGTCCTGTGTCTATGTGGTTTTGTGTGCGCTCCATGTGATTAGTTAATCACAGGGAGATTTGTTATATGGTTGTCTCCTCAAGAGGTCATGAGATGCCCCTTAACCCCCAGGTTTTTATTCATTTACTTCTTGGTATGCAATAGATGCTCCACAAACATTCCTTAAATCTGAGGGAGAAGCCACTGCTTTTCCAATGTTAGCCTCTAGGTGGTGCTGTTCCATCTCCTGGGTTTCTGCAAAGTCTCTAGAATCCTTTCTGAACTGAAATATTTCTCCCCACCCTGTATCTTGTGTTTGACCAGGGGAAAGACAAGGACAGGAGTAATTTTGGTGTGGCAGAAGCAGCAGTGTCTCTTTGGGCCTTTTGTTGGTACATCCTGCCTCATGTGTGACTTCTGTTTCCATTTGTCCTTGATGGAACCCAAGTAGCAGCATAGGTATGTGGAGAGGCTTTCCAGCCAAGTGCTGGGGACAGCTGCACATTCTGGGCTGTCTTATAGACAACAGTGCTGATAAAGCGCTTTCTTTACCAGGATGTGTTTGTATAATAATTTTTTTAAACTAGTATATTTTGCTGGAGGAAATGGATAATGAAAAAGGATTAACCATTCACTGGCACTCAACACTCAATGCAAATCCTGTATACACTGTGGCAACAGTGAAGTTCTACCTTTTCCCTAAGTCTATTCCATAGACCACCTGTTTCTTTTAGGGTTTCTGAATCTTCCTACAACTAGTGAGCTGCTGCTAAGACTTTTGAGGCCTTATACAAAACATAGATTATTTTGAGATTCATTTTTCCACCTACAACAATTTTCTCTTCTGGATGAAAATGACTGGGCCAGCCTCTTTGTAAAATCCATGTCATGTCCCCCAGGACCTTGCAGCAGAGGCAAGAGTTGGCCCAGAACAGAGAGAGAAGGGCTGAGTCGCACAGACCCCTATGTTTGT
Organism: Panthera pardus; assembly: GCF_024362965.1. Classification (NCBI taxonomy): domain Eukaryota; kingdom Metazoa; phylum Chordata; class Mammalia; order Carnivora; family Felidae; genus Panthera; species Panthera pardus. The sequence goes on along the minus strand of NW_026526810.1, from coordinate 20,355,043 downwards.
GCAACACCCAAATGCAGGATGTAAGTACTGAGGGGCGAGCCTGAAGTGGGGAGTAAGTACCATGGGAATTATATTTTGTGTGGGGAAAAAGCCTCTTTTCCTGATAATTCTTCCCTGATCAAGACCCCTTAACACACTTTGAGGGAATTTCTCTCCTCTCACTTATTTAGCTGACTCCAGAATTCTTATTTTAAGTTCTCTTTGTGATTTCTCATTGTACAAATAGAGACCTGGCACCTGAGGATTTGGGCATGGATGTTGATCTGTGTATCTGTTCAGTCATGCAGCCATCCTGTCTACTAGCTCACCGTGGGTCCAGGAACTTGGGCAGGAGTTTCATGCTGGCTGCAAAAGCAGAAGCAGAGATAAGGGTAGAATGGGGAGACACCACCACTTAGAGGTTAAACCAGAGGACCTGAAACATAAACAATCAGAAATGCAATTTCTGCAGTGCAAAACACAATGTAAAACCAATGTGTATGTCAGGAGTGAGGTGCTGAGGAGATAAGGAGTGGTCAGTGGCTGCAGTACAGTTGGAGGAAACATCCTGGATATGCATTTCTGTGTGCACCTTCTGAGGAGGGTACTCACTGAGTGGGTGGTGGGGGCACTTTAGGCCTCTCTTCCTTGCTTTGTGGTTCACCTTGACTTTGCCTCAGCTTCAAACCTCACCAGCTATGTGGACTCCACACTGCTCCGGGTGGACCTGGAAGGGGCCCTGGTGGCCAGTGGCCCAAGTCATACTGGAAGAGAAGAACATGTTGTGGTGGAGGTGACCCAGGCCGATGTTCCAGGCTCCAGGCGGCGGCGGCCACAGCAGGTTACACTTATACTTTACCTAAAAGGAATTGAAAAAACTCACTTCATCTCTTCATAAATTGATTTCCTTTTGAGTGGATTTGATGGGAAGCCATAAGGCAATGACACCCTTCTTTTTTTTGTAATTTTATTTTTTATTTTTTAAAATTTACATCCAAATTAGTTGGCATATAGTGAAACAATGATTTCAGGAGTAGATTCCTTAATGCCCCTTACCCATTTAGCCCATCCCCCCTCCCACAACCCCTCCAGTAACCCTCAGTTTGTTCTCCATACTTATGAGCCTCTTCTGTTTTGTCCCCCTCCCTGTTTTTATATTATTTTTGTTTCCCTTCCCTTATGTTCATCTGTTTTGTTTCTTAAAGTCCTCATATGAGTGAAGTCATATGATTTTTGTCTTTCTCTGACTAATTTCACTTAGCATAATAGTCTCCAGTTCCATCCACATAGTTGCAAATGGCAAGATTTCATTCTTTTTGATGACACCATTCTTAAGCAAGCCCTGTCTTTTGCTTTGTCTTTGCAATTCTTTTTTCTCCTTTTGTCTAAGATAATTATAAAACTCTTGCAATTTCAGTAAAATCAGACTTGTGAGTTTTTTATTCAGATGATTTTATTGGACAATTCAGGGAAATATATATTTGAACGTAGTTTTCTGTTGTTAAATCACAATTAAACTTGGGCCTTACCTCATGGTATAGAAGATACACCACAGTTCCTTTGGGTTTGTGGACACTTAACCAAGTAGTTAAGACTTGCATAATTTCCTAAACCTTCTTCTTCTAAAGCAATAGGCTCTTGCACTTAGTGTCTCCTAGACCATCTTTAGCTCCCATACTTTGAAGGCAAGGAGGGTCAGCAGTGGTGTTGTCACCATGGCCCAGAGCCCAGACAAGGCCTGGACCCTCTCTGTGCATCCTGACCTATACCCCAAGTCCTGATAACTCCCTGGGATTATTATGGTGACTTGTGTATGAAGTCCATGGGTTTTTCCTATTATAATACAGAGAAGGAAACCCTGCTGTTGCACAATGCTGTGTCATCCAAAACAGAGAGTCTGATGGGTTACTGCACCCTCTCATTTTCCTGCCATACAGAGCAGGGTCCACAGAGCAAAGGCATCATTATTAATTAAGCTGCAGTTTCATGGGTGATGGTCTATGCAGCACCAGTGTTCTAAAAGTGTTGCCTTGGTCGTGGTCTTAGGACGTAAACTTGTCTTCCTTGTGTGCAATACACAGCCTGATGGCAATGGCTTCTCAGTAAAGACAAGGTGGGCACACATCTGTCTGCTCTGTCTGTGAGTCTTGGGTGGAAGAAGATGTGACCCTTTGCAGCCTGCTGACATGACTGCCTGCCCATGGGGCTGTACTGAGCTTCTCTTCTCCAGTGCCAGGACAAAAATCCAGCTCAGAAACATGAGGAACACAAAAGTCCTTTACTACTAGGCTTTTCTGATATACTCTTTCCAAATATTGAAGTGTTTTAAGAGAACATATGAACTCTCATTCATGCTTTGACTAATTTCAGAGTTCCTATTTTCATTTACTTCATGATTTTTGGGCATCAAGACTCCCGTCCTCCCATTGAAGTTTCCCTGGCTCCTCAGCTGCCCCAGCCAGCCCCCACTTTCTGCTCATATCTGGCTCCCCTCAGCTGGTTTCTCCACTATCCTGCTTGGGACAGGAAGATGTGGGGTGGATTTGCCCACAGCAAAGTAGCTTTATCCTTGGATCCTGCTTCTCATGGGCTCCTGTGACATGGGTGTGCAGACTTGTCTCTAGTTTGCAAGCAGGAGGCAGTTGTAAGTAAGCATTTTCATGAGTTGCCTCAGAGGGCTCAGAAGATTCCAAGTCTCCCATAAAGTGCAGTGATTTATTTTGCTCATAATAAATCATTTTGACATCTATACCTTTGTATCTTTTATACTAATTCTATGTGTGTACTTTTGTATTCTTTTTTCTTAAAGCCCTTCATAATGTAGAAATTTCCAGTTCCATACAACTTGGATATGCTCTAGTGTCAGGGATTTGGGAGTTGTGTAAAAAGTCCTTGCTGTTCCTCTTTTTCTCCTTATTATAAACAAACATGTACACTGAATAACACTGAATCCCAGGTGATGGTTCAAAGCCTTACTGTGATATTACATTTCAACTTTTACAGGTCACTCAGAATTGGACTGTATTTTTAAATCCGAGAAGAAGTGAGCGCTTAGTGGTGAGCAGGACCTTTGAGATACTGAGCAGGTGGGTCTCAGGTGATCGAAGATCTTGAGGGAGGGTCTTCTGAGACATGCTCACTTAAAAAGTTTGACCTGTGAGACTCTAATTTTTGGCACGAATAGCCAGATCAATTATATGACTTGGATGGGATGCTCTAACTGGGGAGACTGTGAACATGAGGGATGTAGGAGGGCATCATAACCACAAGTGTCAGGAAATGAGGATTGACTTCAGGGTCCATTTTGAAGCAAATGGTATTTTATAGTTGATTTTATAGTCATTAATATTATGAAGCTCTACAATGGAGAATTCCAGGAAATTTTCAGATTCTTTCTCTTTTTCTTTAATGCCACTCCATATTATGTCTGTAGGAGTTTGCTATTCCTGTCATAACAAATACCACAGACTGCATAAATTAAAAAGTAGAAATTTATTTCCTCAAGGGTTCAGCAGAGTTTGTCTTTTCAGAGGCCCCTATCCTTGGTTTGAAGATTCCTTCTACTTCCTGTGTTTTCACATGGTCTTTTCTGTGTTTGTGTCTGTCCCTATCCCTTCTTATAAGGACACCAGTCATACTGGATTAGGGACCACACTAGTGACCTTATTTTAACTTAATTACTCCTATAAAGACTCCGTCTCCAAATATAGTCATATTATGAAGTATTGAGGGTTAGGGTGTCAACATCTATATTTTGGGAAGACACAGTTTGGCTCACAACAGTTGCTGACCGAACTTTTAGAAAAATGCTTTAGTTTCACCATGCCACATACTGTTAATTACTTGGATGCTTATTATTCCAGGTACTTTCCCCCATCATCTGTGACAACCCGTCTATATATTCTCAGGTTACATGTGGCCCTTTTCCAAATCACTGTCATGTGAGAATGGTGGGCTTTGCTATTTGTTAGCAGGCAAAGCAGTCAGTGTGTGATGAAGAGAAAGAGAATTTTAATTTTAAATGGCTAGAACCAATGTGAAAGTTCCTGCTCCTTGTTAATTGTTGGAGTGGCACCTGCCATGAAGCAGATACTGCCAGGTGGGGGCTGAGGGATCTACATTAGATGGATCTGACCACAGGGAGGCTGTGTCTGCATCTCACACTACTCATATATGCCCTCAGAGCTCCTTGTCTGCCAGGTCAGGAATTGGGCTAAATCACTCTGAGATTAATTTGGGCTCTCATTATGGCCATAGATAACTTGTGTTGGGAAGGACACCAAGGAAACAAGCACTAATTGTTGACATAGGGTCTGGTTTCCTTTACTAATGGTAATATCTTTGCTTCATTCTACAGAGATACTGTTTCTATCAACATTCGAGCCTCTGTCCAGCAGACCCAGGCTGTTCCTCTTCTGATGGCTCATCAGTATCTCCGTGCAAGCATAGAAGCACAAGTGATCATTGCTGTGGTCATCCTTGCTGGGGTCTACATGCTGATTATATTTGAGGTAACTTTCACGTCAGCTCTCAGATTTATTTGGGCTCACAAGTAAGTGTCTTTCAATGTGTGGATGTTTTGGATAGGCTAAGTTCTTCTTTTTTTAAGTTTCTTTATTTATTTTGAGAGAGAGCATGAGCAGGGGTGGGGCAGAGTGAGAGGGAGAGAGAGAATCCCAAGCAGACTCTGTGCTGTTAGCATAGAGAGAGCCTGACATGGGGCTCGATCTCACAAACCATTAGATCATGACCTGAGCTGAAATCAAGGGTCGGATGCTTAACTCACTGATCTACCAGGTGCCCCTCAGTTCTGCTGTTTCTTTTTTTAAGTTTATTTATTTATTTTGAGAGAGAGAGAGAGAGAGAGAGAGAGAGAGAGAGAGAGAGAGAGAGAGAGAGAGAATGAATCCCAAATGGGCTCCACACTGTCAGTGTGAGCTTGAACTCACAAACCATGAGATCATGACCTGAGTTGAAATCAAGAGACACTTAACCGACTGAGTCACCCAGGTGCCCCTCACTCAGTTCTGCTTCCTAATCAAATTGCCATGGCATCTTTCCTAAAAAGGAAGATTCCACTATTCTATGTAGAAAATTGATCTGTACTGGAATATTTGCTGAATGTTGGCAACTGACACATGCAAGATGAGCTGCATCAGGTACCAGCAAAAATTTACCTGAGAAAACTGAATATGTGCATGATTTTCTCACTCTCATTCTGCTGCTCACTTGAAATGTGACCCTGAAGGGGCAAATGTGGAAACTCTCTGAGATGTACATTAGACTGTCCCCTATTTGTTTCATAGGAATATGAATGTTATAGAGACTTGAGAGACCTTGGGCTATATGGGGGGGTGAAGGATTATTATCTGTTATGCTTATCAATTCAGTGTATGAGCCTTTTTACAAATGATCTTATGTCTTATAAATTATGTGTTTTTGGGGAGCTAAGTGTGGCCCTACCTTTAATAGCATGAAGCAAAGTGCAGACACTGCCTGGGTGGGCTGGTACATTGTTAATTTAATTGTGAAACCAGACTTACTGCAACACATTGATGAGAATCTTGGCTCCAGTAGGTTGAGCCTGGAAGGTCAGTAGAGAATGAGAAGCATTTCTTCTTTAGTGTGGGATAGGTATGAGAAATACCTTGGAGTTGTCAAGAAAATGGCCTTCAGGAGAAATGGTCAGGAAAGTTCCAGAAGTTTTCCTGTGGTTGTCTAGTATGCCTGGTGAGGAATGTTGGCTCCAGTAAGTTGAGCCCAAACTGTCCAACAAGGTCCACTCATTAATTATTTTATCTCTTATGTCTTCTTTATTCCAGAGTAGCTCTATTCTCTCCATTCTTTTTCTCTTGTTTTTTTTTTTTAACCAATATCATCATGTTTCAGGGTTCCCTTGGTCACCTAAACACTGTGATTTTTCTAGAAGGGCTCACAGACTCACAGGAAGCTCTGCCCTGTCTGGGCTGTGGTTTATTATCATGACCAGCAGTGGAAGAAGCCTCATCAGGAAGTCTGGATGAGTCCAGAAGCAGGGTTCTGAAAGGTCTCCTTTCCCAGAAGGGGCCACATAGAACATGCTCCTTCCTTCAGCAGTGGCATTTACGCCCAGGGCAGCCTGCTTGAGACTCAGAGCTCCAGGGTATTGATGAAGCCTTGTCATGTAGGCTCCCTGAGCCCACCAAAGTCCTAGCCTCCCAGAAAGAAAGCAGGTGTTAACCATAAATCACATTTTATAAAAATAATTTAGACATGCTAGTACAGCAGAATGCAATGTTCTAAGCCTATATAACAACATTATCACTTTCTATCATAAGGAATATTCCAAAAGCCAAGTAACCAGATGCCAGCCAAGGGCCAACCCTAGAGCAGGCTCTTCTAAAGGCTCTTCTAATGATGGCAACCTTAGGCCTTCCAGGTTAGCTCTTTACTGTACCACCATCTAGTTAAAAAATATTTTTCTGTGGTTCTGTAGAACATCTTGCATCCTGGATTGGGCTAATGGACCCCTCATAGGATTCTTATTCTATTTCTTTTATTTCCTATGGACTACAATTTATATCTGAAGCCTTCAGGTTTTATTTTGGGGCCCTTTTGCTTCACAGGTGTTCTAGGAGTTTGACTTGTACCAAGGAGAAGTGTAATGTCTAGATGTCCCCCTTGCAGGGATGCTGAGATTGCTTAGTGAGTTTAGGTGGTGGCAGCCTGGCCCAGTGTTTATCAAGTTCCCTGTGACCTTTGCTCCTAATAGTTTTAATATTCACCAGGGACCATTAGCATTTGCAATGAATTTTCTAATTCTGTCATTCTATCTGCATTTATAAATGACACATTCTGTACTGAAGAACTTTCTCCCACCCAATTTCATTAACGTGAAACACACTTAATGCCAGAAACACAAGATAAATTATTTTTCCTTAATTATCAATTTTCATAATAATGATTTGTTGCCTTAGCAACTTCCAGTGGTGTCCACTGAATTTATTTTTTGTCTGTCTCCCATTTTCTGAGTATCATTTTGAACTTATGGGTTTAATAAATTCAATGTACTTTAATCAGTTACAGTCATTAGTAATTAAAAAATACAGTTTAATGCCAATTTATTTTTGAGAAGACTTCTTTTTATTCTAGAATTTGACTTTTTGTGTATAATTGTACAACCTTTCAAAATTACATAATTATAAACATTTATTAATCTTTCATTAATTAATGGCTGTTATTAATAGCCATTCAGAAAATGCTTTTCCCTCCCTCCCAACAGCCATGTTGAAGTAATAAAAGTCCTGTAAAGAGGCCAATTCAACATGGTTTTTACCCTGGCAGAAACAAAAAGTGAGGAGGTTAGAAGAAACTAGATATATTAGTTCAATGAAAGGCTCATTAAGGGCACCCTTTATAAGTCAGTCAGGTGAACTGCTGCCCCTCATTATAAGGCCTCACTCCTCTCCTGCTCCATATTATAATATACCAGCTACATTATCTATCAAAAACGTTTTTTGTTGTTGTTTTGAAATAATTAAAGATTCACAGGGCATTGCAAAGAAATGTACAGGGAAGTCCAATCTATACTTCCCCAGCCTCCCTCAATATTAATGTGTTATATGACTATGGTTTAATAATATCAAGACCAAGAAATTGGCATTGGTACAATCCATAGAGCTTATTCAGATTCAGTGGTTATAGAAGTGGCAGAGCAGTATGGAGACTCTGAGCTTGTCTTGCCCCTGAAATGCAGCTAGATCAGCATCAAAGCATTTTGAACACCTGAGGATTAATGAAAAAATCTGCATAATTTGAGCCACAGAATTTGGCAGGTATGTGGTATGGAGAGGTGAATTGGGGGAGAGAAAAGCTGCAGAACCATGGAGGGTAGGGAGCTGTTTTCACAAAGAAAGGACAGAAAGAGAAAGAGAAAAGGGATGATTGCAGCACATTGGGATTGTGCAAGAAAAGCACTCACCCCTGAAAGTACCTGGAAAGGAAGAAAGAGAGAAAGAATTAAAACACTTGCAGGGGACTGGACAAGAAATCTGTTCCCCCAAACCCCAAAATTTGGGATAACAGAGAGGGTTTCAATACCACCAGGATTCTATAAACAATGGAGTGCAGAGTCTGAAGTTCTGGAGCTCAGTGCCTGGGAGTGCTCTGGTGAGGAAGTAGGGTGAATCCCTAGGACCAGGCAGTGTGGTCTGAGGGGTCTGTGTGCCACATGGTGAGAAGCTGTTCTCCTGCTTGGAGTGCAATTTGGTAGAGGACATACAGCCTCCCTGTGGGCAAAAGTCCTCATGGACCCTGGAGAGCAGCCACGTTTGCTGATATTGAGACAAAGATGTCAGAGTGTGGTAAAATCCTGGCACCAGCTGTGTGTTGTTTTTCCATAAACTCTGAACCTCTCCTGCTGCACGATCACTGGAATGTTTTCTGGAACAAGCTGGCAACCAGCCATTGCTCTGTGAGACCCACCCCCAGAGAATTAGTGTGGGTCTCTGAAGTGTGGAGTTTTGAAACAGCCTCATCTGAGACAAAACTCTGGAGGGAGGCACTACCTGGCAGGTGGACAGCTTAGACATGGACAAGGTAGAGGCAGGGAGTGGATGGAGACCTGAGACAAGGGAGGGGTGCTTGATCATAGGTCAGGGAAGTGCAAAGTTCCTGTGCCAAAGACTAGGGAGCTGGGTGAAGCCATTTTCACCTCTGGCACATACGGGATCCACCCCAGTAAGCTAATCAGTGCCACCAAGTGGATAATGGAGCCATTACACCAAACCCCACACACCTGCACCCTCCAGGCACATCCCCCCGAAGATCAAAACAAATCCTTCCCACCTGCTTAGTCTACAGACTAGTATGCTTCAAAGTTTCAGTTCGAGGGGAAACTGGTTGTAACTTCAGCCAGGTTTCCTTCTGCTTGCTGGTTCATTTATTTGTTTGTTTTCTTTACTTCTGTTTTTGCTTAAATTGTTTTCATTTTTTTCTTTCTTTTCTTTTTATTTCTTGGATACAGAAAGAGCTAATTCTTTTTGTATTGTTTTTTGTTTTGTAAATTAAAAATATTCTATTTTATTTTCTTTATTTTATTTTACTCTATTTTATTATTTAAAATTAAAAAATTAAACTTTTCCCCTTCCTTTCTCTTTTTTCTCTATTCTGTCAAGCTTTTTTCAACAAGCAGGTTGAAACACACCTAAGATCTATCTTTCTTTACTTGAATCTTTTTTTTGTCTTTGATTTTTTAATTTTAATTTTTTATTTTACTGTTTTTCTTTCTCCAAAATGACAAGACAGAGAAATTCACCCCAAAAGAAAGAACAGAAATAAATAATGGATTTAATCAACACAGATGTGAATAAAATGTCTGAATTAGAATTTAAAACCACATTTTAAGAATCCTAGCTGGGGAGAGAGGGAAGATGGTGGCGTAGGAGGACGCTGGGCTCACCGCGCGTCCTGCTAATCACTTAGATTCCACCTACACCTGCCTAAATAACCCAGAAAACCACCAGAGGATTAGCAGAACGGAGTCTCCAGAGCCAAGCGCAGACGAGAGGCCCATGGAAGGGGGTAGGAAGGGCGGCGAGGCGGTGCGCGCTCCACGGACTGGCGGGAGGGAGCCGGGGCAGAGGGGCGGCTCGCCGGCCAAGCAGAGCCCCCGAGTCTGGCTGGCAAAAGCGGAGGGGCCTGACGGACTGTGTTCTGACTGCAAGCGTGACTTAGCGTCTGGGAGGTCATAAGATAACAGCTCTGCTCGGAAAGCGGGAAAGCTGGAGGACAAAGGGAGGGAGAGCTGCTGAGCCCCAGGACGACAGAGCTCAGTTTGGTGGGGAACAAAGGCACTCGCCAGCGCCATCTCCCCCGCCCATCCCCCAGCCAAAATCCCAAAGGGAACCAGTTCCTGCCATGGAACTTGCTCGCTCCGTGCAAACACCCAACTCTGTGCTTCTGCGGAGCCAAACCTCCGGCAGCGGATCTGACTCCCTCCCGCTGCCACAGGGCCCCTCCTGAAGGGGATCACCTAATGAGAAGCGAGCTAAGCCTGCCCCTCCTGCCCCCGTGCACCTTGCCTACCCACCCCAGCTAATACGCCAGATCCCCAGCACCAAAAACCTGGCAGTGTGCAAGTAGCCCAGATGGGCCACGCCACCCCACAGTGAATCCTGCCCCTAGGAGAGGGGAAGAGAAGGCACACACCAGTCTGACTGTGGCCCCAGCGGTGGGCTGGGGGCAGACATCAGGTCGGACTGTGGCCCCGCCCACCAACTCCAGTTATACACCACAGCACAGGGGAAGTGCCCTGCAGGTCCTCACCACTCCAGGGACTATCCAAAATGACCAAACGGAAGAATTTCCGTCAGAAGAATCTCCAGGAGATAACAACAGCTAATGAACTGATCAAAAAGGATTTAAATAATATAACAGAAAGTGAATTTAGAATAACAGTCATAAAATTAATCGCTGGGCTTGAAAACAGTATAGAGGACAGCAGAGAATCTCTTGCTACAGAGATCAAGGGACTAAGGAACAGTCACGAGGAGCTGAAAAGCCCTTTAAACGAAATGCAAAACAAAATGGAAACGACAATGGCTCGGATTGAAGTGGCAGAGGAGAGAATAGGTGAACTAGAAGATAAAGTTATGGAAAGAGAGGAAGCTGAGAGAAAGAGAGATAAAAAAATCCGGGAGTATGAGGGGAAAATTAGAGAACTAAGTGATACACTAAAGAGAAATAATCTATGCATAATTGGTATCCCAGAGAAGGAAGAGAGAGGGAAAGGTGCTGAAGGGGTACTTGAAGAAATTATAGCTGAGAACTTCCCTGAACTGGGGAAGGAAAAAGGCATTGAAATCCAAGAGGCACAGAGAACTCCCTTCAGATGTAACTTGAATCGATCTTCTGCATGACATATCATAGTGAAACTGGCAAAATACAAGGATAAAGAGAAAATTCTGAAAGCAGCAAGGGATAAACGTGCCCTCACATATAAAGGGAGACCTATAAGACTCGTGACTGATCTCTCTTTTGAAACTTGGCAGGCCAGAAAGGATTGGCACGATATCTTCAGTGTGCTAAACAGAAAAAATATGCAGCCGAGAATCCTTTATCCAGCAAGTCTGTCATTTAGAATAGGAGAGATAAAGGTCTTCCCAAACAAACAAAAACTGAAGGAATTTGTCACCAGCCCTACAAGAGACCCTAAGGGGGATCCTGTGAGACAAAGTACCAGAGACATCACTACAAGCATAAAACATACAGACATCACAATAACTCTAAACCCGTATCTTTCTATAATAACACTGAATGTAAATGGATTAAATGCACCAACCAAAAGACATAGGGTATCAGAATGGATAAAAAAACAAGACCCATCTATTTGCTGTCTACAAGAGACTCATTTTAGACCTGAGGACACCTTTAGATTGAGAGTGAGGGGATGGAGAACTATTTATCATGCCACTGGAAGCCAAAAGAAAGCTGGAGTAGCCATACATATATCAGACAAACTAGACTTTAAATTAAAGGCTGTAACAAGAGATGAAGAAGGGCATTATATAATAATTACAGTGTCTATCCATCAGGAAGAGCTAACTATTATAAATGTCTATGTGCCAAATACCGGGGCCCCCAAATATATAAAACAATTACTCATAAACATAAGCAACCTTATTGATAAGAATGTGGTAATTGCAGGGGACTTTAACACTCCACTTACAGAAATGGATAGATCATCTAGACACATGGTCAATAAAGAAACAAGGGCCCTGAATGATACATTGGATCAGATGGACTTGACAGATATATTTAGAACTCTGCATCCCAAAGCAACAGAGTATACTTTCTTCTCGAGTGCATATGGAACATTCTCCAAGAAAGATCATATACTGGGTCACAAAACAGCCCTTCAGAAGTTTACAAGAATTGAAATTATACCATACATACTTTCAGACCACAATGCTATGAAGCTTGAAATCAACCACAGGAAAAAGTCTGGAAAACCTCCAAAAGCATGGAGGTTAAAGAACACCCTACTAACGAATGAGTGGGTCAACCAGGCAATTAGAGAAGAAATTAAAACATATATGGAAACAAACGAAAATGAAAATACAACAATCCAAACGCTTTGGGACGCAGCGAAGGCAGTCCTGAGAGGAAAATACATTGCAATCTAGGCCTATCTCAAGAAACAAGAAAAATCCCAAATACAAAATCTAACAGCACACCTAAAGGAAATAGAAGCAGAACAGCAAAGGCAGCCTAAACCCAGCAGAAGAAGAGAAATAATAAAGATCAGAGCAGAAATAAACAATATAGAATCTAAAAAAAATTGTAGAGCAGATCAACGAAACCAAGAGTTGGTTTTTTGAAAAAAATAAACAAAATTGACAAACCTCTAGCCAGGCTTCTCAAAAAGAAAAGGGAGATGACCCAAATAGATAAAATCATGAATGAAAATGGAATTATTACAACCAATCCCTCAGAGATACAAACAATTATCAGGGAATACTATGAAAAATTATGTGCCAGCAAATTGGACAACCTGGAAGAAATGGACAAATTCCTAAACACCCACACTCTTCCAAAACTCAATCAGGAGGAAATAGAAAGCTTGAACAGATCCATAACCAGCGAAGAAATTGAATCGGTTATGAAAAATCTCCCAACAAATAAGAGTCCAGGACCAGATGGCTTCCCAGGGGAGTTCTACAAGACGTTTAAAACAGAGATAATACCTATCCTTCTCAAGCTATTCCAAGAAATAGAAAGGGAAGGAAAACTTCCAGACTCATTCTATGAAGCCAGTATTACTTTGATTCCTAAACCAGACAGAGACCCAGTAAAAAAAGAGAACTACAGGCCAATATCCCTGATGAATATGGATGCAAAAATTCTCAATAAGATACTAGCAAATCGAATTCAACGGCATATAAAAAGAATTATTCACCATGATCAAGTGGGATTCATTCCTGGGATGCAGGGCTGGTTCAACATTCACAAATCAATCAACGTGATACATCACATTAACAAAAAAAAAAGAGAAGAACCATATGATCCTGTCAATCGATGCAGAAAAGGCCTTTGACAAAATCCAGCACCCTTTCTTAATAAAAACCCTTGAGAAAGTCGGGATAGAAGGAACATACTTAAAGATCATAAAAGCCATTTATGAAAAGCCCACAGCTAACATCATCCTCAATGGGGAAAAACTGAGAGCTTTTTCCCTGAGATCAGGAACACGACAGGGATGCCCACTCTCACCACTGTTGTTTAACATAGTGCTGGAAGTTCTAGCATCAGCAATAAGACAACAAAAAGAAATCAAAGGCATCCAAATTGGCAAAGATGAAGTCAAGCTTTCGCTCTTTGCAGATGACATGATATTATACATGGAAAATCCGATAGACTCCACCAAAAGTCTGCTAGAACTGATACATGAATTCAGCAAAGTTGCAGGATACAAAATCAATGTACGGAAATCAGTTGCATTCTTATACACTAACAATGAAGCAACAGAAAGACAAATAAAGAAACTGATCCCATTCATAATTGCACCAAGAAGCATAAAATACCTAGGAATAAATCTAACCAAAGATGTAAAAGATCTGTATGCTGAAAAGTATAGAAAGCTTATGAAGGAAATTGAAGAAGATATAAAGAAATGGAAAGATATTCCCTGCTCATGGATTGGAAGAATAAATATTGTCAAAATGTCAATACTACCCAAAGCTATCTACACATTCAATGCAATCCCAATCAAAATTGCACCAGCATTCTTCTCGAAACTAGAACAAGCCATCCTAAAACTCATATGGAACCACAAAAGGCCCCGAATAGCCAAAGTAATTTTGAAGAAGAAGACCAAAGCAGGACGCATCACAATCCCAGACTTTAGCCTCTACTACAAAGCTGTCATCATCAAGACAGCATGGTATTGGTACAAACAGACACATAGACCAATGGAATAGAATAGAAACCCCAGAACTAGACCCACAAACGTATGGCCAACTCATCTTTGACAAAGCAGGAAAGAACATCCAATGGAAAAAAGACAGTCTCTTTAGCAAATGGTGCTGGGAGAACTGGACAGCAACATGCAGAAGGTTGAAACTAGACCACTTTCTCACACCATTCACAAAAATAAACTCAAAATGGATAAAGGACCTGAATGTGAGACAGGAAACCATCAAAACCTTAGAGGAGAAAGCAGGAAAAGACCTCTCTGACCTCAGCCGTAGCAATCTCTTACTCAACACATCCCCAAAGGCAAGGGAATTAAAAGCAAAAGTGAATTACTGGGACCTTATGAAGATAAAAAGCTTCTGCACAGCAAAGGAAACAACCAACAAAACTAAAAGGCAACCAACGGAATGGGAAAAGATATTTGCAAATGACATATCGGACAAAGGGCTAGTATCCAAAATGTATAAAGAGTTCACCAAACTCCACACCCAAAGAACAAATAACCCAGTGAAGAAATGGGCAGAAAACATGAATAGACACTTCTCTAAAGAAGACATCCGGATGGCCGACAGGCACATGAAAAGATGCTCAACGTCGCTCCTTATCAGGGAAATACAAATCAAAACCACACTCACATATCACCTCACGCCAGTCAGAGTGGCCAAAATGAACAAATCAGGAGACTATAGATGCTGGAGAGGATGTGGAGAAACGGGAACCCTCTCGCACTGTTGGTGGGAATGCAAAGTGGTGCAGCCACTCTGGAAAGCAGTGTGGAGGTTCCTCAAAAAATTAAAAATAGATCTACCCTATGACCCAGCAATAGCACTGCTAGGAATTTATCCAAGGGATACAGGAGTACTGATGCATAGGGGCACTTGTACCCCAATGTTTATAGCAGCACTCTCAACAATAGCCAAATTATGGAAAGAGCCTAAATGTCCATCAACTGATGAATGGATAGAGAAAATGTGGTTTATATACACAATGGAATACTACGTGGCAATGAGAAAGAATGCAATATGGCCTTTTGTAGCAACGTGGATGGAACTGGAGAGCGTGATGCTAAGTGAAATAAGCCATACAGAGAAAGACAGATACCATATGGTTTCACTCTTATGTGGATCCTGAGAAACGTAACAGAAACCCATGGGGGAGGGGAAGGAAAAAAAAAAGAGGTTAGAGTGGGAGAGAGCCAAAGCATAAGAGACTGTTAAAAACTGAGAACAAACTGAGGGTTGATGGGGGGTGGGAGGGAGGGGAGGGTGGGTGCTGGGTATTGAGGAGGGCACCTTTTGGGATGAGCACTGGGTGTTGTATGGAAACCAATTTGACAATAAATTTCATATATTAAAAAAAAAATAAAATCCTAGCTGGGGTTGAAAAAGCATAGAAGACACCAGAGTGTCCCTTTCTGTGGAGACAAAAGAACTAAAATTTACTTAGGCCAAAATTAAAAATCCTGTATCCAAGATGCAATCTCAAATGGATGCCATGACAGCAAGGATGAATGAAGCAGAGCAGAAAATCAGTAATATAGGGGATAAAAGTATGGAAAATAATGAAGCAGAAAAAAAAGAGGGAAATAAAGGCAAAAGGTCATGATACAAGACTTAGAGAACTCAGTGACTTATTAAAGATGAATAACATTTGAATCATAGAAGTCCCAGAAAATAGAGAGAGGGAAAGGGGCAGAAGGTTTATGTGAACCAATTATAGCTGAAAACTTTCCTAATCTGGGAAGGGCACAGACATCAAAATCCAATAAGCACAGGGAACTCCCATTAGGTTCAACAAAAACTGACCATCACCAAGGTATATGATAGTCAAATTCACAAAATACACAGACAAAGAATTATGAAAAGAGGAAGGGAAAAACTGTCCTTAACCTAAAGGGGAAGACAGGTCAGGTTCACAGCAGATCTGTCCACAGAAACTTGGCAGGCCAGAAAGGAGTGTCAGGATATTTTCAACATGCTGGATTGGAAAAATATGCAGCCAAGAATTCGTTATCCAGCAAAGCTATGATTCAAAATAGAAGGGGGATAAAGAGTTTCCAGATAAACAAAAACTAAAGGAGTTTGTAACCACTAAACCATCCCTGAAGGAAATTTTCAGGGGGAACTCTTTGAGTGGAGAAAAACAAAACAAAACAAAACAAGGCAAGTCAAAACAAGACCAAAAGCAACGAAGACTAGGAAGGATCAGAGAGCATCACCCAGAAACACCACCAATTCTACAGACCACACTATGGCACTAAATTCATATCTTTCAATAATCACTCTACATGTAAATGGACTAAATGCTCCAATCAAAAGACATAGGGTGTCAGATGGATAAAAAAATAAGACACATCCATATGCTGCCTACAAGAGACTCATTCTAGACCTAAAGACACCTGAAGATTGAAAGGAGGGCATGGAGAACAATCTTATCATGCTAATGGATGTCAAGGGAAAGCCAGAGTAGCCATACTTATATCAGACAAGCTAGATTTTAAAACAAAGACTGTAACAAGAGATGAAGGGCATTCTATCATAATTAAGGGGTATACCAAGAAGATCTAACAATTGTAAATATTTATGCCCCCAACTTGAAAGAACCCAAATATATAAATCAATTAATCACAAACATAAAGAAATTCATTGATAATAATAACATAATGGTAGGAGACTTTAACACTCCACTTACAACAATGGACAGATTATCTAAGCAGAAAATCAACAAGGAAGCAATGGCTTTGAATGACACACTGGATTGGATGGACCTAACAGATATATTCAGAACATTTCACCCTAAAGCTGCAGAATGAAAATTCCTCTCAGGTGCCTATGGAACATTCTCAAAAACAGATCACGTACTGGGTCACAAATCAGCTCTCGACAAGTACAAAAAGATTTAAGATTGTACCATGCATATTTTCAGATCACAATGCTATAAAACTTGAAATCAACCATAAAAAAAATTTGGAAATACAATGAATACTTGGATATTAAAGAGCACCCTACTAAAGAATGAATGGGTTAACCGAGAAATTAAACAGGAAATTAAAAAGTACATGGAAGCCAATGAAAATGACAACAGGACAGTCCAAAATCTCTGGGATGCAGCAAGAGTGGTCATAAGAGGGAAGTATATATAAATCCAGGCCTTCCTAAAGAAGGAAGAAATGTCTCAAATATGCATACTAACCTTACATCTAAAGGATCTGGAAAAAGAACAGCAAATACAACCCCAAACCAGCAGAAGAAGGAAAATAATAAAGATTGGAAGGGTAATCAATGATATCAAAATAAAAAAGCAGTAGAACACATCAACGAAAGTAGGAGCTGGCTTTTTAAAAAAAGGTTTATTTTTGAGAGAGAGAGGGAGGCAAAGCATGAGCTAGGGAGGGGCAGAGAGAGAGAGGGAGACACAGAATCTGAAGCAGGCTCCAGGCTCTGAGCTGTCAGCACAAAGCCTGATGCGGGGCTCAAACCCACAAACCTTGAGATCATGACACGAGCCGATTTTATTTTTTTTTAAATTTTTTTTTACGTTTATTTATTTTTGAGACAGAGAGAGACAGAGCATCAACGGGGGAGGGTCAGAGAGAGAGGGAGACACAGAATCTGAAACAGGCTCCAGGCTCTGAGCAGTCAGCACAGAGCCGGACGCAGGGCTCGAACTCATGGACCGTGAGATCGTGACTGAGCCAAAGTCGGACGCCCAACCGACTGAGCCACCCAGGTGCCCCAACATGAGCTGAATTTAGAGGCGTAACTGGCTGAGCCACCCAGGTGCCCCAGAAGCTGGCTTGTTGAAAGAATGAACAAAATTGATAAGCCACTAGTCAGATTGATCAGAAAGAAGGAAGAAAAGGCACAAAATCACAAATGAAAGAGGAGAGATACCAACCTCTGTGTGCAGAAATACACACAATAATAAGAGAATATTTTGAGCAATTATATGCCAACAAATTGTGCTATCTGGAAGAAATGGACAAATTTCTAGAAACAGATTTCAGTGGTTATACATACACTTGTGTGTGTGTGTGTGTGTGTGTGTGTGTGTGTGTATGTGTGTGTTTGCATGTGTGACTGTATACAATTATATATATAGCTTTGTGTAAGTATACCTGCAATAAGGATACTAAAACTGTACCATCACCACAAGCTCCCTGTGATAGCTCTGTATAGCCACACCCATCTCCTTCTTCATCATCTGTTAGGCCTGGTAACTACTAATTTGGTCTCCCTCTCTATAGTGAAGTTATTTCACCAATGCTTTGTAGTGTAATAATGTAGAGTGTGTCCTTTTGAGATCGGCTTTTTTTTCAGTCAGCATGATTTCCTTGAGGTTCATCCAAAGTGTTGCATAATCACTATTTTATTTCTTTTTTATTACTGAATAACATTCTGTGATATGGATGGAATAGTGTGTTTAAGCATTTATCCTCTGAAAGGCTAAAATGATTTTCTTCATTGTTGGACTACATAAAGATGCTATGAATACTTAAAAATATTTTTAAAAAATTAATGATGTTTTATGTTGTTTTATATGTACTTTATTCTAGACATAAGGACTTTGTTGGTTGTGTAGTTTGCAATTGTTTTCTCTTAGTTCAGTTTATAAATGTTTTCTTTCTTAGATTGTGCTGTTGGTGTCAAGATAAAGAACATACGCCTAGATCCCAAAGATCCTTTCCTATGTTTTTTCCTGAACTTTATGTCATCTTACTTTTACATTTGAGTCTATGATCCATTTTGTGTTAGCCTTTGTTTAAAGTGTGAAGTTTAGGGAGAGACTAATTTTTTAATCTATGGAGCATTATTTAAACTTATGGACCTCTAGCACCATTTATTGAAAAGCCTAACCCATTCAAATTGCTTTTGATCATTTGTTAAAAATTAATTGGACATATTGTGTGGATATATTTCTTAGTTCTCTATTGTGTTTCATTGATCTATGTGTGTATTCTTCCACCAGTACCATGATATCTTACGTACTTCAGATATATCATAAATCCTGACACTGAGATGAGTGATTCATTCCACTTTTATTTTTCAGAATTTTACTGTCCATTCTATGGTCTTTGTCTTTCCATATATATTTTAGAAAGACCTTCCAGTCCATGAATATTATATGCCTCTTCATTTATTTAGGTATTTGATTTATTTCATAATTTTTCATCACAAAGATTGTGTACATATTTTGCTAAATTTATACCTAAGTGTTTCCTCTATTTTTGGGGCAATTGTTATGGTATTGTGTTTTTATTTTAGTTTCCATTTTTTCATTGTCAGTATATACAAGTGCATTTGATTTTTGTATGTTGATCTTGTAACCTGTTACTTTATTATTAATAATAACACTAATAATATTTTTACTTATTAGTTCTTGGAAGTTTTTTGTAGATTCTCTGGGATTTTCTATATATATAATCATACCATTTGCAATAAGAACACTATTATTTATTTATTTTTTCAAGTCTATATGCCTTTAATTTTCATGCTTTATTGCAGTGGTGAAAACAAGAGTGGTGACAGTGGATATCCTTATCTGTTTCTGATCTTAAAGGGAAAGCATTCTGTCTTTCACCCTTAAGTATGATGTTATGTTTAGATATTGTAGATGCTGTTCAAAAGATTGAGTAAATTCTTTTCTTTTTTTGGGATACTGAGAGTTTTTACCATAATTGGGTATGGAATTTTTGCAGTGTCCTTTTGTGTCAGTTGATTTCCTTCATTAGCTGTTTGATATGGAAGATTACACTGATTTATTCTAGAATTTTGGACCAGCCTTGCATATCTGGAACAAATCTTTCTTTTCTAATGTATATGTTGGTGTAACTTTTTTTTGTATCACTTTTGCTATTAGCACTTCTTTTTTTAAAATCTTATTATCTTACAACTTATTGTTTTAATTTTTTAAGTTTTTTTTATATTGTTATTTTTCTTTTTTTATTAAATTTTATTTTTCATTTTTTAAAATTTGCATCCAAATTAGTTAGCCTATAGTGCAACAATGATTTCAGGAGTAGATTCCTTAGTGCCCCTTACCCATTTAGCACCTCCCCCCTCCCACAGCCCCTCCAGTAGCCCTCAGTTTGTTGTCCATATTTATGAGTCTCTTCTGTTTTGTCCCACTCCCTGTTTTTATATTATTTTTGTTTCCCTTCCCTTATGTTCATCTGTTTTGTTTCTTAAAGTCCTCATATGAGTGAAGTCATATGATTTTTGTCTTTCTCTGACTGACTAATTTTACTTAGCATAATAGCCTCCAGTTCCATCCATGTAGTTGCAAATGGCAAGATTTCATTCTTTTTGATTGCTGAGTATATATCCATTCATCCATCGATGGACATTTGGGCTCTTTCCATATCTTTCCATACTTTGGCTATTGTTGATAGTGCTGCTATAAACATGGGGATGCATGTGTCCCTTCAAAACAGCATACCTGTATCCCTTGGACAAATGCCTAGTAGTGCAATTGCTGGGTTGTAGCATAGCTCTATTTTTAATTTTTTGAGGAACCTCCATACTGTTTTCCAGAGTGGCTGCACCAGCTTGCATTCCCACCAGCAATGCAAAAGAGATCCTCTTTCTCTGCATCCTTGCCAACATCTGTTGTTGCCCGAGTTGTTAATGTTAGCCATTCTGACAGGTGTCAGGTGGTATCTCATTGTGGTTTTGATTTGTATTTCCCTGATGAGGAGTGATGTTGAGCATTTTTTCATGTGTCGGTTGGCCATCTGGATGTCTTCTTTGGAGAAGTGTCTATTCATGTCTTTTGCCCATTTCTTCACAGGGTTCTTTGTTTTTTGGGTGTTGAATTTGATAAGTTCTTTATAGATTTTGGATACTAACCCTTTATCTGATATGTCATTTGCAAATATCTTCTCTCATTCTGTAGGTTGTTTTTCCTTTTGCTGATTGTTTCCTTTGCTGTGCAGAAGCTTTTTATTTTGATGAGGTCCCAATAGTTTACTTTTGCTTTTGTTTCCCTTACCTGTGGAGATGAGTTGAGTAAGAAGTTGCTGTGGCCAAGATCAAAGAGGTTTCTGCCTGCTTTCTCCTCAAGGATTTTGATGGCTTCCTGTATTACATTTAGGTCTTCCATCCATTTTGAGTTTATTTTTGTGTATGGTGTAAGAAAGTGGTCCAGATTCATTCTTCTGCAGGTCGCTGTCCAGTTTTCTCAGCACCACTTGCAGAAGAGACTGTCTTTATTCCATTGCATATTCTTTTCTGCTTTGTCAAAAATTAGTTGGCCATATGTTTGTGGGTCCTTTTCTGGGTTCTCTATTCTGTTCCATTGATCTGAGTGTCTGTTCTTGTGCCAGTACCATACTGTCTTGATGATTACAGCTTTGTAGTATAGCTTGAATTCTGGGATTGTGATGTCTCCTGCTTTGGTTTTCTTTTTCAAGATTGCTTTGGCTATTCAGGGTCTTTTCTGGTTCCATACAAATTTTAGGATTATTTGTTCTAGCTCTTTGAAGAATGCTAGATGTTATTTTGATAGGGGTTAATAATAATGCTGGTGTTATTTTGATAGGGGTTGCTTTGAGTATGTAGATTGCTTTGGGTAGTATCGACATTTTAACAATATTTCTTCTTCCTATCCAGGAGCATGGAATATTTTTCCATTTTTTGTGTCTTATTCAATTTCTTTCATAAGCTTTCTATAGTTTTCAATGTATATATTTTTCACCTCTTTGGTTAGATTTATTCCTAGGTATTTTATGGTTTTTTGTACAACTGTAAATGAGATCGATTCCTTGATTTATCTTTCTGTCACTTCATTGTTGGTGTATAGGAATACAACCGATTTTGTGCATTGATTTTATATCTTGCAACTTTGCTGAATTCATGAATCAATTCTAGCAGTTTTTTGGTGGAATCTTTTGGGTTTTCCATATAAAGTATCATGCCATCTGCAAAGAGTGAAAGTTTGACCTCCTCCTGGACGATTTGGATGCCTTTTATTTCTTTGTGTTGTCTGATTGCAGAGGCTAAGACTTCCAATACTATGTTGAATAACAGTGGCAAGATGGACCTCCCTGTCTTGTCCCTGACCTTAGGGGGAAGGTCTCAGTTTTTCCCCACTGAGGATGATATTAGTGTTGGGTCGTTCATATATGGTTCTTATTATCTTGAGGTATGATCCTTCTATCCCTACTTTCTTGAGGGTTTTTATCATGAAAGGATGGTACATTTTGTCAAATGTTTTCTCTGTGTCTGTTGAGAGGATCATATAGTTCTTGTCCTTTCTTTTATTGATGTGATGAATCATATTAATTATTTTGTGGATATTGATCCAGCCCTGCATCCCAGATATAAATCCCACTTGGTCATGGTAAATAATTTTTTTAATGTATTGTTGGATACAGTTGGCTAATATCTTGTGGAGGGTTTTTGCATGCATGTTCATCAGGGAAATTTGTCTATAGTTCTCCTTTTTAGTGGGGTCTCTGTCTGGTTTTGGAGTCAAAGTAATGCTGGCTTCATATAAAGACTTTGGAAGTTTTCCTTCCATTTCTATTTTTTGGAACAGCTTCCGGAGAATAGGTGCTAACTCTTGCTTAAATGTTTGGTAGAATTCCCCTGGAAAGCCATCTGGCAATGAACTCTTGTTTTTTGGGAGATTTTTGATTACTAATTCGATTTCCTTACTGGTTATGGGTCTGTTCAAATATTCTATTTCTTCCTGTTTCAGTTTTGGTAGTGTATATATTTCTAGGAATTTGTCCATTTCTTCCAGATTGTCCATTTTATTGGCATATAATTGCTCATAATATTTTCCTATTATTGTTTTTATTTCTGCTGTGTTGGTTGTGATCTCTCCTCTTTCATTCTTGATTTTATTTATTTAGGTCCTTTCCTTTTTCTTTTTGATCAAACTGGCTAGTGGTTTATCAATTTTGTTAATTCTTTCATAGAAACACCTTCTGGTTTCATTGATTTGTTCTACTAGGTTTTTTGTTGTTTGTTTTTTTGTTTTTGATAGCATTAATTTCTGCTCTAATCTTTATTATTTCCTGTCTTCTGCTAGTTTTGTGTTTTATTTGCTGTTCTTTTTCCAGCTCTTTAAGGCATAAGGTTACGTTGTGTATCTGAGATCTTTATTCCTTCTTTAGGAAGGCCTGGATTGCTATATACTTTCCTCTTGTGACTGCCTTTGCTGTATCCCAGAGGTTTTGGGTTGTGGTGTTACCATTTTAATTGGCTTCCATGAACTTTTTAATTTCCTCTTTTACCTTGGTTAGCCCATTCATTCTTTAGTAGGATGTTGTTTCGTCTCCAAGTATTTGTTACCATTCCAAATTTTTTCTTGTGGTTGGTTTCAAGTTTCATAGCATTGTGGTCTGAAAATATGCACGGTATGATCTTGATCTTTTTGTACTTGCTGAGGGCTGATTTGTGTCCCAGTGTGTGGTCTTTCTGGAGAACATTCCATGTGCACTGGAGAAGAATGTATATTCTGGTGATTTAGGATGAAATGTTCTGAATATATCGGTAAAGTCATCTGGTCCAGTGTGTCACTCAAAGCCGTTGTTTCCTTGTTGATTTTTTGACTAGATGATCTGTCCATTGCTGTGAGTGGTGTGTTGTTGAAATCTCGTACTATTATGGTGTTGCTGTCGATGAGTTTCTTTATGTTTGTGATAATTTATTTATATATTTGGGTATTCCCACATTTGGCACATAAATGTTTACAATTGTTAGGTCTTCTTGGTGGATAGACCCCTTGATTATGATATAATGCCCTTCTGCATCTCTTGATACAGTCTTTATTTTAAAGTATAGATTTTCTGATATAAGTATGGCTACTCCGGCTTTCTCTTTTTGGCCATTAGCATGATAGATGGTTCTCCATCCCCGTACTTTCAATCTGAAGGTGTCTTCAGGTCTAAAGTGGGTATCTTGTAAACAGCATATATATGGATCTTGTTTTCTTATCCATTCTGTTACCCTATGTCTTTTGATTGGAGCATTGAGTCTATTGATGTTTAGAGCGAGTACTGAAAGATACGAATTTATTGCCATTTATGTTGCTTGTACAGTTGGAGTTTCTGATGGTGTTCTCTGGTCTTTTCTAAGTTTTGTTGCTTTTGGTATTTATTTATGTATGTGTGTATGTATGTATGTATGTATGTATGTATGTATGTATGTATTTTTTCATCTTTTCTCCCCTCAGAGAATCCCCTTAAAATTTCTTGCAGGGTTGGTTTAGTGGTCCCAAAATCCTTTAATTTTTGTTTTTTTTTTTTCTGGGAAACTTTTTATCTCTCCTTCTATTTTGAATGACAGCCTTGCTGGATAAAGAATTTTGGCTGCATATTTTTATGATTCAGCACATTGAATATATCCTGCCACTCCTTTCTGGCCTGCCAAGTTTCTGTGGATAGGTCTGTTGCAAACCTGATTTGTGTTCCCTTGTAGGTTAGGGACTTTCCCCCCCTCCCCTTGCTGCTTTTATGATTCTCTCCTTGCCTGAGTATTTTGTGAATTTGAGTATGATATGCCTTGTTGATGGTCAGTTTTTGTTGAATCTAATGGGGTTCCTCTGTGCTTCCTGGATTTTGATGTCTGTGTCTTTCCCCAGGTTAGGAAATTTTCTGCTATGATTTGCTCACATAACCCTTCTACCCTTATTTCTGTCTCTTCCTCTTCTGGGACCCCTATGATTCTGATGTTGTTCCTTTTTAATGAGTCACTGATTTCTCTAATTCTTAAATCATGCTCTTTTGTCTTAATCTCCCTCTTTTTTTCTGCTTCATTTTTCTCTATAAGTTTGTCCTCTATATTGCTGATTCTGGGTTCTGTCTCATCCATCCTTGCTGCTGCAGCATTCATCTGTGATTGCAGCTCAAGTATAGCATTTTTAACTTTATTATGACTAGTTTTTACTTCTTTTATCTCTTCAGAAAGGGATTCTAATCTCTTTTTGACTCCAGCTAGTATTCTTATTATCGTGATTCTAAATTCTGGTTCAGACATCTTGGTTGTATCTGTGTTGATTAAATCCCTGGCCATCATTTCTTTGTGCTTTCTTTTGGGGTGAAGTCCTTCGTTTTGTCATTTTGAAGGGAGAAAAGGAATTAATGAGGTAGAAAAATTAAGATTAAAAATAGTTAAAATTAAAAAAATATTAAAATTAAAAATACACACATACAAAATCGAATAAATGATGCTAGATCCTAGGTGTGTTTTGGTCTGGGTGTTGAAAGTGGTTTGACAGATTAGAGAAATAAAAGGGGGGAAAAAGGAAATCATTTGAGAATTTGAAAAAATGAATACACTGAAGTAGACTAAAAATGATGGAAGTAAATTAGAATTTGAGAACATTTACACAAAAGTAAAAAATATAGTAAAAAATTAAAGAAAAATATTTTTAATAAAATTGAAAATAAAAATGAATTTTTTTCTGTTTCTGTATTCAAGAAAAAGAAGTAAAAAAGAGGGAAAAAAATTCAATAGATGGACATGCTAACAGATTGAAATATGACTGAAATTACTTCATTTTCTCCTAGAAGTCAGACTATGAAGCACTTTATAGCCCATAAACTAATTAGGTGGTGAGACCTGTGTTCTTGAAAGGGAGGTTGGCCCAGTTGGGCAGGGCTCAGTATAACAGCTCCATTCTCCACTAGATGGCGCTGCTTACGTACTAGGGTGGAGAGTTGTGGGCTTGTAGGTTCATAGGCGCATGTGTGGGAACGGTGAAAATGGCGTCACCCAGCTACCCAGTCTCTAGTATCGGAACTCTCTTCTCCCTGATCAGCAATCACACACCCATCATCTCTCTTCAGCTTTTGTCCAGTGTACAGTTTTTCACTGTCTGTGACCAGGCCCCAGGCAGTACCTCTCTCCTGAGTTTTGTCTCAGATGTGGCTGTTTTCCCTGGCCCCTTACTTCTGAAGGACTGTGGCTTTAACCCATTCTGCCCCTCTGCAGAAGGGTCTCACAGAGCAATGGCCGAATGATCAATGGCTGAATGTCGGCTGCACCCAGGAATGCTTGCTGGACCATGCCGCTTTTGGTACCCCGAGACTGCAGCCAGGTGTCAGCCCGCCCCCGAAAACGTTTGTGAGATAGTGTAGCAGCAGAGTTTCAGGGATTATGGAAAATCACAACACACATCTGGCACCAGGCTTCACCCTTAATGACCTTGTTCCAGCACCAGCGAATGTGGCCATTTTCTGGGATCTGCTGGGACCAGGTGGCTTCAGCAATCTCTACCAAATGTCCTTCCAGCAGTGGAACCACTTTTCCCTGTGTGGCCCAAGAACCTCCCCGGACCCCACTCTTTTCTTGGGGATTCACCCTTCCTACCAGAGCACCACCAGGTATTGAGTTGTGGAGTTTCAGACTTTGCATTCTCCTTGTTTATAGTCTTAATGGAATTTAAACCCTCTCCTTTCTCCTTTCTCCTCTCTCCCTTTTTAGTTTAGTCCCTGTGGCTGTTTCTAATTTTCCACTTTCTCTCCAGTTGCTTTTGGGGAGGGGTGCTTTCCCATATTCTTCCCACCCCCCATCTCTGTCTTCTCTCTACCCACAAAAGCACCTCCCTTCCCATGGCTTCTTGCTCCCTAAGTTCACCTCTCCACACCATGTACCTTCTGAATTCTGTGGTTCAGATTGTGCAGATTGTTGTGTTAATACTCCAATCAGTTTTCTAGGTGTGCAGTGGTTTAGTATTGGTCTGGCTACATTTCATGGACTTGAGACACACAAAAAACTTCCATGCTCTTCCGCCATCTTGGCTCCTCCTTCTCCCTCTTAGCACTTCTTTAGCTGCATCCTACATTCTGATAAGTTGTATTTTCAATTTCATCTAGTTCTATCTTTTAAATCTTACTTTGAAACTCCCTCTTTGACCCATAGATTAGTTAAAAGTATGTTCTTTAATTTCCAGATTTTTAGAGATTTTCCTGTTGTTTTCTGTTACTGAATTATAGTTTGATTTACTTAAGGTCAGAGAACTTATTCTGTATGACTTCAGTTCTTTAATATTTGTTGAAAAATTTTGTATGCCCTAGGTTTATGGTCCATTTTGTTGAATATTCCATGGGCTTAATGTAATATGATTTTCCCACTGTTTTATAACACTAATGCTACTTGCAAATAGAAATTGTTTATACTTAGGCCAAGCAATAACTTGTGAAACTGAAATACTGCTGTTTTTTTGTGTTTGTAATTTGATATAGAAGGTGGAGGATGTTGCAGAAGTTTTAGGAAAATAGTATGCTTGACCTTGTGTTTCTGAAACTACTGTGCTTCCAGAATCCCCTGGGAGCATTCACACATTATGAGGGGGAGATCTGGATGCATACTTAGACCTGTGGGCTTTCTAAAAGCAGAGTCAACATTGTGGCATTCCTAGGATCTACTGTAGGAGTCCACTCTAGGGGTAGAATTTGCCTTAGGTGAGGACTGAGAAGTTATTTAAGTCTTGGGGTAGAGCTGTTTTCCCAGAACCTTAGGGGTCTGATGGGTCCTGCTGTTGCCATCTGCACCCTCCTCACTAAGAGAGAGTGAGTCTTGGGGTGACCTGCAGCTCTTCTCATCTGCCCTCCCTCTCTGCTGCTGCCAGCTACTCTCCTTATGCATTATGCCCTCCTTGATCCCTCTTGGCCTGCTCTACTGTAGCTGTGTCATACTTTGCACTTTCTATTGTGCCATCTAGTTCATTCATTATGTGAGTTGTGTGTTATCTGCAATTTTGTTCTGTAGTGATTCCTGGTGCCTCATACAGAACCTGGCACAGAGTAAGTGCTCAATAAATATTTATGAAACAAGAATGTTCCCAGAGTGTCTTTAGATATTTGACCAGGTACTGAGGTCCTACTCTGCGTCTAGTCTAACCTGGCTCTTGGGAGTGGGAGCACCATCCACCTCTGACCCATGAGTGAATGACTGTCTGGCAATGAAGCATCAGGCAGGGTTCCCTTTGGCCTTTTAATAGATTCATGAGATGAAATAATTTCAGGAATTTCTCTAGGTTATTTAAACTTCTTGTCCTATAGATAATCCTGTTTGGCACTTTCTTAACTGAAGATTTGGGGTTGTATTTCTCATCCTTGTAAAGTAGTTCTTGGTAAAGCTCCAAAGAACAAAATTGGATCAATCTTTCTAATTCTTGAACTTTGCATATTTAATAGGGTTTCTGGAGATTTCCCAATGCAGCATTCTAAAAATTCCATTATTACAGTGAAGGCTTCTATGCCCTTATACTGTATGAAATCATATTGAAACAGTGTGACACGGTCTTAATGACAAATATTTCACAATATAAAGGAAATAATACTTTTCCCCTATGTGCCCTCCATTCAATATCTGGAATTATGTTTTAGGAAGAATTGCCGCCACGGGTTCCTTTCTGTTGGAAACAAGGAGGTTTTTCTTTCCTTTTCACTCACTTTATCTAATTGAAGCAAAATGATGTAGCCTTTGTGTGAGATCATGTGTCATTGTCCTGGGTCCTTTAATTTAGAAGCTCATAAAGCATTTGGTTTAAAAATTAACTGTGAAATGAAATTCAAAATAGATGAATAGAGAACACCTCTAGTCTTCCAGGGGGCCTCTACTTTAATCTCCAGAAATGGGAGGTGCATTTGGAGAGAGGCGAGATGCTATATTTCACAATGCAATGTATATACCACAGTGCCATTTTCCAGTGGAAGCCTCCAAGTCAAGCCTTCCTAATTTTTGTTATTGTATTTTGCAAGGCTGAAATTTAAATTATAGCTGTGGCTAATGGCTCTGCCCCCTAATTCATTTCCCTTTGTCTGCAAGTCTTTTCTTATTGCTGAGATGTTACTATTGTGATTCACAGAACATATTGCTTCTAGTAGCATCTGGCAGACTTTGTCTAGCAGGCTCCATTACCTTGTTCCAGAGATGCCTTTCTTTTTCTTCTTTGAAGTCAGAGACTTCAGAACTGCAAGAGAGCTGGTGGATTATGTAATACAATTCCTTTACTTAACAGAAAAATATGCTGAATTTCAAATACACTTTTGTAATTGAAAGAGTTGGATGGGGCATGAATCTTCTAACTATACTTGGCCATGCTGTCTACATTTCTTCTGATAAGATCACAACTTGATATTTCAAGGGTTTTCAAAGCAAATCAGTAGAAAAATATCTGGTATTTTGTAGATTTGTCTTGAAGGAAGTGTCCCAGCACTCCTGAAGGTTGTTACCCATGCCCTTGACTGTTCCTGGACATGCAGTCTGTGAACTGAATTATCTGTTTTGAAGCTATATCAAGTTAAGAGGTATGCGTGTGTGGGTGGGGGGGGGGAGGATGATAGTGCATAAAGAAGGGCCACAGTGGGACCTGAGAGCTTTAACTTCAAAGAAAATAGTGATGCTATTGATACCTAGCAGAGCTAATGTGTGAAAAGGCAAGCACAGCTCTGAAAATTCTGTGTTAATAGGACCTCCACCATAATCTCATGAAATGGGATTTATTATTATACCCACTTTATAGGTGAGTAAATTGAAGCTCAGGGAAGTTAAATTGCTTGCTAAAAGTCCCTGAACTGGTAAAGGTGAAGTAGGGGCTCAACCCTTGCTTCTACCTAGGCTGCATCACCTGTCAAGGAGCAGGGAAATGTCTGAAGCCAGAATTGCAAAAACTAGACAAAGAGTGAACAAATGTCTGTTATGGCATACCATGGTCCAGCTTTGTGTTTGCAAATGTTATATTATTTAATTCCAAAAACATGTGGTAGTCCAGAACCTGTGAATATATGACCTTGTAAGGCAGAAGAAATTTGAAGATGTGATTAAGTTAAGGGCCTTGGGAGAGTATATTGGATTATCCAGGTGGGCCCAATTCCTTGAAAGTGGAGAACCTTTCCCAGCTGTGGGTAGGAGACATAACTGTGGAATAAGGGTCATAGAAAGGTGATGTGATTACTTTTTATCCACTGTTGATAGCTTTGAGAATTGAAAAGATGGGCATTGGTCATGGAATATGGGTAGCCTCTAGAAACTGGAGGAGCTGAGGAGATGGATTCTTCCTAGAGTCCTCAGAAGGAATGCTGTCCTGCTGACTGTATGTTGGGTTTCTGACTTATCAAAGTATAAGTCTGTGCTTTTTTAAGCCACCTACTTTGTGACAGCAGCCCTAGGTAACTAACATAGGAGGTTCCCATGAGGGAGGTGTTACACTCCTGTTTTATAGCTGGAGAAACCATGCAGAAGACAACTTGATACAGATCTCAGCTGTGGTAAGTGGGAAAGGCAGGATTGAACTCATCTTCTTCCATGACCACGTACGTCCTCTTAGGAGGGAGAGTGGAAGTATCAAAGGTTGCCACATGGTTGCTGAGCTTCATTTCATAGCTGAGAATCGGGGCTTCAGCTTAGCTGCCTCCTCTCAAACATGTGGGTGGTGCAGGGAGCTGATTGCCCTTGTGTATATGCAAGAAGAAATCAGAAGTTGATAGGTAGGGGCTTGCCTTGTCTCCCAGTTTTATGATTAATCAAAAGACCTGGCTGCTATGAGCTGGAGGCATCAATTGGGAGGACATTTGGGGCAAGTGTGTGTGTGTGTGTGTGTGTGTGTGTGTGTGTGTGTCAGAGTGTGAGGAGGGTGTAGAATGTGTGTGTGTGTGCAAGTGTGAGATGGTTGATGCTGCATGAGTGTGCAAGATTATAGATGTGTGTGAGTGTAAAACTCAGTGGATGTGTGTGTGCAAGATTGTGTGTGTCTGTGTGTGCTTGTTAGTGTGAGTGTGATTGTGTGTGTGCATGTGCATGAATATGAAACCGAATCTGTGTTGGATGTATGCATAAGATAGATCCCAGTGCTACTTTGTCTTCATGTCACTGGATTACCTCTGGCACCACAATTGGGCTTCTCTGAGGCGGGGGTGGAGAGTCTGACCTGTTGCCCACACCTGGCAGTTTGGAGAATTGATTCCCTGGAGGCCAGGGTGCCCTCAGGATTAGAAGCAGACAAGTCCTGACCACAGGGGAGTGTCCACACCCAAGTCCTGGCCTGAGCTTCAGTTTTCATGTCTCCCCACATGATCTCCTTTAGGAGATGGGGCTCAGGATCAGGGTGCAGGAGGCACTGCCATGCCCCCTCAGCAAGGGCACATCACACTGAGGACAGGGATAGGCTTATATCCTTTCCTTTACCACTTGAGACCTCCCAGAGTGTGGACCTGATCTAGCACTGGGGAGGGATGGGAACCACAAGGGGCAGGTGGCATCAGGGCACATCTACTGGGGACAGGGAGAGTGATGGGAGCAGTGGGATATTTCTTTCTCCCATCTGTTGTGCTTCTATGGTCTAGCTTGGGCAAGTCTCTGGACAGTACAGTACAGTTTCATTGTTCTTGAAAGTTATTTTATTTGCTGACAATGTGTTATTTTTTTTTACAAATGGAAAAAAATATTTTGTTTTAAAATCTTTGCTACATGTCATTATTTTTGTCACTGTAAAGCTCAGCACAGATGCTAGCAGTACAGAAATGGCCAACAAGAAAAAAAAAAAAACCCTGAAGGAAAATCAGAAACAAAACCCCCAGAGCCTCGTCTCCCTTCCCTCTCCTTCCCCAAAAGCCCTATAATAACTGTACAATATTATAGTCCTGATCACATTTAAAAACAATTATTAAAAACAAGGATTCCATTGGAAGCTCAACTTTTTGGATTCTTAAACTGTGATATAAATATATATGTATACGGTATGTGTGCACATAGAATAAAAAAAAATCTCCTTTTCAACTCCACTACCTGGCACCAGACTGGAGACAAAAGGGAGAGAAACCCAGTAATGATGTTCTCTCAGCCTCTCTAAGGCCATCTATGCCCCCTCAGTCCCCTATGGCTACGTTTAATATGTCTTCTCCTTATTAATTCAGTCTTGCACTTAAGATACTGGCCTGAGCCAATTAAAAAAAATGGCTGCCACACATGACTGTTACCTGAGAAAGGTACAGAGAGAGAGTAATAACCTGTATCTGCATTTATATGGCTATAGTTAACTCCGTGACCCTGTTAGAATGGGAGTCTAGGCCCCATCTATGACAGGGATTCATACTCTTGTATCATAAAGCAAAATCCAATCTTAAGATTGGAGGGAGCAAAGAGGAAGAACTATAGGTCCAAAACAGACCCAAGTCTCAGTTTCTAGTCAGACTGAACTGGGAATGGGATGAAGGAGGCTACTTTGCAAGACTTGGTTTAAACTCCAGCAGTGAAGATTTCCCTGGGACTGCTAATCCAAGAAGTTGAGTTTCCATGCAGAAATAACCTCTACAGAACACACATCATCTGTGATTCTCACAGAAAAATGCAGCAAGTATGGCCAAGTATGGGGTTTTAAAAAGGGGTTATCTTCACACCCTAAACATCTGTAATGTTTGCAGATATTCTCTATAAGGTGAGAGCACCAAAAGCAGGAATGACCCAGCTTTACTACTAAATATGTTCGATGAGAGACAAGCCATATCAAAAGACTTTATATATCTGCTTAGAGTTGCATATTGGCTGGGAATAGATGTAAGTGCAGCAAAGATGTTTGTTTAAATACTCTTTGGCTGCAATACTAAGTGGAAAATACGTAGAAGATTTAACTCCTTAGGACTCTTTGAAAATTACATGGAAAAACAAAGATAAAATCTGGGACAAATTCTGCATAACTCCCTAATAGGGAGAAAAAGATAGAGAAACACACATGTGCATGCATGTACACACACACACACACACACACACACACACACACACACACACACTCTTTCCTTCTCCCTCTCTCACTTCCTCACTCACTAGGCAGCAGAAAGAGCCTATGCTCACTTCCTAAAGCCATACAGGTATATGTAACCTACCATGTTTCATGATCTTCAAATAGGAGGACATTTCTCTTCTCCCCAACCTTATTCACAATTTCTTTCCCAAAACAAGCCACAGTATCCAAGGCAAATAGTGGATGAATGGATGTCAGGTTCTCTAACCTGCCTATTGACCCTAGCAAAAATCATTTCTGCATAAATCTCTGGTCAGGAGGTATAAGGAAAGGCATTCATAACTTCACCCAGACTCAGTTTTTCAAAGATCCCCAAAGCCTTCAGGATTCACCCCATTTCTTCTCAGAGGCAGGAGGGCAAGGAAAGGCCAGAAGGGGAAGGGGTACACATTAGGGGTGAGGGAAATGATGGGAGAGGGACTTTTATTTTCTTTACAGAAACATTTGCTTTTTAAAAACAAACGGTGACTTTCCTCCCCCACCCCTTATCATCACCCCAATAGTTCTATTCTGAAAAGGAGGGAAACATAGTTAGGTCAGGAAATTCTTCGTTGTTGTAGCTGTTGCTCTGGTCTCCCAGCATGGACAGCATCTCCTGGAAGACCTCAGGTGGGCCAGGTTGCCATGCTGATAGCTGTTGCTCTCTAGAACTTGAGCGATGATGAGAATGCTGGCCCTGACCCTGTGGCCAGACTTACACCCTCTGCTGTCTGTGTCTGGAATTGTCCTGTAGTCTGTCCAGTCTCAGGAGCAAAGTTGGATCCATGATTGGTGGGACTAGGGGAGGCAGCAGCACCAGGTGACACAGTTGAAGCACCAGGGAGGGACATGGGGCTGAAGGAGGATGGAATCTGAAAGCTTCCCATACCAAACTGGGAAGAACGAGTCTTGGCTGTAGCCTGAGTAGCCATCTGCTGGGCAGAGAAGTCTGGGCGGGTGCTAGGGGTCCAAGTTGGGGCTCCTTGGGGTGAGTTGGAGTGGTGGGAAATCTGGGCCAACATCTGCCCTGCAGAAGCTGATGGCTGGACGATGGTTACAGGAGAGGCCAGACCACTATTTCTGAAATTCTCTGCCGGCCGGGGGAGGGGGGGTAGGAGGGAATGTATTGTCCTGTGAGAATAGCTGTTGGATGGAAGGGACAGTGCTGGAGGAGATGCCTTTACTCTGATCTGCATTGATGTTGGAGTAGATTTCTGAAAATCTTGGATCTCTATCCTTGGCAAACAGACCATCTGACTTTCCAAGGGGCTTACTGTGTTCTGGCCCTATGGTTATTACAGGCTGAACAGAAACCTGGGAATGATTGTAGCCAGCCAATCTATCCCTTCCTGATACCACATCCAATTCTGTTTGGTGTTGATGCTTCCTGGATGCCAACTGCCCTGAGCCCATCTCTAAGGGTAAATTAGCCATGGGACCTAGCTGTGGTCTCTGGATTGTGTTGGACAGTGTAGGCCTTGGTTGATGGCTGGAGTTCTTCACATTGGTGTTGGTACAGATGATGTACTCAATTTCATCTGAGTAAGGGTTCTGGAAAGTAAAGGAGCTGGTTCTCATCCAGAGCCATTCCCGGTTCTTAGACCGGAACCGGAACATGACAGATAGCACTTGGCCTTTTAACTTCACCACCTGTTACAAGCTGTCTCTTAGAAGCTGTTGGTATTCAGGATGACATAATTCTACAATATTATTTCCTAAGAGTTCCTGTGGTTGGTAGCCAACAGTAGCCACACAGCGGTGTTCCACAAAAGTGAATATCCCCTCAATGTTGTGCCGCGAGATGAACTCTGTTGGTTGACAAATGTTACTCATGTCTGTACAGTTGGGAGAACTGGTTACCTGTAGTCTGCCAATGGCCACTAGGCAAAATTTGCTCCCCTGGCCAGACTCTGGATCATCATCTGGGAGGGAGACACCTGCTGGGGACCAGGCC
This sequence comes from Panthera pardus, assembly GCF_024362965.1. Lineage (NCBI taxonomy): Eukaryota > Metazoa > Chordata > Mammalia > Carnivora > Felidae > Panthera > Panthera pardus. The sequence continues at coordinate 20,320,425 of NW_026526810.1, read as the reverse complement.
TTGATATAGGCTGTGCAGTGGTCCACCACAAAATGAGGTTCCCCATCCTTCACAGAGCCAAGTCCATTCCTGCATCTGTTCCTCACAAAGCTCAGTCTATTCATGGAGACTTGGGTCCACAGAGCTATTGCCACACCTCCTACGGCAAATAAATGATCTCCTTGAGCCCATACACATCTTCATGGAAGACTGTTGGCCTTCCTTTTTCACTGTTCCAGTCTTCAGGTCTGGAAGGATATGCCCTGTCAGGTCATTTTCTGAAGTGGAAAGCTGATCATGAAGTTTGTCCACATCATCTGGATGCACCTGATCATAGAGTGTGCTACCAAACCATTCAGACTGGTTCAAAACAGGGGTCACTGAGTCAGAGATGTAAACTACCCGACCTATCTCACATGAGACAATAAACAGAAAGCCATCCGCTGCCTCCAAGATCAAAGGTTTGAGTTCCTGATCAGCGAGGAACGAAGGCTTGTAGGTGCCATCAGTGGATGTATTCCCAGTTCCTCACAAGGAATTTATGTGAGAGACTGCCATGGGTAAGATGGTTAGGTTGTCTGGTTTTTGAGCCAGGGCACTACAGGTGGGCACCATGTCTGACAGTTCTGTAATGTAGGCTGTCATCTTGTTCCGTTGCCCCTGTTCAATTTCACTGTAATTTTCCCTGGTGAGTCTTTCTTTATCTGCAAAGCTCTGCTCATCATCCAACCTGGCAAGTCACTCCTTATCATTAGACATCTGATCATCATCACACCTCAAAAATTTACCTTCTCCATCATCATCAAAATCCAACCCTGGTCACCACTTAATAGCCCTGTGGACAATGGCTCCTCCACCTTGAATCCCAGCCCCAGGGTTTCCTGAGGCAATGGCTGGACCCAGTGATGGTACATCTGATGTCATTTCTGGGTAGCTCAGTTGGTTAAGCATCCGACTCTTGATCTCAGCTCAAGTCTTGATCTCACAGCTGTGAGTTCAAGCCCCACGTTGGGCTCTGCACTGGTTGTAAAGTTGGGGTTAGCAGCAGCCGCAGCCTTGGCCGCAGATACCACTACCGACGCAACCCCCCCCCCCAATGGGAGGAGCCACCGCCACCGAACAGGGGGAAGGGGGAGGGGAGAGCCACTCCCCAAACGCGGTACCCTACAGCCACCACCGCTACCATGGAATCCAAGATGGATAATGTGTTATTTAAAAGATTCTCTTTTGGTATTCTACAGAACCCTTCCCTCTTTTCCTCATTTCTTCCTTTCTCCTTCCTTCCTGTCTGCCTGCCTGCCACTTTTAGAGCACTGGAGGTCTGGAAGGCACAGATTTCTAAAAATTTCTAAATTGACACATAACATTGTGTAAATTTAAAGGGTACAACATGTTGACTTGTACATTTGTATATTGCAGTATGATTACCACTGTAGTTTAACCAACATTTCTATCACAGTTACATAATTATCAATTCTTTTATGTGGTGAGAATAATTAAATCTAGTCTCTTAGCAACTTTGAAGTTTATGATACAGTACTGTTGACTATAATCACTATGCTGTACATTAATTAGATCTCCAGAACTTACTTGCCCTCTGGTTGCAAGTTTGTACCCTCAAACATCTCCTCCACAATTGCCCCCCCCCCCCCCCCCCATCCCTGGTAACCACCATTTTGCTCTGTTTCTATGTTTGGCTATTTTAGATTCTACATATAGGTAAGTTCATACAGTAATTTGCCTTTCTCCATCTGACTTATTTCATTAGCATAATGCCCTCAAGGTCCATCCTATTGTCACAAATAGCAGGATTTCCTTTTTCTCATGGCTGGATAATATTCCATTACACACACACACACACACACACACACACACACACACACACACCATATCTTCTTTATCCATTGATGGACAATTAGGTTGTTTCAATATTTTGGCTATTGTGAATAATGCTACAATGAACATGGGGGTGCGAATATCTTTTTGAGTCCTGTTTTTATTTCATTTGCAAGTAAAGGAAACAGACATACCTAATGTGGTATTTTCATCCTGTGGTGAAAATAATTTCCATTTGATGATGTGTGACCATAGAGCAGTCATTTTGGAAGAATGTTAAAAGGAAGTTGTGGGAAACTTCAAACAGAACATGTTTTTTTTTTTTTTTTTTTTTAAATTTTTTTAAATTTTATTTTATTTATTTATTTTTTTAATATATGAAATTTACTGTCAAATTGGTTTCTTTTTTTTTTTTTAATATATGAAATTTACTGTCAAATTGGTTTCCATACAACACCCAGTGCTCATCCCAAAAGGTGCCCTGCTCAATACCCATCACCCACCCTGCCCTCCCTCCCACCCCCCATCAACCCTCAGTTTGTTCTCAGTTTTTAACAGTCTCTAATGCTTTGGCTCTCTCCCACTCTAACCTCTTTTTTTTTTTTTTTTCCTTCCCCTCCCCCATGGGTTTCTGTTATGTTTCTCAGGATCCACATAAGAGTGAAACCATATGGTATCTGTCTTTCTCTGTATGGCTTATTTCACTTAGCATCACACTCTCCAGTTCCATCCATGTTGCTACAAAAGGCCATATTTCATTTTTTCTCATTGCCACGTAGTATTCCATTGTGTATATAAACCACAATTTCTTTATCCATTCATCAGTTGATGGACATTTAGGCTCTTTCCATAATTTGGCTATTGTTGAGAGTGCCGCTATAAACATTGGGGTACAGGTGCTCCTATGCATCAGTACTCCTGTATCCCTTGGATAAATTCCTAGCAGTGCTATTGCTGGGTCATAGGGTAGGTCTATTTTTAATTTTCTGAGGAACCTCCACACTGCTTTCCAGAGCGGCTGCACCAATTTGCATTCCCACCAACAGTGCAAGAGGGTTCCTGTTTCTCCACATCCTCTCCAGCATCTATAGTCTCCTGAGTTCTTCATTTTGGCCACTCTGACTGGCGTGAGGTGGTATCTGAGTGTGGTTTTGATTTGTATTTCCCTGATAAGGAGCGACGTTGAACATCTTTTCATGTGCCTGTTGGCCATCCGGATGTCTTCTTTAGAGAAGTGTCTATTCATGTTTTCTGCCCATTTCTTCACTGGGTTCTTTGTTTTTCGGGTGTGGAGTTTGATGAGCTCTTTATAGATTTTGGATACTAGCCCTTTGTCCGATGTGTCATTTGCAAATATCTTTTCCCATTCCGTTGGTTGCCTTTTAGTTTTGTTGGTTGTTTCCTTTGCTGTGCAGAAGCTTTTTATCTTCATAAGGTCCCAGTAATTCACTTTTGCTTTTAATTCCCTTGCCTTTGGGGATGTGCCGAGTAAGAGATTGCTACGGCTGAGGTCAGAGAGGTCTTTTCCTGCTTTCTCCTCTAAGGTTTTGATGGTTTCCTGTCTCACATTCAGGTCCTTTATCCATTTTGAGTTTATTTTTGTGAATGGTGTGAGAAAGTGGTCTAGTTTCAACCTTCTGCATGTTGCTGTCCAGTTCTCCCAGCACCATTTGTTAAAGAGACTGTCTTTTTTCCATTGGATGTTCTTTCCTGCTTTGTCAAAGATGAGTTGGCCATACGTTTGTGGGTCTAGTTCTGGGGTTTCTATTCTATTCCATTGGTCTATGTGTCTGTTTTTATGCCCATACCATGCTGTCTTGATGATGACAGCTTTGTAGTAGAGGCTAAAGTCTGGGATTGTGATGCCTCCTGCTTTGGTCTTCTTCTTCAAAATTACTTTGGCTATTCGGAGCCTTTTGTGGTTCCATATGAATTTTAGGATTGCTTGTTCTAGTTTCGAGAAGAATGCTGGTGCAATTTTGATTGGGATTGCATTGAATGTGTAGATAGCTTTGGGTAGTATTGACATTTTGACAATATTTATTCTTCCAATCCATGAGCAGGGAATGTCTTTCCATTTCTTTATATCTTCTTCAATTACCTGCATAAGCTTTCTATAGTTTTCAGCATACAGATCTCTTACATCTTTGGTTAGATTTATTCCTAGGTATTTTATGCTTCTTGGTGCAATTGTGAATGGGATCAGTTTCTTCATTTGTCTTTCTGTTGCTTCATTGTTAGTGTATAAGAATGCAACTGATTTCTGCACATTGATTTTGTATCCTGCAACTTTGCTGAATTCATGTATCAGTTCTAGCAGACTTTTGGTGGAGTCTATCGGATTTTCCATGTATAATATCATGTCATCTGCAAAAAGCAAAAGCTTGACTTCATCTTTGCCAATTTGGATGCCTTTGATTTCCTTTTGTTGTCTGATTGCTGATGCTAGAACTTCCAGCACTATATTAAACAGCAGCGGTGACAGTGGGCATCCCTGTCGTGTTCCTGATCTCAGGGAAAAAGCTCTCAGCTTTTCCCCGTTGATGATGATGTTAGTTGTGGGCTTTTCATAAATGGCCTTTATGATCTTTAAGTATGTTCCTTCTATCCCGACTTTCGCAAGGGTTTTTATTAAGAAAGGGTGCTGGATTTTGTCAAAGGCCTTTTCTGCATCGATTGACAGGATCATATGGTTCTTCTCTTTTTTTTTGTTAATGTGATGTATCACGTTGATCGATTTGCGAATGTTGAACCAGCCCTGCATCCCAGGCATGAATCCCACTTGATCATGGTGAATAATTCTTTTTATATGCTGTTGAATTCGATTTGCTAGTATCTTATTAAGAATTTTTGCATCCATATTCATCAGGGATATTGGCCTGTAGTTCTCTTTTTTTACTGGGTCTCTGTCTGGTTTAGGAATCAAAGTAATACTGGCTTCATAGAATGAGTCTGGAAGTTTTCCTTCCCTTTCTATTTCTTGGAATAGCTTGAGAAGGATAGGTATTATCTCTGCTTTAAATGTCTGGTAGAACTCCCCTGGGATGCCATCTGGTCCTGGACTCTTATTTGTTGGGAGATTTTTGATAACCGATTCAATTTCTTCGCTGGTTATGGGTCTGTTCAAGCTTTCTATTTCCTCCTGATTGAGTTTTGGAAGAGTGTGGGTGTTTAGGAATTTGTCCATTTCTTCCAGGTTGTCCAATTTGCTGGCATATAATTTTTCATAGTATTCCCTGATAATTGTTTGTATCTCTGAGGGATTGGTTGTAATCATTCCATTTTCATTCATGATTTTATCTATTTGGGTCCTCTCCCTTTTCTTTTTGAGAAGCCTGGCTAGAGGTTTGTCAATTTTGTTTATTTTTTCAAAAAACCAACTCTTGGATTCGTTGATCTGCTCTACAGTTTTTTTAGATTCTATATTGTTTATTTCTGCTCTGATCTTTATTATTTCTCTTCTTCTGCTGGGTTTAGGCTGCCTTTGCTGTTCTGCTTCTATTTCCTTTAGGTGTGCTGTTAGATTTTGTATTTGGGATTTTTCTTGTTTCTTGAGATAGGCCTGGATTGCAATGTATTTTCCTCTCAGGACTGCCTTCGCTGCATCCCAAAGCGTTTGGATTGTTGTATTTTCATTTTCGTTTGTTTCCATATATGTTTTAATTTCTTCTCTAATTGCCTGGTTGACCCACTCATTCGTTAGTAGGGTGTTCTTTAACCTCCATGCTTTTGGAGGTTTTCCAGACTTTTTCCTGTGGTTGATTTCAAGCTTCATAGCATTGTGGTCTGAAAGTATGCATGGTATAATTTCAATTCTTGTAAACTTATGAAGGGCTGTTTTGTGACCCAGTATATGATCTATCTTGGAGAATGTTCCATGTGCACTCGAGAAGAAAGTATATTCTGTTGCTTTGGGATGCAGAGTTCTAAATATATCTGTCAAGTCCATCTGATCCAATGTAGCATTCAGGGCCCTTGTTTCTTTATTGACTGTGTGTCTAGATGATCTATCCATTTCTGTAAGTGGGGTGTTAAAGTCCCCTGCAATGACCACATTCTTATCAATAAGGTTGCTTATGTTTATGAGTAATTGTTTTATATATCTGGGGGCTCGGGTATTTGGCGCATAGACATTTATAATAGTTAGCTCTTCCTGGTGGATAGACCCTGTGATTATTATATAATGCCCTTCTTCATCTCTTGTTACAGCCTTTAATTTAAAGTCTAGTTTGTCTGATATAAGTATGGCTACTCCAGCTTTCTTTTGGCTTCCAGGAGCATGATAGATAGTTCTCCATCCCCTCACTCTCAATCTAAAGGTGTCCTCAGATCTAAAATGAGTCTCTTGTAGACAGCAAATAGATGGGTCTTGTTTTTTTATCCATTCTGATACCCTATGTCTTTTAGTTGGCGCATTTAATCCATTTACATTCAGTGTTATTATAGAAAGATATGGGTTTAGAGTCATTGTGATGTCTGTATGTTTTATGCTTGTAGTGATGTCTCTGGTACTTTGTCTCACAGGATCCCCCTTAGGATCTCTTGTAGGGCTGGTTTCGTGGTGACAAATTCCTTCAGTTTTTGTTTGTTTGGGAAGACCTTTATCTCTCCTTCTATTCTAAATGACAGACTTGCTGGATAAAGGATTCTCGGCTGCATTTTTTTTCTGTTTAGCACACTGTAGATATCGTGCCAAGCCTTTCTGGCCTGCCAAGTTTCAAAGGAGAGATCAGTCACGAGTCTTATAGGTCTCCCTTTATATGTGAGGGCATGTTTATCCCTTGCTGCTTTCAGAATTTTCTCTTTATCCTTGTATTTTGCCAGTTTCACTATGATATGTCGTGCAGAAGATCGATTCAAGTTACGTCTGAAGGGAGTTCTCTGTGCCTCTTGGATTTCAATGCCTTTTTCCTTCCCCAGTTCAGGGAAGTTCTCAGCTATAATTTGTTCAAGTGCCCCTTCAGCACCTTTCCCTCTCTCTTCCTCCTCTGGGATACCAATTATGCGTATATTATTTTTTTTTAGTGTATCACTTAGTTCTCTAATTTTCCCCTCATACTCCTGGATTTTTTTATCTCTCTTTCTTTCAGCTTCCTCTTTCTCCATAACTTTATCTTCTAGTTCACCTATTCTCTCCTCTGCCTCTTCAAGCCGAGCTATCGCGGTTTCCATTTTATTTTGCATTTCGTTTAAACCGTTTTTCAGCTCCTCGTGACTGGTCCTTAGTCCCTCGATCTTTGTGGCAAGAGATTCTCTGCTGTCCTGTATACTGTTTTCAAGCCCAGCGATTAATTTTATGACTATTATTCTAAATTCACTTTCTGTTATATTATTTAAATCCTTTTTGATCAGTTCATTAGCTGTTGTTATTTCCTGGAGATTCTTCTGAGGGGAATTCTTCCGTTTGGTCATTTTGGAGAGTCCCTGGCGTGGTGAGGACCTGCAGTGCACTTCCCCTGTGCTGTGGTGTATAACTGGAGTTAGTGGGCGGGGCTGCAGTCCGACCCGATGTCTGCCCCCAGCCCACTGCTGGGGCCACAGTCAGACTGGTGTGTGCCTTCTCTTCCCCTCTCCTAGGGGCGGGATTCACTGTGGGGTAGCGTGTCCCGTCTGGGCTACTTGCACACTGCCAGGCTTGTGTTGCTGGGGATCTGGCGTATTAGCTGGGGTGGGTAGGCAAGGTGCACGGGGGCTGGAGGGGCAGGCTTAGCTCACTTCTCCTTAGGTGATCCACTTCAGGAGGAGCCCTGTGGCAGCGGGAGGGAGTCAGATCCGCTGCCGGAGGTTTGGCTCCGCAGAAGCACAGAGTTGGGTGTTTGCGGGGAGCGAGCAAGTTCCCAGGCAGGAACTGGTTCCCTTTGGGATTTTGGCTGCGGGATGGGCGGGGGAGATGGCGCTGGCGCCTTTGTTCCCCGCCAAGCTGAGCTCTGCCGTCCGGGGGCTCAGCAGCTCTCCCTCCCTTTGTCCTCCAGCCTTCCCGCTTTCCGAGCAGAGCTGTTAACTTATGACCTCCCAGACGCTAAGTCGCGCTTGCTGTCGGAACACAGTCCGTCCGGCCCCTCCGCTTTTGCCAGCCAGACTCGGGGGCTCTGCTTGGCCGGCGAGCCGCCCCTCCGCCCCGGCTCCCTCCCGCCAGTCCGTGGAGCGTGCACCGCCTCGCCGCCCTTCCTACCCTCTTCCGTGGGCCTCTAGTCTGCGCTTGACTCCGGAGACTCCCTTCTGCTAATCCTCTGGCGGTTTTCTGGGTTCTTTAGGTAGGTGTAGGTGGAATCTAAGTGATCGGCAGGACGCGCTGTGAGCCCCGCGTCCTCCTACGCCGCCATCTTCCGCAATTCAGAACATGTTTTTCTAAACTCTATTTCAATTTTTAGGATATAGTCACATGAAAAAATAGTGTTTGGTAACATCCTAATTCCCTAAATGGATCTGTGGAGTTGTAGCCACCTATTGTGATTCTCCAAAGCCAGAAGAGTTAACAACTGGCATATTTCTTTTACTGTGGTAGCTAAGCTTCTGTAGTTAGCAGAAATGTTTGTAGTATGCAATAGGAATTTGTACCTTATGAACTTAGCTCTGAAAATCCAGTGACACAATTATTCTTATTTTCCTTTTTGAGGAGAAACCTAATCTGTCCTCCTAGGCAACACAGGATCAATTGGTGATTGGATATGTTTTGTATGATTGCGGACCACTGCAGATGACACCTTTAAGCTCCAGGATCTATAATTTTGTGTAACATAAGTCATGCCAGAAAATTAACTCAGTCTTATGTGGGTAATACCTAGAAATAAAATATATGATTTGTTCATATGCATTCTCCTTAGGTCACACAGTACATGAGGGGCCTTTCAAAGGGAATATATCATATAAAAACCAGTAATGGTAAAATATCAGCAAGAACAAATAGCCAGGACTGACAAAATACACATAAGGGAAAAAAAAAAGTGGGCATTGGAGGCAGGGTACTAGGGCACAGTAGATTGCTTCCATCTGCTCACGTGCTATCTTCCAAAGCAGAGTGAGGGCCTGGGGTCGGGTGATGTTTGGGAGCATATAACACAATCCACCCCAGTCCATCCACTGGTCATAATGGTTGCCTCTGCACTCAAATATACAACTTCCCTACAAGATGCACTAAAGCTGTCACCCTATTCAGCCTCCTGGTCCAATCTGGGAGCTACAACCTTTGAGTAGGAATTCTCTGCCTCTCATTCACACTATGAACCAGTGTAAGATGGGGATGCCATACAACCCACTTCTCACCCTGGGAGGGCGCTGTGAGGAAGCACACAGGCTTACAGGGAACCTACACAGGTGGCATCAACTAATAGCCTCCCATTCCAGCATCCACCTCACACCTCAAGCCCCCATGTTCCGGCATCTACCTCTTACCTCACAACCCCCTGTTCCAGGATCCACCTCACATCTGCCAGTCCCTGTTCTAGCAGTCACATCTCACCACACAGCGTCCTATATCAGTATTCCCTCTCACCTCATAGCCCTCTGTTCCAGCTTCCATTTCTCACCTCACAGCTCCATGTTCCAGCTTCTACCTCTCACCTGAACAGCCCCTGTTCTACCATCTGTTTCTCGCCTCACAGCCCAGTGTTCCAGCATCCACCTCTCACCTCACAGCCCTGTGTTCCAGTTTCCACTCCTCACCTCACAGCCCCATGTTCCAGCATCCACCTCTCACCTAACAGCCTTTGTTCCAGCATTCACCTCTCACCTCCCAGGCCTCTATATTCCAACATTCACCTCTAACCTCACAGCCTCATGTTCCAGAATCTTCATCTCACCTCACAGTCCTATGTCCAGAATTCATTTCTCCCCTCACAGCTTCTATGTTTTAGTATCTGCCTCACCCCTGTGTCCAAACCTCCAAGCTTATTAGGTACATTTTTGGCTTCTTGTTTGTCACAGGTGACCCTCTTATTAAATATTTTCTATCGTATCAGTTGAGTTGCGATTTTCCCTCACCTTGTATATTAGTATTTTTTATGGACTACTGCCCATTCTATAAAGCCTTGCTACCTATTTTAGATTTTAGGTTTTTGTATCTGGAGTGTCATACTTTGGGGCCAATTTCCAAATTAGTCAGAATTTTCTATGTCCACAGCCATCCAAACATCCCAGTGACTTAACCTGTTGCTTTCTGCTCTGCTGGGATCTGATGACAGGACTGTTGTCTGCACAGAACCTCTGAAGCTCTGTTCAGATTGGCATTTGTTATGCTGTTCTGAATAATAGTAATTCTATATAGCCACACTTTTGGTTTCATGGAGGAAAACTTTATTAATAATAAGGGAAGAAAATATAAGGAATTAAACAATTATGATAAACATAAAGAGGGAGAGAAGTACAGAGAAGAGCAAAGAAGGCTCATACATCAAATTGGGTACTCACAACATCCAACTTTCTGTCTGGGGAAGCCCCTCAAAGAACAGCCAAGGTGGAGTCTTGATTGAGGGTGCTAGGTGGAACATCCTCCCCTCAGGTGAGACTTCCAACTAACTATTCCCGCCAAGGCAATATGTATACTACCCATGTGTTATTTATGGTTAGTCATTAAGTTTGCCTTAGTGCATACCCAAGCAAGCTGGGGCTAGGACACTTTTCTCTGTTTCTCTTATCATATCTCACAATCTTTGGAGTCTATACATCTGCATATTTCTCTTCCCTCCCTGATCCATTCCAGGGGGTCAGCCTGGTCTGGCTCAAGGACGTGATGCATGTTAATCCCTCTTGGCATCAGGAACAGAAGGGCCAGTTCTGATCCTAAGTTCATATCCCAAGATATGGAGTACAAACCAACTAAGCCCTCCATGATTGTGTGTGTGTGGCTCTGGGCAGAAATGCATGACAAATCACACAAACAACTTCTAAACGAACACATGCCTGCTTGTGTGGCCTCAGTGGACTAGCAGGACTAGACATTGGCTCCCAGATAACCTGCAGCCACTCCCAGGGTACATGTTCTTTTGCCTGTTCTTTCTGGTTGCCTCTTGAGAGGGAAAGCCCAGTAGCAATTAGGTTTTGGAAACATTGCAGAAAGGTATATGTGTGTGTATGTTTAACCAGCATTTTCCATGCCTATTGTGTCACAGGGTTTTATGTTGAGCTAGGATTATCAACACATCAAGGAACTCAGGATCTTTGGAACACACTTAACATTCCATCCATTTTCCATGTCGTGTGAGACTCAGTAGAGAAATGGCTGAAAGTGCTGCTAGTGAGAAGGGAGCCGGTGGTGGCATGTAGGGTGAGAGGTTGTGGCTTTGGTGCCAAGTGCCTAAGGATCATTCAAGCCCAATGTAGTCAGTCTGAGGATAGGGTTAGGCTGAAGGCAGAGAACACTGATTCAAAGTGAGGATAATGTTTCGATTCCAAAGCACTGGTTCTAATGAAAACCTGGGTCATTTGATAGTGTTCACTTTCTGTGTGTGTGTGTCTCTCTCTATTCTTTGCTCCCTCTCTCTTATCTTTTTCTTCTCATTCTTCTTCCTCTTTTCTTCCTTCTTGCACTAGTGTAAGGCTACATTGTCATAATAGCAGAATATGTAGTATTTTTTTATGTAACAAAATAACTGGCATAACTGAATATAATTGATTTAAGCCCTTAACTATATCATAAGGAATGCAATTAAAGTAGAACTTTATCATCACCCATGCAATCTACTTCATAAGACATTGAAAGTGGTTACCCACATTAACAGAGGTTCTGTGATTGGCATGACACCTGTCAAGGTGGTTGGAACCTACATTGCCCAGAATAGTTTATAAACATTTTGAAACAACTTTGCCTGTATTATTTGTAAAAATAATAGTTAAAAAGGCATTGCATCACGTAAAAGTGATCTCTGTGAGCATTGTTGAGAAAACTTGCATTTCAATGTGGATTTTGAGCTTAATTTTAGATTTCTGTAGTATATCACACATAAAAGACAAAATATAGAGATATATTCTTGCTTGTGAGAGCTGTTTCTAAGTGATTTGCAATCTCTGAGCAGAATGCATTTAGGTGCAGACTTCATGAAATTATGTACAGTGCTTTAATTTATTATCTTTCATGAAGATTTCAGTGATTTTAAAGTCAAGTGCATTAAAAACCATTTTTGACCAATTAGAAAAATGGTCTATGTATTGCTTTTCCTAAAACTAGAAAAAACAAGACAAATGAAACCTACCTTGGAATGGTAGTGAGAAGGAAAAGAACTTTGCATCTTGGCAACGTGCCTCATTATATTAAACAAGAGTCAGGGAAATTAACATACACCCAAATAGGCTGCTTAGAACTTACTTAAGGCTCCATGCTGTTTTGAAGTTTGTTGATCTGCAACATTTTCCTTTAATTCGTTCTTGCTGTTCTTTACTCTTTCTCATACACACACATACAAAGCAAAAAAAAAAATGTGCATTTTTTGGGCAAGTAGTTGGTTTGTTTTAAATGAAAAATGATGAGATAACCCAGACCCCTCCTGAGCATGACCCAATTGCCTTGCCCTGACTGCTGGCACATCCTCTCCTTTCCTTCTGCCTCTGACACTGCAAAAGGGGTTGCCTTTTGGCCCTGGACGCCTATTCAGGCCTGAATCTTCCTCTTTCTCTGGGTGTCTTGTGTCCTGACTGTGTCATACCTTCAGGCCTCTCTGTCCCAGGACCTCAATCACTCTGTTTACTAAATACTCATTTCTTGTTTACAGGGACTGGGCACACCAGTCTCTGTATTTACTGAGTCCTCAATGCCAGGAGCAGTGACCAGTGAATGCACTGTTGTTGCTGTGCTATTTTTCAATTAAAATGAGCATTGTGTGAATGCTCCTTATATTTTGATGGCATTAATTTCAATGTTCCAGATTTAGGAAGATATTGCCATGGAATTCTGGAATGAGAAGGGTCTTTGGGGTCATCAGATTTGACCCCATATATTCTTATTCTTTCTTTCTTTTTTTTTTTTTTACTGTAAGTGCTATGCTAAATAGGATCCTAAGTTCTATCCTCGATTTAAATTTTGAAATGACTTGGAGGAGAGAAGCAATGACTTTTTTAAATTAAAGTTTTAATTTTGACATAACTACATATTCACATATAGTTGAAACAAAGAAATACAGTGATTTCCTGCACTCTTTATCCACTTTCTCCCAAGGGTAATGTGTTGCAAATTGTGGGGGTGGGAAAAATTTCCCTTCTTCCCTCCTATGTGCTTTGTCTGGTCTGGGAACCCTAAAGTTTCCCAGAGCCAATTCCAAAATGGTGGTATCCCCTTAGCATCAGGCAATTCTCAGATACCAGCAGGGTGTCTGAGAACTTAACTCAATTTATGACAGTATCTACTCAGTGCTAGCACATCAGATTCCACAGGTTAAGTGTTCCATGCCCAACCCCAACTTCAGAAACCAGTCATAAGCCCCTGGCTTCTGACCAACTAGCAACAAATTAGAGATTCCAAAAACCTCCTCCTTAGGTTTGATTACTTGCTAGAATGGCTCACAGAATTCAGGGAAACACTTACTTATTTTTATTAGCTTATTAAAGAATGTGAAGAGATACATTGGGCAAGGTACCCAACAAAAGAGTTTCTGTTCTTATGGAGCATGGGACCGAGCTTGGTGGCATGTGGAAGTGTTTTGGTTCCCCAAGCATGGAAGATCTCTGAAAACAAGGACCAAAAAGCTATCATTTTGTGTTTTTATCGAGGCTTCATTACACAGTCATGATTAAATAAGTCATTGGCCATTGGCCGATTCAGCCCCTCTCGAGAGGTTGGGGAGTGGGGCTAACAGTTTTAATTCTCTAATCACATGGCTGGTCCTCCTGGCAACCAGCCACTGCCCTTGGGTGGGGTCCAAAAGTCAACTTCATTAATGACACGACACCCATTTCATTCCTCCCTCCCTCCCTTCCTTCCTTCCTTCCTTCCTTCCTTCCTTCCTTCCTTCCTTCCTTCCTTCCTTCCTTCCTTCCTTTTTCCTTCCTTTCCATTTAAATTTTTTGTTTAAATTCCAGTTAGTTAACATACAGAGTAATATTAATTTCAGGTGTACAATATAGTGATTCAACACTTCCATACAACACCTGGTGCTCATCACAACAAATGCACTCCCTTTTTAAGTTTTTATTTAAATTCTGGTTACTTAACATACAGTGTAATATTAGTTTCAGGTGTACAATTTAGTGATTCAGCTCATCCATGCAACACCTGGTGCTCATAAACATAAGTGCACTCCTTAATCCAGTTTGACTTTCATAGGTCTGAAATTTTTTTTTTTTAATTTTTAACGTTTGTTTATTTTTGAGACAGAGAGAGACAGAGCATGAACAGGGGAGGGGCAGAGAGAGAGGGAGACACAGAATCTGAAACAGGCTCCAGGCTCTGAGCTGTCAGCACAGAGCCCGACGTGGGGCTCGAACTCCCGGACCACGAGATCATGACCTGAGCCGAAGTCGGACACGTAACCGACCAAGCCACCCAGGCGCCCTGGTCTGAAATGTTTTTAAGAACTGTAGATGAAGACTAGATATAGTTTGGAAATAAATGTTGGTCATCTGAGTGACAAAAAATATTTTTTTAATCAGTCATTAGATCACTATGTCATTGTATCAGTTGGTTTGATAATTAAGTTGACAGAAGATAGATTAATAGGAGAAAACAAACTAATTTTGTACATGTAGGAGCCCCATAAAAACATGAGACTCAAAGATATGGCCAAAGAAGGCAGCTTTTATATCTTTTAGACAAGAAAATAATAATTTTGTGAAGAATTGACAAGACAAAGGGATTGTCTACTACTTGGGTAGTAAATTAGTGAAGTAACAAGTCTTGTTTATATAGCCTTTTCAGCCCTAAATTCCTGATGAGGATAGCTTCTATCCTAGTACAGGAAAAGTACCTTTCATATATGAGATTTATTTTTTCTTTTAAGGGGATCAACAAAAGGTTCAGAGTATCTTTCTTGCAACAGCTGTTTATTAAGTAACTTTGATTCAAAATAATCAATATGCCAAAATGGCATATTTTGGGTCTGACATATTCGGCTCCTCTTTACAAAACTGTAGTAGAATATCACAACCAGGACATTAACATTGTCACATTGAGGATACAGAACATTTCCATCCCCACAAGGATGCCTTATGTTTTCCTTTTGTACCCACACCCAATTCCTTCCATTTCTTATAACCCCCTTCTTACTGACAATTACTAATCTTCCCACCATTTCTATAATATTATCATTTCAAGAATGTCCAAATTGAGTCATACATTGAGTGACATTTTAGAATGGGTACTCAGTGTAATTCTGTTGGAGGTTCATCCAGGTTGTTGCATGTATCAGTGGTTTATACCTTTTCATTGCTGAGTAGGATTCCATAATGTAGATGTTCCATGGTTTGTTTAACCACTCAACTCTTTAAGGACATCTGGGTTATTTCCAGTTTGGGGCAGTTACAAATAAAGCTGTGATGATTATTCATGTACTGATTTTGTGTGAACACAGGTTTTCATTTCTCTGGAATAAAATGCCCAGGATGGAATTGGTGGGTAGTAGGGTAGTTGCAACGTTTAGTTTTTTGGACCATTTTACATTCCCACCAGCAATGTGTGAATGAGCCAGTCTCTGCATCTTCACCGGTATTTGGTGTTGTTTCTACTTTTATTTTAGCCATTCTCCTAGGTGTGCTGGGAAGTCTCATTGTTTCTAGCCCTAAAGCCCCTTCAGGACTCTGTGGGAGAAATATCTGCCTGCCCTTTTTTCTCCCTCCAACTTGTTCTGAGGTACAGACCCATGGCTGTGTTTCGTTCCCCCACAGGTGGATTATGAACTCTGTGAGGGGCACTGCTGGATTTAGTTTCCTGGCCATTCCCTGAGCACAGTTGTCTGTCACTGCCTTGACATTGTGCCTTGACTGTTACATGAATAGGAAACGCTTGCTCACATTTTGGAGGCACTGGCCTCCTCAAGGGGTCATGTGAGGAGGTGGGGTGGTTTTTGCTTCAAGAGTCCCTGGCTGGTGGGCAGAGGGGCTCTCTGCCATGTCCTGGGCCCTGAGTATCCATCTGTGCTGAGGGAAGAAGGGCCTGCCATGTCCTATGACTGGGTCCAAAGCCTGAGGCTCCAGGTGATCTATCCTTCAAAATCAAGGTGAAGATATTCATACCCACTGTGCTTTGCTGGGCATACCAGGTGCACTGGAGCCCACATTGCAAAGTGGTGTCAAGTAGCACTGGCCTGCCCTTTGAAATATTTCTGTCATGCAGGCTCTTGCACTCTGGGCCTAGGATGGGAGGGGCAGCCCTGATGATCTCTGAAATGTCTTCTGGGCTATTCTTCTACTGTGTTGGACAGTAGGTTTTGGCTTTTGTTTAGATGGCTGACTAATCTCCCCACTGTCTTGATGAATAACTCCTAGCCTCCCATTGTGATGTCAGATCCAAACTGATGTCTTTATGAAATTTGGCCATATGCTTTGTGTATTCTCTTGAAGCTTTCTCATTTCTTTTAGTTTGGATAGGCTGAGATTCCAAATTTTAAAGTTTGGCTTCCTTTTTAATTAACTGTTCCATCTTTAAGTCACTTCTCACTTCTCTCATTTTACTCAAAGCTGCTCCTGCAACCCTTTGCTTAGAAGACTCATCAACCAGTTAGCCAATTTCATCCCTTACAGGTTCTACCTCTCACAACTAGGATACAAACACAATTCAACTAAGTCCTTGGCCAGTTTATAACAAGAATTTCCTTTTCTTCATTTTCCAATAACATGTTCCTCATTCTGTCTGAGACTTCCTCAGAATGGCCTTTACCATCAATAGTTCCACCAACATTTTATTCTCAACCACTTAGGTATTCTCTCTGAAGACTGAGACTTCTTCTCAGATGACTCTCCTACTTCTGAGCCCTTGCCAGAATTGTTTTTAATGGTCTATTCACAGCAATTAAGGCTTTTCCTAGTGTGCCTCTCCAGAGTCTTCCGCTCTCCACCCATTACCTAGTTCCAAAGCTGCTTCCATATTTTTAGGTATTATAGCAGCACCCTCACTTCTCAGTTTCTTAGGGCTGCTATAACAAAATGCAACAAACTGGGTGGCTTATAAATGACAGGCATTTATTTCACAGATTTGGAGGCTGGAAGTGCAAGTGCCAGCCTGATCAGATGAGGGCCCTCTTTTAGGTTTCAGACTTCTCATTGTATCATCATGTGATGGAAGGGTCAAGAGATCTCTCTGTATCCTCTTTTATAAGGGCACTAATCCCATTCTGAGGATTCCACCCTCATGACCTCATGACCTCCCAAAAGCCCACCCTCTAATACTATCACTTCAGGTATATGAATTTTGGGAGGACACAAGCATTCAGACCACAGCAGCAACCATTAGCATGGTACAATTTTATTTTTTAATTTAATTTTTTATTTTTAAAATTTACATCCAAATTAGTTAGCATATAGTGCAACAGTGATTTCAGGAGTAGATTCCTTAGTGCCCCTTACCCATTTAGCCCATCCCCTTTCCCACAACCCCTCCAGTAACCCTGTTTTTTGTCCATACTTATGAGTCTCTTCTGTTTTGTCCCACTCCCTGTTTTTATATTATTTTTATTTCCCTTCCCTTATTTTCATCTCTTTTGTCTCTTAAAGTTCTCATATGAGTGAAGTCATATGATTTTTGTCTTTCTCTGACTGACTAATTTCACTTAGCATAATAGCCTCCAGTTCCATCCATGTAGTTGCAAATGGCAAGATTTCATTCTGATTGCCGAGTAATACTCTGTTGTATACATATACCACATTTTCTTTATCTATTCATCCATCGATGGACATTTGGGCTCTTTCCATACTTTGGCTATTGTTGATAGTGCTGCTATAAACATGGGGGTGCAGTGTCCCTTCAAAACAGCATACCTGTATCCCTTGGACAAATGCCTAGTAGTGCAATTGCTGGGTCGTAGGGTAGCTCTATTGTTAATTTTTTGAGGAACCTCCATACTGTTTCCAGAGTGGCTGCACCAGCGTGCATTCCCACCAGCAATGCAAAAGAGATCCTCTTTCTCTGCATCCTTGCCAACATCTGTTGTTGCCCGAGTTGTTAATGTTAGCCATTCTGACAGGTGTCAGGTGGTATCTCATTGTGGTTTTGATTTGTATTTCCCTGATGAGGAGTGATGTTGAGCATTTTTTCATGTGTCGATTGGCCATCTGGATGTCTTCTTTGGAGAAGTGTCTATTCATGTCTTTTTCCCATTTCTTCACAGGGTTCTTTTTTTTTTGGGTGTTGAATTTGATAAGTTCTTTATAGATTTTGGATACTAACCCTTTATCTGATATGTCGTTTACAAATATCTTTTCCCATTCCCTTGGTTGCTTTTTCATTTTGCTGATTGTTTCCTTTGCTGTGCAGAAGCTTTTTATTTTGATGAGGTCCCAGTAGTTCATTTTTGCTTTTGTTTCCCTTGCCTCCAGAGACGTGTTGAGTAAGAAGTTGTTGCGGCCAAGATCAAAGAGGTTTTTGCCTGCTTTCTCCTCAAGGATTTTGATGGCTTCCTGTCTTACACTGAGATCTTTCATCCATTTTCCATGGTATAAGAAAGTGGTCCAGGTTCATTCTTCTGTATGTCACTGTCTAGTTTTCCCAGCACCACTTGCTGAAGAGACGGTCTTTATTCCATTGGGTGTTCTTTCCTGCTTTGTCAAAGATCAGTTGGCCATACATTTGTGGGTCCCTTTCTGGGTTCTCTATTCTGTTCCATTGATCTGAGTGTCTGTTCTTGTGCCAGCACCATACTGTCTTGACGATTACAGCTTTGTAGTATAGCTTGAATTCTGGGATTGTGATGCCTCCTGCTTTGGTTTTCTTTTTCAAGATTGCTTTGGCTATTTGGGGTCTTTTCTGCTTCCATACAAATTTTAGGATTATTTGTTCTAGTCTGTGAAGAATGCTGGTGTTATTTTGATAGGGATTGCATTGAATATGTAGATTGCTTTGGGTGGTATCAACATTTTAGCAATATTTTTTCTTCGTATCCAGGAGAAGTGAAAAATCTATACGCTGAAAACCTAGAAAGCTTATGAAAGAAATTGAAGAAGACACAAAAAAATAGAAAAAGCATGATACAATTTTAGAATATTCATTTATCCCATAAAGATCCCTAGGGCCCATTTGGAGTCAGTCCTTATTTTTACCTCCAGCCACAGGCAACCCTGATCTTTCTGTATCTCTAAATCAACCTTTTCTGGACAGTTCATATAAATGGAATGACACAATGTAGTCTTTTATGTTTCACTTTTTCACTTTCCATAATGCATTTTGGGTTCATTCATAATATAGCATGTATCATTAGCTCCATGTTGTAGCATATACTACATTTTGTTTATCCACTCATCATGGATAGACATTTGGAATGTTTCCAGTTTTTTGCCTATTTTGAGTAATGTTGCTATAACATTTATGCTTTATGTGAAGTGTTAAAAAGATAAACTGAGGTATAGTACATTTTTAAGAGTTTATTTGACCAAAAATCAGTTAGAATTGGGCAGTGCCAAACTGGAAGTGGTTTGAAGTACTCTATCAACAGGAGCTATGGGAAAGACTTTTACAGAGAAAATGGGGAAAGCAAAGTAAAAAAATGATTTGCTTGGCTATAGCTGAAGCATCTGCCTTATTTGGGAAGCCTAGTTAGCTGTTTATGATCAGTTGTTCTTAGATTTTGATTTCTTTTTTTTTCAATGTTTAGTTATTTAGAGAGAGAGAGAGAGAGAGAGAGGCATGGGGTGGGGCAGAGAAAGAGGAGAGAATTCCAAGCAGGCTCTGCGCTGGTATGGCAGAGTCCAGCAACGCAGGGCTCAATCTCATAAACTGTGAGATCATATTCTGAGCAGAAATCAAGAGTCAGATGCTAATCAACTGAGCCACCAGATGCCCTATAGATTTTGATCTTTTAGTCTTGAGGCATTTATTATAGGCTTAGATTTTGGTTTGCTTATGTAGGCTGCTAAGGCATTAGAACCACTTCTGTATTTAATGGTCTCATTTAGTTAATTTAATAGGACATATATTTTCATTTCTCTTAGGTAGATTCCTAAGAGAGGAATTTCTGGTCATATGGTAATTTATTATTTAACTTTTTAAGAAACTTCCAAACTTTTTCATGAGGGCTGCACCATTTTATATTCCCACCAGCAATATTTTATTTTATATTTTTTAATGCTTGTTTATTTTTGAGAGAGAGGGAGACAGAACATGAGTGGGGGAGGGGAAGAGAGAGAGGAAGACAGAATCTAAAGCAGGCTCCAGGATCTGAGCTATCAGTACGGAGCTGGACGTGGGGCTCGAACCCACAGACTGCAAGATCATGACCCGAGCTGAAGTTGGATGCTTAACTGACTATGCCACCCAGGCACCCCTCCCACCATCAATGTTTGAGGGTTCCAATTTCTCTGCATCTTTGCCTTTCTACGAAGATATTTTGTCTCAGAAATTCCATGTCCATTTGAATTATAATTAAATAGAAAACATACTTTCATGATTCAGTGGTAACACTGAACTCTCAATTAGACTAAGCATTTGGCTATGTACCTTTGGTTTAATAACAGTGTCATTAATTGGGAAGAATTGATATATGTTGTGGAACTAATGGTCTGCTTTCCTCAGGGTTATATGGTAAATAATTAATGACAATTTACTGCAGGTTTCCTTATAGAACATACGTTAGCCTTCTGCTTCTATTCCTGGGTCATCTAATTATTCAGGAAATGAAATTAGCTTTCATTAGAAGGCAGACTGGTGGTGTTTGTGTGTGTATTTGGGGTTTCCAGATTCTGAAATAAAAGGACCCCTGATTTATATGTATTTTTAATAGATATGGTATAAAATGGCATATAGAAATAACATTGATGGATGCTAATAGCAATATAGGCTTTTTGTACGTTTTAAAACCCTGTGGACTGGAATGCAATAATTTCCTATGTTCCTTTCCAGATTGTTCACAGAACACTGGCAGCCATGTTGGGTTCCCTTGCAGCATTAGCAGCGCTGGCTGTGATTGGAGACGTAAGTTGTAACATTTTGAGTCAATGGCTTACCACTCTATAGAATATAAGATTCAAAGATAGTCCAACAATTAGGCATTAGCTAGTGATTTTCATTCTTTTATATGCTATTTCCACATTTCTCCCTCAGGAACCATGTTGGAGGCATGAACCAACAAACCTTATCAACATTGATGATGTTTTTCATTTGACTTTCACACACATTTCTTATTTTGCATTTTAGCTGAGGAAAGGCTCATCGCTACGCAGTTGCTCAGGGCTGTGTAGCTGAGTGGTTAGATTTGGCTCTGGGTGCTGTCAGCCCTTGGGAACTAGAGGGGACCATCCTGCCTGGAGCAGAGAGGTGAGAAATGGTGAGGTTGGAGTTCTGTCTTGCAGACATCAGGAGGTCCCTGGAGATGCATGTTTGGGGGTGATGGTACCACATCAGGGTCTGCATGTGGCCTGTATGGCAGGAACATAGGAGTGAATGTAGAGAAGCAAAAGCAAGAGAGCCCAAGTGTCCACTGGAGATAGAGGCCTGCCATTGTTGAAGGAACAGTGCTGGAACTGAAGAAGGTGGTAGCACACAGAGCTGGATTTGAAAACAACTCCATATTTTTGTATCCTTTGGGTAAATACCTAGTAGTGCAATTGCTGGGTTATAGGGTAGTTAGTTCTATTTTTAACTTTTTGAGGAACCTCCATACTGTTTTCCAGAGTGGCTGCACCTGTTTGCATTCCCAGCAACAGCAAAATAAATGTCAGATAAAGACAAATGCCATATGATTTCATTCATATGTGGAATTTAAGAAACAAAACAGATGAACATATGAGGGAAGTGGAAAAAAAGGGGGGGGGGACAAACCATAAGAGACTCTTAACAATAGAGAATAAACTGAGAGTTGATGGAACCAGGTGGGTGGGGGATAGTTGAGTGATGGGCATTAAGGAGGGCACCTTTTGGGATGGGCACTGAGGGTTGTATGTAAGTGATGAATCACTGAGTTCTGCTCCTGAAACCAATGTTACACTGTATGTTAACTAACTCGAATTTAAATAGAAATTTGAAAAGAAAAAAATAAAAATAAATCTATAGAATTTAAAGGATTTTTTCTTCAAAGTACTACTAAAGGCCATTTAGTTAGCCAAAGAATAATAACTGGTTTAAAAAACTATGTGGGGCTATGTTGTTATTCATTCATTCATTCATTCATTCATTCATTTTGGCTAGAGTTGGTATAAAAAAATACTAACCCTAAGGGTAAAATGTCCCAGAATGCTAAAACTTATACATAAACCACTGTTATTTTTATTAACTGTTAAGGAGTAATGTAGTAGTAGCTATTTTGTTTTAGAAAACACTAATGCGGCACACATCTTGTGCTGCGGGTAGCTCCTTGGGCCACCATGCAGTCCTTTCCCAACAATGAGACTCTCAAAGTGCCCTCACTTCATACTCTGTGCTCCCAATTCCCCATGACCCCAGCCTTCCCTACTCTGCAGGGTTGTTAGAAGATGAAGTGAGAGTGGATTAACAACTGGTGAGTAGGACAAGTGTATCTTTCAATTATTGCCATCCTGGCCTCATGCTCCAATACCAAGGAAGGCATGTGGGAACTTCCCTGATCTCAAGGGCCAGTCCTGCATTTCAGGCTGCAGTTCTGGAGTTGGAGTTGCCAGGGACAGGGTTTAGGAAATTTGCTTTTCTTGTTACTAAGTATATAAGCTTGACATTATGATGTCTTGGGTCATTGATGTTTCATTGATGTTTTTCATTGATGTTATACTCTAATTTTAAAAACAAGTGGATAGTATGATTTTTGACTCTGGTCAAATGAGTGGGCTTGCTATAAAGAGTGGCACGTTTTTTACAGCTATCACCAGAAGGATGATGCCTCAAATTAATTGGGAAATTTGTACTTTGATTGCAGAGACCCAGCCTGACCCATGTGGTGGAGTGGATTGATTTTGAGACCTTGGCCCTGCTATTTGGCATGGTAATTATAATCCTCTTAGTGGGACAGGGCTCCAAGCCTGCTGTAATCTGGGGCCTTCTCTTTTGCTGCCACTGCTGATAATACTTCATTATATTAAAGACATTGTACTGCTTGACAATTAGGGCTTGATTAAGAAGTGTTAGCGCAGGCCTAGCCAATTTCTCCTGTGGAGGAATGAAATGATTGGTGCTCTGGTTAGTTAGCTGGAGAATTACAGTCTTAGTCCTGTCTGATAGTTAAATAATATTGTCATTTAGATAACTTAGTAACATTTTTGAGTTGCTTCCCTTAAAATATACAATGGATTATCCCGAGTAAGTGAACCATGTAAGTTTTGGTGATTGGAAAAACACCTGTAATTAAATACACGGAAAATGAAAGAAATTGAACCTAAGTAATAGTTTGTGTGTCATAAACCAATTTAACTAGAATAAGTGAAATTTGATAAGATCCTGAATAGCAGTAGGAATGCCTCACATGTTCTTGAACAGACCCTACAATGGCTAAGTGGTCTGAAGGAGGGTTTTCCCTTTCTGGACAAAAGATCCACTCTGTGTAAAGCAGATTATTATGTATCTTCATTTTCCTGGCTAATATTTTATCCCCCCTGGTAGTCATAAGAGAGGGCCATACTACTCTAGGCTTCAATGTGACCCAAACTAGCTGCTTCCTCTCTGAGTGGAGTGTAAGGAGACAGGTCAGTGCTCTGAACTTAGCCTTTATAGAGAAGTTCATATTCTTGTTGGTCTTGAAAAGTATGTAGTAGAGTCTGGGCATCTGGAAGGAAGAAGGAAGACATACCAGATGTCTCATAAAAGAGGTTAAAAAAAACTTAAATGAATGATATATTAGTTTGCTGGCGCTGCCATAATAAAGTACTACAGACTGGTGGCTTCAACAACAGAAATTTATTTCCTCATACTTCTGCAGGCCAGATTTCTGAGACCAAGTCAGCAGTGCTGGTTCCTTTTGAGGCCTCTCTGCTTGACTTGTGGATGATCATCTTCTCCCTGTATCTTCACATGATCTTCCCTCTGTGTGTGTCTGTGTGCTTATCTCCTCTTCTTATAAGGATACCAGTCATATTAGATTAGGGCCTCACTTTAACTTATCCTGAGGTACTGGGGTTAGGATTTCAACATAGGAATTTGTGGAGGAAAGTGGCACAATTGAGCCCATAACACATGGTTTAATTTTTTTTTCTCAGTTGAAACCATTCAGCAAGCTCCTATGATTCTGGAACTTTGAAGGTGCAAAGATAGTTTATGTATCCAGGCTCCTGCCTTTTCCTCTTTATTTCATGGCAGTTAGCCACCCCATGGGGCCACTTAACCCTGGTCCCTGAATTTAAGTCTCTTTTGGGTAGTTTTGGCAGCAAATGTGTGGACCAGCTTCCCCACAATGATGGAAGACCACATAGGACCTACCCATTCAGTTCATGTGAAGCTTCTATTGGTGAGTGAAACACCACATTCTACAGACAGTAACAGGTGGCCATTTGGATTAGGATGAACATCGATGGTCATTATAGACAAGGTAGATATTTGTATTGAGTCTAAACTGACTTTTGGAAATTTTTGTTTTGTACTAAATATTTGAAGGATGATATTGGGCCTACTGTTTTCTAAGTACTTTAATTTACATAATTTTATTGAATTTTCACCACAGCCTTAACAAGGAATAAAACATTCAGAGGTGAGGTGAGGAAACTGAAGTACAGAGGATTGAATAATTTTTTTGCATAAGGTTAAACTACTTCTAAATGGAAGGATTAGTACTTGAACCTGTAGCTTTTCTCTCTAAATTCAACAAATGGTATATTGCCATCATAGGAGGTGGAATAAAGAATCTTCCAGAATCTTCTCTGGGTTCTGTGAACCCAGAGAATAATCATTTCAATGTAACTGATCTTATTTGTGTCTCTTGGTCAAATTGGTGACGGAAATCTGTCCCATTATTTTAGGAAACAAAATTTAACTCAGTTTAAAAATCTTAAAATATTTAATTGTTGCTTGTGTGGACATTTAGGTGCAGAAGGCCACATTCCGGCTCATTTCCCTTCCTGCTTCTAGCTTTGTGTCTGTGAGCAAGTCATCTCCCATCTCTGCCCTGTGGTTTCCTCATCTATAAAACAGAGAGTAACGGTAACACCTGATGATTTTTGTGAAGATTAGGTGGAATGATAATTTACCTGGACAAAAATAGAGGTGCAAGCCTTATAGCAAGAGGCTCTATTCAGGAAGTTACTAAGTGGACTGCACTCAGCAAAAGAGCAAGAAGCTTGATGAAGTGGTAGCTTTCATGCAGAGGCCTTGTAACTGATCACTCTGATGTCCTTTCGGGATGGTACACTTCTAAAAGATTCCTCTTGTCTCCTTTTTCTGTTTGCCCCACAGATGATCTTAGTAGCCATATTTTCAGAAACTGGATTTTTTGATTATTGTGCTGTAAAGGTAGGTTTGATGTGGGATTTAATATTTATGTATTAATATTTATGTATTAATTCACTGTTATTTACCATTACATATTCAGTCAATAAAGCTACCACTTAAAGCAAGTATTTTAAAATTCCATCTTCCTTTACAAAATTATGGGTGTAAGGCTGGGTACAATTGCTGTCCTAAGTTAGGTGGCTCTGAGAAACACTTTGATCTTCTCAATAAACTGAAGGAGATCAAGGAAAAGAGTATTTGGGTTGAATGTTTGTGTAGCATTAGTTAAATTGGCAAGTTGAGAGCTTCATATCAAAAATTGTTTTGCATTTTAGAGCATCTAAATATTTCAAGTCATCAGCTTCTGATTACTTTACTTTGTGTTGAAATAATTTCAGTGATGACTTTCTAATTATTGAACATATAAACATTCACTTTTATAACTGGAATCCTGGGAAATCCGCCAGCAAGTTCTGACGGCCAGACTCTGCACTGGTGCTATGACTCAGGGTTGGTGAGAGGAGATCTTACCATGTTTTGCTAATGCAAAGGCTAGTGTTGTGCTTGATTTTCTTTTTTGAACTGGAAAGTTCTTCTAAAAGACTATTTACTCATCAAAGCCCTTTGCTTTGTCATTCTCTGAATGACAGAATTTTTGCCGTCTTTGTGTACCATCTTGCATCTTCAAATATCTGGTCTCTTCCTCTCAATGTCTTGGTACTGAAAATCCTTAAGATATAAGTCCCTTAGATAACCAACAATCAGCAGGCTTGAGGGTCATAGCCCAGGCTGTCTAACCAAAAGGAGATTGTAAGATACTGGATAATGTTAAAGGGATAGAGGGCAATCACCTTGTGACCAGTGAACCATCAAAGGGCACTGTGAAGAAGGAGAATCAGAGGGAAGGAGGGTAAATCATGGTGGATTCAGAATGTCCAGGTACAGGCCATCACTTCCTCATCTTAGCAAATTTAGGAACTCATTGGTCTAAGTTTTAATCCACCATGTTGTGGCTATTTGGATCACTGGCTCTTATAATCTGTAATGAAAAGTCACATCTATTCTTCAACCCCACTGATCCTGGCTTGTTCCTTTCTCTGTGTGTACATCTCAGACGTACCAGCTCTCTAGGGGAAGAGTGTGGGCCATGATCATCATGTTGTGTCTCATTGCCGCTGTCCTGTCTGCCTTCCTAGACAATGTCACCACATTGCTGCTTTTTACTCCTGTGACGATAAGGTATGTAGAGTGGCCCTGTATGGTGGTGTGTTCTGGTTGCTCAATCTAGTCCCCATGTTCCCTTTGCTGGTGTGCCCTGGTCCAGCCCGTGCATCCTCCAGAACTGTGGTGCTCAGTGCTCATGGCTATGGCTATGGCTTTTGCTTGTGGCCATGGCTATGGCAGAAGCAGTGGCGGCCATAGAAATATACATGGAAGTCACCAGATGTAGGCTTTGCTGTCCAGGGGTGTGGGGCAGATGGGTTACAGGAGTTCTTATCCATTGAGATGGTCACAGGTGAAGCAGAGCAGTGTGGAAGCTCCTGCCAGATGGTCAGGGACATGTATCCAGGTGCTGGGGAAGTTGGAGCAGCCATCTTGCTCTCCTCAGGCTTGGAGGCTTATGGGACCTGGCCTGACAAGGCTCTGCAGGGTAACTTTGGGAAAGAGAAATTCAATTTGATTCCATTTCATTTCTTTAAATTAGGCATTTCATTAATTAGACATTTATTGAACATCAGAGGCCATTTGTCTTGAATCTCTTGAAGCTTGAGCTTCAGTCCTGGTCATTATGCAGGCCACTTGTAAGGCCATGGAACTATACTTTTATCTAGACTTTATGTTATTTACTTTGAAGATGGTTCCCCAGCATATCATGGCCCTTCCGTGCTTGGACCCACCATGTCCTGGTACTTGGTTGTAGGGAAACACATACTCCCTGAGTGTTCATGGGAGGAAGGTAGGTAGTGAAGGGTGCCAGACAAGTCACCTCAGCTCCACTGATCTGGATGGTAGCATCAAAAGGACTAACCTAAGCTAGTGTTTTAAGGATTCTGTTAGATAGGAGACCCTCTTAGACATGAGGCACGAGACACAGCAAGTTCAAGTGTGTTCTGGTTGCTTAATCTAGTACCCATGTTCCCTTTGCTGATGTGACCAAAAAGTTCAAAGTGACCAAAAAGGGGCTACTTCAAAGGCTCAGAAGTAAATCTAGGTGATGCCTTTGGAATTTGAAGAATGGTGTCTCTCAGAGGTGGAGTGAATTGGAGTGGGGGATAAGGGGAGGAGAAATAAGGGTGGAGAAGAGCAGAGAACAGGCAGCGTCCCCACAGGTGCAGTCTGAAGTGTTGAGAGTTGGTTGTTGAGAGTTGGTCTCTTGCCCAAGCTCCTGCAAGCTTGGCTGCATTGTCATGCCCCACATGCAGACAGGGATTTAACCTTCCTGTGCAGGGGTGTGTGGCACTTCCTAGTATGTGGGGTTCTCCTGAGGGCAAATGAAGGCTGGAACAAATGTGGCTCAAGGGTGCTGTAATCTGTAACATGCACTACTAATGGCAGACACCAAACTCTGCCTCTAGGACACCTCAAGGGCAAGAGGCAGGGGACCTTCACCCCCTTCAACCAAGGTGACTCTGCTGCTGTCACTGGTTTAAAAGCCATACTATCACCTATGCACCAGGTCCCAGAATATCATTGTGCTCTCTGATGACAGTTCCAATGAGAGCAGGCTTCCATGGGGTACCCATATTCCTGGCATTCCTGGACAGTCTAGAAAGCTGAGGGTTTTCTCAGCCTTGCTAGGATTTGTTTATATCCTCACTACTACAGCAACCAGCTTTGTAATTTTCTGTGAGTAGCAATTCTTTGTCTAAAAGTTACAGCTTTCAAGATTTAAGTGTTAGTGTATTCATATTCACTATATATATTACCATATTCTTCATGACTTTATAAGCTTAATCATGTTCTTCTGCCTTTGTCTGGAGGAGCATAGTCTTCACAGTTAAACAGCTTGGTCCATTTAGATAGGATGCCATCTCTGTGCTTTCTCTACCATTGTTGATTCACGTACACTAATTATTTTCTTGCTTGAGGCAGATCCTGGAAACTTCCTCAGCTGAGCGCTACTGCTGCTGCTGATTGGGGTATAATCCTGTTTTTGGATTCATTCTTGGATTCATTCATTCATTCATTCATTCATTCATTCATTCATTCATCCCCAGACACCTTTCCCTCTTCAGTTTCCACATGGCTCTGTAGGCTGATCCCCTTCAGATGTACTGTTAGTTTCTCTCTGACCTGGGAGATGAAGGGAAGGACCCTTGAGTGCAGCAGCCTGGTAGCCCAAGTCCTGGTTTCTATATGGAAGTAGACAGTATGGATTGGCAGGCGTGGTGGGCCATGATGTGTTTCCCAAACCTTCTTTAGAGCAACATCTTTCTTTCTTTCTTTCTTTCTTTCTTTCTTTCTTTCTTTCTTTCTTTCTTTCTTTCTTTCTTTCTTTCTTTCTTTCTCTCTCTCTCTCTCTCTAATTTTTTTTTGAGAGAAAGCATGTGTGAGAGAGCACACAAGTGAGGGAGGGGCAGAGGGAGAGGGAGGGACAGAATCTCAAGTAGGCTCCACACTCAGTGGAGCAGGGCTCCATCTCGTGACTGTGAGAGATCACGACCTGAACCAAAATCAAGAGTCAGAGGCTTAACTGACTAAGCCACCCAGGAATCCCAACATTTTTCAACTTTGGGCTCATTGTATCCACATTGGGAGCCTGTAGACTTCTGCTTCCCAGGCCCACTCCCAGGGATTAGTCTGTCATGGGCCGGGCAGCAGGACTTTCAAAGGTTCCCAGACAAATCTTATGTGCAGTCAAGATAGGGAACCACAGCTGTAGAGTGTGTGCTCCTTCTCTAAGGAAGAAGTCTATGGATAGTATTTAGAGGGGAGGGGCAAGAAGATAGCATCTGAGAAAGGGAAGGTGGGTAATGAATTACATTGGTAGACTTGGTGTAAGATACTGAGTTGTGGTGCTGTCTGCTCTGCCCCACCCCTGACTCAGAAGGGTCTGGTGGCCAGCAGACTTGTGTCAGGGCCTGCACACAAGGGACTGTGCTCCCTCCAGATCTGTGGGGGGTTGATGAGGGTACATTTTCACACTGATGTGAAACCAACCACAGGTGGGTGGTTGGTTGACTTTCAAAGAAATGCAATTCTGAGGGTCAACTGTAGCTCTGTAAACATTGTCTTTGTTCATCCTCCAGCATTGTACTTCTTATAGGTGTGTGTGTGTGTGTGTGTGTGTGTGTGTGTGTGTGTGTGTGTGTGGTGTGCCTCCCTTATACAAACAAGTGCATTAAAAATATTTAGATTGTACAATTGAAGAACATGGCTACTTTTATTTTCCTCCATTTGTGACAGATTGTGTGAGGTGCTCAACCTTGATCCAAGACAAGTCCTCATTGCAGAAGTGATCTTCACAAATATTGGAGGAGCTGCCACTGCCATTGGGGACCCACCAAACGTCATTATTGTTTCCAACCAGGAGTTGAGGAAGATGGTATGTACAGTGTAATAGGGTTGCTTTCAATAAATATAGGTCCCAACTTACCTGCCCATTTGGCATTCTACCCAATGTGGAAGACTTTATTAGAAATTAAGCTCTTCTATGTCACTTCTTCATATTAAGTGTTATTGGTTATCTTGAGAGGGGAGATTAGGTGACTGATCCTCCAGTGTAGAGTGAAGTGGTTTGAATTGATTCATTTCCATTCTGACAAATTATTAAGAAAAGGATGGATAACATGATGTACTTAGGTGTAGTAGATGATGTTTGCATTATATTAATGGGAGCTGAGGTTTCTTCCAACTAATGTTAAAAATAAAATAATCTGTCCCTCACATTTTCAATTGTGGTGGATGAATTCACTGATGAAGAACTTAAACATTTTTTAAAGGGTCATAAAATGAAGGTCTTTAGGAATTTTTGGAAAGCTCTTATAAATATTAACATATAATTTCTTTGTATGCTAAAGTAAAAAAGTATTAGAGAGTGAAAACAGTATTTTATACATCTTAAAGAGTTTGAAATTATATAGGTTTCATTTATCATTCTTTGGTCATTAGAATTTTCTCAGTAGCTCTTCTGTGAAGTGTCAGCAAAAATGTTTCCAAATTGGTATCATTTATTTTAGATGATATGTTTATGTGTGTGTCTATGAAGTGTGCCAGTATATTTGTGTGTGTTTGTGCTGTCTTCTATAAAAATATTTA
The DNA here is from genome assembly GCF_024362965.1 of Panthera pardus. Classification (NCBI taxonomy): domain Eukaryota; kingdom Metazoa; phylum Chordata; class Mammalia; order Carnivora; family Felidae; genus Panthera; species Panthera pardus. The sequence continues at coordinate 20,289,902 of NW_026526810.1, read as the reverse complement.
AGCCTTTGAGCATAGTTCTAAGGTATTGATATCCAGGGTATGACTTAGGTGCTTTGTCTAAACTTTAATGCTCCCTAGTTACCCTGGGAAACCAACTGGCAACACTTCACCAGGCTTCCTGTGTGAACTGAGCAGTATGCCCAGTATCATGTTATTCTAGAACACATCAGAAGGTGGCAGAGCCTTGTGATCTGTTCTAGGAGCGCCTATCACCCAAGATAGGCATCAGACACCTTGAAGAGAAGTATTTTTAATTTTTTAAAAACATTTATTCATTTTTGAGAGAGACAGAGCATGAGTGGGGGAAGGGCAAAGAGAGAGGGAGACACAGAATCTGAAGCAGGCTCCAGGCTCTGAGCTGTCAGCATACATCCTGATGCAGGCCTTGAACTCATGGACCATGAGATCATGCCCTGAGCTGAAATTGATCACTCAACCACTCAGGTGCCCCTGAACAGAACTATTTTTAGAGAAAGATACTGTTTTATTTTTATTTTGCAGTAATACATTTATTGTAGAAAATGTATATCATACACACAAGTTTTAAAAATTGTCATAATCTCACCATTCAGAGATAAATCCTCTTAATGATTTGGTGCATCTAGTTTCCCAGAATGTTTGTATGTAGATACACATGGATGAATAAAGATACACAGCTTCTGCTCTGCCAAGATAGAGTAACAGGGATTTACCCTGATGCTTGAGATATCCAAAAAGAAAATTAACGAAAATTCAAAAAACAAAACCCCAAACAAAGCAAAACCAGATAATGGTAATCAAGATACAGGGCATCGGACAAAAAAATTACAGTGTTTTTTGAGAATTGGGAAGCAAATGAGGTGAACCCTATCATTGCCCCAGTTCACTGCCTTGAGAGAGTTTCCAGGATGCAGTACAGAGAGGGAAAAACCCATGTGGAGCTCATCAGACTGCCCGAGTTTAGGAGACAGAACTGAGAGTCTGGAGAGACCAAGGTTAAGATGTCTTTTTTGGTGAATTCTCCAAATACTTAAGGAAGAGATAATGCTATAATACCAACTCTACATAAAGCTTCACAGTAAATTAAAGAGGAGAGAATACTTTCCAACTCATTCTACGAGACCCTGACACCTAAACTGGACAAAACCAATATAATAAAAGTATTAACAAATGTTTTATGAACATAGATTTTTGATTTTTAATTTTTAAACATAATTTTTAAAAAATTATCATATCCAATTTAATAATATGTAAAATGGATAATATATCATAACCAAGTAGAATTTATCCTAGGAATGGAAGATTGGTATGATATTTGAAAAACCAATCAGTGTAATTTACTAACAAACTAAATGACAAAGTTCATATAAAAACTAAAATAATAACAAACTAAATAATAAAGTTCATCTATTGAGATGCAGAAAAATATTTGGCAAAATCCAACATCCATTACTGCTTAAAAATCTCTCAATAAACTAGAAAATAAGAGAACTTTATAAGTCCAATAAGGAGCATTTCTGAAAACACTACAGTAGCATAAGACTTAGATGTGAATGCCTCTTCCTTAGATCAGAAACACGACAAAGATGTCCATTCTCACCACTTCAATGTAACATTTTAGCGGGGGCTCTAGCTGATACAATAAGATAAGAAAAGAAATACAAATCATCCATATCAGAAAGGAAGAATTGGAAGTCTTTATTTACAGATGACGTGACTGTCCATGTAGACAGTCTGAAAGAATCTGTAAAAAAGCTTCTAGAAATAATAAATTTGACAAGTGTGCAATAAAAGATCAATATAGAAAAATTAGTGGTTTTCTATATTCTAGCAGTATACAATTGGAAATTAGCATTGATATATAAAATACTTTAGGGTAAATCTGACCAAACATATGTAACACCTGTATACTGAAAACTATAAAATATTGTAGAGTAATTAAAGATCTAATTAAATGGAAAGAGATACTTTGTTGATGGATCAGAAGACCCAATATTGTTAACATATCAGTTCTTCCCAGATTGATCTACAGATTTATACAATCCCTATCAAAACCATAGCAGGTTTGTTGTTTTTGGTAGAAATTGACAGATTGATTCTAAAATTTATTTGGAAACTCAAGTGTCCAGAATGTCCAAAAATAACTCTTAATGGGAAGAACAAATTGGGAGGGCTAGTGCTACCTAATTCCAAGATTTATTATAAAGCTACAATAGTCAAGACAGTGTGGTATTAGCATCACTAAAAGTAAATAGGTAAATGGGACAAAGTAGAGTCTGCATGTAGACCTCCACATAGATGAACAAATGATTTTTAACAAACAAAGGTGGAAAGCCAGTTCAGTGGAGAAAGAATTGTTTGTTTTTTTTTTTCACAAATGGTTCTGGAACAAATTGGACATTCATATGCAGGAAAAATGAACATCAATCCACACTTTCCAGTTTACCTAAAAACTAACTCATAAGTGGATCACAGACATAAATGTAAAAGCTAAAGCCTTAAAAGTTCAAATAGAAAACAATTTATAGTAAAATAGGTATAGAAATAGTTCAAGTAAGAGCATGGCTACTCCATTTCATTAGATTGTTTTTAGAACTTGGCTTTCAGTTTCTTTTATTTGTCTCCCCTTTTTTCCTCTTCTTATGACAACGTATTAATGAATTAATGCAACAGCTTAGCTGTCCCTGGCGAGCATCACATTAGTATTAATGTAAAATCCTGAGCATGATGTCTTTCTTGGCACAAACTGAGTTAACTTTGCATCATTTTAAGCCTTCCTTTAGAGTCCTAAATCTGAATGCTCTGAACTAAACAGTAGAATGTGACCCTAGATGGGCTCTGAGTCCTGGGCCTCTACCAACTCATATAGAAAGCTGAAGGGACAGTCTGTTATACTAGTTCCACATTCCTCCATGACATGCTGGCATGCTGTTGTAAATATCAAGAGTTTAAATATGACAGTAAGTGAGAAAGGTCAGGTTTTCATAAAAATTCACAGAGGGCCGTGGAGGTGAGCACCCTCTCTGCATTGAGGCTTAGCCTAGGCTTCTCACACAGCTTTGTGCCCAAGTGACATCCTCTGGGGAAATGGCTTTAGGGCTATCCTTGTTTTATGGAAGATGGAGTTCCTTGTCTTCTACTTAATGACTTTCCTTGAATTTTTGGGTTAAACTGTCTATCATAGGAAAGGTATCTAATGAATGTCCTCTTGTAGATAACCAAGTGTGGTTTTAATTTATTTTATAGTAGCTCAGAGATAAGAGAATACTTATTTGTATAGAGATACAAATGAACTTATGGCTCCAGGGATAGTGTCTTCAGCAGAGATTAATTTATAAAACCTCATTATCAATGATAGCACAGCCACACATTTGTGTGCACATTTATTCTGCATTATTTGGTTGTTTATCTATGAACTGAACTAGGAAGAAAAAAGATTATAAAATAAAAATTAATTTTGAAATTAATTTTTAAAATATTAATGAAGAAAGTTAATACTCCATATGTAATTCAGAGGAATTATAAAAAACAGTACTGGACTTTGGAACAGTAAAATAAGTCACATAAGAAAATTCTTCCACATTCCCTGAGGATTAGGAAGAAGTTAAAGGGAGTTATGAAGAAAGTTCTTCCAACATACCCTTCTACACCCTGTTCACTGCTCCCAGATCTCTTAGGATGGTTCTTTGTTGGTGGGATTTCCAGTACTGAACAGGTGGGTGGGGAAGACTTCCAGGGTCCTTCTACACTGTAGTAGGACTTTCAATAATGCCTTGTTCCTTCATCTCCCAGTGGGCTAACAGGGATGTAATCCTTTGCTGGTTACATATACCCCTTTATGCTTGTTCTAGGGAGACTTATCAGTGTTGAACACAACTGTTTAACTATCTTTTAAATAACAGTTGAAAAATCTGTTTAGGGGAGCCATGTCCCCTGTGCTTCTGAATGACATCTCATAGGTCAGAGGAAGACTTTCTCCATGGTGCCCCAGAGAAGTGTACGCTGGGACATTCCTCAGGGCTTTCACACCATGCAGTATGCATGCTGGGGTGTTCTTTTGCTGCTCTTCCACCACCATTTTCTTCCACTCCATCAGCTGACAACTTTGATGCTGTCACTCTCTGCTGTTTCCTGCTCTGCCTTTCCTATCACTTCCTCTTAGTTTCCTTTGTGGGTTTTCTGATTCCACATGGCTCTCCAATATCTGTGGGCCTTGGAGTTCTGCTTTTTTTAAATTTTTTTTTTTTTACAATCTTTCCTCTTGGGTCAACATTCTGTAGTAGACCTCATGCCCTCTATGGCCTGCTTTGTTTTCTGTGTGTTGGGATGACCCATTTCTATGCCTTTTCCAGAGGTTTCTACCTTCCTCAGATCCATGTATATCATGACCTCTCCTCCACATACTCCATGTATCCTCATATTAAGGATGTACCACACCAGATCCCTCCTGTCATCACACCCACTCTATAGAGCTGGGGTCTTCTACTTATTGAGTATCCAGATATGATTCAATCTTCAAGTTACACCATGATATTTATGAAAACATACAGCAAATTCAGCTAAGCCATTCTCTAACCCAGTTGACTGTTTTGACTTTGTCCCAGAGTTAGCCTGAAAGCATGACCCCTAGAAAATGATATTGGTGAGCCAAGAGTTACTCAGACAGATGATACATATATCCCCTTTGAATATATATAGTTTATGAAGCCGTGGATGTTCTAATATGATTCTGAGGGGGATCCTTTTTTCATAGTTTTACATGTCTCAAATTTTGACCACTTCCACTGTCAAATGAGGACTTTATGGAAAATTAATAATAACATAGCTCAGTGGATCCCAAACCAAAACAGTACAAAACAAGACTAAAGGGGACAAAATAAAACCAGCACCTTGCAAGACAGGGCTGCATTTAAGCATTGTATTGATGGAAGTGTAATAGTGGGTGGTTTTGTTACTGAGAACATTAAGGAGAAGAGTGTAGGAAATTACAGAGGCACGTAAAGCAGCAGGTAGGCCCAGATACATGCACCTAATAAGCTTAGTGAAACTATTTGCATCCCATGATATATTTCATCTGCCTGTATTATTCTTAAATTTTTCAGCTGCGATTTTCCCACTCTGCATTGTTCTTACTTGATAAATCCACCCATTACAACTCTGGTAGCAACCAAATTCTTCCACTCAAAGTTGTATTGTTTTGTTGTGAAGGCCTCCTAGGACCCCCTTAGTCTTTTTCTTTCTTTAATCCACCCCTCACTTTTTTTTCAATTTCCCCATAGTTTCTAACAGGACAAAAAATTTATAGTTAATATGTTCAAAAAAGGACCCAGAATTACTCAGGATACAAATACCTCTGCCTTAGTGGTCACCTTCCTTCAAAAAATATTAATTATATTCTATGACTGAGTTGGTATAAAGACAAATATATTCATATATTATTTTAGGCCATTTTCTTTGACTCAAAAGTTCTTCTTTTGCTTTTTTCCCAGTTTTTATTTAAATTCCAGCTAACATACAGTGTAATATTAGTTTCAGGAGTAGAATTTAGTGATTCATCACTTAGCAACAACACCCAGTGCTCATCACAATGAGTGCCCTCGTCCATTTAACCCATCGTCCATTTAACCCATGTCCCTGCCCACCTCCCCTCCAGCAACACTTTTTTCTTTTAATTTTAGAAGACATTAAAAGATTTTGAGGTGTCCCTGAAAGTTTTGTGGACTTTTTTAAACTAGATGTTTGGGGCATGAGTTCTATAGATGAACACCAAGTCCAAGGTAATATCCTTATTGAAGAACTACCAGAAAAGTGGTGAAATCTTATATGGCCATTAAAAACATTCTTTGAGTCCCACCTCTTTGTAGGTTTCTTGCTGTCTATGTATGGATGAATTCATGCAGCTTCATCTATCGTTCGTAATGCTGTTTTCCCGGGTAACCACTGAACGTGCAGATAACTAACTGTAAGAGATTAAGAACTTCAGATTATTGTACAACTGTCAAGCCTAAACTCTGACACAACTTTACCGATAATGGCTTCTAGTTATATCTTTAGTAAATTTAGAAGTGGTTTTAGATCTTTTCTAGAAGTGAAAAGGACAAATAAATTTTAATAAGCAACAATATAGTAAATATTTCTCCTCCTAATGCAGACCTTTTTAAGGTGGTCTTCCTGACCCCTGTCTTGGGCACTGTCTCTCAAGGTACTCACTTACATTCTCTGGGACTTGCCCCTCTAGCCCCCTGAGTGCACCCCCCCCCCACCCCGGGGTAGAGAGACTTGCCCACATTCTGTGTGAGCACATATATCTGCCACACTACTGTGGTCCTTCCTGCCCTGGAGTAGCCCCCCATACCTGCACTTTGTCACTGGGCTTCTAACCTCCTTTGTGGCACCAGTGGTCCATAGACACTGCAGATAAAACCTAGAGTTCTCACCAGTGAGAAGTTGGTTCTCATGGACAACTTCATGGGGACAACAACTTTATCTGTCATGCTGGGGGCTCAGGGATCACCTTCACCATACCGTTGAGGTATAAGCGCTGAGTAAAAGAAAGACAAAACCAGCCAATGATGCTGCTGACTTATTCCTTGACAGATTAACCGAGTGGAGATTTTATCCCCAAAGAGAGATATCCTCAGCAGCTGACCATGGCAGATAGTTCTGCAGACAGGCAAAGGAAGTGTGACGAGATGGAGAAGTTCTTTCCTGGACCCCTTGTGGACAGTAGGGACACTCTGAACCACCTCAGTCCTGATGGCCACTGGTCACCCTGTAGAGGGCTGTGCTCTCCAGCCAAGGATGCTCTTTCACATAGATAGCAGGGATTTACATGAAATATTAAAAAAAAAGCCAAGTTTATCTTGAAATGGGCAAATATTGCCACATAGTTTTATGTTTTGCCCCTGTCAGTCTTTATTTGTCCTGGGAGAATGCGTCAGTCCTGTGTGGTGAAGGTAGACCCAGTTAAGATTAAGAGTGTCTGTGATAGCCTGTTTTTGTTTTCTCCTAAGGTTGATTGTTTTTCGGGTTTGAATTGGTTTATCAATATGAAAGAAACAAACCTTAAGCATTTTCAATATTGTAAAGAAGAGTACCTGTTCTTTCTTGGGTGTTGTGCTGGACTTTGTGGCCCTTGTGCTAACATCCACCATACTGATGTGCCTGCCCCTGCTGGGTCTCGGTGTTATGCCCTCCCTGGAACCCTCATGTGGGGGGTGATCCCTGAAGAGGGAGCTGTTCTATCTGTTATTTCAGGGGAAAGTCCTATCTGTCATTTCATTTCCTCTTTTCTATTTCTAGGGCCTGGACTTCGCAGGATTTACTGCACACATGTTCGTTGGGATTTGCCTCATTCTACTGTTCTCCTTTCCACTCCTCAGACTCCTTTTCTGGAACAAAAAGCTTTATAACAGGGAGCCCAGTGAGATTGTTGGTGAGTATAAACACCTTCATATAGTCTTAGAGTTTAGTATTATAATATTATTTTTTCCAGAAGAAATTGCCACAGAAAGGCAGGAGTTTTCTTACATACTGAGATATGTTCCCATCTGCCTCCTGGTATGCACTGTGCTTTCAGGGGCTTTAAATCCATGGACCTCTTTAGTTTTTTGTAGAGTGAAATGTGGGAAGCAATGTCTTCTGTTTATAGTTTGCATGCCATGACATCATTAAACCACGTGTATACAACGTAAGTAGCATAGTATAGAGACTTTAGTGTTCAAATACGTCATACTTTGTGATTAAATGTGATTACAAAAGTGGCAACATAATCCAGCACAGAGGACAATGTACCATGTCAGTCAAGAATGTTGGCGAGGCACCAGGCAGCAGGAAGAGGGCTCATGACCATCTTATGGCTTTGCATTTTTCTCACCTAAAATTTTGGTAAATGTTTTATTGAGAACATTACTGATGAGGATATATTACAAGCAAGAGATTATTTGGGAAATAGCCATCCTCTCCTCAGCCAGACCAATATAGGACATTGTGCAGGTTACCCGGGTAGCAGAGCACATCTGGGTGACAGGAGTACATTAACAAAGGTGCATTTCTTTCTCTGTAGTTTCAGATGGTGTGGTGTCCTCACAGAGCTCATAGATTGTATATTTACCTCTCTCATCCTGTTATTACTCTGTCCTTGTGTTGTACAGGACTTCAGGTTTTATCTTTAGTAAGATAACAAAATACCATTTTTGTATGAATAGGTAAGGATCTATAGGTTTTGTTACCAGCCCTCCTGCTCATCAGATGTAACTGTACTTGGCAGATTTGCCTTTCTTTCATTCGTGACTTTTGTATTCAGAATTTGACAATTTTTGTTCTAGTTTGGAAAATATTACCTTATATACCCTCTCAAGAGTCATCCATATAAGACAAGCTTGTTCTTAGTAAAATGTAGTCATCCACCTCTTCCAGAGAAATGGAATGATACACAGAAATGTCTTTTAGGAAATGCTTATTGACCAAATGCAAAAAACATTGGAGTGTCCTTGTGGATGTAGAAATGGTACTTTAAACATGACCAAGCAGTAAGAAATTCTGGGTGGACCCTCCGCCTAGCCCCAACTGAAGATGATGTAAGTGCAGGACAAGTGGGCACATTTCCTGTGCTTCAGATGCTCATGGGGCACTAGGATTGGCATAGGCCCCACCCAACAGGACCTGAACTATAGGGGGTGAGCCTAGGATGGGGGACTGGAGATAAGGGGGGTGCAAACACAGGTGTTGGGGGCTAAATAGAACTGTCCTTTTTATGTAATCCTTTTTATTTTTTAATTTTCATTTTATTTTTAAAAATTTGCATCCAAATTAGCATATAGTGCAACGATTTCAGGAGTAGATTCCTTAGTGCCCCTTACCCATTTACCTTACCCATTTAGCCCGTCCCGCCTCCTACAACCCCTCCAGTAACCCTCAGTTTGTTCTCCATATTTAAGAGTCTCTTCTGTTTTGTCCCCTCCCTGTTTTTATATTATTTTTGTTTCCCTTCCCTTATGTTCATCTGTTTTGTCTCTTAAAGTCCTCATATGAGTGAAATCATCTGATATTTGTCTTTCTCTTACGAATTTCTCTTAGCATAATACCCTCCAGTTCCATCCACGTAGCTGCAAATGGCAAGATTTCATTCCTTTTGATTACTGAGTAATACTCCATTGTGTATATATACCACATCTTCTTTATCCATTTATCCATCGATGGACATTTGGGCTCTTTCCATACTTTGGCTATTGTTGACAGTGCTGCTATAAATATTGGGGTGCATGTGTCCCTTTGAAACAGCACACCTGTATCCCTTGGAAAAATACCTAGTAGTGCAATTGCTGGGTCGTAGGGTAGTTCAAGTTTTAGGTTTTTGAGGAACCTGCATACTGTTTTCCAGAGTGGCTGCACCAGCTTGCATTCCAACCAGGAATGCAAAAGAGATCCTCTTTCTCCACATCCTCGCCAACATCTGTTGTTGCCCGAGTTGTTAATATTAGCCATTCTGACAGGTGTCAGGTGGTATCTCATTGTGGTTTTGATTTGTATTTCCCTGATGAGGAGTGATGTTGAACATTTTTTCATGTGTCGGTTGGCCATCTGGATGTCTTCTTTGGAGAAGTGACTATTCATGTATTTTGCCCATTTCTTCACAGGGTTCTTTGGTTTTTGGGTGTTGAGTTTGATAGGTTCTTTATAGATTTTGGATACTAACCCTTTATCTGATATGTCGTTTGCAAATATCTTCTCCCATTCTATAGGTTGCCTTTTAGTTTTGCTGATTGTTTCCTTCGCTGTGCAGATTTTTATTTTGGTGAGGTTCCAGTAGTTCATTTTTGCTTTTGTTTCCCTTGCCTCTGGAGACGTGTTGAATAAGAACTTGCTGCGGCCAAGATCAAAGAGGTTTTTGCCTGCTTTCTCCTCAAGGGTTTTGATGGCTTCCTGTCTTACATTGAGGTCTTTCATCCATTTTGAGTTTATTTTTGTGTCTGGTGTAAGAAAGTGGTCCAGGTTCATTCTTCTGTATGTCACTGTCCAGTTTTCCCAGCACCACTTGCAGAAGAGACTGTCTTTATTCCACTGGATATTCTTTCCTGTTTTGTCAAAGATCAGTTGGCCATACATTTGTGGGTCCCTTTCTGGGTTCTCTATTTTGTTCCATTGATCTGAGTGTCTGTTCTTGTGCCAGTACCATACTGTCTTGATGATTAGAGCTTTGTAGTGTAGCTTGAATCCTGGGATTGTGATGCCTCCTGCTTTGGTTTTCTTTTTCAAGATTGCTTTGGCTATTTGGGGTCTTTTCTGCTTCCATACAAATTTTAGGATTATTTGTTCTATCTCTTTAAAGAATGCTGGTGTTATTTTGATGGGGATTGCATTGAACATGTAGATTTCTTGGCTGCTTTGCCATTTTAACAATATATGTTCTTCGTATCCAGGAGCATGGAATCTTTTTCTATTCTTTGTGTCTTCTTCAATTTCTTTCATAAGCTTTCTATAGTTTTCAGTATATAGATTTTTCACCTCTTTGGTTAGATTTATTCCTAGGTATTTTATGGGTTTTGGTGCAATTGTAAACGGGATCGATTCCCTGATTTCTCTTTCTGTTGCTTCATTGTTGGTAAATAGGAATGCAACCGATTTCTGTGCATTGATTTTATATCCTGCCACTTTGATGAATTCATGAATCAGTTGTAGCAGTTTTTTTGGTGGAATCTTTTGGGTTTTCCATATAGAGTGTTATGTCATCTGCAAAGAGTGAAAGTTTGACCTCCTCTTGGCTGATTTGGATGCCTTTTATTTCTTTGTGTTGTCTAATTGCAGAGGCTAAGGCTTCCAGTACTATGTTGAATAACCGTGGCGAGAGTGGACATCCCTGTCTTGTTCCTGACCTTAGGGGGAAACTCTCAGTTTTTCCCTATGGAGGATGACATTAGTGTTGAGTCATTTGTATGTGGCTTTTATGATCTTCTATTGATACTTTCTTGAGGGTTTTTAATCAAGAAAGGATGGTGTATTTTGTCAAATGCTTTTTCTGTGTCTATTGAGAGGATCATATGGTTCTTGTCCTTTCTTTTATTGATGTGATGAATCACCTTAATTGTTTTGTGGATATTGAACCAGCCCTGAATCCCAGGTATAAATCCCACTTGGTCATGGTGAATAATTTTTTAAAGGTATTGTTGGATCCGGTTGGCTAATATGTTGTGGAGGATTTTTGCATGCATATTCATCGGGGGAATTGGTCTATAATAGTCCTATGTAGTCGGGTCTTTGTCTGGTTTTAGAATCAAGGTAATGCTGGCTTCATAGAAAGAGTTTGGAAGTTTTCCTTCCATTTCTATTTTTTGGAACAGCTTCAGGAGAATAGGTGTTAAATCTTCCTTAAATGTTTGGTAGAATTCCCCTGGAAAGCCATCTGGCCATGAGCTCTTGTTTTTGGGAGATTTTTGATTACTAATTTGACTTCCTTACTGGTTATGTGTCTGTACAAATTTTCTATTTCTTCCTGTTTAAGTTTTGGTAGTGTATACGTTTCTAGGAATTTTTCCATTTCTTCCAGATTGTCCATTTTGTTGGCATATAATTGCTCTAATATTATCTTATTCTTGTTTTTAATTTCTTCTGTGTTGGTTGTGATCTCTCCTCTTTCATTCTTGATTTTATTTATTTAGGTCCTTTCCTTTTTCTTTTTGATCAAACTGGCTAGTGGTTTATCAATTTTTTTATTCTCTCAAAGAACCAGCTTTTGGTCATTGATCTGTCCTACTGTTTGTTTTGTTTCCATAGCATTAATTTCTGCTCTAATCTTTATTATTTCCTGTCTTCTGCTGATCTTGGGTTTTATTTGGTGTTCTTTTTCCAGCTCTTTAAGGCGTAAGGTTAGGTTATGTATCTGAGATCTTTCTTCCTTCTTTAGGAAGGCCTGGATTACTATATACTTTCCTCTTATGACCATCTTTGCTGTGTCCCAGAGGTTTTGGGTTGTGGTGTTATCATTTTCTTTGGCTCCCATATACTTTTTAATTTCCTCTTTAACTTCTTGGTTAGCCCATTCATTCTTTAGTAGGATGTTGTTTCGTCTCCAAGTATTTGTTACCATTCCAAATTTTTTCTTGTGGTTGGTTTCAAGTTTTATAGCATTGTGGTCTGAACATATGCACGGTATGATCTCGATCTTTTTGTACTTGCTGAAGGCTGATTTGTGTCCCAGTGTGTGATCTTTCTGGAGAACATTCCATGTGCACTGGAGAAGAATGTATATTATGCTGCTTTAGGATGAAATGTTCTAAATATATCTGTTAAGTCCATCTGGTCCAGTGTGTCTTTCAAAGCCATTGCTTCCTTGTTGATTTTTTGAATAGATGATCTGTCCATATTTGTGAGTGGTGTGTTGAAGTCTCCTACTATTATGGTGTTACTGTCAATGAGTTTCTTTATGTTTGTGATTAACTGATTTATATATTTGGGTACTCCCACATTTGTCGCATAAATGTTTACAATTGTTAGGTCTTCTTGGTGGATAGACCCCTTAATTATGATATAATGCCCTTCTGCATCTCTTGATACAGTCTTTATTTTAAAGTCTAGACTTTGTGATGTAAGTATGGCTACTCTGGCTTTCTTTTGTTGGCCATTAGCATGATAGATGGTTCTCCATCCCTGTACTTTCAATCTGAAGGTGTCTCTAGGCCTAAAGTGTCTCTTGTAAACAGCATATAGATGGATCTTGTTTTCTTATCCATTCTGTTACCCTATGTCTTTTTTTTTATTTTTTTAATGTTTATTTATTTTTGAGATGGAGAGAGACAGAGCATGAACAGGGGAGGGGCAGAGAGAGAGGGAGACACAGAATCTGAAACAGGCTCCAGGCTCTGAGCTGTCAGCACAGAGCCTGACATGGGGCTCGAACTCACGGAGTGTGAGATCATGACCTGAACTGAAGTCAGACGCTTAACCGACCAAGCCACCCAGGCGCCCCTACCCTATGTCTTTTGATTGGAGCATTGAGTCCATTGCTGTTTAGAGTGAGTACTGAAAGATACGAATTTATTGCCATTATGTTGCTTGTACAGTTGGAGTTTCTGGCAATGTTCCCTGGTCCTTTCTAAGTTTTGTTGCTTTTGGTATTTATTTATATATGTGTGTATGTATGTATGTATTTTTTCATCTTTTCTTCCCTCAGAGAGTCCCCCTTAAAATTTCTTGCAGGGTTGGTTTAGTGGTCCCAAAATCCTTTAATTTTTGTTTGTCTGAGAAACTTTTTATCTCTCCTTCTATTTTGAACGACAGCCTTGCTGGATAAAGAATTCTTGGCTGCATATTTTTCTGATTCAGCACATTGAATATATCCTGCCACTCCTTTCTGGCCTGCCAAGTTTCTGTGGATAGGTCTGTTGCAAACCTGATTTGTGTTCCCTTGTAGGTTAGGAACTTTTTTCCCCCCTTGCTGCTTTTATGATTCTCTCCTTGCCTGAGTATTTTGTGAAGTTGAGTACGATATGCCTTGTTGGTTTTTGTTTGTTTTGGTCGGTTTTTGTTGAGAGTCCTCTGTGCTTCCTGGATTTTGATGTCTGTGTCTTTCCCCAGGTTAGGAAAGTTTTCTGCTATGATTTGCTCACATAACCCTTCTACCCTATTTCTGTCTCTTTCTCTTCTGGGACCCTATGATTCTGATATTGTTCCTTTTTAATGAATCACTGATTTCTCTAATTCTTTTTTTCAATTTTTTAAATATTTATTTTTGAGAGAGAGAAACAGAGTGTGAGTGGGGGAGGGGCAGAGAGAGAGGGAGACAGAGAATCCAAAGCAGGGTCCAGGCTCTGAACTGTCAGCACAGAGCCTGACACGTGGCTCGAACCCACAAACTGTGAGATCATGACCTGTGCTGAAGTCAAATGGTTAGCCAATTGAGCCACCCAGGTGCCCCAGATTTCTCTAATTCTTAAATCATGCTCTTTTGCAATAATCTCCCTCTTTTTTTTCCTGCTTCATTATTCTCCATAAGTTTTCCCTCTATATTGCTGATTCTCTGTTCTGTCTTATCCATCCTTGCCACCATGGCATCCATCTGTGATTGCAGCTCAGTTATAGCATTTTTTATTTAATCCTGACTAGTTTTTACTTCTTTCATCTCTGCATACAGGGATTCTAATCTATTTTCGAGTCCAGCTAGCCTTCTTATTATCGTGATTCTAAATTCTGGTTCCAACATCTTGCTTATATCTGTGTTGGTTAATTCCCTGTCGTTTCTTCCTGCTCTTTCTTTTGGTGTGAATTCTTTCGTTTCATCATTTTTAAGGGAGAAAAGGAATTAATGAGGTAGAAAAAATTAAAATAAAAATATTAAAAAAATATTAAAATTAACAAACACACACACACACACACACACACAAATCGAATAAATGATGCTAGATGATAGGTATGTTTTGGTCTGGATGTTGAAAGTGGCATGATAGCTTAGAGAAAAAAAGGGGGAAAAAGAAAAAAAAGGAAATTGTTTGAAAATTTGAAAAAATGAATACACTGAAGTAGACTAAATTGAAATGACGGGAGTAAAACAGAATATGAAAAAAAATTACACAAAAATAAAGAATAGAGCAGAAAAAAATTAAATAAAAATATTTTTAATACAAATTAAAAATAAACATGATTTCTTTGTCTTTCTGTATTCAAGAAAAAGAAAAGAAACAAAAAAGACAAAAAAGAAAAAGGAAATCGTTTGAAAATTTGAAAAAGTGAATACCCTGAAGAATACTAAAATAAAATGATGGAAGTAAAATAGAATTTGAAAAAATTTACACAAAAATAAAAAAAACATATAGTAAAAAACAAAGAAAAGTATTTTTAATAGAAATTGAAAATGAAAATGAATTTTTTCTCTTTCTGCTGAATTGTGTGGTTCAGCTTGTGTAGATTGTTGTGTTAATCCTGTGATCAGTTTTATAGGTATGCAAAATGGTTTAGCGTTGGTCTGGCTGTATTTCATGGATGTGAGACACACAAAAAACTCCCATGCTGTTCTGCCATGTTGGCTCCAAGGACTGTATTTTCTTGATAGCATTGATAATGCCTCATCTCTTGTGGTCTACAGAGCACGGCATGTGCCTTTATTAAGAAAAAAGAATCCCAGATCCTTCTGTCCTCTTACAGCTTTATAATGGAGAGGACAACTACACATGATCCCATTCCTTTCCTGTTTTGAAAAAAATTAATCAAAATTGGCTTTTAAAAAAAGATATTTCTGGCACTAGGATACCTTGATCAACTTTTGCCATTGACCAATGTATTGTTTTTCTAGGACTGATGTAACAAAGTACCATAGACGAGTGGCTTAAACAACAGATGATTTATTTCCACAGATGCTAAGAGGATTTAGTAAGCTAAAGGATGGCTTATTTCCTCACAGTTCTGGAGGCTGGAAGTCCAAAATCAATGTGCCTATAAGATTGGTTGGTTCTGAGTAAGGATGTGTTCCAGGCCTCTCCCCTTGGCTTTTAGATGGCCAGATTCATGTTCCTGTGGCATTCTCCCTGTGTGTGTCTATATCCATATTTCCCCATTAATAAGGATACCAGTCATCTTAGATTTGTGGCCACACTAATGACCTCACCTTAATTAATTACACCTGCAATAACACTATTTTCAAATAAGGTCACATTCTGAGGTATTGGGGATTAACACTTCAACACATGGGTTTTGGGGGAAACAGTTCAACACATAATGACCAGTTAGAGATATTTAGAATGTTTTATCATCAACTAGTATATGTAAAATGAGATAATTTGATATTTAATTTTAGTTTTCTGATGGAAAGGATTGCACCAAGAGAGAGCTAAGGAAACTGTGATCCCAATGGATGAGTGTGTGGGCACAGCTGTACCTCAATGGAGAGTCAGACAGTTATCTTATTCAGTTATGCTAGATTTCTCCCAACCATCCTGATGATCAGAATGACCTGAGAACAATTGTTATATTATTTAGGTTACCAGGCCCACCCCCAGGAATTCAGTGCTGTTAGTAAGCTCTTCTGGAGAAAACTATCTTGACATGAACTTAGGATACATGGATTTAGAAGTATAGGAAACAGATCTGTATAATCAACTCTTCTACTCTTCCTGAGTAAGGGGTTGAGAAAAGCTTTGAGGGAAGGGGTGGGGGATAATTGGGATCTGCGTGATGCTAAAGCCCCATGTCAATGCCATGACAATATGTAAATCAGCACAGAGTGAGCTATGCAGTGTCAGGGCAAATGCTCTGGGCCACCATGGGGCATAGGGCTCTCCAATTTTAGAATGCTTATTTTTTGAGTTTATTTATTTATTTTTGAGAGTTGGGAGGGGCAGAGAGAGAGGAGAGAGAGAATCCCAAGCAGGGTATCAGTGCAGAGCCCAATGCAGGGCTTCATCTCATGAACTGTGAGACCATGACCTGAGATAAAACCAAGAGTTGGACGCTTAACTGACTGAGACACCAAGGTACCCTTAGAATGCTTGTTATTACTACAGATTCCCAAGCCCTATTGTAGAGATTTGGGTTCAGCAGGTCTGTGATGGCATTCAGAGCATCTGTCAGAATAGGCTTGGTTATGCTGAAGTAAAGAAGTAACTCCAAAATCTAAATAAATTGCAAAGCCCTGTTCCCCGCACCGCCCCCCCCCCCCCCCCCCCCTGCTCCGCTCCCTTTCACTTCATTACTACTGAAGGCTGGTAGTACCCTGCTTGTCATCAGTTCTCAGAGCCCTGAGCTTTTGGTCATCAAAGTAGAACCACTTGTTCCACCCCATTATTGACTGACACAGGATGCCTCTGTTCATATTTTGTCATCCTGATTGTCACCAGGCCCCACCAGTCACAGGGGCCAGGATGTATCAGTCTGACAAGTGCCCAGATTGGAAAACAACATGACTTACTTGATAAAATGCACAAATAGCCAGCACAATCTGCCTTCCTGTTCACCAGACATCAGCTCAAATGGCTTCTTGTTAATATTTTGTATAGAATTTTTGTGTCTGTGTACATTAGGGAAATTGATGTACAGTTTACTTTCTTGTAATGTCTTTTTTTTTTTTTTGCTGGACTCATAGGATGAGTACATAAGTATACACTCCTCTTCAACTTTTTGGAGGAGATGGTATAGAATTTCTAACACTGTTCCCTTAAATGTTTGCTAGGGTATTTACAGGCCTGGATTTGTGTGTGTTGGGGGTTTAGCTAAACATTCAAATTCCTGATTAGACACAAAACTGGCTATTACAGTTATCTATTTAGTGATTTATCACTTACATATAACAACCAGTGCTCATCACAACAAGTGACCTCCTTAATACCTATCACCCATTAAGCCTATTGCCCACCCACCTCCCTCCATTAACCCTCAGTTTGTTCTCTATAGTTAAGAGTCTCTTATGGTTTGCTTCCCTCTTTCTTCCTTTCTTTTTTCCCTTCCCGTATGTTCATCTGTTTTGTTTCTTAAATTCCACATATCAGTGAAATCATATGGTATTTGTCTTTCTGACTGACTTATTTTGTTTAGTATAATACATTTGCAAGTGACAAGATTTCATATATATATATATATATACACATAGTATATAGTATATACACATGTATATATGTAGTATATAGTATCTACATGTATACATACATGTATAATATATACATACATATAATATACACATAATATTATATATAATATTTCATTCTTTTTGATGGCTGAATAATATTCTATTGGTATATTTACACATATATAATATTACATATATACTTAATATATATAATATATAAATATATAAAATATTACATATATAATCATTCTTTTTGATGGCTGAGTAATATTCTATTGTGTATATATACACATATATAATATTACACATTTATAATATATACACATATACAATACACATATATAATATTCTACTGTGTATACACAATATATATACCACATCTTTAAAAATTTTTTTTAATGTTTATTTATATTTGAGAGAGATAGAGAAAGACAGAGCATGAGCAGGGGAGGGGAAGAGAGAGATAGAGACAGAATCCAAAGCAGGCTCCAGGCTCTGAGCTGTCAACACAGAGCCCAATGTGGGGCTTGAACTCACAAGATGTGAGATCATGACCTGAGCCAAAGTCGGATGCTCAACTGACTGAGCCACCCAGGTGCCCCTATGTATAACACATCTTTATCCATTTATCCATTGATGGATATTTAGGCTCTTTCCATACTTTGGCTCTTGTTGATAATGCTGCTATAAACATCAGGGTGCATGTATTCCTTCGAATCATATTTTAGTATCCTTTGGGTAAATACCTAGTAGTTTAATTGCTGAGTGATAGGGCAGTTCTATTTTTAACTTTTTGAAGAATGTCCATAGTGTTTTCTAGAACGGCTGCACCAGTTTGCATTCCCCACCAACAATGTAAGAGGGTTCCCCTTTCCCTGCATCCTTGCTAACATCTGTTATTTCCTGTGATGTTAATTTTAGCCATTCATACAGGTGTGAGGTGGTATCTCATCATGGTTTTGATTTGTATTTCCCTGATGATGAGTGATGTTGAGCATCTTTTCATGTGTCTCTTAGTCATCTGGATGTCTTTGGAAAAATACCTGTTCATGTCTTTGACCCATTTATTAACTGAATTATTTATTTTTTGGGGTGTTGAATTTGATAAGTTCTTTATAGATTTTGGATACAAACCCTTTATCAGATATGTCATTTGCAATTATCTTCTCTCATTCCATAGGTTGTTTTACTTGTGTTGATTGTTTCCTTTGCTGTGAAGAAGGTTATCTTAATGAAGTCCCAATAGCTCATTTAAAAAATTTTGTAATGTTTATTTATTTTTGAGACTGAGAGACAGATTGTGAGAAGATAAGGGGCAGAGACAGGGAGACACAGAATCTGAAACAGGCTCCAGGCTGAGCTGTCAGCACAGAGCCCAATGCAGGGCTTATACTCACGAACCATGAGATCATGACCTGAGCAGAAGTTAACTGACTGAGCCACCCAGGTGTCCCAAAATAGTTCATTTTTTATTTTGTTTTTCATGCCTCTGGAGATAGATCTAGTAAGAAGTTGCTCTGGCTAAGGTCAAAGACATTGCTGCCTGTTTTCTTCTGTAGGAGTGTGATGGTTCCCTATCTCACATTTAGGTCTTTCATCCATTTTGAATTTATTTCTGTGTATGGTGTAAGAAAGTTATTCAGGTTCATTATTCTGCATGTTTCTGTCCAGTTTTCCTGACACCATTTGTTGAAGAGACTGTTTTTCCATTGGATGCTCCTTCCTGCTTTGTCGGAGATGAATTGACCATATAGTTGTGGGTCCATTTCTGGGCTTTCTATTCTGTTCCATTTTTTTTAAGGATTGTTTTTTTTTAAAAGATTATTTTGGCCATTCAGAGTCATTGTGGTTCCTTACAAATTTTAGGATTGTTTATTCTAGCTCTTTGAAAAACTGGTAGTATTTGGATAGCGATTGCATTGGCTGTATAGATTGCTTTGGGTAATATAGACATTTTAACAATATTTGTTTTTCCAATCCATGAGCCTGGAATGTTTTTCCATTTCTTATGTCCTCTTCAATTTCTTTCATAGGCGTTCTATATTTTTCGGGTATAGATCTTTTACCTCTTTGGTTAGATTTGTTCCTAGGTATTTTTTTTTTCTTTTTTGAGTGTGAGAGTGGATGAAGAGCAGAGGGAGAGGAAGAGAGAGAATCCCAAGCAGGCTCCATGTCTAGCACAGAGCCTGATGTGGGACTCAATCTCATTCCCATGAGATCACGACCTGAGCCAAAACCAAGTGTTGGATGCTTAACTGACTGAGCCACCCAGGCGCCCCAGGAGCCCAAGTATCTTATGGGTTTTGGTGCAATTGTAAATGGGGTAAATTCTTTTATTTCTCTTTCTACTGATTCATTGATGTATAGAAATGCAACAGATTTCTTTACATTGATTTTATATCCTGTGACCCTCCAGCATTTGTGTATCACCGTTTTTTGGTAGAGTCTTTTAGGTTTCCTATGTAGAGTATTATATCAACTGCAAATAGTGAAAGTTTGAGTTCTTCCTTGCTAATTTGGATGCCTTTTATTTATTTTTGTTGTCTGATTGCTAAGGCTAGAACTTCCAGTACTGTGTTGAATAACAGTGGTGAGCGTGGACATCTCTGTCTTGTTCCTAATTGTAGAGGAAAAGCTCTCAGTTTTTCCTCATTAAGGATGATATTAATTGCAGGTCTTTGGTATAGCTTTTATGATGTTAAGGTATGTTCCCTCTATCCCTACCGTGTTGAGGTTTTTTTTTTCAAGAATGGATGCTGTATTTTCTCAAATGCTTTTTTTTTGCATCTACTGAGAGGATCATACGGTTCTTATCCTTTTCTGTATTAATGTGGTGCATCACATTGATTAATTTACAAATATTAAACCATCTCTGAAGTCCAGGAATAAATCCCACTAGGTCATGGTGAATAATTATTTTAATATACTGTTGGATTTTATTTGCTAGAATCTTGTTGAGAATTTTTTCATATGTGTTTATCAGGCATACTGGTCTGTAAATCTCGTTTTTAGTGGTGTCCTTGATTTTGGAGTCAAGATAATTCTGGCCTTGTAGAATGGGTTTGGAAGTTTTCCCTCAATTTCTATTTTTGGAACAGTTTGAGAAGAATAGGTATAAACTCTTCTTTAAATGTCTGGTAGAATTCCCCTTGGAAGCTCTCTGGCCCTGGACTTTTGTTTGTTGGGAGATTTTTGATTACTGTTTCAATTACTTTGCTGGTTATGAGTCTGTTCAAATTTTCTATTTTTTTCTGTTTTATTTTTAGTAGTTTTTATGTTTCTAGAAATTTGTTCGTTTCTTCCAGATTGGCCAGTTTGTAGGCATATATATTTTTTATAGTATTCTTTTATAATTGTTTGTATTTCTGTAGTGTTGGTTGTGATCTCTTCTCTCATTTGTGATTTTATCTATTTGGGTCCTCTCTCTTTCTTTTGGTAAGTATGGCTAGGAGTTTATCAATTTATCAATTTTGTTGATTCTTTCAAAGAACCAGCTCTTAGTTTTGTTGATTTGTTCTACTGTTTTTTTTGTTTCTATATTGTTTATTTCTGCTTTAATCTTTATTATTTCCCTTCTTATGTTGACTTTAGACTTTATTTGCTGTTCCTTTTCTATCTCCTTTAGGTGTAAGGTTAGGTTGTGCATTTGAGACTTTGTTTGCTTCTTGAGGTTTGCTACATCCCAAAGGTTTTGGACTGTCGTGTTTTCATTTTCATTGGCTTCCATATATTTTTTTAATTGCTCTTTAATTTCTTGGTTAACCCATTCATTTTTGGTAGAATGTTCTTTAACTTCCATGTATTTGAGGGCTTTCCAAATTTTTTTCTTGTGGTTGATTTAAAGTTTTATAGTGTTGTGGTCAGAAAAGATGCTTGCTACATTCTCAATGTTTTTGTATTTGTTAAGGGCTGATTTGTGATCAAGTATGTAATCTGTTCTGGAGAATGTTCCATGTGCACTTGAGAAAGATGTGTATTCTGTTGCTTTAGGATGAGGTGTTCTGAATATATCTATGAATTCCATCTAGTAGAGTGTGTCATTCAAAGCCATTATTTCCTTGTTTATTTTCTGCTTAGATGATCTGTCCATTGCTATAAGTGGGGTGTTAAGTTCCCCACTATTATGTTATTATCAATGAATTTCTTTATGTTTGTTATTAACTGAATATATATTTGAGTGCTTTCAAATTGGGGGCATAAATATTTACAATTGTTAGATCTGCTTGATGGATGGACCCCTTAATTAGATATAATGCCCTCGTTCATCTGTGGTTACAGTCTTTATTTCAAAATCTAGATTGTCTGGGGGTGCTGGGGTGACAGTCAGTTTGGTGGTTGACTTTGGCTTAGGTCATGATCTCATAGCTCATGGATTCGAGCCCCGTGTTGGGCTTTGTGCTGACAGCTCAGAGCCTGGAGCCTACTTCAGATTCTGTGTCTCCCTCTCTCTCTGCCCCTCCCCCAATCACACTGTGTCTCTCTCTCTCTCAAAAATTAATAAACATTAACAAAAAATTTTTTATCTAGATTGTCTGATGTAAGTATAGCTACTCTGGCTTTCTTTTAATGTCTATTAGCATGATAGATGATTCTCTATCCCCTCACTTTCAATCTGCAGGTGTCTTTAGGTCTAGAATGAGTCTCCTGTAAGCAGCATATACATGTGTCTTATTTTTTTTAACCCATTCTGATACACTATTTTTTTTTATTGGAACATTTAGTGCATTTACATTCACAGTAATATTGATAGAGAAGAATTTAGTGCCATTGTATTGCCTGTAAGGTTGGTGTTTCTGGTGATTTTCTCTGTTCCTTTCTAGTCTTTGTTGCTTTTGGTCTTTCTTTCCCACTCAAAGAGTCCACTTTAATATTTTTTGCAGAGCGGATTTTGTGGTCACAAACTCCGTTAGTTTTTTGTTTGTCTGGGGAACTTTGATCTTTTCTTCTATTCTGAATGACAGCCTTGCTGGATAAAGTATTTCTGGCTGCATATTCTTCCCATTCAGCATGTTGAATATATCCTGCCACTCTCTTCTGGCCTGCCAGGTTTCTGTGGACAGATCTACTGCTGACCTCAATTTTCTTTCCTTGTAGGTGAGGGGTTTCTTTTTCCTTGCTGCTTTCTGGATTCTTTTCTTGTCTCTGTATTTTGCAAATTGTCCTGTGATATATTTTGGCTTTGGCTGGCTTTTGTTTAATTTGATAGGAGTTCTCTGTGCCTCCAGGATTTAGATATCTAAGTCCTTCCCCAGATTAGGGAAGTTTTCAGCTATAATTTACTCAAGTAAACCTTCTGCCTCTTTTCTCTTTTTCTTCTGGGACTCCTATGATACAAATGTTATTATGCTTTCTAGAGTCACCGAGTTCTCTAAGTCTACATTCATGATCCAATACCTTTCTTTCCCTTTTTTTTCAGCTTTATTATTTTTCATATTTTTCTCTTCTATATCACTATTTCATTCTTTTGCATCATCCTTCCTTGTTATTATAGTCAGTTGGTTTTGCATTTCAGTTATAGCATTTTTAAAAATTTTAGCCTGAGTACTTTTTAGATCTTTTATCTCTGTAATAAAGGATTGTTTAGTGTCTTCTATGCTTTTCTCAGGCCCAGCTAGTATCTTTGTGATTGTTGTTTTAAATTCTGGTTCAGGCATATTACTTATATCTGTTTTGATTAGATCCTTGGCTGTGACCTGTTCTTGTTCTTTCTTTTGCAGTGAATTCCTCTGTCTTGTCAGTTTTTCTAGGTCACTGTGTGTGTGTGTGTGTGTGTGTGTGTGTGTGTGTGTTAGGAAAGCCTGTTATATTTTCTGCTCCTGAGAGTAATAGCTATTTTAAAAAGAGGTCTTATACCATCCAAGGCCTGGTGCTTCAGGAAGTGTTTCAGAGTTTGCACTCTGCTGTTATGTTTAGGATGCTTTTCCCCTCTAGTCAGTTTTCTGAAGAGTTTCTTCTTGCTTGCAGTTGGCGGGGGGGTGCAGGGGTCTAGGCATGTTTGACTTTGTTAGGTGTGTGGTGTTTTAACTAGGTGTGCTTTTGTCTGCTTGTCAAAATAAACCTGATCCTATTTCCACTAGAGCTGAAACTTTGCAGCATTCTACAATCAGTAGACTTGGTGTGTGTGAGGGTTTTGTGTTGGTCTTCTAGGTGAAGGGCCTGCTGTGCTGGTTCACAGGCTGATTTTCCCTAGTAAAGATGCACCTGCAGGGTGTAGTGGGGTGGGGCTTGGTGTAAGCAGCTCCAGCCTCCTCACCGAAGTCTGTTAGTGCTGACGGATTGGGGAAAATGGCTTTGCCCCACACTTTCATCCTGGAGCAGGGAATCTGCTCCCACTGTTCTAGAAGCCCTCACAGAAGAGCGAGCAGTCTCCCTTTTTGTGTCCTTGGCTTCCATTAGAGCCCTGCCTTCACCTTGTCTGTGCCCAAGCTGTCTGCCTGCCAGGTGGCACAGTACTCCTGTGTTTTATCTCAGGCATGTGGCTGTTTTTCAAAAGTCCAAATTTTAGGGAACTGGTGCAGCATGGATCCATGCTGATCCTCTGGGGGAGGGTCTTGCCATGCTGCAGCTTGTTCTGGCTTGTCCCAGAAAAGCAGTTGCAGGATCGCACAGAGGCTCAGAATTTATGATAAAGTGCAGCAAAAAACAAGGCACCAAGGCTTGCTGCCCTCAGCAGATGTTTCTGTTCCTATGCTAATGAATGAGGCAGCATGTTGGCACCCTCCAACTCTTTTGACCCCTGAGAGGCTGTGCCACCTCTCCCAAATGCACTCCAAGAAGGGGAACTGTCTTTCCTAGTGTGACCCAGGGGATCCTCAGACCCCACTGTCTGCTCCTAGGTTTCTGCCTTCCTTTCCAACAGGAGAACTGCTATGTCTGCCAGGCTCCATCTGGCAGTGGCATGGACTTCTAAAACTTCACACTTTGAGCTCTGCTGCTTGTAAAAACTTGTGATAATCAGCTGTTCCAGTTTTCCCAGGCAGTGGTTTTGGGGAAGTGTTTCTGTTGTGAAGTCCCCTGTGTGCTGCTTTCTCTCTGTTTATCTGCCTCTATTCTGTCTCCAAGATCAAGGCTCCCTCCCCTTCAGAGCACCCATGATTCTTTTCTCCCCAGAATCATGTCTCTGCACCTACCACCTTCCACAATGTGGTTTCTTTTCTCACTCTAGTTCTACAGTTTATTCTCTCAGGATTCAGATTGATTTCTTGGGCATTTGGAATGATTTGATATCTGTCTAGCTTTTTGAGGATAAGGCAAGCATAGGGTCCCCCTATTGAGCCACAATCTTAAATCCTCTCCTATCTCTGCTTTTCTCTGATGGGTCTGGTTAGAGTTTTATTAATTTTATTGATCTCAGGAACTAGGTTCTGATTATATAGATTTTTCTCTAAATTTTTCTCTTTTAGTGATTTATACTCTGATATTTATTATCTTTTTACTCTGAGATTAATTACTCTTTTTTTTCTAGTTTCTTAGAGGTTGAAGTTATTAATTTTATATATATCTTCTTTTCTAATATAGGTGTTCAGTGCTCTAAATTTCCTTCCAGGTACTACTTTAGTGACCTCCTACCAATTTTTGTATGTTTTGTTTCATTTCCATCCAGTTCAAATTACTTTCTAATTTCCCTTTTGATTTCTTTAATCCTTGGATATTTTAGAAGTGCTTATTTACCACATATTTGGAGAATTTCCAATTACCTAATTTAATTTAAGAGTGACCAGAGAATATACTTGGTAAAACTTGAATCTTTTTAAATTATTAAGATGGTTTTATGGCTAGAATGTCTAGCCTTGTAGATATTCTGTATGTACCAGAAGAGAGTATGTATTCTGCTGTTGTTGGGTGAAATTTTGTCAGTATGGTCAATTAGGTCAAGTTGGCTGATAAAATTATTCAAGTCTTCTATATTCTTGCTGATTTTATTTTTAAAATATTTTAAACCTTTATTTATTTTTGAGAGAGAGAGAGAGACAGAGTGCGAGTGGGGTAGGAACAGAGAGAGAAGGAGACAAAGAATCCGAAGCAGGCTCCAGACTCTGAGCTGTCAGCACAGAACCCAACCTGGGACTCGAAATCATGAACCATGAGATCATGAATGGAGCCAAAGTCAGACACTTAACCAAGTGAGCCATCCAGGTGCCCCTATTCTTGCTGATTTTCTATCCATTTGTTCAATAAATTACTGGGAGATGAAAATAGAAATCTCTAATTATGATTGTGGATTTGCCTATTTCTCTTTACAGTTATAATTTTTGCTTTATATATTTCAAAATTCTGTTACTAGGGTACATAACATTTGGGATTATTTCCTCTTGAAGATTTTATCTTTATCATTATACCTTTACCTTTATCATTATAAAGTGAGCTTCCATATCTATATTCATATTCTTGCTCTGACATCTATTTTGTTGTTAATGTAGCAATTCCAGATTTCTCTTGGCTGGTTGTAGGGTAGTATATCTTTTCCATTCTCTTATCTCTATATTTAAAGTGAATTTCTTGGAAGTGGCTAACAGTTGGGTCTTGCTTTTTTTATCCAATTCCTGATAATCTCTCTTTTAATTGGTACGTTTAGATTATATTTAACATCATTAATAATATGATTAAAGTGTATCATCATGTTATTTTCTATTTGTGCCTTCTCTTCTTTATCCTTTCCCATTCATTTTATGCTTTATTTTGAATTGATTGAATATTTAAAAATATTTCATTTTATCTTTTCTTTTTGCTGTTACATTTTTGGCTATAGTTGTGTTTTGTGAATTTAGTGATAGTTATGCTACTGACTTCAAGTGATACTGCTTAACATAAACTATAAGAAACTATAAGAAAATTACAGTAGTATAATTCCATTTCTCAACTCCTGGCCTTGGCATCTTCCCCTGAAACTCAGCACTTGGAGCTGGATGACCCTCCACTAGGCATTCTGGCAGTCCCCACATCCTGTGAGAGAGCACATCCCACATGGTAATGTCTTCACCTTTTTGTATCATGTATATGGTAACCCCAAGTAATGCTATAAGAGGTTGGTTGAAAAGCTCAGGAACATAGGGACAGGAGGTAATCAGAGAGGTGGAGATTAGACATCTGATGATATCTCCTGGTCAGTGGCCAGCGTGGAAAAGGTAAGAGCTTATATAGCGGGTCAGAGCTCACAAAAGCACTTGCCATTTGAGGATCTAGAGTCTTTCCTGTAGACCTTTGGCTTTATTCTGCAAGCCATGGTAAACCAATTTGAAAGAAGGAATCTATCTGTCTGTCTGTGTATTTGCTACCCTATCTTTCTAGATAGATCAGCCTAGATATATTTATCTTCCTAGAAGATAGGTAAATATAAAGATAGATAAAGTGTCTTCTTTCTATATATCTATCTATATAACTGTATCTGTCTATATATATCTATCTATAAAATAGAATAA
This sequence comes from Panthera pardus, assembly GCF_024362965.1. Classification (NCBI taxonomy): domain Eukaryota; kingdom Metazoa; phylum Chordata; class Mammalia; order Carnivora; family Felidae; genus Panthera; species Panthera pardus. Next base: position 20,262,956 of record NW_026526810.1, on the reverse strand, counting down.
GCAGTGTTTTATGACTAACTGTGGGTGGATTGGTAGGAAGTGACTCCAGTTAGAGGTTACTGAGGAGGAATCAGAGTCAGTAAGTGTGAGGAGATGAGGCCTGGACAAACTGATGACCTGAGACAGGAGCAAGTGGAGGGTTGACCTGAGACAGGAACAAGAACTATACCAGTATATCCTTAACTGTTTTTGTGGCCCAGTACTGCCCTAGTTCATGTTTACTTATGACATATCTTCTATCTCTTTCTAACTTGTTGGAGACCAATCCTGTAACTTATTAATTTTTATCCTTTAGCATCTAGCATGGTATCTGACATGCCCAATAATGTCAGTGTAGAAATAGTGAAGAATGGCATTGATAAGACCAAAATGACATTTCAGGCTCACATACCTGGAAGATGAATGATGTCATATAAAAACTAAGAAAGTGAGAGGAGAGAGAGTTTTGTGGAGGGAAGATGGAATGTTTATCTGTGAACCTGACAGCACAAGATGCAGAGGGCAATTTCAAGTAGCCCATTGAAACCATAGTCTTAGAGCTTAGCAGAGAAGAGAGGGTGTGGAGATGGCAGAAGAGGTGTGGAGGAAGCCTGAGAACTGAGGAGCAAATGCACTTGGGTTCTCGGTACAGGCAGTGAGCTTCCTTTCCCTGGGCAAAATCTCTCAACTAAATTCCCTGATAAGTGATGATGTATTTCATTCCAAAATGATGAAAACAAAAGTACACTACCTAAGGATTCATGCATGGGGATTATCTGGGGAGAATAGCTCCTCCTGTTTGATTTGATACATTACAAGGCAACTAGGCTCTAGGTGTACACAAAGCAGCTGAGGCTGCGTCTGGAAAGGACACCTGCAGAAAGGAGCCCTGGGGACCTGGAAGGCCAGTTTCATGGATGCAGCAGTGACTCCCAGGCTCTGCTTCTCCACACATCGATGGGGAGAGGCCTCCCAGCCTTCATTGCATGGACTAGCCTCAGAGACTAGCCATGCTCTTGTTTAGCTCTTTAAAGTTGATCCACTTGGGAAAGTGACCATCACCTATGCCTTGAAAGACAGGCTGGAAAGTCTCTGTACTTTATGGATGGGCTTTGAATGATATCTTCTGTGTAATGTGATTCACAGCATTGGATGAAACACCTTCACTGAAGCCTCTGCATGACCTCATCTCTCCTTTCCTGTCCCTGTGTGATATTTTTGTGCTCAGTCGTTCAGAAGTCTAGTTTATTCGATTTTCTCCTCCTCCTCCTGTTCCTCCTTTTAATGTTATCATAACCTCATAGGTTGTTTAATGAGATATGAGGCTCTCTGAAAGGAAATTATAGATATGTTTCTCTGAAGAAGATTTTGAATTATACCCAAGTTTATTTATTTTTTATTTTGGCAAACTACAAAGTGTCAATATGAACTGATGAAAACACATTACATAGCTTACTTCCAAAGAGTTGTCATCTTTGTAAGGCTAGGTCTTTAGAGAAAAGCGTGTGTTAACTGAAATAGTTTTAGTGCCCCTATTCTCTCCCACTTCTCTTTTCTGAATCTTGATGCAATTTGCAATAGCTCTGCCACATAGTAGGTAATCAACTCTTGTGTACTGAATAGAGGGGGCTTAAACAGTGGTGTTTTCCTAGTCACTAAACCACAAGTATGTGCTACTTCTCAGTATTTAGATAATAGGCCTGCCTTGCCTCTGCTCTGAGCTAGTTGTCAAGTGCTCTAGTCCTGCTTCAAAGGGTTCTGTCTTTCTCATCTTGAATTCTTGTGATATGAGGTATAGTACATTGCACATAAGAGGTGATTGATGAAAATACTGTTCTTCCTTATATTTTTTGGTGGATATTTGGAGAAATTTCTGTAGCACCTTTAACTGTAAAATAGAGGTTAAGTATAAATTTTCATAAAAGATTTTGATATTTTAGGAGCCAATGAATTGACAATTCATTCCTCTTTTCTATACCAGAAGATGTCTGAAATGATGAGTAAAATTTGCCTCATTCTATTAATTTGTGCATTACATAAGTTTGTCTATGTTTCTCTCACCTGTGTTCTTTCACAGATGCAAGCTCAGCTTGGAGGCCTGGTCAGGAGGCAGGGCATTCACTACCTCCTGCTCTTATCAGATGCCTTCCTGCTGAGAACTACACTTGTATCTTCCATGTTCACTAGATCTACTTCAATGATTAGACAGTGTCTGGATTTTGGCTGAGAGATCCAAACTCCTGGCTGTAAGAAGTAATTCCCTGGGAGGGGAAAAGTTTGTTGGGTGATAGCATTGATATGTATATTCAAGAATTTATTTCTCACCAAAATCACATTACTTTGCATCCATGGCAATTTTTTAATGTGGGCTTTGTCTCCTGGTTCTATTACAATAACACGAATGCTAAGTCACTGCTTTGGTTTGGTTCTTGGTTATTTGTGTATCATCAGGTATATGTTTCGTAGTCTTGGAAGGTTGTGAGGGGAGTAGGTGCCTGCTGATGTCTGAGGTGGTGGGACACTCAAGCCTTGGCTTTTCTTTCCTGCAGAACTGAAGCACGAGATCCACGTTTGGCGCCTGACTGCGCAGCGCATCAGCCCGGCCAGCCGAGAGGAAACAGCGGTTCGGGGCCTGCTCCTGGGGAAGGTGCAGGCACTGGAGCACCTGCTGGCCCGAAGGCTGCATACCTTTCACAGGTACCAAGCCAGGACCCTGCTTGGGCTACTCTTGGTTTATAGCAGTGGCTCTCAATTTTACCAGTTGTGCTCAATGGTTGAATTGTATCAATAACCTATTTACTACCACCTCCCATGGTATCTAAATGTCATACAATGTACAAGTCAAGTAAGTTAAAATGATGCTTCTTCAGAGTACTCATGGTACTACAAAATAGTAACACTAGCTTCATGCCAATGAAGCTGTGTAAGTCTCTTGTGGCACATTATTTTGTCTACCCTCACTTAGATCTCTGGAATATGTTCTGGTACCAGCCCCAGTTTAAGGATGACATAACTGAAGCTCAGAGAATTTGAGCAACTTGTCCAGGGTTCTACAGCTAGGAAAGAGTGACAGTGGGGATTAAATCCACACTCAAGCACTGCCTGTCACACCTTCACACATAACACTTGTTCTATAACAAGAATCAAAAACAATTAATATAACAAAGAAATTAACAAAATACTCTCCCAGTAGTTGATTTTCAGGGACCTCAAAGAATAGTTAAGTCCTACTCAATTCATTTCCTGTCATTTGCTTTTAATCAAAGCTGAGATGTAAAAGGTAAAAATGAAGGGATGAATTTTTCCTCCAACTCTGATGAGGTGCTGAGTTCCAACCTGTCTTCACTTTGGGAGAGCTGATAGAAGAAGCAGGAGCATATCTACCCTTCAGGGACATTGAATCATTACTGCCACAGAGCTGGGAGCTGGGCTAGAATGAGGGGTCTGTCAAGGCAAGGAAATGCAAATCCCTGTGAATGTAGTGTGAATGATCTTACATGTTGAAGTTTGCTGAAAGCAGCCCTGTATTCCTGGGCTGAGGACAGGAGCTGGGTGTGGTGACTGTGCTGACCCTTGAGGGTCATCCAGTATGGTCTTGAAGCCTGTTATTTTAGTAGGGCCAGGGGGAAGGCTACAGGGAATGTGTGGAATCTTACTCTCCAGCAAAGTGCTGTCTCAGCTCCATCCTAGCCTAGGACCAACCTCCACCAGATGGTGCTTGGGAAGCAGGACCTCGTGTCCTGAGGCTCCAGGAGGGTCCTGAATTGCAGGCTGGGGACCAACTTCCACCACAGGCATAGATCTTAAAAGGAGAAACTTTGTAAATGAAAGATGCTGGCTCTGCAGATTTTGTTTGTATGTATTATTTTAAAAAATTGTCTTCAGGATTTGCCTGCATCTGCTGTGATTTCCTTTAGGGTCTGTTCTGGCTGTGTAGTCAGCCTCTTTTGATACTTGTGGCATATAAGTGCTCATAAAACTAAATTCTCCACAGTATAGCTCTTTTTCCTAGTTAGTAGGGAAGAAAATAAAGCAGAAATCGTGGACTGTTAGGAAAGGTTAAAAGCGAAAGGCATGTTGGAACAAATGAGGGTGACTGAATCAGATCAGAGGTTCCCATGACCAGAGGAGGGAGAAGCACACCTAAGTTCTTTAAAATTGATTTCCATTGATAAAAATCACCACTAAAGCAAGTGGAATTTCTTTAATGTTTTTTCCTTTAATAAGTTTGGTTGTCAATATAAAATAACTTCATTTTGAAAAAAAGTATAGGAAAATAGAAAGTAAAAAGAGAAAAACAAAAGTATCTTACTGTCATCCCCCTCGTTCACATTTTGGTTAGTATTATTCTGACATTCCTTGTGCTCATGCTCACACATACACATGCTTGCACACTTGCTTCATTAACATTCCATTCATTTCCTGTATTACTTTTCTTTGGAAATACAGAAATATCTTTTCCAATCCATAAACCCAAGTTCACTGGTCACCTTCAGTGACTAGGTGTGCCCAGTATGTGGCCAAATCAGGCATCACTTAGTGCCTGGTATCTAGGCCAAAGGTCCATGCTAAACATGTGCTGACTGCTGCCTTGCTGATCTCACTGCTCGGTAGCTCCAGGAAAATAATGAGACTGCCTTTTTCTCTTTTAGACAAATCTCACAGGAAGATAAAAATTGGGAGACCAATATCCAGGAACTCCAGAAAAAGGTACTGTGGTTTATTCTCTCAGGGATTTCTGAATCACCTCTTGCTTCACAAAAGTTAAGACTGAAAGTAATTTCTCTTTTTATTCCTATAGTTGTACACAAGACATGAGTTATTTCTAGGAATAAATGGGAAAAATCATTTTCCAGGCATGATAGGTCTATTTTGTCCTGAAATGGAAAAGTTAAAATTTTTAAATACCCTTTGAGATAGAGTGCCCCTTTCTATGGTTAATTCAGCTGCAGAGAATGTTGGCTGGGTGCTTGAGGTTCTTGCAGCTCTTCCTGATCCTAAAAGGCAGGTCTTATGGTTCCCATTGCGTGGATGAGGAGATTGAGGCAGAAACAGATGAGGCATGCAATGTGAGATGGAACAGCTTTAGGGACAGAGATGGAGTGTATGGTGTACATTCTCTCATATGGCTCTGGCTTCTGGTGGGCTGTAACTTTTGAGTTCTGTTGATAATTTTCCTGCTTTAACGGACCTGTTTTTAGCCTATCTGAGAACACAGTGCCCCTCTCCTGGCTGAGAGAACTCTGCTCCAGATATGCTGGGAGACATTATATCTTTGTGAAATCTCAAATCCATGTAGTTTCTTTCCTAGGGAGAGATTGATTACCCATTTTCTTATTATGATAGGAACATTTTGTCCCTTTATAAAGAAATTTAGGTATGGTGGTCCTGATGGGTAATGTGTCCTTTGGGTCTCTCTTCCCAATCTCTGCACCACTGAGATGGTTGGGGTTAGGAAAGGAGGGTGTGGCTATGACACTTTTCTGGGCCCCAGGTTTATGCAGATCCTGCTTGCTTTGCTAGACCATGTAGTGCTGGCTGTGAATTAGGGAAAAGATTGTGTATCTCTCTGTGTACAAGGTGGATGAGGATTGAAGAGAAGTGGAAGGAAAAAACAAGGAGCTTGTATTAAATGAAAGAGTTCTTACTGTGATAGCTCCAGAAAGGCAAAGGGAGAAAATTTGACAGACACTCAAAATAACAGATAGGAATACATTTTGGATCATTTCCGCTTACACCAGCAAAGTGATGCTGGAATGTTCTTTGATCTTCCTGCTCTCTCCATTCCCAATCCTAGAACTGCCCATGGTAATACCTACGTTCTATGATTAACATGGCTGCATGGAGGTTTTATAGTGCCTCCCCTTACAACAAGTGAGGGGCCATGCCCTTTTCCTCCTAATTCACCATCATAGACTCATCTAGCCAAACTGGCCTTCCTTGGAAGTGGGAAGGAGAAGATGAGTAGGGGCCAGTTGAGCCACAAGCTTTGGCAGTAGGTGGGGAAGGAAGAGATAATCAGGAGGTGGCCCACATGATTCGTGAGCAGGGGGCTAGGGACTGCAGACAGAGCCAGTATAACATGTAAGAATATGCTTGTAGTTTTTATGACAGCAACTTTAACTGTATGAGTAGAGAAATCCAGAGAGAAAATCTATACCTATGCACACATCTGTCTCCGTATCTCTATACCTATACCTGTATCATCTTTCTGTACCTCTATCTCTATCCATATGCATACCCATAAATATCTGTCGCTGTCTCTCCCTTTCTATCCATATATACACATCCATGTCTATATCTATCTAATTCTAGATATACATAGACAGATGTGCTGGCAGGACCATACTTAAGAAAGGACATGGCATAGTTGTCAGTTCACATGGTAGAGCATGATTCACATAGGGGCCTGTTTGGGTAGGGAATGATGACCCAGGGCTCATCTGTGCCAGTTTTCCTGGATCTCTCTCCTTTCCCCAACTCCACACAGCTGTGGTCTTTGGGGCACAGCACCCTCTGGGGACCTCACCCCATCTTACTCTGAGACTCAGGCCCACTTAAAGGAGGTATAGTACTTTCATTAACCATTTAAGGTTAATGAAGGTACTATAGAGTTTTCTGGCACCTCCCGTCACCCCTGAACGACTCCACAGGCTACCAATGATGTCATCTTGATGGCTATGAGACTGCCAAGTGTCTTCCAGAGTCCCTGAGAACATGAAAGGATATAGTAGGAGCCTTCAGCAGGAGTCATATACTGCATGAATATGTTAACCTCGGTGCCACCGTAAACAGGGATTTGTGTAATAGGAGGAAAGTTGAATTAAAAGGATGTGAGCATGTAGCACCTGTGGAAATGTGTGGCCAGGTCCTTGGAAGTTACATGTTGTTTCCTCAGTGGTTTTGCCAACATCTAACCTAATTCTTGTGGTGTATCTGGGAGCACTTTCTGCATCATATTGATAAGCTATTTAGTCAGGTGTTTTATAAAAGGATTGTCCTATGCTTTAAATTTATTGTGTTTACTTTTTAATAAAGGTTTTGAATGCTGTAATTCCAAATATGTAGTTTTCTTTATAATGCATCACCTTATCATCTTCTTTGAAGTTCAAGATGTTGTATTTTTCATCTTAAGGAGAAAGTTGTAATGATTCAAGTCATGTAGGATGATGGACACATTGCAGGAAACAGAAGATTGTACCCAGTAAATGAGTTGTGTTTTTCTCTCTTACAGCACAGGATATCAGACAGGATTCTGCTCACCAAATGCCTGATGGTGTTGGGATTTGTTATTTTCATGTTCTTTCTCAATTCATTTGTTCCTGGTGTTCATCTTGATCTTGGTGAGTCTAATTTTTTGTTACCTTTTGTCTATAGGCTTTGCAATTGCTATCACGGTCTGGAAGGGAAGATTTCAAAGCTTGTTCCCAGACATTGGTCATGAGGGTGAGATGGAGGGTGGCCATCTTTGATGGAAAAAAGGAAACCTTTATCCACTACCTTTCCTTTTGTTTTCTGGAAGAAAGGGAGAGGGAGAGGGAGAGGGAGAGGGAGAGGGAGAGAGAGAGAGAGAGAGAGAGAGAGAGAGAGAGAGAGAGAGATAGATTCCTCTCCAGCCCCTAGTGTCTTAGTGCATGGGTCCTTGGCCCCTCCAGGGTTTAACATTAGAAGAAATATGGAGTAGATATTATCATCTCTCTCATACTTGATAACCAGATCTTTAAACTGTTGCTTGAGAAGCACTTCAGAAGAGATGGGAGGTCACATCAACAAGGTCAGAGTCCTACAGTTTGTGCAACTTGACATGAGGATTAGATGAGCACTGAAAGGGCCAGAGGAGTGCAAAAGGTCTATACAACCCCCTGTTCCCTATGGTGCCTCTGTTTTCCCTACACAGCAGAACCTGTTCTCCTACCCTTTCCCGTATGTTGCTTGCTTTCACAGTGCTGTGACTCTCCCTTTCCATTTCTCAAGCCCAGTGTCAAGGTTGTAGGGCCTGTTCCCACTTGAGACATGACTGTCTTGAAAATTGAGCTCACAAGATATCTTGTTAACTCTGGCATCTTTCCACTCTTCATCAATATTTTCCACATTCCTTAGGTTTTTTTTTTCTTTTCTGATTTAACAGTTCTCTCTATTGGTGTTATTACTTAAAACAAAACAAAACAAAACCCAAACCACTTCCAAAATGTACTTCATGGTAGGGAACTTTAGAAGAAGGTGGCGTAGGAGGACACTGGGCTCACCTTGTCCTGCTGATCACTTAGATTCCACCCACACCTGCCTAGATAACCCAGAACAATGCTAGAAGACTGGCAGAACAGACTCTCTGGAGCCAAGCATAGACAAGAGGCCCACGGAAGAGGGTAGGAAGGGTAGAGAGGTGGTGCGTGCTACATGGACTGACAAGAGGGAGCTGGGGTGGTGGAGGGGCAGCCCACCCGGCAAGGTGGAATCCCCAAGTCTGGCTTGCAAAAGTGAAGGGTCTGGACTGCATGAATTCTGACAGCCAGGGGGACTTAAATCTGGAATGTTATAAGTCAACAGCTCTGCTTGGAGAGCAGGAGGGCAAGAGGACACCAGGAGGGAGAGGTGTTGAACCCTGGAAGACAGAGCTCAGCTCAACAGGGAACAAAGGTGTGAACCAGTGCCATCTCCCTCTCCATCCCCCAGCCAAAAACCCAAAGGGAACCTGTTCACCGAATGGGCACGGGTTGGCCTCTCTCCTGGTGCTGCAGGGCCCCTCCTGCAGGGAACCACCAAAGGCAAACCGAGCTGATCCTGCCCCTCCCACCCCTGTGCACCTTGTGGATCCACCACAGCTAATATGCCAGATCCCATCAAAGCAACACCACAAGCCTGGCAGTGTGCAAGAGGCCCAGACAGGGGCCACACCACTCCACAGTGAGTCCTGCCCCTAGGAGATGAGAAGTTAAGGTACACACCAGTCTGACTGTGGCCCAGCAGTGGGCTGGTGACAGACATCAGTGTGACTATGGCCCTGCTGACCAACACAAGTTACTCCAGACAGCACAGGGGAAGTGCCCTGCAGTTTTGTGCCACCCCAGGGACTATCCACAATGATGAAATGGAAGAATTCTCCTCAAAAGAAACTCCAGGAAGTAGCGACAGCTAACGAATGGATCCAAAACGATTTAAGCAATATAACGGAACACGAATTTAGAATAATAGTCATAATATTAATTGCTGGGCTTGAAAAGAGTATAGAGGACAGCAGAGAATCTCTTGCTACAGAGATCAAGGGACTAAGAAATAGTATCATAAAAATGATATAAATGAGGTGCAAAATAAAATGGAGGTGACCACAGCTCGGATTGAAGAGGCAGAGGAGAGAATAAGTGAATTAGAAGATAAAATTATGGAAAAAGAGGAAGCTGAGAAAGAGAGATAAAAAAATCCAGGAGTATGAGGGGGAGAATTAGGGAACCAAGTGGTGCAATCAAATGCAACAATATCCATATAATAGGAATTCCAGAAGAGGAAGAGAGAGAGAGAGAAGGGCTGAAGGTGTACTTGAACAAATCATGGCTGAGAACTCTCCTGATCTGGGGAAGGAAAAAGGCATTGAAATCCAAGAGTCACAGAGAACTCCCTTCAGACATAACTTGAAATGATCTTCTGCACAACATATCATAGTGAAACTGGCAAAATACAAGGATAAAGAGAAAATTCTGAAAGCAGCTAGGGATAAACATGCTCTAACATATAAAGGGAGACTGATAAGACTAGTGGCAGACCGATCTACTGAAACTTGGCAGGCCAGAAAGGAATGGCAGGAAATCTTCAATGTGTTGAATAGGAAAAATATGCAGCCGAGAATCCTTTATGCAGCAAGTCTGTCATTTAGAATAGAAGGAGAGATAAAGGTCTTCCCAAACAAACAACAACTGAAGGAATTCATCACCACTAAACCAGCCCTACAAGACATCCTAGGGGGGATTCTGTGAGTGAAATGTTGCAAGGACCACAAAGTACCACAGGCATCACTACAAGCATGAAATCTACAGACATCACAATGACTCTAAACCCATATCTTTCTATAATAACACTGAATGCAAATGGACTAAATGCTCCAACCAAAAGACATAGGGTATCAGAATGGATAAAAAACAAGACCCATCTATTTGCTGTCTATAAGAGACTCATTTTAGACCTGAAGACACCTTCAGATTGAAAGTGGAGAACTATCTATCATGCTACTGGAAGTCAAAGGAAAGCTGGAGTAGCCATACTTATATCAGACAAACTAGACTTTAAATTAAAGGCTGTAACAAGGGATGAAGAAGGGCATTATATAATAATTACAGGGTCTATTCATTAAGAAGAGCTAACAATTATAAATGTCTATGTGCCAAATACAGGAGCCCCCAAATATTTAAAACAATTACAAACATAAGCAAACTTCCTGATAAGAATGTGGTAATTGCAGGGGACTTTAATACTCCACTTACAGTAATGGATAGATCATTTAGTCACAGGATCAATAAAGAAACAAGGGCCCTGAATGATACATTGGATCAGATGGACTTGACAGATGTATTTAGAACTCTGCATCCCAAAGCAACAGAATATACTTTCTTCTCGAGTGCACATGGAACATTCTCCAAGAAAGATCACATACTGACTGGGTCACAAAACAGCCCTTCATAAGTATAAAAGAATTGAGATCATACCATGCACACATTCAGACCACAATGCTATGAAGCTTGAAATCAACCACAGGAAAAAGTCTGGAAAACCTCCAAAAGCATGGAGGTTAAAGAACACCCTACTAAAGAATGAGTGGGTCAACCAGGCAATCAGAGAAGAAATTTAAAAAAAATATGGAAACAAATGAAAATGAAAATACAACAGTCCAAATGCTTTGGGATGCAGCAATAGCAGTCCTGAGAGGAAGATACATTGCAATCCAGCCTATCTCAAGAAACAAGAAAAATCCCAAATACAAAATCTAACAGCACACTTAAAGGAAATAGAAGCAGAACAGCAAAGACACCCTAAACCCAGCAGAATAAGAGAAATAATAAAGATCAGATCAGAAATAAACAATACAGAATCTAAAAACACAGTAGAGCAGATCAATGAAATCAAGAGTTGTTTTTTTGAAAAAATAAACAAAATTGACAAACCTCTAGCCAGGCTTCTCAAAAAGAAAAGGGAGAGGACCCACCCAAATAGATAAAATCATGAATGAAAATAGAATTAGTACAACCAACCCCTCAGAAATACAAGCAATTGTCAGGGAATATAATGAAAAATTATATTCCAACAAACTGGACAACCTGGAAGAAATGGACACATTCCTAAACACCCACACACTTCCAAAACTCAATCAGGAGGAAATAGAAAACTTGAACAGACCCATAACCAGTGAAGAAATTGAATCAGTTATCAAAAATCTCCCAACAAATAACAGTCCAGGACCAGATGGCTTCCTTGGGGAATTCTACCAGACATTGAAAGCAGAGATAATACCTATCATTCTGAAGCTATTCCAAATAATAGAAAGGGAAGGAAAACTTCCAGACTCATTCTATGAAGCCAGAGTTACTTTGATTCCTAAACCAGACAGAGCCCCAGTAAAAAAAGAGAACTACAGGCCAATGTTCTTGATGAATATGGATGCAAAAATTCTCAATAAGATACTAGCAAATCGAATTCAACAGCTTATAAAAAGAATTATTCACCATGATCAAGTGGGATTCATTCCTGGGATGCAGGGCTTGCTCAATATTCACAAATCAATCAACGTGATAATTCACATTAATAAAAGAAAAGATAAGAACCATATGATCCTGTCAATTGATGCAGAAAAAGCATTTGACAAAATTCAGCATCCTTTTTTAATAAAACCCTCGAGAAAGTCGGGATAGAAGGAACATACTTAAACATCATAAAAGCCATTTATGAAAAGCCCACAGCTAATATCATCCTCAATGGGGAAAAACTGAGAGCTTTTTCCCTGAGATCAGGAACACGACAGGGATGTCCACTCTCACCGCTTTTGTTTAACATAGTGTTGGAAGTTCTAGCATCAGCAATCAGACAACAAAAGGAAATCAAAGGCATCAAAATTGGCAAAGATGAAGTCAAGCTTTCACTTTTTGCAGATGACATGATATTATACATGGAACATCCAATAGCCTCCACCAAAAATCTGCTAGAACTGATACATGAATTCAGCAAAGTCGCAAGATACAAAATCAATGTACAGAAATCATTTGCATTCTTCTACACTAATAAAGAAGCAACAGAAAGACAAATAAAGAAACTGATCCCATTTGCAATTGCACCAAGAAGCATAAAATACCTCTGAACAAACCTAACCAAACATGTAAAAGATCTGTATGCTGAAAACTATAGAAAGCTTATGAAGGAAATTGAAGAATCTACAAAGAAATGGAAAAACATTCCGTGCTCATGGATTGGAAGAATAAATATTGTTAAAATGTCAATATTACCCGAAGCTATCTACACATTCAATGCAATCCCAATCAAAATTGCACCAGCATTCTTCTCGAAGCTGGAACAAGCAATCCTAAAATTTGTATGGAACCAGAAAAGACCCCAAATACCCAAAGTAATTTTGAAGAAGACCAAAGCAGGAAGCATCACAATCCCAGACTTTAGCCTCTACTACAAAGTTGCAGTCATCAAGACATCATGGTATTGGCACAAAAACAGACACATAGACCAATGGAATAGAATCGAAACCCCAGAATTGGACCCACAAAAGTATGGCCAAGTAATCTTTGACAAAGCAGGAAAGAACATCCAATGGAAAAGAAGACAGTCTCTAACAAATGGTACTAGCAGAACTGGACAGCAACATGCCGAAGGATGAAACTAGACTACTTTCTTACACCATTCACAAAAATAAACTCAAAATGGGTAGAGGACCTGAATGCGAGACAGGAAACCATCAAAACCCTAGAGGAGAAAGCAGGAAAAGACCTCTCTGACCTCAGCCACAGCAATTTCTTACTTGACACATCCCCAAAGGCAAGGGAATTAAAAGCAAAAATGAACTATTGGGACCTCATGAAGATAAAAATCTTCTGCGTTGCAAAGGAAACAATCAAGGAAACTAAAAGGCAACCAACGGAATGGGAAAAGATATTTGCAAATGACATATCGGACAAAGGGCTAGTATCCAAAATCTATAAAGAACTCACCAAACTCCACACCCAAAAAACAAATAATCCAGTGAAGAAATGGGCAGAAAACATGAATAGACACTTCTCTAATAAAAACAAGCACATGAAAAGATGCTCAATGTCACTCCTCATCAGGGAAATGCAAATCAAAACCACACTCAGATACCACCTCATGCCAGTCAGAGTGGCTAAAATGAACAAATCAGGAGACTATAGATGCTGGAGAGGATGTGGAGAAACGGGAACCCTCTTGCACTGTTGGTGGGAATGCAAATTGGTGCAGCCACTCTGGAAAACAGTGCGGATGTTCCTCAAAAATTAAAAATAGATCTACCCTATGACCCAGCAGTAGCACTGCTAGGAATTTACCCACGGGATACAGGCATTTTGAAGCATCGGGGCACTTGTACCCCAATGTTTATAGTAACACTTTCAATAATAGCCAAATTATGGAAAGAGCCTAAATGTCCATCAACTGATGAATGGATAAAGAAATTGTGGTTTATATACACAATGGAATACTACTTGGCAATGAGAAAGAATGAAATCTGACCTTTTGTAGCAACGTGGATAGAACTGGAGAGTGTTATGTTAAGTGAAATAAGTCATAGAGAGAAAGACAGATACATATGTTTTCACTCTTATGTGGATCCTGAGAAACTTACCAGAAGACCATGGGGGAGAGGAAGAAGAAAAAAAGAAAGTTTAAGGAGGGAGGAGCTAAAGAGACTCTTAAAAACTGAGGACAAACTGAGGGTTGATGGGGTGTGGGAGGGAGGGGGGGTGATGGGTATTGAGGAGGGCACCTGTTGGGATGAATACTGGGTGTTATATGGAAACCAATTTGACAGTAAATTTCATATTTAAAAAAAACCAAAAAACAAAATGTACTTCACATGAATTATAGATTTATGAGAAAGATAAATTTGAAGTCCTGTCAAGGAGTGTGTTCTTTAACCAAAAACTTTATTTATGGATTTCCTTCAAAGTAAGCTCTGTTAAGATATTTTAAATATTTTTTTCATAAAAATTTGATTTACTGCAACATTTGAAGAAGATAACTTCTGTAGAAAGTAAAGCCTCTAACTTTGTAAATTAGTTGGATAATGTGAGCAAGCTTCAGTTATTCACACCATGACATTGCTCCTTCGGTTCTAGGCTACCACTAGAAATCTTTAGATTATAACTTAATTTCCCTTTTCTGTCATGTGTAGAAAGACACATTGCTAGAGTCTTACACATAGAACATGATGTACATGCTTTTGACTGGATGTTCAACTTTATATCATGTGTTTACAGCCTCTGAGAATTTATTTCCTTAAATAATTTGAAAACCAATTTGCCAGGCAGCCTGGGCTAAGTTCCAAGTTGACAAGTGTTCTTTGTCCACACCTGAGAGTCAATCCACATAGAATCCTGATGTAATAATGAAGAATGCCAAAGCTATACTGGTAAAAATGTCATGAATTTTAATTGTATTTGGTGTATTACATTTAGAAATTATTGTTGTAATGTAGTTATTTTGAATTACACTGCATACATAATATAATTTTAACGTTAAAAGATGGTCATCACTGGCAATTAAGCAAATACAATAATGCTGGTGTTTGTGGGCAGAGGAGTTCCATTAAATAATTCTTGGGTGTTTGTTTTTAAAAAATTTTTTTTTTAATTCTTGGGTGTTTATAGAATATTTTGTTTCTAATTTTATTTGGGATCATACTTTAAAAGAACACAGCATGCATTTGAGAGAGTAAAAAATATATGGGAGTTTGCATACAATTTTGTTAGCATTTGGTAGTGATCATTGTATAAATAACAATATTTTTAAAATTTAAAATCACATCTTTAACTGTATGGACTTTTAAAAATCTTGATTACCATGAAACCTTTTAGCCTGAGAAGTCCATACTTTTTACTAAGATGTCACATCTCTTTTTGTGTGGTTGTTGTATCTATGATTGAGGGGCTTCTTTTTTGCTTTTAAGTCTTGTGTTTTGTTAGGATTGAACAAATGATTTTATCTGGGGATCCTGGAATACATAACTCCTATATTTGCTTTCATCATGACAGAAGACTTAGGTTGACTGGGAGAAAATTTCGATTAGTGTATATTTTAAATGGAGTACAGTATCCTTAGAATTACAGTAACTCTACTGATGGGAACAGGAGCAAAATTGATACATGACCTTCCCAGGGCTTCAGCCAGTAGAGAGGGGACCATTTATTTTTAGTGAATTACTGTTTTGAATGTGATGTGCTGTGTAAATTGAGTATAAAATATTATGTCATATAACATGAAGTGATGTCACATCACACAATGTGCATCATGAAAAACAACATCATATAAAACAGCGTGATGTCATTTGATAAAGTGGTGTCATATATCACTGTGTACAATGTGACATCACATAATTAAAGTGTGGTATCATATATCAGATCATGCCATGTAATAAAACAGCATCATATAACATATTCCTTCATTTAAACATCATATCCTAAACACAACATTGACTCTCATTTTCTTTTTTATTTTAATTTTAATTTTTTAAAGGTTTTTATTTAATTATTTTGAGATAGAAAGAGAGAGAGAAGGGGGGAGGGGCAGAGAGAGAGAGAGAGAGAGATGGAGAGAGAATCCCAAGCTGGTTCTGTCAGCACATAGCCCGATGCGGGGCTTGATCTCATGGAACCATTGAGACCATGACCTAAGCTGAAATCAAGTTGGATGCTTAAGCAACTGAGCCATCCACGTGCCCCTCATTTTATTTTTTAAGTTATCACAAAGAAAGACTGATTTTTCCTTTTGATATGAAGTTTTATGAATTTTAACAAAGATGCATATTTATGTAACCACCACTACAATTGGAATGCAGAACAGTTTCATCACCCAAAAATACTTCAAAGTTACCCTTTTGTAGTCACCACCTGTCTTAATCCCAGCAACTCCTGATCTGTTTCCTATCACTATAATTTTGTCTTTTGGAGAATGTCATACATATGTAGTCAGAGTATATGCAAACTTTGAGATTTGCTTCTCTCACACAGTATAAAGCCTTTCAAATTCATCCAAGTTGCTGTGTGTACAGTAGTTCATTCTTTTTGTTGCTGACTAGTCTTCCATGGTATGGATATAGTTTGTTTATCCATTCACCCATTGAAGGACATTTGGATTATTTCCAGTTTTTGGTGATTGTGGTGATTGTGAGTAGACTACTCCAAATATTCATGTACATGACCTTGTGTCCACTTAAGTTTTCACTTCTCTTGGGTAAATTACCTAAGTGTGGGACTGCTGGGTCATATGGTGAGTGTATATTCAGCTTTAAAAGAAACTGCTGCACCATTTTCTAGATTGGCTGTAGCACTTTGTGCTCTCACAGCAGTACATGGGATTTCCGACTTTTCCACATCCTCTAGTGTTTGACATGGTTAGACTCCCACCCCTGGAGTTCCACAATGCCTTGTAGAAGCCTTAGATCTAGAACTCACATGTTATTCTAATCATTTGTTTGTGTCTCTGCCCCCGGGTTATCCTCTTTGCCCAAGCTAGACCCAAGGGCGTGGTCCACGTCTGCTAAATTTTTCTCTCTTCAGTGCCTTGTATAAATGCCTGACACATTAATGGATATAAGATATAGGATTACATAATGTACGAACAAACTTCTTATTGATTAGTATAATTCCAACTTAATTATTTTAAGAATTTTAGATGTGGCTGACTTAACTTGGATTCTGTAAAGAGCAAAGCCTGGAGCAAAGGCTTGTGTGTGAGATTTTCACTGGGGAGTATGATTCCTGGGAAGAGAAGTGAAGGATAGGGAAACAGAGTAATGTCAGGCAAATGTGAAAAACACTACACTGTGGAAACATGGAAGCAGAGTTGTGAAGAGAGTGAGCCCAAACAAGGCTGCATCATCATCTGTCTACCAATGTGGGCCACTGGTTGCTCTATCCCATAGGATTGTCTTAGGAAAAGTATGAAATATGTCTCAGGTCTGTCTGTGGGGTTGTGTGGGAGAGTGGAGGCATTTACCTATTGGGTCCCATAACCCATTGGTCCAAGTTCCTCCCCATTGAATGCTATCTTGCAAATGTATACAGCTGGTACATGCACAAAGGTCAAGCAACAGAAAAGCTACAGTTGAGAAGTAGGTGCATGGGTTCAAAACAGACTATATCAGAGTGCATCTGTATGAGGGCACATCCACATAGAGCTGGCTACTGCCACAGGCTTCAAGTGAGAGACAGGAGAGCTTTGAGTATCCCAAGGGTGCAAGAAGTGCTACAATAATGAAGAAAGAAAAGGTACCTGTCCTTTTATGTGCATCTGGCAAATAGATAGTTCCCCTAAGTGCAAGGATCTTTATCTCACAACATATGCTAGAATTAACTCTAGTCTGCTCATTTGTTACACACAGGTCTACAGTCCCTACAGGAAATTCTTGGTATAAGATATGTTTCAAAATTCTGATATCTTTGTATGTTACAAAGATAATTCAGTGCACATACTGAATTATATATAATATAACACCCCCAAGAGATTCGGGGCCAGTACCTTGTCATCTAAGAATTGGTATTTCTGGAGTGAAACATGAATATTTATACAAGGTGGGATAAATTAAGACCACAAATTGCCTCATTTCAGTTCAACTCAGATTTTATTAAATTTTGACATAAAACTTACAATAAAAAGTTTTGCTCTTCTGAACTTTAGGATTTCATAATTGTAATTGATGAGGAAACTATGAGTCAGTGAGCCAGCTTCAAAATGTTGTCTTTGGACTTACAATTTATAACTTCATTAGCAGTTTTCTAGGTCTCCTTTGATGATTAGTTCAGGATGTCTCCCTAAGCTCTCTCACAATATGTTTGATTAGGTTTCAGTTCTGGAAATTTTTCTATAATTATTTCCCTGATTATGATTTTGAAATTGCCAGTGTTCTCACTGACCCTTGGTGTCCTATTGTTGAGCAATTTTATTGTCTTTGTTTAAGTATTTTTAGCTACCAATAAAGCAACCTACTTGTTCAGTCTTAAGCAAAATAAAGGATTATTGGAATCATACTGGGTTCACTGGCAGACTGCAGGGGATGATGGGTCCTGGGCAGGGGGCAGACTCAGGAAAAAGAAAGACATCCTGACAAAGGGCATGTTCCTGTTTTCCACACACCCTTCATTCTCTACTCACAGCCTCATGCTTCTCCATACAACATTTTCTCATCTTTTTTCTGTTCACAGCAGAATAGAGATGATTTGATTTGTAGAATCTCACTTACAGAAACACAGAGAGAAAAGGCTATTTTGATTTCTAGATTCCCTGATGAAGAGTTTGATTGGCCCAGGTTCGCTTAGCTTTCTTTTCTAACCTAGAGATTATGACCAAGAGGACAGGGGCCACATGTTTTATACTGGAGTGGCTGGAGGTATAGTGCTTAGAGGAAGGATGGAGTCATTGTGAACTGGACAGAGATCTCCAAAACTTCCTAATTTGTTTCTCAGGTACTCTGATTTCTAGGAAGTAATTCATTTCAATTATATCATTCATGTATTAATTAAGTCATGCATTATGGCATTTGTACAACAAATGCAGGTAGTGGTTTAGGGGCTGGGTGTAAGGTGGTGAACAAAAATACTAAGTCACTGCTTTCATTGGTCTCTCATTCTGGAAGGGAGATGGGTCTATACTGATTTACAAGAGGTGGAATGAGGGCTCCACAGCTAATTTAGACACAGATCTTTAGAGCTCTTATAGTCTGATGCAAAGGCAGGCAAGTTTACAAAGTTATAAAGCCAAATATGATCACTTCCATAATCAAGGTACAGAGGAACTGCTATCAATGTCAAAATGAAAGAGAGATAGAAGTAGGAGGGGGTAAGGAAATGGAAGAAAAGGAGGAGGAAGAGGAGAAGAGGAGGAACAGGAGGAAGAAGAGGAAGAGGTGGAAGAGATCACATCCAATTGAAAAGGCAGGGGAAATGCCTCTTGGAGGAGGCAGCATTTGCCATGGACTTTGACAAAAGAGTATGATTCCAAAGGTTGGGGATGAGATTAAAAATTTCATCCAGATGGAACAAGTTGAGCAAATACAAGGAAGAAAGTGACCCTTGTAGAAATTCCAATCAAAAGCAGTAACAGTTGGCCCGCGGTGACCCATAGTATATGCCTGGCAACTGGATGATTGCGTCGCAAGAAATAGTTCAGCAGCACCTTCATGTTGAGCAGGTGGTTAAGAAATGTCATTGTTCTAAGTGAGCTCAGAAACTCAGCAGCCCATAGGATGGATCTGTTCTTTTTATGGCTGAGAGGATTTGACCAGGTTGTCTACTAGCCGACATGTTATCAAACCATAAACTTAGATTGGTAATGTGAAATTTTACATTATAACAAGGATACCAGTGTATTAGTTTAGTGTCCCCTGTTGAGGGGACAGTGTATCTGGGTCTTGGGGTTAGTCAAAAGATTTGAGTGTTTCATGGCATCATGCTGTGATGCCTGTGAGTGACATATGAGGAATTGAGCCTTTAAGTAAGTCACATGGTTATCTTGTCAGTGAGGGCTGAGATAATCTAGTTTTGAGGGTCTTCTCAGGACTCTTCTGCCTCAAAGAAAGGCTTTTTCTTCCTATGGCTTCAAAGTAGACCTAAGTGAATTGTGGCACTCATCTGGGTTGGAAGGATGGTTTGGGCTCAGACACAGTGAGGTGGGAGAAGGGGGAAAACAAATGGAGAAGACAGTGAGGAAATCTCCAGTGGCTGAGAAATTTAGGAAACCTGATCCATCACTATGAATGGAAATTGTTACATGCATTTTGTGTCAACCTGATAATAAAAATATTTAAGTCCCTAGATAGATCCTTCCTAGTTTTTATTAAGTATTCATCTTAAATGAAAGTAATTATCAATGTGATAATTTGGAATGATTATAAATAGAACAAATAAGTCTTAGCTTTTAAAAATCAGAGTAAAGTACCTATTTTCCTTATTAATCTCAACATGGGTAAAATTACTACATTCCCCATTACACTGAAGAAATGAAATCATGAGAGAGAGAGAAGGAGAGAGAGAGAGAGAGAGAGAGAGACAGAGACAGAGAGAGAGAGAGAGAGAGAGAGAGAGGAAGAGGAGGAGGAAAAAGAAGGAGGTAAGAAGAGGGAGAAGGAGAGAGAGAGAGAATGGCTTAGATTTTTTAAATTAAGATATGGAAATCACTACCATAAATTTCATATTTTTGTATAATTCAGTGTTTTTTAATATATTCACAAAGTTGTACAACCACTGCCACCATCAAATTCCAGGACATTTTCCTCACCCTCAGATAACCTCACACCGATTAGCAGCCACCATTTCTCCTCACATTGCACCCTACACCTCCCTCCAATCCCTGGCAACTGATAATCCTACTTTCTGACTGTATGGACTTGCCTATTCTGGACATCTTGTATAAATGGAATTATTCAACGTGTGGTCTTTTGTGTCTTAGCATAATGATTTAAAGATTCATCCATGTGGCAACATGTTTTAATACTTCATTACATTTTATATATGGCTGAATAATATTCCATTTTCTAAGCTGTACCATAATTTATCTGTTAATTGACTGATGGACATTTTGTTTTTTCCAATTTTTGGTTATATGAATAATGATGCTATGAACATTTGTGTATGAGTTTTTGTGTGGACATATGTTTTAAGTTCTCTTGGATGTATACTTACGAATGGTATACACTACACTTTACCTGTTTTTTTAACTGGCTTATTTGTCTTATTGAACTATAAAGTTCTTCATATAGTCCAGATACTAGTCCCTCATCAGATATGTGATTAGTAAACACTTTCTTGTATTCTGTGGATTTTCTTTTTGCTTTTCTTGATGGTGTCCTTTGAAACACAAAAGGTTTTTATTGTGATGAAGTCCAATTTATCTGTTTGTTTCTTTTTTTCCTTGTGCTTTTAGGGTTATATCTAACAAACCATTGCCTAATCCAAAGTCATGAAGATATGTACCTCTGCTTTCTTTTAGTGTTTTATAATTTTATTTCTTCCAGTTAGGAAGATCCATTATTTTTATATATGTTATGAGGAGTGGTCTTTTCTATATAGGAAGTGGTTTAATTACTAATACAATCTTTGTTGTTGTTTTTTTTTTAAACCTTTCCCTCAGTTTTATTGGGAAATAATTGGCACATTGCTGTATAAGTTTAGGGCACACAGCATGATGGTTTGACTTACATGTATTGTGAAAAGATTACCACAGTAGGTTCAGCTAATATTTATTTTCTCTTATAGATACAATAAAAACAAAAGAAAGAAGAAAAGTTTAATAAAGGAAGAAAAATTTCCTCCTTGTGATGAGAACTCTTAGAATTTACTCTCCTAACAATTTTTGTGTATATCATACAGCAGTGTTAGCTATAGTCTTCATATTCTGTATTATATCCCTAGGATTTTTTTAATCTTATAATGAAAAATTCAACTCTTTAATCAAATAGATATATTCAGATTTTTATTTCTTCAGTCAGTTTCAGTAGTTTGTGTCTTTTTAGGAATTTGACAGCTTTAGGTTATTTAAGTAAGATTTTTTTCAAAGGATTACAAGCATATCTTGTAGATATTGTAGGTTCAGTTCCAGATCACTGCAATAAATCAAATATCATAATAAAGCAAGTCAAATGCATTTTTTGGTTTCCCAGTGCATGGAAAATTATGTTTGCATTACACTGTAGTCTATTAAGTGTGCAATAGCATTATGTCTAAAAAAAAGTATACATTAATTGAAAAATATTGCTAAAAAATGCCACCATCATTTGGGCTTTTAGCAGGTCACAATCATTGATCACAGATTACTATAACAAATATAATAAACATTAATGTAAAAGCTTGAAATATTGTGAGAATTACCAAGGTGTGACACAGAGACCTGAAGTGAGAAAATACTGTTGGAAAAATGGTGCTGATAGTCTTGCTCGATTCAGGGTTTCCACAAACCTTCAATTTGTAAAAAATGCAGTATCAAAGAAATTCAATCAAGTAAAATGCAATAAAATGAGGTTTACCTATATGTTATAATCTTTTTAAATTCAGTAAAGTCAGTAGTAATGTCCCTACTTTTCTTGGTCAGTTTAGCTAAAGGTTTATCAATTTTATTGCTCTTTTTTTAGAATAAACTTTTGGTTGTTTTTTTTTCTATTATTTTTTTCTGTTATTTGTTTCATTATATCCATTCTCATCTTTATTATTTCCTTTCCTCTGCTTGCTTTAGGTTTAGTTTGCTGCTTTTTTTTTTTTTTTTTTTTTTTTAGTTCTTACCATGAAAGATTAGATTATCCACCTGAGATCTTTCCTTTTTTTGAATGAAGGTGTTTACAACTGTAAATTTCCCTCTTAGTACTACTTTGCTGCATTCCAAATTTATTGTTATGTGTTTTCATTTCCACTCATCTCAAGTATTGTCTAATTTCATTATAATTTCTTCTTTGACCCATTGGTTTAAAGAGTGTGTTGTTCACTCAGGGAAGACTAATCCCCATAACATTTGGTTTAAAAACCAGAGAGGCTGATTTCTGTGAATTTATAAAACCAGTGGTACTTGGAGCCTGGAGTTTAAAAGTCTGCTGAGTCAGCACTGAGTGAACCTTGGGTGAGTGATAGCTGGGTTGCTGCCCTTAAAGAGACTGCAACTTGTGTGGAGAGGCAGCATAAAAATAGCAGTTCACACAATGATGGGAGCAAACAGGAGGCAGATCTTGTCATACTAATTTTGGAGCATGTTTAGGGGCTTCTCTGAAAATGAGGGAACTAGCAGGTGCCATTTTCCTCCCCTACCCCCCTAGCATAAGCACAGAGTTGCCTGTGAGAGGCAGGGCTGTACAGACACTTGCTACCTAACCCATTAGCCATGTACCATGCACCCAAGTTCACATGAGGACTGGCCCATTCCAGGCCTGCTAGCTTTGGCTCTGGGTCAGAGCAAGTTTTGTTAAAGCTGCACATGCTTTCTGATCAGACGCTCAGTACACAGCTGCTGCAGGGCACTGTGCAGTCCACCACTGTCCCTACACTGCACCTAGCTGTGTGCCTCCGACCACCTTGCATATCTCACTCAGGCATGTACTTCCAGCCACCATTTCATGCTATGCCAAGGCTACCTTGCCTGTAGAACCCAGCTGAGTGCCCCCAGCAACCATAGCACACCGTGCTCAGCCACATATGTGTGGTACACCCAGCAGCCAGGTGCATGGCTGCCCCTGCCCAGCCACCACACTATGTCCAACCACATACCCCAGCCACCTTCACATGCTAGGTCCGGCTGTGCCAGTCTCCATGCATACCTTAGCTGTCATAGTGCTTTGAGGGATATAGCATAGGACTAGTGGACTAGTGAGAATTTTGCTAATACTGCTGCCCCCTTAGAGCTGGCCTGCCTGGGTCCCACTAACACTGCCTGCCTGGGTCCCACTAACACCACAGAGAGCAAGCACAGCCCACAACAGTCAGAGAGTCAGTGCAGATGACTGCACTGAAAGGAAAAGTGACTCTAGATACAATAGCAGGAGGTAAGCAACACGCATAGGATATTTTCCTGAAGTGCCAGGTTCTGGTGAACGGGGGACACCGCGCTGCAGGGGCTCCAGGATGTCTTCTTTATAAAGTTACTATTTTCAAGAGCAGAAGAGACACAGCTGACCTTAACACAGCAGACAAAATGAGGATATAGAGTTTATCTGAAATAAAAGAACAGGACAAGACCATAGCCACAGATCTAAGTAACATGCATGATAGAGAACTTAAAGCAATAATAATAAAGATACTCCTTGGGTGTGAGAAAAAAATGGAAGACATCAGTGAGACCCTTAACACAGAGATAAGGAATAACATAGCAGAGAGAAATGGCATAATAAATAAAATGAGAAACACACTTGATGGAATGGAATGGCCAGCTGGAAGAAGCAGAGGAATGATTTAATGACCAAGAAGACCACAGTAATGGAAAGAAGTCAGTGGAACAGAAGAGAGAGATAAGAATTATGCAAAAGAATAGAAGGAGAATTAAGTGACTCCCTCAAATGTAATGACATTTGTATTATAGGAGTCCCAGAAGAAGAGGAGACAGAAAATGGGGCAGAAAATGTATTTGAAGAAATAATAGTTGACAACCCCCCCCCCCCCATTAGGGGAAAGAAACAGATACCCAGATGCAGGAGGCAAAGAGAACCCCCAGCAAAATTTTAAAAAGCAGATCCACACCAAGACATATTGTAATTAAATTGGCAAAATATAATGATAAAGAAAAAAATCTTAAAAGCAGCAGGACAAAATAAGTCATTAACATACAGGTGAAAACTGATAACACTAGCAGGAGATTTTTTCAACAGAAACATTGCAAGCCAGAAGGGAGTGGCATGATATATTCAAAGCGTTGAATGGGAAAAATTTACAGCCAGTAATACTCTATTCAGCAAGGCTATCATTCAGAATAGTAAGAAAGATAAGGAGTTTCCGAGACAAACAAAAACCAAAGGAGTTCATGACCACTAAACCAGTTCTGCAAGAAATATTTAAAGGGGACCCTTTGTGTGGAAAGGAGAGACCATAAGAGATAGTACTGAGGTAGGAAACACAAAAGCAGTACACATGAATATTTCTGTAAAAAATAAGTCAAGGAACTTATAGAAAAGAATATGGAATATAATAAAATATACCTAAAATGTGAAGAGAGGGGAAAAGATTTGGTTCAAACTTAAATGACCATCAACATAATATAGATTGTTATTTGCAGAAAATGTTATATGCAAACCTAATGGTAAGCACAAATCAAAAGTCACTAATAAATATGGAAGAATAAGGAGAAAGAAATCCAATATATCACTAAAGAAAATCAGCAAACCATGAAAAAAAAGAAAGACAAGAAAGGAACAGAGAGACTCTTCAGATACAATCACAAAACAAGTAATAAAATGGCACTAAGTATGTATCTATCAAAATTACTTTGAATATAAATGGACTAAATGCTCCAATCAAAAGAGACAGGGTGACAAAATGGATGAAAAAGACCAACAAGATCCATCTATATGCTGCCTACAAAAGACCATTTTAGACCCAAAGACACTCGCAGCTTGAAAGTGAGAGGATAGGGGGTTCCGGAAGATGGCGGCGTAGGAGGACGCAGGGCTCACAGCGCGTCCTGCCGATCACTTAGATTCCACCTACACCTGCCTAAAGAACCCAGAAAACCGCCAGAGGATTAGCAGAAGGGAGTCTCCGTAGTCAAGCGCAGACTAGAGGCCCACGGAAGAGGGTAGGAAGGGCGGCGAGGTGGTGCGCGCTCCACGGACTGGCGGGAGGGAGCCGGGGCGGAGGGGCGGCTCGCCGGCCAAGCAGAGCCCCCGAGTCTGGCTGGCAAAAGCGGAGGGGCCGGACAGACTGTGTTCCGACAGCAAGCGCGACTTAGCGTCTGGGAGGTCATAAGTTAACAGCTCTGCTCGGAAAGCGGGAAGGCTGGAGGACAAAGGGAGGGAGAGCTGCTGAGCCCCCGGACGGCAGAGCTCAGCTTGGCGGGGAACAAAGGCGCCAGCGCCATCTCCCCCGCCCATCCCCCAGCCAAAATCCCAAAGGGACCCAGTTCCTGCCAGAGAACTTGCTCGCTCCGCGCAAACACCCAACTCTGTGCTTCTGCGGAGCCAAACCTCCGGTAGCGGATCTGACTCCCTCCCGCTGCCACAGGGCTCCTCCTGAAGTGGATCACCTAAGGAGAAGCGAGCTAAGCCTGCCCCTCCAGCCCCCGTGCACCTTGCCTACCCACCCCAGCTAATACGCCAGATCCCCAGCAACACAAGCCTGGCAGTGTGCAAGTAGCCCAGACTGGCCACGCCACCCCACAGTGAATCCCGCCCCTAGGAGAGGGGAAGAGAAGGCACACACCAGTCTGACTGTGGCCCCAGCAGTGGGCTGGGGGCAGACATCGGGTCGGACTGCGGCCCCGCCCACTAACTCCAGTTATACACCACAGCACAGGGGAAGTGCACTGCAGGTCCTCACCACGCCAGGGGCTCTCCAAAATGACCAAACGGAAGAATTCCCCTCAGAAGAATCTCCAGGAAATAACAACAGCTAATGAACTGATCAAAAAGGATTTAAATAATATAACAGAAAGTGAATTTAGAATAATAGTCATAAAATTAATTGCTGGGCTTGAAAACAGTATACAGGACAGCAGAGAATCTCTTGCCACAAAGATCGAGGGACTAAGGAAGAGTCACGAGGAGTTGAAAAACGCTTTAAACGAATTGCAAAACAAAATGGAATCCACGATGGCTCGGCTTGAAGAGGCAGAGGAGAGAATAGGTGAACTAGAAGATAAAGTTATGGAGAAAGAGGAAGCTGAAAGAAAGAGAGATAAAAAAATCCAGGAGTATGAGGGGAAAATTAGAGAACAAAGTGATACACTAAAAAAAAATAATATACGCATAATTGGTATCCCAGAGGAGGAAGAGAGAGGGAAGGGTGCTGAAGGGGTACTTGAAGAAATTATAGCTGAGAACTTCCCTGAACTGGGGAAGGAAAAAGGCATTGAAATCCAAGAGGCACAGAGAACTCCCTTCAGACGTAACTTGAATCGATCTTCTGCACGACATATCATAGTGAAACTGGCAAAATACAAGGATAAAGAGAAAATTCTGAAAGCAGCAAGGGATAAACGTGCCCTGACATATAAAGGGAGACCTATAAGACTCGTGACTGATCTCTCCTTTGAAACTTGGCAGGCCAGAAAGGCTTGGCACGATATCTACAGTGTGCTAAACAGAAAAAATATGCAGCTGAGAATCCTTTATCCAGCAAGTCTGTCATTTAGAATAGAAGGAGAGATAAAGGTCTTCCCAAACAAACAAAAACTGAAGGAATTTGTCACCACGAAACCAGCCCTACAAGAGATCCTAAGGGGGATCCTGTGAGACAAAGTACCAGAGACATCACTACAAGCATAAAACATACAGACATCACAATGACTCTAAACCCATATCTTTCTATAATAACACTGAAGGTAAATGGATTAAATGCGCCAACCAAAAGACATAGGGTATCAGAATGGATAAAAAAACAAGACCCATCTATTTGCTGTCTACAAGAGACTCATTTTAGATCTGAGGACACCTTTAGATTGAGAGTGAGGGGATGGAGAACTATTTATCATGCTCCTGGAAGCCAAAAGAAAGCTGGAGTAGCCATACTTATATCAGACAAACTAGACTTTAAATTAAAGGCTGTAACAAGAGATGAAGAAGGGCATTATATAATAATCACAGGGTCTATCCACCAGGAAGAGCTAACTATTATAAATGTCTATGCGCCAAATACCCGAGCCCCCAGATATATAAAACAATTACTCATAAACATAAGCAACCTTATTGATAAGAATGTGGTCATTGCAGGGGACTTTAACACCCCACTTACAGAAATGGATAGATCATCTAGACACACAGTCAATAAAGAAACAAGGGCCCTGAATGCTACATTGGATCAGATGGACTTGACAGATATATTTAGAACTCTGCATCCCAAAGCAACAGAATATACTTTCTTCTCGAGTGCACATGGAACATTCTCCAAGATAGATCATATACTGGGTCACAAAACAGCCCTTCATAAGTTTACAAGAATTGAAATTATACCATGCATACTTTCAGACCACAATGCTAGGAAGCTTGAAATCAACCACAGGAAAAAGTCTGGAAAACCTCCAAAAGCATGGAGGTTAAAGAACACCCTACTAACGAATGAGTGGGTCAACCAGGCAATTAGAGAAGAAATTAAAACATATATGGAAACAAACGAAAATGAAAATACAACAATCCAAACGCTCTGGGATGCAGCGAAGGCAGTCCTGAGAGGAAAATACATTGCAATCCAGGCCTATCTCAAGAAACAAGAAAAATCCCAAATACAAAATCTAACAGCACACCTAAAGGAAATAGAAGCAGAACAGCAAAGGCAGCCTAAACCCAGCAGAAGAAGAGAAATAATAAAGATCAGAGCAGAAATAAACAATATAGAATCTAAAAAAACTGTAGAGCAGATCAACGAAACCAAGAGTTGGTTTTTTGCAAAAATAAACAAAATTGACAAACCTCTAGCCAGGCTTCTCAAAAAGAAAAGGGAGATGACCCAAATAGATAAAATCATGAATGAAAATGGAATGATTACAACCAATCCCTCAGAGATACAAACAATTATCAGGGAATACTATGAAAAATTATATGCCAGCAAATTGGACAACCTGGAAGAAATGGACAAATTTCTAAACACCCACACTCTTCCAAAACTCAATCAGGAGGAAATAGAAAGCTTGAACAGACCCATAACCAGCGAAGAAATTGAATCAGTTATCAAAAATCTCCCAACAAATAAGAGTCCAGGACCAGATGGCTTCCCAGGGGAGTTCTACCAGACATTTAAAGCAGAGATAATACCTATCCTTCTCAAGCTATTCCAAGAAATAGAAAGGGAAGGAAAACTTCCAGACTCATTCTATGAAGCCAGTATTACTTTGATTCCTAAACCAGACAGAGACCCAGTAAAAAAAGAGAACTACAGGCCAATATCCCTGATGAATATGGATGCAAAAATTCTTAATAAGATACTAGCAAATCGAATTCAACAGCATATAAAAAGAATTATTCACCATGATCAAGTGGGATTCATGCCTGGGATGCAGGGCTGGTTCAACATTCGCAAATCGATCAACGTGATACATCACATTAACAAAAAAAAAGAGAAGAACCATATGATCCTGTCAATCGATGCAGAAAAGGCCTTTGACAAAATCCAGCACCCTTTCTTAATAAAAACCCTTGAGAAAGTCGGGATAGAAGGAACATACTTAAAGATCATAAAGGCCATTTATGAAAAGCCCACAGCTAACATCATCCTCAATGGGGAAAAACTGAGAGCTTATTCCCTGAGATCAGGAACACGACAGGGATGCCCACTGTCACCGCTGCTGTTTAATATAGTGCTGGAAGTTCTAGCATCAGCAATCAGACAACAAAAGGAAATCTAAGGCATCAAAATTGGCAAAGATGAAGTCAAGCTTTCGCTTTTTGCAGATGACATGATATTATACATGGAAAATCCGATAGACTCCACAAAAAGTCTGCTAGAACTGATACATGAATTCAGCAAAGTTGCAGGATACAAAATCAATGTGCAGAAATCAGTTGCATTCTTATACACTAACAATGAAGCAACAGAAAGACAAATGAAGAAACTGATCCCATTCACAATTGCACCAAGAAGCATAAAATACCTAGGAATAAATCTAACCAAAGATGTAAAAGATCTGTATGCTGAAAACTATAGAAAGCTTATGCAGGTAATTGAAGAAGATATAAAGAAATGGAAAGATATTCCCTGCTCATGGATTGGAAGAATAAATATTGTCAAAATGTCAATACTACCCAAAGCTATCTACACATTCAATGCAATCCCAATCAAAATTGCACCAGCATTCTTCTCGAAACTAGAACAAGCAATCCTAAAATTCATATGGAACCACAAAAGGCCCCGAATAGCCAAAGTAATTTTGAAGAAGAAGACCAAAGCAGGAGGCATCACAATCCCAGACTTTAGCCTCTACTACAAAGCTGTCATCATCAAGACAGCATGGTATGGGCATAAAAACAGACACATAGACCAATGGAATAGAATAGAAACCCCAGAACTAGACCCACAAACGTATGGCCAACTCATCTTTGACAAAGCAGGAAAGAACATCCAATGGAAAAAAGACAGTCTCTTTAACAAATGGTGCTGGGAGAACTGGACAGCAACATGCAGAAGGTTGAAACTAGACCACTTTCTCACACCATTCACAAAAATAAACTCAAAATGGATAAAGGACCTGAATGTGAGACAGGAAACCATCAAAACCTTAGAGGAGAAAGCAGGAAAAGACCTCTCTGACCTCAACCGTAGCAATCTCTTACTCGGCACATCCCCAAAGGCAAGGGAATTAAAAGCAAAAGTGAATTACTGGGACCTTATGAAGATAAAAAGCTTCTGCACAGCAAAGGAAACAACCAACAAAACTAAAAGGCAACCAACGGAATGGGAAAAGATATTTGCAAATGACACATCGGACAAAGGGCTAGTATCCAAAATCTATAAAGAGCTCATCAAACTCCACACCAGAAAAACAAATAACCCAGTGAAGAAATGGGCAGAAAACATGAATAGACACTTCTCTAAAGAAGACATCCGGATGGCCAACAGGCACATGAAAAGATGTTCAACGTCGCTCCTTATCAGGGAAATACAAATCAAAACCACACTCAGATACCACCTCACGCCAGTCAGAGTGGCCAAAATGAAGAACTCAGGAGACTATAGATGCTGGAGAGGATGTGGAGAAACAGGAACCCTCTTGCACTGTTGGTGGGAATGCAAATTGGTGCAGCCGCTCTGGAAAGCAGTGTGGAGGTTCCTCAGAAAATTAAAAATAGACCTACCCTATGACCCAGCAATAGCACTGCTAGGAATTTATCCAAGGGATACAGGAGTACTGATGCATAGGGGCACCTGTACCCCAATGTTTATAGCGGCACTCTCAACAATAGCCAAATTATGGAAAGAGCCTAAATGTCCATCAACTGATGAATGGATAAAGAAATTGTGGTTTATATACACAATGGAATACTACGTGGCAATGAGAAAAAATGAAATATGGCCTTTTGTAGCAACATGGATGGAACTGGAGAGTGTGATGCTAAGTGAAATAAGCCATACAGAGAAAGACAGATACCATATGGTTTCACTCTTATGTGGATCCTGAGAAACATAACAGAAACCCATGGGGGAGGGGAAGGAAAAAAAAAAAAAAAAAAAAAAGAGGTTAGAGTGGGAGAGAGCCAAAGCATTAGAGACTGTTAAAAACTGAGAACAAACTGAGGGTTGATGGGGGGTGGGAGGGAGGGCAGGGTGGGTGATGGGTATTGAGGAGGGCACCTTTTGGGATGAGCACTGGGTGTTGTATGGAAACCAATTTGACAGTAAATTTCATATATTAAAAAAAAAAAAAAAGAAAAAGAAAGTGAGAGGATAGAGAAACATTTATCATGCAAATGAATGTGAAAAGAAAGCCAGAGTAGCAATACTAATATCAGACAGAGTAGATTTTAAAACAAAAGCTGTAACAGAGACAAAGGAGGACACTATATAATAATAAAAGGTAAAATCCAAGAAGAAGATATAACAATTTTAAATATTTATGCCTCCCACTTGGGAGTACCCAAATATACAGAAACAATTAATAACAAATATAAAGGAACTTACTGATAGTAATACAATAATAGTAAGGACCTAACACCCTACTTATATCAATGGACAGATCATCCAAGCAGAAAATTAACCAGAAAACAATGGCTTTGAATGACACACTGGAGTAGATGGATTTAACAGATATTTTCAGAACATTCCATCCTAAAAAAGTAGAGTATATATTATTTTCAAGTGCACATGAAACATTCTCCAGAATATATCACATATTAGCCCAAGAAACAAACCTTAACAAATTCACAATACCATGCATCTTTTCTGACCACAACACTATGAAACTTGAAGTCAACCACAAGAAAATTATCTGGAAAAACCACAAATACCTGTAGGTTAAATACCATACTACTAAAGAATTAATGAGTGAACCAGTAAATCAAAGAAAAAATAAAAAAGTACATGGAAACAAATGAAAATGAAAACAGAACAGTCCAAAACCTCTGGGATACAGCAAAAGTGGTTCTAAGAGGGAAATTTACAGCAATACTGGTATACATCAATAAGTAAGAAAAATATCAAACAATCTAACCTTGCACCTACGAGAGCCAGAAGAAGAACAACAAACAAAACCTAAATTCAGTAGATAGAAGGAAATTAGATTAGAGCAGAAATAAATGCTATAGAAAGTAAAAAGACAATAGAACAGATAAATACAACCAGGATCTTGCTCTTTAAAAATATCAAATAAAATGATAAACCTCTAGCCAGACTTACCAAGAAAAAAAATAGAAAGGACTCAAATAAATAAGATCACAAATGAGAGAGAAAAACTATCAACACCACAGAAATACAATCATAAGAGAATATTATGAAAAGCAATATGTCAACAAATTAGCCTTGAAGAAATGTATAAATTCCTAAAACATATAAACTACCACAGCTGAAACAGGAAGAAATAGAAAATTTGAACAGACCAATAACCAGCAAGGAAATTGAGTCAGTAATCAAAAACTCCCAATAAATGAAAGTCCAGGGCCAGATGGTTTTACATGTGAATTCCACCACACATTTAAAGAAGTTAATACTTATTCTTCTTAAACTATTCCAAAAGATAGAAAAGGAAGGAAAAATTTCAAATTCTTTCTATGAGGCCAGCATTAACCCAGTACCAAAACTAGATAAAGACACCACTAAAAATGAGAAATACATGCCAATATCCCTGATGAACATAGATGCAAAAAAACTCTCAGCAAAATTCTAGCAAATCAAATTTAATAATATATTTTAAAAAATCATTCACCATGATCAAGTGGAATTTATTCCTGAGTTGCAAGTGTGGTTGAATATTCACAAATCAATCATTGTGATACATCACCTCGATATGAGAAAGGAAAGGAACCATATGATAATTTCAATAGACACAGAGAAGGCATTTGACAAAGTACAACATCCATTGATTATAAAAACCCTCAACAAAGTAGGGTTAGAAGGAACATACCTCAACATAATAAAGGCCATATATGAAACATCCACAGTTAGCATAGTCCTTCATGGGGAAAAACTGAGATCTTCTCCTCTGTGATCAGGAACAAGAAAAGTTGTCTATTCTCACCACTTTTATTCAACATAGTATTACGAGTCCTGACTACAGCAAGCAGACAACAGAAAGAAATAAAAGGTATGCAAATCAATAAGGAAAAGTAAAACTTTCACCTTGTGCAGATGACATCATACTGTTTATAGAAAACCCAGAAGACTCCACCAAAAAATGCTAAACCTGACAAATTCAGTAAAGTTGCAGGATACAAAATCAATATACAGAAGTCTATTGTATTTACATATGCTAATAATTAAACAACAGAAAGAGAAATTAAGAAAATTATCCCATTTACAATTGCACCAAAAATAACTAGGAATAAACCTGACCAAAGAGGTGAAAGTAAAAAACACTGATGAAAGGAATAGGAAGATGTTTTGTGCACATGGATTGGAAGAACAAATGTTGTTACAATTTCTATACCACCCAAAGAAATATATAGATTTAATTCAATCCATATCAAAATACCACCAGCATTTTTTACAGAGCTAGAACAAAGAATCCTAAAATTTGTGAGGAATCACAAAAGACCTACAATAGCCAAAGCAATCTTGAAAAAGAAAAGCAAAGCTGGAGATATCACAGTTCTAGACTTAAAGTTATATTGTATAGCTGTACTGATTAAAACACTATGGTACTGGCACAAAAATAGAGCATAGATCAATAGAACAGAGCAGAGAACTTAGAAATAAAGCCACAGTTATATGGCTAATTAATCTTTGAGAAGGCACAGAAGAATATCCAATGGGAGAAAGACAATCTATTCAACAAATGATGTTGGGAAAACTGGATAGCAACATGCAAAAAAACGAAACTGTATCACTTTATTACACCATACACAAAAATAAATTCACAATGGATTAAAGACCTAAATGTGAGACCAGAAACCATAAAAATCCTAGAAAAGAACACAGACAGTAACTTCTTTGACATTAGTTTTAGCAACTTCTTATTAGATATGTCTCCTGAGGCAAGGGAAACAAAAGGAATAGTAAACTATTCAGGTTATCTCAAAATAAAAAGCCTCTGCATAGCAAAGGAAACAATCAACAAATCTAAAAAGCAACCTATGGAATGGGAGAAGATATTTGCAAATGACATACTTCATAAAGGATTAGTATCCAATGCATGTGAAGAACTTATAAAATTCAATATGCCAAAACCAAATAATCCAGTTAAAAAATGGGCAGAGGACATGAACAGGCACTTCTCCAAAGAAGACATACAGATGGCCAACAGACACATGAAAAGATGTGCATTATCACTAATCATTAGGGAAATGCAAATCAAAACCACAATGAGATATCACCTCACACATGTCAGAATGGCTAAAATAAACAGCACAAGAAACAACAGGTGTTGGTGAGGACATGGGGAAAAAGGAACCTTCTTGCACTGTTGGTGGGAATGCAAAGTGGTACAGCTACTCTGGAAATCAGTATGGAGTTTCCTCAGAAAGTTAAAAATAGAACTACCGTATAATCCAGAAATTGAACTACTGAATATTTACCCAAAGAATACAAGAACACTAATTCATAGGGATACATTCACCTCCATGTTTATAAGGAGCATTATATACAATAGGCAGGATATGGAAGCAGCCCAGTGCCCATTGATTGATGAATGTATAAAGAAGTGGCATATGATACACATGCGCAAGTGCACACCCACACTCCCTCCCCCCACACAGATACATACAATGGTATATCATTCAGCCATAAAACAGAATGAAATCTTGCCTTTTGCAACAACATTGGCTGTAGGTAGAGAGTATAGTGCTAAGTGAAATAAGTCAGAGAAAGACAATTATATGATTTCACTCATAAATTGAAATTAAGAAAGAAAACAAACAAATGGGAGAGAGAGAGGTAAATCAAGGAACAGACTCTTAATTATATAGAACAAACTGATGGTTAATGGAGGGGAAGTGGGTGGGGATGGGCTAAATGGGTGATGGAGATTAAGGAGTGAGTTTGTAGTGATGAGCACAGGGTGATGGAATGATGTATAGAAGTGTTGAATTACTATACTGCACACCTGAAACTAATATAACACTGTATGTTAACTAACTGGAATTAAAATAAAAACTTATGGGTGCCTAGGTGGCTCAGTTTGTTGAGTATCTGACTCTTGATTTTGGCTCAGGTCATGATCCCAGGTTTGTGGGATTGAGCCCTGTGTCAGGCTCTGCACTTGGTGTGGAGCCTGCTTAAGATTCTCTCTCTCTCCCTCTGCCCATCTCCTCAGTTATTTCCCTGTCTCTAAAAAGTAATAATAAAAACTTAGAAAAACAAAAAGAAAAAAAAATCTCTGGGCCAGGAAGAAATCTGAGTTAGCTTTTGTACAAGAGTCCGCCTTCACCCCAGGTCGCTTGCTTCCTGAATAATGCTCATATTCCTTTCCAATAAAAAAATAAAGATTGTCTTGTTCAACTTCCACATATATGTGTTATTTCCCCAATTTTTTTTAGTTATTGAGTTTTAATTGTGGTCAGAGACCATACTTAGCATGATTTCCTTTTGCATTTATTATTTTACATGTAAAATCCTTTTACATTTATTTAGACTTGTTTTATGGACTAATATGTGATCTACTCTAAGGAGTTTTCCATAATCATCTAAGAAAAATGTATATTCTGTTGTTCAGTGGAGCATTCTGTAGATGTCTATTAGGTCTAGTTGTTTCACAGTGTTGTTCAAGTCTTCTGTTTCTTTGTTGATCTTCTCTCTGGCTTATCCATTATTGAAAAGGGGGTACTAAACTCTCAAACTATTCTTGGTGAATTGTTTAGTGTTTCTTTCAATTCTGTCAGTTTCACTTCATGTATTTGTGGCTCTCTTGTTAGATGCATATATATTTATAATTGTTAGGTCTCCTTGGGAAAAAATGACCTTTTAATCATTATAACAGTTTTTTTGTGTTAAAATCTGGTTTTAGTGGTACTAATAGCGACTCCAGCTTTATTTGATTTTGATAGGTCTAGGTGTGGATTTCTTTGAATTTATTCTATAGGATTTCGTTGAACTTTTTAGATGTTTTCATTACACTTGGGACATTTTTCTCCTGTATTTTTCAAATACTCTTTTTGCTTCCTTCCCATTTTCTTCTCCTTGGGGACCCCCTTTATGTGTATGTTGGTACACTTTATTGTATCCTGCAGATTTCCGAGGCTCTATTTATTTATTTTTTTCATTTTTCTTTTTTCTTTTTTTCTTTCTGTTACTGAGACCAGATAATCTCAAATGACCTATTTTGAAGTTTGTTCATTCTTCTTCCAGCTCAAATATGCTGTTAAGTCCCTGTAATACATTTAAAGATTTTAGTTATTGTACTTTTAAAATATAAGATTTTGATTATTTCTTCTTTGTGTATCTCTTTCTTTTAAAAAATTATTTGGTGAGATGAGTTCTCATACTTTAGTTCATTGAACATATTTTAAATAACTGATTTAAAGGCTTTGTCAGGTAAGTCCAATGTCTGGGCTCTCTCAAAGACACTTTCCTTCTTTCTTTCTTTCCTTCTTTCTTTCTTAATTTGAATCTAAGTTAGTTAACATATAGTGTAACAATGACTTCAGGAATAACACCCAGTGCTCATCCCATCAAGTGCCCTTCTTAATGCTCATCACCTATTTAGTCCATCCCCTGACCCAACACCCCACCCCCAACCCTCAATTTGTTCTCTGTATTTAAGAGTCTCTTATGGTTTGTCTCCCTTACTATTTTTATCTTACTTTTGCTTCCCTTCCCCTGTGTTCATCTCTTTTGTTTCCTAAATTCCACATATGAGTGAAATCATATAATATTTATCTTTCTCTTACTGACTTATTTTTTTATTTTGCTTAGTATACTACACTCTAGTTTCATCCACATTGTTGCAAATGGCAAGATTTCATTCTTTTTGATCGCTGAGTAATATTTGTGTGTGTGTGTGTGTGTGTGTGTGTGTGTGTGTGTGTGTGTGTGTGTATCACCTCTTTTTTATCCATTCATCAGACGGTGGACATTTGGGCTCTTTCCATACTTTGACTATTGTCTATAGTGCTGCTCTAAACATTGGGGTGCATGTGCCCCTTCGAATCAACATTTTTTGTATCCTTTGGATAAGTAGCTAGCAGTACAATTGCTGGGTTGTAGGGTAGTTCTATTTTTAATTTTTTTGAGGAACCTCCATACTGTTTTCCAGAGTGGCTGCACCAGTTTGCATTTCCACCAGCAGTGCAAAAGGGTTTCTCTTTCTTCACATCCTCACCAATGTCTGTTGTTTCCTGAGTTGTTAGTGTTAGCCATTCTGACAGGTGTGAGGTGGTATCTCATTGTGGTTTTGATTTGTATTTCATCTCAAGGATAGTTTCTTTTTTTTTTATTAAAATTTTTTAAATGTTTGTTTATTTTTGAAAGAGAGACAGAGCTTGAGGGGCAGAGAGACAGGGGAGGGGCAGAGAGAGAGGGAGACACAATCTGAAGCATGATCCAGGCTCTGAGCTATCAGCACAGAGCCTGATGCAGTGCTTGAACTCACGAACTATGAGATCATGACCTGAACCCAAGTTGGATATTTAACCAACTGAGCCACCCAGGCACCCCTCAAGGACAGTTTCTATTGACTACCTCTTTTCCCCTGTGTATAAGCCATATTATCTTGTTTCTTTGTATGTGTTGTTAACTTTCTTTTCTATTTCATTTGTAGTTGTTGAAAAGTGAACATTTCAAATAACATAATATGGCAGCTCTGGATATCAGATTTTCCCTTCTCAACATTTGTTGTTGTTGCTGTTTGTTTGTTTAGTAAGTTTCCTGAACTACTTCTGTAAAGTCTGTATTTTTTGTCATGTGTGACCACTGAAGTCTGTGCCTGGTAGTAGGAAGGTAATGATTGGATAGAGACTTCCTTACATGCTTTAAACCAATCATTCCCCTGCATTTGCCAAGAGGCTCTGTGTGTTTGGGCATGCCTTCAATGTTCCAACATGCAATTTAAAACTTTTCCAATGCCTTCACTTCCTGCTTCTATAAGGCCTTAGGGCCAGCCAGAAGTAAGAGCTTAGGTTCTTCTCATGTCTTTCTTGGGCACGTACACAATCCTATGAATGCATCTAGATTCCCAGGAACATATGAGAGCTTTTCAAAATCTCTTATGGGAATCTTATACTCCCGCTTTTCTTTTAAGATTTTTTGGTCAGCTTCAAAGCCCCAATTGTTATTGCTGCCACAAACAGCTGATATGTTAAATAGTTGCCACTGATTATGT
Organism: Panthera pardus; assembly: GCF_024362965.1. Taxonomy (NCBI): domain Eukaryota; kingdom Metazoa; phylum Chordata; class Mammalia; order Carnivora; family Felidae; genus Panthera; species Panthera pardus. The sequence goes on along the minus strand of NW_026526810.1, from coordinate 20,224,685 downwards.
TTAACCTAACCCTGGGGGATAAAACTGTAACCAGTGAGTGTGCTTCTAGGTCATGTAGTCCTGAAAGTGATCTTTCAGGTCCCACCTTGGGAGTGGGAGTTTTCAAGGAACTTCTAGACAGGTCAAATAGTGACAGTTCTCTGGGATGTGGCTTTTGGGAAACTCAAATCCTATTCTTTCTCTTCAGTGGCTGCTAGGATGCTGGTTTTCATTGTGATTATGGGGAAATTGGTTTTTATTTTATTTATTTATTTGTTTCTTTATTTTTAATTTATTTTTTAAAATTTACATTCAAGTTAGTTATCATATAGTGCAACAATGATTTCAGAAGTGGATTCCTTAATGCCCCTTACCCATTTAGCCCATCTCCTCTCCCACAACCCCTCCAGTAACCCTCTGTTTGTTCTCCATATTTAAGAGTCTCTTATGTTTTGTCCCCCTCCTTGATTTTATATTATTTTTGCTTTCCTTCCCTTATGTTCATCTGTTCTGTCTTAAAGTCCTCATATGAGTGAAGTCATATGATATTTGTCTTTCTCTGATTAAATTTTTAAAAAAATTTTTTGATGTTTTTATTTTTGAGAGAGAGAAGAGAAACAGAGTACAAGTAGGGCAGGGGCAGAGAGAGAGGGAGACACAGAATCCGAAGCAGCCTCCAGGCTCCGAGCTGTCAGCACAGAGCCTGATGTGGCGCTTGAACCCACGAACCGTGAGATCATGACCTGAGCTGAAGTTGGACGCTTAACTGGCTGAGCCACCCAGGCATCCCTTCTCTGACTAATTTTGCTTAGCCTAATACCCTCTAATTCCAACCACATAGTTGCAAATGGCAAGATTTCATTCTTTTTGATTGCTGAGTAATACTCCATTGTATAAATATGCTACATTTTCTTTATCCATTCATCCATCGATGGACATTTGGGCTCTTTCCATACTTTGGCTGTTGTTGATAGTGCTGCTATAAACATGGGGGTGCATGTGTCCCTCGAAACAGCATACCTGTATCCCTTGGAAAAATACCTAGTACTGCAATTGCTGGGTCATAGGGTAGTTCTATTTTTAATTTTTTGAGGAAACTCCATACTGTTTTCCAGAGTGGCTGCACCAGTTTGCATTCCCACCAGCAGTGCAAAAGAGATCCTCCTTCTCTGTATCCTCACCAACATCTATTGTTTCCTGAGTTATTAGTGTTAGCCATTCTGACAGGTGTAAAGTGGTATCTCATTGTGGTTTTGATTTGTATTTGCCTGATGATGAGTGATGTTAAGCATTTTTTCATGTGTTGGTTGGCCATCAGGATGTTTTCTTTGGAGAAATGTCTATTCATGTCTTTTTCCCATTTCTTCACTGGATTCTTTGTTTTTTGGGTGTTGAGTGTGATAAGATCTTTATAGATTTTGGATACTAACCCTTTATCTGATATGTCATTTGCAAATATCTTTTCCAATTCCATTGGTAGTCTTTTAGTTTTGTTGATTGTTTCATTTGCTGTGCAGAAGATTTTTATTTTGATGAGGTCCCAATAGTTCATTTTTGCTTTTGTTTCCCTTGCCTCCAGAGACATGTTGAGTAAGAAGTTGCTGCGGCCAAGGTCAAAGAGATTTTGCCTGCTTTCTCCTCGAGAATTTTGATGGCTTTCTGTCTTACATTTAGGTCTTTCATCCATTTTGAGTTTATTTTTGTGTATGGTGTAAGAAATTGTCCAGGTTCAGTCTTCTGCATGTCGCCGTCATGTTTTCCCAGCACCACTTGCAGAAGAGACTGTCTTTATTCTATGGGATATTTTTTCCTGCTTTGTCAAAGATTAGTTGGCCATACATTTGTGGGTCCATTACTGGGTTCTCTATTCTGTTCCATTGATCTGAGTGTGTGTTTTTGTGCCAGTACCATACTGTCTTGATGATTACACCTTGAAGTGTGGGATTTTGATGCCCCCTTCTTTGGTTTTATTTTTCAAGTTCAGGGTCTTTTCTGGTTCCATACAAATTTTAGGATTATTTGTTCTAACTCTGTGAAAAATGCTGGTGTTATTTTATAGGGATTGCATTGAATATGCAGATTGCTTTGGGTAGTATTGACATTTTAACAGTATTTGTTCTCAATCCAGGAGCATGGAATATTTTCCCATTTTTTTTTTCCTCTTCAATCTCCTTCAGGAGTTTTCTATAGTTTTCAGTGTATAGATTTTTCACCTCTTTGGTTAGATTTATTCCTAGGTATTTTATGGTTTTTTGGTGCAATTGTAAATGGGATAGATTCCTTGATTTCTCTTTATGTCACTTCATTGTTGGTGTATAGGAATGCACCCGATTTCTGTGCATTGATTTTATATCCTGCAACTTTGCTGAATTCATGAATCAGTTCTCACACTCTCTTGGTGGAATCTTTTGGGTTTTCCATTTAAAGTATCATGTCATCTGTGAAGAGTGAAAGTTTGACTTCCTCCTGGCCAATTTGAATGCCTTTTATTTCTTTGTGTTTTCTAATTGCAGAGGCTAAGACTTCCGATACTATGTTGAATAACAGTGGCGAGAGTAGACACCCCTGTCTTGTTCCTGACCTTAGGGGGAAAACTCTCAGTTTTTTCCCATTGAGGATGATATTAGCGTTGGGTCATTCATATATGGCTTTTATGATCTTGAGTATGGTCCTTCTATCCCTAGCTTCTTGAGGGTTTTTATCAAGAAAGGATGCTGTAGTTTCTCAAATGCTTTCTCTGCAATTATTGAGAGGATCATGTGGTTCATGTCCTTTCTTTTATAGATGTGATGAAACACATTGATTGTTTTGTGTATATTAAACCAGCCCTGCATCCCAGGTATAGATCCCACTTGGTCGTGGTGAATAATTTTTTTTAAGGTATTTTTTGATCCTGTTGGCTAATATCTTGTGGAGGATTTTTGCATCCATGTTCATCATGGAAATTGGTCTGTAGTTCTCCTTTTTAGTGGGGTCTCTGTCTGGTTTTGGAATCAAGGTAATGCTGGCTTCATTTCTATTTTTTGGAACAGCTTCAAGAGAATAGGTGTTAACTCTTCCTTAAATGTTTAGTAGAATTCCCCTGGAAAGCCATCTGGTCCTGGACTCTTGTTTTTTGGGAGATTTTTGATTACTAATTCGATTTCTTTATTGCTTATGGGTCTGTTGAAATTTTCTTTTTCTTCTGTTTCAGTTTTGGTAGTGTATATATTTCTAGGAATTTTTCCATTTCTTCCAGATTGCCCATTTTTTTGGCATATAGTTGTTCATAATATTTTCTTATTATTGTTTTTATTTCTGCTGTGTTGGTTGTGATCTCTCTTCCTTCATTCTTGATTTTATTTATTTGGGTCCTTTCCTTTTTCTTTTTGGTAAAACTGGCTAGTGGTTTATCAATTTTGTTAATTCTTTCATAGAACCAGCTTTTGGTTTCATTGATCTGTTCTACTGTTTTTTGTTTGTTTGTTTGTTTGTTTGTTTGTTTTGGTTTTGATAGCATTAATTTCTGCTCTAATCTTTATTATTTCCTGTCTTCTGCTGGTTTGGGGTTTTATTTGCTGTTCTTTTTCCAGCAGCTCTTTAAGGTGTAAGGTTAGGTTGTGTACCTGAGATTTTTCTTCCTTCTTTAGGAAGGCCTGGATTGCTATGTACTTCCCTCTTATGACCACCTTTGCTGTATCCCAGAGGTTTTGGGTTGTGGTATATCATTTTCACTGGCTTCCATAATCTTGTAGTTTCCTGTTTAACTTCTTGGTTGGTCCATTTATTCTTTAGTAGGATGTTCTTCAGTCTCCAAGTATTTGTTACCTTTCCAAATTTTTTCTTGTGGTTGGTTTCAAGTTTCATAGCGTTGTGGTCTGAACATACATGCACGGTATGATTTCGATCTTTTTGTATTTGCTGAGGGGTGATTTGTGTCCCAGTATGTGGTCTATTCTAGGGAATGTTCCATGTGCACTGGAGAAGAATGTATATTATGCTGCTTTAGGATGAAATGTTCTGAATATATCTTAAATCCATCTGGTCCAGTGTGTCATTGAAAGCCATTGTTTCCTTGTTGAATTTTTGATTAGATGATCTGTCCATTCCTGTGAGTGGGGTGCTGAAGTCTCCTAGTATTATGGTATTACTATCAATGAGTTTCTTTTTGTTTGTGATTAACTGATTTATATATTTGGGTATTCCCACATTTGGCGCATAAATGTTTATAATTATTAGGCCTTCTTGGTGGATAGACCCCTTAATTATGATATAATGCCCTTCTGCATCTCTTGATACAGTCTTTATTTTAAAGTCTAATCTTTCTGATATAAGTATGGCTACTCTGGCTTTCTTTGGTTGACCATTAGCATGATAGATGGTTCTCCATCCCCGTACTTTCAATCTGAAGGTGTCTCTAGGTCTAAAGTGGGTCTCTTGTAAACAGCATATAGATGGATCTTGTTTTCTTATCCATTCTGTTACCCTATGTCTTTTGATTGGAGCATTGAGTCTATTGATGTTTAGAGCGAGTACTGGAAGATACGAATTTATTGCCATTATGTTGCTTGTACAGTTGGAGTTTCCGATGGTGTTCTCTAGTCCTTTCTAAGTTTTGTTGCTTTTGGTATTTATTTATGTAAGTGTGTATGTATGTATGTATGTATGTATGTATTTTTTCATCTTTCTTCCCTCAGAGAGTCCCCCTTAAAATTTCTTGTAGAGTTGGTTTAGTGGTCCCAAAATCCTTTAATTTTTGTTTGTCTGGGAAACTTTTTATCTCCTTCTATTTTGAACAACAGCCTTGCTGGATAAAGAATTCTTGGCTGCATATTTTTCTGATTCAGCACATTGAATATATCCTGCCACTCCTTTCTGGCCTGCCAAGTTTCTGTGGATAGGTCTGTTGCAAACCTGATTTGTGTTCCCTTGTAGGTTAGGGACTTCCCCCCCCCCCCCTTGCTGCTTTTATGATTCTCTCCTTGCCTGAGTATTTGGTGAATTTGAGTATGATGTGCCTTGTTATGGTCAATTTTTTTTTAATCTAATGGGTTTCCTCTGTGCTTTCTGGATTTTGATGTCTGTGTCTTTCCCCAGGTTAGGAAATTTTTCTGCTATGATTTGCTCACATAACCCTTCTACCCCTATTTCTCTCTCTACCTCTTCTGGGGCCCCTATGATTCTAATGTTCCTTTTTAATGAGTTACTCATTTCTCTAATTCTCAAATCACGCTCTTTTGTCTTAATCTCCCTCTTTTTTTCTGCTTCATTATTCTCCATATATTTGTCTTCTATATCGCTGACTCTCTGTTTTGCTTCATCCATCCTTGCTGCCGTGGCACCCATTCGAGGTTGCAGCTCAGTTATAGCATTTTTTATTTCATCCTGACTAGCTTTTACTTCTTTTATGTCCACAGAAAGTGATTATAATCTATTTTAGACTCCAGCTATTATTCTTATTATAGTGATTCTAAATTCTGGTTCAGACATTTTGCTTGTGACTGTGTTGGTTACTTCCCTGGCTGTCATTTCTTCCTAGTCTTTCTCTTGGGGTGAATTCCTTCTTTTCATAATTTTTAAGGGAGAAAAAGAATTAATGAGGTAGAAAAAGTTAAAATAAAAAAATTAAAATTGAAAAAATATTAAAATTAAAAAATTAAAAACAAACACACACACACAAAAATAAAATAAATGATGCTATATCCTAGGTGTGCTTTGGTCTGGGTTTTGAAAGTGGTTTGATAGATTAGAGAAAAAAGGGGAAAAAATTAAATAAAGGAAATAATTTGAAAATTTGACAAAATGAATACACTGAAGTAGACTAAAATGAAGTGATGGAAGTAAAATAGAATTTGAAAAAATTTACACAACAGTAAAAAATTTAGTAGAAAAAAATTAAAAATATATTTAATAAAAATTGAAAATAAAAATGAATTTTTTCTCTTTCTGTTTTCAAGAAAAAGAAAAGAAATGAAAAAGAGAAAGGAAAAAAAAGGAAAGAAAGAAAATTGCATAGTTGGACTGGCTAAAGACTGAAATACAACTGAAATTACTTTGTTTTCCCCTAGAAGTCAAACTATGAAGAGCTATATAGTCCATAAACTAAGCAGGCAGTAAGGCTTGTGTTCCTGAAAAGTGAGGTTGACCCATTTGGGTGGGGCTTAGTGTAATAGCTCCGTTCTCCACTAGATGGTGCTGTTAGCCTACTGGGGTGGATTGTTGTGGCACTCGCAGGTTTGTATGCACATGTGAAGGCATGGTGAAAATGGCGTCACCCAGCTTCCCAGTCTCTAATATCGGAACTCTGTTCTCCCTGGTCAGTAATCATGTACCTGTTTTTCATCTTAGGCTTCTGCCCACTCCCCACTTCCACACTGTCCATGACCAAGCCCCAGGAAGCACCTTCCTCCCAAGTTTTGTCTCAGATGTGTCTACCTTCCCCAGCCCCCCACTTCTGAGGGACTGTAGCTTCTACCCGCTCTTTCCTTTTGTGAAGGGTCTCACCAAGCAATTGGTGGCTGCTGGCCACACCAGGAACTCTTGCAGGACCATGTTGCTGCTGATGCCCAGAGACTGCAGCCAGGTGCCAGCCCTCCCCAGAAAAAGTTCATGAGTCAGTGTAGCAGCAACGCCTCAGGGATTATGTAAAATCACAACACACATCTGGCACCAGGCTTCACCCTTAATGACCTTGTTCCAGCACCAGCAAATGTGGCCATTCTCTCAGGGCCATTCTCTCTGGGTCTGCTGGGCCCAGGTGGCCTCACAGCCTCCACCAAATGTCCTTCCAGCAGTGGAACCACTTCTCCCTGTGTGGCCCAAGAACCTCCTAGACCCCACTCTGGCCCTGGGGATTCACTCTTCCCACCAGAGCACCACCAGGTATCGAACTGCAGAATTTCAGAGTCTGTGCTCCCCTGTTTATAGTCTTAATGGAATTTAAACCCTCTCCTTTCTCCTTTCTCCCTTCTCCCTTTTTAGTTCAGTCCCTGTGGCTGTTTCTAATTTTCCACTTTCTCTCCAGCTGTTTTTGGGGAGGGGTACTTTTCCCATTTTCCCTGCCTCCCCCACTGTCTCCATCCTCTCTTCTCATGCAAAAGAGGCTTCCTGCCCTCCACGTCTTCTCTTTCCCCAAGTTCACCTCTCCAGTCCACGTACATGCTGAATTCTATGGTTCAGGTTGTGCAGATTGTTGTGTTAATCCTGAGATCAGTTTTATAGGTGTGAAGGATGGTCTAATGTTGGTCTTGCTGTATTTCATGGACTCAAGACACACAAAAAACTTCCATACTGTTCCACCATCTTGGCTCCTTCCTCGCAGCTCAGCTTCTTAAAGAGAATATTGGAAGTACTAAAGGTTGATAACTCTATTACCTTAAAAATAGAAACTTCCATTTATTTTGAGAAATTAGTGAGAAAGATATCATAGAGTGAAAAAATATGTGCAAAAATACTTTCCATTACATTTGGAAATTATATGTAGAATATATAAAGAATACCTATAAACTTGTAAGAGAATGACAGGACACTCAATAGAAAAATGGACAAGAATCCTGAACAGACAAGAGGATATATTGAAATGATTGAAATTACCAAAAGCATATGAAAAGGTGCTTTTTCTCATAAGTCATCAGTAAAATATGATTTTAAACCACAAAAAGATACCATTATATATACACACATAAGTGGCTAAAATTTTAAAGATTGACATTAGCAAGTGTTGAGAGAATGTAGAGCAACAAGAAATGTTATATATTGCTGATAAGATTGTAAATTTGTACAGAGTTTGGCAGCATCTACTAAAGTTTGTTCTTTAAAGTTTGTTGCCCATAAAGTTTGTTCTTCGTTATATTACCAACAGAAATGGGTACATATGCACACCAAAAAACATTTGAAAACGCTCATAACACCATTATTTATAATAGCCTCAAGCTAGATGCAATTCACATATCTGTCAATCCTAGAATAGATAAATTGTGGGATAATCATACAGGGTGATACTATTAAAAATAGAAATAAATCTGAGGTGCCTGGGTAGCTCAGTTAGCTAAGCAACCAACTCTTGATTTTGGCTCAGGTCATGATCTCAAGGTTGGTGAGCTCAAGCCTTGCATCAGGCACTGATAGTGTGGAGCCTGCTTAGGATTTTCTCTGTCCTCCTCTGTTCACTCACATGTGCTCAGTCTTTCTGTATCAAAATAAATAAACATTAAAAAAAGAAATAAAAATAAATATATTACTGCAATTGTAACCACATCGCTGAAACTCACAGACATGTTTAGCAAAAGAAAAGTTTCATAGAAAAGAGTACATACTACATGATTTTATGTATAAAAAATTCAGGAACAGGCAAATCTAGTCTATGGTGTTAGGAGTCAGGGAGTGAAAGGGAGAATGTAGGAATAGAGGAAATCTAAATGGGCTTTGGAATATTGATAATTGTTCTGTTTCTTGCCCTGGGAGGTTACATGCATGTATTTCTTTTGTAATTGAGCTATATTTTTTATTTAAAATCAATGTATTTTTTAGGGGGCGCCTGGGTGGCTCAGTTAGTTGAGCGTCCGACTTCAGCTCAGGTCACGATCTCGCGGTCCGTGAGTTCAAGCCCCTCATCGGGCTCTGGGCTGATGGCTCGAGCCTGGAGCCTGCTTCCAATTCTGTGTCTCCCTCTCTCTGCCCCTCCCCCGTTCATGCTCTGTCTTTCTCTGTCTCAAAAATAAATAAACGTTAAAAAAAACTAAAAAGACCTTTAAAAAAAATCAGTGTATTTTTTCTGCATGTATGCTATAGTTCAATTAAAATGTTTATAAAACGGTTTAATAGATGCATTCACTGTATCAGTCAGGGTCCTACCAGAAAATAGATGGTCTACTCCAACTTGTTAATTTGGAGGATTTAGTAATGCGGGTATTTACCAAGGTGTGGGCAAGGTGGAAGGATCCACAAAGGGTAGTGTGGTGTCCTAGAGCTAGTTTGTGTGTGTGTGTGTTTGTGTGTGTGTGTGTGTGTGTGTGTGTGTGTGTGTATGAGAGAGAGAGAGAGAGAGAGAGAGGAAAAGAGAGACAAATAGAGACAGAGAGACAGGCACAGAGAGAGAGGGGAAAAGAGAGACAAATAGAGACAGAGAGGCACAGAGAGAGAGAGAGAGAGAGACAAAGAGAGAGAGATGGGGGATGTGGGAAGAAAGTGAAAGAGAGAGAGAAAGGAAGAGAGGATGGAGATTCCTAGTAACTAGAAAGATGTGATGACAAGGCCACCTTGAGAACAGCTGTGAGATCTTTAGTGGAAAGACCCTGTAGGGAGGGATCCAAAGTAATGAAATGTGGAATCCTCTCTCACCCCAATGCTATCTCCTATGGGGCTCTCCTTTGGCAAAGGCCAGCTAGAATCCTGGACATGAGAAATTTTTTATGTGGTCCACACAAGTCAGCTTCTGGGGCAGAGAGTTGGTTGGGACAGTGGACCATGGATAGGAAAGAGCAGCTCAGCAAGGTCTCCTGGATCTACTTTCACCTGTCAATATTGGTGGAAACTTTGTTTGAATCAAAATGCTTAGAATTAGAATCACTTATATTTCAATCACCTTTATTCTTCCCAACTTCAGCTCTTTTAAACTATTGACTTGATGCAATCATGGTATTTCCTAAGCCTGATTAGAAGTCACATGGAAGCTTCCAGGTGTTGAAAAGAAGTCATTAACTTCACTCTGAGCTTTGATTTCACAGCCACAGAAAGAACCTTGGGTTCTTTACAGCCACTTCCCTGGATTGAGTAGGGAGAGGGCAGATCTGGAGCCAGATCACCCTGGCTTTAAACATAGCTCCAATACTTGATACCTGTGGTTACCTGTTGTGCCTAAGTACCCCTAACCCCTGAGGTTTCTGTGAGGACTGAATCACTTAATATGGACAGAGATCTTAGAAACAAGGCCTGGTACACAATTGAGTGTGATGCGAAAAAACAGTTTAGGCTGATTGCTAAGCAGCTCAGGAAAATGTAGGTTGATGAAAAATGGTCTTGCTTTTGCTTGATTTTGAAGGGAAGCTAGAAAGAAGAGAACTTTTCTCATGAGAGGAAACCTGTGCAGGCTATATATTAGTTTCAGGCAGTAAGGTACCCTCTCCTTTTTGTCCCAGGCAGTTGCCCTATGCATAGTTAATAGAACTTAACCTCTTGGTGACTCAGCTTCCTATAACTTTGTAATCCAACTCATCCCATGCTGCTTGTCCCACCTGCTCACACAACTGTTAACTATGAGCTCCCCAGGAGAAGGCATTGGGTTTTCATCCTGGAGACTCGGGACAGGGTCAGTAGTAGGTCTAAAACTACTCCACAGACAACCACAGTGTTTCTGTGAACACAAAAGTCCTTGATTATTTATGATAAATCTCTTGTGGCCTATTTTAGGTAGTTCATGGACAATAAACATGAGATACCTCACCAAAGCAGGGCAGGCAGAGTGGCTTTTACTGTATCCAGTACACATAGTCCTTTTGTGAGGTGTCCTGGTTTGAAGGGCGGTTATGAGGCATATAACTGTTGAGATATTCTCTAGAGATGCATCCTGTGTGGCTTAAGACATATAGGTTAGTTCATGTTAACTATAAGTAATAGATTTATCAGAACAGTATTGCTTTTGATCAGAGGCTCCTGAAAAATGTTCAGAGCAAGGAACATAGACAATATGGGTTTTTTTTCTTTTATATTCTTTTTCTTTCTTTCTTTCTTTCTTTCTTTCTTTCTTTCTTTCTTTCTTTCTTTTCTTTCTTCTTCTTTCTTTCTTTCTTCTTTCTTTCTTTCTCTCTTTCATTCTTTTATATAAAATTTATTGTCAAATTAGCTGACATACAGTGTATACAGTGTGCTTTTGGTTTGGGGGGTAGATTCCTGTAATTCATCGCTTACATACAACACCCAGTGCTCATCCCAACAAGTGCCATCCTCAATGCCCATCACCCATTCCTCCCCACAACCATCAACCCTCAGTTTGTTCTCTGTATTTAAGAGTCTCGTATGGTTTGCATCCCTCTCTGTTTGAAACTATTTTTTCCCCTTCCCTTTCCCCATGGTCTTCTGTTAAGTTTCTCAAGTTCCACATATAAGTGAAAACATATGATATCTGTCTTTCTCTGACTGACTTATTTCACTTAACATAACACCCTCCAGTTCCATCCACATTACTGCAAATGTCAGGATTTCATTATTTCTCATTGCCAAGTAGTGTTCCATTGTATATATAAATCACATCTTCTGTATCCATTCATCAGTTGATGGACATTTGGGCTCTTTCCATAATTGGGCTATTGTTGAAAGTGCTGCTGTAAACATTGGGATACATGTGGCCCTAGGAATCAGCACTTCTGTATGGATAATATGTTCTTTATAAAAGATTGCAAGGTTTCAGATAGAACAAAATTGAGTTACATTTATGAGTACATGAAACAAGCCACCTTTTGGGGAGAGGTTTAATAAGTGGAATTACAAGGCTTATTTTTAAGTAGTGAAAGCATTCCATCTAAAGACTGAGCACATGAGATGAATCCAACTAGGTAGAATGGAAAGCAGTTCTCACGGAATGGGGATTGAATCCTGGTTTTGTCCCCAGCAGGCTGAAGAAAAACCATTAATCTTTGGGAGCCTGAGCTTTTTGTTTTTGTTTTTGTTTTTCCCACAGGCTAGTTTGCTGTGAGGTGACCAGCACATGCCTATGTCAAGGACGCTTGCTTAATGAGTGGTGGAAACCTTGTTCTACTTTCCGTTGAATCTTTCTGACCAGGGCCTTAGGAATTGGAGGGAAAAGTCCCATTAGTTCTTTGTTTTGCTTTGAAACTTGGCTCTGTTGGGGGATTTGAATGAGAAAGTACAGAGCCCCTCATCAGAGGTTTCATTTTAAGGAATGGTAAAGCACTTGGTAAGAGATTAATGCTTATTCATGGAAGGTGTTGGACAGAAGCTCCATAAGATAAATAGAGCTTAGGTAATGTTGCTTTTTAGTCTTATCCATCTTCAGTCAACTGAATTTTTAATTTTTAGAAGAGTCTCAATGTCACATTGTTAGTATTTGTAATAGAATGTAAAGCCTGAAATTGTGATGTTCTCATCTCTGGCTTTTTCTTCCAGCACATTATAAAAGAACCCACCACTTCATCATTTATCACTTGCTGGCTATCACTGAGGAGCCAGTGCTGAATGAGAACAGAATGGAATGTTTCTAATAGTGACCCAGGGAAACCTGTTAGAAGGTGCCACTTTAACTCCTCAGTAAAGTAACCAGGCATTACCAAGCAGATATGCTTGTGCTTAGGCAGTTGGATTAGTGCTGCTGGCTCTGCAGACAATATGATTAAAATTAAGGGAGAAATTGAGGCTTTGCTGGGACAAGGTGAGACCTCATTCAATTAGAGGTTATTTCAGGGAATTTTTATGACACAGCAAGGCTCTGTGAATATAGAACCTGTTCTGAAGTTGGATTGATGAGTGCTATGACAGGAGTTTCAGCTGGAGGAAAATTCAAGCCTCTACAAATTGTTAAGTGAAAATAGAACCATGTAGAGAGTCCTAGTGGAGCTTCCATCTTATTTCCTGACTGAAGTTTCTCTTAGGATCAGGAACAATAACTTGTATTTTTACTGACTCAGATATTCTTACTGCCATATGGCAGAGCAAACAATGTGATGCCATTTCTGGTTGTAGAAAAACATTATCCAGGGAAAGTGCAACTGATGAAAATTTTTTTACTGGGAATTTAAAGAAATCTTATCTTTAAGAGAGCAATCAAAGAATCAGCCATCATAAATGATGGAACAGGTAAACAATAATTGTCTTTAGAACTGTGGTAGGTGCTCATTGAGGGTAGCTGGAGGGGGTGTAGTGGTGAGATGGGCTAAATGGGTGTTGGGTATTAAGGAGGACACTTGTGATGTGCATTGGGTGTTATATGTAAGTGACGGACCACTAAATTCTCCTCCTGAAACAAATTACAAAACTGGGAAAATTAAAAAAAAATTTTTTTAATTTAAAAAACCAATAAATCCTTAAAAAAAAAGAACTGTGGTAGGTGCTATGAAGAATTCAGAGAAAGGTAACGAAATCTAATCAGGCAAAGATAGCTATACACATGGAAAAATTATGCCACTCCAGCTCCTTCACTTACAAAAACTTCAGTGATTTCCCTCTGTCTACAATTGAGGTTCCAATACCTCTGCATCCTATATAAGGCCTTCTGGTCTACTTCATGAATGCTAAATTACAATGCATTTCCCAATGTATCCTTCTTCTGTTATTTTTATTGTGTTAAAATATATCACATAAAATTTGCCACTTTATACATTTTAAAGTGCATAACTCAGTGATATTAATTACATTCACCGTGTTGTATAACCATTACCACAATTATTTCTAAAACCTTTCATCACCCTAATAGAATTAAATTAAACATTAATTCCTCATTCTCTTCCCCTGAATCCTCAGCCCCTGGTAACCTATGATCTACCTTCCATCTCTATGAATTTAGGTAAATTCCAAATTTAGGTAAATTACCTATTCTAGATATTGCATATAAGTGGAATCATACAATATTTGTCCTTTTGTGTCTGGCTTATTTCAATGAGAATAATGTTTTCATGATTAATTCACATCATAGCATGTATCAGAACTTCATTTCTTTTTGTGACTGAATAATATTACATTTTCTGTATATATACCACATTTTGCTTACCCATTCATCTGTTGATAGATACTTGGGCTGTTTCTACTTTTTTGCTGTTGTGAATAATGTTACCGTGGTATAAAGGTATCTGTTTGAGTTCCTAATTTCAGTTCTTTTGGGTATATGCCTGGGAGTGGAATTGCTGGGTCATATGGTAGTTCTATGATTAGCTTTTTGAGGAACCACTAATTTGTTTTCCACAACAGTTATATCATTTTTTTTCCCACCAGCAATGTATGAGAGTCTCGATTTTCCACATCTTCTCCAACGCTCGTTATTTTCTGTTTTTCACCCCTAATTATAGTTGGGCTTTCTGTTTTGTTCTATCAATCTATGTGCCTGATTTTGTGCCAGTACCATACTGTTTTGATCACTACAGCTTTGTAATATAACTTGATGTCCAGAATTGTGATACCTCCAGCTTTGATTTTCTTTTTTTTTTTTTTTTTTTTTGGTTTCACCTTCTTTTTTAATTTTTTTTTATTTATTTTTATTTTTTTTTATTTTTTAATATATGAAATTTACTGTCAAATTGGTTTCCATACAACACCCAGTGCTCATCCCAAAAGGTGCCCTCCTCAATACCCATCACCCACCCTGCCCTCCTTCCCACCCTGCCCTCCCTCCCACCCCCCATCAACCCTCAGTTTGTTCTCAGTTTTTAACAGTCTCTTATGCTTTGGCTCTCTCCCACTCTAACCTCTTTTTTTTTTTTTTCCTTCCCCTCCCCCATGGGTTTCTGTTATGTTTCTCAGGATCCACATAGGAGTGAAACGATATGGTATCTGTCTTTCTCTGTATGGCTTATTTCACTTAGCATCACACTCTCCAGTTCCATCCATGTTGCTACAAAAGGCCATATTTCATTTTTTCTCATTGCCACGTAGTATTCCATTGTGTATATAAACCACAATTTCTTTATCCATTCATCAGTTGATGGACATTTAGGCTCTTTCCATAATTTGGCTATTGTTGAGAGTGCCGCTATAAACATTGGGGTACAGGTGCCCCTATGCATCAGTACTCCTGTATCCCTTGGATAAATTCCTAGCAGTGGTACTGCTGGGTGATAGGGTAGGTCTATTTTTAATTTTCTGAGGAACCTCCACACTGCTTTCCAGAGCGGCTGCACCAATTTGCATTCCCACCAACAGTGCAAGAGGGTTCCTGTTTCTCCACATCCTCTCCAGCATCTATAGTCTCCTGAGTTCTTCATTTTGGCCACTCTGACTGGCGTGAGGTGGTATCTGAGTGTGGTTTTGATTTGTATTTCCCTGATAAGGAGCGACGTTGAACATCTTTTCATGTGCCTGTTGGCCATCCGGATGTCTTCTTTAGAGAAGTGTCTATTCATGTTTTCTGCCCATTTCTTCACTGGGTTATTTGTTTTTCTGGTGTGGAGTTTGATGAGCTCTTTATAGATTTTGGATACTAGCCCTTTGTCCGATGTGTCATTTGCAAATATCTTTTCCCATTCCGTTGGTTGCCTTTTAGTTTTGTTGGTTGTTTCCTTTGCTGTGCAGAAGCTTTTTATCTTCATAAGGTCCCAGTAATTCACTTTTGCTTTTAATTCCCTTGCCTTTGGGGATGTGCCGAGTAAGAGATTGCTACGGTTGAGGTCAGAGAGGTCTTTTCCTGCTTTCTCCTCTAAGGTTTTGATGGTTTCCTGTCTCACATTCAGGTCCTTTATCCATTTTGAGTTTATTTTTGTGAATGGTGTGAGAAAGTGGTCTAGTTTCAACCTTCTGCATGTTGCTGTCCAGTTCTCCCAGCACCATTTGTTAAAGAGACTGTCTTTTTTCCATTGGATGTTCTTTCCTGCTTTGTCAAAGATGAGTTGGCCATACGTTTGTGGGTCTAGTTCTGGGGTTTCTATTCTATTCCATTGGTCTATGTGTCTGTTTTTATGCCCATACCATGCTGTCTTGATGATGACAGCTTTGTAGTAGAGGCTAAAGTCTGGGATTGTGATGCCTCCTGCTTTGGTCTTCTTCTTCAAAATTACTTTGGCTATTCGGGGCCTTTTGTGGTTCCATATGAATTTTAGGATTGCTTGTTCTAGTTTCGAGAAGAATGCTGGTGCAATTTTGATTGGGATTGCATTGAATGTGTAGATAGCTTTGGGTAGTATTGACATTTTGACAATATTTATTCTTCCAATCCATGAGCAGGGAATGTCTTTCCATTTCTTTATATCTTCTTCAATTACCTGCATAAGCTTTCTATAGTTGTCAGCATACAGATCTTTTACATCTTTGGTTAGATTTATTCCTAGGTATTTTATGCTTCTTGGTGCAATTGTGAATGGGATCAGTTTCTCTATTTGTCTTTCTGTTGCCTCGTTGTTAGTGTATAAGAATGCAACTGATTTCTGTACATTGATTTTGTATCCTGCAACTTTGCTGAATTCATGTATCAGTTCTAGCAGACTTTTGGTGGAGTCTATCGGATTTTCCATGTATAATATCATGTCATCCGCAAAAAGCGAAAGCTTGACTTCATCTTTGCCGATTTTGATGCCTTTGATTTCCTTTTGTTGTTTGATTGCTGAAGCTAGAACTTCCAGCACTATGTTAAACAACAGCGGTGAGAGTGGGCATCCCTGTCGTGTTCCTGATCTCAGGGAAAAAGCTCTCAGTTTTTCCCCGTTGAGGATAATGTTAGCTGTGGGCTTTTCATAAATAGCTTTTATGATCTTTAAGTATGTTCCTTCTATCCCGACTTTCGCAAGGGTTTTTATTAAGAAAGGGTGCTGGATTTTGTCAAAGGCCTTTTCTGCATCGATTGACAGGATCATATGGTTCTTCTCTTTTTTTTTGTTAATGTGATGTATCACGTTGATCGATTTGTGAATGTTGAACCAGCCCTGCATCCCAGGCATGAATCCCACTTGATCATGGTGAATAATTCTTTTTATATGCTGTTGAATTTGATTTGCTAGTATCTTATTGAGAATTTTTGCATCCATATTCATCAGGGATATTGGCCTGTAGTTCTCTTTTTTTTACTGGGTCTCTGTCTGGTTTAGGAATCAAAGTAATACTGGCTTCCTAGAATGAGTCTGGAAGTTTTCCTTCCCTTTCTATTTCTTGGAATAGCTTGAGAAGGATAGGTATTATCTCTGCTTTAAACGTCTTGTAGAACTCCCCTGGGAAGCCATCTGGTCCTGGACTCTTATTTGTTGGGAGATTTTTGATAACTGATTCAATTTCTTCGCTGGTTATGGATCTGTTCAAGCTTTCTATTTCCTCCTGATTGAGTTTTGGAAGAGTGTGGGTGTTTAGGAATTTGTCCATTTCTTCCAGGTTGTCCAATTTGTTGGCATATAATTTTTCATAATATTCCCTGATAATTGTTTGTATCTCTGAGGGATTGGTTGTAATAATTCCATTTTCATTCATGATTTTATCTATTTGGGTCATCTCCCTTTTCTTTTTGAGAAGCCTGGCTAGAGGTTTGTCAATTTTGTTTATTTTTTCAAAAAACCAACTCTTGGTTTCGTTGATCTGCTCTACCGTTTTTTTAGATTCTATATTGTTTATTTCTCCTCTGATCTTTATTATTTCTCTTCTTCTGCTGGGTTTAGGCTGCCTTTGCTGTTCTGCTTCTATTTCCTTTAGGTGTGCTGTTAGATTTTGTATTTGGGATTTTTCTTGTTTCTTGAGATAGGCCTGGATTGCAATGTATTTTCCTCTCAGGACTGCCTTTGCTGCGTCCCAAAGTGTTTGGATTGTTGTATTTTCATTTTCGTTTGTTTCCATATATTTATAAATTTCTTCTCTAATTGCCTGGTTGACCCACTCATTCGTTAGTAGGGTGTTCTTTAACCTCCATGCTTTTGGAGGTTTTCCAGACTTTTTCCTGTGGTTGATTTCAAGCTTCATAGCATTGTGGTCTGAAAGTATGCATGGTATAATTTCAATTCTTGTAAACTTATGAAGGGCTGTTTTGTGACCCAGTATATGATCTATCTTGGAGAATGTTCCATGTGCACTCGAGAAGAAAGTATATTCTGTTGCTTTGGGATGCAGAGTTCTAAGTATATCTGTCAAGTCCATCTGATCCAATGTACCATTCAGGGCCCTTATTTCTTTATTGACTGTGTGTCTAGATGATCTATCCATTTCTGTAAGTGGGGTGTTAAAGTCCCCTGCAATGACCCCATTCTTATCAATAAGGTTGCTTATGTTTATGAGTAGTTGTTTTACATATTTGGGGGCTCCGGTATTCGGCGCATAGACATTTATAATTGTTAGCTCTTCCTGATGGATAGACACTGTAATTATTATATAATGCCCTTCTTCATCTCTTGTTACAGCCTTTAATTTAAAGTCTAGTTTGTCTGATATAAGTATGGCTACTCCAGCTTTCTCTTGGCTTCCAGGAGCATGATAAATAGTTCTCCATCCCCTCACTCTCAATCTAAAGGTGTCCTCAGATCTAAAATGAGTCTCTTGTAGACAGCAAATAGATGGGTCTTGTTTTTTTATCCATTCTGATACCCTATGTCTTTTGGTTGGCGCATTTAATCCATTTACCTTCAGTGTTATTATAGAAAGATACAGGTTTAGAGTCATTGTGATGTCTGTATGTTTTATGCTTGTAGCGATGTCTCTGGTACTTTGTCTCACAGGATTCCCCTTAGGATCTCTTGCAGGGCTGGTTTAGTGGTGATGAATTCCTTCAGTTTTTGTTTGTTTGGGAAGACCTTTATCTCTCCTTCTATTCTAAATGACAGACTTGCTGGATAAAGGATTCTCGGCTGCATATTTTTTCTGTTTAGCACACTGAAGATATCGTGCCAAGCCTTTCTGGCCTGCCAAGTTTCAACGGAGAGATCAGTCACAATTCTTATAGGTCTCCCTTTATATGTGAGGGCATGTTTATCCCTTGCTGCTTTTAGAATTTTCTCTTTATCCTTGTATTTTGCCAGTTTCACTATGATATGTCGTGCAGAAGATCGATTCAAGTTACATCTGAAGGGAGTTCTCTGTGCCTCTTGGATTTCAATGCCTTTTTCCTTCACCAGTTCAGGGAAGTTCTCAGCTATAATTTCTTCAAGTCCCCCTTCAGCACCTTTCCCTCTCTCTTCCTCCTCTGGGATACAAATTATGCGTATATTATTTCTTTTTAGTGTATCAATTAGTTCTCTAACTTTCCCCTCATACTCCCGGATTTTTTTATCTCTCTTTCTCTCAGCTTCCTCTTTTTCCATAACTTTATCTTCTAGTTCACCTATTCTCTCCTCTGCCTCTTCAATCCGAGCTGTCGTCATTTCCATTTTGTTTTGCATTTTGTTTAAAGCGCTTTTCAGCTCCTCGTGACTGTTCCTTAGTCCCTTGATCTCTGTGGCAAGAGATTCCCTGCTGTCCTGTATACTGTTTTCAAGCCCAGCGATTAATTTTATGACTATTTTTCTAAATTCACTTTCTGTTATATTATTTAAATCCTTTTTGATCAGTTCATTAGCTGTTGTTATTTCCTGGAGATTCTTCTGAGGGGAATTCTTCCGTTTGGTCATTTTGGATAGTCCCTGGAGTGGTGAGGACCTGCAGGGCACTTCCCCTGTGATGTGGTGTATAACTGGAGTTGGTGGGCTGGGCCGCAGTCCGACCTGATGTCTGCCCCCAGCCCACCGCTGGGGCCACAGTCAGACTGGTGTGTGCCTTCTCTTCCCCTCTCCTAGGGGCGGGATTCACTGTGGGGTGGCGTGGCCAGTCTGGGCTACTTGCACACTGCCAGGCTTGTGTTGCTGGGGATCTGGTGTATTAGCTGGGGTGGGTAGGCAAGGTGCACAGGGGCAGGAGGGGCAGGCTTAGCTCACTTCTCCTTAGGTGATCCACTTCAGGAGGGGCCCTGTGGCAGCAGGAGGGAGTCAGGTCCGCTGCCGGAGGTTTGGCTCCGCAGAAGCACAGAGTTGGGTGTTTGCGCGGAGTGAGCAAGTTCCCTGGCAGGAACTGGTTCCCTTTGGGATTTTGGCTGGGGGATGGGCGGGAGAGATGGCGCTGGTGAGCGCCTTTGTTCCCCGACGAGCTGAGCTCTGCCGTCCGGGGGCTCAGCAGCTCTCCCTCCCTTTGTCCTCCAGCCTTCCTGCTTTCTGAGCAGAGCTGTTAACTTATGACCTCCCAGACGCTAAGTCACGCTTGCTGTCGGAACACAATCCGTCTCGCCCCTCCACTTTTGCCAGCCAGACTCGGGGGCTCTGCTTGGCCGGCGAGCCGCCCCTCCGCCCCGGCTCCCTCCTGCCAGTCCGTGGAGCGGGCACCGCCTCGCCGCCCTTCCTACCCTCTTCCGTGGGCCTCTCATCTGAGCTTGGCTCTGGAGACTCCGTTCTGCTAATCCTCTGGTGGTTTTCTGGGTTCTTTAGACAGGTGTAGGTGGAATCTAAGTGATCAGCAGGACGCGCGGTGAGCCCAGCGTCCTCCTACGCCGCCATCTTCCCTCCCCATCTTGCTGGTGGTATTTTGATAGGGATTTCATTAAATGTGTAGATTGCTTTGGGTAGTATAGGCATTTTAAAAATGTTTGTTCTTCCAATCCAAAAGCATGAAATTTTTAAATTTCTTTGGGTCATCTTTAATTTCTTTCTTCAGTGTTTTATACTTTTCAGAGTACAGGTCTTTCACCTCTTGTTTAAGTTTATTTCTAGGTATCTATGTTTTTGGTACAGTTGTAAATGGGATTGATTCTTGATTTCTCTTTCTGATGCTTTCATAATTGGTGTATAGAAATGGAAGAGATTTCTATACATTGATTTGTATACTGCAACTTTACTGAATTCACGTAGCAGTTCTAGAAATATTTTGGTGGAGTCTTTTGGGTTTTCTGTATAGAATATCATATCCACAAATAGTGAAAGTTTGACTTCTTCCTTGATAATTTGGATGCCTTTTATTTCTTTTTATTTTCTGATTGCTATGGCTAGGACTTCCACTATTATGTTCAATGTGAGAATAGACATCCCTGTCATTTTCTTCACTGTAGAGGTAAAGCTCTCAGTTTTTCCCCATTGAAGATATTAGCTGTGGATTTTTCACATATGACCTTTATTATGTTGAGGGATGTTCCCTCTAACCCTACTTTGTTGAGGGTTTTTATTATGAATGGATATTGTACTTTGCTAAATGCTTTTTCTGCATCTGTTGAGAGGACCATATGGTTCTTATACTTTCTTTTATTAATATGATGTATCACATTGATAGATTTGTAAATGTTGAATCACTCTTGCAGCCCAGGAATAAATCCCACTTGATTGTAGTGAATGGTTCTTTTAATGTGCTGTTGGATTTGATTTGCTAGTATTTTGTTGAGAATTTTCACATCCATGTTCCTCAGGGATATTGGCCCATAGTTCTCTTTTTAGTGGAGTCTTCATCTGGTTTTGGAATCAGGGTAATGATGGACCCATAGAATGAGTGGAAAATTTCCTTCCATTTATATTTTTTGAAATAGTTTGAGAATAATAGGTATTAAGTCTTCTCAAACTGTTCAGTAGAATAGGACTCCCCTATGAAGCCATCTGGTCCTGGACATTTGTTTGTTGGGAGGTTTTTGATTACTGATTCAATTTATTTTCTGGTTATTGGTCTGTTTAAGTTTTCTATTTATTCTTGTTTTAGTTTTGATACTTCACATGTTTCTAGAAATTTATCCATTTCTTCCAGGTTGTCCAATTTGTTGCCATATGATTTTTCATGATATTCTCTTATAGTTATTTGTATTTCTGTGGTGCTGGTTGTTATTTTCTCCTCTCATATTTGTGATTTTATTCATTTGGGTCCCTTTTATTTTTTTCTTTTGATAAGTCTTGCTAGGGATTTGTCTTAACTTTTTCCAGAGAACCAGCTCCTGGTTTCATTGATCTGTTCTATTATCTTTTTTGTTTCTATATCACTTATTTCTGTTCTAATTTTTATTATTTCCCTTCTTCTGCTGGCTTTAGGCTTTGTTTGTTGTTGTTTTTCTAGTTCCTTTAGGTGTAATGTAAGTCGTTTATTTGAGATTTTTCTCGATTCTTGATACAGGCCTCTATTGCTATATACTTATGTCTTATGATCTCTTTTGCTGCATCCCAAGTGGTTTTGGACCATAGTGTTTTCATTTTAATTTGTTTCCAGGCGTATTTTTATTCCTTCTTTAATTTTCTTGTTGACCCATTCATTTGTTAGTAGCATTTTGTTTAACCTCCATGTATTTGTAGTCTTTCCAAATTTTTTCTTGTGGTTTACTTTAAGTTTCACAGCATCGTGGTCAGAAAATATGCATGATATGATGTCAGTCTTTTTGTACTTATTGAGGCCTGATGTGTGACCTAGTATGTGGTATATTTTGGAGAACGTCCCATGTCCCATGTGCACTTGAAAAGAATGTGTATCCTGCTGCTTTAGGATGAAATGTCCTGGATATATCTATTAAGTCTGTCTGGTCCAGTGTGTCATTCATAGCCATTGTTCCTTGTTGATTTTCTGCCTAGATAATCTGTCCATTTATGTAGGTAAGGTTTTAAAATTCCTTACTATTATTGTATTACTTTTAATAAGTTCCTTTATGTTTGTTATTAGTTTTATATATTTGTTTTCTATAAAGTTGGGGGCACAAGTATTTATAATTGTTAGACCTTCTTATTGGATAGTCCCTTTTATTATAGTGCCCTTCTTCCTCTCATGTTACAGTCTTTGGTTTAAAATCTAGTTTGTTTTAAATAGGTATTGTTACTTTCACTTTCTTTTGACATCCATTGGCATGACAAATGTTTGTCCATCTCCTCACTTTTAGTCCAGGAGATTTTCCTGGATTATGTAGATGGGCCTAGTGTAATCACATGGGCCCTTAAAAGTAGGAGTGAAGACAGAAGAGTCAGTTTGAAATTTGAGAGGGACTTTACCTACCATTGCTGGCTTTGATGATAGATGAAGTTGGGGGGGAGCGGTCATGAGCCAGGAAGTTTGAATGGCCTCTAGAAGCTAAGAACAACTCTTGGATGACAGCAGCAAGGAAATTGGGACCTCAGTCTTTTTTTTTTTTAATTTTTAATTTTTTATAATTTTTTTGCATGTATTTATTTTTTGAGGGACATAGAGAGACAGCACAAGTTGGGGAGGGGCAGACAGAGAAGGAGACACGGAATCTGAAGCAGGCTCCAGGCTCTGAGCTGTCAGCACAGAGCCTGATGCAGGGCTTGAACTCAGGAGCTGTGAGATCATGACCTGAGCCAAAGTTGGACACTTAACCCACTGCACCACCCAGGTGCTCCAGGGCCTCAGTCTCAAGGCTGTAAGGGATTGAATGTCGGCAACTTGAAAGAATAAAAAAACAGATTCTCTCCTAGAGCCTCCAGAAAGGAATTCAGCCCTGCCAACACCTTGATTTTGTCTTGATGAGGCTCTAGTGAGAAATGTAGCTGAGCCCGCTATACTTCTGATATATGAACACTGTGATATTAGAAGTAGGTTTTATTTTAAGCCACTACACTTGTGGCAATTTGTTATGGCAGGTATAAAAAACTAGTACTATTTTTATGTCTATAGAATTGATAGACATGTCATTGTCCTTATTCTTGATATTGGCAAATTTTGTCTTCTCATGTTTCATCTTATTCAGATTGGCTAAGGTTTATCAGTCTTCTTGATTTTCTCTAAGAGCCAACATTTTGTGGCATTGATTTTCTCTAATATTTTTCTATTTTCTATTTCACTTATTCCTGCTCCAGTCCTTATTCTTAGTTTTCTTCTACTTATTTTGGGTTTTATTTGCTCTACTCATTAAAATATGTGCAGACTATTTTAACATAAACTTCACAAAAGAAGATCTATGGATGGCAAATAGCTACATGAGAAAAAAGTTCATCATTAGTCATTAGAGAAATACAACTTGAAACTAAAATAAATACCCTTCATACTCATTGGAATGTCTAAAATTAAAAAAGGCTGACCCAGTGTTGAAAATGTGAAGGAAATGGAATTCTCATATACTGTTGGTGGTGTTGTAAAATGTTACAGCCATTTTGGAAAACAGTTTCATAGTTTCGTGAAACACAAACATCCTATAATATTAATCTATCATATGATCAACTAGTCCATTCCTAGGTATTTTCCCAAGGGAACTGAAAACATAGGTACATACAGATAATTGTATATGAAAGTTAATAGCACATTCATTTGTAATAGTCAAATAATGGAAGCAATCCAAACATCCCATCAACAGTGAATAGATATGTACACTGTGTCATGGTCATGCTATAGCATACTAGTAAATAATACAAAATAATGAGCTATTGAGCCACACACCAACCCTGAAGAATCTTAAAATAGTTGTGCTGAAATGGAAGCAATCAGACAAAAGAATGAATGCTGTATGATTACATTTATAGAAAATATAGAAAATGTAAACTAATCTATATTGAAAGAAAAGATGTATTCCTGGACATAGAGTAGGGTAACAGGGGGAGATAGAAGGGATACAAGAACGTGGACATTAGTAAAATGCTAGGGATAGTGAATATGTTCATTATCTTGATTATTGGTTTTATGGGTACATATATTAGCCAAAATATAAATTGTACATTTTAAATATGTTTAGTTTGCAGAATATAAATTTTCTTCAATAAAGAAAATGATCAGAAGATAAAATCTTAGTGTGTTAGCATTTGAATTACATCTATGTCGGTATGTCCACTTATTTGTTTTCCAGGGTGGATTGCTATTATGGGTGCCATCTGGTTGCTAATTTTAGCTGATATCCATGATTTTGAGATAATTCTACATCGAGTGGAATGGGCAACTCTTCTGTTCTTTGCAGCACTTTTTGTTCTAATGGAGGTAAGACTTTAGAATTCTTGCAATGTAATCCTTTATCTGACTTTTATGTTTCATACTTTATTGTGCGAATGAAAAAAGCCTAAGTCTATAGTCTTTCCACTTATTTAACATGGGGGAAATGATGGAGTTTATAAATAGACTATTTTAAGTTAAACCAGGTTTTATTTCAGCCACCTAAATATTTTCTGATAAATTGTTTATTTGGTTGTTGTTTTTAAAAATTATCTTTGTGATTTATAAACTTGCTCTAATTTCATTTTCCATAAAGTAGAATTTGCTCTAAGTTGTGTTTAGAGCTGAGTGACTTGTTACAGGAAATTGACAGGGTGATATTATCTTGATGATCTATTTCATTTTGTGTAATATTTAACTAAATATTCTATGTTATCATGGAAAAGACTACATAAAAAAGAGTGAATATTATTTTGGTAATAGTTGTTATGAAATGTATTCAAAAAATTATTCACATTATTATTCAATCTTGAGACTTGATTTATGAACTTGTGTCCTCTTCAAATACAAGGTTTGCTGAAATAGAAAAATACTACTCCCTAAAGGATATCTCAAGCACACCAAATATCTCACATTAATTAACTTACTGATGGTAGACCCATTTGGTTTTAATTCTTCTGTGTAATAAAACTTTGATACTCCTCCCACCATTGTCTTTAAGACAGGGCCTTTGAAGTTTTGTAATCTACATCTTTGCTCCTAATGGATTGTGTAGATGTAATCAGTCCCTCCAAGTCTGTGGGGGTTGTGAATTATATTCTAAATCCTCAGTTTCACACTCAAAACATTCAGCTTTTTTTTTTCAGGGTGTTCTTTCCACACTGAACACATAGAATATGGAGGGGAAAATTCTGGTTACTGTTTTAATGATTGGACTTTGAAAGTCTCTGCCTCAAATACATGTTTACTCCAGGTATAAATTTCTATCTCATCTGGGTTTTGGGCATATTTTTCCATATTTTATACTTCACTTTGTTGATGTAGTAAACAATGGAATTTTAAAAACAACTTTATTGAGGTATAATTTACATATCATAATATTCACATGGTAAGTTTACAATTTAATGATTTTAATAAGTTTAGAACATTTCCATCATCCAAAAAAGATCCCACATGTCTATTTACGATTAATTCTAGCTCTTGACTCCAGATTTAGGCAATCACTATTTTTTTCTGTCTATTTATTTGCCTTTCCTATACATTTCATCCAAAGGAATCATATATAGGAAAAATCATAGTTTTTTCTGTCTGCTTTCTTTAATTAGAATAATGATAATAATGTTGGTTCATCCATGTCTTTGTATGTATTTTAGCTCATTTGTTTTATTGCTGAATAGCATTCCACTTTGTGGATACCATTTGATGAATATTTGTACTTTCCAATTTTGAACATTATGAATATTACTATCATAAACATTTGTGTAAATTTGTGTGTAAGTCTTCATGTGGAATATATTTTCATGTCTTTGAGATATATGCTAGGTTTTATCATAAGTTTAGCTTCTTAAGAAACTGTAAAAATGCTTTTCACAGTGACTGTACCATTTTACATTCTCACTGGCAGTGTAATAGTATTCCAGTTTCTCTACAATCTCACTATCACACTTTGCCTTTCTTTTTTTTTTAATATATGAAATTTATTGTCAAATTGGTTTCCATACAACACCCAGTGTTCATCTCAAAAGGTGCCCTCTTCAATGCCCAACCAACGCTTCCCTCCCTCCCACTGCCCCCCAAAAACCCTCAGTTTGTTCTCAGTTTTTAAGAGCCTCTCATGGTTTCGCTCTCTCCCACTCTATCCTCATTTTTTTTCCTTCCCCTCCCCCATGGGTTTCTGTTAAGTTCTCAGGATCCACATAAGAGTGAAAACATATGGTATCTGTCTTTCTCTGTATGAATTATTTCACTTAGCATCACACTCTCCAGTTCCATCCACATTGCTACAAGGGCCATATTTCATTCTTTCTCATTGCCACGTAGTACTCCATTGTGTATATAAACCACAATTTCTTCATCCATTCATCAGTTGAAGGACATTTAGGCTTTTTCCACAATTTGGCTATTGTTGAGAGTGCTGCTATAAACATTGGGGTACAAGTGCCCCTCTGCATCAGTATTCCTGTATCCCTTGGGTAAATTCCTAGCAGTGGTACTGCTGGGTGATAGGGTAGGTCTATTTTTAATTTTTTGAGGAAACTCCACACTGTTTTCCAGAGTGGCTGCACCAGTTTGCATTCCCACCAATAGTGCAAGAGGGTTCCCATTTCTCCACATCCTCTCCAGCATCTATAGTCTCCTGATTTGTTCATTTTAGCCACTCTGACTGGCGTGAGGTGATATCTGAGTGTGGTTTTGATTTGTATTTCCCTGATGAGGAGTGACGTTGAGCATCTTTTCATGTGCCTGTTGGCCATCCGCATGTCTTCTTTAGAGAAGTGTCTATTCATGTTTTCTGCCCATTTCTTCACTGGATTATTTGTTTTTCGGGTGTGGAGTTTGGTGAGTTCTTTATAGATTTTGGATACTAGCCCTTTGTCCGATATGTCATTTGCAAATATCTTTTCCCATTCCGTTGGTTGCCTTTTAGTTTCCTTGATTGTTTCCTTTGCAGCGCAGAAGATTTTTATCTTCATGAGGTCCCAATAGTTCATTTTTGCTTTTAATTCCCTTGCCTTTGGGGATGTGTCAAGTAAGAAATTGCTGTGGCTGAGGTCAGAGAGGTCTTTTCCTGCTTTCTCCTCTAGGGCTTTGATGATTTCCTGTCTCACATTCAAGTCCTTTACCCATTTTGAGTTTATTTTTGTGAATGGTGTAAGAAAGTGGTCTAGTTTCAACCTTCTGCATGTTGCTGTCCAGTTCGCCCAGCACCATTTGTTAAAGAGACTGTCTTTTTTCCATTGGATACTCTTTCCTGCTTCATCAAAGATTAGTTGGCCATACTTTTGTGGGTCCAATTCTGGGGTTTCGATTCTATTCCATTGGTCTATGTGTCTGTTTTTGTGCCAATACCATGCTGTCTTGATGATGACAGCTTTGTAGTAGAGGCTAAAGTCTGGGATTGTGATGCTTCCTGCTTTGGTATTCTTCAAAATTACTTTGGCTATTCGGGGCCTTTTGTGGTTCCATATGAATTTTAGAATAGTTTGTTTAGCTTCGAGAAGAATGCTGGTGCAATTTTGATTGGGATTGCATTGAATGTGTAGATAGCTTTGGGTAGTATTGACATTTTAACAATGTTTATTCTTCCAATCCATGAGCACAGAATGTTTTTCCATTTCTTTATGTCTTCTTCAATTTCCTTCATAAGCTTTCTATAGTTTTCAGCATACAGATCTTTTACATGTTTGGTTAGGTTTATTCCGAGGTATTTTATGCTTCTTGGTACAACTGTGAATGGGATCAGTTTCTTTATTTGTCTTTATGTTGCTTCTTTATTAGTGTAGAAGAATGCAACTGATTTCTTTACTTTGATTTTGTATCCTGTGACTTTGCTGAATTCATGTATCAGTTCTAGCAGACTTTTGGTGGAGTCTATCTGATTTTCCATGTATAATATCATGTCATCTGCCAAAAGTG
The DNA here is from genome assembly GCF_024362965.1 of Panthera pardus. NCBI lineage: Eukaryota > Metazoa > Chordata > Mammalia > Carnivora > Felidae > Panthera > Panthera pardus. The sequence continues at coordinate 20,196,614 of NW_026526810.1, read as the reverse complement.
AAAGCTTGACTTCATCCTTGCCAATTTTGATGCCTTTGATTTCCTTTTGTTGTCTGATTGCTAATGCTAGCACTTCCAACACTATGTTAAACAACAGCGGTGAGAGTGGACATCCCTGTCGTGTTCCTGATCTCGGGGAAAGCTGTCAGTTTTTCCCCATTAAGGATGATATTAGCTGTAGGCTTTTCATAAATGGCTTTATGATGTTTAAGTATGTTCCTTCTATCCCAACTTTATCAAGGGTTTTTATTAAGAAAGGACGCTGAATTTTGTCAAATGCTTTTTCTGCATCGATTGACAGGATCGTATGGTTCTTATCTTTTCTTTTATTAATGTGAATTATCATGTTGATTGCTTTGTGAATATTGAGCAAGCCCTCATCCCAGGAATGAATCCCACTTGATCATGGTGAATAATTCTTTTTATATGCTGTTGACTTCAATTTGCTAGTATCTTGTTGAGAATTTTTGCATACATGTTCATCAGGGATATTGGCCTGTAGTTGTCTTCTTTTACTGGGGCTCTGTCTGGTTTAGGAATCAAAGTAACGCTGGCTTCATAGAATGAGTCTGCAGGTTTTCCTTCCCTTTCTATTTTTTGGAACAGCTTGAGATGGATAGGTATTAACTCTGCTTTAAATATCTGGTAGAATTCCCCAGGGAAGCCATCTGGTCCTGGACTGTTATTTGTTGAGAGATTTTTGATAACTGATTCAATTTCTTCGCTGGTTATGGGTCTGCTCAAGCTTTCTATTTCCTCCTGATTGAGTTTTGGAAGTTTGTGGGTGTTTAGGAATTTGTCCATTTCTTCCAGGTTGTCCAATTTGTTGGCATATAATTTTTCATAATATTCCCTGATAATTGTTTGTATCTCTGAGGGATTGGTTGTAATAATTCCATTTTCATTCATGATTTTATCTATTTGGGTCCTCTCCCTTTTCTTTGTGAGAAGCCTGGCTAGAGGTTTATCAACTTTGTTTATTTTTTCAAAAAAACAGCTCTTGGTTTCATTTATCTGCTCTACAGTTTTTGTTTTATATTCTACATTGTTTATTTCTGCTTTGATCTTTATTTTTTCTCTTCTTCTGCTGGGTTTAGGGTGTCTTTGCTCTTCAGCTTCTATTTACTTTAGGTGTGTGCTGTTAACATTTTATATTTGGGATTTTTCTTATTTCTTGAGATAGGCCTGGATTGTAATGTATGATTCCTCTCAGTACTGCCTTTGCTGCTTCCCAAAGCGTTTGGATTGTTGTATTTTCATTTTCATTTGTTTCCATATATTTTTTAAATTTCTTCTCTAATTGCCTGGTTCAGCCATTCATCTTTAATAGGGTGTTCTTTAACTTCCATGGTTTTGGAGCCTTTCCAGACTTTTTCCTGTGGTTGATTTCAAGTTTCATAGCATTGTGTTCTGAAAGTGTGCATGGTATGATTTCAAGTCTTTTATACCTATTAATGGATGTTTTGTGACTTAGTATGTTATCTATCTTGGGGGATGTTCCATGTGCACTCGAGAAGAAAATATATTCTGTTGCTTTGGGATGCAGAGTTCTAAATATATCTGTCAAGTCCGTCTGATCCAATGTATCATTCAGGCCCCTTGTTTCTTGAATGATCCTGTGTCTTGATGATCTATCCATTGTTGTAAGTGGAGTAGTAAAGTCCCTGCGATTACCACATTCTTATCAATGAGGTTGCTTATGTTTGTGAATAATTGTTTTATATATTTGGGGGCTTCCGTATTCAGTGCATAGACATTTATAATTGTTAGCTATTCCTGATGGATAGACCCTGTTAATTTTATATAATATCCTTCTTCATCTCTTGTTATAGCCTTTAATTTAAAGTCTAGTTTGTCTGATATAAGTATGGCTACTCCCGCTCTCTTTTGACTTTCAGTAGCATGATAAATAGTTCTCCATCCCCTCACTTTCAATCTGAAAGTGTCCTCAGGTCTAAAATGAGTCTCTTGTAGAGAGCAAATAGATGGGTCTTATTTTTTTATCCATTCTGATACTCGATGTCTTTTGGTTGGAGCATTTAGTCCACTTACATTCGGTGTTATTATTGAAAGATATGGGTTTAGAGTCATTGTGATGTCTGCAGGTTCATGCTTGTAGCGATGTCTCTGGTACTTTGTGGTCCTTGCAACATTTCATTCACAGAGTCCCCCTCAGGATCTCTTGTAGGGCTGGTTTAGTGGTGATGAATTCCTTCAGTTTTTGTTTGTTTGGGAAAACCTTTATCTCTCCTATTCTGAATGACAGACTTGGTGGATACAGGATTCTTGGCTGCATATTTTTTCTGTCATCACATTGAATATATCCTGCCATTCCTTTCTGGCCTGCCAAGTTTCAGTAGATAGGTCTGCTACTACCCTTATATGCCTACGTTTGTAACTTAGGGCCTGTTTATCTCTAGCTGCTTTCAGAATTCTCTGTTTATCTTTGTTTTTTGCCAGTTGCACTGTGATATGTTATGTAGAAGATCAATTTAAGTTACGTCTGAGGGGAGTTCTCTGTGCCTCTTGGATTCAATGCCTATTTCCTTCCCCAAATAAGGAAAGTTCTCAGCTATGATTTGTTCAAGTACACCTTCAGCCCCTTTCTCTCTGTCTTCTTCTTCTGGAATTCCTGTGATGGGGATATTGTTCCATTCTATTGCATCACTTAGTTCCCTAATTCTCCCCCCATACTCATGGATTTTTTTTATCTCTCTTTTTCTCAGTTTCCTTTTTTTCCATAATTTTATCTTCTAATTCACCTATTCTCTCCTCTGCCTCTTCAATCTCTGCTATGGCTGCCTCCATTTTATTTTGCATCTCATTTATAGCATTTTTTAGTTCCTCATTACTATTTTTTAGTCCCTTGATCTCTGTAGCAATAGATTATCTGCTGTCCTCTATGCTCTTTTCAAGCCCAACGATTAATTTTATGACTATTATTCTCAATTTTTGTTCCATTATATTGCTGAAATTGGTTTTGATCAATTCATTAGCTGTCACTACGTCCTGGAGTTTCTTTTGAGGAGAATGCTTCTGTTTCGTCATTTTGGCTAGTCCCTGTGCTAGCTCCAAACTGCAGAGCACTTCCCCCTGTGTTGTCCAGAGAAACTTGTGTTGGTGGTGGGGCCACAGTCAGACCCAATGTCTGCCCCCAGCCCACTGCTGGGGCCACAGTCAGACTGGTGTGTACCTTATTTTTTCTTCTCCCCCACAGCAGGACTCAATGTGAATTGTTGTGACTTCTGTCTGAGCTACTTGCACAATGCCAGGTTTGTGGTGCTGCTATCATGGGATCTGGCCAAGGGCATATTAGCAGCAGTGGATCTGCAAGGTGGACAGGGAAGGGCAGTGCAGCACTGGGAGGGAGGGAGGCCAGTCAGAGGGATGGATCCAAAGAAGTACAGTATTGGGTGTTTGGGCAGTGCAAGCAAGGTCGGTGACTGGAACTGGGTCCCTTTGGAATTTTGGCTGGCGGATGGGAGAGGGAAATGGCGCTTGCCAGCGCCTTTGTTCCCCCACCAAACTTTGTCCTTCCGGGGCTCAACAACTCCCCCTCCTGGCATCCTCTCACCCTCCCAGCTCTCTGAGAGCAGAGCTGTTGACTTTTAATATTCTAGATATTAATTCCCGCTGGCTGTCAGAAGTCACAGAGTCTGGCCCCTCTGCTTTTGCAAGCCAGACTGAGTGGGCTCTGCCTTGCAGGGCAGGCTGCCCCTCCACTGCCCTGGCTCCCTCCGACCAGTCCGTGTAGCATGCACAGCCTCTCTTCCCTTCCTACCCTCTTCCATCGGCATCTTGTCTATGCTTTGCTCCGGAGAGTCCATTCTGCTAGTCATCCAGCAGTTTTCTGTGTTATTTAGGCAGATGTGGGTGGAACCTAAGCCATCAGCAGGTTGAGGTGAGCCCAGCATCCTCCTATGTTGCCATCTTCCTTTTCTAATCCCCCATCACACTCTGTTTTAAATAAAATAAAATTATTTGGGTAGAATTTCAGAACTCTTTTCTTATGACCTGACTATCCTCATGCCCAAGATGTCTGAGTCACTGATGAATACCTAGGGGCAGGGACAGTGGCCTGTTTCTCTTGAACTGATTCTTCTGCTTTATGATCAGGGCACTGAGTGGGGGTGGTAGTCTCAGGTCTTGTAGGCTTGCCTTTCTGGTTTGTAACTTATACCCTGCACAGGGTCCATGAGGAGAGTCATGGTTCCAGTGTGCTTCTTTTGACGCACATTATATAGTACTTCAGTACTCTGTTTGATGTGTTGGTGCAGGAAGAGATCTAATTTCTTATCCCAACTCTTCTGTTATTAGGCTCTGCAACATGGAGATAGGAGGAAGGAATGCTGGTAGCTTGCTTCTCCTAGGGAAATATGGTTGTTTTTCACTGTGAGTTAGGGAGAGAGAGCAATATCTTCTTGAACATACCCAGAGTCTCCATTATGCTGAGTCCAGGGTGGGGAATGCGTTATATTTGATGTGCTACTGGTTCTTGTTATTCTCATGAAGATTTTCTTGAATAAATATGTCTTCACTGGTTGCATGCCCTTAGGACAATTTCCAGAGACTTTCATTAAAAATTTTTTTATGCCACTTTTTGTTGTTCTCTTGGGAAGTAGGCCTGCAGAGCTCCTTATCTGGTCATCCCCAAATTAAACTTCCCCACCTTCCTTTTTACTTGTTTCTTTGTTTATTTTTTAGTTAGTTAGTTGGTAGTTTGTTTATTTATTTATTTATTTATTTATTTATTTATTTATTTATTGTCCTTCTGAGGTCAATAATTGGTGATTTCCAAAGTTAGTAATAATTCTGAAACAACATGAATACATTAGCAGCTGAGTTTCCCTTGACTCGTATTTCAATGTTTATTTATGTCACTGTAACACAACAGAATGGTCTACAGCAAAGTAAAACGAATTAGCATGGTCTTTAAAATTGACCTGGAATGTTTCACAAATACAATGATGTTTCAAGTATTTTTTTTCTGTGTGTATGTTTATGTACATTAGCTGGGTAATATGTCCTAGTGTTTATTTTATTTTCTTATTACTTCTTAGAGGCCAGAGTAATAATTATAACACCTAAGGCACTCTTAAGTTGGTAAAATCCTCAGCATACATTCTAGGAACTGATGGGGTCTGTAGAACCACCCCTCTCCTGGCCTACGTCTTGTGCTATTGGGACCATGCCTGGGTTTTCTTACTACTTGATGTCTTTCATCTATTCATGTAATTGTGGGTGTCAGTGAAATAATGGTTCTTTGAAAAGAGCTATATGATATTTATCTTCTTGGATATTTTGGACTGTATACTCCTTTCATTTTTTTCTTATATATTTTTTATAGCTTACTTGAGTCCTTCTAATTGACTCTTGTTTTTCTCTGGACAAATAGGGGAACAAAACTGATATATTGTTAATTCCCTTGATACTGGGGAAGGCAATTATATCCATTTCTTCTCATTATATTCATTCTGCAGCATTATCCTAGTGAGAAAAATCAAATATTTTTTGCATGTGAGTACTGCATTGGAAAAATTTGTCTAGAAGCTTTTGGGATCTGTATCCTAATCATTCAAATTCATGAGACATTGATTATATAATAATCTTAATAAGTCAGAATATAATTTTATAAAATTTACTTCCATGATTAAAAAAAATTCTGGCAACTATGGGGATATAACATGTTTTCACTTAGAAAAAACAAATAGAGAATTCATTTGTGCATGAAATTAATGTCAACAAAACCATCCCAGCAAGTTTGGTGCTTTCTAATAAAGAGAATTCTGAAATCAATATTGGTTTAGGCATTAATGCAACAGAGAATTTTGGTTCAGAATCCAACAGGAAGGGTTTTGACTATAGCCAAGGGATGCATCCTTGCCTTAGCATTCAACCTCCATATTTTCACTTGAGTCCTCAGCAGATATGTTTACCATAATTACTTATATCTTCCTGACACCATTTCATTGATCTTGAAAGTCAACAGGGGACTGAGATTTTTATTATTGCATTTTAAAATAGTTTTTTCATTTATTTTGAGAGAGAGAGTGTGTGTGAGCATGGTAAGAGCAGAGAGAGAGAGAGAGAGAGAGAGAGAGAGAGAAAGAGAGAGAGAGAGAGAGAGAGAGAGAGAGAGAGACTCTCAAGCAGGCTCTGCACTGTCAGTGCAGAGCCCAATGCAGAGCTCGATCTCATGAACTGTGAGATTATGGCCTGAGCTGAAATTAAGAGTTGGGTGCTTAACTGACTGAGACACTCAGATCCACGGTAATTGCATTTCAAATTTTGTTCAAATCACTGTAAAAATTGTGATTTTTTTTCAGTAAGTTCAGTGATTTTTCAACTTGAGTCATCTAAAGTGTGGGAAGTTTAGGATCAACCAAATCTCCAAGTAAACCTTAACAGCACTAGTTCATATGCACCTCTTTCCCAGCACGGTGCTGAGCAGCAGGTTAATGCTTATTCTGGTAGGACCTGGACTCTGAAGGGACAATCAACTTGTCAAGATCATCTGACCGTTTTCTTTTTTGAAATAGGGAAAATACTGTTAGGAGTCAGTATAATAAGAGCCAGATGCTATCCTGTCTGTGTTATCTCATCCCCAGTTACCCTTTCCTTTAAAAACAATAATTTATTGTCAAATTGGCTTCCATATAACACCCAGTGCTCATCCCAACAAGTGCCCTCCTCAAAGCCCATAATCCATTTTCCCCTCTCCCCCACCCCCCATAAACCCTCAGTTTTTTCTTAATATTTAAGAGTTTCTTATGGTTTGCCTCCCTCCCTCTCTGCTTATAACTTATTTTCCCCTTCTCTTCTGCCATGGTCTTCTGTTAAGTTTCTCAAGATCCACATATGAGTGAAAACTCAGTTACCCTTTCCATTTTTCTCCTATTCATCCTTACTCAACAGGGCTTCACTTTGTTCCTCCTCTCAAGGATCAGTATAAACAACTTTATTAGACTAAACCAGAACCTCAGTGCAGCTACATCTCATCTCTGGAGTGTTGGGGAAGTGTATGGATTAGAATCTTTCTCTCATATCATGAAAGACAGGGCCATAGGGCTACAGGGCCATGAAAGCAGACCAGTGGGTGTACTAAGGGAGGTCTATGTACCAAACTCAAGACTAGGGGTGACTCTTACAATTCAGGTTGCTAGTTTTAAGACATTAGCATAATATTTAAGAGAGATTTTAACATCAGAGAGATCCATGGTCAGATCCTAGCTTGCTGCTTCCTCATTATGAAATTTTAGGCAAGGTACTCAATACCTCTTAGTCTCAATTTCTTTATCTTTAGAATTGGTTTATTAATATTAATCTGGAATGTTGCTTATGAAAAGCCAATAAGCAGGGAGCCAGGGTGGCTCAGTCAGTTGAGTATCTGACTTTGGCTCAGTTTATGATCTCATAGTTTGTGAGTTCTAGCCCCATGTCGGGCTCTGGGCTCACAGCTCAGAGCCTGGAGCCTTCTTTGGATTCTGTGTCTCCCTCTCTGCCTCTCCCCTGTTTGTGCTCTGTCTCTCTCAAAAATAAATAAACATTAAAAAATAATAAGAACCGGGGCGCCTGGGTGGCTTGGTCGGTTAAGCGTCCGACTTCGGCTCAGGTCATGATCTCATGGTCTGTGAGTTCGAGCCCCACGTCGGGCTCTGTGCTGACAGCTCAGAGCCTGGAGCCTGTTTCAGATTCTGTGTCTCCCTCTCTCTCTGCTCCTCCCCTGTTCATGCTCTGTCTCTCTCTGTCTCAAAAATAAATAAACGTTAAAAAAAATTAAAAAAAATAGTAAGAACCAATAAGCTCATATATTTAAAATACTGAATATCCATTTCATCTCATAGTTAACACTCATAAATTGCTTTCTCCTATCATTATTTTTTTACTTGGCATTTATTTAAGGTTTTATTTCAATTCTGGTTAGTTAACATGCAGTGTTATATTAGTTTCAGGTATACAATATAGTGATTCAAGACTTTTATACATCGCCTTGTGCTCATCAGGACAAATGCATGCCTTAATCCCCATCACCTATTTCACCCATCCCCTTACCCACCTCCCCTCTGGTAACCATCACTTTCTCTAAAATGAAGAGTCTGTTTCTTGCTTTGTCTCTCTTTTTCTTATGTTTTTCTTTTTGCTTGTTTGTTTTGTTTCTTAAATTCCACATATGAATGATACCATATGGTATTTGTCTTTCTCTGACAGACTTCTTTTACTTAGCATTATACTCTTAGTTCCATCCATGTCGTTGAGTTTTGAGTTTGATAAGTACTTTATAGATTTTTGATACTAATCCTTTATCTGATTTGTCATTTGCAAATATCTTCTTCCACTCTGTAGGTTGCCTTTTAGTTTTGTTGATTGTTTCCTTCACTGTACAGAAGCTTTTAATCCAGATGAAGTCCTAGTAGTTCATGTTTGCTTTCATTTTCCTTGCCCTCAGTGATGTGTCTAGTAAGAAGTTGCTCCAGTTGAGGTCAAAGATGTTACTGCCTGTTTTCTCTGGAAGGATTTCCTGTCTCATATTTAGGTCTTTCATCCATCTTGAATTTATTTTTGTGCATGGTGTAAGAAAGTGGTCCAGGTTCATTCTTCTACATGTTGCAGTCCACTTTTCTCAACACCACTTGCTGAAGAGACTGTCTTTTTTCCATTGGATATTCTTTCCTCCTTTGTTGACGATGATTGACTGTATTTTTCTAGGTCAATTTATGGGTTTTCTATTCAGTCCCACTGACTTATGTGTCCGATTTTGTGCCAGTACCATACTGTCTTGACGACTAGAGCTTTGTAATATAACTTGAAATCCAGAATCGTGACACCTTCAGTTTTTTTTTCTTTTTCAGGATTGCTTTGGCTATTCGGAGTCTTTGGTGGTTCCATACAAATTTTAGGATTGTTTGATATGGGTCTGAAAAGAATACTGGTGGTGTTTTGATAGGGAATGTGTAGATTGCTTTGGGTAGTATAGACATTTGAACAATGTTTGTTCTTCCAATCCATGAACATGGAATGCTGTTTCATTTCTTTGTGTCATCTTTAATTTCTTTCACAAGTATTCTATAGTTTTCAGAGTACAGATATTTTACCTCTTTCGTTAGGTTTATTCCTAGGTATCTTATTATTTTTGCTGCAACTGTAAGTGGGATTGATTTATTTCTTTTTCTGCTGTTCTATTATTGGTGTATAGAAATGTAACAGATTTCTGCATGTTGATTTTATATCCCATGACTTTGATTAAGTTATGTATTAGTTCTAGTGATTTTTTAGTGGAGTCTTTTGGGTTTTCTACATAATGTATCATATCATCTGCAAATAGTGAAAGTTTGAGTTCTTCCTTGCTCATTTGTGTACACTTTTTTTTTTCTGATTGCTGAAGCTAAGACTTCCAGTACTGTGTTAAATAGTAATGGTGAGACTGGGCATCCTTGTCTTTTTCCTGACCATAGTGCAGACTCTCAGTTTTTTCCCATTCAGGATAATATTAGCTGTGGGTTTTTTTATATCTGGCCATTACGATTGAATTATGTTCCATCTATTGCTATTTTTTTGAGGGTGTTTATCAACAATGGATTCTGTATTTTGTCAAATTCTTTTTCTGCATCTGTTGACAAGATTGTATAATTCTTATCCTTTCTTTTATTAATGTGGTGTATCATGTTCATTGATTTGTGAATATTGAATGACACTTGCAACCCAGGAATACATCTCTCTTGATTGTGGTGAGCGATTTTTGTAATGTATTGTTGGATTCTGTTGGTTAGTATTTTATTGAGAATTCTTACATCTATGTTCATCAGGGATTTGGCCTGTAGTTTCTCTTTTTTAGTGGTGTCTTTATCTGATTTTTGCATCAGGGTAATGCCGGCCTCATTGAATGAATTTGAAAATTTCCTTACCTTTTCTATTTCTTGGAATAGTTTGAGAAGAATAGGTATAAAGTCTTGTTTAAATGTTTGTAGAATTCCCTAGTAAAGCCATTTGGTCCTGGACTTTTGTTTGTTGGGCGATTATTTATATAACTGATTCACATTCTTTTCAGGTTATCAACTTATTCCATTTTTCTATTTCTTCCTGCTTTGCTTTTGGTAGTTTATATGTTTCTAGAAATTGATCCTTTTCTTCCAGGTTGTACAATAGGTTGGTATATAGATTTTCACAGTATTCTCCTGTAATTGTATTTCTGTGGTGTTGGTTGTTATTTCTGCTCTCTCTTTTGTGATTTTATTTTATTTTTTAAAGTTTATTTATTTTTGACAGAGAGAGAGAGAGAGAGAGAGAGAGAGCGAGCATGAGTGGGGGAGGGGCAGAGAGAGGGAGACACAGAATTTGAAGCAGACTCTAGGCTCTGAGCTGTCAGCACAGAGCCCGATGCGGGGCTTGAACTCATGGACCACGAGATCATGACCTGAGCTGAAGTTGGATGCTCAATCGACTGAGCCACCCAGGCACCCCTGTGATTTTATTTAAGTAGTGTCTTTCTCTTTTCTTTTTGATACGTCTGACTAGTTGCTTATCAATGTTATTAATTTTTCAAAGTACCACCTCCTGGTTTCCTCGATCTGTTCTGTTGTTTTTTAGTTTCTATATTATTTATTTCTGCTGTCATCTTCATTATTTCCTTCCTTCTTCTGGCTTTATGCTTTATTCATTGTGGTGTTTTATCTCCTTTGGCTCCTAAGGTTAAGTTTTATATGTGGGATTTTTCTTTCTTTTTGAGGTAGGCCTGTATTGCTATATATTTCCCTCTAAGGAGCGCTTTTGCTGCATTCCAAAGGTTTTGGACCTTTGTGTTTTCATTTTCACGTTTTTAGGTTTTTTTAAAAATTTCTTTAATTTCCTGATTGACCCATTTATGGCTTAGTAGCATGTTATTTAACCTCCCTGTATTTGTACTGTTTCCAATTTTTTTTTCTTGTGGTTTACTTCTAGTTTCATAATGTTTTGTTTAGAAATGATGCACGGTATGATTTCCATCTTTTTGTCTTTTTTTGAGGAGGCCTGATTTGTGACCTAATATGTGATCTATTTTGGAGAATGTTCCATGTGCACTTGAAAAGAATATGTATTCTGCTGTTTTAGGATGGAGTGTTTGGAATATATTTGTTAAATCTATCTGGTCAAGTATGTCATTCAAAGTCATTATTTCCTTGTTTAGTTTCTGTTTAGGCTATCTGTTCATTGATGTAAGTGGAATGTTAAGGTACTCTGCTATTGTTAGATAAATATAAATTAATTCCTTTTTGTTTTTACTTATTGTTTTATATATTTGGGTTCCTTCATGTTGGGTGCATAAATATTTTCAGGATTGTTATATCTTCTTTTGGATTATCCCATTTATGAATATATAGTGCCCTTCTTTGTCTTTTTTTTCCTCTTTTTACAGTCTTTGGTTGAAAATCTAGTTAGTCCAATATTTGTATTGCTACTCTGGCTTACTTTTGATGTCCATTTGCATGAAAAATATTTCTCCATCTCCTCACTTTCAATCTGCAGGTGTCTTTAGATCTAAAATGTGTCTCTTTTAGGCAGCATATTGATAGGTCTTATTTTTTGTCCATTTTGACACCCTATGTATTTTTTATTGGAGCACTTAGACCATTTATATTCAAAGTGATTATTGATATATATGTATTTAAAATTTTTTTTAACGTTTTATTTATTTTTGAGACAGGGAGAGACAGAGCATGAATGGGGGAGGGTCAGAGAGAGAAGGAGACACAGAATCTGAAACAGGCTCCAGGTTCTGAGCAGTCAGCACAGAGCCCGACACAGGGCTCGAACTCACAGACAGTGAGATCGTGACCTGAGCTGAAGTTGGACGCTCAACCGACTGAGCCACCCAGGCGCCCCAATATATATGTATTTATTGCCATTTCATTACTTGTTTTGTCATTGTTTCTGGAGGTTTTCTCTGTTACTTTCTTTTCTTTGTCACTTTTGGTGTCTTCTTTCCACTGAAAGTATTCCCTTTAATATTTATTGCAGGGCTGGTCAGTGGTCACAAAATCCTTTAGTTTTTGTTTGGCTGGAAAACTCTCTCCTTGTATTCTGAATGATAGCCTTACTAGGCAGAGTATTCCTTGGTGTAAATTTTTCCCATTAAGAACATGGAATGTATAATGCCACATGGATTGCCAAATTTGTCTTGAGAAATCTCCAAGTAGCATTATGGTTTTCCCTTGTAATTTAAGGACTTCTTTTGTCTTGCTGCTTTTCAGATTTTTTTCTTTATCACTATATTTTGAAAATTTAATTACAATGTGTCTTAGTGTTGGCTTGCTTTTATTAATTTTTTGGGTGTTTTCTGTGCCTTCTGGATCTGGATGTCTGTTTTGTTTCCCAGATGAGGGAAATTTTAGCTATGATTTCCTCAAATAAATTTTCTGCTCCCTTTTCTCTCTTTGTCTCTGGGACTCCTACAGTATGAATATTATTAGGTTTCATGGCATCATTGAGTTCCCTAAGTCTGTTCTCATGTTGCATATTCTTCGTTCTCTCTTTTGTTAAGCTTCATTAATCTCCATTACTTTGTCTTCCTGGTTAATTATTAATTCCTCTGCTTCTTGCAGTCTGATGTTCATTGCATCAAGCCTGTTTCCAATCTCATTTATTGCCCTCTCCATCTCTGATTTATTCTTTTTAAACTATTTATATCTGTGGTAAGGGTCTCACTGATGTCTTCTATTATTTTCTTGAGCTTGTCCTTGTCCCCACTGATATCCACAACAGAGTCCTCTGAAATCACCGTCTAGGTCTTAGATGAATTCCAGACTCTGCATTGTGAAGTTTTTCCATATTTCAAGGACATCTAAAGTATCTCTTTTGGGAAGACTTCCCAAACTTTTAAGTTCCAATATAGTGAAGTATCCCTCCTCTCTGATCCCAAGTCTCCAGGCACATAGCAGTGCTCCATTTCTGACTTCCTGGTATCTCCCTGAAAGATCACACCTGCCTGGTGGGCAGGGCCTTTGCCTCACCTGCCTGTTCTCCATCAGTGGGCCCTGTGCTTGGTATCCTGGGGTTCTGGTGGGTGGATATTGACTTATGGGAACATGCACAATGACCTTGACACCTGGTGTTTCCTGATGTGGCTGTAGGAGGAAGGTATGTCCCACAAAGACTCAGAATCTCAGGAAAATTAGGGCCTATAAAAAGTTAAGAAATAGCAGAACTAAAACCAATAATCACCAAAGTAGTAATTAGTAGAAATTTCTTGTGTATTTGGGCAGCATCCAGTCCTGAGGGAGAGGGCTCTCTCTTCTCTGGTCATCCAAGGTGGTCGCCTCCCATTTTAGGGCCCCTCCTAGGTTCAGGGGCTATGTCTCACTTATGCTGGCTAAGCACATTTAAAGTACTGGGTATTGGGTGTGGTGTCAGCTTGGGCTTATATCATCCTTGGAACATAAATCGTTGTCTAGGCTGTAGTCTTTGCAATAGGTAGAAGAAGAGACAGAGTATGCATATTTACCTATGGCTACTCATATAACTTCTGCTGCCTTCAAGAAACAAGAATAAAGGATGCTGGGATGAAATCGTAAGGTAGTAATGATAATGTCCTTAGAAAAAGTTACTTAAATTAAATACACTTACAAAGAAGCAGTGATGTTTCAGGGACTAGGGAATTATTGCATTTGTTGAGTAGACTCAGTTGGTAATAAATGTCAAACTCTTGGGAAGTCTAATGGATGGATGCTAACTCCAGGTACAATTGGATTAAGGGATCAAAAGATATCATCAGGACTGTGGCATTATCCTTCCCCCCAATGTCAGGACTCTGCTCAGCTTTATTTCCAAGCATGTTCTTCCCAGGATGGTCTGGAGAAGCCCAGCCCATAGTTTAGTATCTCAGAAAGAGACACCTGCTCCCAGTATGTGATCCACCTCCTAGGCCTTTGATGTTAAATTCACTGGGAAAGAGGCTGTCTGTGATAGGTGGTAGGAGGAGGTAGCCCTAGGTACACAGTTTATAGGGAGCAAGGACGGCTGACTTCCAAAGGGAGGAACTGACTTTTTTTTTGAAAATGAATGTGTATGAGTGTGTGTGTCAGCTTGGCCTGGAAAAAAACATTCAACCTAGAAACATTCTGATTTGATGCCTCAGTGCCTGCTCAGGGTGTCCACCACACTGCTGTGTTAAGACCTTACCCACAGGATCCTGGCTTTTCCTACTGTCAGGATGCCCTTCCTGTACTTCGGCTTAAGGTCACTTCTCCAGGTCCTTCCTCAATCACCAAATTCATAGTCTATTTTCTTGATGGCTCTTTATACCAGTTATTGTTTGTGTGAGGTCTGACTCCACAGGGATGGATGGTAAATGCCAGGAGTATGCCCATGTGCCCTTGGAGCCCAGACACGGTATGTGCTTAGGGATGTTTGAGGAGTGAAAGATTTACTCTAAGCTTGGTGGTTTCTTCTGTTCACAGATTTTTCTTAGATATTTTTGATGTCACTGAGGCAAACTAAGAACTAGATTTCTTAAACTCAGCAATTTATACTTCAATTTAGGGAAAAGAAATGCATTTAAAAAGTAAATTTAGGGGCGCCTGGGTGGCTCAGTCGGTTGAGCGTCCGACTTCGGCTCAGGTCATGATCTCGCGATCCGTGAGTTCCAGCCCTGCGTCGGGCTCTGTGCTGACAGTTCAGAGCCTGGAGCCTGTTTCAGATTCTGTGTCTCCCTCTCTCTCTGACCCTCCTCCGTCCATGCTCTGCTTCTCTATGTCTCAACAAATAAAATAAACGTTAAAAAATTTTTTAAAAAAGTAAATTTAGTCAATTTATAATTATGGCCTCAATAAGCTCCATTTAAGTATAATATACCAAGTATGCTAATTTGTTACATAAATCAAGTCAAAGATACATTTTAATGTTCCTAGAGTTATGAAATCATCTAAGCTTCATAAAAAGAAGACATTTGATCTATTTTGATTTTCCTTGGAAGTCCCTATTTGTCAAAGAATAGTAAAAGAGTTTTTATTTCATGATTTCAAAGTTTGCCAATGTTATATAGCTGGAAGAACTCAGAGGGGTTCTCATGCTTTCCAAAGTTGTGCATCTGTGTTGCCAAGACTCTACTGGGTCTCACAGATCATAGAAATTCCATTGCAGGGAACATGAGAGCTTAATTGAATCTTTTCATTTTATGAATAAAATTTAGATACCAGACACATCAAATAGCACTCCCTGGGACCCCTCCAGGCACAGTGGCTCTCAGTGGGCAGCTCCAGACAGATTTTTGCCCCTCCTATACCCCTCAGTCATTGGGCAGAACTCACTGTAAGTCTTGTGTCCTCAGCCTCACGAGGCTGCCAGTGCCACCCCAAGGTAGAAGGTTTGAGTGGACTAAACAGCCACATTCAGCTTCTGCACTGGGTTTTATATCCAGGATTTGTATGTTCATTTGGGAGGAACCTGTACGACCGTTTGCAGTTTCTCTTAGGGGACTGTTTACAGAGCACAACTTTTCTGGTCCCAAAGCCAACTTAACTTTAGCAAGTCCCCAGTTCCCTTTGGGTGAGGGAAACATGTCCTGGTATTCTATTCCTCCCACTGCTCCAAATCTGAAATATTGTCTAGTCTGGTGGTTGTGGTGCTGACTTTGGTCTAAATGCAGTGTCCAAGCTGTCCCACCCTTGGCTGAGCTTTAGGTGAGTGTTCCTTCCACCTCCCTGCTTTCTGTGGGCACTCCTCTTCTTTTCTTCTCTTGGCCAAATGCTAGATTGGTATTCCTCTGTATAAACAAGGTGCCAAGGCAGTAGACTTTCTTTGCAGCATTGAGTGGGGCCCAAATGGTTTCTCCTTAGCCTCCCTCTCCTTTCAATGGTGCAGCCAGTAGAGGGACTTGTCATCACCCCAGAATGTAAACTTGGAGTTGAGTTCTAGTGAGCCTGCAAGAGGACCTTATCTTCAAAGGTCCAAATCCTACAAGGCAGTGGTTATTGATTTTTGCTGTTAGCAAGACATATGTGTGTCATAGACCTAATCCATTATAGCTGAGTTTCTCTGCCAAATAAATGATTGGATTTTTAAAATTTAATTACTTAGCCTTATATTGCTTTCCTTTCTCCTATAATAATTTCTGTATGTTATCAACAATGGGTTTGCAGAAGGAATTATGTGTACTAAAATTTGGTTTTAGACATTATTGACAATTAAGTAACATAGATTGTAAATGTATGCTCTAATTATGATTTTCTTTTGCATCTTGTTAAATTATGAGATACTTATGTGGACAGTGAACTATTTTACATTACTTTAAGATTATTGCCATTAAAATGATTTCAAAATGAAAAATGCAACTTTTAAAATCTCCTGAGAAGATTACTTAATGTTGGATATACAGGTTTACTTGTTCATTTTTTAAAAATTATTTATTAACTTTCAGTTGTACATGTTGTTCTCACAGTGGCATGTATGTGGCCTGTTGAAATCCCAGCCAAGCAAGATAAAACTTTCCCTATTTCCTCATCTACCTGCTGTGTTTGATTCTCTTGGAGAATCATCTTTGCTAGGGCCTTAACTTCTATACATAGAACAAAAAATATGATTATGAAAATGCTTTCCTTAAGTGTTTAAAACACTCAGTAGTTTTTTTAACTCAAATTTCATAATTTTAACTTTATCAAAAAGGGTACTGCTCAAACTTATTAAAATTAGAAAATTTAGTTAAAAAGGAAAAAATACCTTCGCCTTAAGCACCATTGAGAACCATCAGTATTTTACTATATAGCCTATTTTATCTATGTTTAGTTTTAAAACAAAATTAGAATAATTTAAAAATAAATTTAGAATCATTAAAAAAATTTTTTTTACATTTATTTATTTTTGAGAAACAGAGTGAGACAAAGCATGAGTGGGGGAGGGGCAGAGAGAGGAGACACAGAATCCGAAGCACGCTCCAGGCTCTGAGCAAGTGGTCAGCACAGAGCCTGATGCCGGACTTGAACCCACCAACTGTGAGATGATGACCTGAGCCGAAGTCGGACGCTCAACAGACTGAGCCACCCAGGCACTCCTAAATTTAGAATCATTTTATGCATAACTTAAAAAGTCCCACATCGCAATTATACATATTCTTTAATAACCTCTTCTAAACTCTTTACAAGGTAAATGTATTGCTATATCATTTAAAGAATATACAATGTTACAATGTATGACTATGCTATACTCAGATTCCCCGTTAAGTTGGTATTTTGATCATTTCTACTTTTTTTCCCCACCTGAAACAGCTCTGTAAAGAGCATTTTTGAGGACTGGGTGACTCTTTTTGACTCCCCTTACTAGGCAGGGTCTCAGCAAGAAACTATGTACTTGAAGGTCAAGGGTTTGGGAAAAGAACAGGTGTGTTGAAGTTCTGCACTGGATAAGAAAAAAAGTCATGACTGTATGGCCCAAAGGGGTAAGGGGAGAGCTGGGAGCTGCAGCTCTGGAGAAGACTGCTGAACCCTGGATTATAGCAGATTGCAGTGGGCCAGGAAGAGCCAGGAGATTAAATACCCTCACCCTGTTCCTCCCACCTGTCAAATTCTGCCAGTGTGTTCCATTAGCCAGACCCACACAACACCAGAAGATAGGAGAGATTGACTGAGTACAGCTTCTAGGAGCACAGAGCCACACAGCTTCCAGGAGCACAGAGCCAAAAAAAAAAGGCTGAAAGCAGGATGGGGGCAAATGTGGGCTGTCACAGTTCAATCCTCCACTTGTGCCTGTTATTTTTATCCTACTCCAGGAGAAAATCACCCAACCCCAATACAAGAGTTGCATAATATCCCATCATCTGTGTAGTATGGGGTGTAATGCTGATTCAGTTATACCTGAAACCTAATTTTTAGCTACTCTAGTGCTCTTCATATATGGCAATGGAGAATAAAGGGCAGGAGTGGGAGAAGAAGCAGTGAAATACCAGAACACATATCTGCTTCAGTCCCAGCTTCTATAGCTGACATGAAGTCTGGATTGTTAACCAACTTCCTTTTCTAACATCTTTGCCTTACCCTGCCACCATTTCAGCTACGTGGATTTTATTCATTGTTGGAGGTGACCCAAACCTTCATTCCAATAGGATCTGAGTCCTTGGTGGTCATGTCTTCACTGGAGTGCCTGGGTGTCCATGGATTAGGATTGACAGAATGCAAGGAAGCATGTAGGTGAATGCCCCATTTCTGGACGGTTCTCCTCTGGACAGTTCTCTATGAAGGAAAAGAAACCCAGCTCCCTCTGATAATTGGGATTGGTCATCCTGGATAGTAGAGGGACTACTCTTGTCTGCTTAATGCTTATAGAATATGAGCCCAAAAGGTCATGGGACGCTCTCCATTTCCAACATAACAGCACCTTCATTATGCTCCCTGTTAGTTACATTGGCTAAGCTCAATATTATAGAGACAATGAATTCATTGACTAGGTTATGGAGTATGGTAGCAAGAGGGTCCCTCCCATCTCTACCCTTTGGTTCTTGCACTCATGCTTTCTAGTGGGTATGCAGGATATAGGGACATATATATTATCCATTTGTTTAAAGCATATACTGCATGATGTAGGATGTCACCCCAACTTTGCAGAGTTTGGGGTTGCAGCGGGTAGCGCAGCTAAACCTTGAGCAGACGACCAGTGTACCTGAGTAATGGATTCTGGTGTAACACTCTTCATTTGCTGTAATAGGAGTTACTTATCAAAGGAACTGGGTGAGAAACCAACATTGGAGAGAAAATTCTGTAGTCAGTAAATAATGGGGCTGGTTGAAGCCTTGCAGGAAGGGAGGGGAAATTTTTATCTGTATTGATTTTCAAGCTAATCACAAACTAAACAGCAGTGATTGATTCTCTTGCAGTTGTGGATACCAGAAGTCTGAACTCAGTGTCGGCAAGAGTTTTCAGAGGAAGTATAAACTCAGGGTTTTACTTCTAGAGGCTTCAGAGGAAAATCATATGATTTTTCTTAACTTATTAATATGATTACATTTTAGATTTTAGATATATTTTCAAATTTTAAACCAGTCACATACTTGGAAGAAATCCTACTCGGTTATGGTGTATAATTTTTCACACATTTGTGAGTTCAATTTGGTAACATTTTGTTGAGGATTTTTGGGTCTAAGGTTATGAGATACATTGATATGTAGTTTTATTTTTTATACTATCTTTGTCTCATTTGGGCTTCATAAAATGAGTTGGGAAAGCTTTCCTCTTTTTTTTTTTTAATGTTTATTTACTTTTGAGAGAGGGAGAGACAGAGAGCCAGTGGGGGAAAGGCAGAGAGGGAGGGAGACACAGAATCTGAAGCTGGATCCAGGCTCTGAGCTGTCAGCACAGAGCCCAACGCGGAGCTTAAACTCATGAACCATTAGCTCATGACCTGAGCTGAAGTCTAACGTTTAATTGACTGAGCCCAGGTGCCCCAAGGCTCTCCTCTTATTTTATTTTCTGGAAAAGCTTGTATAGAATTGGTGCTAAGTCTTCCTTAAGAAGACTTATGGTGTGGTGGAATTCTCCAGTGAAGCCGTCTGAGCTTGGAGATTTTTTTTTTTTGAGATTTTAAATTATGAAGTTGACTTTTTTAAAGGTTAAAGAGATATTAAGATTATATATTGTATCTAAGTTAAGTTTTGATATTTTGTGTTTCATGAGGAATTGGTTCATTTCTTCTTTGTTATTGAATTTGTGGACATAAAGTTGTTGATAGTATTCTTTTACTATTTTTTTAAATGGGTGTAATATCTGTAGCAAAACTCTATATTTATCTCCTGATATGGGTGATTTGTATATATTTATTTGTATATTTGTCAGTCTTGTTTTAAGTTTGTCAATTTTATTGATTTTTCCTGAAGAAAGACTTCCCCTCCCTACTACTGTTTTTCTCTGTTGTGTTCCTATTAAATTTTATTGATTTTTGCTCTGATCTTTATTATTTCCTCCTTTCTGCTTCAATTGCCTGTCTTTTGCTCCTTTTTACTAGTTTTTCTGAAGTAGGAATTTAGATTATTTATTTTAAAGTTTTCCTCCTTTCCAATGTTAACATTTAGTGCTACAAGATTTCCTCTCAGTTCTACTTTAACAGTATCCTATGTATTTTCATATGTGGTGTTTTTATTACCATTTGTCTCTATGTATTTTAAACTTTACTTTGAGGCTTCTTCATTGACCCATTAATTATTTAGAAGTGTGTTCTTTAGTCTTCATATGTTTTAGAGATCTTTCTATTGTCTGTCTGTTACTGATTTCTATTTTATTCCATCATGATGGTTGGAGAACATACTCTGAATAATTTCCATTCTCTTACATTTGTTGAAATTTGTTTTATGACCCAGAATATAGTCTCATGGCAAATCTTCTATGAGAACTTGAAAAAAAAAGATGTATTCTATTATTGGGTGGAATGTTCTATATATGTGAATAAAATCTTTTTGGTCCAGTGTTGTTCAGTTTTTCTATACCTTCAATGATTTTTATATCTAGTAGTTCTATAATATGCAGAGAGGGGGTTGTTGAATTCCCAACTATACACATGGACTTGTCTATTTTTTTTTCTTTTAGCTCTACCAGTTTTTTTTTTGTTGTTGTTGCTGTTTTATTGTTATCTGTGTACACATTTAGGATTGTCATGTCTTCCCAGTGCAGTGATACATTTATCATTATTTAATGACCTTCTTGGTCTCTACTAATTTCCTTTGTTCTTAAGTCTAGTTGCTATTAATATAATTACTTAAATTTTTGTGTGAGATATATCTTTTCCTGTCATTCTTTAAATCTTCCCATATTATTTACTTAGAAATGAGTTTCTTGCAAGTAGTATGTGGTTGGGTTATTTTTAAAATCTACTTAAATCAAGACTTAAAACTGCCACTTAGATTATTTATTTTCTGTTTCTAGTTTTTGTGTTTCTCTTTCTTTGATTTCCTTAAACTGTTTTGGGTTATATCTTGATTTATTTATAGTATATTTGAGTATGTCTCTTCGTATGGTTTTTGAGTGGTTGTTCTGAGGATTTCAATATACATCTGTGACTTATTGGAACTTGCTGGTATTATCATTTACCATTTTGAATAAAGTGTGAAAACCTCATTTCCATTGAGATTCCTTTAACCTACCCCATGTGTTTAAATACCATTATCTTGAGTATCAGATAATATTATAATTTTTGTTTTAATTATAAAATGTGATTTATAAAACTCATGAGGAAAAGTATATTGTATGCGCATATATTTCTACTCTTTATGTTGTTCTCTTTCTTTCCTGATACCGCAGAGTAATTTTTTAAATAATTTACTTTGTGTTTGAAAAGCTTCTTTTAGGCAGTATTTAATGGTATGTCTAGTAAATTCTTTTAGTTTTTCTCATTTGAAAGTGTCATTATTTCCTTTTCATTCCTGAAGAATAGTTTCACTGGATATAGAATGTATAATTGACAGTTATTTTCTTTAATCCCTTGAAAATTTTCTACCATTAAAATTGATGTTCCCTTATAGGTAATATATAGAATTGTCTGGGTGCTTTCAGTATTTTTTTTTTGTCTTTAGTTTTTAGAAGTTTATGATGTGCCTTGGTGTGGATCTCTTTGCCAAATTTGGGGAAATTTCAGCCTTATTTCATAAAGTACTTTTTCCACTCTATGCTCATTCTCTCCTTGCACTCCAATGACATGAATATTAGAACTCCCTGAATCTTTCTTCTGTCATCTCCACTTTATCTTGAGCCCATACTAAGAATTTTTAAAAATATTTATGTTACTGTATTTTTTTTTAGTTTTATAATTTCCATTTTGTCCCTTAAAAAAAAACCCTCTATTTCTTCATTCTGGTTTTCTATTTAAAAAAAAATCAAGAGAATTTGTAATTGATTATTGGGACATTATATACTGACTGCTTTAAAATCCTTTTTAGATATTCCAACATCTGATTTATCTCCGTGTTGTTATCAACTGATTGTCCTTTGTCATTCAAGCTATGTTTATTTGTTTGTTTCTGATACGACAGCTAAATTTTGGTTGTATCTTGGGTATTGTATCCATTATCTTAGGGTACTCTGAGTCAACCCTAAATCTTTTATTTCAGCAGGCAGTCATCCTGTTTTAAGTTTAGCCCTCAGGTTCTGGCCTGTGGTCTATGGTTCCAATGACAGTTTAATTTTCAGAAACCTTGTAGTGCTACTTTGATCTATTTATTTGGTGCACTGGGGTTCCCCCTCGTCCCTGCTGGTGTTTCCTGAGAGGGTGGAAGGGATTTCCCCAGGTTGGGCTGCCTGGGTTTCTCTTTGTTGGGGAAGAGGAATCTTGGGCCTAGAGGAATGAAGAGGCCTCCCAAGTGGCTGTTCATTATAATGGGATCCCCCTTCCTGTGGGAGCCTCAGAACATTTCTTGAGCCATGCAGTGTGACAGGATACCTCTACCAGTGTCCCATAGCTATCCTAGATATTTATTGGCAGGGAAGAGGGTCTCAGGCCTGGTATTAAAGAGGACTGAGATCCCCCATCTGTGTTGTAGTGACATCTTTCTGCAGGATCTGCATGTCTACCAGGTATTTCTCAGCAGAGGAGGAACAACTTCCCTGGCCACCTTTGTTGGCAGGCTCTATTGATCTTCCTTGCCAGGGGAACCATAATCACCTGGTATTGTCAGAGGGATCCCATTCCACCCAGGGGAGGAACAAGCCCACTTGACTCCCTTTTCTTGCTATGTTGGGGGGGGAGGGTCAAAGAATGTTGGTTTTGGGAGATGGATGATACCCTGGTGCTGATTGTTCTTCCTGTCATGTCCTGATACCCTAGTGCTGATCATTCTTCCTGTCCTGAAAGCAAAGCAGTTTGTTTTTCCTATTACCACCTGTAAGAATTCTCCTTTGGTCGTCTCTTGATTTATTTCCATGATTTATAGTTGTGCTTAATAGAGATGAGCAGTTAGAAAGAAGTAGATGACCAGGTAGAAAGAATATCATTCTGTTTTGTATGGAAGTCTCCTGAAATTGCTCATTTATTTATTTTTAATCTCTGTCATTTTGTTTTTAGTTGGTTTCCAGTAAATAACATACATTTGGATCTAATTTTAAACTACTCACTGTTATGTCCTGTATTTGATATTTGTTATATTTCCTTGGTATTTCCTTTTCCCATTTATTGATGAAGTATATTGTTAAAATTTCTTTGTATCTATTTTACCAAGTGTTTTGAAGCTATAGACAATATTTGTATTCTCTTAGTTATTGGCTTAAACATTAAAAAGAAATAATTAAACCTATCTTTATAATCATAAGAATAAAACAAGAATGGATGTTTTAGGGATTTGAGAGACATTAATTAGGTTTATTGACTTCTCAGGTAGTAGGTTTTAGTTTGAGAATCTTGAAGGAGACACTGTTTCCACTTTTGCCCTGTGGTATTGAAAAGTTAGCCTTCAAATTCTTCTTGGATCTTTCTGGGAACACTTTTGAGCAGGATATACCCTTCTGTACTGCTGCAAACACTATTCATTTTCTTAGAATGTTTGTCAAAAACAATAATATTTGGAGTTTTCATAGCAGTGTTTTGTCCTCGTTGCACTTGGAATATAATCCAGAGCCTCAACCACAGCTTATTAAACATGAATGGTCAGGCTGTAGCTGCCACTTACACATTATTTTCCATCATACATTCACTTGTTCACTGAACCCAGACCCAATCGCCTTCTTGTTAGGTGAATGTGTATTTGTACTTGTCACTTCCACCTGGGTGCTCCACCTAAGCAGGCTGCTAGCTGCCTAACAGTGCTTGGCACATATCAAGCACTCAATAAATATTTGTCAAACCAATAATGGAATGAATGAGACTAGGCAATGTGAAATATTGCTTTATGAGGATTTTGCGTTTATAAGTCAAACCACATGTCTGTAGATATAACAGTCATTCACAGTAATTGTCACAGGTGCTATGCTATGTGGAGTGGTTCTCAGATGGATTAATCTAAGAAAGCTTCTTGTGAGGCTATTTTTATCAGAATCTTAAAATGAGAAGAAAGAGAAAATATTTGCTATTTTTAGGCCATATTAGAAAGCTTTGGTGATTTCCTGGTTCCTAAGCGATGAGTTATCCTTGCAAGCACATTTATGCTTTGTGTCCGTTTCCTTCTTTGGATGTACAGGATGTTTGGAAAGTCTTCGCATGCATCTACATTTATTTGTGTCTTTGTCAATGGGACATCTTTAGCTATGCCAAGACTCTGTCACTGAAAATAATAATAGTGCTAATAATAAGTGGGAAAAAAGCTCTAATTTGTAGGTTTAATGTAATAATTTTATGTTAATAGTTAATAACTCATGCCAAGTTCCAAATCAGTTTTCACTGCAAGGCATTCCAAGTTCTCCTTGGCTATCCATCATTTTCTTGTATATAAGTTACTTTTTGAAATAAATTACATTTATTTATAAACCCTGAAGTTTATAACATAAAAGTCATACGTTCCTTAAAAACAGAGAAGGAGGAAAACCATAAGAGACTCTTAAATACAGAGAACAAAGTAGGAGTTTCTGGAGGGGAGGTGGGTGGGGGGATGGGCTAAATGGATGATGAGCATTAAGGAGGGCACTTGTTGGGATGAGCACTGGGTGTTATATGTAAGTGATAAATCACTGGATTCTTCTCCTGAAACCAATGCTACACTGTATATCAATTAGCTTGAATTTAAATACATAAATTTAGAATAAAAAAAATCATATGTTCCTTATATTCTCAACTGTCTTAAGAAATGTTAAGATCAAATGAGAAGTAATAATGTGAATGAGTAAAAGAATTTTCATTCACTGGAAAAATTAATTTTGAGGGGTGCTGGCAGAGAGCACAGTTGCTTAGACCTAAGGGGCAGAGAGTGACTACCAATATATTCAGATTACAAGTTCAAAAATACCAATGGCTCATTCTTGCCTTGGGGAAAAATAACAAATATAGAAACCACCCCCTTAAAAAATAAAACTAAGCAAATGAAAACGCAACACTATTACTACCTAAAACACTCAATAAAATTTTTTTATTTAATCTTATTCCTTTAATTTAGTATTTTTCAATAATTATTCAAGTCTCTTTTAATATGTCTCTTCCATGGAATATAAAAATAAGATTAGTTTTTAAATTATAAATGCCTTTAATGGATCTTTAATTCCAGTGTGAGGGAACAACATAAGAAGTTTGTTTGTTTATTTATTTATTTATTTATTTTTAAATGTTTATTTATTTTGTGAGAGAGAGAGCATATGAGCAGGTAAGGGGAAGAGTGGAGAAAGAGAGAGAACAAGCAGTAGAAGGGCAGAGAAAGGGGGAGAGAGAATTCTAAGCAGGCTCCATGCTAATGGCATGGGCCTTATGTAGGGCTTGATCTCACAAACAATGAGATCATGACCTAAGCTGAAATCAAGAGTCAGATGCTTAACTGACTAAGCTACCCAGGCTCCCCAGAAGAAGTTTATTTTTAGATAATGAGAGTGGTCATCTAGCTTTACTGCTAGGCACCTGAACAGGAGGGTCATTTAAGTGGTGCTTTCTCTTATAGCTGAGTCTATAAAGAAGTGCTATCTTATAAATAAAATTGTTAGTGAGTTCACTGGGAGGATACATACATAATTCTGGGGAAAATGGACATACAGGCATTTTCATTTTTGGATATTTGTAGCAAAAAGGATTTATAATGAGCTCTTTCTCGGTTTCAGTAATCTGTTTCTAACCTAGCTATGACATTCTCTAAAAATAGTGCTGTAATTTAAGTTCAGTTAAAATAATTCCCATTTAATGTATTCCAAATGTTTGTGAAAATAGCTGAATGTGTCAGCTGTTAAACATATCAGAACTTTCAAATATATTTTACAGGTTTCCAAATTTAGGGTGTTTGTTTTTCTTTTTTTCGATGAGGTTAGATTTTGATGGAGATGATTTTAAAATAAGATGAGATATCATGAAAAGGGAAAACCAGCAGGGAAAGGTAGATCAGAGGGCATCTGAGAAAAAGACTCCAAAGAGCACATGGTTTTCTATTTGACCTCTTGAATATTGACAGACTTGTGCTTCCACCTTGGTACAATTGATGGTCATGGGACTATCAAACATTTCCTTTCAAATTCTGGCAGGATTCAGGTTGATTTGCATCCTTATCACTTTATTCAGAGTTGCTGTGTGACTCATGCTGTCCTTCCTAGCTCAGCAGTGGGCTCCAGGGTGGACACAGGGTCTAGCTATGCCCCTGCCCAGGTACCAGGGTATAATGGGTATGTAGATCAATTAGAGAGGATTTGGAAGAGGAGAAATAGCACATTTAATCTATTTTTAAATCTAAAAGTTAGCTGAAGGAAGAGTATTTTAACTGAGTTACATAATAAGAAAGAATATTGTATTCTAGTTCTTTGGGGGTACAAACCTATTAAAGGTTATTCCTCTCTCTGATTACAACTGAAACGCTGGAAAAAATATAAAAACCAAGTATTGATGGACTCTGAACAATAGACAAAACCAGGTGAATTGTGGAAGGGAGTTAATACTTGGAAAAGTGACCCCCTTGGGGTGATTTTCCTATTTTTCTGCCTCCTAGATTTCCCTCCAGGACAGGAAGGCCTTAGTCATGGCATGGCATGGTGGCATAAATTCCTAGCCATAGTATCTGCATATTTCCACCCAGAGGAGCCAGGGAAAGTAGTACCTGTGGGCTGGGAATCAGGGAATCTCAGAAGAGAGAGCCAGGGAATTCCACACCCCCAATTCCATGCATGAACATGTACAGTTCTGAACAATGCATGTGTGATACAGACCCAAACCAGCCTAGTGTAGGCCTAGAGGACTATCTGAGATTACAACCATTCATACAAGTCTCTAACAATTCAATGACATATATGCTGTACAGGCACAAATCAACATAGCAAGGTTTAAAGGACTCAGCTGAAACTTGAACCATCTACATGAGTCTACAAGTGCTGAACTCTGCATATGTGAGAGAGACCAAAATTATCATGGAAAATATGAATTTGAACCACTACCCCTGGAAAGTGAGACAGAAATTGTGTTCTGAACCTAACTTCTAACAGAAAAGAAAAAAGGCAAGAAAGAAAAGGACGATGTCCAGAAGATTATAACAGGACCCAGAATCTGCATATCTTATCTTTGACAATATCCAGGAGATGATGCTAAAGGACTCAAAATACAAAGAATGAGGAAAATGCAATAAATTCTCAGGGAAAAAGGCAATAAATAGATTTTAATCCAGACATGATCCAGATGTTGAAATGACCAAAGAATTTGAAGTAGCTATTACAACATACTTAATGAGGTAAAGAAAAATGAATTTGAAATGAATGAAAAGATAGGAATCATTAAGAGAGTAACAGAAATTATAAAATAGAAGCAAACACAAAGGTCAGAATTTAAAAATATAATACTTCATTAAAAAAAGTTTTGGGTTCAGTAACAATGAATATGACCAAAGAAAAGGTCAGTGAATTGAAAATAGAACACTATATATTATCCAGTCTGAAGGGCTTGGTAAAGTATTACATATTTATTTCATTTGCCATTTATAAAGTTCTTATTAGATATTTGTATTTGACTTTCTTTTTTTCAATTAAGAGATCAG
This sequence comes from Panthera pardus, assembly GCF_024362965.1. NCBI lineage: Eukaryota > Metazoa > Chordata > Mammalia > Carnivora > Felidae > Panthera > Panthera pardus. The sequence continues at coordinate 20,169,040 of NW_026526810.1, read as the reverse complement.
TTACTTTGAACTGAGTTATTAGATATAATGTTTAAGTATTTTGAAGATTTTCCTTTATGTTGTCTTACACTCTATACCATGGACCTTGATATTTGGGATAATTATATGGCACTAAATATATAAATAGATAGTTGTTTATAGGCACACATCAAGGTGTGCACATAATACTGTGTATGTGTATGTATGTATGTTTGTATGTATGTATACACACATATATAACCATCTGTATTTGATATCTAGCGAGAAGTTTTAATCTGGCTTAGACCTCTAACTTTTCCTTTAGTTAGTAGTATAGAATGAAATAAAGGATGTGACTACATTTAACTGTGTTTTTCAAATTAAAAAAGTGTTTTATTTATGGATTATTATAAATCAGTGATTCTTATCAGGGGGTGATTTTGTGACAACACTGGCACTGCCTGGAGATAGTTTTGGTTGTCATATTGGGGAGTGGAAGCCAGGGATGGTAAACATCCTACAATGCACAGTACAGCCCTATGACAAGGAATTATTTGGTGCCTAATGTCAACAATGCTGACTCATTTATGAACAGATTTATCTAAATAGATTTATCCTTATGATTTAGTTGATTTAACAGCACACTTGTCTTAAAATTGTGATTGAAAACCCAACATTTGGGTTCCACAACTTTAAAAGGAAGGCTAACAAACAACTCTACATATGGATGGGGAAGTTGTAAACTTGCGTTTAAACATGGTCAAGCTGATGTTTTCAATATTCATAGTCATTCAGCATGGTGACATCACAGTGAAAAAGCCACATTTGAGAAGTGCAAGGCAGCTGTGTCACACCCACATCTCGTTCCTTACAAGTGCTTCCTGTCTGGGATCCATTGTGGTCAGCAGTGCATCCCTTCCCTGGCTGTGGTGAAGGCAACAGCCTGAGCAGAACGCCTCCTGAGCTTACATCTCCTTCGTCTAATCTTTCCTGCTTGCACTCAATTTTCTCAATCTGTCTAGTACTGAGAAAATAGTTACATGCTTCAGTTAAATATATCTGTTCTTCCTTTCTTTGACAGTTATAAAAACCATGCATTTTCTTTGATTCTTCTGTGATGTTGAACTTCAAAAAGAAATTTGAAATGTAACTTACTTGAAAGACCTTCTATATGAGCAGCATTTCATTATGTACAATTGAACAGTGCTCCTATACACTGATACTAAAAAGATGCCATTCCATTCAAATTTAAATTTAATGTGGACAGTAACACAAATCAATGAAAATTCCTGCCTGTGGTATAGTGCATTCTTCTCAGTGAATCATCAGTGCTCGTATCTGATAGTAAATTATTTATAGACTGTGTATTTGAGTATAATCCTTTATAAGAAACGAGAGCTAGGACCTGCCTTATGTTCACGTGTTTTCATTTTAAAGACATATTTAAAAAATTTGCATATATTCTTAGTTTTAAACTGATTTTCATCATATATCCATTTCTTCTAGGCACTGGCACATCTCCACTTAATAGAATATGTTGGAGAACAGACTGCTTTGCTAATAAAGGTACATTAAATATTATAATAGAATGTGTCCCAGCCTCTGTTACTTTGATTTTGTAAAAAAAAAAATCTGGTAAGAATAGGTCACAGACTATGTAAAAAATATAGCAGAGAATCCTTTTTGTCCTGTGCAGCCTAGAGATGAAGGGAGACTTTTTCCAAAGAATGTATAATTATAGAGGCCTGCAATTTTGCTATGAGCCTTTAGTTAAAACCTGTCTAAGAAGGAGAACAATTGAGAAACCAGTCTTAATAAGTGAGTAAAAATGCACAGCCCCAGTCCTCTGCCAGGAGCTCAGGTCAGTGTAACTAATATATGCTGCCACAGAGAATGGAGCCACCCTGCTCCCTTCCCTAGGTAGTGGTTGGCTTGGGTGTGGCTGGGAATCATTCTCCTTAGTTTCTTGTAGACCCAGCAGAGGCTCCTGATAATAGCAAGGAAAGCCCATGCTGGTCCTGTTTGCACACCTGGGTCTGCCTTTGTCTTCTGTGTGAGAGGAAGGACTGGCAGCCTTGTGGTCTCTTCTGAGTCTCATATGTCCTACCATCAGATCCTCAGTGTGTGTGACTTATCAATGGCAACTGTGATACATAGCACTGCTATTATCTGCTTCCTTCCAGATGGTCCCAGAGGATCGGCGCCTCACAATTGCCATCATCCTGGTGGTCTGGGTCTCAGCCATTGCATCATCCTTGATTGACAACATCCCATTCACTGCTACAATGGTGAGTTGCACTGCTCTTCCATGTGATATGGACCCAACTTGCCTGGACACAATCTGGGCTCACCTTTCCCTCAAGAGGAAGCAGAGAATGAACCATGTCTGTTTGCTGCACTCGTAGCTATGGAGGAAAGATGTGGCAAAGCTTAGGGCCAGCTGGGCCAGGGATACTGAGTCCACGCTACAAGCTGGAATCCGTGGGCCTGCAGCTGTAGTGGGAAGTGCATCATTAACTAGTTGTTTCAGGGTTAGCCCAACTGAGAGCTGCCACACTTCATGGAAAAGACAGTCTATTTATTTATTTATTCTTTGAAAGAAAATTGTAAGACACCAAAGATAGACTGGTTGAAGGCAATCATCCTTTATTCCTTGTGAATGCAGACACTGGCCAGTGTGGCTTCTCGTGCTTGGCTTGGGCAGAATTTTGAGTTCTCTATGTGGCCCTGACTGCAGCTGATATTGGGATACACATTAAAGGTCTTTTACAAGGCTGATGAGCCCTGTTCTTGCTGTGTTTTCTGACATCACTGATTGGTATATGGCAGAGCTGTGAATCCCTGGTATGACAAAGTAAAGGAAGGAATGGGGCTTGCATACAAGAAACTGGGGTCCTGTCACAATTACCAGAAGTCCCAGGTGTGAACACTCCTCATGGTTGGACTCTGGACAGGGTAATTTTCTCTGTTCTTGTGACCTTGAGGCCCCACCCATACCTCTTCCAACAGCCTTTGCAAGGGGGCTCCCATTACATTCCATCACCATATATCACACTGGGAAACACTTGAGACCCAAGGAAGTAGAGCAGAGAGCCTGTCAGTGAGGAGAAAGGTGGTGCTTCTCTCTCTCACAGGACCTTAGGCTGACCTGACACTCTATGTCCCTCACTCATTGCCTGCAGGAATCAGTGTCTGCAGGTTGACTCTCTAGCTACATAGCTATATTATTCTTCCATGGTCTGGGTTTGGTAATTCTGAGCTAATGCTATCACTGTTATTATTTTTTCATGAAGTCCTGAGTTAGAGAAGTTGTACAGATGTTGAATGCCCTAGTTTGGGACACAGCAAAGCCCATCTCTTCCTGGGTGGTGTCTTCTCTCCAGAATGTGTCTCACAGTGTCCAAAGTTGGAAGAACTAGATCATAGATGGGCTTATCTCTCTAATTTGGCTGGACAGGGCTTCAGTTAAAATTCCAGCATGTGCACAGCTGGGTTTTAGAAGAGCAACCCAGAACTTTTTTGGGATTAGATTTGCTCTTTTAAATTTTCCTTATTCCTTGGGCTCTCCCCTTGATTTTGACTTTTGCTTATCTTTAATGGGAACACTATTTTTTAATGTTTATTTTTTGAGAGAGAGAGAGAGAGACAGAGAGACAGAGAGAGAGAGAGAGAGAGAGAGAGAGAGAGAGATCCAAAGTAGGCTCTGTGCTGCCAGGTTCTGTGCTGTTCAAGATGTGGGGCTTAACTCATGAACCATGAGATCATGACCTGAGCTAAAGTCGCATGCTTAACTGACTGAACCACCCTGGCACCTCTTTAATGGTAACACTATTAAAAAATATTTAACATTGGGGTACCTGGGTGGCTCAGTCAGTTAAGTGCCAGACTTTGGCTCAGGTCATGATCTCACAGTTGTGGGTTCAAGCCCCGTGTCAGGCTCTGTGCTAACAGCTCAGAGCCTGGGGCCTGCTTCAGATTCTGTGTCTCCCTCTCTCTCTCTGCCCCTCCCCTGCTCATCCTCTGTCTCTCTTTCTCTCTCTCAAAAATAAATTAAAAAATTAACATTAAATTAATTCAATTTAATATTGACATTCCAGCTTTGTTTAGTGCAATCAGAACAGACAAGGAGACTCTGAAACAGGAAGCTTGAAGCCCCCTCTCTCCTCTTATCCAACGTGCCATTGTTAATTACTCAGTTGCTTGGGGCATAGCAGGGTCCAAAGGGCTGAGGCTGTGGGAGGTCCTGGGGGTCTCTATCAACTGGTTTGGAAATATTTCCTTTTTGTTTTATCTTTAATTTTTATTTTTTAATCGAAGTATAATTAATACACAGCCATATTAATTATATTCATTTATACAGAGTTTATACCAGTTTCTACAATATAATGATTCAACAACATTGCTCAGTGCTCATCACTTTAAGTGTTTTTTTAAATGTTCATTTATATTTGAGAGAGGGGGCTGGAGGGGCAGAGAGAGACTAAGACAGAATCTGAAACAGGCTCAAGGCGCTGAGCTGTCAGCACAAAACTCAAAGCGGGGCTCAAACATGAGCAGTGAGATCATGACCTGAGCCTAAGTCAGACGTTTAACCAACTGAACCACTCAGGTTCCCCTAAGTGTTTGTTTTTTAAATTTGAATATAGTTGACAATGTTACATTAGTTTCACATGTACAACATAGCGATTTGACAAGTTTATACATTATACTGTATTCACAAGTGTAACTACCATTTGTCCTGATACATCACTATTATTATATCATTGACTATTCTTTATGGTGTGCCTTTTATTCCTGTGATTTATTCACGCCATAACTGAAAGCCAGGATCTCCCTTTCCCCTCTACCTATTTTGCCCAAATACCTACCCCAGTCTCCTCTGGCAACCATCAGTTTGTTCTCTGTATTTATGGGTCTGGTTCTGCTTTTTGTTTGTTTATTCATTCTTTATTGTTTTTTAGATTCCACTTTTGAGTGAAATCATATGGGGGCGCCTGGGTGGCTCAGTTGGTTGGGCGTCCGACTTTGACTCAGGTCATGATCTCACAGTTCTGAGTTTGAGCCCTGCGTTGGGCTCTGTGCTGAGAGCTCAGAGTCTGGAGCCTGCTTTGGGTTCTGTCTCTCCCTCTCTAACTGCTCTTCCCCCATTCTCTCTCTGTCTCTCTCTCTCTCTCAAAACTAAATAAACATAAAAAAATAAAAAAAAAAAAGAAAAAAGAAATCATATGGTATTTGTCTTCCTGTCTTTTTTTAAAATTTTTTTATTAAAAAAATTTTTTTAATGTTTATTTATTCTTGAGACAGAGAGAGACAGAGCATGAATGAGGGAGAGTCAGAGAGAGAGGGAGACACAGAATCTGAAGCAGGCTCCGGGCTCTGAGCTATCAGCACAGAGCCTGATGCGGGGCTTGAACTCATGGACTGTGAGATCATGACCTGAGCTGAAGTCGGTCGCTTAACCGACTGAGCCACCCAGTCGCCCCTGTCTTTCTGTCTTAAAAAATATTTCCATTCAGGGTAATCCTATTAACATCTGCCCATCTCACCTTCTTTCAGCTTCCTGTCTGCAATTAACAAGGAGCTGTGGGAGCACACATGAGCCCAGACCTGCTTTTGTGGGCAGCTTTCTTAGGTGTTCCCAGTAAATGTACTTGCAATACATTGCTAATGACTAAGAATTCCCTGACAGACTTTCTCCATTTAAACCTTATCTTTTCAGCCTCATTTCCTTGAACAGGAAGAATTCTCAGGAAATTTGCAAGTTAAAATGTGATTATTCTTGTCTTGGATGTTGAATTCAAAGAATGGTAATTTATGCACATGATTTTGTGTGTTTTCTCTGACTTCTTGGATACTCATCATTATCTGTATTATCTTGCAGCCTTGGTGTGGTAGTCAGTTTTTCAAGGCTGGCTTGTTCTCATGTATCTTCTTCTTCTAGGTCTTTGTAGTCTTCTCCCTGCCACTTGCCCTGCAGGAGGTGCTTGGGCAGAGGACAGACTGCTGTAACCCCTGACAAAGAAAAATGCTCTTTCAGGGTGGTAGAAGTCAGAAGCATTTCACATTTGCTTTTCTGTCTACATGATCTCATTTTTGTTTTCATTCATCCTTTTCCTTTTCCAGGATCAAAATAATGTGGAGGGTTGAACCTGGTCTAGCAGATTGCAGTTAGGTTTAATAACATGAGCCTTTGTAGGAATTAACAGTTAAGGTTCTAGAGAAGGTGAGTCTGGGCTTGAATCCCAGATCCATCATTGTGCAAGCTGAGAAAGCATTAGGTCAGAGAAAATAGAAATGACAGCAGCAAAGAGATGCTGTTTACCCCATTAGGTTGGGAGAGCTCCTGCAGTTTGATCACTTTGGTACTGGCAGGCTGTCAGGTTGCAAGTCAGCCCCTTGGGGACAGTGCACAACCTCTTTGGGAGGCCCCCACTCCCCTCTGGTGGCCGAGAATGTGGCCTCAGAAGGGCCCTGCAGTGTCCAGGCTGAGGGTCTTTCACCTTCCATAGGTGTGAGGACTGGCCACTTTGCCGGATTCTAGCTCTGTAGCACTCCACAAAAAACAAGTAGCACATTTGGGGGACCAACAGCCTCAGACAAGATCCATCACAGCATGTCCCAGAGACATAAGAAAATAAACAATAAGTTGTAAGTACAATTCAGGAGATTTTAAGCATTGAATAAAAAGTACTTTCTGAAACCAAAACCCATAACTTAAAAAAATACTGAATAACGAATTGAAAAAAAAGCCAGTGTTAGGCCTGAGTTAGTGGGTTTGAAGCCAAATGAAAGAGCTAACTAAAAGTACAGAGCAAAAGTACAAAAGAACAGAATCATGAAAAAAGGTAAGAGATTTGAGTGAGACCCAGGAACCCTAGAATGGTAATGATAGGAGTTCCAAGAAGAAGAAAAGAGATGCATTGCATTGACAATATGCAGCCCCTCCATCTCAGGTGGGGTCTGGGTGTCAGCAGCCTTGGAGCTTGTACAAATATATGCATTGGCTACCCAGACCTGTCAAGTCAGAACCTGTACCTGGACTAGGTGATGGGTGACTGCCTGCACATATGCACTGGAGATGCGCTGGTCTGGGCCAGCGCCCCATCTGCAGTATTTCCTTACCACTACAAATATGCCTGCCAGTGAAGAACTACAATCCCACCCTCTCCATTCTCAGGATCCCCTGTGAAGATGCAAGTTATCCCTACTATTTGCCTGAGGCACTCATTAAATCCCACATAAAAGGAAAGAGTGGGCAATTCCTCAGAGGCTGGAGCACTCCCCTGTGTATAAGAGATGGGGACAAGTCTCTAGATTAAGTGTCCAAACTTAAATGTCTCACCTGGAGACATTTGGTAGACATCAGCAGCAAAATGACAACCATCAAGAGTGCTAGCTGGGGGTAAGTGCACATTGACCCCAGTAGTGGTGGGTTTAAGGAAGGCAGGTGGTAGGTACAGGGAGGTTAGATGCGGTAGAGTAGAGGGAGAGCAGGTGTTCTGAGCCCAGGGAGAGCAGGGTGGTGGGTGTAGGAAGTGCAGGAATTGTGGATTTAGAGAGAGGGCAGGTGTGCTGGGCCAGAGATAGGGAAATACCTGTACAGCTGTGATGCATCTTCCCCCTGCAGGGAAGTAGGCATGGTATGTGCACTTATCTGATTTTTCCAAACAACAACAATAACAACAACAACAATAACAACAAAAACCAGGTATCACTATTTTTCTATGAAAAATTTTCAGCTCTCAAATGTTGACAATAAATTCAAATTTCAAAACTGACCCTGCTGGCATCTTCTATTTACATTCCCTTTCACAGAACAGAACATCCTTTTGATGCTCACTGTCTGATAATGCTACAGGGTCATCTTAGGACAGCTATCCACCTGAAAGTGCTGTATCTGCCCCTTTGGTCTTGCCTCATGGCCCAGGGCAGCCCTTGCCCTAAGAACCACTGCTGCTTCCTGTTGTTGCCTACATGGGCCATCTCAGCCCTCTTCTGGGTGTCTTCTTCCATGTGTCTCTTTCATTGCTATAAGGAATAGCCTAGCCAGCCTCCCTTTAATTGTTAATTCTCCTGCACTCAGAAACCATCCTTTCTAGGGTCGTGGATCAGATGCCCATTGTAGGGGTTAGAGTCCAGGCAGCAAAGTATGTGTCCTCCTGCTAAGATATTTGAAAAGGAGTTTTATATGTATTTTTAGATAAATTGATATTACAGTATTTAATTCTAAATGTATGATTTAAAGGAATGATGGAATGCTTTTAAGAATGTTAACATATGCTAGCAATTACATTCTTAGGAACTATTTTAATTTAGGATGAGCAATTTTACATATTAACTTAAATGTATGAACTAGTCACATTTTTTTTTCAGAATTCCTTGGGACCATAGCTGAGGTGACCAGCCCAGGGGTGGGAACTCAGCTGGTCCTCTTGTACAGTGCTGTATGCTGAGCTGATGCAAGTAACGTTTCATGGGATGAGGTGACATCTCTGGTATGATGACCCTGTAACAATATCAAGAAGAGAAGTTGTTTTGTACAGACCCAAAGCCAAACTAGTGATGTTAGGGGAACACAGAGGGTCCGGGCTTGGTATGCCGGCAGTGTGTGGCCCTGGCAAGTATCTCCATGGGCCCTGAGGTAGACAGCAATTCATCTTCACCTGTCTTCCTACTTTGTTGGGGATTTCTTGGGGCTCAATTGGGATCAGTGCAAACAGAGCCTTTCCCAACACATGCATGATTTTCAACATCCACAGGGCTATGATCCAGGAGCCACCCTCCTTAGTCTCTTCCCATGGGCCCTAGGACATCCATTTCTTAGGGCTGAGGAAGCAGCTCACTTTGATGATGTATGAAAGATCTGGAAATTGAGTCCCTTAATACTACCCATCTATTTTAGCTCCTTTAAAATCTTCGTGTACCCCCAAAGAGAAATGTAACCCAGTCCTGGACCTTGCCCTAGAGTTTATTGTTGCTGATAACTTTATGACCCAAGTCAACAGCCCTTCCTGATGACCCACCCTGCTTTACATTCTCCCTTTCCTCCTTAAATACCTACCTTTCATAACTATTATTATGATTATCTTTGTGTATTAATCCTCAGCTCCCTTGCCACTATTAGGCTTCACAGTCTTCCTTTGGCAAGCAACACCCACCACCAGGTTAATCCTGCCCCCTGCCTCCCCATCCACATGCACAGACAATGAAACAGAGCAGCAAGGATTGCTGACTTGTCTCCCAGCCACAGCCCTTCCATCATGGACCCTCAGTGCTGCCTTCCACACAGCTTTGTCCTGAGCCTCATCTTCCCATGATTCTTGATGACTCTTGCACACCTCTCATCTCTCTTTGAGCCTCCAGCACCCTTTCTTTCCTTTCTCACAGTTGAAGACCTAGCTTTCCTTTTGTGACGAGATATAAGCAGTGATGTGGGAGCTTTCATGAACAATGACCACTGTGGCTGCCTAGTGCATCCTACCTTCCTTCCAGTTGTATGGGAGACATTCCCACTCAATGGAGGCCAGTTCCTCCACCTGGTGCCACAGCCAAAGTTCTCTCCGGCATAATTTATTTTTCACTTTCCCCTACATCATTCTTATCAGGATCTAACATGCTGCCATCTCTCCTCTCATGAAGACCTCAGTGAGCCACATATCTCCATGGCTCCCTTCCCTTTTCTCTGTTTCCTTTAAAAGCCAAACTCTTTGAAAGCAAGGTCTTTCCTTGCCATACTCATCTTGCTGTAGCCCCTCTTCATTTTTCTCTTGACTCCACCGCAAGATCTCATGGTATCCACCCTTGTGAGAATCCAGTGATGTTCCTGGTTCTCTTCTAACCTGGACTGTCAGTAGCACATGATAGAGGTAACCTCTCTCCTATTTGGGTTCTTTCCCTGTTTGACTCCTCAAAATTCTCCTCCTATCCATGCAGCCACTCTTCCTTGGTCTCATTCTGCAGGCCCTCTTCATCTTCCAGCCCCCAAACACTGGAAGACGTTCTGGCCACTTCACTCTCTAGACTCTTTGCTAGAGGTATCATCCAAGCTCATGCTCTAAATTTCACCTGCATCCACCTACTCCTGGGCTTCTCCCATATCCAGTTGCCCTGCTCACCTCTCCACTGAGATAAAATAGGTATCTCAAACTTAACATGTTCCAAAAGAAACTCTGATTACATCCTTCCCCAATCTTTCTCACTTACATAAAACTTTCATATGCTCAGAGTCCCAAAATTTAGAACCAGCTTGATCAATTGCTTCTTCTTATACCCCACAGCCAGGTGCCCTTCAGAGCTTCTAAATACAGCCAGTTTCCATAATCTTTACCATTGCCCCCAAATCCTAGCCAACATTTCCCACCTGTGTATTGCAGTTACCTCCAAATTGTTCTGTTTCCACTCTTGCTCAGACCCAAACATCCATTCTCCACTGAGTATCCCCACTTTGCTCAGCACAACTCAGAGTCTTGCAGTGCCTGCATGCATGCCTTACCCATTTGGACACCACTACTTCCTTTTTTTTTTTTTTTTTTTTGATTTAACTCTATTTTTTATTTTTAAAAAAAAATTTTTTTTTCAACGTTTTTTATTTATTTTTGGGACAGAGAGAGACACAGCATGAGCGGGGGAGGGGCAGAGAGAGAGGGAGACACAGAATCGGAAACAGGCTCCAGGCTCCGAGCCATCAGCCCAGAGCCTGACGCGGGGCTCGAACTCACGGACTCACGGACCGCAAGATTGTGACCTGGCTGAAGTCGGACGCTTAACCGACTGCGCCACCCAGGCGCCCCTATTTTTTATTTTTTAAAATTTAAATCCTAATTAGTATATAGTGAAGCAATGATTTCAGTAGATTCCTTACTGCCCCTTACCCATTTAGCCCGTACCCCCTCCCACAACCCCTCCAGCAACCCTCAGTTTGTTCTTCATATTTATGAGTCTTTTTTGTTTTGTCCCCCTCCCTATTTTTATATTGTTTTTTGTTTCCCTTCCCTTATGTTCATATGTTTTGTCTCTTAAAGTCCTCATAAGAGTGAAGTCATATGATTTTTGTCTTTCTCTGACTGACTTATTTCACTTAGCATAATAATACCCTCCAGTTCCATTCATGTAGTTGCAAATGGCAAGATTTCATTCTTTTTGATTGCTGAGTAACACTCCGTTGTGTATATATACCACATCTTCTTTATCCATTCATCCATTGATGGACATTTGGGCTCTTTCCATACTTTGGCTATTGTTGATAGTGCTGCTATAAACATGGGGGTGCATGTGTCCCTTCGAAACAGCACTCCTGTATCCCATGGATAATTGCCTAGCAGTGCAATTGCTGGGTCGTAGGGTAGCTCTATTTTTCGTTTTTTGAGGAACCTCCATACTGTTTTCCAGAGTGGCTGCACCAGCTTGCATTCCCACCAACAATGCAAAAGAGATCCTCTTTCTCTGAATCCTCGCCAACATCTGTTGTTGTCTGAGTCATTAAAATTAGCTATTCTGACAGGTGTCAGGTGGTTTCTCATTGTGGTTTTGATTTGTATTTCCCTGATGAGGAGTGATGTTGAACATTTTTTCATGTGTCGGTTGGCCATCTGGATGTCTTCTTTGGAGAAATGTCTATTCATGTATTTTGCCCATTTCTTCACTGGATTATTTGTTTTTTGGGTGTTGAGTTTCATAAGGTCTTTGTAGATTTTGGATACTAACCCTTTATCTGATATGTCGTTTGCAAATATCTTTTCCCATTCCCTTGGTTGCCTTTTAGTTTTGCTGATTATTTCCTTCGTTGTGCAGAAGCTTTTTATTTTGATGAGGTCCCAGTAGTTCATTTTTGCTTTTGTTTCCCTTGCCTCCAGAGACATGTTGAGTAAGAAGTTGCTGTGGCCAAGATCAAAGAGGTTTTTGTGTGCTTTCTCCTCGAGGATTTTGTTGGCTTCCTGTCTTATATTGAGGTCTTTCATCCACTTTGAGTTTATTTTTGTGTCTGGTGTAAGAAAGTGGTCCAGGTTCATTCTTCTGCATGTCGTTGTCCAGTTTTCCCAGCACCAGTGGGAGTGTCTGTTCTTGTGCCAGTACCATACTGTCTTGATGATTACAGCTTTGTAGTATAGCTTGAATTCTGGGATTGTGATGCCTCCTGTTTTGGTTTTCTTTTTCAAGATTGCTTTGGCTATTCAGGGTCTTTTCTGGTTCCATATAAATTTTAGGATTATTTTTTCTAGCTCTGTGAAGAATGCTGGTGTTACTTTGATAGGGATTGTGTTAAATATGTAGATTGCTTTGGGTAGTATCAACATTTTAACAATATTTGTTCTTCCTATCCAGGAGCATGGAATCTTTTTCCATTTTTTTGTGTCTTCTTCAATTTATTTCATAAGCTTTCTATAGTTTTCAGTGTATAGATTTTTCACCTCTTTGGTTAGATTTATTCCTAGGTATTTTATGATATTTGGTGCAATTGTAAATGGGATCGATTCCTTGATTTCTCTTTCTGTCACTTCATCATTGATCTATAGGAATGCAACTGATTTCTGTGCATTGATTTTATATCCTGAAACTTTGCTGAATTCATGAATCAGTTCTAGCACTTTCTTGGTGGAATCCTTTGGGTTTTCCATATAAAGTATCATGTCATCAGCAAAGAGTGAAAGTTTGACCTCCTTCTGGCTGATTTGGATGCCTTTTATTTCTTTGTGTTGTCTGATTGCAGAGGCTAAGACTTCCAATACTATGTTGAATAATAGTGGCGAGAGTAGACATCACTGTCTTGTTCCTGACCTTAGAAAAACTAACAGTTTTCCCCCATTGAGGATGATATTAGCTTTGGGTTGCTCGTATATGGCTTTTATGATCTTGAGGTATGATCCTTCTATCCCTACTTTCTTGAGGGTTTTTATCAAGAAAAGATGCTGTAGCTTCTCAAATGCTTTTTTCGCATCTATTGAGAGGATCATATGGTTCTTGTCCTTTCTTTTATTAATGTGATGAATCACATTAATTGTTTTGTGGATATGGAACCAACCCTGCATCCCAGGTATAAATCCCACTTGGTCGTGGTGAATAATTTTTTTAATGTATTGTTGGATCCAGTTGGCTAATATCTTGTGCAGGATTTTTGCATCCATGTTCATCAGGGAAATTGGTCTATAGTTCTCCTTTTTAGTGGGGTCTCTCTCTCGTTTTGGAATCAGGGTAATGCTGGCTTCATAGAAAGAGTTTGGAAGTTTTCCTTCCATTTCTATTTTTTGGAACAGCTTCAAGAGAATAGGTGTTAACTCTTCCTTAAATGTTTAGTAGAATTCCCCTGGAAAGCCATCTGGCCCTGGACTCTTGTTTTTTGGCAGCTTTTTGATTACTAATTCGATTTCCTTACTGGTTTTGGGTCTGCTCAAATTTTCTATTTCTTCCTCTTTCAGTTTTGATAGAGTATATGTTTCTAGGAATTTGTCCATTTCTTCCAGATTGCCCATTTTGTTGGCATATATGATCATAATATTCTCTTATTATTGTTTTTATTTCTTTTGTGTTGGTTGTGATTTCTCCTCTTTCATTCTTGATTTTACTTATTTGGGTCCTTTCCTTTTTTTCTTGATCAAACTGGCCAGTGGGTTATCAACAATTGTTAATTCTTTCAAAGAACCAGCTTCTGGTTTCATTGATCTGTTCTACTGTTTTTTTGGTTTCAATAGCATTAATTTCTGCTCTAATCTTTATTATTTCCTGTCTTCTGCTGGTTTGGGGTTTTATTTGCTGTTCTTTTTCCAGGTCTTTAAGGTGTAAGTTTAGGTTATGTATCTGAGATCTTTCTTCCTTCTTTAGGAAGGCCTGGATTGCTATACACTTTCCTCTTATGACCGCCTTTGCTGCATCCCAGAGGTTTTGGGTTGTGGTGCTATCATTTTCATTGACTTCCATATACTTTTTAATTTCTTCTTTAACTGCTTGGTTAGCCCATTCATTCTTTAGTAGGATGTTCTTCAGTCTCCATATATTTGTTACCTTTCCAAATTTTTTCTTGTGGTTGATTTCGAGTTTCATAGCATTGTGGTCTGAAAATATACACGGTATGATCTCGATCTTTTTGTGCTTACTTAGGGCTGATTTGTGGACACCATCACTTCTAATTTCACTTTCTATCACTCTTTCTTTGCCCACTTAGCTCCAATCACACTGGCCTCCTTAGCTTTCCTTGGACACATCAAGCAAGCTTCTACTTCTGAGTCTTTCTACTTTCTATTCCTTCTGCCAGAGACTCTTCACACAGATCATTAGGAGCTTGGTCTTGCTTCCTCACTTATATTCTTAAAATATTACCTTCTCCGTGATAAATTGATTGCCAGCCATCTCCTTTTTACTTATTTTTTTCCCATAGCACTTAATACCTAACATTGTGTTATGTTACTTGTTTTGAACTGGTTAGTTGTTTAGTGTTTAATTTTAAATAAATGTACATGTTCATATAGTTTAAAGTGCTAAGTCAGTCTAGAATTCTTATTTAAAAACAGCACTTTTATAATACCTTAATTTCCTCTTTTTCTCATGGAAAACCTTTTTCATCATTTGATGCTTTCTAATTTTATTTTTTGTTTTCTGAACGGTACTGTCTGTGTTTCTGCTCCTTCTCTGGCTGTGTCCTCTTTTGCCTGAGTTCTAGCGTCTTTCTATTTGTTTCCTCTTTGGAGAGGCAATGTCTTCCTTAAATTGGCACATTTGGTGCCGGATTTCATAAGGGATATTGGTCTATAGTTTTCTTGTAGTGTTTTTACCTGGTTTTAGTATCAAGGTAATGCTGACTTCATAGAATAAGTAAGTATTGCATTCCCTTCAGGTTTAGGGATAGTTTGAGAAGGACTAGTGTTAATTTTTCTTTAAAAGTTTCTAATTTAAATCATAAAGCATTTATTAAATGTTTTACATGTTTTGTAAAACTCACCAGTTTGGAAGTGTTCCCTCCTCTTTAATAGTTTGGAAGGCTTTGAGAAGGATTGACATTAATCATTCTTGACATTTTTGGTAGAATTCACTGGTGAAGCTATCTGGTATTGGGTTTTTCTTTTTTGGAAGATTTTTCATTACTGATTCTATTTCCATACTAGTTATGTATTTCTTTGTGATTCAGTCTTGGTAGCTTGCACGTTTCTAGGAATTTGTCCATATCTTCTCAGTTGCCTAATGTGTTGTAATATAACTATTTGTGGTAGTCTCTTATGATCCTATGTACTTCTGTGGTATCAATTGTAATGTTTCCTTTTTTGTTCCTGAGTCTTCTTTTTCTCTTAGTCTAGCTAAAGATTTGTTAATTTTATTTATCTTTTCAAAAAACTAGCTCTTAGTTTCATTGATGTATTCTATTGCTTTTCTAGTCTATTTGATTTATTTCTGCTCTAATCTTTTGTTATTCCCTCCCTTCTGCTAACTTTGGGCTTGTTTGTTCTTTTAGTTCCTTGATGTGTAATGTTAGATTACTTATTTAAACTTATTTTTTCCTAATGTGGGCATTTATTGCTGTAAATTTCCCTCTTGGAACTGCTTTTTCTACCTCATAGGTTTTGGTATGCTATATTTCCATTTGTGTCAAGATGCTTATTTCCCTTTTGATTTCTTCTTTGACTTATTGGTTCTTCAGGGGCATGTAGTTTCATTCCACATATTTGTGAATTTTTCAGCTTTTCTTCTGTTATTGTTTTTAGTTTTATACTACTGTGACTGGAAAAGATGCTTGATACAATATCAATCTTCTTAATTTGTTAACACTTGTTTTGTGACTTAATGTATGACCTGCCTAGAGAACGTTCGATTAGTGTTTGAGAAAAATGTGCATTTTGTTATTGAATGGAATGTTCTGTATATGTCTGTTAGGCACATTTGTTCTAAATTGTAGTTCAGATCCAATATTTCCTTTTTGATGCTCTGTCTGAATGATCTTTCCATTTTTGAAAGTGGGGTCGTGAAGTCCACTATTAATACTATATTGTTGTCTAATTCTACCTTCACACCTGTTAATACTTGCTTAATATATTTATGTACTCTGATGTAGTGTACACATATATTTACAATTGTTATAATCTCTTGTTGAATCAACTCCTTTAGCATTATATAACGACCTTCGTGTGTCTTTACAGTTTTGATTTAAGGTATATTTTGTCTGCTACAACTATAACTACCCCTGCTCTCTTTGGTTTGCATTTGTATGGAGTATATTTTCCCATCACTTTGTTTTGAGCCTATGTATGTCCTTGATGTTGAAGTGAGTCTCTTGTGGCAGCATATAGTTGGTCTTTTTTTTTTAAATCCATTTAGCCACTGTGGGTCTTTTGATTGGGGAATTTAGTCCATTTACATTTAAAGTAATTATTGATAGGGGTGCCTAGGTAGCTCAGTTGGTTGAGCATCTGATTGTTGACTTTGGCTTAGGTCATGATTTCATGGTTTGTGACTTTGAGTCCCATGTCAGCCTCCATGCTGAAGGTACAGAGCCTGCTTAAGATTCTCTCTCTCCTCTCTCTGCCTCTCCCTCAAAAATAAATAAATAAAATTTAAAAAATAAAGTAATTATTGAAATTGAATGACTTACTTTTGCCATCTTGTTAATTGTTTTCTCATTATTTTATAGTTCCTTTTTCTCTCCCTTGTTGTCTGACTTTGTAAATTGATGGTTTTCTATAGTGTTCCACCTTCATTCTCTTCTCTTTATCATATGTATATCTACTATGATATCTGCTATATGGTTTTTGTATTGTGGTTACCCTAAGGCTTTCATAAACACCTTATAGTCACAATAATCTATTTTAAGCTCATAACAACTTAGCTTCAATTGCATATAAAAAGTCTATGTTTTTGCTCTTTCTTTCTTTCTTTCTTTCTTTCTTTCTTTCTTTCTTTCTTTCGAGAGGGCACAAGTGAGTGAGGGGTAGAGAGAGAGAGAGAGAGAGGGAGAGAGAAGTGGGGCTCATCCTAGGCAGGGCTCATGTTTTACTAGAAGCGGGGTTTGTTTTCACCTAAAGCGGGTCTTGAGCTAACCCAAGGCAGGGCTCATGCTCACCTGATGTGGGACTCAAGCTCATGAACAGTGAGTTCATGACTGGAGCCAAAGTCAGATGCTTAATGACTGAGCCACCCAGGTAGCCCCTATTTTATGTTTTTGATGTCACAGTATACATCTTTTAATCTTGTGTATCCATTAACAGATTGTTGTAGGTATATTTATTTTTAGTACTTTATCTTTTAACCTTTATACTAGAGTTAAGTGTTTCACATTCCACCATTATAGTATTAGAGTATTCTGAATTTGACTGTATACTTATATTTACCAGTCAGTTTTATACTTTAATTTGTATTCGTGTTATTAATAAGTATGTATGTTTTCATTTTAGCTTCAAGAACTTTGTTTAGCATTTCTCACAAGGCAAGTCTAATGGTGATGAATGTCCTTAGCATCTGTTTTTCTAGGGAAGTCTTTATTTTTCCTTAATTTCTGAAGGACTGCTTTGCTGGGTAAAATATTCTTGGTTGGCAGTCTTTTTCCTTCAACACTTTGAATATTCTCTTGTGGACTACAAGGTTTCTGCTGAGAAATCCACTCATCGCCTTATGGGTGTTCCTTTGTATGAGAGGAATTATTTTCTCTTGCTCATTTTACAATTATTTGTATTGATTTTAGGCACTTTAATAATACTGTGTCTAGAGAAGCTTTTTTTGTTTCTTTGGTAGAATAATGTTTTCCTGATTCTTTATGATCCCTCTAGTCTTGAATAAACAGTCACCTCTTCCAGATTTAATGGACTGACTTATGTAAGGAAAGACCTTTACCTTTAGGTGAGGGCATGCTGGAGTGTGTTGTGACCTAGGTATAGTGGTTGAGGGTATGGAGTGTTGGGAAAATGTGGCAGCTCTGTTCTGGGGTATATGGTAATGTTAGCTCAGCCTGCCGAAGTCCACAGCGTTGACACTGTGTGGTCCTTGGTGACTGTCATGGGTGGTCCACAGAGGCTACAAAGGCTGTTGTGATCCCCAGAAGTGCTTCCAGGTTCTGTGGTTAGGGGCCAGAGTTAGCAGAAGTGGTGGTCAGAGCTGATGATGTGCACATAATTCATTGCAGGGGGAAGCTGCAGGTGCCTTGTGGTGGCAAGGGCCATTTGCAAATATACATATAGTTGTGGGAGCCAGGAGAAGCATCAAGGGGTAGGGCCTACTGAGGTTATACTGCAGCTGCAGAGGCTCTGGTTGTCTGTGTGTACTACCATAGCTACTTGTTCTTGCCATAGGTGCATGATGGGAGGCTAGTTTTAGGAGATAGGCTAGGGGCATGCAGGTGTACAGCTGGAAGGGCTAGCTGCAGGTGAGCCCAGTGGTGCAGACCACTGACAGGAGATAAGGCCAAATGTAGGCCCACAAGTTAGTATGGGGGCCTTGGCTACTGGTATGCACTCCTGTGACTACAGGATCTTGCCATGTGTGTGCATGTGGCAGTAGAAGTCAGTGACACATACCAGACCAGCAATACGTGAGCAGATAGCTGGAGGGGCTAGCTCTGAGCATATGCACAGGGGTGGGAGTCAGCTTTAGGGGTCTAGGCTTGTGTCTTGCACTTGCACAGTTGCAGCAGCCTGGGCTGGCTACTGATGCAGGTCCTGGGCTATGGGTGGGGCTAGCAGAGAGGAAGTGAGGAGGGATTCAGGGCTGGTGTCAGGGAACACAAATACCTGTGGTAAATCTTCAGGAGTCTGCGACAACCATTCTGGCCATTAGTGTCTTCAGGGGTCAAAGCTACCAGAGTCCTCTGTAGATCAGGTCACTATGAACTGCAGTCTGCCTTTCTGTGTAGCCGATACTGGTGGGTCCTGCTTTTCTTCCTTGTTCATAGCCATCTCTGTATGTCTCAGGTTTGCCAGGTTTCTGGGTGGGGTGAAATTCAAGTGGGTACTTTGTGTGGTGCCCTGAAAGGCTGGGTAAGTATGTTGCTCAATACACTTTCTTTCCTGGTGTGGGGACTTCATTCTAGCTAAGAAGTTACCTCTTGGAACTGAGCAGTGCTGGCTTGGCCAATGGATGACACAGGTAAAATTAAACTTTTTCCTTATCTTTCGTGTGTGGTTTTCTCAGGTTTTCTCAGGTTTTCTCAGGTTCCACTAACATTTCTTAAGTGGACCATAGTCTTATCTCAGAGCTGCTTTTGTTTGTGGATTGCTGTCTAATTGTTCATCTTTGAGAGGATACAGAGGCTGGGTCTTATAGTCCACCATCTTGGCAATGTGACTTTGATTTTCTCTTTTATGAGATGAATTGTTCCTCTCTTGATGCTTTAAGTATTTTCTCTTTGTCTTTTGGATTTGATCATTTAACTATAAGCTGTCTTAGTGTAGGTCTCCTTGAGTTATCCTGCTTGTAGTTCATGGAGTTCCTTGGACATGTATATTCATGTATTTCCTCAGATTTGGAAAGTTTTTGGACAGTATTTCTTCAAATATTTTCTCTGCCTCTTTTTTTCTATCTTCTTCTGGGGCTCCTATAGTACATATATTGCTATGTTTGATGGTTCTTACAGTTTCACAGGCTCTCTTAACTTTTTTTCATTCACTTTTCCTTCTTCTCCTCAGACTTGATAATTTTGAACGTCTTACCTACAAGTTTGCTGACCCTTTCTTCTGCATGCTCAAATATGCTGTGAGTTCTTATGAGTTTTTATTTCAGTTATGGTAGTTTTCAGCTCCAGAATGTCTACTTCATTCCTTTTTATAATTTCATTTTTTAATAACTTTTATTTCTTGATATTCTTATTTTATTTATGCAACATTTTCTTGATTTCTTTTTGTCCTTTGTCTATGATTTCCTTTTGTTCATTGAACACATTTAAGACAGGTGATTTAACATCTTTGACTAATAATTCTAATGTCTGGGTTTCTATCATTATTTTTAATTTCTTCAGCTGTGAATGGGCCATATTTTCCTGTTTATTTGTAAGTTTTATAAGTTTTTTTGTTAAGAACTGGGAGTTTTGAGTATTATGTTGTATAATTTAATTCCCCCACTCCTCAGGGATTATTAAATGTCACTTATTGAGAAACTAGAACCATTAATTTCTGACTTTTCTGATTTTTTTTGCACAGTGTGCATTTCTTATTGTGTGTGGTCATTGATGTTTCTCTTCTATTATCTCTATGGTAAACCACTATTTTGAAAAACATTTTCTTAAGTGTTTGGCTCCAAAAATGTGGGGGAAACAAGTAGTTTCATTAAATCTCCTGGAAACTGCCTCATCCCTCAGGGATTAAAACAGTGGCCAGCCTCTGTGCTAACCCCTTAGTGATCAAACACAGTG
Source organism: Panthera pardus (assembly GCF_024362965.1). Taxonomy (NCBI): domain Eukaryota; kingdom Metazoa; phylum Chordata; class Mammalia; order Carnivora; family Felidae; genus Panthera; species Panthera pardus. The sequence goes on along the minus strand of NW_026526810.1, from coordinate 20,148,768 downwards.
ATCAGTAATCAACACACACACCCAATTTTTGGGAGGACAGGATCCACCTTGTCCACCTTGCTAGCAGGAATTTGCACTATAAAGGTAGATTGCTACCTCCATTGTTATCTGCCACAGGGCTGGGAGCATGGAGAATAGTAACCAGTATAAAAAAGGCCAAAATTAATCAGCTTCTTTATTAATCTCTTCCTTGGCTCCTGCAAGTGTTTTTCCACACTCCATATTTCCAAAATAGTTACAATAATACTTCAGGGACATTTGTGGGTCTGATTCCAGACCACACAATAAAACAAATATTGCAATACAGTGTATCAAATGCTTTTTTGATTTTTCAGTGAATATAAAAGTTTTATTTACACTATACTGTAGTCTATTAATTGTGCAATAACATTATATCTAGAAAATAATGCACATATCTTAATTTAAAAATTCTTTATTGCTGATAATAATGCTAACCAGCATCTGAGCTTTCATCAAGTTATAATCTTGCTGGTGGAGGAAATTACCTCCATGTTGATGGCTGCTGACTGTTCAGGGTGGTAGTTGCTGAAGATTGGGGGTTGTTGTGGCAATTTCTTAAAACAAGAAAACAAATGAAGCTTGCCACATCAATTGACTCTTTTCATGAATAATTTCTCTGTAGCATGTGATGTTCTTTGATAACCTTTTACCCACACTAGAACTTCTTTCAAAATTTGAGTCAGTCCTCTCAAACCCTACTGCTGTTTTAACAACTAAGTTTATGTAATATTCTACGTCCTTTGTTATCATTTCAACAGTCTTCACAACCTTTTCACCAGGAGTAGATTCCATCTCGGGAAACCATTTTGTTTGCTCATCTATAAGAAGCAACTCCTCAACAGTTAAATTTTTATCATGAGATTGCAACAATTCAGTCACATCTTCAGGTTCCACTTCTAGTTCTCTTGATATTACCACTACATCTGCAGTTACTTCCTCCTCTGATGTCTTGAACCTCTCAAAGTCATCCATGGGGGTTGGAATCAACTTCTTCCAAACTCCTGTTCATGTTAATATTTTGACCTCTTCCCACAAAACATGAATGTTCTAATTGGGATCTAGAATGGGGAATCCTTTCCATAATGTTTTCAATTGACTTTGCCCAGAGCCATCAGAGTGATCACCATCTATGGAAGTTATAGTCTTAGAAAAATATTTTTCTTAAATAGTAAGACTTGAAAGTTAAAATTATTTCTTGACCCATGGGCTGCAGAATGGATGTTAGTTAGTAGGCATAAAAACAATAATCTCATTGTACATCTCCATCAGAGCTTTTGTGTGACCAGGTACATTATCAGTGAGCAATAATATTTTGAAAAAAATCTTTTTTTCTCCAAGCAGTAGGTATTAACAGTGGGCTTAAAATTTTCACTAAACCATTTTGAAAACAAATGCAGGGGCGCCTGGGTGGCTTGGTCGGTTAAGCGTCCGACTTCGGCTCAGGTCATGATCTCATGGTCCGTGAGTTCAAGCCCCGCGTTGGGCTCTGTGCTGACAGCTCAGAGCCTGGAGCCTGTTTCGGATTCTGTGTCTCCCTCTCTCTCTTCCCCTCCCCTGTTCATGCTCTGTCTCTCTCTGTCTCAAAAATAAATAAATAAATAAATAAATAAATAAATAAATAAATAAGTAAAAAAAAAAAAAAAGAAAACAAATGTACTGTCAGCAAGACTGCAATTCCTTTTATAGAGCACAGGCAGATTAGATTTAGCGTAATTCTGAAGGGCCCTAGGATTTTTCAAATAGTAAATGAACATTGGCTTCAACTTAAAGTTACCAGCTGTATTAGACCCTAGCAGGAGAGTCAGCCTCTTTGAAACTTCGAAGCTAGGCATTGACTTCTCTTCCCTAGCTAGGAAACTCCTAGATGGCATCTTCTTCCAATAGAAGGCTGTTTTGTCTACACTGAAAATGTATTATTTAGTATAGTCACCTTCATCAATTATCTGAGCTAGATCTCCTGGATAACCTGTTGTGGCTTCTACATCAGCACATACTGTTTCACCTTGTACTTTCATGTTATGAAGACAGCTTCTTTACCTTAAGCCACATGAACCAACCTCTGCTAGCTTCAAACTTTTTTTCTGCAACTTCTTCACCTCTTTCAGCCTTCATAGAATTGAAGAGAGTCAGGGCCTTGTTTTGGATTAGACTTTATCTTAAGGGAATGTTGTTACTGGTTTGATCTATCCAGATGATTCGAACTTTCTCCATATCACCAATAAGGCTGTTTCACTTTCTTATCATTTTTGTGTTCACTGGAGTAGCACTTTTAATTTTCTTCAAAAATTTTTCCTTTTCATTCACAGCTTGGCTGTTCAGTGCAAGAAGTCTAGATTTTAGCCTATCTTGGCTTTTTCCATACCTTCCTCACTAAACTTAAAATTTCTAGCTTTTTGTTTAAAGTGAGAGATGTGAAATTCTTCCTTTCACTTTAACACTTAGAGACCACTGTGGTGTTATTATATGAACTAATTTCAATATTTTTATGTCTCAAATAATAGGAATGCCTGAGGAAAGGGAGAGAGATGGAGGAATAGCTGGTCAGTGGAGCAATCAGAACACACACACCATTTATCAATTAATTGTACTATCTTATATAGGCATGATTTGTGGCGTCCCAAAGAAATTACAATAGTAACATCAAAGATCACTGATCAAAGATTACCATAACAATAATAATAATAATGAAAAAGTTTGAAATATTGTGAAAATTACCAAAATGTAACACAGAGACCCAAAGTGAACAAATGCTGTTGGAGAAATTGCATGCCAATTGACTTGCTCCATTCAGGGTTGCCACAGACCTTAAATTTGTAAAAACTGCAATATCTATGAAGCACCATAAAATGAAGTGCAATAAAGAAGGTATGTATGATTGAATTGCATTTCTCCAAAAGATAGGTTAAAGTCCTTATCCCAGGTTGAAATTGTGAGTTTATTTGGACATAGGGTCTGTATACAGATCTTAAGTTAAAATTAGTTCATTAGGATGAGCCCTAATCCAATATGACTTGTGTTATAATAAAAATGGGAATGTGGACATAGAAGCAGATATGCAAAGAAGGAAGAACATGTAAAGATACACAAAGTAAAGTTAGCTATCTCACTGGAGTGAGGCACCTATGAGCAAGAATTGTTGGCAATTACCAGAAACTAGATGAGGCAGCAAAGGATGGTCCCCTAGATTTGTCAGGGAAAGCATGGCCCTACTAACATGATTTCAGACTTCTAGTCTTCACCACTTTGAGACAATGTATTTCTGTTCTTTCAAGCTACTTGTTTATGATAGCCCTAGAAACTGTATGCAGTTACTTCAGATAGTTGCCAACTGTTCAGTAATTATTTAGGTGGAAGGATGGATTTCTGGAGCTTCCTACTCTGCCATCTTCTATGACATCCTTATTTATTATTAAAATTTTTCTCTCTCTCTGCTTACTCTCATGTAAACTCGATGAGGGCAGGGAACTTTGTCTCTTATATTAACTGCTATGTGGACATAGCATTAACAGAGTGCTGCAACCACAGGTCATTTGTGAATAATTATTAAATGTTTTCAGACACAAATGACATAACCAGTAAGGAAATCGAATTAGTAATCAAAAATCTTGCAAAAAACAAGAGTCCAGAGCCAGATGGCTTTCCAGAGGAATTCTACCAAACATTTAAGGAGGAGTTAACACCTATTCTCTTGAAGCTGTTCCAAAAAATAGAAATGGAAGGAAAACTTCCAAACTCTTTCTATGAAGCCAGCATTACCCTGATTCCAAAACGAGAGAGAGACCCCACTAAAAAGGAGAACTATAGACCAATTTCCCTGATGAACATGGATGCAAAAATCCTGCACAAGATATTAGCCAACTGGATCCAACAATACATTAAAAAAATTATTCACCACGACCAAGTGGGATTTATACCTGGGATGCAGGGTTGGTTCCATATCCACAAAACAATTAATGTGATTCATCACATCAATAAAAGAAAGGACAAGAACCATATGATCCTCTCAATAGATGCGAAAAGCATTTGAGAAGCTACAGCATCCTTTCTTGATAAAAACCCTCAAGAAAGTAGGGATAGAAGGATCATACTTCAAGATCATAAAAGCCACATATGAATGACCCAATGCTAATGTCATCCACAGTGGGGAAAAATGGAGAGTTTTCCCCCTAAGCTCAGAAACAAGACAGGGATGTCTATTCTCACTACTGTTATTCAACATAATATTGGAAGTCTTAGCCTATGCAATCAGACAATGCAAAGAAATAAGAGGCATCCAAATCAGCCAGAAGGAGGTCAAACTTTCACTCTTTGCTGATGACATGATACTCTATATGGAAAACCCAAAAGATTCCACCAAAAACTGATAGAACTGATTCATGAATTCAGCAAAGTTTCAGGATATAAAATCAATGCACAGAAATCGGTTGCATTCCTATACATCAATGATGAAGTGACAGAGAAATCAAGGAATCAATCTCATTTACAGTTCCACTGAAAACCATAAAATACCTAGGAATAAATCTAACCAAAGAGGTGAAAAATATATACACTGAAAACTATAGAAAGCTTATGAAAGAAATTGAGGAAGACACAAGAAAATGGAAAAAGATTCCATGCTCCTGGATAGGAAGAACAAATATTGTTAAAATGTCGATACTATCCAAAGTAATGTACATGTTTAACATGATCCCTATCAAAGTAACACCAGCATTCTTCACAGAGCTAGAAAAAATAATCTTAAAATTTCTAAGGAACCAGAAAAGACCCTGAATAGCCAAAGCAATCTTGAAAAAGAAAACCAAAGCAGGAAACATCACAATCCCAGAATTCAAGCTATACTACAAAGCTGTAATCGTCAAGACAGTATGGTACTGGCACAAGAACAGACACTCAGATCAATGGAATAGAATAGAGTACCCAGAAATGGACCCACAAACGTATGGTCAACTAATCTTTGACAAAGCAGGAAAGAATATCCAATGGAATAAAGACAGTCTCTTCTGCAAGTGGTGCTGGGAAAACTGGACAATGACATGCAGAAGAATGAACCTGGACCACTTTCTTACACCAGACACAAAAATAAACTCAAAGTGGATGAAAGACCCTAATGTGAGACAGGAAGCCACAAAATCTTTGATGAGAAAGCACGCAAAAACCTCTTTGGCCACAGCAACTTCTTACTCAACATGTCTCCGGAGGCAAGGGAAACAAAAGCAAAAATGAACTACTGGGACCTCATCAAAATAAAAAGCTTCTGCACAACGAAGGAAATAATCAGCAAAACTAAAAGGCAACCAAGGGAATGGGAAAAGATATTTGCAAACGACATATCAGATAAAGGGTTAGTATCCAAAATCTACAAAGAACTTATCAAACTCAACACCCAAAACACAAATAATCCAGTGAAGAAATGGGCAAAATACGTGAATAGACACTTCTCCAAAGAAGACATCCAGATGGCCAACCGACACATGAAAAAATGTTCAACACCACTCCTCATCAGGGAAATACAAATCAAAACCACAATGAGATACCACCTAACACCTGTCATGTTGCGACCGGTGCCACAAACACCGAGATCAGGGTCCTGAGGGTAGGGGAATGTAAGAAAAAAAGAGAGAAGGGAAGACAGTTTGGGAACAGGAGGGTCCCCTGTGCTGATGGCCCAAGTGACGGCTTTATTATTGCTGTACACAATCTTTTATATCAAGACTCTTATGGGTCAGGCCATTCTAAGAATAAACAGGTTTCACATAATCGCTGCCAACCAAAACATTTAGTTTTGTGTTTCTTGTGAATTTTCTAAACGGGTCACAGTAAGACCTTGTTGATAAGATTGCTAGCAAAACACAATTCCCATGTTTGTTTCTGTCTGACTCGGGGTAGAAAAAGGGAGGTAGCATTACTGCCAACCCCTGAAGACCACAGGCTTCACGAATTAACTTTCTCAGCCTTGACAAGGCTTTCATATGCCCTTGAAAGTGGGGTAATGGGAGGGGGAACCACCGGGTTGGCTGAGTCAGCAGGGAACCGTTGCTCGACCTGGTCTCAGCCTGGCACCGAGGCCCGGCCTCCCACATGAATGGGAGGGGGAACCACCAGGTTGGATGAGTCAACAGGGAGCTGTTGCTCGACCCAGTCTCAGCCTGGCACTGGGGCCCGGCCTCCCACACTGTCAGAATGGCTAACATTAACAACTCCGGCAACAACAGATTTGGCGAGGATTCAGAGAAAGAGGATCTCTTTTGCATTGTTGGTGGGAATGCAAGCTGGTGCAGCCACTCTGGAAAACAGTATGCAAGTTCCTCAAAAAACGAAAAATAGAACTATCCTATGACCCAGCAATTGCACTACTAGGCATTTATCCACGGGATAGAGGAGTGCTGTTTCGAAGGGACACATGCATCCCCATGTTTATAGCAGCACTATCAACAATAGCCAAAGTATGGAAAGAGCCCAAATGTCCATCAATGGATGAATGGATAAAGAAGATGTGGTATATATACACAATCGGGTGTAACTCAGAAATCAAAAGGAATGAAATCTTGCCACTTGCAACTACATGGATGGAACTGGAGGAACTACATGGATGGAACTACATGGATGTCAGTCAGAGAAAGACAAAAATCATATGATTTCACTCATATGAGGACTTTAAGAGACAAAACATATGAACATAAGGGAAGGGAAACAAAAATAATATAAAAACAGGGAGGGGGACAAAACAGAAGAGATTCTTAAATATGGAGAACAAACTGAGGATTACTGGAGGGGTTGTGGGAGGGGGTACGGGCTAAATGGGTAAGGTGCATTAAGGAATCTACTCCTGAAATCATTGTTTCACTATTTGCTAACTAATTTGGATGTAAGTTTTAAAAAAAATAAAAAATAAAATTTAAATGTCTGAAAAAAAGACACAAATGAATATGGACAAGAGAATATGGTCCCAACGTGGTGGAGGAAGAAGGTATGTGTTATATGTGATGATGGGAGTAAGCTATGGGCATAATGTGTCATAAAAAATCGGAAAAGACCTCTCTGACCTCAGCTGTAGCAATCTCTTACTCGACACATCCCCAAAAGCAAGGGAATTAAAAGCAAAACTGAACTACTGGGACCTTATGGAGATAAAAAGCTTCTGCACAGCAAAGGAAACAACCAACAAAACTAAAAGGCAACCAACACAATGGGAAAAGATATTTGCAAATGACATATCGGACAAAGGGCTAGTATCCAAAATCTGTAAAGAACTCACCAAACTCCACACCTGAAAAACAAATAATCCAGTGAAGAAATGGGCAGAAAACATGAATAGACACTTCTCTAAAGAAGACATCTGGATGGCCAACAAGCACATGAAAAGATGCTCAACGTCGCTCCTTATCAGGGAAATACAAATTAAAACCACACTCAGATATCACCTCACACCAGTCAGAGTGGTCAAAATGAACAAATCAGGAGACTATAGATGCTGGAGAGGATGTGAAGAAACGGGAACCCTCTTGCACTGTTGGTGGGAATGCAAATTGGTGCAGCCGCTCTGGAAAACAGCGTGGAGGTTTCTCAGAAAATTAAAAATAGACCGACCCCATGACCCAGCAATAGCACTGCTAGGAATTTACCCAAGGGATACAGGAGTACTGATGCAGAGGGGCACTTGTACCCCAATGTTTATAGCAGCACTCTCAACAATAGCCAAATTATGGAAAGAGCCTAAGTGTCCATCAACTGATGAATGGATAAAGAAATTGTGGTTTGTATACACAATGGAATACTACGTGGCAATGAGAAAAAATGAAATATGGCCTTTTGTAGCAACGTGGATGGAACTGGAGAGTGTGATGCTAAGTGAAATAAGCCATACAGAGAAAGACAGATACCATATGGTTTCACTCTTATGTGAATCCTGAGAAACGTAACAGAAACCCATGGGGGAGGGGAAGGAAAAAAAAAAAAAGAGGTTAGAGTGGGAGAGAGCCAAAGCATAAGAGACTGTTAAAAACTGAGAACAAACAGAGGATTGATGGGGGGTGGAAGGGAGGGGAGGGTTGGTGATGGGTATTGAGGAGGGCACCTTTTGGGATGAGCACTGGGTGTTGTATGGAAACCAATTTGACAATAAATTTCATATATTTAAAAAAAAAAGAAATTAGGATCAAAGGCTCAGGATGAGATTTCAACTTACACCCTCCAAATGAAGGGTGTTTTCAAAAAATAATATATAATAAATATAAATGACATTTTGAGGGCCCTCCAAGCCAGAGTGAGATAGGAGATAGAACTTCCAAAAAAACTATACATTTTAATTACTCATATAATAATCACAAGCCATTTCATATTTAAAGGGTAACACTCCAAATGAAGAAGCATTAAGGTTTCAAAATAAAACACTTTGGGGCACCTGGGTGGCTCAGTTTGTTAAGCATCTGACTTCAGCTCAGGTCATAAGCTCACAGTTTGTGAGTTCTAGCCCAATGTCGGGCTCTGTGCTGACAGCTCAGAGCCTGGAGCCTGCTTCAGATTCAGTGTCTCCCTCTCTCTGCCCCGCCTCACTTCTCTCTCTCTCTCTCTCTCTCAAAAGTAAATAAACATTAAAAAAACACTTTTAGGGGCACCTGGGTGGCTCAGTCAGTTGAGCCTCTGACTTTGGCTCAGGTCATGATCTCACAGTTTGTGAGTTCGAGCCCCGTGTCAGGCTCTGTGCTGACAGCTCAGAGTCTGGAGCCTGCTTTGAATTCTGTGTCTCCCTCTCTCTGCCCCTCCCTTGCTCATGTTTTGCCTCTCTTTTTCTCAAAAATAAATAAACATTAAAAAAAAAAGAAATTGTGGTTTATATACACAACGGAGTACTACATGGCAATGAGAAAGAACGAAATATGGCCCTTTGTAGCAACATGGATGGAACTGGAGACTGTGATGCTAAGTGAAATAAGCCATACAGAGAAAGACAGATACCATATGTTTTCACTCTTATGTGGATCCTGAGAAACTTAACAGAAACCCATGGGGGAGGGGAAGAAAAAAAAAAGAGGTTAGAGTGGGAGAGAGCCAAAGCATAAGAGACTCTTAAAAACTGAGAACAAACAGAGGATTGATGGGGGGTGGGAGGGAGGGGAGGGTGGGTGATGGGTATTGAGGAGGGCACATTTTGGGATGAGCACTGGGTGTTGTATGGAAACCAATTTGACAAAAAATTTCATATATTGGAAAAAAAATCAGTCACTTTGGGAAAGTAAGGGAAAGTTCCAGAGGAGAGACGCCCAAGTGCTGTGAGAAGCTGCCCTTTGCTTGCTCCTCCAAAGAACCAAAACTTCAAGTTAAAAACTGCATCTATAACATTTGGGTTCATTATGAGACAACAAAATCAAAGAGTGAAACATGCTGTGAAATCTGCTCAGGGGCCCCCTGTGTCAGGAGTTTCTGTTTCTGCATCAGATAGATTTCCCAGGATGTTACTCATTTATCTTCCAGTAAATATTTGGGGCTACTGAAAATGAAAAAGTGAGCTTTTCAAAACGCCCCTTGTGATCCAACAAACAGTAAGTGCTCTTTCTCAGACCTTACAAGGCAAATCTGGAGAGATGTATGCAGGGCTGGCAGAGCAACATGTGCAGTAGGAGTGTATGCAGTAGTCTAGCAGACAGGAGTGTATACAGTAGGTGAGTAGGTCGCAGGTTGACTACAGCCTTCTGGTCAGTGCTCTGCTGGGGCTCATGGGGCCCCCAAATGTGTCTTCCTTCTGGCGAGTCCATAGATCAGTAGCACTTCCTAATGCATGCTCTTCTCATGGCTGAACCCGAAGCTCTGGAGAGGCTTGCAGTAATGTGGGATGCTTCTTTCTAGACCACTTGCCTATTTTTGGTAAAGCAAGCCATGGGCTAAGCCCAGTGTCAGTTGGGGTGGGAAAGTAGATCCATCTGCCCCCTGGGGGCCACTGCAGAAGCGTACACATGAAGTCCTATTGCAGGGATAAAGACAAGGGAGTGATCCACTCTTCCTAGATAAACAATGAGGCATTACTTTTTATGATATCAGGTGACCTGTTACCTACCAGAGCATGGTTCTGCCGTCCCCTGATTCTCTACTGCAATGAAATCACATGTCACTTATATGTCTCCACATTGGTTTCAACTTTCTGCTTGTGACTTTGGGAAATGTTTTTTGAATGGTTTACCAATGGAACTCTCCTTCTCCATCTCTTTAAAGACATTTACACAAGGCAACTGCTCTGAGACAACAGGTCCAAGGGTCCCTCCGTAACATCTCATGGGCTGCCTTTAGATGCCTAGCAGTGACATCATAGACATTCCCCCTAAGTGAACTGGAAGCAGACCTCATGGCTACATTCCAATCCACCCCCTACTCCCAGTTCCTTCTCCTACATTAGCAACAAGAGCCACAAGGGGGCATGCTGTTGGGACACAAATTCATTACAGAAATCTTACAACTACTACATGTTTCTTTGATTACAATAATGTGAAATTTATCTTTGTCAAAATGTGAATGATTGACTAGAGAATTCTACTTTCTGATTGTTGATTATGATAACTGTTATCATATAATTAACATAAACAGGATTGGGAATACTGCCCAGAGGACACTGGTGTGAAGTGGTTTAGCACAACTTTACCAGTTTGGAATCAGAGAACTGTGTTCAGGTTCCAGTTTGGCCACTTATAAAATATGGGTCTCTCCATGCCTTGATTTCCTCATCTATCAATTGAAGGAATAACAAATACACCAGAAGGATGTTTGAAGATTAAATAAAATTATATGTGCATGGAGTTAGTATAGGACTTAGTCCACTGCAGGGCTAAGAAATGCTAGTTAGATAGTTACAGTTATGGTCCCAGCCACTGTAGGAGGTTCTATAGGATGGTACCCCATTTAAGATCCACAACAGTAGTCAGGGTAGCTGAGGAAAAAGAGGACCAGTTAGCTGGTCATATAGGTGGAAACAAAAACATACCAGCGGGCTCAAACTCAAGGTTTTGTAGGTTCTGAAGTTTACTTTGGTTTCCTTTTGAACATCCGATGCTTCTTATAGTTTGTGAAAAAAATGCTTTGGATCTTGCAAGTCAATCACACTATGGGAAGCTCTTCTGGGCTTCCATGGATATGATTTTAGTGTTCTTTTCCTCTACAGATTCCTGTACTCCTGAACCTCAGCCAAGACCCCGAGGTCAGCCTGCCTGCACCACCACTCATGTATGCCCTGGCTCTTGGCGCCTGCCTGGGAGGTAAGGGGGTACTGATGCATGGAGGGAAGGGGTTGCTAATGCTGTAGTGAGCGTGAAGTGATGGTTAGTACATGCCAAATTGAAAGTATATTCGGGGCGCCTGGGTGGCGTAGTCGGTTAAGCGTCCGACTTCAGCCAGGTCACGATCTCGCGGTCCGTGAGTTCGAGCCCCGCGTCAGGCTCTGGGCTGATGGCTCGGAGCCTGGAGCCTGTTTCCGATTCTGTGTCTCCCTCTCTCTCTGCCCCTCCCCCGTTCATGCTCTGTCTCTCTCTGTCCCAAAAATAAATAAAAAACGTTGAAAAAAAAAAAAATTAAAAAAAAAAAAAAAAATGAAAGTATATTAAGGAGAGTCTGGATGATTTACAGAGTGGAAACCCATCTTCAGCTTTGAGCCAATTCTAGAACTGTTTTGTTTCTCTACAAGGCCTGTCACTTCCTACTCTCTCCTGACATTCCTACTTGGCAACCTGAGGACAATCATTATTGACATCTCAAAGTGAATGTGCTCCCATGCTGCATCCACACTGTACCCACACAGATGTGGTTTATATTTAGAAACATTTTGAATCAGAAGTCATCTTAAGTTGCAGTCTTATTCCCTCTGTAAGGGGTTAGGGAAGAAGTGATGAGTGGGTAAGCAAAGAACTAGAGACTCTAACCTAAGAGTAAGAAGAAAGATTAAAGATTTTTCTTTTTTGGAAAGGGGTATTGTCCTTTGGAGAAATTGAAAGGTGAATTAGAGAAAGTGTCAGGAGAGACTGACCTCTGATAAGCAAACAGAAGGGCTTTGATAATCTTTTGAGGGAGCTGTATTAGAGTCCTTCTTGTATTTAGGAGGCCTAATCACCTTTGGGAACAAAAGAGGATTTTGAAGAATCTTATATAAACACACAAGATACATTTTAACTTTTTATTCTCTTATCCAGGCATGCTTAGATAATCCAGTGTGCTTTGTTCTTTGATTGATCTGTGACTATTAAATCAATAACTTTCCATTTATTTTATCTCTTTGTTAACAAAGGGGGATTAATGTTATTCAATGAAGTGCTATGATTTCTGGAGACAGCCAATTCACCTAATTCAGCAGCTAAGATCTCAAGTTCTTATGAGACTACACACCTGTTAAAATGCCCCCATTTAAGCATTAACCCCAGGAAAAGCAATAATTGTGTTCACAGCTACATTTAACATCAGTGATAGAAACAGAACAAGAGTAACCTGGAAATGTGTCCTTTCTGTGGGACTTTGTTCATGAAACCTTCCTGAGCCTCTGCTATAACCTGACACTGTGCTCTTGACTGGGGAGATGGTCACCTAAGCTAAGGTAACACCTTAAACAGATATGTCTTCTAATGGCAGTATGCATAGAGTGCTGAGGGAGCATCAGAGAAAGAGAGTGAGAGAGAAAGAGAGAGAGAGAGAGAGAGAGACTAGAGAGAAAGTCAGAAAAGGTTCTCCAGAGAAGAAAGTTTTGAGCCAGGTCTCAAGCAGTGAGAAGCCTCTAGGTAGTGCTGATTCCCCAGAACATGTAGAAGGAATGTGGATAATATTATCAAGGACAGAATTTAACATGGACCATTTATATGGCTATTAACCTAAAATATCAATAAACATTTGTTGACTGAGCTCCTTCTTAAAGCAGGAACACAGCTGTAATGAATCATAAATATATTAAGCCTTGGAATCTTTGTACCCTAGTAGCTCTGGTCATTGAATGATACTTGTTCCTCGATTGCAGATACCCAGTTGTACTGAGTGTTAACTCTACACTTACTCTGTCAGGGACCCTCTCTCATTGACTCAGGGTTTGGAATTACTTTTTTGAAAAATGTGGAAAAATGTATACGGCATAAAATTGACATTTTTTACCATTTTTAAGGATGTGTAATGTTATCAGCCATTAGAGAAATGTAAATTAAAACTATAATAAGATATCATCACATACCTATAAGAATGGCTAAAATAAAAAATAGTAACAACACCAAATATTGACAAGTATGTGGGGAAACTTTAACACTTATACATTATCATTGGGGCTATATAATGGTACCATCTCTCTGGAGAATAGTTTGGCAATGTCTTAAAAAAACTAAACCTTGAAACTATCATAAAACCCAGCAATTGCACTCCTGGACATTTATTCTAGAGAAATGAAAATTTATATTCACCCAAAACCTACATACAAATGTAGGAAGCTACATTTATAGCTTGGAAGTTTATGGAAGTTTATGGAAGCTTTGTTTGTGATACCTAAAAGGTAGAAACAAACCAGATGTACTTCAATAAACTGTGTTACATCCCTACCATGGAATGCTACTCAACAATAAAAAGAAATGAAATATTGACATACATGGCAACCTTGATGAATCTTCAGGGAATTATGTGGAGTGAAAACAGTAAATCTCAAAGGTTACAGACTCCGTGTTTCCATTTATATGATATTCTTGAAATTATAAAGTTATAGAATGAAGAATCTAAAGTTATAGATTAGTGGTGGTGAGGAGTTAAGTACAGGGCAAGGTGGAAGGAAGTGGGTATGGCTATAAAAGGGTAACAGGAGAGATCATTGTGTTGATGAAAATTTTCTGTGTATTGAGTGTATCAATGTCAGTATTCTGATTGTGACATAGTACTATGGTTTTGAATTCTATTACCATTGAGGAAAACTGGTAAATGGTACATGGGATCTCTTTATATTATTCCTTACAACTTCATATGAAGGTAAAATTACCTCAAAATAAAATCTCAATTACAAGAATAAAAAAAGGGAAAAGCCAGAGGAAAAATTGATTAAATCCATAATTACTAAGCGAAATAAACATAGGTAGGCTGACAGAAATAAAATCAAACAAATAGCCCAGATTCTAGAGGCAAAAGTCAAAGAATAAATTACAGAAGAAAAATAATACACATAAAGTTCATTATGGGAAATCCCATATTTAACTTCTAGAAAAATCTCAGGAAGGACAGAATGAAATGAAAGAAGGAATTTATCCAAGAAATAATAGAAGCAAATTTTCCAGAGTAAAAGCATTACATGAGTGCATACATACAAATGCCATCTTTGTGAAATTTTAGAACTCAAAGAGGCTTAGAAACTTGCCCAATGTCATACAACTAGTAAATCTAAGAACTTGGAATCCACAGTAGTGACACCTAAGACCTCTTTCTCTCTACCACATGGAACCCATGCCATACATGGAATACCATCAAAAGTCTGTTAGCATCTTATTAAATTGCTGCAACAACCATTGGCATCTGAATAGTATCCTCACATTCTTAACCTTATGTGAACCCCAACTATCCTATGAGATGCCCAGGAAAAGTGGTGACTGTCCTCATTTTATTCACATGTCTCCCCTACATTTCTTCCCCAGTAATAATGAGTCAGAGATAGCCAGATGGATTCTTGCTCTGTGTCAAAGACATTTGAGTCAAGGAGACATGAGGGAGTTATTCTGTGGGTATAGAGGGGATCTTGGTAATGATTTCCCTGATCCTGAGAACAAACCTTAGGCAAGAGACTGGTCCTACTTCTTTCTCTGGATACTGTCCCCTGTCATGTGGTAATGAGATACCTGGAGTCATTTCCAGCCCGAGTGTGGGGCCAAGACAGTGTTGATGAGTGGCAGAGCACACAGGTGGAAATAAATGGTCCTGGACAATGCAACTGAGCTCTGAAACAAACAATGAGTCCTGACTTGCCCCACTTTTGACTCCCTGTCATAACACCTATATTACCAACACCTTCCTGTTTTGCATCTTCTTTTCCTTACAACCCAAACCATTTTAATCGCTATAACAGAGCTGGTCAGTGACTACTCATGGTTATACAGCTTAGCAGATTTGGATTTTGATGGAGGTCTTCAGAACAAAATCTAGCATTATTTCCACTATGCCCACTGATATACTCTATTTCCAATGTTTGTGCAGGACCTATGGTCTGGCTGACCCAACACTGCTCCCACTCTCTTCTCTGTTGTGTCCCTCTACTGTAATAGTTGCTCTGGTAGCTCATCTACTCTGCTTGTCTCATTTTGATGACCAATAAGACATGAGGGAAACCTGTTTTGGAGCCTGTTGACATAGATTTTGCCCTTCTGATAAAAATGTGTTGGTATCAGTTCCTCTTCACGCTTCCAACCTTAGATATAACAACCATAAAACCATCTGTGATGGGAGGCTGAGGCCAAGAGAATTATGAAGACCTGCCTCTGACATTACTTATGAGACACTGAACTAATTCTCCAGACCTCTGCCCCAAGCCTTCTTGTTACAAGGGAGGAGATTATTTCCCTTTGTATGTAAACCAGTGTTAGCTAGGTTTTCTGTTACTCATAGTTGAAAACATTCTTAAAAGAAATTTAATAAATTAATGCACCACCTTCCAGTTTACAAGGCATTAAGGAGGCTGAATGCAAAGGGATGACTGAAAGGCAGGTCTGGGGGAAGGAGGCCAGGGTGTGAAGACATATCCCAGTGCAAAAAGGGCTTTTGTGGAATAGCAATCCCCATTGTGCCATCCGTGCTACATTCCTAAAAAGGTGGATAGGAGTGAAATGTACAAAAGCTGAGCAACTGCTATACATGAGAGAAATCAGCCCAGCCCTTGTTCATTTCTCTGTCTCATCTTCCCTCTAAGGAAAGAGTTTGAGTCATGGGGCTCTTCACTTTACCTCTCTGTCCCCACCCAGCCCTCCTATTCCTGCCCAAGTTGTCATGCAGCCAGAAGACCAAGCTGCTGCCCTTTCCCTTCCCTTCCATTCCCCGAATCTGGAATTGTTCAGGAACAAATTTACCTACTGAGCCAGTGCACCTTGGCAACAGGAGGGCCTTTCATTTTTTGGCAAGTGGCACATTGCAGTTGAGGAATTCATACCAACTCCAGTATGATGAGATGCTATTGATCTAGGGAATGCCATCTTAACTGGAAAAAAGGGTATTTTTTCAATTATGAATCCCTAACAGGAGAGAAGAAAAGTATTGCTTTTTAGTTTTGGAGCTCACATAGGTTGCTGAATGTGCCCCTGGATCACGTGTTTAAGCTCCATGCAATCCAGAAGCAGAGCTCTCCATGTTAAGTCCTGGAGTAGCAGTGTTTGGGAATGGCAGGGCAGGCACCGTCCAGGCACTGAGGTATGTGCCCTGCAATGGAGACTGGTAGGCAGGGTCCTCTGAGGATCATGGGCTTCCCTGTGGGGACAACCTTGGTAGACATGGAAACATTTGCAGGACAGGATGGCTTGCCAGGGTGTGGAATCTCATTGGTGGGTCTCCTGACCCAGAGCAGGAGCCAGCTGGCTGTCAGGGTGATGGGATATGTCAGTGTGACACACCAAGAGGAGGCTGTCTAAAGCCGTAATTGATGTGGAATTCGTATTTCACCACCTGCTCAAGACCTTCAGATGCTTTGCATGACTTTCTACAGAAAGGCCTCGGGTATATGTCATGCAGACTGAATCTTGCCTTCTCTGATCCTTCTCTGGAGTCAAAACAGCTGGTTCTAGTCCTGGGCTTTTCACGTCTCAGCCCCAACATTTCAGCATGTTGCTTTTCTGTGCCTGTTTCTTCATGGGGACACTGGGAACCTCAGAGATCATGATGAAGATGAGACTCCAAGCCTTTAGAATGCTTTTGATCCTGAGTAGACACTGAGAAGACATCTGGTCTTGTCCCTCTCAAATACTTCTCCAGTACAACTCACCCCACATCCAGGTCTTGTTGAAGCTGGTTCTTCCTTCTCATTCTCCTTGCTGCCTCCTAAATCTCCTCTTCTTCAGGGCAGCACTACTATCTGGCCACGGCCTGGTGGACTTGTCCCTCTGAACATTTCTCTCGGCCTCTGTGATCTCATGCCTGCTATGCATCTCCTACGTGGTATGTCTGTCCTGTCTCCCCAAGAACATGTACTCCCTGAGCCCCAAGAGGGTATGAGCTGGTTTTTCCACAGAGAGTGGCCTACTGGGATGGAAGGGAGAGCTGTCTAGGATTGGGAAATTAGCAAGAAGCTAATGTAAATCAGGGAGAGGAGTAGAGACAGACGTCAGAATTGACATGGAAATAGACTCAGTTCTAGCAGATGTCTGAAACACAAGAGGTCTTCAGAATGGTCCTGGAATCCTGGAATCACCTGAATGAGCTTTCTATCACTACTGTAACACACAGAAAAACTTAGGGGATTTATTATCTCATATTTCTTATCTTCCAGGTAAGGGTGGCTCAGATGGATCTCTGCTTAGAGTCTCATGAAGCCAAGATTAAAGTGTCTGCAGGCTGTGCTCCCTTCTGGTAGCTCTGGGATGGGTCTGCTTCTGAGCTCACTCAGATTGTTGCCAGGATCCAGTTCCTTGCAGCTGTAAGACTGAGTCCCCATCCCTTGCTGGTTGTAAGCTGGGCTGCCCTTAGCTCCAGAAGGCCTCCTCATTCTGGAACTTGGGCCCAAATCTCAGAGTTAGCAACAATGTGTGGAATCCTGCTCGTGGTGGGAATACCTCCCTCCCCTTTCAGATCTTTCCTGGGATCCTTCTGACCCCACTATGATCTCTCTGACTCTCCCCACCCCATTTATTCTACCACCCCCACCCCTCCTCGGGTTCTCTCTGAGCCCCTGGAATATCTCCGACTCTCCCTTTGAGGCTTCTTTTCTGCTTTCAGCTGGAGAAAATTTTCTGCTTTTAAGGGTTCATGTGATTCAATGGGTCCACCTAGTGAATCTAGGGTCCTAGATAGTCACCCTTTCTTAGGGTCCATTACCTGAATTACTTCTGCAAAGTCACCTTTGCCATACAGGGTAACATGATGACATAACCACAGGTCCTGAGGATTAAGGCATGGGCTTCTTTGCAGTGGGAGTGGGGAGCATTGGTCTGCCTCCCACACCACCTGGAGCAAGGCAGTATCACCTATAGCCTGGCATGTCCCCCAACCAGGCTCCCCGCTTCCTCTATCACCACCCTAAAGTCTGTTCTGTGCACAGCAGACTGGTGTCAGTGTGTCATGACCTTCTCTGTCATGTGCAAAGCCACCACTGCCCTTCCTGTTACTCTTGGTAGTGCCATATACTCTGAATGCACTGAGAAACCAGTGGACTGTCACAAAAATGGGATATAAGAAACACAGTGACCACAAGCAGAGTGGGGCTAATCTCAAGGAGGTCTTGCCATCACAAGGCTTGGGCTTGGTGGTTTCAGGGTGCTGGGGAGACCCTGAAGGATTTTATTGTGTTCTTAAGATCCAAAGTCTTCATCTTTTGAGCAAGCATATAAATGGATGTCAAAGGTTTTCACTGAAAAAAACCAGTCTAAATTGTCTATAGAAGAGAAACAGAGAGAGTGAGATGAAGCTTGAGCTTGCCTTCACTAGCCTTTGCACAAGCAGTCTAGGCTGCATGTTTGACAGGTGGTTTTGTTGCCTGTGTGTTTCAATGAGAGGATAGGACTGCAAGGAAGGAAGGAGGAGGAATGTGCATTCAGCTGAGTGTCATTTGCACTGACACCTCATCTGCAAGTGCCTGTCGTGGAGAATGAGCCCCAGGCTGTGCGCCTCCTCTAGTGGAAAAATCCAGAAGGCCACATTGCTCTGAGGTTATTTATTCTGTACTTCTTTCCATACTCAGCACTCTGGAAGATGCAGAGATTATATGTTATTGGATTCTCAGAAAAGAGAGCACTTAGGGGCTGAACTTTTGCAGCCAAGACTCAACCCTTGGTTTTCCTTCTCCTGCTCTGCTGTTACTTATGTTGTGAAGTCTCAGAGAGGCTGCTTCCTTGTGTCAACAGGCAGTAGGAAGTTCCAGATTTGTGTCTCAAATTTCACTAGTCCTTAGGAAACACAGCCTTTTCCTTGGTGGTTTATGCACACATGTTAGAACTGAACAAAACTGGCTGAGCCTGGGTAATGTGCCTATTCTTGAGCCCTGACCTCTGAGATTAGGGGTTAAAAGATGATGATCAATTTCATCAAACAAATTCACTCTTCCCTGAATCAGTAGTGATGAAGGGGGGCTCGTCTTGGACCACATCCCTCTCCATGAGACCTAACCAGTATGTATGCATGTGTAGGTTATGACTTCACACAGATCTTGTACACCGTCAGAAAGGCTCACCCAGAGAGGCATTTAATTATCCCACTTGTTTGCATCCATCCTTCCATCAACAGACAGTCAGGGTTTTCTCTTGGGGGTCTGGGCCTGGAATCCTAAGGAAGGTGGTTCTTTTTTTTCTTTTTCTTTCTTTCTTTCTTTCTTTCTTTCTTTCTTTCTTTCTTTCTTTCTTTTTATTTTTTTGTCTCTTGATCTCTATTTGGTTTGTTTATTATTTATTTATTTATTTATTTAATTTATTTCAATACATGAAATTTATTGTCAAATTGGTTTCCATACAACACCCAGTGCTCATCCCAAAAGGTGACCTCCTCAATACCCATCACCCACCCTCTCCTCCCTCCCACCCCCCATCAACCCTCAGTTCTCAGTTTTTAAGAGTCTCTTATGCTTTGGCTCTCTCCCACTCTAACCTCTTTTTTTTTCTTCCCCTCCCCCATGGGTTTCTGTTAAGTTTCTCAGGATCCACATAAGAATGAAACCATATGGTATCTGTCTTTCTCTGTATGGCTTATTTCACTTAGCATCACACTCTCCAGTTCCATCCACATTGCTACAAAGGGCCATATTTCGTTCTTTCTCATTTCCACGTAGTACTCCATTGTGTATATAAACCACAATTTCTTTATCCATTCATCAGTTGATGGACATTTAGGCTCTTTCCATAATTTGGCTATTGTTGAGAGTGCTGCTATAAACATTGGGGTACAAGTGCCCCTCTGCATCAGTACTCCTGTATCCCTGGGTAAATTCCTAGCAGTGCTACTGCTGGGTCAAGGGTAGGTCTATTTTTAATTTTCTGAGGAACCTCCACACTGCTTTCCAGAGTGGCTGCACCAATTTGCATTCCCACCAACAGTGCAAGAGGGTTCCCGTTTCTCCACATCCTCTCCAGCATCTATAGTGTCCTGATTTGTTCATTTTGGCTACTCTGACTGGCGTGAGGTGATATCTGAGTGTGGTTTTGATTTGTATTTCCCTGATGAGGAACGACGTTGAACATCTTTTCATGTGCCTGTTGGCCATCTGGATGTCTTCTTTAGAGAAGTATCTATTCATGTTTTCTGCCCATTTATTCACTGGGTTATTTGTTTTTCGGGTGTGGAGTTTGGTGAGCACTTTATAGATTTTGGATACTAGCCCTTTGTCCGATATGTCATTTGCAAATATCTTTTCCCATTCCGTTGGTTGCCTTTAGTTTTGTTTGTTGTTTCCTTTGCTGTGCAGAAGCTTTTTTATCTTCATGAGGTCACAATAGTTCATTTTTGCTTTTAATTCCCTTGCCTTTGGGGATGTGTCAAGTAAGAAATTGCTACGATTGAGGTCAGAGAGGTCTTTTCCTGTTTTCTCCTCTAGGGTTTTTTTTTTTTTTTTTTTTTTTTAATTTTTCTTTTTTTAACATTTATTTATTTTTGAGACAGAGAGAGAGCATGAACGGGGCGGGGCAGAGAGAGAGAGGGAGACACAGAATGGGAAGCAGGCTCCAGGCTCTGAGCCATCAGCCCAGAGCCCGACGCGGGGCTCGAACTCACAGACCGCGAGATCGTGACCTGAGCTGAAGTCGGACGCTTAACCGACTGAGCCACCCAGGCGCCCCTCTCCTCTAGGGTTTTGATGGTTTCCTGTCTCACATTCAGGTCCTTTATCCATTTTGAGTTTATTTTTGTGAATGGTGTGAGAAAGTGGTCTAGTTTCAACCTTCTGCATGTTGCTGTCCAGTTCTCCCAGCACCATTTGTTAAAGAGACTGTCTTTTTTCCATTGGACATTCTTTCCTGCTTTGTCAAAGATTAGTTGGCCATAAGTTTGTGGGTCTAGTTCTGGGGTTTCTGTTCTATTCCATTGGTCTATGTGTCTGTTTTTGTGCCAATACTATGCTGTCTTGATGATGACAGCTTGTAGTAGAGGCTGAAGTCTGGGATTGTGATGCCTCCTGCTTTGGTCTTCTTCAAAATTACTTTGGCTATTCGGGGCCTTTTGTGGTTCCATATGAATTTTAGGATTGCTTGTTCTAGCTTCAAAAAGAATGCTGGTGCAATTTTGATTGGGATTGCATTCAATGTGTAGATTGCTTTGGGTCGTATTGACATTTTAATAATATTTATTCTTCCGATCCATGAACAGGGAATGTTTTTCCATTTCTTTATGTCTTCGATTTCCTTCATAAGCTTTCTATAGTTTTCAGCATACAGATCTTCTACATCTTTGGTTACGTTTATTCCGAGGTATTTTATGCTTCTTGGTGCAATTGTGAATGGGATCAGTTTCTTTATTTGTCTTTCTGTTGCCTCATTGTTAGTGTATAAGAATGCAACTGATTTCTGTACATTGATTTTGTATCCTGCAACTTTGCTGAATTCATGTATCAGTTCTAGCAGACTTCTGGTGGAGTCTATCGGATTTTCCGGGTATAATATCATGTCATCTGCCAAAAGTGAAAGCTTGACTTCATCTTTGCCAATTTTGATGCCTTTGATTTTCTTTTGTTGTCTGATTGCTGATGCTAGAACTTCCAACACTATGTTAAACAACAGTGGTGACAGGGGACATCCCTGTCGTGTTCCTGATCTCAGGGAAAAAAGCTCTCAGTTTTTCCCCATTGAGGCTGATGTTAGCTGTGGGCTTTTCATAAATGGCTTTTATGATCTTTAAGTATGTTCCTTCCATCCAGACTTTCTCAAGGCTTTTTATTAAGAAACGTTGCTGAATTTTGTCAAAGGCCTTTTCTGCATCGATTGACAGGATCATATGGTTCTTCTCTTTTCTTTTATTAATGTGATGTATCACATTGATTGATTTGCGAATGTTGAACCAGCCCTGCGTCCCAGGAATGAATCCCACTTGATCATGGTGAATAATTCTTTTTATATGCTTTTGAATTCGATTTGCTAGTATCTTATTGAGAATTTTTGCATCCATATCCATCAGGGATATTGGCCTGTAGTTCTCTTTTTTTACTGGGTCTCTGTCTGGTTTAGGAATCAAATACTGGCTTCCTAGAATGAGTCTGGAAGTTTTCCTTCCCTTTCTATGTTTTGGAATAGCTTGAGAAGGATAGGTATTATCTCTGCTTTAAACGTCTGGTAGAACTCCACTGGGAAGCCATCTGGTCCTGGACTCTTATTTCTTGGGAGATTTTTGATGACTGATTCAATTTCTTCGCTGGTTATGGGTCTGTTCAAGCTTTCTATTTCCTCCTGATTGAGTTTTGGAAGAGTGTGGGTGTTTAGGTATTTGTCCATTTCTTCCAGGTTGTCCAGTTTGTTGGCATATAATTTTTCATAGTATTCCCTGATAATTGCTTGTATCTCTGAGGGATTGGTTGCAATAATTCCATTTTCAATCATGATTTTATCTATGTGGGTCCTCTCCCTTTTCTTTGTGAGAAGCCTGGCTAGAGGTTTATCGATTTTGTTTATTTTTTCAAAATACCAACTCTTGGTTTCGTTGATCTGCTCTACAGTTTTTTTAGATTCTATATTGTTTATTTCTGCTCTGATCTTTATTATTTCTCTTCTTTTGCTGGGTTTAGGCTGTCTTTGCTGTTCTGCTTCTATTTCCTTTAGGTGTGCTGTTAGATTTTGTATTTGGGATTTTTCTTGTTTCTTGAGATAGGCCTGGATGGTAATGTATTTTCCTCTCAGGACTGCCTTCGCTACATCCCAAGTCGTTTGGATTGTTGTATTTTCATTTCCGTTTGTTCCATATATTTTTAAATTCCTTCTCTAATTGCCTGGTTGACCCATTCATTCTTTAGTAGTGTGTTCTTTAACCTCCATGCTTTTGGAGGTTTTCCAGACTTTTTCCTGTGGTTGATTTCAAGCTTCATAGCATTGTGGTCCGAAAGTATGCATGGTATGATTTCAGTTCTTGTATACTTATGAAGGGCTGTTTTGTGGCCCAGTATGTGATCTATCTTGGAGAATGTTCCATGTGCACTTGAGAAAAAAGTATATTCTGTTGCTTTGGGATGTAGAGTTCTAATTGTATCTGTCAAGTCCATCTGATCCAATGTATCATTCAGGGCCCTTGTTTCTTTATTGACCATGTGTCTAGATGATCTATCCATTTCTGTAAGTGGAGTGTTAAAGTCCCCTGCAATGACCACATTCTTATCAATAAGGTTGCTTATGTTTGTGAGTAAGTGTTTTATATATTTGGGGGCTCCTGTATTCGGCGCATAGACATTTATAATTGTTAGCTCTTCCTGATGGATAGACCCTGTTATTATTATATAATGCCCTTCTTCATCCCTTGTTACAGCCTTTAATTTAAAGTCTAGTTTGTCTGATATAAGTATGGCTACTCCAGCTTTCTTTTGACTTCCATTGGCATGATAAATAGTTCTTCATCGCCTCACTCTCAATCTGAAGGTGTCCTCAGGTCTAAAATGAGTCTTTTGTAGACAGCAAATAGATGGGTCTTGTTTTTTTATCCATTCTGATACCCTATGTCTTTTGGTTGACCCATTTAGTCCATTTACATTCAGTATTATTATGGAAAGATATGGGTTTAGAGTCATTGTGATGTCCGTAGGTTTCATGCTTGTAGCGATGTCTCTGGTACTTTGTCTCACAGGATCCCCCTTAGGATCTCTTGTAGGGCTGGTTTAGTGGTAACGAATTCCTTCAGTTTTTGTTTGTTTGGGAAGACGTTTATCTCTCCTTCTATTCTAAATGACAGACTTGCTGGATAAAGGATTCTCAGCTGCATATTTTTTTCTGTTTAGCACACTGAAGATATCGTGCCAATCCTTTCTGGCCTGCCAAGTTTCAAAAGAGAGATCAGTCACGAGACTTATAGGTCTCCCTTTGTATGTTAGAGCACGTTTATCTCTAGCTGCTTTGAGAATTGTCTCTTTATCCTTGTATTTTGCCAGTTTCACTATGATATGTCATGCAGAAGATTGATTCAAGTTTTGTCTGAAGGGAGTTCTCTGTGCCTCTTGGATTTCAATGCCTTTTTCCTTCCCCAGATCCGGAAGTTCTCAGCTATTATTTCTTCAAGTACCCCTTCAGCACCTTTCCCTCTCTCTTCGTCCTCTGGAACACCAATTATGCGTATATTATTTCTCTTTAGTGCATTACTTAGTTCTCTAATTTTCCCCTCATACTCCTGGGTTTTTTTATGTCTCTTTTTCTCAGCTTCTTCTTTTTCCATAATTTTATCTTCTAGTTCACCTATTCTCTCCTCTGCCTCTTCAATCCGAGCCATAGTTGTTTCCTTTTTATTTTGCAGTTCATTGATAGCATTTTTTAGCTCCTCCTGGCTGTTCCTTAATCCCTTGCTCTCTGTAGCAAGAGATTCTCTGCTGTTCTTTATACTGTTTTCAAGCCCAGCAATTAATTTTATGACTATTATTCTAAATTCACTTTCTGTTATATTGTTTAAATCATTTTTGATCAGCTCGTTGGCTGTTGTTATTTCCTGGACGTTTTTCTGAGGGGAATTCTTCTGTTTTGTCATTTTGGATAGTCCCTGGAGTGGTGTGGGACTGCGGGGCACTTCCCCTGTACTGTCTGGAGTAACTGCGTTGGTGGGCGGGGCTGCAGTCAGACCTGATGTCTACCCCCAGCCCACCGCTGGGGCCACAGTCTGACTGGTGTGTGCCTTCTCTTCCCCTCTCCTAGGGGCGGGATTCACTGTGGGGTGGCATGGCTCATCTGGGCTACTTGCACACTGCCAGGCTTGTGGTGTTGGGGAATCTGGCATATTAGCTGGGGTGGATCAGCAAGGTGCACAGGGGCAGGAGGGGCAGGCTCAGCTCTCTTTTCCTTCAGAGATCGCTTCGGGAGGGGCCCTGCAGCACCGGGAGGGAGTCAGATCTGCCGGAGGGATGGATCCGCAGAAGCACAGTGTTGGGTGTTTGCGCGGTGCAAGCAAGTTCCCTGGCAGGAACTGGTTCCCTTTGGGATTTTGGCTGGGGGATGGGTGAGGGAGATGGCGCTGGTGAGCACCTTTGTTCCCCGCCAAGCTGAGCTCTGTGTCCGGGGCTCAACAACTCCCCCTCCCATTGTTCTCCAGCCCTTCCGTTCTCCGAGAAGAGCTGTTAGCTTATAACCTTCCAGATGTCAAGTCCCACTTGCTGTCTGAAAACACTCCGTCCGGCCCCTCTGTACAGCCTTTAATTTAAAGTCTAGTTTGTCTGATATAAGTATGGCTACTCCAGCTTTCTTTTGACTTCCAGTAGCATGATAAATAGTTCTCCATCCCCTCACTTTCAATCTGAAGGTGTCCTCAGGTCTAAAATGAGTCTCTTGTAGACAGCAAATAGATGGGTCTTATTTTTTTATCCATTCTGATACCCTATGTCTTTTGGTTGGAGCATTTAGTCCATTTACCTTCAATGTTATTATGGAAAGATGGGCTTAGAGTCATTGTGATGCCTGTAGGTTTCATGCTTGTAGCGATGTCTCTGGTACTTTGTCTCACAGGATCCCCCTTAAGATCTCTTGTAGGGCTGATTTAGCGGTGACGAATTCCTTCAGTTTTTGTTTGTTTGGGAAGACCTTTATCTCTCCTTCTATTCTGAATGACAGACTTGTTGGATAAAGGATTCTCGGCTGCATATTTTTCTGTTCATCACATTGAAGATTTCCTGCCATTCCTTTCTGTCCTGCCAAGTTGCAGTAGAGAGATCCATCACGAGTCTTATAGGTCCCCCTTTATATGTAGAGCACGTTTATCCCTAGCTGCTTTCAGAATTTTCTCTTTATCCTTGTATTTTCCAGTTTCACTGTGATATGTTGTGCAGAAGATTGATTCAAGTTATGTCTGAAGGGAGTTGTCTGTGCCTCTTGGATTTAGGAAGGTGGTTCTTATCTGAGATCCCATTCTACTGCTCTGAAGACACCTGTTCTCTCCTAGAGTTGTTAGCCTGTCTTACATTTTCCTTTAAAATGTAAACAAAAGCCACCACGTCCCACACTGATTTACCAATTCTCCTTAACATTTCCTCTTTTCTATCACATAGAACAGTCATAGTCCTATCTATGAATGAATTTCAGTATTTATAAGCAGTAAATTTATTTTCTGGTTGTCAGTGTTTTGTTTGTTTCTGCAGATATTTGTAAAGCAATCACTTTGATAGTACCTGTAAAGTAATCATCAAATCAAAAGCCTGTGAGATGATCTGAATATTGCAGAACAAAAGGTAACAGAAACATACTACTAAGATAAACTGAAATTTTATTTTACTTTAAAAATTTTGATTACAGGTAATGGGACACTGATTGGAGCATCGTCAAATGTAGTCTGTGCAGGAATTGCTGAGCAGCATGGATATGGCTTCTCTTTCATGGAATTTTTCAGGTATTTTAAAGCTCATTTTAAATTTCTGTTTATTTGATCCTGAAGCTCACTTAATTAAAAAAATAGCAATGTGTACTGTTAAGCACTAGGATAAACATGTTTTTAGCAATTAGAGAGATGTTAGTGTTAGGTGAGCTTAGCTAAAAGAAAACACACATTAAAAATTTATTGCTGGGACGCCTGGGTGGCGCAGTCGGTTAAGCTTCCGACTTCAGCCAGGTCACGATCTCGCGGTCTGTGAGTTTGAGCCCTGCGTCGGGCTCTGGGCTGATGGCTCGGAGCCTGGAGCCTGTTTCCGATTCTGTGTCTCCCTCTCTCTCTGCCCCTCCCCCGTTCATGCTCTGTCTCTCTCTGTCCCAAAAATAAAAAAATAAAAAACGTTGAAAAAAAAATTAAAAAAAAAAATTTATTGCTGAGATTAGCTTCATAACACAGAGCATGATTCAGGTATTCTGAATAAGATTGACTCTTGGGGTCAATAAATGGTTGTGGGATTCCTGGGTATTTTATGTTGTTCTCTTGAAAATTCCAACTGGGAATTGTGCCTTGACTATCAATGATGGGCTGCCTAATGAGAATCTGTAGACCTCCTACCAGATTGTCCAGTGAAAAATCTTGTACTTGAAAGGACCCAGGAATATTGCAGACAGTGGCAGCCTGGCAACACGCATTCATGTGTGGACACCTATCAGGAGGGCAGCACAGAGATGAAGCCCTGGGTGAGGAAAAACAGCCAATGCTTGCTCCTACAAAGGAAAAGGTGCTCCAAAGGAGCAGGGCCCATGCTGGAGTCCTAACTCCCTGCGTGCCTGTTTTCATATGGCATCACTGCACTTTGAAAGTAGGTGAATGGGCAGAATGGCCATTGGCAGCTCCAAAAAATGGTGCTGCTAAAATGAACTGACATTTGGTGTTGAACAAGATTTCTGTTGACGTTCTTGGATTGTAAACTCACAGTTCATGTATGCACAGTGAAGGTTCTCAGAACCAGACCTGCTTAAGACTTGAAACAGTAGCTCTGCCTGAGAGGCAGAGTGACCTGAAGCCTATGGAGACTGTGACCTTGGGCTTCTGCAGGACACTACTTGTCTGGGCTGGGCCTGGGATAAAACTCCACTGTCATACCTTGGTAAGAACCAACATCAATTTCTGTGCATAATGCTGACTTTTGGCAGACTTATACTGGCCACTTCTGTTTATGAGTGACTAGTAATTCTTGACAGTTTTACTCAGACACTAAAATTAGTTAATCAAAACTCCTGGAAGACTTGGGCATGGGATGGAGGGACGAGGCTGGACAATGAGATGTGGGGATACTGAATGTGCTCTCCTCTCAGGAGGACTCTGGCACATTGTTGCCCCCACTACTAAGAGATGGGATCAGAAACTTATCACTTTACCACCATCTTCCTGTTAGAGTTCATCTTCCTCTGCTAAGCATAAAAGAAATAATCCTATCACTTAAACAAGGCTGTCATTCAAATGTCCCTGGTCTCCTTTGTGAGCCAAGCATGTGATACCCTGGCCCTCTACCTGCTGACAACCATGGCTGGACTCAATATAGGGACTCTCATGGCCATTTAACAACACTGGTTGGTCTCACAAGTAGGCTTGAGAGGGCTGGTATTAATATCATAAAAGATTAAAGGATTTTTAGGGCAACAGTACACCCTGGTCTGATATTTTCTCCAGTGTAACTTTGAAATAATAATCAGGACATCTGCTTGACTAAAAGGTTGGTGTGAAGCCACTCAGATCATGCATAGAGCCCAGGGTTTAGCTCCAGCAGGTGATGTATTGCACACTGAACTTTCCAATATGTGCCCCTTGTGTACAGAGTTACAGTGGTGAAAGCTAGGATAATATTTAGTAGCTTGGGAGCCTCAGAAAGACAGGGGCAAGACTACCAGGTTTCTCTTCCAAAACCTCTTTAGCTAGTGGCCTTAACAATGGCATCCACCTTCTTAGATGGAGAAAAAATATCTCTCTGGTTAGTAATGTTCAAGAGCCACATCTTTTTTCTGTCTGGTTCCACCTCTGATCATTCTTCTTGTCAGGTCCTTGCTGCTCAGAAATCAGAGCAGTTTTCTCATAAATGGTCATCTAATTGTTCAGCCCATATTTGCATAAAATTCTTGGTTTGAAGCTACAAATGTATTAAATGGACTTTTATCTACCTAATTTCAAAATTTCTTTCACAAAAGGTGGTTACCTGTGATACACAGTGCAAAATGTTGACTTCCCACTTTATTAAAAAAATTACTATTTTTGGGGGGTGCCTAGGTGGCTCATGAAGTTAAGCATCCGACTTTGGCTCAGCTCATGATCTTGAGGTTTGTGAGTTTGAGCCCTACGTCGGGGTCTGTGCTGACAGCTCTCAGCCTGGAGCCTGCTTCAGATTCTATGTCTCCTTCTCTCTCTGTCCCTCCCCACTTGTGCTCTGTCTCTATCAAAATAAATAAATATAAATTTTTCTTAATAAAAAATCCCATTTTTAATGACTATATGAATATATATCCAAAGGGAAATGTAAAAGTAAAGGAATAAAATATACAAGTAACTCATAATTTTGCTACCCAGAAATAACCACTAATCAAAATTTGGTGTTTTCTTCCATTTTCTCTTCCTCTCATGATACATAAATATTTGTTAACAAAAATTTTAATCTCATTGTGTCTTACCTTTCATTTTTCAACATATATTGGAACATCTTACCAGGTCATTAGTTATTCTTTCAAAATAGGATATGTTTATACCTACAACATATGGATATATCACTATTTTACTTTTGTTGGGCATATAGGTTGCTTCCTATTCTTTGTTATCATAATTAATGCTGTGTTGAATATCTTCACAGATAAAAATTTGTTTCATTATTGCTAGTTGAAAATAAACTTCCTGACATAAAATTGCTGGCTAAGTGAATGGTTTTTTAATTAAGTTTTTCTGTTTAATTCCATTATAGTTAACATATACTGTTATATTAGTTTCAGATATACAATATAGTGATTCAACACTTCCATACATCACTCTCTGCTCATCATGACAAGTGCACTCATTAACCCTCATCACCCATTTCACCCCTCCCCTCCCCCACCTTCCCTCTTAAACCATTAGTTAGTTCTCTATAGTTTCTTGATTTGTCTCTTTTTACCCCCTTTGTTCATTTGTTTTATTTCTTAAATCCCACATATGAGTGAAATCAAATGTATTTGTCTTTCTCTGACTGACTTATTTTGCTAAGAATTATACTTCCTAGATCCATCCATGTTGTTGCAAATAGCAAGATTTCATTCTTTTTTTATGGCTGAATAATACTTCATTGTATATATATAACACATACTGTTTATCCATTCATCTATCCATGGACATTTGGGCTGCTTCCATACTATGGTTATTGTAAATAGTGCTGCAATAAACATCGGGGTGCATATATCCTTTTGAATTAGTGTTCTCATATTATTTGGGTAAATACTCCGTAGTGTCATTACCAGATCGTATGCTAGTTCTATTTTTTAATTTTTTGAGGAAACTGTATACTGACTTTCACAGTGACTGCACCAATTTCATTCCCATCAACAGCGCACAAAGGTTCCCTATTCTCCACATCCTCATAAACACTTGTTTCTTGTGGTTATTTTTTCTTATATATTTTTTATTTTAGCTATTCTGATAAGTGTGAGGTGATATCTCATTGTGGTTTTGATTTGCATTTCCCTGATAATGTTGAGCATCTTTTCATGTGTCTGTTGGCCATCTGTATGTTTTCTTTGGAAAAATGTCTATTTATGTCTTCTGCCCATTTTTTAATTGGATTGTTAATTTTCGGAGTATTGAGTTTACAAGTTATTTATATATTTTGGATACTAATGCTTCACTGGATAAGTCATCTGCCACTCAGTAGGTTGTATTTTAGTTTTGTTGATTGCTTCCTTTGCTGTGTAGAAACTTTTTATTTTGATGTAGTCTCAATAGTTCGCTTTTGCTTCCCTTGCCTTAGGAGACATATGTAGAAATAAGTTCTTATGGCCAATGTCAGAGAGATTACTGCCTGTGCTCTCTTGTAGGATTTTTATTTTCAGTTCTCACATCTATGACTAAACACATTTTCAGTTTATTTTTGTGTATGGTATAAAAAAGTGGTTCAGTTTCATTCTTTTGCATGTAGCTGTCCAGTTTTCCCAACAATTGTTCAAGAGACTATCTTTTCCCCATTGCATATTCTTGCCTCCTTTGTTGAAGGAGCTTTATAGTATTGACTTTATATTATATTTCATTGATCTTTGTGTCTATTTTTTGCTGTTACCATACTTTTTTTGATACTACAGCTTTGTAATACAACTTGAAATTTGAAATTGTGTTACTTCCAGCTTTGTTTGTTTGTTTTCAAGATTGCTTTCTTTATCTGCTTTTGGTATCAGGGGAATGCTGGCTTCATAGAATGAATTTTGAAGTTTTCCTTCCTCTTCTATTTTTTTGGAATAGCTTGAGAAGAATAGGTATTAACTTCTTTAAATGTTTGATAGAATTCATCTTGAAGATCTCTGGTTCTGGACTTCTGTTTCTTGGGAGTTTTTTGATTGCTGACTTAATTTCATTGCTGGTGATTGGTGTGTTCAAAATTTCTATTTCTTCCTGATTTAGTTTTGGGAGGTCATATGTTTGTAGGAATTTATCCATTTCTTCTAGGCTGCCCATTTTGTTGGTGTATAATTTTTCATAATATTCTCTTACAGTCCTTTGTATTTCTGTAGTGTTTGTTGTTATTTCTCTTCTTTCATTTCTGATTTTGTTTATTTGAGCCCTCTCTCTCTCTCATTCCCTCCCTCCCCTCCTTCTCTCTTTTATGAGCCTGACTTATCAATTTTGTTGATCTTTTTCATGGCCAACTCCTGATTTCATTGATCTGTTCTATTGTATTTTTAGTTTTTATTTATTTCTGCTATAATCTTTATTATAGTTTCCTTATTTCTACTGTTTTGGGATTTTTTTTCTAACTCCTTTAGGTGTAATGTTAGGTTGCTTGAGATTTTCTTGCTTCTTGAGGTAACCCCATATGACTATAAACCACCATCACAGAACCCTCTTAGAATCCCCTACTTTTGCTGCATTCCACAGATTTTGGACTGTTGTATTTTCATTTTTATTTGTCTTAATGTATTTTTTAAATTTACTCTTTGCTTCTTCTTTGACCCATTCATTGTTTAGTAGCATGTTATTTAACCTCAATGTATATGTGCTCTTTTCATATATTTTCTTGTGGTTTATTTGTAGTCTCAAAGCATTGTGATCAGAGAAGATGCATGGTACGACTTTGATCATTTTGAATTTGTTAAGACTTGTTTTGTGGCCTAATATATGTTATCTATTCTGGATAATGTTCAATGTGCACTTGAAAAGAATGTGTATTCTTCTGTTTTAGGATGGAATGTTCTGAACATATCTGTTAAATCCATCTGGCTCAATGTGTCTTTCAAAGTTACCATTTCCTTGTTGACTTTCTGTGTGGATGATTTATCCATTGATGTAAGTGAGGTGTTAAAGTTCCTTACTTTTACTGTATAACTATCAATTATTTCCTTTATATTTGTTATTGACTATGTATTTGGGTACTTTCATTTTGGGTGGCTAAATATTTAGAATTGTTGTATCTTCTTGTTAGATTGTACTCTTTATTATTATGTAGTGTCCTTCTTTATCTCTTGTTACAGTCTTTGTTTTAAAGTCTAATTTTGCCTAATATAAATATTGGTACTCTGACTTTCCTTTGTTTTCCATTTTCATGATAAATGTTTCTCCATCCCCTTACTTTCAATCTGCAGGTATCTTTAGGTCTGAAATGAGTCTCTTGTAGGCATATAGATGGGTCTTGCTTTTTTTATTTTTTCCATCACCCCATGTCTTTGATTGGAGCATTTAGTCCATTTACATTCAAAGTAATTATTGATAGGTATGTACTTACTGCAATTTTGTTACTTGTTTTATTGCTGTTTTTGTAGTTCTTCTCTGTTCCTTTCTTTCCTTATCCTCTTCTCTCACAATAAGTTGGCTTTCTTTAGTGATATACTTGGATTCCCCTGTATTTATGTTTGGCATATCTATTACTGGTTTTTGATTTGTGGTTACTATTAGGTTTGTATATAATATCTTCTGCATATAGCAGTCCATATTAAGTTGATGGTTGCTTAAGTTTGAAGCCATTCTTTATTCATCACCCTGGCACATTTTCGGTATATGGTGTCACATTTTGTGAGTCCTTTCACTGCTTGATACAGATATACTTATTTTCCTGCTTTGATGCTTTCTACTTTTGTTACTCTTACTTATGGTCTTTACTTTCAACTCAAATAGTCCTTTTTAAAATTTCTTGTAGGGCCGGTTTAGTGGTCATGAACTCCTTTAACTTTTGTTTGCCTGGGCAACTCTTTATCTTCCATCTACTAGGAATGATAGCCTTGCTGGACAGAATATTATTTATGGCAGATTTTTTTCCTTTCAGTATTTGAATATATCATGCCACTTCCTTCTGGCCTGCAAACTTTCTGCTGAGAAATCTGCTGACTGCCTTATGGGGTTTCCCTTGTAGTGATCTGTTCTCTTTGCACCTGCTGCTTTTAAAATTGTCTGTTTATCACTACTTTTTGCTATTTTACCTACTATATGTCTTGGTGTGGACTTCCTTGGGTTGATTTTGTTGAGGGCTCTCTGTGCCTCCTGGATCTGCATTTCTGTTTCCTTCCCCAGATTCAGGAAGTTTTTGGTGAATATTTCTTCCAATAAATTGTCTTCTCTCTTTTCTTTTTCTTATCCTCTGGGATCCCTGCAATAAAAATATTATTATTCCTGATGGTGTAGCTGAGTTCTTTAAGTCTATTCTCATTTTGCACAACTTTTTTCCCTTTCACCTGCTCAGCTTGATTGCTTTCCATTCTCTTTCCTTCAGGTCACTGATTTGTTATTCTGCTTCATTTAGTCTGCTATTTGTTACATCTAGTATATTTTTAATTTCATTCATTATGTTCTTCATGTCTGGTTCCTTTTTTATCTCTTTGTTAAGGTCTCAATGGTGTCTTCCATGCTTTCCAAGTCCTGTGTGTATATCTTTATGATCAATATTTTAATTTCTCTATCACGCATATTACTTATTTCCATTTCTCTTAGGTCTTTTGCAGTGATTTTGTTGTGTTATTTCATTTAAGACATATTCCTTTGTCTCCTCATTTTGTCTCTTTGAGTCTTTTTCTCTGTGTTAGGAAAGTCAGCTATGTCTCCTGCTCTTGAAAGTGCTGTCCTTATGAAGAAGAGGTCCTGTAGTGCCCTGCAGTGCAATGTCCCCTGTTTCCTGGAACGTGGTGCTTCAGGGATATCCCCTATGTGTGTTGTGTGCATCCTTCTGTTGTGACTGAGCTGCTTTTTCCTTCAGTCATGTTGTCTGCAGTTACTCTTTTTGCCTGTTGTGGGCAGTGTTTGGTTCCTGTGGTGTTAATGCGCCAGTCTGGGGTCACCTTGGGCTGAAGTTGAGTCAGCCCACGTGTTCACCAGAGATGTAGTAGCACCAAACTGCTTGGTGCCTTTCTTATGTTGTCCCAAGAAGTTTTTGTTGGTGGGCAGAGCCTGGATTAAGACCAGCTGTCTGTCCCCACCACACTGCTGGGGCTGCAGTCTGACTTATGTGTGTTTATCTTTCCCTTTCCCTGGGGCAGACATTACTTTGGAGTGGTTCTGGCCACTGTTGGGGCTGCTTGCACAGTGCTAGGTTTGTGGCACTTCTTTGGATGGGCTCCAGGCAAGAGTTTATTAGAGGGGGGGAAGATCCACACATGTGTTGTGAGCAGTGTTAGCAAGGTTTACCTGCTGGTCCTCTGTGAGAGGAGAACTGCTACCACTGCTGCCACTGGGACCAAAGCCTACCAGTTTGGAGGGGGTAGGTCACATGTGCAGGGGCAGAGCATGCAGTTTTAGCAAGGTTTGCCTGATCCCCTTGGGGAGGGGACCCATAGTGCCAGGATTGAGGCTGGAGGGGGCAGATTTGCTAAAGCATGGGGAGGGGGTATAAGCAAGTTAGTTAGTGAATGTTTGTGTTGCACTGGTTCCCACAGGTGGCCTATGTTTATGCTGAAGGGGTAGGGAAATGGCACTTTTTCTCCTGGAGGAGTTTCTCCTAATGGTCTCTGATTCTCCAGGATAAGTTCTGAAATGAGTAAATAACTCTCCCTCCCATATGCCCCAGGTGTTTTTAAAACTGCTGCTTCAGTGCTGTATCTCTGTGGGCTCTTTGTTGTACTATCTGTTTAATGGCAGGGACTTAATTTCTTAATGCCATCTAGACTCTTCCAGAGCCCAGCATGCTGATTTTTAAAATTCCAGATTTTGAGTCCCACTGGTTGTAAGAACTCATGAAACTCAGTCCCTCTTTTTTTCAAAGCCAAATGTTATGGGGATTCACCTTCCCCATGCAGGTTTCCCAGTGTGATAGTCTGTGTCTCCCTTGTCCGCACCCAGGGCGTCCTCCCTCTGGTGAAAGGCCTGCAGTCCATTTGGCTTCCCACCACATCTCTGCCCTTCCAATCCTGTTCAGTGTGGCCTTTTCTCTATGTTTTGTTGTAGGGTTTGTTCTGCCAGTCTTTGGGCGGTTTTCTGACCGGTGTGAGTGATATCTAGTTATATCCATGGGAGGAGGTAAGGTTAGCATCTTCCTACTCCATCTTCTTTTCAGCCTCTCCTAATTTTTTCATTCTTAATGGCAGATGAAATAAGTGTTTTACAGTCTTTGATTTGATGAGATATAGTACAATTTTTCAGTCTAAGCATTTTTATTTTTACTCCAGTGGAGAAAAGGAAATGTGGCTGGAAGGAAAAGCACTAGGTGGGCAGTCAGGAACTCCTCCAGCCAGCTTTGCTTCTGTACTGACCAGCTCAGTAAGTTGGTCATGTCACTTTTTACTGGAATTTCCACTTCTCTTCTGGGAAAACAGGATGAAAGATAAGTCTGGGATCTCAGTGCTTGCAGCTCCCCCTCAGGTTGCTGCCTCAGCTAGCGGATGGCACTTGTTGCCAGGACTCACCAATGTATGGAATCTGGGCTGCAAGTGCAGCATGTGAGGAGCTGAGGCCTGAGTACCTTTAATTTATCTTTGAAGTTTAATATTTTTACAGAGATATGCCCTGGAGTTGATTGTTGTGTCAATTTTTCTCAGGTATTTATTTTATTTTATTTTTTTCCAATATATGAAATTTATTGTCAAGTTGGTTTCCATACAACACCCAGTGCTCATCCCAAAAGGTGCCCTCCTCAATACCCATCCCCCACCCTCCCCTCCCTCCCACCCCCCATCAACCCTTAGTTTGTTCTCAGTTTTTAACAGTCTCTTATGCTTTGGCTCTCTCCCACTCTAACCTCTTTTTTTTTCCTTCCCCTCCCCCATGGGTTTCTGTTAAGTTTCTCAGGATCCACGTAAGAGTGAAACCATATGGTATCTGTCTTTCTCTGTATGGCTTATTTCACTTAGCATCACACTCTCCAGTTCCAACCACGTTGCTACAAAAGGCCATATTTCATTCTTTCTCATTGCCACGTAGTATTCCATTGTGTATATAAACCACAATTTCTTTATCCATTCATCAGTTGGTGGACATTTAGGCTCTTTCCATAATTTGGCTATTGTTGAGAGTGCTGCTATAAACATTGGGGTACAGGTGCCCCTATGCATCAGTACTCCTGTATCCCTTGGGTAAATTCCTAGCAGTGCTATTGCTGGGTCATAGGGTAGGTCTATTTTTAATTTTCTGAGAAACCTCCACACTGCTTTCCAGAGCGGTTGCACCAATTTCCATTCCCACCAACAGTGCAAGAGGGTTCCCGTTTCTTCACATCCTCTCCAGCATCTATAGTCTCCTGATTTGTTCATTTTGGCCACTCTGACTGGCGTGAGGTGATATCTGAGTGTGGTTTTGATTTGTATTTCCCTGATAAGGAGCGACGTGGAACATCTTTTCATGTGCCTGTTGGCCATCCGGATGTCTTCTTTAGAGAAGTGTCTATTTATGTTTTCTGCCCATTTCTTCACTGGGTTATTTGTTTTTCGGGTGTGGAGTTTGGTGAGCTCTTTATAGATTTTGGATACTAGCCCTTTGTCCGATATGGCATTTGCAAATATCTTTTCCCATTCCGTTGGTTGCCTTTTAGTTTTGTTGGTTGTTTCCTTTGCTGTGCAGAAGCTTTTTATCTTCATAAGGTCCCAGTAATTCATTTTTGCTTTTAATTCTCTTGCCTTTGGGGATGTGTCGAGTAAGAGATTGCTACGGCTGAGGTCAGAGAGGTCTTTTCCTGCTTTCTCCTCTAAGGTTTTGATGGTTTCCTGTCTCACATTCAGGTCCTTTATCCATTTTGAGTTTATTTTTGTGAATGGTGTGAGAAAGTGGTCTAGTTTCAACCTTCTGCATGTTGCTGTTCAGTTCTCTCAGCACCATTTGTTAAAGAGACTGTCTTTTTTTTCCATTGGATGTTCTTTCCTGCTTTGTCAAAGATTAGTTGGCCATACGTTTGTGGGTCTAGTTCTGGGGTTTCTATTCCATTCCATTGGTCTATGTGTCTGTTTTTGTGCCAATACCATGCTGTCTTGATGATTACAGCTTTGTATTAGAGGCAACAGTCTGGGATTGTGATGCCTCCTGCTTTGGTCTTCTTCTTCAAAATTACTTTGGTTATTCGGGGCCTTTTGTGGTTCCATATGAATTTTAGGATGGCTTGTTCTAGTTTTGAGAAGAATGCTGGTGCAATTTTGATTGGGATTGCATTGAATGTGTAGATAGCTTTGGGTAGTATTGACATTTTGACAATATTTATTCTTCCAATCCATGAGCAGGGAATGTCTTTCCATTTCTGTAAATCTTCTTCAATTACCTTCATAAGCTTTCTATAGTTTTCAGCATACAGATCTTTTACATCTTTGGTTAGATTTATTCCTAGGTATTTTATGCTTCTTGGTGCAATTGTGAATGGGATCAGTTTCTTTATTTGTCTTTCTGTTGCCTCATTGTTAGTGTATAAGAATGCAACTGATTTCTGTACATTGATTTTGTACCCTGCAACCTTGCTGAATTCATGTATCAGTTCTAGCAGACTTTTGGTGGAGTCTATCGGATTTTCCATGTATAATATCATGTCATCTGCAAAAAGTGAAAGCTTGACTTCATCTTTGCCAATTTGGATGCCTTTGATTTCCTTTTGTTGTCTGATTGCTGATGCTAGAACTTCCAACACTATATTAAACAACAGTGGTGAGAGTGGGCATCCCTGTCATGTTCCTGATCTCAGGGAAAAAAGCTCTCAGTTTTTTCCCGTTGAGGATGATGTTAGCTGTGGGCTTTTCATAAATGGCTTTTATGATCTTTAAGTATGCTCCTTCTATCCCGACATTCTCAAGGGTTTTTATTAAGAAAGGGTGCTGGATTTTGTCAAAGGCCTTTTCTGCATAGATTGACAGGATCATATGGTTCTTATTTTTTCTTTTGTTATTGTGGTGTATCACGTTGGTTGATTTGCGAATGTTGAACCAGCCCTGCATCCCAGGAATGAATCCCACTTGATCATGGTGAATAATTCTTTTTATATGCTGTTGAATTCGACTTGCTAGTATCTTATTAAGAATTTTTGCATCCATATTCATCAGGGATATTGGCCTGTAGTTCTCTTTTTTTACTGGGTCTCTGTCTGGTTTAGGAACCAAAGTAATACTGGCTTCATAGAATGAGTCTGGAAGTTTTCCTTCCCTTTCTATTTCTTGGAATAGTTTGAGAAGGATAGGTATTATCTCTGCTTTAAACGTCTGGTAGAACTCCCCTGGGAAGCCATCTGGTCCTGGACTCTTATTTGTTGGGAGATTTTTGATAACCGATTCAATTTCTTCGCTGGTTATGGGTCTGTTCAAGCTTTCTATTTCCTCCTGATTGAGTTTTGGAAGAGTGTGGGTGTTTAGGTATTTGTCCATTTCTTCCAGGTTGTCCAGTTTGTTGGCATATAATTTTTCATAGTATTCCCTGATAATTGTTTGTATCTCTGAGGGATTGGTTGTAATAGTTCCATTTTCATTCATGATATTATCTATTTGGGTCATCTCCCTTTTCTTTTTGAGAAGCCTGGCTAGATGTTTGTCAATTTTGTTTTTTTTTCAAACAACCAACTATTGGTTTCGTTGATCTGCTCTACCGTTTTTTTAGATTCTATATTGTTTATTTCTGCTCTGATCTTTATGATTTCTCTTCTTCTGCTGGGTTTAGGCTGCCTTTGCTGTTCTGCTTCTATTTCCTTTAGGTGTGCTGTTAGATTTTATATTTGGGATTTTTCTTGTTTCTTGAGATAGGCCTGGATTGCAATGTATTTTCCTCTCAGGACTGCCTTCGCTGCGTCCCAAAGCGTTTGGATTGTTGTATTTTCATTTTTGTTTGTTTCCATATATTTTTTAATTTCTTCTCTAATTGCCTGGTTGACCCACTCATTCTTTAGTAGGGTGTTCTTTAACCTCAACGCTTTTGGAGGTTTGCCAGATTTTTTCCTGTGGTTGATTTCAAGCTTCATAGCATTGTGGTCTGAAAGTATGCATGGTATAATTTCAATTCTTGTAAACTTATGAAGGGCTGTTTTGTGACCCAGTATATGATCTATCTTGGAGAATGTTCCATGTGCACTCGAGAAGAAAGTATATTCTGTTGCTTTGGGATGCAGAGTTCTAAATATATCTGTCAAGTGCATCTGATCCAATGTAGCATTCAGGGCCCTTGTTTCTTTATTGACCATGTGTCTAGATGATCTGTCCATTTCTGTAAGTGGAGTGTTAAAGTCCCCTGCAATGACCACATTCTTATCAATAACGTTGCTTATGTTTATGAGTAATTGTTTTATTTATTTGGGGGCTCCGGTATTTGGCGCATAGACATTCATAATTGTTAGCTCTTCCTGATGGATAGGCCCTGTAATTATTATATAATGCCCTTCTTCATCTCTTGTTACAGCCTTTAATTTAAAGTCTAGTTTGTCTGGTATAAGTATGGCTACTCCAGCTTTCTCTTGGCTTCCAGTAGCATTATAAATAGTTCTCCTTCCCTCACTCTCAATCTGAAGGTGTCCTCAGGTCTAAAATGAGTCTCTTGTAGACAGCAAATAGATGGGTCTTGTTTTTTTATCCATTCTGATACCCTATGTCTTTTGGTTGGCGCATTTAATCCATTTACATTCAGTGTTATTATAGAAAGATACAGGTTTAGAGTCATTGTGATGTCTGTATGTTTTATGCTTGTAGTGGTGTCTCTGGTACTTTGTCTCACAGGATCCCCCTTACGATCTCTTGTAGGGCTGGTTTAGTGGTGACAAATTCCTTCAGTTTTTGTTTGTTTGGGAAGACCTTTATCTCTCCTTCTATTCTAAATGACAGACTTGCTGGATAAAGGATTCTCGGCTGCATATTTTTTCTGTTTAGCACACTGAAGATCTCATGCCAATCCTTTCTGGCCTGCCAAGTTTCAAAAGAGAGATCAGTCACGAGTCTTATAGGTCTCCCTTTATATGTCAGGGCACGTTTATCCCTTGCTGCTTTCAGAATTTTCTCTTTATCCTTGTATTTTGCCAGTTTCACTATGATATGTCGTGCAGAAGATCGATTCAAGTTACGTCTGAAGGGAGTTCTCTGTGACTCTTGGATTTCAATGCCTTTTTCCTTCCCCAGTTCAGGGAAGTTCTCAGCTATAATTTCTTCAAGTACCCCTTCAGCACCTTTCCCTCTCTCTTCCTCCTCTGGGATACCAATTATGCGTATATTATTTCTTTTTAGTGTATCACTTAGTTCTCTAACTTTCCCCTCATACTCCCGGATTTTTTTATCTCTCTTTTTCTCAGCTTCCTCTTTTTCCATAACTGTATCTTCTAGTTCACCTATTCTCTCCTCTGCCTCTTCAAGCCGAGCCGTCGTGGTTTCCATTTTGTTTTGCATTTCGTTTAAAGCGTTTTTCAGCTCCTTGTGACTGTTCCTTAGTCCCTTGATCTCTGTAGGAAGAGATTCTCTGCTGTCCTCTATACTGTTTTCAAGCCCAGCGATTAATTTTATGACTATTATTCTAAATTCACTTTCTGTTATATTATTTAAATCCTTTTTGATCAGTTCATTAGCTGTTGTTATTTCCTGGAGATTCTTCTGAGGGGAATTCTTCCGTTTGGTCATTTTGGAGAGTCCCTGGCGTGGTGAGGACCTGCAGGGCACTTCCCCTGTGATGTGGTGTATAACTGGAGTTGGTGGGCGGGGCCGCAGTCAGTCCTGATGTCTGCCCCCAGCCAACCGCTGGCGCCACAGTAAGACTGGTGTGTGCCTTCTATTCCCCTCTCCTAGGGGTGGGATTCACTAGGGGTGGCGTGGCCTCTCTGGGCTATTTGCACACTGCCTGGCTTGTGGTGCTGGGGATCTGGCGTATTAGGTGGGGTGGGTAGGCAAGGTGCACGGGATCAGGAGGGGCAGGCTTAGCTAGCTTCTCCTTAGGTGATCTACTTCAGGAGGGGCCCTGTGGCACCGGGAGGGAGTCAGATCCGGTGCTGGAGGTTTGGCTCCGCAGAAGCACAGATTGGGTGTTTGCACGGAGAGAGCAAGTACCCTGGCAGGAACTGGTTCCCTTTGGGATTTTGGCTGGGGGATGGGCGGGGGAGATGGCGCTAGCGAGTGCCTTTGTTCCCCACCAAACTGAGCTCTGTCCTCCGGGGGCTCAGCAGCTCTCCCTCCCTTTGTCGTCCAGCCTTTCTGCTTCCGGAGCAGAGCTGTTAACTTATGACCTCCCAGATGCTAAGTCGCGCTTGCTGTCGGAACACACTCCTTCCCGCCCCTCCACTTTTGCCAGCCAGATTTGGGGGCTCTGCTTGGCCGGCAGGCTGCCTCTCCACCCCGGCTCCCTTCCGCCAGTCCGTGGAGCGTGCACTGCCTCGCTGTCCTTCCTACCCTCTTTCATGGGCCTCTTGTCTGCGCTTGGCTCCGGAGGCTCCATTCTGCTAATCCTCTGGCATTTTTCTGGGTTATTTAGGCAGATGTAGGTGGAATCTAAGTGGTCAGCAGGACGCGCGGTGAGCCCAGCATCCTTCTACGCCGCCATCTTCCTATCGACGACCTTCTCAGGTATTTAATGTGCCCTTCTAGTAGACTTGCCTTGTAGTCTTGTCTAGTGCAAGTCTTGTAGACTTGTAGACTCAAGTTTTTTTCCTTTCCTTTTCATTTGTTTT
Organism: Panthera pardus; assembly: GCF_024362965.1. Classification (NCBI taxonomy): domain Eukaryota; kingdom Metazoa; phylum Chordata; class Mammalia; order Carnivora; family Felidae; genus Panthera; species Panthera pardus. Next base: position 20,106,842 of record NW_026526810.1, on the reverse strand, counting down.
TAGCTTCAGAAAGGTTTCTTGGATCATTTTTAACTGTTAATATACATTGTTTCATGAGTCTGTTCATTTTGGATCTTCTTGGCTTGTCTTCTATTTCAATCACTTTCCCTTGGACTGATGTATTAACTTAACTTATTTTTACACCCTTGTTTACTTTCCTCTTTCTTCAATGTCTCTTATTAATTTTTCATTTGACTATATTTTTCTATATATTTTAAATTATATTCCTTATAATTATAATATAATAATAATATATGACTATATATTTTAAATTATATTCCTTATAATTTAATCTTTATTTCTTATATGATTTGGTCTTTTGATTTATCATTTTACTTCTTCATGTTTTTGTCTATTTATGTTTTTAGCATTTGGGTTTGTGGTTTAAGGTGTTCTTTTTGTTGCTGTTTTTTTTTCTTCATATTTCCATGTGCTTATTCAAGATATATGGTTCCGTATAGAATCTAATGCAGTTTTATTTTCTAGTTCATATTTAGCCTTTTAGAAAAATCTTTATCAGTTTCAGTATTTAGATTCTCATGTTCTGTTGTTTTCTTATGAAAGCCTTGCGTAGGTGAAATCTGCTTTTATCCACCTGCTTTCATGGATGGGTTTGGCCTTTGGGGTCAAAGGAATTTGAAGATTCCTGGTCTAGAGCACCCTCTGTGGTCAGTGCCATGGACTGCAGTTTTTTAAAGATGATTTTATTTTATTTATTTTTTGTAGGTGAGGGAATGTCTATCAATTTTTGGTTCTTTTTGTCTTGTAAGATTATTTCCTCCTCTTGCTGCCTTTCCCTTCTCATCCCAAACTCCAATGAGCATTCTTGCCTTCCTTTCTGCTTTCTTCTCTCCCAGAAAGGATATGTGCCAAGGCTGCTGCCTGTTATTCTGTGCATGTTTGCATCCTTTCTCCGTTGTCTCTGCTCTGATTGAGCAGGATTATTTTTCAGCATTTTAACACTTAGGTTGGACTTACTTTTTATAGCTGTTGTTATTCACTCATCCTTATAAACTTAATACCCTTTTTTCTTTTTCATGAAGTTTTCTGATTCCTTTAGCAATTTGTAAAGACTGGGGCAGGGGCTTGAGAGACAGTTCTGCTGGGAATTGGTGTTTATTTCTTTGCTGACAAGTAAATGTAAAGTTTATGGTGCTCTCTGTCTTCTAGTTAGTTATGTTGAAGGTGTGGTATCTATGTGGTTTTATTTGTACTTCTTACTGATCTGTAGAGTTTATTGTGAGCTGTGTGGAGAGCTTTGGATTTTGGTGGCTGTCATCACCTTGGCCACCAGAAGTCCCTGCCCTCCTTCTGAAGTAATAGTGGTATTACTTATTTATCCCTTGTGATCTTTTGTGATGACTGTAGGGATACAATAGAATTTTATCTTGTTCTCTTTGGATTGGATTATTTTTTAAATGAAGATTATTCTCATGTTGAATTCTCTCACTGAACAGGAAAATAGTTTTCATGATATTCTCCTCCATGGGACACACCTCCATGGGGTACCCTTCATAAAACATACTTTTATAGGTCATTCCTTCATTTGACACATGGGTCACATAGGGCTATTTGACACACGGGTCAAATAAAAGTTGTTTCATCAATTAATGATGCAGATTTTTACTATTTCTTTAAATTTAGAGACACAACAAGATGAATTTTATTGTGTAAATTAACCTCCACATAGTTTTTATCATTTGCTCTTTTGTTTCCTTTTGAGATTTATTGGAACACAGCTAACTCTTGTGAGGCTTTAAAAAAATGAACAAGTTGGTAAATTAAAAATTTTTTAACGTTTATTTATTTTTGAGACAGAGAGAGACAGAGCATAACGGGGGAGGGTCAGAAAGAGGGAGACACAGAATCTGAACCAGGCTCCAGGCTCTGAGCTGTCAGCACAGAGCCCGACGCGGGACTCGAACTCATGGACCGCAAGATCATGACCTGAGCCGAAGTCGTCCGCTTAGCCAACTGAGCCACCCAGGCGCCCCAACAAGTTGGTAAATTAAATTAAAGAGAAAAATATCCAGAAAATAAACTATTTAGAAACTAGTATTCTAAAAGCAACATTTGAAAATGTCTTGGCTTTGTTCAGTATGACTCAGAAAGATCACAAACATTGATTAACATTAAATTAAGATAAAGTTCTTTGGCCACTAGATTTTATGAAGTGTTCATTCTAGATCTTTTTTGAGGGATATACTGGTGGACACTTATATTTTCTCAAATGTCAAAACCCATCTAACATAATATATTTTTTTAGGTTCATCTCTATATTAATTGTGCTGCTATAAACTCACTGAACCAGAAGTCAAATCATTTCTTTCCTTGTGAGAATTAAAAATCATGAACATCAGATCAATATTTTCTGAATATAAATTACAAGTTAGTCTCATCCATACATTAAGTTTGTTAAGAAAGAAAGGGTTATTTTCATGTAACTGTTTCCTAGTTAGAGCAGAAGCGGTCCTCAGACTTCCCTGAACAGATAGGCCTGTTTTGTGTCTGAAGGAATACTCAAACCCACCCACCCCTCATTCTCCTGCCCTTATTCAAACATAAGGAACCCCTTTTGTTGGTTTGCACTGAGACATAAAATCTTCAGCCTTAGAGTTAAACCAGTTGTGTAGATTAGCATATTCTTGAACTTTCTAAGCAGTGATCCTGAGTATCTCTACTATAAGGGGGAAGGAGTTGGGCAGGCTTAGAGCACTGGAGAGCTATTTGAGACTTTTGAAGGTAAAAGAGTTCCAAAAAGGCCAAGAGAGCCATAATAGCCCAAGATACCCAGCCAGAGGATGCCATGAGAGGTAATGCAAAGAATGTTCTGCTAAGTATTTATTGATTTTGTTTTCCATTTTTATGGAAACAATTACCCTGTTTTGATTTGGAGTAATCCCCCTTTCCTCACTAATGCACTTTCCAGGAGGGTATGTCCCAGAATGGGGGGAGGGACCCAAGGCAATTAAGGCACAATTGAAGGATGGCACATAACTCAAAGGAAAGATGGCACAGTTTTTGACCAGCAGCAAAAACTGTTGAGTTGTTGGAGACGTAAAGTTTCTTCCACTAGACAAGGGTAATATAGAAAGCCTGAAGATGTTGTATGACATTACTAAGAAGCCTGAATCTGGGCTCTAAACCTAGAGGAACCAGAGTCCAGGAAAGGATCTTGATATCCTTGTTATCTCTATCCCTGTTATTGTGGCTGCATAACAAGTTACACCAAAATGTAGTGGCTTCAAGCAGCAGCAATAATTATTTTGCTCTTTAATTGTACTATCTTTGCAGGACTTGAAAGAACCAGTTTGTTTCTGTTACACTCAGAATCATGAAGGGCTACTCAAAGGGTGGAGACTAGAATCATGTGTGGCTTGCTTACTTACTTGTCTTATGGCTGGGCTGTGGAGATTCAAAGACTTAGAGGTTGAATTGACTGAAGCATCCTAGGCATCAGTCTGTAACTCTATGTCACAGGCTCTCCCAAATTCAGAGGAAGGAACCTCCAAATAGGAGAGTAGCCATGTCACATGGTAAGAAGAGCATGAGGGCTAGAACATATTGGTGCATCCTAATTTGGAAAATACAAGGTGCCAGGTCATTTTATCTACCCCCAGACTTGTAGCTCACATCATCTCATAACTCGCCTTCTGCTTAACCATTCTGTATTGGACTTTATGTCACTTGTAACTATAAGAGTCCTTAGTTATACAGAGACCCAAAGAAATGTCACCATTTTATGATCTTTTTCAAGAACTCATACTGATGTAGTTGTCTTAATCAGGTGAGTGATTTGATTAAAATTAGTCCTTATTTTCTGTGTTCCATTATATCTAGAAGGCCCAAGTTTTTATTGAAGATGGTTTTCAAGATCCAGGCATTTCTTCATTTGAACTTCCTAGATTTTGTGACAATGTGTTGTCCACTTTGGCTTATTGCATGGGTCACACTCTGGAACTCATGGCCAAGTCATATAGGAGATGGTATTTGTCACAATGTACTGTGAAATACTTTGTCTCTCCTGTGGCTGTACTCCTTGTCAGCAGCCACTGGTTGCTATGGAAGACAGGTAGAGAAGCTGTTTCACCAAAATTCTGCCATCACCAGGAAATGTTTTTTGTCTTCATATCAATCAATTCTCCAACTCCCTGACACCAGCTGTGTATCCTATAATTCAATTCAATTCTAACTATCTAGAGTTAGCACATACTTGCAGGTTTAAGGGCTCAATCCACAAGGCTGCCCCACTTTAGATGCCAGTTGCAAGTATCAGGTCCCCAGGCTACCCACACTTCTACAAAGTTGGAAGTTTCCATAACCCCCCTTTTCAGGTTTAATAATTTGCTACAAAAGCTCACAGAACTCAAGAAAGCACTTTAATTATATTGCCAGTTTATTTTAAAGGGTACAAATGAATAGCCAGATGAAGAGGTACATAGGGAAAATTCTTGAAGAGTCCCCAGTACAGGTGCTTCTCTTCCTGTGGAGTTGGGTATGTCATCCTCCTAGTATGTAGATGTGTTTACCAACCCAGTAATTCCCAGAACCCTGTTGTTTAGGGGGTTTTATAGGAGTTTTATTATGTGGACATGATTGTGGCCATTGGTGATTGACTCAGTATCCAGCCCCTCTCCTCTCCCTGAAGGCTGGAGAGTGGGGCTGAAATTTCTAAGTTTCTAATCAAGGCTTAGTCTTTCTGGTGACTGGTTCCCATCCTGAAACTATCCAGATGCCTACCATAAGATGCCTCATTAGAAACAAGACACTCTTATCACCTTTATCCGTCATGGAATTCCAAGATATTTAGGAGCTGTATGACAGGAACTGGGGACAGACACCTAATATCTTTCTAACTGTTCACCACTAGGAAAAAGGGCATGGAATGTGCCTGCTGTGTGTGATGGTACATCAACTAGGTGTTCACAGAGGACAATGCAGCTTTGTATAGAGACCATCCACCAAAGCAGGGATGAAATGTGTGCTGAGAAAGCCATTCACTATCAGTTTTTCTTTATATGCTAACATTTTATTCTCTAAAATATAAAATTGAAAGATAATATGGAGTTGTCTAATGGGAAATTTCCCTATGTCTTTGCATTGATCAAATTTCCTACAACTGGAAAGAAATTCAGTGAGACCATTTGTAGCCTAAGTGATCGTATTTATTTATTTATAATTTTTAAATATGAAATTTATTGTCAAATTGTTTTCCATACAACACCCAGTGCTCATACCAAAAGGTGCCCTCCTCTATACACATCACCCACCTTCCCCTCCCTCCCCCCCATCAACTCTCAGTTTGTTCTCAGTTTTTAAGAGTCTTTTATGCTTTGGCTCTCTCCCTCTCTAACCTCTTTTTTTTTTTCTTCCCCTCCCCCATGGATCTGTTAAGTTTCTCAGGATCCACATAAGAGTGAAAACATATGGTATCTGTCTTTCTCTGTATGACTTATTTCACTTAGCATAACACTCTCCAGTTCCATCCACGTTGCTACAAAAGGCCATATTTCATTCTTTCTCATTGCTAAGTGATTGTTTTTATGCAAATTGTTTTCAATGTATTATTGACTGAATGGCAGAGAATTCTTAATTCCAACCATTATGGAATTCAGAAATAATGAGCAAATTAAGATAATTTAAAATGACTAAAAAAGGCATAAGAGACTTAATAGACTTAAAAGGATGAAGAAGTAAATGCCTTTGTAGAGTAGAAAATGGTGAGGTGGAGGTCAGATTAGTCCCAAGACAGCTTTAGTCATATTCTACAGTCTCCACAAACAAAAAGCACATCTGGTAACTTCCTGGAAACAACAATGGAATGCAGTTCAGTGCTTATGGATGGCAGAAATGCTGTCTATTCCTCATGTATCCTTTCATGGCAGACAGCATGTTTATTGGCTTTTAAAAAATATATATTCAAGTTAGTTAACATACAGTGTAGTCTTGGCTTACATATGACACCCAGTGCTCATCCCAAAAGGTGCCCTCCTTAATGCCCATTACCCATATAACCCATCCCCTCAAGCAACCCTCAGTTTATTCTCTGTATTTAAGAATCTCTTATGGTTTGCCTCCCTCTCTGTTTTTATCTTATTTTTCCTTTCCTTCCCCTATGTTTATCTGTTGAGTTTCTCAAATTCCACATATGAGTGAAATTATATGATATCTATCTTTCTCTGACTGATTTATTTAGCTTAGCATAATACCATGTAGTTCCATCAATGTTTCAAATGGCAAGATTTCATTCTTCTAAATTCCTAGGTAGTATTCCATTATATATATATACACATACATATCACATCTTCTTTATCCATTCATCAGTTGATGGACATTTGGATTCTTTCCATAATTTGGCTATTGTTAAATTTTTGAAGAAAAGGGAGCTTGGTCTAAACTTTCCCCCTTGGAATATGCTATTTTGAAAAGTAATGAAATGAAAACTTTTTAAAAAATATTTATTTATTTTGGAAGGAGAGAGAGAGAGAGAGAGAGAGACAAGCATGAGAAGGGGAGGGGCAGAGAGAGGGAGATATGGAATCTGAAGCAGGCTCCAGGCCCCCAGCTGTCAGCACAGAGCCTGATGAGGGGCTTGAACTCACGAACCGCGAGTTCATGACCTGAGCCGAAGTTGGACGCTCAACCGACGGAGCCACCGAGGTGCCCCTGAAATAAAAACTTTTAATTATGAATTTAGATATTTACATTAACAAAGATTCATATTCTTTACTTATAAAATGATACATTTATGAACAACTAAATTTAATGAATTTTAATTATATATTTATATTTAACGAATGTTTAATGAATATTCATTGTGTAAATAACATTTATGTTCATCTGTTCTGTCGACACATATTTGTCACTATCAAGAAGTAAGCTCAAGTGGTGCATAGGTAAACCAGACAGATAATGGTCCTGCTGAGCTTGGAGTCTGGCCAGGTGAAGAGCAATACACACAAGTAAGCATATACTACATGAATTATCCACAATGTGAACAAATGCTACTATGCTAAAAATATTAATTTTCTGAGATAGGAAATAGTCCCAAGGAGGCAAATTGTGTATAGTCTCTCAGGAAACAAAGCAACTACTATCACTCTGGTGCAGGAGGCTTTGGGGGAGTCCTGAAAGAGGCTGCATACCTCACCTCATAAACTCAATGGAGAGAGACTGGGTTTATTTCAGGTGTGATGGGAACACACAGAAGGGCTTTAAGCAGGAAAACAATGTGATGTTATTTTTATTTTGAAAAGACCACTTTCACTGCAGTGTAGTGAGCAGATTGGAGGAGTCAAGAGTAGCAGCAGAGAGACCAGTTAGAGGCTGAGGTCTGAGGCGAGGGATTCACCTTGGGAAGAGAAGGTGAGGAAAACAAGCTACAGTTTGGAGATGGAATCAGCAGGGCTTAATGATGGAGAGAAGGCATGTAACTTGGGCAGCGTGAGGGGTAGGGGGAGGAGTTGCAATAACCTGGGGAGCAGACATTTGACGTTAGCCCTGGATGATATTGGAGAAGGAGAAGAAAGAATACAGGATGCACTCTTAGTCAGGATTCTTGGTTGTGGGTAACAGAAGCCTGTATCAAATTAGCCTGGGCAAGAAGGAGAATGGAACAGCAATCTACCAACTCTGGATGGGCAGTGTCTTGAGCTTCAGAGACAATAGGAGCCAGGCCTTGCTCTCCCCATCTTTCACCACTGCCTCATTCAGTGTGGGGCTCTTAGGGAATGGCCACCCACAGCTGCAGAGATGAACTGAAATAGGCTCCCTCTAGCATCCTTTTAAAAATTCCCAGGGAAGGGCTCTAAATGGTCTAAATTAGGTTAGGTGCCACTCTTGGACCGGGGCTTTGACACTTAGTCCCAGCTGTTTTAGTGTGTATCCAGGCCTCTTGTCGAGGCCAGTCACCAGGTGATACATTCACCATGGGGGAACAGGTATGCCTCCCAGAAAAGGGGGGTGGATGCTGTTTGGAGAGTCAAAACAATAGGCATCCACCATGTGTGTGTGGTGGGTGAGGAGGACACTGGAGAAGTCCCTGTCTGCCTCTCAGCATCAGACTCCCCAGGCACTGACACTGCTGATGCTTTTACTCTCAACATTCCCTCAAAGAATCTTACAGAAACACAGCTCTCAATTGGTGTTTCCTGACCTTACCAAAAGGGCAAACCCTTCACTTTGAGCCAGCCCACTTCCCTGAGCACTCTACCATAAACAAGCTTTCTTTTCCCATGGAGACACAATGCTACCCTTTGATATAATAAGTTCCAATCTTTATTTGGATCCATTGCCAGTTTGGTGATCTGACAGACAGTCCTAGAGCCATATATATATATGTATATACATATATATATATATATATATATGTATATACATATATATACACACTTTTAAATCATTATAAACCTGCCCATATAGTATGATATTTAAAATAGTATAGTATAATGATTTAAAAGTGCAAAAAATAATTTAACAATATTGTAAGACAACTTACTACTTTGAAAATAATTGTTCATTCTGAATCATTTACTTTTCAAAGTAACTTCTGTTATTTATATTAAAATTGAGATTCTGACTAAAAATGACGTTATACTAATAGAACATCCTTACTTTTAGAAATTTGATTTATTTCTGTTTATTCACCTCTCGCTTTAATAAGATATTCTATCTTGCTTTAATAAGGTTTTGCTCTTTCTTCATATGTAGATTTTGGACCTTTTCGACTTTTTCCTAGATGTTTTATTCTTTTGTTTAGCTGTTGTAAATTCAGTTGTTTTAATTTATGTCTTTCTTTACTCTTGATTCACAGCCTTGGAAAAACTGATTGATGGCTTTTTGTTTATCTTGAATTCGGCTGATATTTTTGATTCTCTCATGTTATTTATTTATTTATATAAAATATGGAACACTTCACAAATCTGCATGTCATCATTGCACAGTGGCCATGCTAATCTTCTCTGTAGCATTACAATTTTAGTATATGTACTGCTGAAGCAAGTATGATTCTCTCACGTTTTTTAAAAATTAAGTTTTCTTGTATTTTCTTAGGAACATAATTATATCACCTGTAAATAGAATTTTCCTTTCTTGCTCAGAATTTATACATTTTTTAAAAGAACATTCTGTTAATATTTTATGTATCAGAATCTCCAAAACAGTGTGCCAAATAGTAGTTACTGCAAATATTCTTATTTTCCTGCTTTTAATGGTAATTGTGCATGTTGCTGTTAAATATACTGCTGGTTTTTGCTAGTTTGTAAGTAGTTTTTAGTTATATTGTACTTCTTTGTCAATTATCACTGCATTTCATTATACACTTTTTGTGCATCTGTTGATATAATTATATGATTTTTCCCCCCATTAATTCATTATGTAATGAATCGTATTTCAGATTTTCTAATATCAGGTAATTCTTATATTTCTGGAATAAGTCTTATTTGGTATATTCCCTTTCCTTTTGAATGATTTTTATCAGAATTTTTATATCTATGTTCATAAGTAAATATGGTCACAACTTTTCTTTTTTTACCACATTAGGTTTTTACAGTTATTCTAGTTTCATCAAATGAAGCAAGGAGCTTTTTACAAATGGAATGATAAATCCATTTGGATCTGATGTCTTACATTTTGCTAGGAAATAACTTTAAATTCTTTACTGTCTTTAAATTTATGGTCATATCTTCCTTATCTGTGGAAATACACACCCCATATAATTTTAAAATAGTCTGATATTATACATATATATGTATATGTATGTATGTATGTATGTATGTATGTATGTATGTATATGTATTCTTTCTTTAATGAAACTTCTTAGAAGTTTGTATTTTTTTTTTTAAGTTTATCTTGAGAGAGAGAGAGTGAATGAACACGAGTGGAATAGGGGCAGAGAGAGATGGAGAGAGAATTCCAAGCAGGCTCTGTGCTGTCAGTGCAGAGCCTGACAGGGGGCTCAAACCCATGAACCATGAGATAATGACCTGACCTGATCAAACCCATGAACCTGAGATCATGACCTGAGTCTTACCAAGAGTAGGACACTTAACTGAGCCGCCCAGGCATCCCAGAAGTTTATATTTGTATTTGAGGTTTCAGAAAATAGATTTTCGCCTTTTACTCTTTACATAATTTGTTTTTGTACTACATTATTTTCATTTTTTTATCTTAATCGACCCCTCTTTTGTAAACAATATTTATTGTGCTCTTTTATTATCTTATAGTGTTAAATATTTTATTTTCAGCCCTTTAAAGGTAAAAAGTAATAAAAATATTTTTATATTTCACCTTTTGTACCTTTTCAGTGTACCATGAAGTGTATTAAATGTTTTTCATTTTATCACTTTCTATACTATTTACCATTCATTTTTATTTTTTTTAATTTAGGGGTTATTTAGAATATTTCTTAATTTTATGTAAGTTATTTTAATCAATTTTATTGCTGTTTCCTTTTTTTATATTGCATAGGTAATACATTCAAATGGTTAAATAAATTAGAAAAAGTAGTACATTGAGAAGTCTTGTTCTTAGCCTATCACCATTTATTTCACTTTCTCTCCACCTCCTCATGTCTACTTTTATTACTTTCTTGTCCTTTTTCCAGTCTACTTTTCTGCAGACAGAGGAAACTCTTAAATGTATATCCTTATTTCACCCCACTTTCTTATATGTAAGTTAGCACATTATATGTGCTGCTCTGTATCTTGCTTTTTTCCTCCATACTATATATCCTAAGACCTCTCCCTAGAGAATTTCCTCATCTTTTTTGTATGTTCATTTTTAAGACCTATATGTTAATGCATTGTCTGGATAGAATATAGTTTATTTAAATACTTTTTATTGATGGGTGCTTAAGTCATTTCCAAACTTGTGCTCTTTAGAAGGTAAAAAGGAGAAAGCATTGTAATGAGTAACTCTGTACATATATCAATTCCTAGATGTGGAATTTCAGGATTAAAGGGTAATACATTTATAATTTAATAAATATTGTTAAATTGTTCTGCATAACAGTTTATAGTTGCTTTCTAACTAGCAATTTATGAGAATGCTTTTCTATTAAAATTAGTGAAGTAGAATACCTTTTTACAAGTTAAGGTACAGCTTTATTTCTTTTGAACTCTTCATATTTTTCTACATTTTATGTGGCAGTATTAGACTTCTTAAATTGAGTTTGTTCATTCATTCATTCATTCATTCATTCATTCATGAGTTTTAAAGGCTCTTTATAAATTATGAAGATGAATCTTTTGTGATTTGAGTTAAAAATACTTTTCCTAGTTTTCTTTTGCCTTTTGCCTGCCATCACCACCTCCTCTTTTTAAATTTGTCATGCAAAGTCATTTATGTTTCTTTATTCTGTTAAATTCATCAGTCTTTTTGTGTTTTATTATATATATATATATAATTTATATATTTATATATATATTATTATTTATATATATTTATATATATATATATTTATATATATATTTATATTTATATATATATTTTTTTTTTTGAGAGAGAGAGAGAACATGAGCAAAGTTGGGGGAGGAGTAGAGGGAGAGAGAATCTTAACCAGGTTCCATGCTCAGCATTGATGTGATGCTGAGGGCTGATGTGGGGCTTGATCCCACAACCCTGGGATCATGACCTGAGCCAAAATCAAGAGTCAGACACTCAAGTGACTGAGCCACCTAGGCACCTCTTTTGTTTTAAGTCATAATTTAAAAAGTCTGTCTACTCTAATGTTATAAAGCAATTTTCCCTTAGTTTCCTTCAAGACGTTTGTGATTGCATTTTATATATTTAAGTTATTGATCTATTTGGAATGTATTCTTGTATATGGTGTGAGAAATGGATCTAACTCATCTTTTGCAAGGTGGGTACCCAGGTCTCCCCAAATTCTTTAACAAAATGTTGATCTTCACCTCAATGATTTAATGTACCACCTTTATGATGTAAAAAACTCCTGTGGGGTTTGGGGTATATTGTGGACATCCAACTGTGTTTTATGAGTTCAGTGTGGCATTACCACAAGGTTTACTTTGTTGAGACTTTATAGAATGTTTTACTATACGGCAGGGCAAATATCCCTTTATACTTTTCCGTTTCAATGTTTTTTTCTGGCTATTCTTATTTGTCTTTTCAGATGAGTTATAGAATCGCTCCTTTAGATTAATTAACAAAAAACCTTGAAGCACCTGGGTGGCTCAGTCGGTTAAGCATCTGACTCTTGATTCTGGCTCAGTTCATGATCTCTTGGTTGTGAGATCAAGCCTGGAATCAAGTTCCACACTGAACATGGAGCCTACTTAAGATTCTCCCTCCCGGGGGGTTCTGGAAGATGGCAGCGTAGGAGGACGCGGGGCTCACAGCGCGTCCTGCCGATCACTTAGATTCCACCTACACCTGCCTAAAGAACCCAGAAAACCGCCAGAGGATTAGCAGAAGGGAGTCTCCAGAGTCGAGCGCAGACTAGAGGCCCACGGAAGAGGGTAGGAAGGGCGGCGAGGCGGTGCGTGCTCCACGGACTGGCGGGAGGGAGCCGGGGCGGAGGGGCGGCTCGCCGGCCAAGCAGAGCCCCCGAGTCTGGCTGGCAAAAGCGGAGGGGCCGGACAGACTGTGTTCCGACAGCAAGCCCGACTTAGCGTCTGGGAGGTCATAAGTTAACAGCTCTGCTCGGAAAGCGGGAAGGCTGGAGGACAAAGGGAGGGAGAGCTGCTGAGCCCCCCGGACGGCAGAGCTCAGCTTGGCGGGGAACAAAGGCGCCAGCGCCATCTCCCCCGCCCATCCCCCAGCCAAAATCCCAAAGGGAACCAGTTCCTGCCAGAGAACTTGCTCGCTCCGCGCAAACACCCAACTCTGTGCTTCTGCGGAGCCAAACCTCCAGCAGCGGATCTGACTCCCTCCCGCTGCCACAGGGCTCCTCCTGAAGTGGATCACCTAAGGAGAAGCGAGCTAAGCCTGCCCCTCCAGCCCCCGTGCACCTTGCCTACCCACCCCAGCTAATACGCCAGATCCCCAGCAACACAAGCCTGGCAGTGTGCAAGTAGCCCAGACGGGACACGCCACCCCACAGTGAATCCCGCCCCTAGGAGAGGGGAAGAGAAGGCACACACCAGTCTGACTGTGGCCCCAGCAGTGGGCTGGGGGCAGACATCGGGTTGGACTGCGGCCCCGCCCACTAACTCCAGTTATACACCACAGCACAGGGGAAGTGCACTGCAGGTCCTCACCACGCCAGGGACTCTCCAAAATGACCAAACGGAAGAATTCCCCTCAGAAGAATCTCCAGGAAATAACAACAGCTAATGAACTGATCAAAAAGGATTTAAATAATATAACAGAAAGTGAATTTAGAATAATAGTCATAAAATTAATCGCTGGGCTTGAAAACAGTATACAGGACAGCAGAGAATCTCTTGCCACAAAGATCGAGGGACTAAAGAAGAGTCACGAGGAGTTGAAAAACGCTTTAAACGAATTGCAAAACAAAATGGAATCCACGATGGCTCGGCTTGAAGAGGCAGAGGAGAGAATAGGTGAACTAGAAGATACAGTTATGGAGAAAGAGGAAGCTGAAAGAAAGAGAGATAAAAAAATCCAGGAGTATGAGGGGAAAATTAGAGAACTAAGTGATACACTAAAAAAAAATAATATACGCATAATTGGTATCCCAGAGGAGGAAGAGAGAGGGAAGGGTGCTGAAGGGGTACTTGAACAAATTATAGCTGAGAACTTCCCTGAACTGGGGAAGGAAAAAGGCATTGAAATCCAAGAGGCACAGAGAACTCCCTTCAGACGTAACTTGAATCGATCTTCTGCACGACATATCATAGTGAAACTGGCAAAATACAAGGATAAAGAGAAAATTCTGAAAGCAGCAAGGGATAAACGTGCCCTGACATATAAAGGGAGACCTATAAGACTCGTGACTGATCTCTCCTTTGAAACTTGGCAGGCCAGAAAGGCTTGGCACGATATCTACAGTGTGCTAAACAGAAAAAATATGCAGCCGAGAATCCTTTATCCAGCAAGTCTGTCATTTAGAATAGAAGGAGAGATAAAGGTCTTCCCAAACAAACAAAAACTGAAGGAATTTGTCACCACGAAACCAGCCCTACAAGAGATCCTAAGGGGGATCCTGTGAGACAAAGTACCAGAGACATCACTACAAGCATAAAACATACAGACATCACAATGACTCTAAACCCATATCTTTCTATAATAACACTGAATGTAAATGGATTAAATGCACCAACCAAAAGACATAGGGTATCAGAATGGATAAAAAAACAAGACCCATCTATTTGCTGTCTACAAGAGACTCATTTTAGATCTGAGGACACCTTTAGATTGAGAGTGAGGGGATGGAGAACTATCTATCATGCTACTGGAAGCCAAAAGAAAGCTGGAGTAGCCATACTTATATCAGACAAACTAGACTTTAAATTAAAGGCTGTAACAAGAGATGAAGAAGGGCATTATATAATAATTACAGGTCTATCCATCAGGAAGAGCTAACAATTATAAATGTCTATGCGCCGAATACCAGAGCCCCCAAATATATAAAACAACTACTCATAAACATAAGCAACCTTATTGATAAGAATGTGGTAATTGCAGGGGACTTTAACACCCCACTTACAGAAATGGATAGATCATCTAGACACACAGTCAATAAAGAAACAAGGGCCCTGAATGCTACATTGGATCAGATGGACTTGACAGATATATTTAGAACTCTGCATCCCAAATCAACAGAATATACTTTCTTCTCGAGTGCACATGGAACATTCTCCAAGATAGATCATATACTGGGTCACAAAACAGCCCTTCATAAGTTTACAAGAATTGAAATTATACCATGCATACTTTCAGACCACAATGCTATGAAGCTTGAAATCAACCACAGGAAAAAGTCTGGAAAACCTCCAAAAGCATGGAGGTTAAAGAACACCCTACTAACGAATGAGTGGGTCAACCAGGCAATTAGAGAAGAAATTAAAACATATATGGAAACAAACGAAAATGAAAATACAACAATCCAAACGCTTTGGGATGCAGCGAAGGCAGTCCTGAGAGGAAAATACATTGCAATCCAGGCCTATCTCAAGAAACAAGAAAAATCCCAAATACAAAATCTAACAGCACACCTAAAGGAAATAGAAGCAGAACAGCAAAGGCAGCCTAAACCCAGCAGAAGAAGAGAAATCATAAAGATCAGAGCAGAAATAAACAATATAGAATCTAAAAAAACGGCAGAGCAGATCAACGAAACCAAGAGTTGGTTTTTTGAAAAAATAAACAAAATTGACAAACCTCTAGCCAGGCTTCTCAAAAAGAAAAGGGAGATGACCCAAATAGATAAAATCATGAATGAAAATGGAACTATTACAACCAATCCCTCAGAGATACAAACAATTATCAGGGAATACTATGAAAAATTATATGCCAGCAAATTGGACAACCTGGAAGAAATGGACAAATTTCTAAATACCCACACTCTTCCAAAACTCAATCAGGAGGAAATAGAAAGCTTGAACAGACCCATAACCAGCGAAGAAATTGAATCGGTTATCAAAAATCTCCCAACATATAAGAGTCCAGGACCAGATGGCTTCCCAGGGGAGTTCTACCAGACATTTAAAGCAGAGATAATACCTATCCTTCTCAAGCTATTCCAAGAAATAGAAAGGGAAGGAAAACTTCCAGACTCATTCTATGAAGCCAGTATTACTTTGATTCCTAAACCAGACAGAGACCCAGTAAAAAAAGAGAACTACAGGCCAATATCCCTGATGAATATGGATGCAAAAATTCTTAATAAGATACTAGCAAATCGAATTCAACAGCATATAAAAAGAATTATTCACCATGATCAAGTGGGATTCATGCCTGGGATGCAGGGCTGGTTCAACATTCGCAAATCGATCAACGTGATACATCACATTAATTTAAAAAAAAAGAGAAGAACCATATGATCCTGTCAATCGATGCAGAAAAGGCCTTTGACAAAATCCAGCACCCTTTCTTAATAAAAACCCTTGAGAAAGTCGGGATAGAAGGAACATACTTAAAGATCATAAAGGCCATTTATGAAAAGCCCACAGCTAACATCATCCTCAATGGGGAAAAACTGAGAGCTTTTTCCCTGAGATCAGGAACATGACAGGGATGCCCACTGTCACCGCGCTGTTTAATATAGTGCTGGAAGTTCTAGCATCAGCAATCAGACAACAAAAGGAAATCAAAGGCATCCAAATTGGCAAAGATGAAGTCAAGCTTTCGCTTTTTGCAGATGACATGATATTATACATGGAAAATCTGATAGACTCCACCAAAAGTCTGCTAGAACTGATACATGAATTCAGCAAAGTTGCAGGATACAAAATCAATGTGCAGAAATCAGTTGCATTCTTATACACTAACAATGAAGCAACAGAAAGACAAATGAAGAAACTGATCCCATTCACAATTGCACCAAGAAGCATAAAATACCTAGGAATAAATCTAACCAAAGATGTAAAAGATCTGTATGCTGAAAACTATAGAAAGCTTATGCAGGTAATTGAAGAAGATATAAAGAAATGGAAAGACATTCCCTGCTCATGGATTGGAAGAATAAATATTGTCAAAATGTCAATACTACCCAAAGCTATCTACACATTCAATGCAATCCCAATCAAAATTGCACCAGCATTCTTCTCGAAACTAGAACAAGCAATCCTAAAATTCATATGGAACCACAAAAGGCCCCGAATAGCCAAAGTAATTTTGAAGAAGAAGACCAAAGCAGGAGGCATCACAATCCCAGACTTTAGCCTCTACTACAAAGCTGTCATCATCAAGACAGCATGGTGTTGGCATAAAAACAGACACATAGACCAATGGAATAGAATAGAAACCCCAGAACTAGACCCACAAACGTATGGCCAACTCATCTTTGACAAAGCAGGAAAGAACATCCAATGGAAAAAAGACAGTCTCTTTAACAAATGGTGCTGGGAGAACTGGACAGCAACATGCAGAAGGTTGAAACTAGACCACTTTCTCACACCATTCACAAAAATAAACTCAAAATGGATAAAGGACCTGAATGTGAGACAGGAAACCATATAAACCTTAGAGGAGAAAGCAGGAAAAGACCTCTCTGACCTCAGCCGTAGCAATCTCTTACTCGGCACATCCCCAAAGGCAAGGGAATTAAAAGCAAAAGTGAATTACTGGGACCTTATGAAGATAAAAAGCTTCTGCACAGCAAAGGAAACAACCAACAAAACTAAAAGGCAACCAACGGAATGGGAAAAGATATTTGCAAATGACACATCGGACAAAGGGCTAGTATCCAAAATCTATAAAGAGCTCATCAAACTCCACACCCGAAAAACAAAGAACCCAGTGAAGAAATGGGCAGAAAACATGAATAGACACTTCTCTAAAGAAGACATCCGGATGGCCAACAGGCACATGAAAAGATGTTCAACGTCGCTCCTTATCAGGGAAATACAAATCAAAACCACACTCAGATACCACCTCACGCCAGTCAGAGTGGCCAAAATGAAGAAATCAGGAGACTATAGATGCTGGAGAGGATGTGGAGAAACAGGAACCCTCTTGCACTGTTGGTGGGAATGCAAATTGGTGCAGCCACTCTGGAAAGCAGTGTGGAGGTTCCTCAGAAAATTAAAAATAGACCTACCCTATGACCCAGCAATAGCACTGCTAGGAATTTATCCAAGGGATACAGGAGTGCTGATGCATAGGGGCACCTGTACCCCAATGTTTATAGCGGCACTCTCAACAATAGCCAAATTATGGAAAGAGCCTAAATGTCCATCAACTGATGAATGGATAAAGAAATTGTGGTTTATATACACAATGGAATACTACGTGGCAATGAGAAAAAATGAAATATGGCCTTTTGTAGCAACATGGATGGAACTGGAGAGTGTGATGCTAAGTGAAATAAGCCATACAGAGAAAGACAGATACCATATGGTTTCACTCTTATGTGGATCCTGAGAAACATAACAGAAACCCATGGGGGAGGGGAAGGAAAAAAAAAAAAAAGAGGTTAGAGTGGGAGAGAGCCAAAGCATTAGAGACTGTTAAAAAACTGAGAACAAACTGAGGGTTGATGGGGGGTGGGAGGGAGGGCAGGGTGGGAGGGAGGACAGGGTGGGTGATGGGTATTGAGGAGGGCACCTTTTGGGATGAGCACTGGGTGTTGTATGGAAACCAATTTGACAGTAAATTTCATATATTAAAAAAAAAAAAAAAAAAAAAAGATTCTCCCTCCCTCTTCCTCTACCTCTTCCCTACTTGCACTCGCAGGCACTTTTCTCTCTCAGTAAACAAACAAACAAACAAATAAATAAATGAATAAATAAATAATAAATAAATATAAGTAAAATAGAAACAATTATTAATTTGATTAGGATTATAATAATGCTTGAATTAACTTTCAGATAATTGACATCTTTTTAATATCAATTTTTTCTTTTAAAAAAACATTTTGTTGTTCAATTATAATTTATATTTAAAATTTTTCCACATCTGATTTACACAGTCATGATGTTTATTCCATAGTATATTTGCTCATCTAATATCAATTGTAAGTGGAATTGTATTTTCCATTTTATCTTCTGATTGCAGTTTTCATATTTTACAGCTATTGATTTTTGATTATTAATATTGTATGCTAATATTTTATTAAATTGTAAAATATTAGGAGCACATATCACCATTAAATGACAGTTTCACCTATTATTTCCAGTTTTTATATTTTGCTTTTTTTCTGCCCTCTAATTGCATTGATTTATAGCTCAAGTACAAGGTTAAAATAGCAATGATGTTAGTGGATATCTTTATCATTTGGTCATAGTATATTTTTTAATGTGACCTGGATTCAGTCTGCTAATATTTTATGTGGGAATTTTATATGGACATTAATAACTGAGTTAACATGTAGTCTTTTTAAAAAATTTGTTTGTTTGTTTGTTTAAGTATGCTACCCAATGTGGGTCTTGAACTCACAACCCTAAGATCAAGAGTCAGAAGCTTTCCCAACTAAGCCAGCCGGGTACCCCAACATGTAGTGTTTATTGTATACTCTGTCAGATTTTGGAGTCAATCTTGTATTTCATAATATTGAGAGTTTTCTTTCTTTAGTTATTCTCTGGGACAATTTAAATTGCATTGGGCTTATCTGTTTTTCAAAGATTTGGTACAATTTTCCCTATGAAATTATTTGGACCTGAGACTTCTATTTTGGGGGAGAAGGTATCTGTTTTACAGTTTATTTTCTCATAGCTTCTTTGGAAATTAGTCTCTTAGATTTTCAATCTCTTCCTTAGTCAGTTCTGTTAAATTATATTTCCATCCATGTTTTCAAATGTACATAGTTGTGCAAATTAGTTTCATATGATTAAAAAAAGTTCTGATTCTCTACTACCCAACTCAGAGATAGCCTTTTGGGTCATCTGACAAGTATGTAAGCATAGCCACCCCAAAATTGTGTATATTTCCTTCAAATCCACATGCCCTATATTGAATGTTGTGCTGCCTTCTTAAAATGAAGGGAAGTAAAGTATAGTCACTGGTACTGTTCATGCTGACTGTCCCACCCAAAAGCTTTATTTCCTGCACATGTATAAGATTTATTGACAAATATCTATTTGTTATGCTTATGTCTTTTGTTTTTTGTTTTTGAGAGAGAGAGAGAGAGAGAGAGAGAGAGAGAGAGAGAGAGAAAGCAGGGGAGGGACAGAGAGAGTGGAGACACAGAATCTGAAGGAGGCTCCAGGATCTGAGCCCAGCTTGTCAGCACAGAGCTGGTTCAGATACTCATACTGCTTTTGGGAACTATCTATCTTCTACACAAGTCAACATGGAAAGCTGAGTGGGGATGTGATAAGCAAGTGTTTTTAGTGCCTATTATCTATAGATCAGGGATGCTAATGGAAGATGCTACCATTGAAGTTGGCTCCCTGCTTTCAATAGGGATGATGCTGAGGATATAGGTACAGGTACAAAGGCAAAGTTGGCCATATCTGTAGTTCACATATTCCATCTGCCCCTGGACACTCCATGTTGCTGCTGCTGTTAATGCTGTGACCAGCCCCTTGAACAGGTCTTCTTTGGCCTAGGCCATGTACTCTGTTTTAGCTGCAAGGGAGTTTGGGAAGTGAGCATCTGGTACTCCAAATTCTAGGTGAGAAGCAGTAACCAGGTACTCAGATATGTGCTCTAATTCCTTGCATTCCAAAAAATATCTTTCATTTGTCCTGATATATATATTTATTTACCTAATAAATTTATCTAATGACCCCTTTGTTCCATATCTGTCTTACTCTTCCTTCACTTTAAGTCAGTGGGAGTTGCCTGTTTACATGCCACCTTGATTGTTCTCCCTAGATTGCTGCCTCCCCAGATGTAAGCTGCTCTTTCTCTTGGGCATTGCCGAGCTCTGTGTTTCATTAGTAATCCTGTCAGTAGGACAGATTTGTCTTCAGAATAACACTCAGAAAGGGGACCAGTAGTCCTCTAATTTCTCTATCTTAGAGGATCTTCTAGCACCCTCAATGGGTGGCAGAACCCCAGCAATTGGGGTTCTTTGCTATTACCCAATGCTACAGAGAACCCTAAAGCATGTCTCCTTCCTAAAGTATGCAACCTCAGAGAGAACTTTCCAAGAACTCCCAACTTCTGCTTATGATGAGTTTATTCTAAGCAACCATCTTTCCAGACATGGAATAGCAGTTTGTTCCAGATAAATCATCGCCTTATTTTCTACTATCTTGGTGGATATTTTTGATAACATGGGGTTTGTGATGTTACATTCAGCTTCAAAGCACTGTGATTTTTCCAACCTGTGATTATTTGGGGCATACAAGTCTCCAGTTATACTTGGCAGTACTTCTAGAACTTACTAGGAATAGCTGAATGTTTTATGCAGAAATTTCCTTTCTCTATAAATTCCTCCCTCTGGCTCTGAGATGGTCTGTGAAGCTTGAAGTAAAAAAGTGAGAAATGCATAGGGTGTGAAGTCCCTGCCCCTAAGAGAGCCTGCTTTTGGAGAGGCCAGGCCAAAATGGCTGTGTGAAGGTACCTCAGGACCAGTGAAGAGAACCCATTGGGTACGTTGGTATGGAAGTCCCCAACAGAGACAGCTAGCTGAGGGTGTGGCCCTTCACAGGAGGATGGACTTCAGTGCTTGGCCTGTGGAGAAAGGTCATGAAGGGAGTAGGAGTGGACATAGAGTGAGATAGGGGATGGGTGCAGAAGTGACCCTGATGTTAGTCCAGGTTTGGAATTTATCATTGGCTATAACCTCACTTTATCTACATGCAGCTTAAGTTTCTACCCATTGCTTGCACAGAGCAGTATGAAAGTCATAAGAAAAAAGAAATCAAGTTCAAGTCACAAGTCCAGCAAAGTCTATTTTATAGTTAAACGATTGGCAATAAATCCTTAGTGCCCTGTGCACTAAGATAAGATCATCTTATCTAGCAACCAACCGCACTTTCAAGTGTTTTTGTTTCTCTATATAAAAAAGATTGGGGGCACCTGGGTGGCTTAGTTGGTTAAGCTTCCGACTTTGGCTCAGGTCATGATCTCATGGCTTGTGGGTTCAAGCCCCGCGTCTGGCTGTGTGCTGACAGCTCAGAGTCTGGAGCCTGCTTCTGATTCTGTGTCCCCCTCTCCCTCTTCTCCTTCCACACTCATGCTCTGTCTCTCAAAAATAAAAAAAAGAAAAAAAAGATTGTGAAAAGTCTATCAGTATGTAAAAGGCAAAAAAGTGAATGAATGGACAACAAATTTCAGAAATCTGAATTTACATTTTTAAAAAGATTATTTACTTTTCTCTTGATTAAAACAAAATGATTATGCATATTTTAAGTATCTCTATATTTATCTCTTCCACAGTTTTTAAGTATTTTGTGAGTTTTCTACAAAATTTAAAATAAACTATTCTCCCTTTTCAGAATTTAAATGGTTTTGTTTCTACCTTCCAATCAGCTGTGTATTATGAACAAATTTACAGCATCTTAATAGTTTCTTTTGTGTTTTTCTCAATTTATTTTTTTTCTTAAATCATAATGAATAAACTAAGTATTAAGTAGTACAACTACTACCCAGGTCGGATTTGACTGGTGTACTCATCACAGTCCCCAGCTCTGTCAGCATTCTTTGGAAGGTGGTATCCTCCTGAATTTCCATTTTTCTCTAGTAAACTCACATTTGCCTGAGTATTAGGATCTTCCTTCCAAAATGTAGCTCAATAACAACTTTTGAGAATTAATTACAAGATCTCTTGTGATTTAACTTTCTTTTTTTAAAATTTAAATCATACTTTGATTTTCTAGTTCTTGGCTGGTCAGCTCCTTCAGCATTGTACTATTTCTTCATTGCTGGCTACTTTAAATTTCTAGGTTTGTGTAATTGTCAGATGTGCTGGGCTTATTGTCTTATTATATTTTTCCATGTCCAAAGAGATGGAGCTGAGTCTAATATACTGATAAACATTTGTGAGAGGCCTCTTACTATGCTGTGCTGGTTGGGTTCTGTATGATTGTCCAACCACATGCAGTAGGCCTCTCTCCTGAAGGACATGGAAATCTTGTCAGGGAAGCTCATGCACACAGGGCTTCCTACTGAGAATCATACTGAATTCTTCTCTAAGATGTTAACAGAAGGGTCACAAAGTGAGTGTGTTGAAATGAGTTTTGGACTCATGTGGGTAAACAAAGCAAATTCTTACTGCAAAATGTCTCAGCTCTTAATATGCTAATATGTCTTGTGAGTCTTTAAGGGGACACTAAACTATGCAGAATGTCCCAAGGTGTTAGGCCACTTATATTTCAGGATACATCTTGACAGAGTTGTCTTCCACCAGCTTGGAAACTGTCCAAGCCAACCCCACTTGCAAGGTGACATCATTTAACTGGTAAGGGGGGATTTGGGCCTGAGTTCCTTTCCTGGGAATGTGATGTTGGGCCTGAGTCTGAGAGCCACAGAAGAGGCATGAATGCAGGAGCTTGTCATGCATGTATTCTCATTCGCTGAGAAAGGAAGAATGAAATGTGCAGAGAGAGGCTGAGAGGAGAGGCAGAGGCAGCACCCAATGGTATTCAGGCCCATGTTTCAGTCTGCACTGAGTGTCAGATGCATCCTGACCTATGGGATGCCCTACTACCCTCTTAACTACCCCACTTCATGCTTAGACTGAGGCACAGTCTAATTATCTGAAGCACAGTCTAATAGCTGAGAGCCTTGTACCTGGGCTTGAACTCTTATCCTACTATTTAATACTCTGTGTGAATGATGAGGTTCCTTGACTTATCTGTGCTATAGTTCCTCATTTGAAAAATGAGACTATGATCTACTCCTGTCTTAGCATGCTATTGCAAGCATGGAATATAATCACTCTTTAGTTTAGGTAAGAGCACTCAGAAAACTACCTGGTCCCATGACATACCTTATGAAACCAGAATGCTTTTTTGGGGAGACACTTTCTACTTTCTTCCAGAGAACTGTGACTCAACAGTTGAGAAGCAGTATAAAGGGCAGGTAACTGCGTGACATCTATGGTGGACATTGGCACAAATTCTTACAGGCCTATATAAAAAAAAATATTCTCCAGATGATGACTTTTGCAGATTATGTGTCCATTCTCTGTCCCAACTGGCTTCCTCTACAATAATCTTAGCTCTCCTACCTAGTTGTTGTCTAGGATTCAGAGGCAGAAAATAATTTTATTTCCTTAGATATATTAGAATTTATTTATTTTATTTTTTATGAATATAATTTATTGTCAAAAGGCTTATATCCAACACCCAATCCTCGTCCCAACAAGTGCCCTCCTCAGTGCCCATCACCCATTTTCCCTCTCCCTCACTCCCCCATGCACCCTTAGTTTTTTCTCTGTATTTAATAGTCTCTTGTGATTTGCCTCCTTCCCTCTCTGTAACTATTTTTTTCCCTTCTCTTCCCCCATGGTCTACTGTTCAGTTTCTCAAGATACACATATGAGTGAAAACATATGATATATGTCCTTCTCTGACTGACTTATTTCACTCAGCATAATACCTTCCAATTCCATCCATGCGGGTGCAAATGGCATGATTTTCTTCTTTCTCATTGCCAAGTAGTATTCCATTGTGTATATAAACCACATCTTCTTTATCCATTCATCAGTTGATGGACAGTTAGGCTGCTTCCATAATTTAGCTATTGTTGAAAGCACTGTTATAAACATTGGGGTACACATGCCCCTATGCATCGGCACTCCTGTATCACTTGGGTAAATTCCTAGTATTGCTATTGTTGAGCCATAGGGTGGCTCTATTTTTAATGTAAAAATTTTTTTACCGTTTATTATTTTGAGAGAGAGAGAAAGCAGGGAAAGGGCAGAGAGAGAGGGGGACACAGAATCAGAAGCAGGCTCCAGGTTCTGAGTTATCAAGACAGAGCCCGACGCAGGGCTCAAACTCACAGACCACGAGATCATGACCTGAGCTGTAGTAGGCTACCCAACCAACTGACCCACCCAGGCACCCCTCTATTTTTTATTTTTTGGGGAACTTCCACACTGTTTTCCAGAGGGGCTTCACCAGTTTGCATTCCCACCAACAGTGCAAGAGGGTTTCCATTTCTCCACATCCTCACCAGCATCTGTTGTTTCCTGAGTTGTTCATTTTAGTCACTCTGACTGGTGTGAGGTGGTATCTCAGTGTGGCTTTGATTTGTATTTCCCTGATGATGAGTGATGTTGAGCATGTTTTCATTTGTCTTTGGCCATCTCATGTCTTCTTCGGAAAAGTGTCTATTCATGTATTCTGCCCATTTCTTCACTGGGTTATTTGTATCTGGATGTGGAGTTTGGTGAGCTCTTTATAGATTTTGGATACTAGCTTTTTATCTGAGATGTCATTTGCAAGTATCTTCTCCCATTCTGTCAGTTGCCTTTTAGTTTTGTTGATTGTTTCCTTTGCAGTGCAGAAGCTTTTTATCTTCATGGGGTCCTAATAGTTCATTTTTGCTTTTAATTCCCTTGCCTTTGGAGATGTATTGAACAAGAAATTGCTGTGGCTGAGGTCAAAGAAGTTGTTGCCTGCTTTCTCCTCTCGGATTTTGATGGTTTCCTGTCTCACATTTAGGTCTTTCACCCATTTTGAGTTTATTTTTGTGTATGGTATAAGAAAGTGGTCTAGTTTCATTCTCTACATGTTGCTATCCAGTTCTCCCAGCACCATTTGCTAAAGAGACTGTCTTTTTTCCATTGTATGCTCTTTCCTGCTTTGTCAAATATTAGATGGCCATACATTTGTGGGTCCAATTCTGGGGTCGCTATTCTATTCCATTGATCTATGTGTCTGTTTTTGTGCCAATACCATGTTGTCTTGATGATTACAGCTTTGTAGTAGAGGCTAACACCTTGGATTGTGATGCCTCCCACTTTGGTTTTCTCCTTCAATATTACTTTGGCTATTCGGGGTCTTTTGTGGTTCCATACAATTTTTAGAATTGTTTGTTCTAGCATTGAGAAGAATGCTGGTGCAATTTTGATTGGGACTGGATATAATGTGTAGATTGCTTTGGGTAGTATTGACATTTTAGCAATTTTTATTCTTCCAATCCATGAGCATGGAATGTTTTTCCATTTCTTTGTAGCTTCTTCAATTTCCTTCATAAGCTTTCTATAGTTTTGAGCATACATATCTTTTACATCTTTGGCTAGGTTTATTCCAAGGTATTTTATGGTTCCTGTTGCAATTGTAAATGGGATCAGTTTCTTTATTTCTCTTTCTGTTGATTCATTATCGATGCAAAAAAATGCAACCAATTTCTGTACATTGATTTTGTACCCAGCAAATTTACTGAATTCATGTATCAGTCCTAGAGTCTTTTGGGTTCTCCATGTAGAGTATCATGTCGTCTGTAAAAAGTGAAAGTTTTACTTCTTCTTTGCCAATTTTGATGCCTTTGATTTTATTTTGTTGTCTTATTGCTGAGACTATGACTTCCAACAGTATGTTAAACAGCAGTGGTCAAAGTGGACATCCCTCATGTTCGTGATCTCAGGGGGAAAGCTCTCAGTTTTTCCCCATTGAGGAAGATATTAGCTGTGGGCTTTTCATAAGTGGCTTTTATGATGTTTAAGTATGTTCCCTCTATCCTGACTGTCTTGAGGGTTTTTATTAAGAAAGGATATTGTATTTTGTCAAATGCTTTTTCTATATCTATTGACAGGATCATATGGTTCTTATCCTTTCTTTTATTAATGTGATGTATCACACTGATTAATTTGTGAATATTGAACCAGCCCTGAAGCCTAGGAATGAACCCCACTTGATCATGGTGAATAATTCATTTTATATGTTGTTAAATTCTATTTACTAGTATCTTGTTGAGAATTTTTGCATCTATGTTCATCAGGGATAGTGGCCTGTAATTCTCCTTTTTTTGTGGGGTTTCTATCTGTCTTAGGAATCAGGGTAATCTTGGCTTCATAGAATGACTATGGAAGTTTTCCTTCCATTTCTATTTTTTGGAACAGCTTGAAAAAGATAGGTATTAACTCTGCTTTAAATGTCTTGTATAATTTCCTTGGGAAACCATATGGCCCAGTACTCTTACTTGTTGGGAGATTTTTGATAACTGATTCAATTTTTCACTAGCTATGGGTCTGTTCAAAATTTCTATTTCTTCTTGTTTGAGTTTTGGTAGTGTCTGAGTGTTTAGGAATTTGTCCATTTCTTCCAGGTTGTCCTGTTTTTTGACATAAAATTTTTCACAGTATTCTCTTATAATTGCTTGTATTTCTGATGGATTTGTTGTGATAAATCCATTTTCATTTGTGATTTTATCTATTTGGGTCTTCTTTTTGAGAAGTTTGGCTAGGGTTTATCAATTTTATTTTTTCAAAAAACCAACTCTTCATTTCATGGATCTTTTCTACGGTTTTTTTATTCTATATTGTTTATTTCTGCTATGATCTTTATTATTTCTCTTCTTCTGCTGGCCTTGGGGTTTCTTTGTTGCTCTGCTTCTAGTTCCTTTATGTGTGCTGTTAGATTTTGTATTTGGGACTTTTCTTGTTTCTTGAGATAGGCCAGGATTGCAACGTATTTTCCTCTTAGGACTGCCTTTGCTGCATTCCAAAGGTTTTGGACTGTTGTGTTTTCATTTTTATTTGTTTCCACATAAGTTTTAATTTCTTCTTTAATTGACTGGTTAACGTATTCATTCTTTAGTAGGACATTCTGTAACCTCCATGCTTTTGGAGATTTTCTACACGTTTTCCTATGGTTGATTTCAAGTTTCATAACATTGTGTTCTGAACGTTTGCATGGTATGATCTGAATTATTTTGTATTTATTGAGGACTGTTTTGTGACCCAATATATCATCTATCTTGGAGAATGTTCCATGTGCACTTGAGAAGAATTTCTATTCTGCTGCTTTTGGATGAAAAGTTCTAAATATATCTGTCAAGTCCATCTGTTCCAGTGTATCATTCAGGGCTGTTGTTTCTTTACTGATTCCGTGTTTCTTTATTGATGATCTGTCCATTGCCATAAGTGGAATATTAAAGTTCCTTGCAATTACCACATTCTTACCAATAAGATTGCTTAGGCTTGTGATTAATTGTTTTACATATTTGGGTGCTCTCTATTTCGGTGTATAAATATTTATAATTGTTAGCTCTTCATGATGGATAGGCCCCATAATTATGATATAATGCCCTTCATTTCTTCTTAACAGCCTTTAGTTTAAAATCTAGTTTTTCTGGGGGTGCCTGGGTGGCTCAGTCAGTTAAGCATCTGACTTTGGTTATGATCTCATGGTTCACAAGTTCAAGTCCCATGTTTGGCTCTGTGCTGACAGCTCAGAGCCTGAAGCCTGCTTCGGATTCTGTGACTCTTTTTCTCTCTGCCCCTCCCCAACTCATGCTCTGTGTATCTCTGTCAAAAATGGATACATATTTAAAAAAATCTAGTTTTTCTGATACAAGTATGGCTACTCCAGCTTTCTTTTGACTTCCAGTCGCATGATAGATGGTTCTCCATCCCCTCACTTTCAATCTGAAGGTGTCCTCAGGTTTAAAATGGGTCTCTTGTACACAGCAAATAGATGGGTCTTGTTTTTTTTTTTTTTTTATCCATTCAGATAGCTTATATCTTTTGATTGGAGCATTTAGTCCATTTACATTCAGTGTTATTATTGAAAGATATGGGTTTATAGTCATTGTGTTATCTGTAGGTTTCATGCTTGTAGTGATGTCTCTGGTCCTTTGTGGTTTTGCAATACTCACAGGGTCCCCCTTTGTGATACTCACACAGCCCTGTAGGGCTGGTTTAGTGGTGATGAATTCCTTCATTTTTTGTTTGTTTGGGAAAACCTTTATCTCTCCTTCTATTCTGAATTACAGGCTTGTTGGATAAAGGATTCTTGGCTG
The DNA here is from genome assembly GCF_024362965.1 of Panthera pardus. Lineage (NCBI taxonomy): Eukaryota > Metazoa > Chordata > Mammalia > Carnivora > Felidae > Panthera > Panthera pardus. The sequence continues at coordinate 20,078,396 of NW_026526810.1, read as the reverse complement.
CATATTTTTCCTATTCATCACATTGAAAATTTCCTGCCACTCCTTTCTGGCCTTCCAAGTTTCAGTAGATAGGTCTGCTACTACCCTTATGTGTCTATCTTGTGGGTTAAGTCCTGTTTATCCTTAGCTGCTTTCAGAATTCTCTATCTTCGTATTTTGCCAGTTTCACTATGATATGTCATCCAGAAGATCAATTCAAGTTATGTCTGAAGGGAGTTCTCTGTGCCTCCTGGATTTCAATGTCTGATTCCTTCTCAGATTGGGGAAGTTCTCAGCTATGATTTGTTCAAATACACCTTCTGCCCCTTTATCTCTTCTTCTTCTGGAACTTCTCTGATACACTGAAGGAATCACTTAGTTTCTAATTCTCCCCTCATGGTACAGAATTTTTTTAATCTTTTTTTTTTCTCAGCTTCTTCTTTTTTCATAATTTTATCTTCTATTTCAACTATTCTCTCCTCTGCCTCTTCAATTCTGGCTGTCATCGCCTCTAGTGTACTTTGTACCTCATTTACAGCATTTTTAAATCCATCATGACTACTTTTCATTCCTTGATCTGTAGCAATAGATTCTCTGCTGTTGTCTATGCTTTTTTCAAGTCCAGCAATTAATCTTATAACTATTACCCAAATTCTTGTTCAGTTATATTGTTTATATCTGTTTTTAGCAATTCTTTAGTTGTAATTTCTTCCTGAATATCTTTTGTGGGTAATTATTCTGTTTTGTCATTTTGGCTAGTTTTCTGTCCCTTAGGTGTTCTGAAGTTGTTGTTTGTCCTGCACCTGTGAATACTACTATATTAAAGAAGGTTCATATACTGTCCAGGGCCTGGCTCTTCAGGAGGTGTTTTTTGGAGAATGTTACTTGCTCTCTGTTGTTTTGACTTTGGTTACCTTATCTACCTACATGTGGTGATTTTTGAGCCCTCCACTAGGTGTGTTTTCATTTGTTGGTTGAAGTAGCCCTGGAAAGGAAAACAAACAAACAAGCAAGCAAACAAATAACAAACAGAAAACAAAGACACTCAAACACACACACACACACACACACACATACACACACAAACACAAAAACAAAAAAATAAACCCAGAAACACCAGCTACAAGTAAACAACAGGTGGAGGTGGTGCTGATGAAAGAGGCTTTATCCCATTCAAAGAGGGAAATGACAGGGGCAGGGAAAAAGACAGAATAAAAATTGATCAGAACAACTATGGGCTTAATCCAGAGAGAGAAAGAAAGGAAAATAAAATAGGAGGCAGGGAAAATGAAAAAGAAAATAATGTTTTCCAGACAGAGACATTGTATGGCTTAATCCAGAGAGAGAGAATGGAGAATAAAGAAGGAGGTGTGGAATATGTATCAAGAGAATGGATTAAATATGTCTGCTTAAACAAACCAACAACCAGAGTAACAAGACTAAAGGAGGGAAGAGATAAGGAGAAAAGGAAGGAAGAACATATCTATATAAAAAAACTGTCCTGAGAATTAAATCAGGCAATGCAATGGTGCTGGTCTGGAGGAGGGGCCATCTGGTTCACCAGCGTCAATCCCACTCCAGTAGATAGGCAGTTACCAGGAGCGGAGGGGTGTGGTTTGGTGTAGGTGGGTACCGCCTCCACTGTGGGTCCCACTGTCCATTTGCTGAAGTCCCCCCTTGTTGGTGATGGGGAGAAAAATGGGCAACACCCCAGTTTCTCCTCCACCAATCAGGTGTCCCAAACCACTTTGTTCGAGCCATACTCACTGTGCTGTAGATGCAAACAAGGTGGTTTGTCCCACTCTACTGACTCCTGTGCCCTGGCACTTGGCTGGGGTTCAAACTCCTGCTCCGTGTGCCCCAGTACTGGGGAAGTGCCACTCCATGTTGCCAGATATGCTGTCTCAGGCTGGCAGTTGCAGGCGGGATTTGTCCTATCCCACAGCAATCCAGGAAGGGGATCAATCACTTTCTTGTACTGCATACTGCACCCCTGACCTAGCCACCAAACCCAAGGCTGGCTCCCCTCCTCCCCAGGTACACAATCTGGGCAGCCATCCCCAGTCTGGAGAATGCCCCTCAGTTAGAGATTTGATCTTTCTCCCTGCTGGTCCGTGGTTTTTTTCTTTTTCATATGTAGTCCTATGCTTCCCCAGCCTCTCCTTTTCTTCCCTTTATTTCTCCACAGAAGGAGATCCCTCCCCTCCATTCATTTTGTCTCTCCCAGTTTGCAGTCATAAACCTATGGCCCATCAGTTTGTCCTGGTGGGTCTCTGGAAGCATGACTGTCTCTTTTCCTTCTGGACTCTTGGAGTTCAAAGTCCTTTAGTTTCAACACTGCTTTGTTTGTGAGATGAGGGAACTTCAGATCCCCTTATTTCTCTGCCATGTTGGCCTCTCCAGATATAATAGAATTTAGAAGGCAAATCTATTATACAAATTCAGTTGTCACGACACCTCAGGTATCCATACACTCATCTGCCTGTCTGCATAGAGTTCCCTCCCCATCCACTGCTACATCTTGGCCTCTTCCCTGCCTCCTCACTGCTACTCAGCCTTGAAGCAGGTGCAGGCTCATACTCCCCAAGAAGCCCCTGGGGGCTGACAACTATTGTCTCTTACAGCACAGAGTAGAAGTAGCCTGTCCCATGAAGGAGGAAACCCTTCAACATGGAAACTGAATTTACATTTGCCTCCTAACATGTGTTCTTAGGCAAGAGTAGACACACAATGGCCTGGGCCTCCGGCAAGTATGGGGAAGGAGGAAGATGCCCACAGCTGGTGCTGAGGGGGCTGCCCTCTTCAGTGCTGGTCAGGTGGGCAGGGATGTTAGCCTTCTTCAAGGAATCAAGTCACCAAGCAGTCATTTCTTAATTAGGAGAATCATCTAGAGTCAGTTTTCAATTTTGTCTAATGTAATGATGATTATGTCATGTAATGACAATGTAATGATTGCTGATTGTTTAAGACACAGATTAGATCTTAATTAAAATTCTTAAATTCTTTTTTTAAATTATTTTTAATGTTTGTTCAGTTTTGAGAGACAGAGAGAGAGTGTTATCAGGGGAGGGACAGAGAGAGAGGGAGACACAGAATCTGAAGCAGGCTCCAGGCTCCGAGCTGTCAGAACAGAGCCCAACACAGGGCTTGAACCCATGAACCGTGAGGTCATGACGTGAGCCGAAGTCGGATGCCTGACTGACTGAGCCACACAGGTGCCCCCAAAATTCTTAAATTCTTAATTGGTCCCTAACAGGGCCACTCATGAGTATAGAGAATACTTGTTATCTTCACTTTTTGTGCATGTCACTTGTGATTAATGCCACATGTAGGTGAGATGACCAGATATACTCTTGATAGTCCACTGAGGTCCCACCTCAACAGAGAGGCTATGAGAATTACCCTCTTGCAAAACTCAATTATGGCACAGACCTTGACTCATATGTGAAGTGGTCTTTAGAAAAATTGTGTAGCTTTTTAGGTGAGTGTGCTACATGCAGAAAAGAGCTAATAGAACAAAACCTATTGCTGTCCTTAGAAAGGCCTGGTTGCAAGGTTTCCATCACCTGGCCTCTAGGAATCTGGATTTTGGGAGGGCTGTCATCATTCCCTGACAAGAGGCCTTCCTGTCTGTGAACTGTTTGAGCAATGTGGTCTCTGCTGACACCTGCTTCCTTCCAGGGTTCTGAAACTTGGATGCATGTCAGGTGGAGGTGCCTAAGTGACTCCCTCAGTGAAAACTCTGGGTGCTAAGTCTCTAGTGAGCTTCCCTGGTAGACAGCACTTCACTTATATTGTCACAACTCTTTGCAGGGGGAATTAAGTGTGCTCTGTGGGACTCGACTGAAAGAGGACTCTTGGAAGTGTGCTGATTTTGTTTTTCCATAATAAATAGTAGCCCCGAGTATGACTATATGCTGAGTCCTCCTAGTGAATCATTGAACGTAAAGGTGGTCTGGGGGACCTCTGACACATAACTACTTGAGACAGCTTGGGTCTCAAATATTTGAGTTAGTAACAATACTTTCAGAGATTACCTCTGATTGGTGTGTGTGTGTGTGTGTATTTGCTTTTTTATTGTGGTAAAAAAAATATATATATATCATAAAATTTATCATCTTAAGCATTTTTAAGTGTGAGCTGAGTGACATTAAGTGACATTAAGTGTATTTATATTGTTGTGCAAACATTACTACCATCATTTCCATTTTTATGATGTCAAACTAAAACTGTATCTGTTAAATAATGACTCCTCTTTCTCACCTATCCTCTATCCTTGGCAACCATATTCTACTTTCTGTCTCTTTGAATTGGACCCTTCTAGGTACCTCATTTGAGTGCATTCATACGGTATTTGTTCTTTTGTGTCTGGCTTCTTTCACTTAGCATAATGTCCTCAAGGTTCAGTCACACTGTTGCATGTATCAGGATTACCATTCTTTTTAAGGCTGAATAACACTCCATTGTATGAATATTTAATGTTTTGTTTATCTATTCAGTCATCAGTGGACATTTGGGTGGCTTCTACTTTTTGGCTATTGTCGACAATGCTTCTGTGAACGTGGGTGTACATATGTGTGACCTAGTCTCTGCTTTACCTTCTTTTGGGTGTATATCCAGAAATAGAATTACTGTATCATATGGTAATTCTATGTTTAATTTTTTGGGAAATTGCCATACTATTTTCCACAGTGGCCACACCATTTTACATTCCTACCAGAAATGTACAAGGGTTTTAATTTCTCCACATCCTCGCCAACACTTGTTATTTACTGTGTTTTTGATAATAGCCATCCTAGAAGGTGTGAAGTTGTAGCTCATCGTGTTTGTGTTATTTTTTATGAGATTTGGATGTACAGATAATTATAGAGGAGAAATTATTTGGTCCATTCAATCTAACACTTTTGCTTCAAAAATTAAAGTATTTCAAGTGGGAAGTCAGACAATAGCTTACTTTACATACAAAGAGAGAGTTGACTAGGTATTTGATACTTCATTGTTATAATATTTAGACTTGAAATTGCCAACCAACAAATAACTGATCTTTTAACAATCTAGATTTTATACTGAAATTTTATTTATTCAAGAAAAACTAAGGTTTTGACAATTTAATTTTACATAAGTGTGTATCATTCTATTTAAATTATTTCCTCATTTTACATCAGCATATTTTTATGTGCTAACCTAAACTCAATGTCATGATAATATTTTTCTTTTATTTTGTGCATCATATTGAAGGCTGCATACTTTACAGCATCTTAAGGATAAAAACAAATAAAAGTACAAACACATTTTTAAAAGTGGTTTCAAGATTATTTTGATACTGGAGCAGCCAGATTACCATTTGAGTTTATGGGTTTAAGAAATGTGCCTGGGTTCCTATTTATAGTGTAAAGCTATTGATGAGTTTCATTATCCCATTTAATTCAAATTCATATACACTTCAGGCTGTCTAATATTGCAGTGTGAATCATTTTGTTGCCTCAAAATGCTTTTTTAAATGAGCATCTTGATTAGGAAATAAGTCAACATTACATTTTATTTTCATTGTAACAATAGAACTAATTAAAAGTTTCAAAGATAACTAGTAGTATTATGAACTAATATAGAATTTAGGGATGATTTGTGTATAGGTGGAGAAAAAGTGCTAACTCTGTAATTGAATAAAAGTTTTTTCAGTTCATTCATTTTTTAATTGAATAATTTATTAATCACTTAAAAATTAACTGTGGTTATAATAGAGATGTTATCCACAAAATGCTAAGATAATTGACTAAAAAGTGAAAAAATTCTAGTTAATTTTTTTTTATCTTTAGCTATATGGTTAGATTTTCCCTGGGTTGACTCATTGTTCAGCAGTAGGTAAACATGGACTTAATTAATTTTTATCTCTGATAGATTTATTATTTTGAGGAAAAATAAGTAACTCATTATAATAGCAAATAAATTCATCAATATTATCACTATATGACTAATTCAATTAGATCTACAGCCAGTCTTCCTGCCTCCCTTCCTCCCTGTTTCTGCTCTCTCTCTCTTCCCTCCCTCCTTCCTTTTTTTTAACTAACATATAAGTAAAACAATGCTTGAGGAGCAATACTAGTAGATATCAATAACTATTATAAGCTCTAATAAAGAGAACAGTGTGGTATCGATGCAAGGACAGAAAAACAGTTTAGTGGCATTAAGTGGAAAAGAATAGAGAGCCTGGGAAGAAACCCAACTTGCTTTTCATTCTTTGATTTACCACAAAGTTTATATGGCAGTTTAGTAATGAAATGACTTTATTTACAATAGATGGTGCTTTGTCAATTGATTATCTATATGGAAAGAAAATGTACCTTGACTCCTATCCACATTATACACAAAAATCATTTCCATATGTATTTCAGATCTAAATGTGAAAGGCACAATGTAAATCTTTTAAAGGGAAACATTCAAAAAATATTAGTGAACTTACAATAGTACATTTAATAAACAGGACCCAAAAGACACTAACCATAAAAGAAAAAAGAAGATAAATCAAACTCTATTGAAGACTTTTTGATCATCAAAATTTACTATTAAGAAAGTGAAATGAAAAGCAACCTAAAAAGTGGGAGAACATATTTACATCCAAGAAAGAATTTGTATTAAGAATATATAAAGAGCCCCTAAAACTCAATCATAATCTCCATACACATAGTCCAATAGAAAAATTGGCAAAACATTTGAGTGACATTTCACTGGAAGAAGATATCCAGTAGCCAATAATATTAAATGATTCTGAAACTCATTAGTCATACAGGAAATTCAAATACAAACCATACTGCCATATTATCACATACTCATCTAAATGACTAAATTGAAAAAGACAAAAAGTAGCAAATGTTGGTGAAGATATGAAGCAACTGTAATTCATGTACACTCACTGCTAGTGGAAATGTAGATTGCTGCCATTACTTTGGAAGTACCTTGATAGTATCCACTAAAGGTGAGCATTTGCATACCCTATGAACTCTCAGTCCCACTCCTAGGTATATTCCTAACAGAAACACAACTTTATTTCCATTTAAAAACATACTAGAATGGTAATACTAGCAGTACAAATTAGGTATATAATGTGTAACAATATTGAAGAATCTCAGAAACATGATTTTGAGTGAAAGAAGTCAGACACGAAAGAGCGTATGTCATTTCAGTTACATAAAGTACAAATAATAGAAAAATTAATTTGTGCTGTTAGAAAATAGAATAGTGATTCCTCTTGGGGAGTGAGATAACTAGAAGAAATTATTAAGAGACTTTGGGTGCTAGTAATGTCATATTTTATGACAGTGCATGCTCAGTTTGTAATAATCCCATTGATATATATGTATACTTACTTTTGCATTTATACTCTATTGATGGACCATGGTCTGGTCACCTATTTTTAACTGAAGTTTTATTGGAACACAGAGACGCTCATTCAGTGATGTATTGTCTATGGCTACTTTCACACTATAGTGGAGAGTTAAGTTGCCAGATCCACAGTACTTCAAAATATGCAAATAGGTTTTGTTAAGATACAGACAAGGAAATACTGGGTTGCAAATATGTGTGTGTGTGTGGGGGGGGAGCTACTTGTATGCATGTGTTTGTAAACCTGTGTAAATGTGCATGAGAGTGTGCATGTCTGCTTACGTGTGTGTATAGTGTGCATGAGAATACATAGACAAATGTGTATGTATGCGTGTGAGTTTATATATGTGCATTTGTAAATGTGCTTATATGGTATTTGTGTGTGTACATGTGTGGGTGAGTACATGTATGTATATGAGCCTGTGTGCACTTCTTCACATGTGTGTACACATGCACAAACATCACAAACACATACCTGTGGCCCACATGTATGCATGCACATGTATAGATATGTAGGTGTGCATGTATGTATGTATACACATGCATGAACTGCATTGTGATTTGATGTGCACACATGTACAACTGTGTGTGAGTGTGTGCATAAGTGTTCTTGCATGTATCCATCCATGTGTTTGCCTGAGCATATGCTCATGTGTATGTGTGTGTATTCATGTCCATTTATGTGCCTGTGTTTACATGTGAGAGAGAGAATGTGTATAGTTCCAACTGAATATTGTCAGTTAAATTTCTCTCTTGCCTTGTGCAACTATCTTGAATTAATGTTTCAGGGACAGTAGCAGCATTACTAGAAAATGAACTAATTAGTCTTGCTTACCTTTGTTAAAATAAATAGCCATCTCAAGAATGTACATAAATTCTCCAAAAAAAAAAAAACACACACACAAAAAACCCCCCCCCCAAAAACAAGTAAATATAAACCACTGCTTCTCCCATGTTGTTGTGAGTTTTGGATGGCATAGAATTTGAAAGGAATTTTGCACTTAAAAAAATTATGGAGTATCAAAGACAAATCATTTGAGACATTGTTTTGAGATTATTGTTTTCTTTCTGGCAGAAGGAGAGATTCTGCATTTACGTACAAGTCAGCTTGTATTTCTCTCTTTTGCTGTCTGACCCAGCAATCCAGGACAAAATATCCATACAACTTTGATTACTTATGTTAGAGTGTCTTGAAATGTTTTAGTAGATAGTTAATCCCAAAAGCATGTTGCTACTTAAAGTCTGTAACAATGAAGAATAACCAGAATACTGAGAAATTATTCTTCTGTGTATAGTTTATATATCCAATCTATTTACTTTTTCAGTTAATGGACCTTGAGGCCATTTTTGAATAAAAAGGAAAATGAGTTAAAAAAATTACAGTCCACATTTTATTTAGATAACCTTATTTTTTCCCTAGTGTCTTTTTCTGTTCCAGGATCCCATCCAGGAGACCACAATACTTGCAATCAGCATATCTCTTAAGTCTCTTTGTGGCTGTGCTAGATTTTGAGTTTCCTTGTTTTCAGTGCCCATGGCACTTTTGATGTATGTTGGTCAGATATTTTACAGGATAAAACTGAAACTTGGATTCATCTGACATTATTCTCATGCCTATACAGGGATTATGGGTTTTGTAGAGAAAGACCACAGCTTTAAAGTGTTATTTTCATCACCTCATGTCAAGGATATGCACTATCAACATGACTTACAACCATTGACGTTAACTTGATCCCTGGGCTGAAGTAGTTAATGATTGTCAAGTTTCTCCACTGCAAAGTTCCTCCCCCATCCCCATACTGTCCTCTTTGGAAGAAAGTTATTGTATACAGACCACACTTACAGGGTGTGGAGTTATACTCCAGGGTGGAGTATCTATAGAACATATTCGGAATTCTTCTACATAGATTTATTTATTCACTCTGAATTATTCACTTATTCAGTCATTTTATTTTTATAAGTATGGACTCATGGGTATTTATTTTACACTTTGATGATGCAATATTACTTTATTTTTTACTCAGTTTATTCCGGCTTTGGCCACTGGGAGCTCTTTCTGTTAGCTCCTGTGTCCCACTGACATATCCCAACATTGTGTTTTATTGTGTGTGTCTTTGAGCTCTTCCTCATTTTCTAGCATTACAATATGCCATAGGGTCATCTTGTATATCCTACTCCAGTCCTAGTATCAGCCATTTCTTCAATGAACCCTGATTTTATTTTATTTTATTTTATTTTATTTTATTTTATTTTATTATTTTTTTATTTTGATTTTTTTAAGTTTATTTATTCTGAGAAAGAGAGAGAAAGCAAAGGTGGGGGAGAGTCAGAGAGAAGTAGAGACAGAATCCCAAGCAGGATCTGCAATATCAGTGCAGAGCCAGATGTGGGGCTTGAACTCATGAACCATGAGACCATGACATGAGCCAAGATCAAGAGTCGGCTTAACAGACTGTACCACCCAGGGGCACCTATTTTGATTTTTTTTAAATTGGAGAATGGTATTAGAAAATGAGATCTGAGCCTTCAGTGGTTTCATTGATACTGGGATGTCATTGATTCTAGACCCTCTCAGCAGATAGAACATGGAAATATAGGCATGTATACTAACATATATATATATATATATATATATATATATATATATATATATATATATATACACACACACACACACACACACACACACAGGTCTATAACTATTTCTAATGCAACCATCTGTTTCTTTTTATTTATTTTGAGAGAGAGCAAGAGAGAGAGAGTGTGTGTGTGTGTGTATGCACATGTGCACATGCAAGCAGGGGAGGGGCAGAGAGAGAGAGAATCCTGAGCAGGCTCCGAACTGTCAACATGGACCTCAACACAGAGCTCAGTCTCATGAATTGTGAGATCATGACTCTTGATCATATCAAGACTCAAACGCTTAACCAAATGAACCACTCAGGTGCCTTTACAACCGTCTGTTTCTGTATTAAGTTAAACAGGAGTTCACATTGATGTCTCCAGCTCTAATTCATTAACGTATGGCTAACTCTAGCCCTACTCCTTGCTTATTTGTAACCTCTCACTCCAACATGAGCCTTAACTCTCACCATCTGCCATCTAGCTACTTAATTTTTCAATTCCAGGACACATGTATATCAATATCAGACTTCTTAGCCTGTACCCCCATGGGCAACAGCTTTATCTACTAGAGTCCAGTGCTTTTGTATAATTCCCTTTCCCTTTAGTTTTATAAACTACACTCATTTCTAGTTATTTAGATCAGCAACCCTCCACCTGCCAGTGTGGCTGTTTCATACATTTATAATGCGATTAGATTATTTTGTCACAGTCTAGGATCCCCTGACATCATAAATGATTTTTGGAAATTTACATACATCAAGGTTCACTTTTTGTGCCATTTTACCATATAAAAAAATCCCTGTGCTTCTCTATTTAGTTTATCCTTCCCTCCCCCATAATCCTAGGCAGTCACTGATCTTTATACTATTTCTATACCTTTGTCTTTTTGGAATGTCATATAAATGTGATAATATAGTTTGTAGCCTTTTAAGACAAACTGTTTTCCCCCAACTTAACAGTATGCACTTAAGATTTATGCATGTCTTTTCTTAGCTTGATAGCTAATTGGATAGCTTGTTTCACTGCATCACTTTATCTCACTGTATGGATATACAGGGTTTGTTCATCCATCCACCCACTGAAGGGCATTTAATTGGCTTCCAGTTATTGGAAATTATGAATAAATTATGAATAATCTGCTATAAATGTGCAGATTTATATTATGCAGCTTTTTTTGTGGGCATGAGTTTTCAAATCAGTTGAGTAAAGACTTAGGAGCATGATTGCTGAGTTGTATCATGAAGCTACATTTAGCTTTGTAAAAATTTGCAAAACTGTCTTCCACAGTGGTTGTACGATTTTGTGAAACTTGATTTAAAAATATGCTTAACTTTTGTCATTTATAGTGTGGGAATCTATGTTTTGTCATCACCTGAGATCAAGTCATAAGGAATAAGTTGTTTAGACTAAAAGATGAGATTTTAGAATTAAAGAGAAGCATGATCCAATAATTAGCTTATCCTTCTTGGCTATGAATCTTGGTTATGTCAGTAACATTAATGTTATAAATGGGACGTTTGCTATAATTTACCTAAGACCTCCATGTTAGGTAGAATGATCAACTTAAAGGATCACAGTCTCATACATTAATTTTCATATACAGACAGGAATATTAATGTTAATGTTATTATTTTGAACTTTTCCACAAAATGTTCAAAACCTTTCTGAAATAAATGGCCTAAATGTGAAAAGATTTTAAAAATATTTTTTCTCAATTATATTATTTAGCTTGGGCTGCTATAACAAAATACCATAGAGTAGCTGGCTTAAACAACACGCACAGTTCTAGAGGCTGGGAAGTTCAAGACCAAGGTACCAGCTAATTCAGTTCCTGGTGAGGGCTCTCTTCTTGGCTTACAGATGGCCTCCTTTTTGCTGTGTCCTCACATGGAAGAGAGAGAGAGTGTCTGGTGTCTCTCTTCTTTCAAGGAACCAGCCCTGTTGGATTAGAGCCCCACCCTTATAACCTCATTTAATCTGATTGATCCTTATCTGGTAGTCTGGACCAAAGACAGTCCATTCTGCTTATAAGATATTCAGAAATGCAAGTGACCAGTGAAGAGCTGCCTCACATCAGCTTTCTCCCTGGTCTTCAGCAGACTTTCATTCAGTTACATGAATGTAACCTCTAAAGCAACCTCTTGTTATGTCAGACTTAAACATCTGCTTATGTCACTGCCATGTTCAGAAGTATCCAAGGTTCTCTGGGGTTTCTTAGTTTGTTGAGAATGACAACTCTTTTATGGCATTAATCACATTTTACCTTCGTTTTACATGACTTTTCCCTTGTTATATTGTAAACTTCTTGGGGGAGGAGACCATATTTAAAAAATATTTTAATGTTTAGTATAGTAGGTGTCTCATTAAATATTGAATTGATGTTTTTAGTCTTCCTTAAGAAATTAGATGTACACTTTTTAGGTTTTAGAAATGTGACTTCTGAATCATATTTCCTAATATGTCATTTTATTAGAAGGTAGGTTCCTAGGAATTATCAGAGTTAAAATATCAATTATTCATATGTATACATACATATATGTATCTTATATCAAGGATGTAAAAGTTCAGTGCCCTACTTACAAAGATCTCCCAAGTTCACATATAGACCCTTCTTTCTAGATGCTTACACCTTGGATGAGTGTCATATACACAAGCAAAGAAAGCTAAAAATATAGACAGGTTAACATAGGTTTGAAATTAATCATCAGGGGACTGAGACACTAGGAATGGTGAGCCTGGTGGAAGCTCTGTGGCCTGAACTCACAGGTTTGACTTTGGGGGGGGGGGGCTTGGAAGATAACTATGGTTACATAATAGTGAAAAAAGGGAAAGGCTTTCTAAGTGAGAGCCTCACCTGAGAAGAGACTGGGGGCAGAAAGTCTTAACTCTGCTGGGTGATGGATACACTCTGTTGATTACTGTTGTGGAAGCTTGGTACAGACTACCTTTACAAGGATCTTGGTACAACAACTAGCCTTGAAATACAGAGTGTTCTCCATTTGGAGAAAAAGGCAGGGATACTCACTGTCCCCTATAATAGATATGAGTTCCCTATGCTCTGAATACCTCTTCTGACATGGCTCAGTGCAAGTGCAAGTGTTGCCTGACCCGTTTGAGTTGCCCAGTAGAAACTGAAGCTCTGGGATCTGGCTGTAGACAGGCTAATGCTCAGACTGCTTGTTGAGCCATGAGTAGCAAGTCCTTTGTGTCTAACCCCAGAGTCTTGTGCCTGTGTTTTCTGACAGCCTCCATGAAGGGTGGGTAGGCATGCTTTGATGTCATTCAGAGGTTACCATCAGCAGATTTTGCAAAGAGAAGCCTCCTGTTTCTACAGTTTATGTCCAAGAAGGAAACAGATGGCACCTCAAGTGGGGAATTTGAGGAGAATTTATTACAAGAAATATTTACAAGGAAGAATTCAGAGCTTGAAGGCATCACTGTTCTTGAACCAAACAGAAGGGGAGGAATAAATTTAGGGGACTTGGAGAAAAAGGCAGAGTAGAGCTGGCCAATGGTGCTTTTCCTTGCCAAACTTTCCAACGTGGCTGGGACCTGACTTCCAGTGTACATACTATGCAAACATGAGTTTATATGGACACATAAACACATACGTGTTTGCATATACATGTGTGTATACGTACATTTTGCATATATATTCCTTTCAAAAGATTAAAAACGATAGCATTCTGTATACACTATTCTGCAGCATCTTATTTGTTCATTCTTTTTAACTTCACAAGAAAACTTAAAGGACAGTCCCCATTAGAATTCTATAACTCTTCTGCTCTTAAATGTTGTTTTGCATTCTATTATGTGATAGCTCACTATTTACTTTGCCTGCTATGTGTTGGTGGACATGTTTTTCAAGATTTTGGTAGCCTGTTATAGATGCCTTTGGGACATGTACATGTGTCTAGAATGCAGTCTTATGAGTTGAAGTGCTGGGTAAGCGCTCTCAGTTATTAATAATTTGCTGGGTGTTGCCAAATTGCTCTCTCAATAAGTTATACTAATTTACCTCATCCCACAAGTATGAGGATGCTTTTACTGTAAACCTTTACCAATTCTGTATGCTTTTTATCTTTGCCAATTTAATGTATAAAAAATGGTATCTCCTTGCTTAACCTAATCTCTTAAGTTAAGCACTGCTTTGGGGAAGTTTATTTCCTGTTGTACATGTATTGTCTGAGCACAGACATCATGAAGACTTTTCTGTGAGCTGTGTCCCCTGTTCCTGATGCATGCCAGGAGAGTCCTGCTGTATATGAGTCTCCTAGCTACAGTGCTCACAGATTTCACTATGGGCTGAGGCATTTGAGCAAGTTGAAAGAGTTTTCCCCCATTCATTTAGTTAAAATTATCTACTCAAATATTTCAGTATTTTTTCTGTGATATTTTACTTGGATTGCTGGCTGGAGGTCAGTCTTTCCTATCTCTCCCTGCCATGTCAGTGATCAGAAGGCACAAGAAAAGCCCTGCTCCAGGTGGGCATCTTGGACACTTCCTTTGATGGCCACAACACTTTCCTTATTTATCCGTGGGGAAAATCCACACTTTTTAAAAAGCTTATTTATTTTGAGAGAGAGAGAGAGAGAGAGAGAGAGAGAGAATGCGTGAGGGTAGGGGAGGAGTAGAAAGAGAAGAGAGAGTATCCCAAGCTGGCTCAGTGCTGCAGGGCTTGATCCCAAGAGCCCTGATATCATGACCTGAACCAAAATCCAGAGTCAGTTGCTTAACTGACTGAGCCACACAGCTGCTTCCACATTTTTGTTTTAATACGAACACATCTGTACTTAATATAATAACATAATGATCTTAAAGATGGATTGAACCAAACTTAACTAATGTTTTAAAAGTAATAATATCTGTTTTAGTGTTTCAGCTTTTCCTTGTCCTATTGGCAATGGATAATTGTCAACATTTTACTAATTGTGTTACTATACTAAATATGTCAAATATTCTACATCAGCTTCTTCTGTCTTTTGTCAATAGGTATTATTATATGTCTTAGACATTTCTTAATCATTCTTTATTGCTATACATTTATATATTATATTCTGCAGTCTTATTCACTGTTTTTCATGCTTATTTAATATCCCATTCTTCTCCACTGGTAAGATCTTTCTTACGTCCTTTTTGCTTAAAAATTTTTTTTTTGTCTTTTCAAAGTAAACTGCTTTTCTCCTATGTTCATCTTTTATCTATAGATTTTAAAAGATGCAAATACTGTTGTTTCCTCACCTCTGGTTTAAGAGGTTTCTTCATCATTTTTTATCAGGGCTTTCTGAAGACACCCAGGATTTGTTATTTCCAGACTTTTGAGCATGAAATATGTGTGAAAAGTCTCTTTCTTCTACATCATGAAGTTCAGTGTACTATTATGCACCACTATAATTGTAAATCTTACTGATCTGATAGTTAGATCCTCCTAGTGGAAAAGCTTTGAATGAAAATGAAATGGTTCCCTTTAATGAGCTCAACTATCTTGCATATCTGATGATTTCTGTTATTTTATTTCCATACTTAAAATATAGATTTGTTGGGACCTGGAAGACTAAGGACATTTTCTCCAATTTCTATGTCACTTGAGCCTGACTGAAGCACTTTCTCTCCTTTGTTTGTGCATGTAAGTGTTTGTGTAGAGGCTGTGGGAAGGCAGGTAAAGAAGCCAATGGGAGTGGGTTGACCCCTGCTGAACACTGAAGGTGCAATGAGGGATCAGGGGAGGAGAGAGGCCCTTTCCATTTGGCTGAGACCCTGGAAAAGTGCTGGCCCCACACTTTTTGCGGGGGAGAGCTGGGCAGACTCTGTCCTCTGCTATCACATTCCTGATGCAATGCCAGTCCCTTCTCTTTGTTCCCACGTTCTGAGAAACATTTGTGTTCTCAGCAGTGCCCCCTGCTGACCCCTCAGAGCCTATTTGTTCATATACATGTTATGTTTGGGGCCAGACCACTGGCTTGGAGAACCCTGACTGGGACTGGGTAAGGAGCCTCTGAGCATCTGTAGTGAGCATGTGAGGAAAAGGTGTTTTGGAGAGAAGTAGTTTTATGATAAGAAGCAGTTGAAGAAGGGATGGGGTGACTACGAGGCATGTATTAATGAGGGTCTTAGCAAAGTAAATGCAGACAGGGATGGCCTTGCGTGTTTTACCTCTAGTTAACTAGACAATTACAGTTATAAAGTCACAGTAGGAGAGACAGATTATTTTTCTTTTTCATTTCAAGGCAATAAACATTATCAGTATTTTAATTTTTTCTTATCTCTATCTTCTGCCTATGGATATGTTACTATACGTTTTTTAATTTTATTTTTTAATATAATTTATGTCAAATAGGGTAACATACAATGTGTGAAGTGTGCTCTTAGTTTTTGGGGTAGAATCCCATGGTTCATCCCTTACATACACACCCAGTGCTCATCCCAACAAGTATTCTCCTCAGTGCCCATCAGCCATTTTCCCCTCTCCCCCACCCCTCCATCAACCCTCAGATTGTTCTCTGTATTTAAGAGTCTCTTATGATTTTCCTCCCTTCTCTCTGTTTGTAACCATTTTTTCCCCTTCCCTTCCCCCATGGTCTTCTGTTCAGTTTCTCAAGATCCACATATGAGTGAAAACATATGCTATCTGTCTTTCTCTGACTGGCTTATTTCAGTCAGCATAATACCTTCCAGTTCTATCCACGTTGCTGCAAAAGGCAGGTTTTCATTCTTTCTCATTGCCAGTAGTATTCCATTGTATATATAAACCGATCTTCTTCACCCATTCATCAGTTGGTGAATATTTAGGCTCTTTCCATAATTTGGCTATTGTTGAAAGTGCTGCGATAAACATTGGGGTACATGTGCTCCTATGAATCACCATTGGTGTATCTTTTGGACAAATTCCTGGTAGTGCTATTGCTGTGTCATAGGGTAGCTATGTTTTTAATTTTTTGAGGAACTTCCACACTGTTTTCCAGAGGGGCTACACCAGCTTGCATTCCCACCAACAATGCAAGAGTGTTCCCTTCTCTCCACATCCTCTCCATCATCTGTTGTTTCCTGAGTTGTTCATTTTAGCCACTCTGACCAGTGTGACGTAGGATTTCAGTGTGGTTTTGATTTGTATTTCCCTGATGAAGAGTGACGTTGAGCATCTTTTCATGTGTCTGTTGCCCATCTGGATGTCTTCTTTGGAAAAGTGTCTATTCATGTCTTCTGCCCATTTCTTCACTGGATTATTTTTTTTTTCTGGTATTGAATTTGGTGAGTTCTTTGTAGATTTTGGATACTAGCCCTTTATCCGAGATATCATTTGCAAATATCTTCTTCCATTCTGTTGGTTGCCTTTTAGTTTTGTTGATTGTTTCCTTTTCAGTGCAGAAGCTTTTTATCTTCATGAGGTCCTAATAGTTCATTTTTGCTTTTAATTTCCTTGCCTTTGGAGATGTGCCAAGTAAGAAATTGCTGTGGCTGAGGTCAAAGAGGTTGTTGCCTGCTTACTCCTGTAGGGTTTTGATGGTTTCCTGTCTCACATTCAGGCCTTTCATCCATTTTGAGTTTATTTTTGGGTATGGGGTAAGAAAGTGGTCTAGTTTCATTCTTCTGCATGTTGTTGTCCAGTTCTCCCAGCACAATTTGCTAAAGAGACTGTCTTTTTTCCATTGGATGCTCTTTCCTGTTTTGTCAAATATTAGTTGGCCATACATTTGTGGGTCCAATTCTGGTGTTGCTATTCTATTCTATTGGTCTATGTATGTGTGTTTGACCCAATACCATACTGTCTTGATGATTACAGCTTTGTAGTAGAGGTTAAACTCTGAGATTGTGATGCCTCCTGCTTTGGTTTTCTTTTTCAATATTACTTTGGCTATTTGGGGTCTTTTGTGGTTCCATACACATTTTAGGATTGTTTGTTCCAGCTTTGAGAAGAATGCTGGTGCAATTTTGATTGGGATTGCATTTAATGTGTAGATTGCTTTGGATAGTATTGTCATTTTAACAATATTTATTCTTCTAATACGTGAGCATGGAATGTTTTTCCATTTCTTTGTGTCTCCTTCAATTTTGTTCATAAGCTTTCTATAGTTTTCATCATAGCGGTCTTTTACATCTTTGGTTAGGTTTATTCCTAGGTATTTTATGCTTCTTGGTGCAATTGTGAATGGGATCAGTTTCTTTTTCTTTCTCTTTCCGTTCCTTCATTATTGGTGTATAAAAATGCAACTGATTTCAGTAAATTGATTTTGTGCCCTGCAACTTTGCTGAATTCATGTATCATCAGTCCCAGGAGTCTTTTGGTAGAGTCTTTTGTGTTTTCCATGTTGAGTATTGTGTCATCTGTGAAAAGTGAAAGTTTGACTTCTTTGCCATTTTTGGTGACTTTATTTTGTTTTGTTGTCTACTTGCTGATGCTAGGACTTCCAACAGTATGTTAAAAGCAGTGGTGAGAGTGGACATCCCTGTCGTGTTCCTGATCTCGGGGGGACAACTCTCAGTTTTTCTCCATTGAGGAAGATATTAGCTGTGGGCTTTTCATAAATGGCTCTTATGATGTTTAGGTACGTTCCTTTGATCCCAACTTTCTTGAGGGTTTTTAATAAGAAAGTATGTTGTATTTTGTCAAATGCTTTTTCTGCATCTATTGACAGGATCATATGGTCCTTATCCTTTCTGTTATTAATGTGAAGTATCACATTGATTTGTGAATATTGCAGCCCAGGAATGAATCCACTTGATCATGATGAATAGCTCTTTGTAAAGGCTGTTGAATTCTATTTGCTGGTATCTTGTTGAGAATTTTTGTTTCCATGTTCATCAGGGATATTGGCCTGTAATTCTCCTTTTTTTGTAGGGTCTTGGTCTGGTTTGGGAATCAAGGTAATGCTGGCTTCATAGAATGAGTATGGAAGTTTTCCTTCCATTTCTATTTTTTGGAACAGCTTAAAAAGGATAGGTATTAACTCTGCTTTAGATGTCTGGTAGAATTTCCTTCGGAATCCATCTAGCCCAGTACTCTTATTTGTTGAGAGATTTTTGATAACTGATTCAATTTTTCACTAGCTATGGGTCTGTTTAAATTTTTGATTTCTTCCTGTTGGAATTTTGGTAGTGTGTGGGTGTCTAGGAGTTTGTTCATTTCTTCCAGTTATCATTTTTTTTGGAAAATAATTTTTCACAGTGTTCTCTGATAATTGCTTGTATTTCTGAGGCATTGGTTGTAATAAATCTATTTTCATTTGTGATTTTATCTATTTGGGTCCTCTCTTTTCTTTGAGAAGTCTGGCTAGGGGTTTATCAACTTTTTAAAAATTTTTTCAAAAAAACAACTCTTAGTTTCATTGATCTTTTGTACTGTTCTTTTTTTTTGAATTCTGTTTTGTTTCTTTCTGCTCTGATCTTTATTATTTCTCTTCTTCTGCTGGCCTTGGGGTTTCTTTGTTGTTCTGCTTCTAGTTCCTTTGTGTGTGCTGTTAGATTTTGTATTTGGGATTTTTCTTGTTTCTTGAGATAGGCCTGGATTGCAGTGTATTTTCCTCTTAGGACTGCCTTAGCTGCATCCCAAAGGGTTTGGACTGTTGTGTTTTCATTTTCACTTGTTTACATATAATTTTTAATGTCTTCTTTAATTGCCTGGCCAACCTATTCATTCTTTAGTAGGATATTCTTTAACCTCCATGCTTTTGGAGATTTTCTACACTTTTTCCTATGGTTGATTTCAAGTTTCATAACATTGTGTTCTGAACGTTTGCATGGTATGATCTGAATTATTTTGTATTTATTGAGGACTGTTTTGTGACCCAATATATGATCTATCTTGGAGAATGTTCCATGTGCACTTGAGAAGAATTTCTATTCTGCTGCTTTTGGATGAAAAGTTCTAAATATATCTGTCAAGTCTATCTGTTCCAGTGTATCATTCAGGACCATTGTTTGTTTGTTTTGTTGCTTATTATTATTTATTATTTATTGATTGGTTTTCTGTCTGGATGATCTGTCCATTGTTGTAAGTGGAGTATTAAAGTTCCTTGCAATTAACACATTCTTACCAATAAGATTGCTTAGGTTTGTGATTGTTTTTTATATTTGGGTTCTGTCAAATTGGGTGCATAAACATTTAGAATTGTTAGCTCTTCTTGATGGATAGACCCTGTAGTTATGATATAAAGCCCTTCTTCATTTCTTGTTAACAGCCTTAAGTTTAAAATCTAGTTTTTCTGATATAAGTATGGCTATTCCATCTTTCTTTTGACGTCCAGTAGCGTGATAGATGGTTTTCCATCCCCTCACTTTCAATCTGAAAGTGTCCTCAGGTTTGAAATGGGTCTGTTGTACACAGCCAATAGATGGGTCTTGTTTTTTTTATCCATTCAGATACCCTATGTGTTTTGACTGGAGCATTTAGTCCATTTACATTCAGTGTTATTATTTAAAAATATAGGTTTAGAGTCATTGTGTTATCTGTAGGTTTCATGCTTGTAGTGATGTCTCTTGTCCTGTGTGGTCTTTGCAATAGTCACAGTCCCCCCCACCCCCCAACCTTAGGATCTCTTGTAGGGCTAGTTTAGTGGTGATGAATTCCTTCAGTTTTTGTTTGTTTGGGAAAAACTTTATCTCTCCTTATATTCTGAATGACAGGCTTGTTGGATAAATAATTCTTGGCTGCATATTTTTCCTATTTATCACATTGAAAATTTCCTGCCACTCCTTCTGGCCTGCCAAGTTTCAGCAGATATGTCTGCTTCTACACTTATGTGTGTACCTTTGTAGATTAAGGCCTGTTTATCCCTAACTGCTTTCAGAATTCTCTTTATCCTTGTAGTTTGCCAGTTTCACTATGATATGTCATGCAGAAGATGGATTCATGTTACATCTGAAGGGTGTTCTCCTGGATTTCAATTTCTGTTTCCTTCTCAGATTGGGGAATTCTCAGCTATGATTTTTTTCAAGTACACCTTTTGTCCCCTGCCCTCCCTGCTTCCTCTGGAACTCCTTTGATATGGATATTATTCCGTTTCATTGAATCACTTAGTTCTCTAATTCTCCTGTCATGGTCCAGAAATTTTTTATCTTTCTTTTTCTCAGCTTCATCTTTTTCCATAATTTTATCTTATATTTCATTTATTCTTCCCTTTGCCTTTTCAATCCTCACTGTTACCACCTATAGTGTATTTTGCACCTCATTTACAGCATTTTTAAAATTCATCATGACCATTTTTTTTAGTTCTTGATCTCTGCAGCATAGAGTCTCTGCTCTCTTCTATGTTTTTTTCAAGCCCAGTGATTAATCTTATGACTCTTATTTTAAATTCTCTTTCAGTTTTATTGTTTAGATCTGATCAATTCTTTAGCTGTCATTTCTTCCTAGAATTTGTTTTTTGGATAATTCTTCTGTTTCATCATTTTGGCTAGTTTTCTGTTCCTTATGTGCTTGTTATGTGCTGTTCCTTATGTGCTTGTTATGTGTCCTTCACCTGGGAGCACTACTTTATTAAAGTGGGATCATACACTGTCCAGGGCCTGGATCTTCAGGAGGTGTTTTTTGGAGAGTGTTACTTGCTCTTTGTTTTTGTGACTGTTGCTTTAGCTCCCTACTCATAGTTATGTTTTGGATACTTCACCAGGTATGCTTAGTTTTGTTTGCTAAAGTAGCCCTGGAAAAGAAAACAAACAAACAAACAAACAAACAAAAACAGAAAAAAAAAAAACCCACCAGCTGCAGCAAACAATGGAATGATGTCATTTTTGATGGAAAGGCTTTATCTCTTGCAAAGAGAGATATGATATGGGGCAGGGAAAAAGAAAAGAAAAGAAAATTGACCAGGCATAGAAACTCTATGCCTTAATCCAAAGAGCCAGAGGGGGGAAAATAAAGAAGGAGATATAGAACAAGTATAAAGAGAATAGATTAAATATGTCTTCTTAAACAAACTGACAACCAGAATAACCAGACTAGAGGAGAAAAGAAATGAGAAAATTAAGAGAAAAAATATATATAATAAGACTCGTCTAAGATTTAAATCAGAAAATGAAAATTCACTGGGTACCTTGGAACTTGTGGCAGTGCTGGTCTGGGGGAGGCACTGTCTGGTTTATCAGCCTCAATACTGCTCCAGTAGATGTGCAGTTACCAGGTGCAGAGGGGTATGGTTTGGTGTAAGTGGGTCTGGGATCCGCAGTGGACCCACTGTCAGTTCCCTGAGGCCCCATCTTGGTGATGGGGAGAAAAATGGTGACACCCAGTCTCTCCTCCATGGACCAGTGTGCCAAACCACTCTGTTCAGGCTGCCCTCGCAGTGCCGTGGGTATGAATGAGGTGGCTTGTCCCACTCTGCTGACTCTCACACCTCCCTGGCTCTTGGCTGGGATTTATACCCCAATGTAGGAGAGACATATTCTATCATGGGGATGATGTATACCTAGAGAATTCTTTACATCATACATTTCTTCCTTCTTCTAAGCAAGAGAGGGTTTATGCTTTTGTTGCAATTGGAATTGGATCTTTTTTGGGGTTCTTTAGAAAGAGAAACCAACCTGAAAGTTTTATATCCAGACCTAGGAAATGAATAGTTACTTCACTAAAATGGCACTGCCATGGGAAAAAAATGCAATTTATCATACAGTTGTCTTTAATTAATGTTTTTTTAATGAAAGAGTTTTTAAAAAGTTTTATTCTTCTTCCTATCAGTACCAAAGCCTGTCATGAACTTCTTTCAAGCCAAAGTGCCACCACTCTGTCACATTATATGGTGATAAGTTTGAGAATGATGAGGGGAAAATAGGGCATATTCCTACCTTCACATTACATAATAGCTGGAATTCTCCTCTCT
This sequence comes from Panthera pardus, assembly GCF_024362965.1. NCBI lineage: Eukaryota > Metazoa > Chordata > Mammalia > Carnivora > Felidae > Panthera > Panthera pardus. The sequence goes on along the minus strand of NW_026526810.1, from coordinate 20,055,600 downwards.
TTGCTGGGAACTCAACAGGGGAAAATATTTTCTCTCAAGAATTTTTCTTTGGGAAAACCCTTATAATTTTATAATTGAATAGTAACTGAATACTTAAAGTCTATATTATATTATTGTACATGTGGTTGGTAAAATGAATTTGGGTGTTTCTATGGGCAGAAGGTTGTAATGGATTTTGATAAATGAAGACTTTCATCCAAGAATTCACATGATTTATGGTGGGTCTTCACTCCAATAACTATCTCATAGTTGAGTCATCAACTTCATTATACATGCAATATCAGTTAATAAAAATGCTCAACTTTTTGTGAAAATTATTTTTGGAATTATTTATGGAATGACAAAATCCAACTTTGAGATCATTTTTTAAAAATGTTTGTTTCCCTGATGAGGAGCGACGTTGAGCATATTTTCATGTGCCTGTTGGCCATCTGGATGTCTTCTTTAGAGAAGTGTCTATTCGTGTTTTCTGCCCATTTCTTCACTGGATTATTTGTTGGAATGCAAATTGGTGCAGCCACTCTGGAAAACAGTGTGGAGGTTCCTCAAAAAATTAAAAATAGACCTACCCTATGACCCAGCAATAGCACTGCTAGGAATTTAGTCAAGGGATATAGGAGTACTGATGCATAGGGGCACTTGTACCCCAATGTTTATAGCAGCACTCTCAACAATAGCCAAATTATGGAAAGAGCCTAAATGTCCATCAACTGATGAATGGATAAAGAAATTGTGGTTTATATACACAATGGAGTACTACGTGGCAATGAGAAAGAATGAAATATGGCCTTTTGTAGCAACATGGATGGAACTGGAGAGTGTGATGCTAAGTGAAATAAGCCATACAGAGAAAGACAGATACCATATGGTTTCACTCATATGTGAATCCTGAGAACTTAACAGAAACCCATGGGGGAGGGGAAGGAAAAAAAAAAAGAGAGGTTAGAGTGGAAGAGAGCCAAAGCATAAGAGACTGTTAAAAACTGAGAACAAACTGAGGGTTGATGGGGGGTGGGAGGGAGGAGAGGGTGGGTGATGGGTATTGAGGAGGGCACCTTTTGGGATGAGCACTGGGTGTTGTATGGAAACCAATTTGACAATAAACTTCATATATTGAAAAAAAATTAAAAAATATTTGTTTATTTTTGAGAGAGAGACAGAGAATGGACAGAAGAGAGATAGAGAGAGACACAAAGAACCTGAAGGAGGCTCTAGGCTTCAAGCTGTCAGCACAGAGCTTGAACTCACAAACCATGAGATCATGACCTGAGCCAAAGTCTGATGCTTAACTGACTGAGCCACTCAGGTGACCCAAGATCATTTTTATAAAGTGGTTTGAAGTAAAAATGAAGCAATCCTTGACCTGTTTAATGATTGTCCAGCCCTTTGGCCACAAGGTCAGTAGAGCAGCAAGGGGATTACATCTGCTGAGGCCTCCTGCACCTTGTTTGGGGCTTGGCATTTGGTGCCTTTTCTTATTTGGTCACTATGTCTGTCACCTAAATGGCCAGGTCTTATTAGCTTCATTTTATAGGTGAGGTAACCAACATGGTTCTTGTGACTTGGTCATAATGACAAAGCTACATCATCCTCTTGCTTAAGTGACATGGGTGCTGTCCACCCCAGACACAAAGTCATATTTCCCTATATCCAGAGAAAAGATGAGCTTTCATCACAGTATATATAAGACCCTGAAACAACACTAAGCCATTTTCTTCTCTTGATTGACTTATAAATTAAAAAAAATCAATATATCTGAGTTTCCTAAACTCCAAAAATTGATAACTGTTTGAACTATAATAGTTCTATTGGAATGGGGAGCAACAAGGAGAGGGGGGAAAATGTTATTCTTCTCAAAGTGAGTGAAACACTTCAGAACAGTGAGATTCAGCATTATCCAAAATAGAAGTTATAAGAAATTGAAGAAATATCAGAAATTGGAGGATATGAGTAAAGGCCTGCATGGGCAAGAGTAGGTTCATGTTGAGGCAGAAATAGAGCAAAAAGGATGGAGCTGTGAGGTTGGGGGTCCCAGAGGAGGTTGGAGAAAGCAAATGGCATGGAAGACACCTGGTTTTTCCCTCAGAGGTTACAGTGAGAACTAGTTGGAGAGACAAGAGCACTGAGGTGAAGGGGATCCATTCAGTCCAGGAGAGTGAAGATCTAGAAGATACTGAGGCAGGAGCAGGACATCCATTATCCTGGGACATGACAGATGCATAGGACATTCTGGGTTTGGAATAACACTCCGTGTGAATTTCTCACCTATGACTTCCCACCAATCCCACCTCCAGTTTTCTATCTGACTCCAGACCCAATTTTCTAAGGCCCATCCTCCTTGATGCGCTGTTTACCAGAATACACACCTTATGCCCTCTCCTCCCTTCAGGCACGTCCTCCCCGTTTCTGTCAATCTGGTATATTTTCCTAAATATTCAGGCCAAAAACCTGAGTCATATAATGTCAGTGCTGTACTGAAATGTACATATTATTCCCCAACCCTCCCTCAGGAATATGCATTGTTTCCCAATTTCTTGTGTCTTCCAACTCCTAAGAATGTCCACTTGGTGTTTAGTTATACAGTTGGACAATCCTTCTTCATGAGTAAGTGGATTCTGCCTATGGTGGTCTTCTTCCCCTCTCTCTACCCCATTAGTCCTAGCACAATATTCTCAGCCCAAAAATTAGGTGGTTTTAACTTCTTCCCCTGATCAGTGTCTTGGTCAGTTCAGACGACTATAACAAAGTACCATAGACTGGGTGGCTTATGAAAAACAGACATTTATTTCTCATGCTTCTGGAGACTGGAAGTCTGAGATTAGGGTGCCAACATGGTCAGGTTCTCTTTCAAGTCTCAGCCTACTGACTTCTCAATGTGTCCTCACATGGTGGAGAGAGAGCAAGAGAATACTCTGGGGTCTCCTTTATAAGGGCACTAATCTCATCCATTAAGTCCTCTACCTTTGTGACCTAATCACATCCCAAATACCTTCACATTGGCGGTTATGACTTAATGTATGAATTTGGGGAGACACAAACAATTAGCTGATAGCATATCGCCAGTTCTCACAAAGCTTTCCCTTCTCCACCTAAAATCCTTTGGTGATAGTCACATCCTTGCCCATTCTATCTGAGCCAGTGTGAGTTCTTCCATTTCTTCTATAAAGTGTGGGCTTGCCAGAGAAGAAAGGAACCATTTTCTCCCTTGTTTTATACTATATCCCTCTATTTGTGAAGCCTGATTCTGCATTAACCCCCGTGTGGAGTGAGGAGAAAGGAATATTTACTGGAGCAAAAGACTGGGTGATTGAATTCCATTCCCTTTGCCTTGTGTATCCACTGTTTTCACAGTGTCTTCACAGCAGAGAGCAGACAGGCATGAAGCAATTACCTAAGTTAGTTAAGAAAAACAATTGCTTTTGCTTTCTTATTACCTCCATCATCAGAGGAGCCTCCTTCATCTCATCCCCAGATAGCTCACACTTTTCTTTATTGGGAAGACAAGGTCTAAATCTACTCTTTTGACTGAGGGGTACTATGGATTGGAGACTTATTGAAATCAGTGGCAGGGCTGTGGATTTATTGCTTGGTCTTTCTCATTTTCCTGAAGAAAATGGACTTTAACAATAATCTTCTCTCATATAAAAAAATAAATTCTCAGGAAAGAAAATCACTCATGGCGTCCAACTTACTGAAGTACTCTAGAGCAGAGTTTTTCAAATGTTCCTTTAATATGATTACATAAACTGGGTGTTAGGACATGAAGCAAGTTTCTCTTTGTACTGGGAAGTATTTGCTGTCCACAGGAGGCTGGTCTGTGAGTTCCCTGAGGGAAGGGCTCTGTTTTCTTATTCCTCACTGCATGTGCATTGACAGCATTTATCACTGCATGAATTCATATGTATGCTTGCACATATATGTACAAGTACGTGCATAGTCATCTACCTTTCCAAGTAGTGACAAGTGACATTGAGAAAAATAAGTTACAAAATGAGGTGCTTGAAAGTACAAGGTGAAGGTTGAGGTGGGGCTTCTTTTGAGGAATGGGTCAGCAAAGACTCTCTGAGATGCGCTTTGCTCTGAGAGATATAAGGGTAAGTCATAAGACAGTGGGGAGCAGGAACTTGGTGAAGGAGCCCTCAGTGGAAAAACCCTGAATCATAGATGGCTGGGGGTCACCTCAGGCAAGACATAGCCTTAAAGACCCTGTCAGGAACTTAGATGTCATTTCTGTGTTACATGAAACCATCAGAAGGGTGTAGGCAGGGTGTGGTATGATTAGATTTTCATTTGCTAGTATCAGTTTGGCTGCTGTAGATGACAGAGTGGCAGCCAGAGCCAGTTAGGGTGATTCCAGTTGTCTAGAGGGGTGCTGGTGGTTTGGACTGGGGAAGGCATGGGCTGGGCATGACGTGGGACATACATTCCTGGTAGGGCTGAGGGGATTTGTATATGTGTCAGATGTGGGGTTTGAGGCCTGGATGACTATCAGGGATGATTTTCAGGTATAGCTGGGGCCATTATGGATGAGGGCAGGAACATAGATGGAAGCACAGTGTGAAGAGGCTGGTGAAACAGACAGTCAGGCTTGGCGACACACACCTTGTTTGCTACCTACCAGCTTTTATTAAGCTTGCCAGAAGTCTGCTCCAAAGTATGGGCCACCACTGGAGTGAAAACTTTTTTTTTTGTAGCAAACACCCTATTTCCTATGGGAAAGAGATAAGGAGAGTTGGCAAGAATCTGGCCTCTTAACCACCCCCAGACTTTCCAAACTGCCAGGGTAAATCCTGTCTTGACCCTTCTCCAACAGGGTATGGCCCAAGGAAGCGGATCCATTCACATTTGACTCCCTGATTTCTCTTCAAACTTGGCCTACTTGCCTCAGACTACTTTATCCTTCTGGGTGGGAAAACCAGGTTTTATGACTTGTGCACACTTTACACATCTGTGAATCATTATATAAGTGTCATGTTCTTTCAATCTCCTAAGCTTTGGAAACTTCAAACAAGGCACAAAATGAAACCAAAGTCTTTTGTCTGTTAGAAATTGTAGCCCTTTTTTTTGGTGGAAGTCTAGGATTTTATAAAACTTCAATTTGGAGACAAAAACTGGAAATGAGCCCTTTGCTCTCAGTTCTCAGCTGTATCTTCCCCACCCCAAGGAAGGCCAACAGGAGATCAGGATGTCAAAAAGCCTGCCAGCTATGTGAGCAGTCAGAACACCACCATGCCACTTTAGCCAGACAGCACATAAAACTGGGCATCTTATTAAGCGTGTTTCTTTTTTTTAAACCGTTTTCTCACTGTCTCAGAAAACTTCCATTGTAATTTCCCTTTGAGGATGAGGCTCTGCCATTCAGCCTAAGATGCAGGCATGGAGAGATGATGCTGGAGGCTCTGGAACCCCTCTGACTTCCTGGTCCTCTGGGACCTCCATCTCACTTGCCTCTGGTGAACCATTGCATCTGGCCACCCAAAAATGTCTTTGGGCTGCTTCTCTGTTGCTCTCTGCTGGGTCATCTGTGCACTCCTGTGGTTTCTGTTCCATCTGGATGTTGGAGACAGGAATCCCCTCTAACCAGATAGTCACCAGGAAACTTCCTACTTATTCCACACCTCCACGTGGATGACCTGGGCTCTGCTCCCAGTCTGGTCCAGAGCATCTGCTGAGCAGCCCACTCCAGCCCAGTTCTGCCATTCAGAGGAAGATCCCCGGACCCTGGTGTCATCCTTCTTTCTCTCCTTTCTCATGTGCAATCAATGGACAAATCCTGGGCAGGGCAGCTCCCTGGACATGCTGCCGGTGTCATCCACATCTCAGATCTCCCAGGGCTCTGATCAAGGTTCAGTGCTCTGCTCTTAGCTATCTTGAAATTCTTAGTAATTTTTGAACCAGGGGCCCTGCATTTTCACTTTGTACTGGGATCCCACATGGTGTAGCCAACTGCCTACTGGTTCTGTCTGTGAAGTATCTAGAACACCCATCCACTTCTCTCATGTCTTCTTTATAGCTTCTCTGTTTTTACCTTACTGGTGGAAGTAATTGCTGGTCTATTCTTGCTTCCCTCTACTCACTGTATACACAATATTTTCAAAGTGACTTTGCATTGCATTAAGTGTCATGTCTAAGTAGGTAACCTGTCCTAGCCCTGTGTGGACACAGCCACTCCTCATGTACCTGTGCCCTGGTGCTGATACTTCCCAGGTGGAGCTCCTGCCCTCACCTTTCTCAGGCATCTCCTCAGCCCAGGCCCACCCTCCCCACTCTAAAATATCTGCTCTGCTAGCTCTTCTCAATCTAGACCACACTCCGAAGGTAGGGCTTCCTGACAGGTGCTTCTTCACTGCATTGATGGCAGGTGCAGTTAAATAACTAATTGTGCAGAGAGTTGTTTAATGTCTGTGTGTCTTGCTAGAATGCAAACTCAGTGAATTTTTGGGTCATAATTATGGTGGGAGGAGAGCCTAACACAGGGCTTTATATCCCCTGGATGCTAAGTAAATATTGATGGAAGGAAGGAAGGAAGGAAGGAAGAAGGAAGGAAAGGCGGAGAGGAAAGAGTGATTCGCTTTAGAAACTACTAGCTCTACATTGATGATTGGGGTGTTGGGCTCCAGGACGCTGGTGATTCCAAGGCCACTGGTGATTTTGTTGTCTTTCTCAGCCAAGGGAAGGAGGAGTGCAGCCCCCAGGGCCCCCATTTCTGGCCTCCTTCCTGGCATCTTCCCCAGGCATCTTCCCATCTTCCCTGGGCTTCAGTTTACTCACCTGATAAAGAAGAGGTTGAACCAGATGGTTTTTGAAGTCCTTTGTGGTGCTAGAATTTTATGATTCTATTTTTGTCAAGCCCCTCAGGAAATAAGACTGCAGTGTAAATAATAAAAATAAAAAAGAACATTCTATTTGAAAGTGCTGTAGGCAATTCCTTTTTTATATTCCCAAGAAATGATGCTATTTCCATCCACATGAAATTGGGCCATTCTGGCTTTCTGTTTCACAAAGTCAAACTGGGTGACTTTTTTCATTTAAGTTTCAAGAAGACAATTTAAGTACAAGGAGTCTGATATGGTTAATTTTTCATTCTTTGTGTGTAAATGTTGCTTAAGTGTAGTTTGGGGTTAAAATTCACAATCAGTGAGAAAAATATTAATGTTCAATTTTCTAAACTCTTTATGGTAGACAAAGATAGAGGGTGACAATTTACCATTCTTCGAACAATTTCTGGGTGAAAATTGTATCTGTGAGTTTGTTAGTGAATTTTTTTTAAAGACTGAATAAGGAAAACTTTTTTGTTGTTACTTTTAACATTTTGCTATATTCTGCTATAGTCTCTTTTTACTTTTTAAAAATATCTTTATTGAGGTATGGTTAATATACAATAAACTGCAAATGTTTACAGTATAAAATATAAGTTTTGACATATATATATGCCTGTGAAACTTCCCATAATCCAGTATAGTTAATATACTCATCATACTGCCCCCAGACACTTTCTCTTGCCCCTGCCTCCTCCTGTACCCAATGAACTGCTAATATGTTTTCTGTCACTAAAGATTAGTTTGCACTTTCTAGTTTTATTTTATTTTTAAAGTTTACTTATTTATTTTGAGAGACAGAGAGAACAAGTGGAGGGGGGGCAGAGAGAGAGAGGAAGAGAGAGAATCCCAAGCAGGCTCTGCACTGTCATCACAGAGCCTGATGCAGGGCTTGAACTTATGAACCATGAGATCATGACCTACACCAAAACCAAGAATCAGATGCTTAAGTGACTGAGCCACCCAGGCTTCTCTGCACTTTCTAGTTTTATATAAATGGAATTATCCAGTGAGTATTCTTAGCTTGTTTTGTTTCTTACCCCAAGCACATTTTTTTTAATGTTTATTTATTTATTTATTTATTTAATTTATTTATTTTAATATATGAAATTTACTGTCAAATTGTTTTCCATACAACACCCAGTGCTCATCCCAAAAGGTGCCCTCCTCAATACCCATCACCCACCCTCCCCTCCTTCCCACCCCCCATCAACCCTCAGTTTGTTCTCAGTTTTTAACAGTCTCTTATGCTTTGGCTCTCTCCCACTCTAACCTCTTTTTTTTTTCCTTCCCCTCCCTCATGGGTTTCTGTTACGTTTCTCAGGATTCACATAAGCGTGAAAACATATGGTATCTGTATTTCTCTGTATGGCTTATTTCACTTAGCATCACACTCTCCAGTTCCATCCACGTTGCTACAAAAGGCCATATTTCATTTTTTCTCATTGCCACATAGTATTCCATTGTGTATATAAACCACAATTTCTTTATCCATTCATCAGTTGATGGACATTTAGGCTCTTTCCATAATTTGGCTATTGTTGAGAGTGCTGCTATAAACATTGGGGTACAAGTGTCCCTCTGCATCAGTACTCCTGTATCCCTTGGATAAATTCCTAGCAGTGCTATTGCTGGGTCATAGGGTAGGTCTATTTTTAATTTTCTGAGGAACCTCCACACTGTTTTCCAGAGTGGCTGCACCACTTTGCATTGCCACCAACAGTGCAAGAGGGTTCCGGTTTCTCCACATCCTCTCCAGCATCTATAGTCTCCTGATTTGTTCATTTTGGCCACTCTGACTGGCATGAGGTGATATCTGAGTGTGGTTTTGATTTGTATTTCCCTGATAAGGAGCAACGTTGAGCAACTTTTCATGTGCCTGTCGGCCATCCGGATGTCTTCTTTAGAGAAGTGTCTATTCATGTTTTCTGCCCATTTCTTCACTGGGTTATTTGTTCTTCGGGTGTGGAGTTTGGTGAGCTCTTTATAGATTTTGGATACTAGCCCTTTGTCCGATATGTCATTTGCAAATATCTTTTCCCATTCCGTTGGTTGCCTTTAGTTTTGTTTGTTGTTTCCTTTGCTGTGCAGAAGCTTTTTATCTTCATAAGGTCCCAGTAATTCACTTTTGCTTTTAATTCCCTTGCCTTTGGGGATGTGTCGAGTAAGAGATTGCTACAGCTGAGTTCAGAGAGGTCTTTTCCTGCTTTCTCCTCTAAGGTTTATATGGTTTCCTGTCTCACATTCAGGTCCTTTATCCATTTTGAGTTTATTTTTGTGAGTGGTGTGAGAAAGTGGTCTAGTTTCAACCTTCTGCATGTTGCTGTCCAGTTCTCTCAGCACCATTTGTTAAAGAGACTGTCTTTTTTTCCATTGGATGTTCTTTCCTGCTTTGTCAAAGATGAGTTGGCCATACGTTTGTGGGTCTAGTTCTGGGGTTTCTATTCTATTCCATTGGTCTATGTGTCTGTTTTTATGCCAATACCATGCTGTCTTGATGATGACAGCTTTGTAGTAGAGGCTAAAGTCTTGGATTGTGATGCCTCCTGCTTTGGTCTTCTTCTTCAAAATTACTTTGGCTATTCGGAGCCTTTTGTGGTTCCATATGAATTTTAGGATTGCTTGTTCTAGTTTCGAGAAGAATGCTGGTGCAATTTTGATTGGGATTGCATTGAATGTGTAGATAGCTTTGGGTAGTATTGACATTTTGACAATATTTATTCTTCCAATCCATGAGCACGGAATGTTTTTCCATTTCTTTATGTCTTCTTCAATTACCTTCATAAGCTTTCTATAGTTTTCAGCATACAGATCTTTTACATCTTTGGTTAGATTTATTCCTAGGTATTTTATGCTTCTTGGTGCAATTGTGAATGGGATCAGTTTCTTTATTTGTCTTTCTGTTGCTTCATTATGAGTGTATAAGAATGCAACTGATTTCTGTACATTGATTTTGTATCCTGCAACTTTGCTGAATTCATGTGTCAGTTCTAGCAGACTTTTGGTGGAGTCTATCGGATTTTCCATGTATAATATCATGTCATCTGCAAAAAGCGAAAGCTTGACTTCATCTTTGCCAATTTTGATGACTCTGATTTCCTTTTGTTGTCTGATTGCTGAAGCTAGAACTTCCAGCACTATGTTAAACAACAGCGGTGAGAGTGGGCATCCCTGTCGTGTTCCTGATCTCAGGGAAAAAGCTCTCAGTTTTTCCCCATTGAGGATGATGTTAGCTGTGGGCTTTTCATAAATGGCTTTTATGATCTTTAAGTATGTTCCTTCTATCCCGACTTTCTCAAGAGTTTTTATTAAGAAAGGGTGCTGGATTTTGTCAAAGGCCTTTTCTGCATCGATTGACAGGATCATATGGTTCTTCTCTTTTTTTTTGTTAATGTGATGTATCACGTTGATTGATTTGCGAATGTTGAACCAGCCCTGCATCCCAGGAATGATTCCCACTTGATCATGGTGAATAATTCTTTTTATATGCTGTTGAATTCGATTTGCTAGTATATTATTGAGAATTTTTGCATCCATATTCATCAGGGATATTGGCCTGTAGTTCTCTTTTTTTACTGGGTCTCTGTCTGGTTTAGGAATCAAAGTAATACTGGCTTCATAGAATGAGTCTGGAAGTTTTCCTTCCCTTTCTATTTCTTGGAATAGTTTGAGAAGGATAGGTATTATCTCTGCTTTAAACGTCTGGTAGAACTCCCCTGGGAAGCCATCTGGTCCTGGACTCTTATTTGTTGGGAGATTTTTGATAACCGATTCAATTTCTTCGCTGGTTATGGGTCTGTTCAAGCTTTCTATTTCCTCCTGATTGAGTTTTGGAAGAGTGTGGGTGTTTAGGAATTTGTCCATTTCTTCCAGGTTGTCCAATTTGTTGGCATATAATTTTTCATAGTATTCCCTGATAATTGTTTGTATCTCTGAGGGATTGGTTGTAATAGTTCCATTTTCATTCATGATTTTATCTATTTGGGTCATCTCCCTTTTCTTTTTGAGAAGCCTGGCTAGAGGTTTGTCAATTTTGTTTATTTTTTCAAAAAACCAACTCTTGGTTTTGTTAATCTGCTCTACCGTTTTTTTAGATTCTATATTGTTTATTTCTGCTCTGATCTTTATTATTTCTCTTCTTCTGCTGGGTTTAGGCTGCCTTTGCTGTTCTGCTTCTATTTCCTTTAGGTGTGCTGTTAGATTTTGTATTTGGGATTTTTCTTGTTTCTTGAGATAGGCCTGGATTGCAATGTATTTTCCTCTCAGGACTGCCTTCGCTGCATCCCAAAGCGTTTGGATTGTTGTATTTTCATTTTTGTTTGTTTCCATATATTTTTTAATTTCTTCTCTAATTGCCTGGTTGACCCACTCATTCTTTAGTAGGGTGTTCTTTAACCTCCATGCTTTTGGAGGTTTTCCAGACTTTTTCCTGTGGTTGATTTCAAGCTTCCTAGCATTGTGGTCTGAAAGTATGCATGGTATAATTTCAATTCTTGTAAACTTATGAAGGGCTGTTTTGTGACCCAGTATATGATCTATCTTGGAGAATGTTCCATGTGCACTCGAGAAGAAAGTATATTCTGTTGCTTTGGGATGCAGAGTTCTAAATATATCTGTCAAGTCCATCTGATCCAATGTAGCATTCAGGGCCCTTGTTTCTTTATTGACTGTGTGTCTAGATGATCTATCCATTTCTGTAAGTGGGGTGTTAAAGTCCCCTGCAATTACCACATTCTTATCAATAAGGTTGCTTATGTTTATGAGTAGTTGTTTTATATATTTGGGGACTCTGGTATTCGGCGCATAGACATTTATAATTGTTAGCTCTTCCTGATGGATAGACCTGTAATTATTATATAATGCCCTTCTTCATCTCTTGTTACAGCCTTTAATTTAAAGTCTAGTTTGTCTGATATAAGTATGGCTACTCCAGCTTTCTTTTGGCTTCCAGTAGCATGATAAATAGTTCTCCATCCCCTCACTCTCAATCTAAAGGTGTCCTCAGATCTAAAATGAGTCTCTTGTAGACAGCAAATAGATGGGTCTTGTTTTTTTATCCATTCTGATACCCTATGTCTTTTGGTTGGTGCATTTAATCCATTTACATTCAGTGTTATTATAGAAAGATATGGCTTTAGAGTCATTGTGATGTCTGTATGTTTTATGCTTGTAGTGGTGTCTCTGGTACTTTGTCTCACAGGGTCCCCCTTAGGATCTCTTGTAGGGCTCGTTTAGTGGTGACAAATTCCTTCAGTTTTTGTTTGTTTGGGAAGACCTTTATCTCTCCTTCTATTCTAAATGACAGACTTGCTGGATAAACGATTCTTGGCTTCATATTTTTTCTGTTTAGCACACTGAAGATCTCGTGACAATCCTTTCTGTCCTGCCAAGTTTGAAAAGAGAGATCAGTCACGAGTCTTATAGGTCTCCCTTTATATGTGAGGGCACGTTTATCACTTGCTGCTTTCAGAATTTTCTCTTTATCCTTGTACTTTGCCAGTTTCACTATGATATGTCGTGCAGATCGATTCAAGTTACGTCTGAAGGGAGTTCTCTGTGACTCTTGGATTTCAATGCCTTTTTCCTTCCCCAGTTCAGGGAAGTTCTCAGCTATAATTTCTTCAAGTACCCCTTCAGCACCTTTCCCTCTCTCTTCCTCCTCTGGGATACCAATTATGAGTATATTATTTTTTTTTAGTGTATCACTTAGTTCTCTAATTTTCCCCTCATACTCCTGGATTTTTTTATCTCTCTTTCTCTCAGCTTCCTCTTTTTCCATAACTGTGTCTTCTAGTTCACCTATTCTCTCCTCTGCCTCTTCAATCCGAGCCATCATCGTTTCCATTTTGTTTTGCATTTCGTTTAAAGCGCTTTTCAGCTCCTCGTGACTGTTCCTTAGTCCCTTGATCTCTGTGGCAAGAGATTCTCTGCTGTCCTCTATACTGTTTTCAAGCCCAGCGATTAATTTTATGACTGTTATTCTAAATTCACTTTCTGTTATATTATTTAAATCCTTTTTGATCAGTTCATTAGCTGTTGTTATTTCCTGGAGATTCTTCTGAGGGGAATTCTTCCGTTTGGTCATTTTGGATAGTCCCTGGAGTGGTGAGGACCTGCAGTGCACTTCCCCTGTGCTGTGGTGTATAACTGGAGTTAGTGGGCGGGGCCGCAGTCCAACCTGATGTCTGCCCCCAGCCCACCGCTGGGGCCACAGTCAGACTGGTGTGTGCCTTCTCTTCCCCTCTCCTAGGGGCGGGATTCACTGTGGGGTGGTGTGGCCAGTCTGGGCTACTTGCACACTGCCAGGCTTGTGGTGCTGAGGATCTGCCATAGTAGCTGGGGTGGGTAGGCAAGGTGCACGGGGGCAGGAGGGGCAGGATTAGGTCACTTCTCCTTAGATGATCCACTTCAGGAGGGGCCCTGTGGCAGCGTGAGGGAGTCAGATCCGCTGCCGGAGGTTTGGCTCTGCAGAAGCACAGAGTTGGGTGTTTGCGCGGAGTGAGCAAGTTCCCTGGCAGGAACTGGTTCTCTTTGGGATTTTGGCTGGGGGGTGGGCGGGGGAGATGGCCCTGGCGAGTGCCTTTGTTCCCCACCAAACTGAGCTCTGTTGTCCGGGGGCTCAGCAGCTCTCCCTCCCTTTGTCCTCCAGCCTTCCCGCTTTCTGAGCAGAGCTGTTAACTTATGACCTCCCAGACGCTAAGTCGCGCTTGCTGTGGGAACACAGTCCGTCAGGCCCCTCTGCTTTTGCCTGCCAGACTTGGGGACTCTGCTTGGCCAGCGAGCCACCCCTCCACCCTGGCTCCCTCCCGCCAGTCCGTGGAGCACGCACCGCCTAGCTGCCCTTTCTACCCTCTTCCGTGGGCCTCTCGTCTGCGCTTGGCTTCGGAGACTCCGTTCTGCTAATCCTCTGGCGGTTTTCTGGGTTATTTAGGCAAGTGTAGGTGGAATCTAAGTGATCGGCAGGATGCGGGGTGAGCCCAGCGTCCTCCTAGGCCGCCATCTTCCCTCCCTCCACATTTTTTTTTTTTGAGATTCACATATGTTGTGTGGATCAATGCTTCATTCCCTTTAATTGTTGAGTAGTATTCCATTGTAAGGGTTTTCCACAGTTTGTTTTTTCATTTCTTGAACATCTGGGTTATTTCCTGTATATGGCTATTACAAATAAAGCTGCTAAGAATATTCAGATACAAGTTTTTGTATGGACTTACCTGTCTTTTGGGTAAATACCTAAGAGTGGAATGATTGGAACATATGGTAGGTATGTTTTTGAGATTTTAAGTAATCACCACACTGTTTCCCAAAATGATTTTATCATTTTGAGTTCCCACCAGCAGTGTATGAGAATTCCCACTTTTCCACATACCAACATGCATTACTTCCTATCTTCTTTATTACTGTCATTGAGTGGGTATAACTGCTCGTGTGTGTGTGTGTTTTTAATTGCAATAAAGCACACATAACATAAAATTTACCAGTTTAACCATTTTTAAGTGTACAGTTCAGTGGTATTAAGTACATTCACATTTTTTTTTCAACCATCACTCTCATCCATCTTCTGAACTCCTTTCATCTTGCAAAACTGAAACTCTGTACTCCTTAAACACCAACTCCCCTTTCCCTTCTCCCAACCTCAGGCAACTACCACTCCACTTTCTATCTCTATTGATTCGACTACTCTAGGTACCTCATAAAAGTGGAATCATATAACATTTGTCATTTTGTGATTGTCATTTTATGACAATGATATAAAATGTCCTCAAGGTTAATCTGTATTGTAGCATGTGTCATAATTTCCTTCCTTTTTAACGTTGGATGATATTCCATTGTATTTATTTATTTATTTAAAATATTTTTAACTTTATTTTTTATTTTTTAAAAATTTACATCCAAATTAGTTAGCATATAGTGCAACAATGATTTCAGGAGTAGATTCCTTAATTCCCCTTACCCATTTATCCCATCCCCCTCTCCGACAACCCCTCCAGTAACCCTCAGTTTGTTCTCCATATTTATGAATCTCTCTGTTTTGTCCCCCTCCCTGTTTTTATATTATTTTTGTTTCCCTTCCCTTATGTTCATCTGTTTTGTCTCTTAAAGTCCTGAGTGAAGTCATATGATTTTTGTTTTTCTCTGACTAACTAATTTCACTTAGCATAATACCCTCCAGTTCCATCCACGTAGTTGCAAATGGCAAGATTTCATTCTTTTTGACTGCCGAGTAATACTCCATTGTGTATATATATATGTACCACATCTTCTTTATCCATTCATCCATCGATGGACATTTGGGCTCTTTCCATACTTTGGCTATTGTTGACAGTGCTGCTATAAACATGGGGGTTGCATGTGTCCCTTCAAAGCAGCACACCTGTATCCCGTGGATAAATGCCTAGTAGTGCAGTTACTGGGTCATAGGGCAGTTCTATTTTTAGTTTTTTGAGGAACCTCCCTATTGTTTTTCAGAGTGGCTGCACCAGCTTGCATTCCCACCAACAATGCAAAAGAGATCCTCTTTCTCCAAATCTTTGCCAACATCTGTTGTTGCCTCAGTTGTTAATATTAGCCATTCTGACAGGTGTCAGGTGGTATCTCATTGTGGTTTTGATTTGTATTTCCCTGATGATGAGTGACGTTGAGCCTTTTTTCATGTGTCAGTTGGCTATCTGGATGTCTTCTTTGGAGAAGTGTCTATTCATGTCTTTTGCCCCTTTCTTCACTGGATTATTTGTTTTTTGGGTGTTGAATTTGATAAGTTCTTTATATATTTGGGATACTAACCCTTTATCTGATATGTCATTTGCAAATATCTTCTCCCATTCTGTCAGTTGCCTTTTAGTTCCATTGTATTTATATATTACATTTTGCTTATCCACTCATCCATCAATGGACACTATGGGTTGTTTCCAATTTTGGCTATTGTGAGTGATGCTATTATGAACATGGGTGTACAAATATCTGTTCTAGTCTCTACTTTCAGTTCTTTTGGATATATACCCAGAAGTGGAATTGCTGGATTATAGAATCTCATTATGGTTTTAACTTGCAGTATTCTATTGACTGATCGTGTTGGACATCTTTTCATGTGCCTGTTTTCCATTTGCATTTCCTCTTTGAAACGTGTCTGTTCAAATATTTAGCAAATTTTTGTGTGTGCTTTTTGTCTTATTATTACTGAATTTTCAGAGCTCTTATATAGTCTAGACACAAGTTCTTTATAAGATATACACTTTGCAAATATTTTCTCCCACTTGTGACTTGTCTGTTCATTCTAAGAGTGCCTTTTGAAGAGGAGAGGTTTCAAATTTCGAGGTTTTAAATTTTAATTAACTATGTATTATGGATTATGCTCTTGGTATTGTATCTAAGAAGTCTTTACTTAATTAGGGTCACAAAGATTGTCTCCTGTGTTTTCTTTTATACATTTAACAGCTTTATGTTTTACATTTATGCCTTTGATCCATTTTGAGTTAATTTTTGAGTATGCTGTGAGGTATGGATCCAAGTTTATTTATTTATGTTTGTTTTGCATATGGATATGCAATTATTCCAGTAGCATTTGTTGAAAAAGCATCCTTTTCCCACTGCATTTCCTTTGTGATTTTTTCAAAATTCAGTTGTGCATATATTTGAGAGTTTATGTCTGAACTCTGATTTGTCCGTCTTTACACCAGTGCCCTATTGTCTTGATTACTATAGATTCATCATGAGTATTGAAATCAGGTAGTGTTATATCTCCATCTTTGTTGTTATTTTTCAGCATTATTTTGGCTATTCTACATTATTTGAATTTCCATATGAATTTTAGAATCAGTTTGTCAACTTCTACAAAAAACCTGAGACATTTATTGTGATTGCTTTGAATCAATAGAACGATTTTGAGAGAATTGACTTCTTAACACTATTAGTTCTTCCAACCTTGGCCAAGGTATATCTTTCCATTTATTTAGTCCCTTTTATTGCTCTCAGAAATATTGTATAGATTTCAGTGTACAAGTGTTTTGTATCTTTTTTCAGGTTTATTGCTAAGTATTTCATTTTTTTAATGTTTATTTTTGAGAGAGAGAGAGAGAGAGAGAGACTGTGGGGGAGGGTCAGAGAGAGAGGGAGACACAGAATCCGAAGCAGGCTCCAGGCTCTGAGCTGTCAGCACAGAGCCCAATGTGGAGCTCGAACTTATGAACCATGAGATCAGGACCTGAGCTGAAGTCTGAGCCACCCAGGTGCCCTGTAAGTATTTCATGTTTTTGATGTTATTATAAATGTTTCTTTAAATTTTAATTTCTGTTTATTACTATTATATAGAAATATAGTAGAGTTAAGTATATTGGCCTCAGATCCTACAGCCTTGCTAAATGTATTTATCAGTTCTAGTAGCCTTTTTGTAGATTCCATCAAATTTATTATGTAGATAATCATGTAGTCTGCAAATAAACACAATTTTAGTTCGTTTATTCCCCAATCTGTACTCCTTCCCCCCCTCCCCCTTTTTTTTTCTTGGCTGATTACATTGACTATAATTTCCAGTAAAATGCTGAAGAGCTGTTGTGGGAGAGGATATCTTGTATTGTTCCTGATATTAACAGGGAATCACTTAGAATTTCATCAAGTATGATGTTGGCTGTGTGTGTTTTTGTGTGTGTGTGTGTGTGTGTGTGTGTGTGTGTGTGTATGTGTGTGTGTGTTTAGAGGCTGTTTGTCAGTTTGAGGAATTTACCTTCTACTTTGGTTTGCTGAGAGGTTTTATTAAGAAGGGACATTGAATTTTTCAAATGCTTTTTCTGTGTCGATTAAGATGATTAAATACATATTTTAAGTTTGTTAATATAGTGAATTATACTGGTTGGTTTTCAAATGTTAAACTATTCTTACATTCCTGGATAAATTCCACTTGGTCATGATGTATTTTCCTTTGAATATATTTTTATATTAGATTTTCAAAATTGTTAAGAAATTTTACATCTCTGTTTATAAAGTATATTGTTTGTGGCTTTCTTTTAATGTTTTTGTCTGGTTTTTGTATCTGGATAATTCTGGTCTCATTGTATAAGTAGGGAAGTATTGCCTTTTATTCAATTTTTTAAACAGTTTGTGTAAAATTACTATAATTTCATTCTCATATGTTTGATATAACTTACCAATAAAGCCATCTGGGTCTGGGATTTTCCTTATGGGAATAATTTTTACTGTGATTTCAATTTCTTTAATAGAACCAGAGCTATTTGTTTTACCTTTTTCTTCTTGAGTGAATTTTCATAATTTTTATCTTCAAGGAATTTGTTCATTTTGTCTATTGTCATATTGATTTACATAAAATAGTTTATATTATTTTCTTATTATCCTTTTATTACCTGTAGAATCTGTAGTGTTGTCACTCTGTCCTGCAAGACACTGATAATTTCTGTCTTCTTTCTTTTCTTCCTGATTAGTTTTGGCAAGGAGTTTAACAATTTTATTGATAGTTTGAAAGAAATTGCTTTTGATTTTACTGATTACTGTTTTTTTCCGTCTTCTAGTTCACTAATTTGTGTCTTAATCTTTATTGCTTTTTCTTCTGCCAAGTTTGTCTTACTTTTTTTTTCATATTTTTCTAGTTTCTTTGTTTCTTCCTTCCTTCCTTCCTTTTTCTTTCTTTCCTTTTTTTTTTTTTTAGAGAGAGAAAAAGCACAGCAGCAGGGGAGAGGTGCAGAGGGAGAGAGAGAGAAAGAGAGAGAGAGAATTTTAAGCAGACTCCATGCTCAATGTGGAGCCTCATGTGGGGCTTGTTCCCATGACCTGAGCTGAAACCAAGAGTTGGATGCTAAACTGTCTGAGCCAGGTGCCCCTTCCTAGTTTCTTAATGTAGAAGCTGTAGTCATTGATTTGAAACTTTTCTAATTTAAGTGTTTTAGTGCTATAAATTTCCTTAGGACTGCTTTAATGTCCTACACATTCTGATATATTGTGTTTTTGTTTTCATTCAGTTCAGAGTACAGTATTTTCTATTTCTCTTTTTATTTCTTCTTTACTACACAAATTATTTAGTTATTAACTATTTAGTCATCTTCTAAGGATTTTTCTGTCATTGATATCTAATTTAATTTCATGTGGTCAGATAAATATACTTTGTATCCCCTTATATGGATCTGTGAGGTTTCATGTGTTCTGGCCCCTCCTGTCTGACCATATATTGTAACATTCTCTCCTTTCTCAATCAAGTCTTTTTACTGTGTTTTTAACATTCTAAGCCCATGGCTGCCCCAGATCTTTGTACCATTACCTCTCTCTGGGATTTTTGTCCACCATTCAGGCACATGACTGCCTCCTCAGTTTTTTTCAGTTTTGTGCTCAATGTCACCTTAGCAGAGAGGCCATTTACCACTCAAAACCACAATGGGAGCTCCCACACCTTCTCTGCCCTATTTTTATCCATAACACTTAACACCTCATGGAGTGCATATGTATTTGTCTGTTGTCTCTCTCCCCCAACCAGAGTAAAAGGCCACAGAGAACAAGGTCCTGAAGTGCTTGCTGTTAGGTGCCCAGGGCTGGCACAGTACTTGTTTGCAGTGGGTGTTTAATATGTATTGAGTAAATGAGTGAATGCTGTCCACTAAGCCCCAAGAGCTGCTCCAGATTTTAGCTAAGTCTGGTCCTTCTCTGTAAATGCACAAGCTGTTGTCACCCCTTTACTTTACCCATAGTTTCTCTGACAACTGAAAAGAAAATGGCTTCCACTTTGTAGAATAATGAGAAATAGTCATGTTTTTTAAAGCTGCTTACTAAGAACTCTCTTGTTCAATGAAAAACATTGTTTGGTTTTCTTAAGATCCTATTGTTATGCAGATTTGACAATGTGTGCAGCTGGTCTTTCTCTTTATCTAAAAGCCCATCTGGGTTCTTCTCAAGAAAACCATATTCTAAATGGAATTCTTTAAAGTTGCAGCCCCCTCCCCTTTTTTTCAAATCAAGCTGTTACACAGCTACACTGTGACTCAGTACTTACTGGCCTAACTTTGTTAAATGCTTTGTAAATCCAAAGGTTTATAAATTTTAAAGAAGAGTACAAAATCCTGCAACCATCATGTTATTTTAAATGTTGGAATTGACATCCAGACCCAAATGTACTATTTGTGTAGTGATTAATGAAGTATCATCTTAAATGTGCCTGGTGCTTTTTGTGTGTTTATTTTGATGCCAAAAGATTTTTTTTCTTTGAATCAGTAAGACAGGGTCAGAAGGACTTCTATAACTTGAAAAGAGATTACAGTGAGGACATCTCAAACTTCTGAATTTTCTTCTCAGAATCATAACCTCCTGCAATGTGAAGGTTCTTGTAAGTTATCATTATACAGAAAATTTTGAAATAAAAGCCAAACTGAGAATAAAGTCATATTACATTAAAAAACAAAAACAGCATTCCTGTATTCTTAGGATAAATTTCTAGTAGTGCTATTGCTGGGTCATAGGGTAACTCAATCTTTAATTTTTTGAGGAACCTACCTCCACACTGTTTTCCAGAGTGGCTGCACCAGTTTGCATTCTTACCAACAATGCCAAATATGTAGAAGTTGAGAAACTTAACAGAAGACCATAGGGAAAGGGAGAGAAAGATATAGATTTATAGTTACAGAGAGGGAGGGAAACCATAAGAGACTTTTAAATACAGAGAGAAAACTGAACGTGAAAGGGAGTTGGTGGCAGGAATGCGGGGAAAATGGAAGATGGGCATTAAAGAGGGCACTTGTTGGGATGAACACTGGGTGTTGTATGTAATGATGAATCATGGGAATCTAATACCAAAGCCAAGAACACACCGTATACACTGTATGTTAGCTAACTTGACAATAAATTATATAAAAAAATAAAAAAATAATAAAAATTAAGAATGAAAACCAAAACCAAAACCAAAAACACCTCTTGTACTGTCAAACTTTGGGTAGCCAGTTTGGGAACCATCTCTGTCCACTGAGGGCCCCTGAGTCGACATCTGGGCCACTCCTAGAAGTGCCCTTGTTTTCTAATCATTCCTCAGTCTGTCACTGCTGTCCTTCCATTGCATTCTTCAACTGCTTTTTACCAGTTCTGTGTAGTGAGGCTGGTTACCTCTTATTCTGAAAATCATTTTTTCCGCTGAAGATTAATCTTATTCTAAATATTATTACCCACTCACAAATTAAACATAACAAATGAAGCTTATACCATTTCATTTTTTTTAGAAACTTAAGCCAAAGCTTAATCATTCAGAGTATTTATATTATACTCCTTCCAAAGGGTGAGAATATTCTTAATAAATGTGAATGGTTTCTCTGCCTGGTTTGAGTTTCTTAATGCACATAACACTCATGCACTAGAATAGAACCTAGGTGCCCAGCTAGGAGACAGGATGATTTCAGGGGAATCTTGAGGGTTCTAATGTCCAAATTCCATGGCTATGAATTGCTATTGACCCATGTGAACTGACTAAAGACTGAAATTCCATCTTTAGAGTCATCCCTTTATATCAAGGCTGTTCTACATCATGGTAGTGTGAAGAGATAAAAAGAAGAGGCATACGGTGTTTGGCACACAGCTGGGTCTCAGTAAATATTTGTTGAATGATTTAAGAGAAATAATAATAATATAGCTAATAATTATTAAGTGTGAAATGGATTTTCTCCATTACTCCTCCTTGTTAAAGTGGGAGAATCATTCCCATCCCCTGGAGGAAAACACCCCAAGAGGATAAGCTGTGTGGTCCAGGCCTTGGGCTCTGACCAGTGGGGCCACTGGGCCCAGCACTCTAGCCCTAAGACTTGAAATTATATAGGCCATGCAGAAACAGAGAGAGATGGGAAACCTTCACTGAGAAACAGGAGAAGCATGGGGATGCAGGCCTGCCTTGCCTGGCCTTTGATTCCTGAGGAATTTTTCATACAGTTTGATACTACTAGTTGCTTCCAAAATGGGACTAGGAAATGTTTCCAATAATTGAAAAGAATGCTCTTGATGATGATGCTTTTCACATGAATGCTTTGAGCCTTTTTACAAATATTGGGGGACACTGACACTCATGAGGACATGCTCCACCTGGCACTATGGTAAGTGCCCAGCATGTGCTATTTCCATAAATTCCCAGGCATCACGATGGCCCATTGTCCTATGAGGGTGCTGGTGCTCACAGTGGATGGGAACTTGCTCAAAGCCTTTCAGAGGCAAGTGGTAGGGCTGGGTTCTTCACAGATTTCTCTGCCCCAAGTCCAAGCTCTTTTTTTCCATACTCTGCCTCTTCCCATAGACATTTTGGAAGCACATGTCTTAGTGGAAAATAATCAGCATGGATGTTCAGGACTTGGTGGTGTTCCAATAAGTATGGCAACAAATGTTGCCCATTCCACAACCCAGAGAACAGATGTGTGCATCAGAAGAGCTCATGATCCTGTGGAACTATTGATGGCACAGAGCATCTTTGTCCTATCTGTCAGTGTATAATCAGGCTAAGATTAGTGTACAAGCAGTAAAGACTAAAGAACTCAAGATACTGGAGAAGGTACAAAAAACATTGCTTTAGGGCAAATATCGATTTTTTTTCTTAAATAGGAAAATTCAAGTGAATGGAAGTACATTCTACAGTTACAAGTTTTACAAGTGAAACATTTCCAAAGGCTATAACCTTGTCATTTGTGAGGTTCCTCTTCTAATACAGTGTTGTGTATGGAGATGCTGCTGCCAAGACCAGCTATGAGAGAATGCAGCTTTGGAGCCTTGTGGAGAGTCCAACAGTGAGATAGTGCTTCCAGGTGGAGTTCTGTCTCCAGTGACCACCTGCTCTCAGATCTGGGAGACATGACCAGTTTCAAAGTTTTAAAAGATCTCCTTGAAGGCAATGAGGGAAGCAGAGAGATAGTTGTTGAAGAGATGGGACTGGTCTGGAGTGTAGCATTAGCTGAGATACAGCAATAATGAGAGATAAGGAGCCAACTAGCTTGTGAAGAATTAATGATGTGGGCAAAGAAGGGGGAAAAAGAGAGTGTTCAAGGAGACTCCTGAGTGTGGCTTGAGAAACTGGGTCAGCAGCAATATCATTCATTGAGACAGGAGAGCGCTAATGCTATATGGATGACTTCAAATTCTTCAAAAATTCAGCCAAAAATAAAGACACAAGAATTTGTCCAAAACAGTGTTGTTAAAGGCCAGTCAGTCCATTCTGAACAATGCCAACATCTCTGTAAATTACATAAATTACCATGTCAGATAAGGGCTTGGTGCTATGTGGAGTACAGCAGTCTGAGGTGATAGAAATGTGCTTAATTTAAACTAATTTTAACCAAAATGAAGGTTTTTCTAGGCACCAGATATCCAATAGGCAGTGACATTATCTTGCATTAGGTTAAAGTGAAGTCACCCACAGAATAAAATGAAATGAAGTACCTCAATGATTAAAAAGCTAGAAATCAACTCCCTGTGAAATATTTCCCATCTGCTTCCCAATGCCATAGAAATGGTCTGGTCTGGTCTGCTCTCTTTCTCAATATGATATATGAACTGCATGAAAAAGTTGTTTTCAAGCTATATAATCTGAAAAGAACTAGCAATTAAAAGGACAAAACTACTAAAGTAGATATTATCTTTGTGCTGAGGACAAAAAATGCATGTATGTTTTCATTGATCTTCCAAAATATGGGCTTTTATATGGAACTTCAAGGTAAAATTGGCATTTAAGAAGGATGTAGGCATTTCAACAAGAATGGTCTTAAGAGCATATTATTTATAAATGCATTTTCTACACCATCACTTGGAGGATATATATTTAAATGTGTGCCTGCATATACTTTCCTTTTAAGTTCCTGGCTCTATAGCACACTTCCTTTTATGTAACAGTCAGGGTGATAATGGTAATGGATGCACTGTTCAGCAGTTGCACACATTTATTTATGGGAAATTTCTTAAGTCATGGTTCCTTAGGTTTAAGACTAACAGGAGTATTAATGTCAAGGGTGTTCATCGCTATACTACTGCTGTTTATTGATATATCTCCAACTCATTTGAAGGTGTTGTCTGAACAGAATGTGTGTAAAAGTTCACCTCTAAATTTTCAGCTCCAGAACTCACTGTTCCTGCAATATTTACATATAGTTTCCTCCAACCTGAGTGTGGTTTCCTCACACACCTCTTGGGCAAATGAACTGTGTTGCCTTCCACATGGTGGAGCAGAGGGTTCTAATCTGACACTTACATGTCTGACATGTGCAAACACCAGCAGACAGAACTACCCAAATCTGTTAAACTCGTGTTTATGGAATTTTCTGGAGGAACACAGAAGCTTGGATACCCTGGCCCTAATGTGTGTGCAAGAGCTGGCTTGCAAGAGCTGATTGCTAAATTTGCAGGATTTTTGCCACCCAGTTGTTAAACGTAGTTGTTATTAAAAATGAAGTTATGTAAACTTACAATTAAGTATATTAAAACAAAAGTAATAAATATTCAAAATGCATCTCTTCCTAATTAGTTTGCTACATTTTTCCATTATGTATGCCCTTGAGGCTATTTACATTTGTTTTACCTGTGTGGTAGAAATGTTATATAACAGTGTGCTGCAGTGATCACTCACTGGCTCCATGTTTAATGGTGTCACATTTTTGTGCTTGAAATTAGTCATGGTGGGAGTATTAACACCATTTATTTTTACCAGCACACTTAGTATATAAGGAGAAATTTTTCTCCCTTGAAAATCTTGGTGTATAAATTCTTATGCACTAAAAATCATGCTTTGTCATTTTAGAATGCAGTACTATCTTACTTCTAATATAATTTCTAATATTATAAACATCTACCATTTGTTGAGTGCCTACTTTTCTCCAGGCTTCATATCAGGTACTGATATGCATCAATCTCATCTTTTACCTAAGTTGGAATGGAAACCTGGATCCCTTCATTTAGATAGTAAAGCTCCCTACCACACATTTACTTGCTGTAAAACTTTTTAGAACTTTCATTCTTTCAGGCTTAACAATCTGTATGTTAAAATTTTTAATGTTTATTTATTTTTGAGAGAGACAGAGACAGGGCATGAATGGGGGATGGGCAGAGAGGGAGGGAGACACAGAACCCAAAGCAGGCTCCAGGCTCTGACCTGGCAGCACAGAGCCCAACATGGGGCTCGAACTCACAAACTGAACCCTTAGATTGTGACCTGAGCTGAAGTCAGACACTTAACTGACTGAGCCACCCAGATGCACCCCCCCCAGTCTGTATGTTAAGATGCAAAAAAGCTGGGGTTCCTGGGTGGCTCAGTTGGTTGAGTCTCCCACTTTGGCTCAAGTTATGATTTCATGGCTTCTGAGTTGTAGCCCCACATCGGGCTTGCTGTTGTCAGCACAAAGCCTGCTTCAAATCCTGTCCCCCTCTTGCTCTGCCCCTGCCTCGCTATGCTCTCTCTCTCAAAAATAAATAAAACATTAAAAATTTATAAAGATGCAACAAAGCTAAATGTCTGGAAATCGTGGTGGCCTCATGACTCTTGCTGCACCTCCTTTGATGTTGCAGTCACACGGTGCTGTGCTCCTCCAGGGGGCAGTAGAGACTTTAGAAAACAGCTTAGAAATGAGCAGCAGGACAGAGGATGCAGCCTTTTACAGTGAGGGTTGAGGGGAAGCTGACCTTGACAAACTTTTGTGTGCATTGAAGTCAGCATGGAACCCACCATCTCCAGGACAGGGTGGGTAAAGCTACTAAATCAATACTTCAGACAAAAAACTGCCCATATTCTGTCCATATTTTTGGTATTTAAACATGGCAGCAGTAGCCTCATTCTTGAATCAGCATGGAATTCTAAATTGTTTTCTTAACCTACAAAAGATAAGGTGCTGTCAATGCACCTGGATCATGAAGAATGCCTGTTTAGAGTAAAACTGCTCTACAAAAAGCCACATGTGATTCCCTCTCAACACAAAATGGGTACTTGGGACTGGGTGGGGTGTAAATACAGTACTTTCTGTGGATCCTATGTAATGTGGGAGTGGCTGTTAGGCTATTCGGTGTGGGATTCAGATGTCCCAATGTAGCAGGCCTAGAGGATCCAGAGTGTGGGCCAATGCTGGCCAGCAGAGACTGGTTTGTGAGCAAGAGTGTTTTCCTGGGAGCTGATGGAGGTGTCAGCCAGCACCTGCTGACACTCGCATGCAGTGATGGAAGGTATT
Source organism: Panthera pardus (assembly GCF_024362965.1). Classification (NCBI taxonomy): domain Eukaryota; kingdom Metazoa; phylum Chordata; class Mammalia; order Carnivora; family Felidae; genus Panthera; species Panthera pardus. The sequence continues at coordinate 20,029,625 of NW_026526810.1, read as the reverse complement.
GTCCATTTATCTCCACTTTCATTAATACTAAAAGAAAAATGTAGCCTGTCTGTTAAGTTGATGTACACAAACATCAAATCTAAAGTGGCAGTGTGTGTTTTGGGTCGAGCTATCTAGTTGTCAGCATAGTAAGGGGTTTCCAGACACCACTAGACATAGTCTCTAAACCAGCTGCTCTCCAAAGTGGATGGTTTTCCATAAGAAGAATGTAGTTTGGAGACCATGATATCCAATATAAAATAAGTCAGTTTGTATGTCATAAGATTGGAGCCTGGGTGGCTCAGTTGGTTAAGCGTCCGACTTCTGCTCAGGTCATGATCTCACAGTTTGTGGATTTGAGCCCTTTGTAGGTCTCTGTGCTGAGAGCTCAGAGCCTGAAGCCTGCTTCAAATTCTGTGTCTCCCTCTCTCTCTGCCTCTCCCCCACTCATACTCTGTGTCTCTCTCAAAAATAAATAAAAACATTAAAAAAAAAGATTGGAGGTAACAGAAGTTTAAGCTTCTGTAGGAATTTAAGGTAGTAAAGAAGGAGTAGGGCAGGATGGATGTGCCCCAGAGAGAATTAGCTGGCACCCCCACAGCACCCTCAGCCTCTGTTCTAGGGCCCTATGATTTGGTAATTGCCCAGGAGCTATGTTGAGGCAGGCTGTCATCATAGCAGTGGCTCCTGCCCACCCATGATGCCTGTGGTCCACTGTGGGACTCAGGATGGCACCTGGCCATGCCTCCAAAAGCTGATCAGGCAACTGGCTTCTCTCTGGTTTTCAGAAGGGTCTTAATGCAGGGTTGCTGTGTAAAGGGGTGTATGAGTTCTTTGAGCTTTAAGCACATGTAGCTATTTTTCGTCTTCCTAGATTCAGGTTCTTTGAAGATCTGACCTAATAAGGATCTTTCTTCCCTGGGGAGGAATTTCTCTAGGAAACTGTCAGAGTCCTGACCCCCAGTCCTGACCAGAGTCCTGACCTTTCCTTTATTTGGCTCCTGACAAATCCTCCAGATCCACCTGATATGCTTGTATCTGACTAACCTCCAGCCTTTATGGCCACTTCTGAATTCTTTTACCAGGAACTCTCCACCCCACCAAACCAGTGAAAGCAAATGGACACAGAAGGTGTGTAGGAGCCCCAGACTGAGGGTGTCTCTTCAGCTCACTCACCCATGGCCTTGTCAGCTCTGCTAGAAAACCAAATTCCATTACAAGTACTAAGCACACACTGGGTGATACTTTCACCTGCCTCCTTTCTATTTAGGACAGATGTGTGTTTGAGGACAAACTCATTATTTGGGGATAGATGTGTGTTGTACAATATTATATGTATTTCTGGGAGTTTAAGCCAAGTCTTTCTGTTGCTTTTTCTGAGGCTATAATGTTAATAATACAATCCACTGAGTTCAGAAGCATAGCCCTGCCATGGACCATGACCCTAACTAGGCTTTTCATTGACACGTTTTATCTCAATTGGATATCCACTGCTACATAAAGGATGGAGCAGAAAAGGAAAGGTAGATTGGACAAGGAGACCAGCAGTGAGGCTTCTTCTGTGGTTCATTGAAATGTCATAATGCCTGGTCCACTTCTGTGCATGATAAACAGTTGACTGAAATATATTCCTCCTTTACATTTCCTGTGAGTCTGTCCTATACTAAAACCCCTCAGAAGGTGTGGCTGTATATTGTGCTTACTTATCAACATCCGGCTCTGTGCCTCTATAATGAACATTGAGAGCATGGTGAGTAGATTAAGAACTAAGCATGTATACTTTCACCCTCAGCTAATGAGAAGATGAGAAGATGACACAGTATAACCCCAGGGCTTATGTGGGTCATCCTCTCTCCCTGTCACATGGAATTATAGCACAGCAACAGGGAAAGGGGACATAGTGGTCTCAAGAAACTTTCAGATTAGAAAGTTTACTCCACATCATCGTGGAACATTTGTAGGTGTTTGCTCCTTTGGGGAAAAATGGAGATACAGAGGTACTCCTTTCTCCTTTCTGTGTTGTCTAAAATAAACCTGTGTTATTCCTCATACCCTGCTCACAGTCCCTTTCTGAGGCCATCTCCTGATTGACCGTCTATATCTTCCCTGTTGAATTTACCTACTCTTGGATTTTCACATCTTTTCTTTCCTTCAGTGTAGATATCTTCTTTTCTTTGTATTCAAATTTATTTGCAAACTTTAACTTGCAGATGTAGCAAGCATCAGAAAATGTTCGGTTTCTGTTTTATCAGCATGGTCATCTGATAGCAACACTTAGAGAGTTTATCCCCAGGCAGTCTCCATGTTAATGACCCATTTCCTATATAGAGAAGTGAAGAACTTTATAGTGGGCCAGTTTTCTCTAAGATGTGAAGATATTTGCACTGAAGTCATCTTGGCAAGATGAAGAGAACCCTGATATCAGGGCCTCTGGGCTCAGTCTCCAGCTTCAGCAGTCACCACACGCTCTTTTCTCTTCTGCAACATGGTGGACATGTTGTTTACCACAAAGTGTTGTGCAGGTTGTAGTAGAACCACTCCAAAAGAAGAACACAAGAGTACAATTATAGTATTGTTTTTGAAGGCTTTTAAAATGAAATTATTCCTAAAAAGAAGGCTCTCTCAGGAGTCAAAGATTTAAGTGAAAAAATCACAAATTAAGTAATTTGAACTCTGTTCCAAGTATTTAGCAATCCCAAAATATTGAATAATGAAACTGTCATTTAACTATAGATACAGAATACAGTGAGAATTGCAGATTCAGTAATACAAACTTGGTGACTATTCTACATTTTACCAGGGATATCGGATAATATGCTCCTGATCTATCCCCCAGGCTAGGCAGACATAGGTGAAGCAGAGGCCCCACAGTTACCTTCTTGAAGCTTTGCCTTAAGAGGTTGGGGTTGCTGCAAAGTTCTGCCGAAATAAGAACCCTACTCCCACCCACCTCTAATAGCACATCCTCTAGGTCCTGAATGAGCTCTGCCAAGGATGGGAGAATCTTTACTTTAGAATGTAAATTTTTCATATTTCTTAGAGAATCTTACTCAATATTGAAATTCATAAGAATAAAACGTACAAAAATGAAAACAAATGTCAAAGATATAGCATTCAGAGACCCTAACAAAATACATATTCTAAGAAATTGATGAAAATTACAGGGAATCCATTTTCTACAAATTTTACATAGAGATTAAAAATTTTAATTTATATTTCAATATACATGTAGTAAAATTCAGTCTTGTGGTGTAGAGTTCCATGAATTTTTAGGAATATATTGTCAGATATCTAGCACCACGATCAAGAAACAGATCAATTCTATCACCAGGAAAAAAATTCCTTTATGCTGATCCTTTATAAATAACCCCTTCCCCCACGAGTAACCCCTGACAACTTCTGATTTAGTCTCCATCCTGAAGTTTTGCCTTTACCAGAATGTCATATAAGTAGAATAATGGGGAAGACTAAGCATGAGTGAGAGCAAGAGGTATTTTGGAAATCTCTGTACCTTGTTAAGCCTTTGACTTGCTTCATTCATTTACCAAAATGCACTTGAGTTTCATCTATGTTGCATGTATCAATAGTTTGTTCCTTTGTATTTCTGTGGATAATTCCATTGATGGGTGATCAGCAGGTTGTTTATTCACCACTTGAAAGTCATTTTTCCTTTTTTTAATTTTGGATGAAGAGGAATAAAACTGTACTCACTCAATTCAAGAATCTCAATTCATTTAAAAAAAACTGTACTGACTCAATTCAAGAATCTCAATTCATTTAAAAAAATGAGAGTAATTAGGGTATAATTTCATACAGTAAATTTCACCCTTTTTGAGTGTGTATTTCAATGGGTTTGGACAATATATACAGTCATGTAACCACCATCTCAACTGAGACAGAATATTTCTCCCAGAAGTTTCTGGGTACTGCTTTATGTTTAATTCCTTCTCCTCACTCCTGGTAAGAACTCATCTGATTTCTGTCCCTGTAGTGTTTTAGTTTATTTTTGGGTTTTGGGGTTTTTTGTTTGTTTGTTTGGCTTTGGGTTTTTTTGTCTGTTTTTCTAGCTTAGAGGCTTTAAAAATTTTTATTTTAAATATTTTATTTGTGTATTAATTGTTTTTTATATTTATTTTCAAGTTAGTTAACACAGTGAAGTTTTGGGTTCAGAAGTAGAACCCATTGATTCATCCCTTACACATGACACCCAGTACTCATCCTGAAAAGTTCCCTCCTTGATGCCCGTCACCTATTTAATCCATCCCCCTACCCACCCCCACTCCAGCAACCCTCAGTTTGTTCTCTGTATTTAAGAGTCTCTTATGGTTTGCCTTCCTCTCTGTTTTTATCTTATTTTTTCTTCCCTTCCCTTATGATCTTCTGTTAAGTTTCTCAAATTCCACATATGATTGAAATCATATGATACATGTTTTTCTCTGACTGACTTATTTTGCTTAGCATATACCCTCCAGTTTCATCCACATTGTTGCAAAATGGCAAGATTTCCTTTTTCATTGCCAAGTAGTATTCATGTGTGTGTGTGTGTGTGTGTGTGTGTGTGTGTGTGTGTCTGTGTACACACATACATATACATACCACATCTTCTTAATCCATTCATCAGTTGATGGACATTTGGGCTGTTTACATAATTTGGCTATTGTTTATAGTGCTGCTATAAACATTGGGATGCATGTGCCCTTTTGAGTCAACATTTTTGTATCCTTTGGATAAATTCCTAGTAATGCAATTGCTGGATGGTAGGATAATTCGATTTTTAATTTTTTGAAGACACTCCATACTGTTTTCCAGAGTGGCTGCTCCAGTTTGCATTCCCAACAGTGCAAAAGGTTTCCCCTTACTCCACATCCTTGCCAACATCTGTTGTTTCCTGAGTTGACATGGGTGAGGTGGTATCTCATTGTGATTTTGATTTGTATTTCCCTTATGAGTGATGTTGAGCATCTTTTCATGTGTCTGTTGGCCATCTGGATGTCTTCTTTGGAAAAGTATCTATTCATTTCTTCTGCCCATTTCTTCACTGGATTATGGTTTTTTTGGGTGTTGAGGTTGATAAGTTCTTTATAGATTTTGGAGACTAACTCTTTATCCGAGGTGTCATTTGCAAATATATTCTTATTCGATTAGTTGCCTTTTAGTTTTGTTGATCGTTTCCTTTCCTGTGCAGGAGCTTTTTATCTTGATGAGGTCCCAATATTTATTTTTTCCTTTTATTTCCCTTGCCTCTGAAGACATGTCAAGTAAGAAGTTGCTGCAGCCTAGGTCAAAGAGGTTGCTGCCTGTTTTCTCCTGTAGGATTATGATGGTTTCCTGTCTCATATTTAGGTTTCTCATCCATTTTCAATTTGTTTTTGTGTATAGTGTAAGAAAGTGGTCCAGATTCATTCTTCTGCATGTTGCTGTCCAATTCTCCCAACACCATTTGCTCAAGAAATTGTCTTTTTTCCATTGAATACTGTTTTCCACTTTGTTGAAGATAAGTTGGTCATATGTTTGTGGATCTATTTCTGGGTTCTCTATTCCACTACTCTATGTGTCTGTTTTTGTGCCAATACATACTATCTTGGTGATTACCACTTTATAATACAGATTAAGTTTGGGATTGTGATGTCTCCCACTTTGGTTTTCTTTTTCATTGCTTTGGTTATTTGGGGTCGTTCGTGGTTCCATACAAGTTTTAGGATTGTTTGTTCTAGCTCTGTGAAGAATAGTGGAGTTATTATTTTTTTAATGGTTATTTATTTTTGACAGACAGAGAGAAACAGAGCATGAGCGGGAGAGGGGCAGAGAGAGAGGGAGACACAGAATCCAAAGCAGGTTCCAGGCTCTGAGCTGTCAGCACAGAGCCCGACATGGGGCTCGAACTCACAGACTGCAAGATCATGACGTGAGTTGAAGTTGGATGCTCAACTGACTGAGCCACCCAGAGGCCCCTGGAGTTATTTTGATAGGGACTGCGTTGAATGTGTAGATTGCTTTGGGTAGTATAGAAATTTTAACAATATTTGTTCTTCCAATCCATGACCATGGAACGTTTCTCCATTTCTTTGTGTCTTCAGTTTCTTTCATAAGCTTTCTGTAGTTTTCAGCATAAAGATCATTTACCTTTTTGGCTAGGTTTATTCCTAGGTATTTTATGGTTTTTGCAGCAGTTGTAAATGGGATCAATTCCTTGATATCTCTTTCTGTTGTTTCATTATTGGTGTATGGAAATTCAACCACTTTCTGTACATTGATTTTATATCTTGTGACTTTGTTGAATTCATGTATCAGTTCTAACAGGTTGTTGTTGTTGTTGTTGTTGTTGTTGTTGTTGTTTTTGACTGTTTTAGGTTCACAACAAAACTGGGAGGAAGGTATAGAGATTTCTTACCTGTCCCCACTCAGGCGTAACCTCCTCCATTATCAACATCCCCCATCAGAGTGGTATATTTGTTATAACAGATGAACCTACATTGACACATCATTATCGATTAATGTGTCACCCAAAGTCCCTAGTCTACCTTAAGGGTCATTCTTGATATTGTACATTGTGTGAGTTTAGACAAATTTTTATGATACATATCCATCATTATAGTATCATACATAGTATCTTCACTGCCCTAAATATCCTCTGACCTTTGTCCCATCCCAATCCCTGGCAACTATTGATCTTTTTACTGCCATTGTGGTTTTTCCTTTCCCAGAATGTGCTGTAGTTGGAATCACTCAGTATGTAGCCTTTTCAGTTTGGCTTTTTTTTCACTTAGTAATATGCATTTGACTTTCTCTGAGTCTTTTCATGGCTTGATAGCTCGTTTCTTTTTAACACTGAATAATATTCCATTGTCTGGATGTACCACAGTTTGTTTATCCATTCACCTACTGAGAGACATCTTCCAAGTTTTGGCAAGTATGAATAAAGCTGCTATAAGCATTCATGTGCACATTTTTCTGTGGATGTAAGTTTTCAGTTGCTTTGGGTAAATACCAAGGAGTACAATGGCTAGATCATATGGTAACAGTATGTTTGGCTTTTTAAGAAGTGAAATAAGTCAGTCAGAAAAAGACAGATATCATATGTTTTCACTTATATGTGGAACTTGAGAAACTTAACAAAAACCATAGGGGAAGGGAAGGAAAAATAAGTTACAAACAGAGAAGGAGGTCAAACTATAAGATACTCTTAAATACAGAGACAAACAGGGTTGATGGGAGTAGGGGATAGGGTGGGGGAAATGGGAGATCGGCATTGAGGAGGACACTTGTTGGGATGAGCACTAGGTTTTGTATGTAAGTGATAAATCAGGGGAAACTACTCCCAAAGCCAAGACTACACTGCATACACTGTCTATTAGCTAACTTGACAATAAATTATTTTTTTAAAAGAAAGAAAAGAATTGCTAAACTTTCAATGTAGCTGCACCATTTTGCATTGTCACCAGCAATGAGTGAGAGTTTCTGTTGCTCCACACCCTCACCAGCATTTGGTATCATCAGTGTTTTGGATTTTAGTATAACAGATGTGTAGAGGTATGTCATTTTTGTTTTAATTTGCATTTGCCTGATGACATATGATGTGGAACATCTTTGTATATACTTATTTGCTATCTATATATATTCTTTAGTGAGATGTTGCCCCTATAGTTTTACTTTTTTCAGAATCTCATAAAAATGGAAGGTAGATCCTTCACTTAACATAATGCTTTTTAGATTCAATCATGTTCTTGCACTTATCAGTAGTTAATGTCTTTTTACTGCTGAGGAGTATTCTATTATATGGATATATCACAGTTTGCCCAGGGGTCTTTGTGTGGATATATGTTTTTATTTCTCTTGGAAAAATACTTAATAGAATTGCATGGCCATGTGATTTGTGTATGTTTAAGTTTATGGAGTTGCTGTATCATTTTGAATTGCACCATTAATGTATGAGAGTTGCAGTTAAATTTTATTTTTAGCCATTCTAACATGTGTGTAGTGGTAGGTGATTTTAATTTACATTTCACTAATGACTAATGATTTTGTATATGTTTCTATCTGTTTATGTCCTTTGGTGAAGTATCAAGATATTTTTGCCTTTTAAAAATTGGATTATTTTCTTCTTGTTAGGTTTTGAGAGGTTTTTATATTCTTAAGGTTCAAGTTCTTTGTCACACATGTGATTTGCAAAATTTTCTTGTGTTTCCATTTTTGTAATAGTATGCTTCTCAGACAAAAGTTTTAAATTCTGATAAAGTCCAACTGATGAATTTATTCCTTTGTGGGTCATGCTCTTTGTGTTCTAAGAAATCTCTGTTTTAGCACAAGGTCACAGGTTTTTTCTCTTAGATTTCCTTCAATAAGTTATACATTTTACCTTTAGGTCTATGATCCATTTTGAGTTTATTTTTTGTGTGTGGTATGAGGAATAACTAAATAATCATTTTTGTTAACATATACAGCATCACTTATTGGAAAGACCATTATTTTTTGCTTCTTTGGCACTTACTGCTGAGTAAGCTGCTTTGGCACTTTTGTCAAAAATCAAATGAAAAGGTAGACTATCTATACATTTAATAAGTGATCCAGGGAATATGATAGCCAGAGTAGGCTTTGATAAGCTCCTATGTATATTTTCAGGAATCTTCATACTGTTTAACATAGTAGATGCACTGTTCATTTCACATTCCCACCTACAGTGCACAAAGGTTCTAATTTCCTCACATCCTTGCCAACACTTATTACTTTGCTGTTATTTATTTTTTGATAGCCATCATCCTAACTGGTGTGAGGTGATTATCTCATTGTGAGTTTGATTTGCATTTCTGTGATTATTAGTGATGCTAGGCATCTTTTCATATGCTTGTTGGCCATTTGTATATTTCTTTGGAAAATTGTCTTTTAGGCCATTGAAAATATTTTGTATTCTGTAGGTTGCTTTTTCACTCTCTGGATTGTTTTCTTGTTTGTTTATTTGTTTTTTGTTTTTATTTTTATTTTATTTTTTTGCCATACAGAGCTCTTTAAATTTGATGTAGTCCATTTGTCCAGTTTTGCTTTTGTTGCTTGTGCTTTTGGTGTCAAGAAGTCATTGCAAAACCCAATGTCATGAAGATTTTGCCCTGCTTTTCCTAGAAGTTATTTGAGTTAGTTTTTGTATATGTGTGAAAGAAGGGTCCAAATTCATTCTTTTGCATATAGATATCTAGTTTTCCAAGTACCATTTGTTGAAGAAACTACATCAAAATAAAAAGCTTCTGCATAGTAAAGGAAGTAATCAACAAAACAAAAAGACAATTTACTGAATGAGAGATATTTGCAAATGAATGATGTATCTGATTAGGGGTTAATATAAAAAATATATAAAGAACTATTAAATTCAATATCAAAAAAAACCCCCAAATAATTTGATTAAAAATGTCTCAGCATATTTTCTTATTTTCCCTGTGATTTCTTCTTTAACCTGTTGGTTGTTCAGAGTATGCTGTTTAATTTTCACATACTTGTGAATTATCTAGTTTGTTTTTGCTGTTGATGTCTAATTTCATTCTACTGTAATCACAAAAAAATCTTTGGTATAATACTCTGTCGTCTTAAATTTTTTAAGACTTGTGTTGTGCCTTAACATGTGATCTCCCCTGGAGAATGTTCCATGTGCAATTGAGAATAATGAGTATTCTGCTATTGTTGGGCAAAGTGTTTATATGTCTGTTTGGTACAATTCGTCTGTAGTGTTGTTCAAGTCTTCTGTTTCTTTATTACTCTTCTGTCTGGTTGATCTATTATTGAAAGTGGTATATTGAAATATCCTACTATTATTATGTTACTTTTTATTTCTCCCTTTAATTCTGTCAATGTTTGCTTCATATATTAGGGTGTTAAGTGCATATTTATTTATAATTGTTCTATCTCTGGTTAGTTGATCTTTTAGCATTATATAATGTTCTTATTTGTCTGTTTTAACAAGTTTTCAAGCATAAAATTATTTTTCAAGTCAAAGTGAAATAAAAGTTCACCATTTTAAGTGTATAATTCAGTAACTTTAAGTATATTCATGATGTTGCACAAGTACCACCTCTATCTAATTCCAAAATATTTCCATCATACCCAAATAAAAATTCATTCCCATTAAGCATTTGCTCCCCATTTGCTGGTTGTCCAAACCCCTGGCAACCACTAATTTGCATTCTATCTTATAGACTTACCTATTCTAGATATTTCCTATGAACAGGGTCATATAATATATGATCTTTTGTGTCTGGCTTCTTTCACTTAGCATAATGTGTTTGAGGTGCATCCACATTGTAGCATGTATCAGTACTTCGTTTCTTTTTTTATGGCAGAATGATATTCCATTTTATGTATATATACAATTTATTTATCTATTCATCTATGTATGGGCACTTGGGTTGCTTCTATCTTTTTGCTATTATGAATACTGCTGCTGTAAGTATTGGTGTACAAATACCTGTTTAAGTCCATGCTTTCAAGTCCTTTGAGTACATATTCAGATGTAGAATTGCTGGATCCTTTGGTAGACCTATATTTAGTTTTTGAGGAACTGCCATTTTTTTCTATAGTGACTGTACATTATTACATTTCCTCTAGTAGTGTACAAGTGTTCCAGTTTCTCTACATCCTCTCCAATACTTCTTCCTTTTTAAAATGTAAGACAATTGTATATGATGAGTGTAAAGTGGTATCTCGTTTTGATTTGCACTTCCCTAATGATTAGTGATGTTGAGTAATTTCTTTTCATGTGCTCATTGGCCATTTGTATATCTTCTTGGACCAAGTGTTCACTCAAGTCCTTTGCCCATATTTTAGGAGGGGTATTTATCTTTTTCTTGTTGAGCTATAGGGATATTTATATATTTTGGTTATTAACCTCTTATCAGATATATGATTTACAAATATTTTTCCATTTCCACACGTTGTCTTTTCACTTTATTCATTATGTCATTTGATGCACATTTTATATTTTGATTAAGTCTGATATATATATATATATATATATATTTCTATTTTCTATTTCTATTTTAATCATTTTGCCTGTGCTTTTGGCATGATATCCAAGAAATTATTGCCAAGTCCAATGTATTCCCAATATTTTCTTCTAATAGGCTTATATTTTTAGTTCTTATGTTTAGGTCTTTGATCCATTTTCAGTTAATTTTAGCATATGGTGTAAAGGTATAACCTTATTCTTTTGCATGTGAATATCCAGTTTTCTCAAAACCATGTTATTAAAAGATTTTCCTTTTCTCACTCAATGGTCTTGGCACTTTTACTGAAATCATTTGTATATTTGAGGGTTTATTTCTGGATTCTGTTTCTTTGTATATCTTATGATCTGAAAATTGAAAATTGAGCATTGAAAAGACAACCACCTCTTCCAGTCTTTGTTGACTGGCTCCATGTAGGGGAAGACCTTTACTAATCAGCCTGATTTGAAGGCTTACTGTCTTCTAAGGCCTTTGCTGGGCATGCATCTACCCTGGGTCTGCAGACGCTTTTGGAAAATTCCCCACCCCCACCCCCCACCAAATTCTACTTACAAATGTTTTAATTCCCTAAGAGTCTCACTCTTGTTTTTTCTTTCATCCTTAGCTGTTCAATTGTATTTCTCTATCAGTGATCTCTTAACCTCTGTCTTTAGATTCTGTAGTCCCCTGTGGCTTTCAGGAGCTAAGCTGCTATTTCCTGCAGTTTTCAGAAGCCTGAGGCCCAAGCTGTGCCATTCTTAACTGTTTGAATTTCAAGGCAGGTGTTACAGAGACTGATCCCACAGGCAGCTGCCAGAAATGTTAGAACATTGCAAGTTTGGTCCTCTCTACTCTCTCAGGTTCATGGAAGTGATCTGGGGATCAGTCCATGGCTTCTCCCAAAGTGTATGACACCAGGGAGGGTGTGGGGCAAGTGTGAGTAAAAACGCTCTGAAATTACTGTTTTGAATGTCGCTTTTTCTTGATTGGTGGGTTGCTTTATTGCTGTAGATCTTTGACTGATTTCCAAAACTCCTATAAGTTATTTTGATTAGTTTCTAGTTTATTTAGTGTTTCTAAATATTTAGGGGGAACAAGGGCCAGGAGCTTCCTAGTCCACCATTTTGTTCTGCTTCACTCTTTTTTTTAATGGTGGAATGGCATTCTGTTATGTAGGTATACCATTCATGTATTGTTGGACATTGGGCTGTTTCTACTTTTTGCTACTGTGAATAGTGCTGCTGTGATCATGTTTAAACATACATGGGATTTGTTTGAATACCTGTTTTTAATTCTCTTGTGTATAAACCTAGTTGAAGAATTTCTGGGTCTCCCTTATTTTTGAAGTATTTTTTTTTTTCTGGGTATAGAATTTTATGTTGACATGTTTTTCTTTCCAGCACTCTAAAGATGCCTCCCCATCATCTTCTAGCTTGCATAGTCTGGCAAGACTTCTGCCATAATTTGTTTGTTTGTTTTCTCTTTCTGTATAAAATATGGTTGTTTTCTCTGGCTACCTTAAACAATTTCTCCTTCTTTGGTTTTCAGTAATTTGAATATGATATATCTAAGGTTTGATTTTGGTTAGTTTGTTTTTTAGCATTTATAAAGCATGGTGTTTTGTTTGTTTGTTTGTTTTTTGCTTTTAGATTTATGTTTGATATCATTAGTTTGAGAATATCCTTGGACACTAATTTTTTCTGCCCATTTTTTTTCTTTTCCTACTTCTAGGATTCTAGTTATACACATTAGATGAATTGATATTGCCAATTCTTGGATGCCTTGTTTTTTTTTTCTCTTCATGTTTCAGTTTGGATAATTTTTATTGATCTATCTTCACATTCACTAATTACTTTCTCAAATTGTCAAGTCTGCTCGTGAAGCAGCATTTCATTTTTGCTAACATGTTTTGTCATTTCTAGCATTTGCATTGGATTCTTTCTCATAATTTCCATCTCTCTGCTAAAATTACCCATTGATTTTGTATGTTATTCGCATTATCCATTAGGCTGTTGAACATATTAATGTCAGTTATTTAAAATTTCTAATCTGAAATTGTCATGCCTGAGTCTGGCTTCATTAATTGTATTACCTTTTGAGAGTGTATTGGCTTTATTCTAGCTTATTCATATGTCTCAAATTTTTTGTTGAAAGGTGGATGATAGAAAATAAGGCAAATATTAATTTATGCCTGGAAATGAATGCACCTTTCCTTCTGTTAGGCCTTTCGTGTGGATATTTGATTCACTCTAGTCAGGAGTTGACTTGGTGTGTGTCTTGCTGTTGGTTGATCACTTTCAGTGTCCCATACATAATATTCAATCCTCTAGTGTTATCTTGTGTTTAAGGAGGAAAAATATTTGTCAAAAGGTTTTTCTCAATGTCTTCTCCATCCTCATTTTTCAGTCTTTCCTTTGTGTTGAAGTACAGAGAGTGTCTCTCCAGGCTCTTAAAATATAATACTATTATTTGTAGCTCAGCACTTGTTCACCTGGTAGAGGTGTGGTGGGTGTTTTCTTTGTTATTTGCATTTTTTTTTCTCAAGTAGGCACTGTGTCCCTAGGTCTTGACTGTGTGGTCTTTTAGATTCATGCCCCTCCCAAGCTGTGCTTCAGTCTATTCACTATTCTTGACTAACCTTCTGGGGTTATGGTTTTATGTCTTGTTTGTTTCCCCTGGCTGAAATGGGTTTTTCTCAGTGCTCTGGGGTATGGTATTTGTTGCCTTTCACCCAGAAATTCTAGGCTTTGGTACATAAGGGGATCATGGAGAAAGATTCAAGCCTGGTGTCATTTCTTCCAGCAGCATGTGCTGACGCATCCACCAGGTCAGCACCACAAAGGATGCTTTCTCAGGACCTGGCCAGTCTTTTCTGTGAGCACTCAATGAGGTCCATGGTGAAGAAGCTTCAGATGAATATAGAGACTTTTTTTTTTAATCTGAAGTCCCTAAGAATTCTATATTCTCTTGTTATTTCACATTCTTATTTTGCCATTTTTTAAAAAAGATATTGGTTAAGCTGTTTGTAATAGTGGCTGGCCTGGGTCTACAAGTAATCACACTCAATTTCTCCTTACAGGTACCTGCCTTTCCTTAGATTTCAGGTTAGTTGCTCCAATATCTCAGCTCTATGGTGGTTTTAAGAAGATTTTGATTTTCAGTTTGTCTGGATCTTTTTTGCTACAAGATTGGGAATGATGCTCTTTTTGCTTTTTTCTAATTGAAGTCTTGCATGGAATTAACTTACCAGGATGGGAGTCACTTTGATATATTCATTAAATCAAAGTATGAAGTGTGGGGAAAAAAATTAAAAACTGACCAAATCCTGTCTTTATAACATTCCAGTAATTCACCTTCACATGTATTTTCCAGAATGACTTTGGCTTTTATGCTTTGGGTCCCATGTTCACACTGTGTTTCTCACCTGGGATGCTCACCCAGATCATCTCTGAGTTCCAGTAACAGTTCATTAAGGTCCAGTTTGAACACCTTCTTAATAAAATATTCATAGGTCATCATAGCAGGGTGTGTAATCTAACTGGTCCCATTTAAGACGTGATTAGCTGTGTCTCATACTACCTAGAACACTGTGTACATTTTCCTGCATTCCTATAAATCTAGTCCAGAGCCCAGCATAATAAAACTCTGAAAAGTTATTTAATGAACGAGGCTTAGTCAGAATCAGTTAAGAATAATTTCACATATGGGGGTACCTGGATGGCTCAGTCAGTTGAGTGTCTGACTCTTGATTTCAGCTCGAGGCCATGATCTAGTGGTTTGTAAGATTGAGTCCCATGTCAGGCTCTGCACTGATAGTGCAGAGTCTGCTTGGAATTCTCTCTGTCCCTCCCCCACTTGCATACATGTGCACATGCTCTTTACCTCTCAAAATAAATACACTTAAAAAAAGAATAATTTCACACATTAACTTATGTTATAGTAGTTGTCTATGGATCTGTATTCTTTACAAATTTATGACATACTGAAGACAAAATTGGTCTTATTTTCTTTACAATCCCTATGGGGATAGTAGGCTTTCGATTTATATTATTAAATAAACAATAATAGCTTTCAAAGATGGGCACTCAGTGGCACTCTCAGGGGAAACAGGGAGAAAAGGGCATGATGAAGTGAGGAGAGAAGAAAGATGCACAGTTAGGTGTCATGAATACTACCAGGCTCAACCATTTTTGAGTCCCCATTCTAAGTCATGATGCTTTAGCACAACATCTGCAAATCAGTTTGTGAGAGATTTTCTTTACACATTGTATGGAATGGCTGGCTACCAATACAACAATCAAAATATGTGTAAAGAATTGGTTATTCTTGGAGGAGGGGCCAAGATGGCAGAACAGCATGGAAGATTTTTTTGCCTCTCTAATCCCTGAAATGCAGTTAGAACAACACCAAACACCAAATCTTTCACACCTAGAAAACTGATTTGAGGATTAACACAACAATCTGCACAACTTGAGCCATAGAAATTGATAGGTATGTGGTATGGAAAGGTGAACTGGAGGCGAGAGAAGACACAGAGGGTAGGGAGCTGTTTTTGCTTGCAGAGAGAGGATGGAGATAGGTTGGAGGGTACAGGAAAAGCACCCGCCCCTTGAAAGCAGCTAGAGATGGAAAAAGACACAAGGGACAGAACAAAAAAGGGAGAAAGGAGAAAGGAGAGGGTTTAAATTCTATTAAGACTCTACAATCAGGGTGAATGCAGAGTTTGAAACTCCCCAGCTCAGTACCTAATGGAGCTCTGGTGGGAAGGGTGAATCCCCAACAGCAGACAGCAGAGGCCTCAGGATCCTTGGGCAACATCAGGTAAGGTGGTTCCTCTGCTAAGAGGACATTTGATAGAGGCTGTGAAGCCTCCCCACAGGCAAAGGTCCCAGTGGATCCCAGAGAACAGCCACATTTGCTGGTGTTGGAACAAGGAATTTAAGGGTGAAGCCTGGGGCCAGATGTGTGGTGTGATATATCATAATCCCTGAAATGCTGCTGCTGCTGCATGATTTGGCAAACTTTTTCTGGGGTGGGCTGGCACCTGGCTGCAGTCTCTGGCCATCTGCAGCAGTATGGTCATGTGAACATTCCTGGGGGCAGCCAAGAACCTGACCATTGCTTGGGGAGACACTCCCCCAGAGAGTCCGAGCAGGTCAAAGCCACAGGGACCTCAGAAGTGAGGGGTTTGGAATAACAACCCCATCTGAGATGAAACTCAGGAGGGAGGTGCCACCTGGCAGGCTGACAGCTTGGTCTCAGACAGCGTAGAAGCGACGAGTGGACAGAAGCTGGAGACTAGGAGGGGTGCTTGATTCTGGTCAGGAAGAGCACAGGGTTTTGATACTAGAGACCAGGTAGCTTGGTGACACCATTTTCACCCCTCCTGTGCTTACACATCCTTGCCTACACTCACCACAATGGTCCACCCCAGTAAACTAAGCAGCACCATCTAGAGGAGAACAGAGCCATTACACCAAGCTCTGCCCAACTGGGCCAACCACACTCTAGAGGAACACCACATGACTCTCTGCCTGCTTAGTTTATGGACTACAAAATGCTTCATAGCTTGATTCCTAGAGGAAACTGGATGTAATTTCAATCATATTTCATTCTGTTCACTGGTCCATCTATCAAATTCTTGTTTTTCTTTTCTTATTCTTGAATACAGAAAGAGAAAAAAATTATTTTTATTTTCCTTTAAGTTTTTCTACTATATTTTTAACTCTTTTGTAAATTTGAAAAATTCTATTTTACTTTCATCATTTCATTTTTATTTTGTTGTATTCATTTTTTAAAATTTCAAAAATTTTTTTCCTTTTTTTTCTTTTCTTTTCTTTCCCTTTTTCTCTATTGTATGAAGCTTCTTTCAACAACCAGACCAAAACACACCTAGGATCTAGCATCCTTTATTTGATTTTTTGTGTTATTTTTAATTTTAATTTTTAAAATTTTGTTAGTTTTCTTCCTTCAAAATGACAAAATGAAGGAGTTCACCCAAAAAGAAAGAACAAGAAGAAATGACAGCCAGACACAGAACAGATAAAAGCAAGATGACTGAAACAGAATTTAGAATCAAAATAGTAAGAATACTAGCTGGGGTTGAAAAAAGCATAGAATCCCTTTATCTGGAGATAAAAGAAGCAAAATATAGTCAGGACAAAATGAAAGATGTTGTAACTCAAATGCAATCTCAAATGGATGCCACAGCGGCAAGGGTGGATGAAGCAGAGAAGTGAATCAGAGACATAAAGGACAAATGTATGGAGAACAATGAAGCAGAAAAAAATAGGGAAACTAAGGCAAAGAGCACAATATAAGAATTAAGGAACTTAGTGACTCATTAAAAAGGAATAACATCCAAACCATTGGGGTTCCAGAAGATGAAGAGAAAAAGGGGTAGAAGGCTTATGTGAGCAAGTCGTAATGGAAAACTTTCCAAACCTGGAGAAAGACACAGATATCAAAATCCAGGAAGCACAGAGGATTCCCATTAGATTAAACAACAACCAACCATCACAAGGATTATCATAGTCAAATTCACAAAATAGGCAAGGAAAGAATCATGAAAACAGCAAGGGAAAAAAGTCTTTAACCTACAAGGGAAGGCAGATCGGGTTCACAGCAGTCCTATCCACAGAAACTCATCAGGCAATAAGGGAGTGGCAGGATATATTCTCTGTGCTGACTCATAAAAAATATGCAGCCAAGAATTCTTTATGCAGCAAGGCTGTCATTCAAAATAGAATGAGAGATAAAAACTTTCCTAGACAAAAATTAAAGGAGATTGTGACCACTAAACTGGCTCTGCAAGAAATTTTAAGGGGGACTCCCTGAGGGGAGAAAAGACAGGAAAAAAAGCAAACAAAAAGACCAAAATTAACAAAGACTAGAAAGCACCAGAGAACACAACCAGAAACTGCCAACTCTATAGACAACATGACAATAAATTCATATCTTTCAGTACTAGCTCTAAATGTCAATGGACTAAACACTCCAATCAAAAGACATAGAATAACAGAATGGATATGAAAACAAGATCCATTTATATGCTGTTTACAAGAGACCCATTTTATTTTTTTATTTAAAAAATTTTATTAATATAAAATTTATTGTCAAATTGGTTTCCATACAACACCTAGTGCTCAGCCCAACAGGTGCTCTCTTCAATGACCATCACCCATCTACCCCTCCCTCCAACCCCCCCATCAACCGTCAGTTTATTCTCAGTTTTTTTTTAAAAAAAAATTTTAATGTTTATTTATTTTTGAGACAGAGAGAGACAGAGCATGAATGAGGGAGGGTCAGAGAGAGAGGGAGACACAGAATCTGAAGCAGGCTCCAGTCTCTGAGCTGTCAGCACAGAGCCCGACGCGGGGCTCGAACTCACGGACTGTGAGATCATGACCTGAGCCGAAGTCGGCCGCTTAACCGACTGAGCCACCCAGGCGCCCCTAATTCCAGTTTTTAAGAGTCTCTTATGGTTTGGCTCCCTCCCTCTCCAACTTTTTTTTTTCCTTTCCCTCCCTCATGGTCTTCTGTTTTCTCAGGATCCACATAAGAGTGAAACATATGGTATCTGTCTTTCTCTGTATGACTTATTTCACTTAGCATAACACTCTCCAGTTCCATCCACGTGGCTACAAAAGGCCATATTTCATTCTTTCTGGTTGCCAACTAGTATTCCAATTGTGCCGATTGTGTATATAAACCACAATTTCTTGATCCATTCATCAGTTGATGGACATTTAGGCTCTTTCCATACTTTGGCTATTGTTGAAAGTGCTGCTATAGACATTGGGGTACAAGTGCCCCTGTCCATCAGCACTCCTGTATACCTTGGGTGAATTTCTAGCAATGCTATTGCTGGGTGATAGGGTAGATTTATTTTTAACTTTTTGAGGAATCTCCACACTGTTTTCCAGAGCGGCTGCACCAGTTTGCATTCCCACCAACGGTGCAAGAGGGTTCCCATTTCTCCACATCCTCTCCAGCATCTATAGTCTCCTGGTTTGTTCATTTCAGCCATTCTGACTAGCGTAAGGTAATATCTCAGTTTGGTTTTGATTTGTGTTTCCCTGATGAGGAGTTACATTGAGCATCTTTTCATGTGCCTGTTGGCTATCTGGATGTCTTCTTTAAAGAAGTGTCTATTCATGTATTCTGCCAATTTCTTCACTAGATTATTTGTTTTTTGGATGTGGAGTTTGGTGAGTTCTTTATAGATTTTGGATACTAGCCCTTAATGCGATATGTCATTTGTAAATATCTTTTCCCATTCTGTTGGTTGCCTTTTAGTTTTGTTGGTTGTTTACTTTGCTGTGCAGAAGTTTATCTTCATGAGGTCCCAATAGCTCATTTTTTGCTTTTAATTCCCTTGCCTTTGGAGATGTGTCAAGTAAGAAATTGCTTCGGCTGAGGAAGAGACTCATTTTAGACCTAAAGACACCTTCAGATTGAAAGTAATGAGATGGAGAACAATCTTTCATGCTAATGGTCGCCAAAGGAAAGCAGGAGTAGGCATACTTATAACAGAGAATCTAGACTTTAAAGCAAAGACTGTAATAAGAGAAGAAGAAGGGCATTATACCATAATTAAGAGGTCTATCCACCAAGAAGATGTAACAATTGTAAACATTTATGCTCCAAGCATGATAGCACCAAAACATATATCAGTTAATCACAAACATACAGAAACTCATTGATAATATTACCATAATAGTAGGGGACTTCAACACCCCACTTACAGCAATAGACAGATCATTGAAACAGAAAACCAACAAGGAAACAATGGCTCTGAATGACACACTGGGGCAGATGGACTTAACAGATATATTCAGAACATTTCATCCTAAAGCAGCAGAATACACATACTTCTCAAGTGCACATGGAACATTCTCCAGAATAGATCACTTACTGGGCCACAAATCAGCCCTCAACAAGTATAAAAAGAATGAAATCATACCATGCATATTTTCAGACCACAATGCTATGAAACTTGAAATCAACCACAACAAAAAATTTGGAAAGACAACACATACTTGGAGATTAAATAACATCCTACTAAAGAATTAATGGGCTAACCAAGGAGTTAAAGAGGAAATTAAAAACTATATTGAAGCCAAAGAAAATGATAACATCACAGCCCAAAACCTCTGGGGTGCAGCAAAGGCGGTCATAAGAGGGAAGTATGTAGCAATCCAGGCCTTCCTAAAGAAGGAAGAAAGGTCTCAGATACACAACCTAAACTTACACCTTAAAGAGCTGGAAAAAAAACAGCAAATAAAACCTAAACCAGCAGAATATGGGTAATAATAAAGATTAGAGCAGAAATCAATACTATCAAAACCAAAACAAACAAATAAACAAAAAAAACCCAAAACAGTAGAACAGATCAATGAAACCAGGAGCTGGTTCTTTGAAAGATTTAACAAAATTGATAAACCCCTAGCCAGTTTGATGAAAGAGAGAAAGGAAAGGACCCAAATAAATAAATCAAGAATAAAAGATGGAAGATCACAACCAACACAGCAGAAATACAAACAATAATAAGAGAATATTATGACCAATTAAATGCCAATAAATTGGGCAATCCAGAAGAAATTGACAAATTCCTAGACAAATACAAACTACCAAAACTGAAACAAGAAGAAATAGAAAATTTGAACAGACCCACAATCAGTAAAGAAGTAGTAATCAAAAAATCTCCCAAAAATCTCCCAAAAAAGACTAGGGCCAGATGGCTTTCCAGCAGAATTCTAGCAAACATCTAAAGAGGAATTAACACCTATTCCTTTGAAATTGTTCCAAAAAAAGAGAAAAAAAATGGAATGAAATCTTCCAAACTCGTTAGATGAAGCCAGCATTACCTTGATTCCAAAACCAGACAAAGACTCCACTAAAAAGGAGAACTATAGACCAATTTCCATGATGAACATGTATGCAAAAATCCTCAACAATGTACTAGCCAAACAGATTCAACAATACTTTAAAAGAAGTATTCACCATGATCAAGTGGGATTTATGCTTGGGATGCAGGGCTGCTTCAATATCTGCAAAAAAATCAATGTGATACATCACATCAATAAAAGACAGGACAAGAACCACATGATCCTCTCAACAGATGCAGAGAAAGCATTTGACAAAATACAGCATTCTTTTTTGATAAAAACCCTCAAGAAAGTAGGGATAGAAGGATCATACCTCAAGATCATAAAAGCCATATATGAAAGATCCACTACTAATATCATCCTCAGTTGGGAAAAACTGAGAGCTTACCCCTAAGGTCAGGAACAAGACGGGATGTCCTTTCTCGCCACTGTTATTCAACATAGTATTGGAAGTCATCACCTCAGCAGACAACACAAAGGAATAAAAGGCATCCACGTCCTCAAGGAGGAAGTCAAACTTTCACTCTATGCAGATAACACAACACTATATATGGAAAACCCAAAAGATTCTACCAAAAAACTGCTATAACTGATTCATGAATTCAGCAAAATCGCAGGATATAATATCAATGCACAAAGATCTGTTGCATTCCTATACACCAATAGTGAATCAACAAAAAGAGAAATCAAGGAATCAATCCCATTTATAATTACACCAAAAAGCATAAAATACCTAGGAATAAACCTAACCAAAGAGTTGAAAATCTATACACTGAAAGTATAGAAAGCTTATGAAAGAAACTGAAGAAGAATGACAAGAAAAGGAAAATTTTTCCATGCTCCTGGATTGGAAGAACAAATATTGTTAAAATATCGATACTACCCAAAGCTATCTACATGTTCAATGCAATCCCTCTCAAAATAACACCAGCATTCTTCACAGAGCTAGAAAACAATCCTAAAATTTGTATGGAACCAGAAAGACTCTGAATAGGCAAAGCAACCCTGAAAACAAAAAACAAAGCTGGAAACATCACAATCTGAGACTTAAAGAAGGATTATAAAGCTGTAATCATCAAGACAGTATGGTACTGGCACAAAAACAGACACTCAGATCAATGGAACAGAATAGACAACCCAGAAATGGACCCAAAAACATATGGCCAACTATTCTTTGACAATGCAGGAAAGACTATCTAATGGAATAAAGACAATCTCTTCAGCAGATGGTATTGGGAACACTGGACAGTGACACTCAGAAAAATGAAACTGGACCATTTCTTACACCATACACAAAAATAAATTCAAAATGGATGAAAGACCTAAATGTAGGACAGGAAGCCATAAAAATTCTACAAGCTAAGCAGGTAAAAACTTCTTTAACCTTGGCCGCAGCAAGTTCTTACTCAACACATCTCTGGAGGCAAGGGAAACAAAAGCAAACATGAACGATTGGGACCTCATCAAAATAAAAAGCTTCTGCAAAGGAAAAAATCGGCAAAACTAAAAGGCAACCAATGGAATGGGAGAAGATATTTGCAAATGACATATCCGATAAAGGGTTAGTATCCCAAATCTATAAAGAACTTATCAAACTCAACACCCAAAAAACAAATAATCCAGTGAAGAAATGGGCAAAAGACATGAAGAGACACTTTTCCAAAGAAGACATCCAGATGGCTAACAGATACACGAAAAAATGGTCAACATCACTCATTATCAGGGAAATACAAATTAAAACCACAATGAGATACCACCTCACACCAGTCAGAGTGGCTAAAATTAACAACTCAGGCAAGAACAGATATGGGCAAGGAGGCAGAGAAAGAAGATCTCTTTTTTTTTTTTAACGTTTTATTTATTTTTGAGACAGGGAGAGACAGAGCATGAACAGGGGAGGGTCAGAGAGAGGGAGACACAGACCTGAAACAGGCTCCAGGCTCTGAGTTGTCAGCACAGAGCCCGACGCGGGGCTCGAACTCACGGACTGCGAGATCATGACCTGAGCCGAAGTCGGCTGCTTAACCGACTGAGCCACCCAGGCGCCCTGGGGATCTCTTTTGCACTGGTGGTGGGAATGCAAACTGGTGCAGCCACTCTGGAAAAGAGTATGGATGTACCTGAAAAATTAAAAATAGAGCTACCCTACGACACAGCAATTGCACTACTAGGCATTTATCCCAGGGATACAGGTATGCTGTTTTGAAGGGACACATGCACTCCCATGTTTATAGCAATGCTGACAATAACCAAAATATGGAAAGAGCCCAAATGTCCATTGTCAGATGAATGAATAAAGAAGTGGTATACACACACACACACACACACACACACACACACAATGGAGTATTACTTGGCAATCAAAAAGAATGAAACCTTGCCATTTGCAACTACATGGATAGAACTAGAGGGTATTATGATAAGCAACATTAGTCAGAGAAGGACAAATATATGATTTCACTCATATGTGGAATTTAAGATACAAAACGAAGGAACATAAAGGGAAACAAAAATATAAAAACAAGGAGGTGGACAAAACATAAGAGACTATTAAATACAGAGAACTAACAGGGTCACTGGAGTTGTTGTGGGAGGGGGGATGTGTTAAATGGGTAAGGGGCATTAAGGAAGACACTTGGGATGAACACTGGGTATTATACATATGAGATGAATCACTGGAATCTACTCCTGAAATCTTTATTGCACTATATGCTAACTTGGATGTAAATTTAAAAAATAATTTATTACTCTTAGAAATGTCAGCTTTTATGTATGGGTATATTTTTTGTGGTTTTCAATTTTGCTAACAAAACACAAAAGTTATAGTGTGTCGCTGATAACTAAATTTGTGATAGATTGCTTTTCAACTTGCATTAGAAAATACCCATAGTTATGTTCTATTGGATACTTCCCACATTTTTTTCTTCTTTAGCCAACTATATTTTGTTACAAAGTATGTAATAAGGAAGATCAAACTATCTTTTTTTCTTCTATTTCATCTCATTGTAATTGCCTCATCAGTGCCAGGCAAAGACTTTCCAATTGTGGCCCTAACTCACCCTCCTGTGAGGAATGTGTACCTGAACACAGCTATCTGCCAGGGAGTGGTATTTTTGCCTGCAGTCTGTGGAAGGTGGCTCATCCTTGCAGATGAAGTGGCATTTCCTAATTAGATCATAATTCTTAACAAACCCTGAAGGCAAGGGTTATGTGACCATAAAATGGGTTACTTGGAAGGCTGAGGAAAAAGGAATAGTAAACTTTATATTTTTGAGCTGTTGGAAATAATTCAGCTTTAATTAAAATATAAATTTTCTTTCATTAGTCTTGGACATTATATATATATGAAAATTTTATAGAGCTATCTTGATATTAAAAAGGAGAGGAGAGAGACAGAAAGACTGAGCAAGAGAAAGAATGGGTTCAATTCTCAATTCTTTGTCAAAATAGAATGTAAGTCATAATAGAGCAGAGACTTTTTTTTCCTGTAGTGTATCTCTAGCACAGAGAATAGTGTTTGGCACATTAGGTAAATGCTCAAAGACATATATTATAAGAATAGACTACAGCAAATCCCTTTACTACTCAGGCTTTGGTAGGTTTTTTCATGTGTAAAATGAAGTTTTAGACAAAATTACCTCCGAAGTTATTTTTTAATTTAGTAATTTTAGAAATTTATTATAATTTTGATATCAATAAGTTATTTTTAAGGTTTTACAAATTGTCTTAATCTCTGATATGATATATAAGAAGTATGAAGCAGTTATCAAAGATGATAGGCTACACAAAATAAATGAATGGACTTAAGGATCACTGTTTAAATCTCTTGAGTTTTGAAGATCTCAGGAAGCGAGTATTAAGTAATGGCAAAATGAAAGAAAAAAGGTATTATAGGAGTGCTTGGGTGGCTCAGTTGGTAGAGCGTCTGACTCTTTTTCTTGGGGTTGTGAGTTTGAGTCCCACGTTGGGTGTTGGGCCTACTTAAAAAATATTGTAAACTTAGAGTGACAAAATAGTAGTAAAGAAAACTCTCTGGGGTGGATGCTCTACACATGTAGTTTGGGAACAGTTAATTTTTAATATCTGAGGTAGGAGGCACAGTGAAAACTAGCCCTCATCCACAGAATGAGAGTGGTCAAGGATTTAAAATATTTTCATCTGAGAATGAGTTGAATGCTAAATGCTGGAAAAGAAAATATGAAAGGGGCTTGGTAGATGCTGAGAGAAATATTTACATATTGCTACAAGGAATAGAAATGGGACCTATGAGTACGAGTGAGATTTTTGACTCAATGAAAGGGAAGAATTTTATCAGAGCTCAGGATGGAATGCTTTATGAGGCAGCTAACACTAGAATCCTGTAAATGTTCAATTTGAGATTAGAGCATTGACAAAATGATGGTTATGTGTATGATGGCCACAATCTGGTATTTTTTGAGTGAAATTTATGAGAGGAGACACTCACCTTAAAATGCTGTAGAGAAAGTACTTTGATACTATGTCAGAATAATTCTAAATTATTATTTTTAAATTTATTATTATTTTTTAAATATAATTTATTGTAAAATTGGTTTCCATACAATACCCAGTGCTTATCCCAACAGGTGCCCTCCTCAATGCTCATCACCCTCTTTTCCCTCTCCCCCAACACCATCAACCCTCGGTTTGTTCTCAGTATTTAAGAGACTCTTATGGTTTTCCCCCCTCCCTCTCTGTAATTTTTTTCCCCTTCCCCTCCCTCATGGTCTTCTGTTAAGTTTCTCAGGATCCACATATGACTGAAAACATATGGTATCTGTCTTTCTATGCCTGACTTATTTCACTTAGTATAATACCCTCCAATTCCATCCACGTTGCTGCAAATGGCCAGATTTCATTCTTTCTCATTGCCAAGTAGTATTCCATTGTATATATAAACCACATCTTTATCCATTCGTCAGTTGATGGACATTTAAGTTATTTCCATAATTTGGCTATTGTTGAAAGTGCTGCTATAAACATTGGAGTACATGTGCCCCTATGCATCAGCACTCCTGTATCCCTTGGGTAAATTCCTAGCAGTGTTATTTCTGGGTCATAGGGCACTTATATTTTTAACTTTTTGAGGAACCTCCACTTTATTTTCCAGAGTGGCTGCACCAGTTTACATTCCTACCAACAGTGCAAGGGTGTTCCCTTTTCTCCACATCCTCGCCAGCATCTGTTGTTTTTTAAGTTGTTCATTTTAGCCACTCTGACCGGTGTGAGGTGTTATCTTAGTGTGGTTTTGATTTGTGTTTCCTTGATGAGGAGTGACTTTGAGCATCTTTTCATGTGTCTGTTGGCCATCTGGATGTCTTCTTTAGAGAAGTGTCTATTCATGTCTTCTGCCCATTTCTTCACTGGATTATTTGTTTTTATCCGGTGTGGAGTTTGGTGAGTTCTTTATAGACTTTGGATACTAGCCCTTTATCCGAGATGTCATTTGCAAATATCTTCTCCCATTCCATCGGTTGCCTTCTAGTTTATTGTTTCCTTTGCAGTGCAGAAGATTTTTATCTTGATGAGGTCCCAATAGTTCTTTTTGATTTCAATTCCCTTGCCTTTGGAGATGTTTCACATAAGAAATTGCTGCAGCTGAGGTCAAAGTGGTTTTTTCCTGCTGTTTCCTTTAGGGTTTTGATGGTTTTCTGTCTCACATTCAGGTCCTTTATCCATTTTGAGTTTATTTTTGTGTATGGTGTAAGAAAGTGGTCTAGTTTCATTCTTCTGCATGTTGCTGTTCAGTTCTCCCAGCACTATTTGCTAAAGAGATTTTTTTCAATTGGATGCTCTTTCCTGCTTTGTCAAAGATTAGTTGGCCATACTTTTGTGGGTCCAACTCTGGAGTCTCTATTCTATTCCATTGGTCTATGTGTCTGTTTTTGTGTCAATACCATACTGTCTTCATGATTACAGCTTTGTAGTAGAGGCTACTGGGAATTGTGATGCCTCCCGCTTTAGTCTTCTTCTTCAATATTACTTTGGCTATTCGAGGTCTTTTGTGGTTCCATACAAATTTTAGGATTGCTTGTTCTAGCTTTGAGAAGAATGCTGGTGAAATTTTGAATGGGATTGCATTGAATGTGTAGGTTGCTTTGGGTAGTATTGACATTTTAACAATATTTATTCTTCCAATCCATGAGCATGGAATGTTTTTCCATTTCTTTGTATCTTCTTCAGTTTCCTTCATAAGCTTTCTATAGTTTTCAGCATACAGATCTTTTACATCTTTGGTTAGGTTTATTCCTAGGTATTTTATGCTTCTTGGTGCAATTGTGAATGGGATCAGTTTCTTTATTTCTATTTATGTTGTTTAATTATTGCAACTGATTTCTGTACATCAATTTTGTACCCTACGACTTAGCTGAATTCATGTATCAGTCTAGCAGACTTTTTGTGGAGTCTTTTGGGTTTTCCATGTAGAGTATTGTGAAGTCTGTGAAAAATGAAAGTTTGACTTCATCTTTGCCAATTTTGATGCCTTTTATTTCCTTTTGTTGTCTTATTGATGATGCTAGGACTTCCAACTCTATGTTAAACAAAAGTGGTGAGAGTGGACATCCCTGTGGTGTTCCTGATCTCCTGGGGGAAAGCTCTGAGTTTTTCCCCACTGAGGATGATATTATCTGTGGGCTTTTCATAAATGGCTTTTATGATGTTTAAGTATGTTCCTTATATCCCAACTTTCCTGAGGGTTTTTGTTAAGAAAGAATCTTGTATTTTGTCAAATGCTTTTTCTGCATCGATTGACAGGATCATATGGTTCTTATCTTTTTTTTATTAATGTGATGTATCACATTGATTGATATGTGAATATTGAATCAGCCCTGTATCCCAGAAATGAATCCCACTTGATCATGGTGAATAATTCTTTTTATATGCTATTGAATTCGATTTGCTGGTATCTTCTTGAGAATTTTTGCATCCATATTCATCAGGAACATTGGCTTGTAGTTCTCTTTTTTTTTTGCTAGGTCTCTACGGTTTGGGAATCAAGGTAATGCTGGCTTCATAGAATGAGTCCAGTAGTTTTCCTTCCCTTTCTATTTTTTTGGAATAGCTTGAACAGGATAGGAATTAACTCTGCTTTAAATGGCTAGTAGATTTCCCCAGGGAAGCCATATGGTTCAGGACTCTTATTTCTTGGGAGATTTTTGATAACTGATTCAATTTCTTCACTAGTTATGTGTCTGTTCAAAGTTTCTATTTCTTCCTGTTTGAGTTTCAGTAGTGTGTGGGTGTTTAGGAATTTGTCCATTTCTTCCAGGTTTTCCAGTTTGCTGGCATATAATTTTTCATAGTATTCCCTGATAATTGCTTGTATTTCTAAAGGGATCGGTTGTAATAAACCCATTTTCATTCATGATTTTATCTATTTGGGTCCTGCTACTTTTCTTTTTGAGAAGCCTGGCTACAGGTTTGTTAATTTTGTTTATCTTTTCAAAAAACCTACTCTTGGTTTTATTGATATGTTCTACTATTTTTTTTGATTCTATATTGTTTATTTCTGCTCTGATCTTTATTATTTCTCTTCTGCTGGCTTTGGGGAGTCTTTTTTGTTAAGCTTCTAGTTCGTTCAGGTGTCCTGTTAGATTTTATATTTGGAATTTTTCTTGTTTCTTGAGATAGCCCTGAATTGCAATGTATTTTCCTCTTAGGACTGCCTTTGCTGCATCTCTAAGGGTTTGGATTGTTGTATTTTCATTTTCATTTGTTTCCGTATATTTTTAAATTTCTCCCCTAATTACTGGTTGACCCATTCATTCTTTAGTAGGATGTGCTTTAACCTCCATGCTTTTGGAGGTTTTCCAGTACCTTTCCTGTGGTTGACCTCAAGGTTCATAACATTGTGATCTGAAAATATGCATGGTATGATCTCAATTCTTTTATATTTATTTAGGGCTGTTTTGTGACCCAGTATGTGATCTATCTTGGAGAAAGTTCCATGTACACTTGAGAAGAAAGTATATTCTGTTGCTTTGGGATGTAGAGTTCTAAATATATCTGTCAAGTCCATCTGGTCCAATGTATCCTTCAGGGCCATTGTTTCTTTACTGATTCTCTGTCTAGATGATCTATCCATTGTTGTAATTGGAGTATTAAAGTCCCCTGCAATTACCACATTCTTATCAATAAGGTTGCTTATGTTTGTGATTAATTGTTTTATATATTTGGGTGCTTCCAAATTCTGTGCGTAGACATTTATAATTGTTAGCTCTTCCTGATGGATGGACCCTGTAATTATGATATAATGCCCTTCTTCATCTCTTGTTACAACCTTTAATTTAAAATCTAGTTTGTCTGACATAAGTATGGCTACTCCAGCTTTCCCTTCACTTCCAGTAGCATGATAGATAGTTCTCCATCCCCTCACTTTCAATTTGAAGGTGTCCTCAGATCTAAAATGAGTCTCCTATAGACAGCAAATAGATAGGTATTTTTTTTTTATCCATTCTGATACCCTATGTCTTTTGATTGGAGCATTTAGTCCACTTACATTTAGTGTTATTATTGAAAGATATGGGTTTAGAGTCATTGTGATATCTGTAGGTTTCATGCTTGTAGTGATGTCTCTGGTACTTTGTGGACCTTACAACATTTCATTCACAGAGTCCCCCTTAGGATGTCTTGTAGGGCTGGTTTAGTGGTGATGAATTCCTTCAGTTTTTGTTTGTTTGGGAAAACCTGTATCTCTCTATTTTGAACGACAGGCTTTCTGGATAAAGGATTCTTGGCTGCATATTTTTCCTGTTCATCACATTGACAATTTCCTGCCATTCCTTTCTGGCCTGCCAAGTTTCTGTAGAGAGGTCTACTACTGCCCTTATTTGTCTACCTTTGTATGTTAAGGCCCGTTTATCCCTAGCTGCTTTCAGAATTCTCTCTTTATCCTTGTATTTTGCCAGTTTCACTATGATACGTTGTGCAGAAGATAGATTCAAGTTACGTCTAAAGGGAGTTCTCTGGGTCTCCTGGATTTCAATGCTTGTTTCCTTCCCCAGATCAGGGAAGTTCTCAGCTATGATTTGTTCAAGTATACCTTCAGCCCCTTTCTCTCTCTCTTCTTCTTCTGGAATTCCTATGATACAGTTATTGTTCCATTTGATTGAATCACTTAGTTCTCTAATTCTCCCTTCCTGATCCTGGATTTTTTTAATCTCTTTTTCTCAGCTTCTTCTTTTTCCGTAATTTTACCTTCTAATTCACCTATTCTCCCCTCTTCCTCTTCAGTCTGCACTGTGGCCACCTCCACTTTATTTTACACCTCATTTATAGCATTCTTTAATTCATCATGACTGTTTTAGTCCCTTGATCCCTGTAGCAATGGATTCTCTGCTGTCCTCTATGCTTTTTTCAAGCCCAGCAATTAATTTTATGACTATTATTCTAAATTCTTGTTTAGTTATATTGCTTAAATCTGTTTTGATGAATTATTTAGCTGTCACTTCTTCCTGGAATTTCTTTTGTGGAGAATTCTTCAGTTTCATAATTTTGGTAAGTGTTCTGTCCCTTCTGAATTTTAAAAGCTTGTTGTGTGCTCTCCACCTGTGAGCACTGTTATATTAAAGTGGCGTCATACACTGTCCAGGGCCTGGCCCTTCAGGAGGTGTTTTTGCTGAAATTGTTACCAGTTTTCTGTTGTTGTGACTTTAATTATTTTGTTTCCCTACTATTTTATTTCCCTAATTATTTTATTTCCCTGTTATTTAATTAATTAATTTTATTTCCATAGTGATGTTTTGGATGCTCCACCAGGTGTGACTTGATTTGTTCCTTGAATTAGACATCGAAAGGAAAATAAACAGATAGACAAACAGGAGAGAAAAACACACAAGCAAATAAAACAAACAAACAAATAAACAAAAACACAAATCTAAAAAGAATCCAAAAGCAAAAAACCAGAAACACAGGGTATAAGTAAAGAACAGTGTGGAGGTGGTGCTGATGGAAAAGCACATATACAGAGAGAAATAACAGATGAAAGGAAAAAGAAAAAAGAAACATTGACTAGGCAGAGAGACAAAAAGGGTTAATCCAGAGAGAGAGAGAGAAAAGAAAACAAGGAAAGGGGTGGGAAAAAAGGAACGAATATAAAGTTACCCAGACAGAGAAAGGAATGTAAAGAAGCACCAATGCTGTGGTACTTGTCTGTAGGAGCTGTCTATCTGGTTCCACAGGGTCTGTCCAGCTCCAGTAGATACACAGTTATCTGGTGTGGAGGGGCATGGATTGGTGTAGGCTGGTCCCGCCTCCACTTTGGGCCCCTCGGACAGAGTCCTGAAGCCCCACCTTAGTGGTGGGTGGGGGAAATCGGGATCCCCCCAGTCTCTTCTCCACAAACCTGGTGGACTCCGTTTGAGTTGTCCTCACTGTGCCGCGTGTACAGATGGGGTGGTCCTTCTCACTTCACCAACTTCCCTGACCCTGCACTTGGCTAAGATTCAATGTCCCACTCTGTGTGCTCTGGCACCAGGGAAGCACCTCTCTGTGTGACTGGATATATGGTCCTGGCTGGGTTTGTCTGTGTCACAGTACTTCAGGGAGGACTGCCTTTTCCTGCTGCAGACTGTGCCTCTGACCTCACCGCGGAGCCTCGGGGTGGCGGTCAGGGTCGCAGGCAGGCTTTGTCCTTTCCCACAGGACTCCAGGGAGGGGACTGCTTTCTCCTACGGTGGACTGTGCCCCTGATCCACCACCGAACCCAAGGCTGGCTTCCCTCCTCCCCAGATGCTCAAATAGGGAGCCAGCCCCAGTCCAAAGGAAGCCCTACAGTTAGAGATGGGATCCCTCTCAGTCCCAGTCTGAGGTTTTTCTCTTGTCCAGATACAGTCCTAGACTTCCCCAGCAGCTCTTTCTCTTCCCTTTGTCTCTCTGCAGAAGGGGGTCCCTCCTCTATGTGCCTATGTGGCCCATTTTATTTCCCCCAGTTCGCAATCACCCACCTATTATCTCTCAATTTGTCCCATTTTCTTCCTGTTAGATTCAGTCTCTTTTCCTCCCAGAATCTTGGAGTTCAAAGTTCTTTGGCTTCAGCACTTCTTTGAGAGACACAGGAAGTATGGATCTCCCTACTTCTCTGCCATGTTGTCCCTCCCCCCAGAATAATTCTAAATTAGACTAGAGCCTAAGTACTTTTCCTCATACTTTTGTATGAAGACATATATATGAACCATGGCATCTTAGTCTTTCATTGTTTTGTACCTGAAGTAGCTAAAATAGATTTTTGTTCTTGATAGTTACCTAATTCTTAGTACTACAACTTTGTTTCTCCCCATTTCTCTTTAAAGGATATCCCACAGAACACTGCTCATTTGAAGTAACTCAAGAAAGAGGGTTTCCAGGTAAAATCATTTTGGAAACACTGCGTAATACATTAAACCCTTGGAGAATGAGTGCACATTGGAATATCAGATTCCAAGGAACCCTGTAGTTAATTACTTCAGTAACCTATGTTATTTTTTATCCAGAATTTCTCTAATGTATTTGACCCTGGAATTTGATTTTGAATAACATTTGGAGACATGCCAATGAACCCATGTTGGAAGCAGGGTAGTCAGGCATGGTACCTCTCTCTGAGGGTCTTGGAGCTGCTGCACAGGGACCTTTTACAGGCTGCATAGGTAGCATGTGCTATTCTGATGTGTAACAGAGTTCCCTTGCAGGAAACCAGAGCCCACTATCCAGAACAGGATGCTTAGGCAGCTAACTGTGGCTTGGAGACAAGGGGCATAACAGTGGCAGCCTCTGGGGGAAGCTCACCATCCAGAACAGACTGGTTTGTGCTTGGGCACCAGGAAGTGGGGAGGGGGATGGAAGAAAGGATTGCAGAGGCCACAGTTCACCTTCTCCTGTTTTTCAGGGAATGGAGAGCCTGGCCATTGTGATATAGGACTTCCTTCAATGCAATTGGGGTAGAGAATGCAGTCAGAAACATTTTTAAGTCCTTTTAAGATAAGGACTCTGCTTTCAGCCATGGTCTCTCTAATTCTACCTTAATGCTTTCTGAATCACTTATGACACTTTAAGTATTGAAGGAAACTTCCAAAGCTTTAGGGTATAACAGTTCTAGTTGATTTATTTTTTTAATTAAAAAAATTGTTTTTATGTTTTTATTTTATTTTTGAGAGAGAGAGACAGAGTGCAAGTGGGGAAGGGGCAGAAAGATAGGGAAACACAGAATCCAAAGCAGGCTCCAGGCCCTGAGCTTTTGTCACAGAGCCTGACACAGGGTTCAAACTTATGGACAGTGAGAACATGACCTGAGCCAAAGTTGGATGCTTAACCGACTGAGCCACCTAGGCACCCTAGTTCTGGTTGATTTCTGTCTCTGCTTTCTTTCTATCTCTGTAATCTATTTGAGCCTCAGTCTTTTTCTTTTTTGTCTATCAAGTAAGCATGATACTATCCAACAATATCCAGGTTTTCATAAAAATTAAAGAAGCATAAAAAGCTCATAAAACATTGCTTGGGATATAATACTTAAGTGAAATTTTTGCATGTTTTCTTTCCTTTTTCTTCCTGCAAGGAGCTGAATTTAGAGCTTTCTATTAACATAGAAACTCTTGAATCCCCTTTTGCTGCACTCTGAGTTCAGTTTCTGTGACCAGCCTTTCCCAGGTGGGGACAGGCTCTCCCTCTGGACTTGCTCTAGCTTTCATCTTCCCCAGTGTTTACTTGCTGCTTGCTGTGTGAGAGTGTCTTGGTGAGAACCCTGGGAAATTTCCAGCAGGTTTTTTCCTTTTGTGTCACACCATGACTTCTGATGTGAGATCTTTTTTTCTACATGATATACAATTTTAAAAAGATATAAGCAGAACATTGTAATTCTGAAAATAGATATGCTAGGGCTCTCCTTTTGTGCAGAGTGCTGTAAGAAAGGTGCACATGGTGACTGATTTAATATGAAATCAGCCTAAATCCTCACAGGATGCCTCTTGAAAAACAAAGCCTCTCACATGGGTCTTTCCTCCTTTTTTCCCCCAATTCTTTTTATGGTTGCGTTCTTCTGGTGCATATGTGTTAGTTCAGAATGCAGAAAAATTTGTACTACCTGGCAAGATCTCTACTGAACACAGTGTTGTAAAGCTATAAAGAAAAGCCATTTGGATTTTAAAATGCCTAATTGACTTTAGGGGTTTCAGTTTCAGCAAAAGGTTGATGTTAAAAACTGACATTAACTGATGACAGTATGTATCTCCAATGCCTCTATAATCTTGGTGTGCTTGAATTTTTTTAAAACTGAAATCTGAATTCCTAAAATGGGGTCAACTTAATAAAGATTAATTATGCTTAAAGTTTTTCCTTATCTGATATTCTACTTTGAAAGTCCACTTAAAAAACATTTGTTTTATTGAGATATAATTGACATATTATATTAGTTTCAGTTTTACAACATAATGATATGAGACTTGTATATGTGGTGAAATGGTCACCACAATAAGTCTACTTAACATCTGTTACCACACATGGTTACAAATTCTTGTGATAAGAACTTTTAAGATTATTATATTAACAGCATTCAAACACACAACATAGTATTTTAATTATAGCCACCATACTTTACATTATATCTCATGACTCATTTGTTTTATAACTGGAAGTTTGTATCTTTTGACCTGTTCAACTCATTTTACCCACCCCCACTCCTGGCTCTTGCAAACAGCAATCTGTTCTATGTATCTGTGAATTTTTTTTTTTTTAAGATTCCACATGTAAGTGAGACCATAGTTTGATCATATGATCAAAGATCATTTTTACCTTTTTGTCTGACATTTCACTTAGCATAATGCTCTCAAGTTCTACTCATGTTGTCACAAATGGTAAGATATTATTTTTATTTTTTAATGGCTAAGTAGTATTCTGTTGTGAAGGCACGCACACACACACACACACACACACACACACACACACACACACACTTTCTTTATCCATTCATCCATGGATGGACACTTGGTTTTTTTGTATCTTGGCTATTGAAATAAAGCTGCAATGAACATAGAGGTACATAAATCTCAAGTAAATGTCTTCATTTACTTTGGATAAACACCCAAAAGTGAAATTGTTGAATTGTATAGTAGTTCTATTTATAATTTTTTTAGGAACCTCCATACTCTTTTCCATAGTGGCTGCACCAACTTACATTCCCATCAACAGTGTATAAGAGTTCCCTTTTCTCCACATCCTCTCCAACACTAGTTATCTCTTGTCTTTTTGATAATAGCCATTCTGATAGGTATGAGGTGATATCTTATTGTGGTTTTGATTTGTATTTCCCCAATAATTAATGATGTTAACACCCACAACCTTTTCCTGTATCTGTTGGCCATCTGTATGTCTTCTTTGAGAAAGTATCTGTTCAGATCCTCTGCCTTTTAAAATGGATTTATTTGCTTTGAGTTGTGTAAGTTTTTAATGTATTTTTGATATTAATCTCATCATATATATTATTTGCAAATATTTTCTCACATTTGGTAGGTTGCCTTTTCATTTTGTTCATGTTTCATTTGCTGTGCAGAAGCTTCTTAGGTTGATATAGTCTCACTCGTTCATTTTTGCTTTTGTTGTCAAATTCACAAAGACACCCAAGGCCACTGCCAAGGAGATTATTGTCTGTTTTCTTCTAGAAGTTTTGTGGTTCATATGTTCAAGTCTTTAATTCATTTATAGTTATTTTTTGTGCGTGGTGTAAGAATGTAATCCAGGTTTGTTCTTTTGCATTTGGCTGTCCAGTTTTCCAATACCATTTTTTGAAGAGACTTTCCTTTCCCCATTGTATATTCTTGGTTCCTTGGTTGTAAACTAATTGGTCATATATACATGGGTTTATTTCTGCGCTCTCTATTCTGTTTCACTGCTCTCTGTGTCTGTTTTTATGCCAATACTGTTTTGATTACTATCACTTTGTAATATAATTTGATCAGGAAGTGTGATCAATGCAGTTTTATTCTTCTTTATCAAAATTGCTTTTGAATATTTGGGGTCTTTTGTGGTTGCATACAAATCTGAGGATTGTTAGTTCTATTTCTGTGAAATATGCCATTGAAATTTTGATAGGGATTGCATTGAATCTGTAGATTGCTTTCGTAGTATGGTATTTTAATAATACTAATTCTTCTAATCCATGAGCACAGACTATCTTCCCTTTTATTTGTGTCTTTTTCAGTTTCTTTCATCAATGTCTTATAGTTTTCAGTGTACAAGTCATTCCTTTCCTTGGTTAAATTTACTCCTAGGTATTTATTTCTTTGATGCAAATGTGAATGAGGCATGTATTGAGTCATTTTCTTCTAGTCATTTTTCTAGACATTTTTATTTCTCTTTCTGTTTGTTTTTAGTGAATAGAAATGCAATCGGTTTTTATCTATTGACTTTGTATCCTGCAAATTTACTGAATTAATTTATTCTAACAGATTGCTTGTATTTTTGGTGGAATCTTTGGAGTTTTATGTATATAATATTATGTAATCTACAAATAGTGACAGTTTTACTTCTTCCTTCCCAATTTGGGTGCCTTTTATTTCTACTTGCTTAATGGCTCTGGCTAGGACTTTCAGAACCATATTGAATAAAAGAAGAGAGAAAGGACATCTTTGTCTTGTTTCCGATCTTAGAGAAAGAGTTTTCAGTTTTTCACCACTGAGTATGGTATCTGTGGGTTTGTCATATGTGGCATTCATTATGTTGAAGTATGTTCCCTCTATACCCACTTGCTTGAGAATTTTTTTATTATAAATGTATGTCAAATTTGATCAAATGCTTTTTCCCCATCTATTGAGATGATCATATGATTTTTATCCTTGTTAATATGATATAGCACTAATGTGCTAATGGATGTTGAGCCATTCTTGCATCTGTGAACTAAATCCCACTTGATCATGGTGTATGATCCTTTTAATGTATTTTTAAATTCAGTTTGCTGATATTTTGTTGAAGAACTTTACATCTATATTCATCAGAAATTTTAGCCTGTAATTTTCTTTTCTTTGGTGTCCTTGTCTGGCTTTGGTATCAGGGTAATGCTAGCCTTGTAAAATGAGTTAGAAGTGTTTTTTTTCTTTTCTCTTCTTTTCTTTTCTTTTCTTTTCTTTCTTTCTTTCTTTCTTTCTTCTTTCTCGAGTTTGAGAAGGATTGGTAGTAACTCTTCTTTAAATAGTAGCACTCTCCAGTGAAGCCATCTGATCTTAGGCTTTTGTTTTTTTGGGAGCTTTTGATTACAGTTTCAATCTTCTTACTCATTACTGGTCTGTTCTGATTTTATATTTCTTCATGATTGAGTCTTCCTAGGTTATATGTTTCTGAGAATTTATCCATTTCTTCTAAGTTGTCTAGTTTGTTGACATATAATTGTTCTTCCTAGTCTCTGATGAGCCTCTGTATTTCTGTATTATCAGTTATTATGTATCCTCTTTCATTTCTGGTTTTATTTATTTGAGTCTTCTCTCTTTTTTATCAGTGAGTCTACCTAAAGCTTTGTCGATTTCTTTTATCTTTAAAAAAACCCAGCTTTTAGTTTCATTGTTTTTTTTTCTATTTTTTTTTCTGGTCTCTATTTCATTAATGCTGTTATGATATTTGTTATTTCCTTCCTCCTGCTAACTCTGAGTTTAATTTCTCCTTCTCCTTCTCCTATTCCTCCTCCCCCTCCTTCTTCTCCTCCTTCTCCTCCCCCTCTTCCCCTCCCTCCCTGCTCTCCTTCTTCTTCTCCTCTTCCCTTTCTTCCTCCTCCTTCTCCCCCTCCTTCTTCTCCTCCTTCTCCCTATCCTTCCCATCCTCCTTCTCCTCCTCCTTCTTCTCCTCCTCCCCTCCTGTCCTCTTCCCCTCTTTCTCCTCTTCCTCTTCCCTCTCCTTCTTCTCCTTCTCCTCTTCCCTATCCTCCTCCTCCCCCTCCCTCTCTTCCTTCTCCTCCTCATTCTTCTCATCCTTCTCCTTCTTCTTCTCCTCTTCCTCCTCCTCCCTCTCCTTCTTTCTCTCCTTCTTCTCCTCCTCCTCCCTCTCCTTCTTATTCTCCTCCTCCCTCTCCATCTTTCTCCTCCTCTTTCTTCTCCTTCTATTCCCTCTTGTCCTTCTCCTTCTTCTTCTGTAAGCTTGACTTGCTCCCAGTGTGGAGCTTGAACTCACAACCCTGAGATCAGAAGTTGTATGCTCTATGGAATGAGTTAGCCAGATGCCCCTTCTTTTTCTAGTATCTTGAGGTGTAAAGTTAGGTTGTTTATTTGAAATCTTTCTTTTTCTTAATGTATGGCAATTATTACTATGAAACTCCCTCTTAGAATTGCTTTTGTTGTATCCCATAAGTTTTGGTATACTCTATTTACATTTTCATTGGTCTTAAACGTTTTTTAAATTTCTCTTTTGATTTCTTCTTTGACCCATTGGTTGTTTCATAGGATGTTGTTTAATCTCCACGTATTTGTGATTTTTCTAGCTTTATTTTTGTAATTGATTTCTAGTTTCACATCATTGTAGTCAGAAGAGATGCTTGATGTGGTTTCAGTCTTCTTAAAGTCATTAAGATTTGTTTTGTGGAATAATATGTGATCTATCCCACAGAATGTTCCATGTGTGCTTTAGAAGAATGTATATTCTGTTGCATTTGAATGGAATATTCTGTATATCTCTTAAGTCAATCTTAAGGTGTAACATGTCCTTTAAGGCCAGTGTTTCCTTGTTAATTTTCTGTCTCGGTAATCTATCCATTGATGAAAGTGGGACATTCAAGTCCCCTACTGTTATTTTATTATGGTCTATTCCTCCCTTTAAGTCATTTAATATTTGCTTTGTATGCTTAGGTGCTTCTATGTTGGGTCCTCTGACTGACTAATTTCGCTTAGCATAATACTCTCTAGTTCCATCCACATAGTTGCAAATGGCAAGATTTCATTCTTTTTTTGATTGTTGAGTAATACTCCATTGTATATATATACCACATCTTCTTGTTAGATTGATACCTTTATCATTATATAATTCCCTTCTTTGTATCTTATTATATTCTTTGTCTTAAAGTCTACTTTGTTATGATATGAGCATAGCTACCCCAGCTTTCTTGTGGTTTTCATTTGCACCAAACATCTTTTTCCATCTCTCCACTTTCATTTTATGTGTGTTCTTACATCTGAGGTGAGTCTCTTATAGGCAGAATATATATAGGTATTATTTTTTTGGTCCACTCAGCTACTCTGTCTTTTGATTGGAGCATTTAGTTCATTTACATATTTTAATGTTTATTTATTTATTTTGAGAGAGAGAGAGAGAGAGAGTGAGGAGGGGAGGGGCAGAGAGAGAGAAAGAGGGAGACAGAAAATTTCAAGCAGGTTCTGCACTATTAGTGCAGAGCCTGACGTGGGGCTTGAACTCATGAACTACAAGATCATGACCTGAGCTGAAATCAAGAATCAGATGCTTAACCAACTGTGTCACCCAGGCACTGCTAGTTTATTTACATTTAAAATAATTATTATTTTAACATTATTTCATAATATATCAATATTATTATTGATAGGGATATACTTATTGCCAATTTCTACTTGATTTCTGATTGTTTTGTAATTCCTTTCTTCCTTTCTTTTTCTATTGCTGTTTTATTTTGTGCTTTGATTATTTTCCTTAGTGATATGTTTAGGTTCCTTTCTCTTTATCTTTTGTATATCTGCTATAGCTTTTTTTTTTTTTGCTTTGTAGCCACCATGAAGCTTACACAAAACAACCTATATTTGCAACAGTCTATTTTAAGTTGATAACAACTTAAGTTCAAATGCATTCTAAAGCTCTACACTTTTAGTCCACCCAGCCATGCTTTATGTTTTGGATGCCACAATTTACATCTTTTTAAAGTGTACACCCATTAAGAGATTATTGTAGCTACAATTATTTTTACTACTTTGTCTTTTAACCTTCATACTAGCTATATAAGTGATTACCCCACCACCTTTACCTTATATTATTCTGAATTTTACTATATACTTACCTTTTACCAGTGAGATTTGTACTTTTATATGTTTTCCTGATACAGATTAATAGCATTTCATTATAGCTTTCATTACAGCATAAAGAAGTCCCATTTCCTTATGGCTGGCCTAGTGATGAACTCCTTTAGCTTGTGTTTACCTGGGAAATGTTATCTCCTTCAATTATGAAAGGCAGCTTTGCTGGGTTGAGTATTCTTCATTGGAAGTTTCTTTCTTTTAGTGCTTTTGTGACACTGCCTTCTGGCCTGCAAAGTTTCTGCTGAAAAATATGCTTATAGTCTTATGGTGGTTTTATTGTATGGAACAAGTTGTTTTTCCTTTGATGCTTTTAATATTGTGTCCTTGTCTTTAACTTTTGACACTTTATAATGTTTCTTGGTGTGGTTCTCTTTGGGTTCATCTTATCTGGTACTTTCTGGGCTTTCTGGATCTTCATGTATGTTTCCTTCCCCATGCAAGGAAGTTTCAGCCATTATTTCTTCAAATAAGTTTTATGCCTTCTCTCCTCTTTCTGGGTGCCTTATAATGTTAATGGTGGTCTGTATGATGTTTTCTCATAAGTTTCTTAAGCTATCTTGATTTTTTTTCATTCTTTTTTCCTTACCATTCTGATTGGGTGAGTTCCACTGCCCTGTTTTAAGGTTTACTGATCCTTTCTTCTGCTCCATCTAGTCTGCTGTTGGACCTTCTACATTATTGTTCAGTGCAGTTGGTTTATTCTTCAGCTTTACTTCTATTTAATACTTTCTTATATTTTCTATCTCTTTATTGAAATTCTCATCTTGTTCATCCATTCTTCTCTCAAGCTCAGTCAGCATCTTTATGATTCATTATTTTGAACACTTTTATCAGGTTAATTTACCTCCATTTCAGTAAGTTTGAAAAGTCAATTTTTATAAGCCTCAAAATCATATGGAATGTGTTTTATCATAGGTTTGTTAAAAAGAGCTTCTCTGCATTCCTTATTCTGGATTCTTCATCTCTGAGAAAGGGAAACAAAGATCACTGTGTGTTTTCCAGTTAGTGCTGGTTACCTCTTTCCATGCTTAAGAATAACCACTGCTAACACTTTGATTCTGGTGCTCCAGCTCTTCTGTGCATTTATCATATATGAAGTGTTTTCAGGGTGTTAAGTAGGACTATTCTTACTTCTCTAAATTCCCCCTTGATCCTAGAACTTAGCTAAGTCAGGAACAAGGACCCCACTTTTTGAAGGGGGTACTATAGTTATCTGCATAGGACTTACCATGTCAAGGACAACGCCAGCAACAACCTTGGCCAGTCAGGCATGTGGAAGAAAGGCTGGGCACACACCCATGATAGGTAGTCCATGAATGAGGCTCCCTTGTAAGAGAGGTGAAAGGCTGGCATGGTAGGGACAAGGACTCTCCTGGGGTTTGCACACCCTCCTCCCTGACACACATGCATATGGACCTGCTCCCTGCTGCTACTAGTATAGACCCCATTGAGATATCTGTTGAGAAAACTTCACCTGTGTCCTCCAAGATTTGGAGGAACTCAGAGACTGGGGCATTTGTTTTGTCTAGAAAAGTCTAGTATGCTTCCTGAGCTATGCAGCATGATAGTGGATTAAATAAACAGGTTTTAAAACAGTTGAGGTGGCCTGCATCCCTGAGTTTGCTTGCAACAATTGTCTCAGAGCAAGTGGGTGCCAGTGTAGCCCTCAGCTTGGAGCTGTGTGCTGGGGACTCTGCCTTTAGCAGATAGAGGTGGTGCAGAGCTTACTCTCAGTGCAGGTTTGATAAGACATCTTTGGAGGTCAACTTGGGGGAATATCTCCTTCCCCAAGGAACTATAGGAGTGAGAATCTCAGTTGCTCTCATGTAACCTGCACATGTCTCTCAGGTGACAAATGTCCATCAGCCTGCTCCTGGGCCCACCCTGCTCTGGGGAGAGAGTAGCCCACACAAGATGGTAAGGACTAGTCATATAAAGGCACAGTGATGATTATTTTGGAATGTATAATTGGAGAAGACATAGGCTATATAGTTTCCTTAATTCAATAAGTCCTATGTTGCCTTTGAGGGTTAGGAAGAAGAGGAAAATTTATTAATATTGTCATTTAGCACAGTGCAGAAAAGTCTCAATAACTATCACAGGGAGGGTGTAATGGAGGGAGAAGAAAGGAGAGTGAGAAGATAGAAGGGAGGGAAGGGAAGAGCAATGTGTAGATTGGGCTACAAGAAAAAGGCAGATGATGAAAACACCATTAAAACTTCAATGCGATTGCCTAAATAAGCAGAAATATGGGCCAAAACCATAGTTATAGAAGATAAAGTTTTTTAATGGAAAATGATATAAAATATTTATAGAAATAGAAATTTAGGATTTCAGGGGCACCTGGGTGGCTCAGTTGGTTAAGCACCCAACTTCAGCTCAGGTCATGATCTCATGGTGGATGAGTTCAAGCCCTGTCTTGGGCTCTGTGCTGGCAGCTCAGATCCTGGAATCTGCTTCAGATTCTGTGTCTCCCTCTCTCTCTGACTCTCCCCCACTCATGTTCTGTCTCTCTCTGTCTCAAAATATAAATAAACAGTAAACAATTTTTTAAAAATTAAGATTTCATAATAGATTACAAAAGCTAGGGAGAAAATATAACTTCAAAAGTTAAAATTAAATACTGGAACAAGAGTCATGCCCAAGCAGAAAAACAAGGAGATATCCTTGGTTCAAGATAGGCCTGAGGGCTTTGGTGCTAGACATTGTTACAGACTGACATAACACCCATTGTTATTTTCTGCCACTGGCCACTGGCTCATATATTGAAGCTTTCACCTTAGAATGTGACTATATTTGGATATAAGATTTTTAAAGTGGCAATGAAGTTAACATGAGGTCATTAAAATGGACCATAATCTACTATGAATTGCATGCTTCTAAAAAGAGGAGATTAGAATACAGAACATACACAGAGATAACTATGTGAGGACACAGGGAGAAGAAGGCAAGGAGGGAGAAGAAACCAATTTTGTTAACACCTTGACTTCCAGCATCTAGAACTGTGAGAGAATAATTTTCTGGTGTTTATGCTATCCAGTTTGGTACTATGTTTTGGAAGCCCTAGCAAATTAATATAGACATACTGACTTCAAAGGACCATCCAGAGGTGATGCCAGACAGTGTGTGGATGGAGCCTATCACTGTGGGCCATAATGGAATCCACCTTCGGGAGGTAGATTAAAACCGTATGAGAAACAATATAGGTTTCTAAGGGATGAAGAACAGAAAAAAAAGAAAGTTTAAAGATAACTATTGAAAAAATCTATTTTAATAAATTTAAATTTATTATTAATATATTATATATAGTTAAGTATTTTAATAGATGATGACATATATTTTAATGGAGAAATCAATGACATAGAGAAGTCATCCAAGAACTGGGGCAACTAGGACAGCAGAGCCCCTGAAATTATAAGAAAGGATAGAATGTAATAAAAGGAGAGCTTCAACAAAGGAACTGTGGAAGGTGAAGAAGAGAAAAGGTCCTGACTGTGAGACTTTCAGGCCACTTTCAAGCTTACATATTGCATATGTGGAGGGAATTAACCCTGCCTGTGGTGAACCAAAGAGCAAGTGCAGGTCAGCTTCCATGTTAGCATAAGGTCAATCCATATCGATTCCTGGATACAGAAATTGATACCATTAAGAATACCTTGACCTTATTAATGATAAAGCTCAGTTCCTTATTAATAAATGCAAAGGAAAAACAAACATATAGAAGTGGCATAGAAAGATCCTGAACTTACTTTCTCCCATAG
Organism: Panthera pardus; assembly: GCF_024362965.1. Classification (NCBI taxonomy): domain Eukaryota; kingdom Metazoa; phylum Chordata; class Mammalia; order Carnivora; family Felidae; genus Panthera; species Panthera pardus. The sequence goes on along the minus strand of NW_026526810.1, from coordinate 19,986,027 downwards.
ACACAACAAACCTCCAACTACATTTGGAAGAATTCCCTCTGAAGGGCACCTAGAAACAACAAGGGACAGCACTGAAGCATGTAGAAGAGGCAGAAATCTGGTCTTACTAAGGAGCACTCCATGGTCAGGAAAGATCTCAAAAGTATGAATTTCTTTCCCAAGGAGCAAGATATGAGCTACACATCAGGCACCCCATCCCTTAGATCCTGCATAGGAGAGATGAGTCCCCAAAATACCTGTCTTTGAAAACCAACGGAGAGTACATCCAGAAAAACTACAGAGCTGTGGGGAAAGGAAAACCCAGCCTTAAAGGACTCACATGCAAACACACTTGACCCAGAAACCAGCATAAAGACACCAGATGGAAATGTGCATAGACCATAGGTGAAGGGGACCTACTTATTAGAGCACCTGCCAGAGAGGCAGGAAGCAGCTTGGCCTCACCCCAGGGACTATGACACTGACAGCAGACACTTTTTCCTAATGTGTTCTGCTATGCTGATCTCAGCACTAGAGGGATACATATTGGAGTCATGCCTCTGGACTGCTCATGTCAAGAGACAGAACCCGTGGGAGCCCCACACAACACTGTACCTCAGTAGGGCCTCATAGCTTACAGGAAGATAAATCCACCCACCAACATGCCCACTACAGGTGCTGCTGAGCCTTACAACCAACTGTGCCAGGGACCAGCTCTGCCCACTAGTATAACTGCAACAGTCATGGACTATCATTCATATTTTAGGGATCCCAGATAGAGAAGAGAGAGTGAAAGGGACAGAAAAACTTATTTGAAGAAATAATAGCTGAAAACTTACCTAACCTGGGGAAGGAAAGAGTCAGCCATATCAAGGAAGCACAGAGTCACAAACAAGATGTACCCAAAGAAATCCAAACACATTATAATTAAAATTGCAAAAATTAAACATATAGAAAGAATGTTAAAAGCAGCAAGAGAAAAACAATTAGTTACATATAAAGGAAGCACCTTAAGACGGTGAGCTAATTTTTCAGTAAAAGCTTTACAGGTGAAAAGGGAATGACATGATATTTTCTAAGTGCTGAAAGGAAAAAAAAAACTTACAAGCAGGAATACTCTACCCATTCAGAGTTGTAGGGGAGATAAAGAGTTTCCAAGATAATCAAAAATGAAAGGAGTTCACCACCACTAACCTAGATTTACAAGAAATATTGAGGGGATTTCTTTAAGCAGAAAAAGAAAGGGCATAAATAGAAATAAGAAAATGTATGATTTTGTGCTGTACTGGTAAAGGCAAACATATACTAGAGGTAGTGAATTAAACACTTATACAACTAGGGGCATCTGGATGGCTCAGTTGGCTAAATATCTGACTCTTGGTTTTAGTTCGGGTCATGATCTCATGGTTCATGAGTTCAAGCCTCATGTCAGGCTCTGCACTGACAGTGTGGAACCTGCTTGGGATTCTCTCTCTCCCTCTCCCTCCTTCTCCCCCACTTTCTCTCTCTCTCTCTCAAAATAAACAAATACACTTTTAAAAACACTTATAAAACTAGTATTTTGTTAAAAGACAAAAGTAGTAAAATCAACTACATCTATGATAGTTGATTAAGGAATACACAAATTTAAAAAAATGTAAAATATGACATAAAAACAAAATGTGGGGGGAAGTAAAACTATGGTACTTTTAGAATTCATTTGGACTTAAGTAATCACCAACTAAAAATATACTGCCAAATACATAAGTTATTATATACGAAGCTCATGATAACCACAAAGCAAACACCTATAATAGATACCCAAAAAATAAACAGAAAAGAATACAAACTTAACACTAAAGAAAGTCATCATATCATAGGGAAGAGAGAGAGAAAGAAGAATGGAGCATAGAAGAGAGCGACAAAAGCCACCAGAAAACAATTAACAAAATGGCAAAAAGTGCATAACTATCAATAATTATTTTAAATGTAAGTGGACTAAATTCTCCAATCAAAATACATAGGATTTCTGAATGGATTTTTTTTAAAAAAAGACCCATATATATGCCACCTACAAAAGACTCACTTCAGAAATAAGACAAACACAGTCTGAAAGTGAGGGGATAGAAACAGATATTCCATGCAAGTATAAATGAAAAGAAAGCTGAGGTAGCAATACTTATATCAGACAAAATAGACTTTAAAACAAAGGCTGCAACAGGAGACAAAGAAGGGCATTACATAATGATAAGTGGTTCAATCCAACTAGAAGATAGAACACTTGTAAATAATTATGCACCCAAAATAGGATCAAACTTAAAATATAAAGCAAATATTAATGACACAAAAGGAGAATTTGATAGGGATATAATACTAATAGGGGCCTTTAGTACTCCATTTACATAAATGGATAAATCATCAAAACAGAAAGCTAATAAGAAATCAGTTGCTTTGAATGACATATTGGATGGGTCCCATGGAGTTAATACATATATAGAGAACATTCCATCCAAAAAATAGCAGAATACAAGTTCTTTGCAAGTGCACATGGAACATTTTCCAGGATGTATCAAGTGTTAGGCCACAACACAAGTATCGATAAACTTAAAAAAAATAAAATAATATTATTAAGCAACTTTTCTATGAAACTAGAAATCAATTATAATAAGAAAAGTGGAAAAAACACAAACACTGGTAGACTATAGCGACATGCTACTAAAGAACCAATGGGTCAATGAAGAAATAAAAGTGGAACTCAAATAATACCTAGAGACAAATGAAAATGAAAACACAGTATTCCAAAGTCTTAGGGATGCAGTAAAAGCAGTTCTATGAGGGAAATTTATAATGATATAAATCTACCTCAAGACATACGAAAAACACCAAATAAATAATCTAACTTTCCACCTATAGGAGCTAGAAAAAGAACAAATAAAGCCCCAAATTAGAAGACAGGAAATAATAAAGATCAGAGCAGAAATAAATGAAATAGAGAATTAAAAACCAGTAGAAAAGATCAATGAAACTAAGAGCTGGTTCTTTGAAAAGATAAACAAAAATGATAAACCTTTAGCTGGACTCATCAAGAAAAGAGAGATCAAAGTGGTAAATTCAGAAATAAAAGAGAAGTTACAATTTCTACCACCTAAATACAAGAGATTATAAGAGACTACTATGAAATAGAATACATCAACAAATTGGACAACCTAGAAGACATAGACAGATTCCTAGAAACATATAGCCTTCCTGTGATTTCTTTGTATCGTAAAGAAATAGAAAATCTGAAAAGATTACTTGTAATGAAATTGAATCAATAATAAAACTCTCAACAAAAGTCTAGGATCAGTTGGCTTCACAGGCAAATTATACCAAACATTTAAAGAGTTCATACATCCTTTTCCAAAGATTTCAAAAAATTGGAAGGGAAGGAATTCTTCTAGACTCATTCTATGAGATAAAAATTACCCTGATACCTAAACCAGACAAAGACGCTACCAAAAAAGAAAATTACTGACCAATATCCCTGATGAAATCCTTAAGAAAATGTCAGATTAAAAGAATCATTCACAATGGTCAAGTGGAATTTATTCTAAGGATGCAAAGATGGTTCAGTATCCACAAATCAACATGACAAAATGAAGGATAAAAATCATATAATCATCTCAATAGATGCAGAAAAAGCATGTGACCAAATTCAACATACATTTATAATAAATAAATGTATAAATAAATAAATATATAATAAATATATAATTTTATAATAAAAACTATCAACCAAGTGGTTGTATAGGGAATGTATCTCAACATAATAAAGGCCATATATGACAAACTGACAGCTAACATGTTGAATGTTGAATGGAGAAGGGCTTAAAACTTTTCCTCTAAGATCACAAACAAGATAAGGATGCCCACTCTTCACCATCTTTATTCAACATCACACTGGAAGTTCTTGCCACAGTAACTAGGCAAGGAAAATAAAGGCATACAAATTGGCAAGGAAGAAGTAAAACTGTTACTATTTGAAGATAACATGATGTTATGTGTAAAAAATCCTACAGTTTCTACCAAAGAAGTTTTAGAACTAGAAAATAAATCAATAAATTTGTAGGATACAAAAGCAATACACAGAAATCTGTTGTATTTCTATATACTAATAATGAACTGTCAGAAAGAGAAATTGAGACCAACTCCATTAATAATTGCATCAAAAAATAAAATATCTTGGAATAAAATTAACCAAGTAGGTAAGAGACCTGTACTTTGAAAAGTATAAGACATTGATGAAAGAAATTGAACATGACACAAATAAATGGAAAGATATACTGTGGTCATGGATTAGAAGAACTAATATTGTTAAAAATGTCCGTCCTACCCAAAGAGATCTATAGATTTAGTAGATCTATCAAAATGCCAATGGCTTTTCTCACAATATTAGATAAAATAAGCCCCTAGACTAGGTAATTGTGGAGGAGGGAGCGATTGGAGGTGGGGGAGTTGGCTTGGCATGCACTCCACACCTTGGGAATATTATTGCATGTGGAATGGATGCTTTTGGAAGAACAAGATATTTTGGATATTTCCCATGCTGCACATGTCACAGATCTATAGCATTCTTTTTTTTTTAAATTTATTTATTTATATTCAAGTTAGTTAACATACCGTGTAGTATTGGTTTCAGGAGTAAAACCCAGCGATTCATCATTTACATATAACTGCATTCTTTTTAAGGGCTGAAACAGTATTCTGTAGTATGAAGACATCATACTTTAACCAGTCTAAGAATCCATGGACATTTAGGATGCTTCCGGTATCTTGTATACTTTTTTAAAAAAGACTATTGCCCAGAAGAAAAGATGTATGGCTTTCACAAGCCAACGATGTACCAAAGTAGAGACAGGGCTGCAGTATTTGCAGAGCTAAGTCCTCTAGTTCTTCATTCACTGACAGTAAATGCTATGAAAAGGACTTCCAGCATTGTTTTGGGTTACATGAGACTCCTTCAGGACACATCTGTAATGCCTTTGTCTTGCTTGTGAAAAGATGGAAGAAATTGCCAGCAGGATCAAAACAAACAAACAAACAAACAAACCTGGAATCCTAGTAGATGCAAGGGCAGGACCCAATCTAAACACCACATTGAAACCAAAGAAAGTGAAAACTCTATCTGGAAAAGGATAAAAAGCACCCAGGTCAGTAAACCACAGAAGGAATTTAAACGTTACAATTCTGATGCTCACAGTACCACCTCAAGTGCCTTCCCAGCTCACTCTCCTTGTTATAGTAACCAGTCAGGTGATAGCTCAGATACAGAGATGTCCTCTGGCTTTAACAGATGCCAGGTGTTTTTTTTTTTTTTTCGCTTTTAGACCTCACATACTGGAAAAGACAGAAAATATGTTGTGGGGTTAAACATAAAGGCCGTTTTGGGCAAGTCCTCATTGACACACATCTATTCAAGTCTTGCTGCAGCAATAAGAAAGCAGCTCCTGAGAAGCTGGAGGAGCAGGGGCCAGAGACTTTGCCCATCTCCATTCAGGAGTGGTTAGTGGGGTTTAGGTATAAGGGGAACAAAAAAGGATTTAAATTTTGGAAAGAAAAGAAAGCAACAAAACCCTCTTATTTTTAACTTGGATAACTGCTATTCTGCCAAAAGACAATTTCTAGAACAGTTTTGAATGGGTTATTTGTCCTCCAGTTACACAAAATCTGAAGCCAGTGTCTAGCTTACTAAAAGAAAAAAAAATTGTACGTAATATTTAAGATGCCGAGTATTTCATAGGAAAGATTAATGCTGCTGTAAAGTGCTTTTTAAGTCTTTTTAAAAAAATCCCCTTGTAATGAATGAAACAAGGGGAATATCAAGGGACAGAGATGGGATTTGTTGTATGATAAATGTATGTAGTTTTAGTTTTTCTATATTGAGAAGCAGTGGTTGGGGCATTTTAAGATGGCTGGCTATATTTGTTTTCCTTCATGACAAATTTGTCATAAATCAGTAACATGGACTTGCCCCTAGAGGTAGTTGTTAATAATTTTGAAATAACAAGGTCTTACCAAGGTTCTGATGATTCAAACCTGTACTACTGAATATTAAGCAGAACAGACTAAGCTCTCCAGTGCAAATACCTCGAAGAAGTAATTTCTAAATATACAGAGAGGTAACTTTACTATATATGTTGCATCCTGTGTCACCACCCTCCATATTGATATTTGATAAAGATTTTAACCCATATTGAAACTTCTAAAGAAGAATCAAAGCTCCTTTGGGGAAATTTCAAGTTTTAGGATGAGCAATCCTAAATGAATACTACCAAAGCATTACCACATGGTAGAGATCACATTCTATTAAAAATGTTAAATTATCTGAAAAAATGTGCAATTCGTCAGGCTGGCACACAGAAAAATGTTAATGTTTCTTGGGGTACATTTCTTAGAAGGCTTGCCTAGTATGTAAATAATTGACTTTCGTTTGTGCTACATGACTTCATTGAAAATCTGCATGATTCAGTTTTAGTTCTGGATTACTTCAGTTGACCTTTGTGAAGGTTTTATCTGTGTAGAGTGGTTGTTTGACTTGTTTTAACCTATTACGATTTGGGGTATTTTTCACTCTATATTAAAGTTAAATTCTACTGAAAGAAAAAAAAAGAAAAAAAAGCCCTAAAATTTGAATGGAACCACAAAAGACCCCAAATATCCAAAGCAATTTTGAAAAAGAACAAAGCTGAAGGTATCACACTCCTGGATTTCAAACTATACTACAAAGCTATAGTACTCAAAATGGTGTTGTACTGCACAAAAACAGACACATAGATATATGGAACAGAATAGATAGCCCAGAAATAAAACAACATTTATATGGTCAGTTAACCTAAAACAAAGGAGGCAAAAATATACAATGGGGGAAAGACAGTGTTTTCAATAAATGGTGCATGGAAAACTGGACAACTACATACAAAATAATGAAACCCTTTCTTATACCATTTACTAAAAAAAAACCTTCAAAATTAATTAAAGACTTAAATGTAAGACCAGAAGCCACAAAACTTCTAGAAGAAAGCATAGTAAGATTTTGGACATCAATCTCAGCAATATTTTTTGGATCTGTCTTCTCAACCAAGGAAAAATAAATAAATAAATATGACTACACCAAACTAAAAGCTTTTGCACAGTGAAGGAAACCATCAACAAAATGAAAAGTCAATCTAGGGAATGTGAGAAGATATTCACAAATGATTTATCCAATAAGGTGTTAACATCCAAAATATGTAAAGAATTCATACAACTCAACATAAAACAATCTGATTAAAAAAATGGCTGAGGACCTGAATAGACATTTTTTCAGTGAAGACATACAGATGGCTAACAGACAAATGAAAAGATGCTTAACATCACTAATTATCAGGGAAATGCAAATCAAAGCCAAAGTGAGATATCAATTCACATCTGTCAGGATGGTATCAAAAAAGCAAGAAACAGTGTCAGTGAGGATGTGCACTGTTGGTGGGAATGTAATTTGTTGCAGCTACTGTGGAAAAGTATGAAGTATGTTTCAGTCACTGGGGAAAAGTATGAAGTTTCCTCCAAAAATTATGAATAGAACTACCATATAATCTAGCAATTCCACTTCTGGCTATTTATCTGAACTCAATGAAAACATTAATTCAAAAAGACCTACGCATGCTTATATTCATCACAGCATTATTTAAAATAGTCAAGATAAGGGGCGCCTGGGTGGCGCAGTCGGTTAAGCGTCCGACTTCAGCCAGGTCACGATCTCGCGGTCCGTGAGTTCGAGCCCCGCGTCGGGCTCTGGGCTGATGGCTCGGAGCCTGGAGCCTGTTTCCGATTCTGTGTCTCCCTCTCTCTCTGCCCCTCCCCCGTTCATGCTCTGTCTCTCTCTGTCCCAAAAATAAAATAAAAAACGTTGAAAAAAATATTTAAAAAAAAAAAAATTAATAAAATAGTCAAGATATGGAAGCAGCCTAAATGTCTGTTGATAGATGAATGGATAAAGAAGATGTGAGATATGATTATTATATTATTTATATATTATTATATATCATATCAATATTATATTAAATATTATATATATAAAATATAACATGGAGTATTACTCAGCCATTAAAAAGAATGAAATATTGCCATTTGCACCAACATGGATGGACCTAGAGGTCATTATGTTAAGTGAAGTAAGTCAGAGAAAGACAAAAACTATATTATTTCACTTATATGTGGAATATAAAAAGAAAACAAAGCATAAACAGACTCATGGATATAGAGAACAAATGGATGGTTGCCAGAGCGGAGGGGCATTGGGGGGATGAATAAACTAGGTGAAGTGAATTAAGATGTATAATCTCCTACTTATAAAATAAATTAAGACACTAGAATATAATGTATAGCATTGGGAATTATAGCAACTTTGTATAGTGAACAGATGGTAACTAGACTTATTGTGGTGACCATTGTGTAATGTATATGAATATCAAATCACAACCTACAATGTTTATTGAAAACAACCTCTTGGGGGACTTTGCTTAGATAAATGTGATTCAATTAAAAAGTAAGGAAACAGTAGCAACAATCAAAACATAATTGAAGAAAATATACCTGGATATTAACACACACACACACACACACACACACACACACACACACACAGAAACTGATTTTGGAATGTACATCAAAATATGCTCACGATGTCTCAGATAAAATTAACTATGACACAGCCTGTCAGTAATTTTAATAACCAGGATAAAGAAAGATAACACTTTGGAGCACCTGCGTGGCTCAATCAGTTAAGCATCTGACTCTTGATTTTGGCTCAGGTCATGGTCTTATGATTGAGCCCTGTGTAGGGCTTTGTGCACAGCATGGAGCCTGCTTAAAATTTTCTCTCTGTCTCTCCCTCTGACCTTCCCCAACACGCACACACACGTTCTCTCTCTCTCTCTCTCTCTCTCTCTCAGAAAAAAAAGAAAGATAATATTTCTACAAGAACACAAGAAACTTATGCACAAAAATAGAAACAAAATTAAGAGACCTCTGACTCCTATTACTAAATGCCCAATAACAAAGTTTGGATATGAAATGGCTATGATCCAAGGGTTTTAATCTCAAGTCCAATCAAGTTCCATCTATCCACTGAAGTTACAGAAACCTTTCTGTTTCTCTGTTCCTAACCGTCTGTGTGATCTTGGGTAGTTACTTAACCTCTCTGTGCCTTAGTCTTGTTATCTTTACAAGTAGAGAATAGTACTAACTACCTCAGTATTTTGTGAGAATTAGCTGAGCTAATGCATATAAATCTTGATGCGTGATATGTTATCACTCATGGATATCATCTGCTGTTATAATTGTCAGATTGTCCTCCTCCTTTTCATCATCATCAGTGTATTAGGTGAGTCACAATTCAGGAACAACACCACTGCTAACATTTCCTGAAAGTGATTATTGAAATATGTATTCCATAAAGAAGCACTTAAGTTATGCAATTTGTGGTAAGAAAGTGATTAATAATAAATATTAAGATAAATTAAACACACACTTATAGAAATAAGATAATTAATGTTTATAAATAGACTATTAAATCAAACTGAATTACATAACTAAAATGTATCTAAACAGAAAATATACATTATAAGTAGAAGAATGTAAGAAATATAACCTTAATATACAATCCATATTGAATTAATGAAGACAACAGAATGTGTTGAGGTGTTATTGAAAGATTTTAAAACTTTCTATTTTCTTTGTCTTGCATAGGAGGGTCAAAGGATAGTGGTTAATTTGTCTTTTGTATTTAAGGTATATGGACTTATCTTTATATTATTAAACACTTAAAAGTAATTATGAGTGGAATTTAATTTTTAATTTTTTTTTAAGTTTATTTTGAGAGACAGAGAGGGAGAGAGAATGAGTGATGGAGGGGCAGAAAGAAAGGGAGAGAGAGAGAATCTTGAGCAGGCTCCAGACAGCATGGAACCCCAGGCAGAGCTTGATCTCACCACAAAATGTGACTTGAGCTGAAATCAAGAGTCAGCCTAACTGACTGAGCCACCCAGGCACCCTGGAATTTAATTTTTAAATCAGTATATTGCTAAAGGCAAATCAACAAAATATATATAGAGAAAAGTATAATAAAAAAAGAAAGGAAACACAAATTTAAAAATATGAAACATAAACCAACATTATATAAAGAAAGCCAAATATAGCATTAAAAGTGAAGAATCAAGGGGTGCCTGGGTGGCTCTATCTGTTAAGGATCTGACTCTTGATCAGGTCATGATCTCATGGTTGTGATATTGAGCCCCATGTGCTCTCCACTGAGCATGGGGCCTACTTAAGATTATCTGTCTCCCTCTGTCCCTCCCCCACTCACTCATGCATTCTCTCTCTCTGTCTCTCAAAAAAAAAGTGAAGAATCAAAAATAGAGAATAAAATCATATTGTAGCTCGCTTCTGCTTTAAAAACAGAGATCAGGGTAATATAGAAAAGTTAAAAATAAAACTGAATAAAGGAAGTCTGGCTAATACAATTGAAAAGATAATAAAGATAGAAACATGTGTAATGTAAAATATACAAGTCTTGTTTAAAATTTCAGTGGGATAGAGTCATATAATAGGTTTTACCTGCCAAAAATTATAGCATCAAAATGTACAAAATAACTTCAGTCAGAAATAAAAGAAGAAATTAACATAAAATTCATTGGTAATGTAAGACTTTCAGGTGATACTATCCATTCCTAAGAAATGAAATATTAGGTATATGGTTCTCTTTATTTTCTACGGAAAATAGGCTTCCTTTTCAAGTGTCCATAAAACAGCTACAAAAATTCATTGTATTTTAAGCCATGAAAACAACCTCAAAGATTTAATAACTGAATGCTTACAAACCATAGTCTCTGACCACAATGAAATATTTGCATTGCATTGTAAATTAAAAATAAGAGGAAAAAGGTGATCCACTTTACAAAAGATAAATTAAAAGAAGTAATATAATAATAATAATAATAATAATAATAATAATACTGATAAAGAGTAATTGTATTAATAGAATTTTTGGTAGTAGTAACAAAACATTGATAATTTTTTTTAAATATGAAATTTATTGTCAAATTGGTTTCCATAACACCCAGTATTTATCCCAACAGGTGCCCTCCTCAATACCCATCACCCACCCTCCCCTCCCTCCCACCCCTCATAAACCCTCAGTTTGTTCTCTTTTTAAAAGTCTCTTACGTTTTGGCTCCCTCCCTCTCTAACATCTTTTATTTTTCTTCCCCTCCCCGATGGTCTTCTGTTAAGTTTCTCAGGATCCATATAAGAGTGAAAACATATGGTATCTGTCTTTCTCTGTATGAATTATTTCACTTAGCATAACACTCTTCAGTTCCATCCACGTTGCTACAAAAGGCCATATTTCATTCTTTCTCATTGCCAACTAGAATTCCATTGTGTATATAAACCACAATTTCTTTATCCATTCATCAGTTGATGGACATTTAGGCTCTTCCCATAATTTGGCTATTGTTGAAAGTGCTGCTATAAACATCGGGGTACAAGTGCCCCTATGCAACAGCATGCCTGTATCCCTTGGGTAAATTCTAGCAGTGTTATTGCTGGGTGATAGGGTAGGTCTATTTTTAATTTTCTGAGGAACCTCCACACTGTTTTCCAGAGTGGCTGCACCACTTTGCATTCCCACCAACAATGCAAGAGGGTTCCCATTTCTCCACATCCTCGCCAGCATCTATAGTCTCCTTATTTGTTCATTTTAGCCATTCTGACTGGCGTGAGGTGGTATCTGAGTGTGGTTTTGATTTGTATTTCCCTGATGAGGAGCGACATTGAGCATCTTCTCATGTGCCTGTTGGCCATCCGGATGTCTTCTTTAGAGAAGTGTCTATTCATGTTTTCTGCCCATTTCCTCACTGGATTATTTGTTTTTTGGGTGTGGAGTTTGGTGAGCTCTTTATAGATTTTGGATACTAGCCCTTTGTCTGATATGTCATTTGCAAATATCTTTTCCCATTCTGTTGGTTGCCTTTTCGTTTTGTTGGTTGTTTCCTTTGCTGTGCAGAAGCTTTTTATCTTCATGAGGTCCCAATAGTTCATTTTTGCTTTTAATTCCTTTGCCTTTGGGGATGTGTCAAGTAAGAAGTTGCTGCGGCTGAGGTCAGAGAGGTTTTTTCCTGCTTTCTTCTCTAGAAAGCAGGTTTCCTGCTTTGATGGTTTCCTGTCTCATATTCAGGTCCTTTATCCATTTTGAGTTTATTTTTGTGAATGGTGTGAGAAAGTGGTCTAGTTTCACCCTTCTGCATGTTGCAGTCCAGTTCTCTCAGCACCATTTGTTAAAGAGACTGTCTTTTTTCCATTGGATGTCCTATCCTGCTTTGTCAAGGATTAGTTGGCCATACTTTTGTGGGTCTAATTCTGGGGTTTCTATTCTATTCCATTGGTCTATGTGTCTGTTTTTGTGCCAATACCATGCTGTCTTGATGATGACAGCTTTGTAGTAGAGGCTAAAGTCTGGGATTGTGATGTCTCCTAATTTGGTCTTCTTCTTCAAAATTACTTTGGCTATTCAGGGTCTTTTCTGGTTCCATACAAATTTTAGGATTGCATGTTCTAGCTTTGAGAAGAATGCTGGTGCAATTTTGATTGGGATTGCATTGAATGTGTAGATAGCTTCGGGTAGTATTGACATTTTGACAATATTTATTTTTCCAATCCATGAGCACAGAATGTGTTTCCATTTCTTTGTAGCTTCTTCAATTTCCTTCATAAGCTTTCTATAGTTTTCAGCATACAGATCTTTTACATCTTTGGTTAGGTTTATTCCGAGGTATTTTATGCTTCTTGGTGCAATTGTGAATGGGATCAGTTTCTTTATTTGTCTTTCTGTTGCTTCATTATTGGTTTATAAAAATGCAACCAATTTCTGTACATGGATTTTGTACACTGTGACTTTGCTGAATTCATGTATCAGTTCTAGCAGACTTTTGGTGGAGTCTATCAGGTTTTCCATGTATATGTCATGTCATCTGCAAAAAGTGAAAGCGTGACTTCATCATTGCCAATTTTGATGCCTTTGATTTCCTTTTGTTGTCTGATTGCTGATGCTAGAACTTCCAACACTATGTTAAACAACAGTGGTGAGAGTGGACATCCCTGTCGTGTTTCTGATCTCAGGGAAAAAGCCCTCAATTTTTCCTCATTGAGGATGATATTAGCTGTGGGCTTTTCATAAATGGCTTTTATGATGTTGAAGTATATTCCTTCTATCCCAACTTTCTTGAGGGTTTTTATTAAGAAAGGATGCTGAATTTTGTCAAATGCTTTTTCTGCATCGAATCACAGGATTATATGGTTCTTTTCTTTTCTTTTATCAATGTGATGTATCACGTCGATTGATTTGGGAATGTTGAACCAGCTCTGCATCCCAGGAATGAATCCCACTTGACCATGGTGTATAATTCTTTTTATATGCTGTTGAATTCGATTTGCTAGTATCTTGTTGAGAATTTTTGCATCCATATTCATCAGGGATATTGGCCTCTAGTTCTTTTTTTGCTGGATATCTGTCTGGTTTAGGAATCAAAGTAATGCTGGCTTCATAGAATGAATCTGGAAATTTCCTTCCCTATCTATATTTTGTAATAGGTTGAGAAGGATAGGTATTATCTCTGCTTTAAATGTCTGGTAGAACTCCGCTGGGAAGCCGTCTGGTCCTGGACTCTTATTTGTTGGAGAATTTTGATAACTGATTCAATTTATTCGCTGGTTATGGGTCTGTTCAAGTTTTCTATTTCTTCCTATTTGTATTTTGGAAGTGTGTGGGTGCTTAGGAATGTGTCCATTTCTTCCAGGTTGTCCAGTTTGTTGGCATATAATTTTTCATAGTATTCCCTGATAATTGCTTGTATTTCTGAGGGATTGGTTGTAATAATTCCATTTTCATTCATGATTTTATCTATTTGGGTCATCTCCCTTTTCTTTTTGAGAAGCCTAGCTAGAAGTTTATCAATTTTGTTTATTTTTTTCAAAAAAAATACTATTGGTTTCATTGATCTACTCTACAGTTTGTTAGATTCTATATTGTTTATTTCTGCTCCGATCTTTATTATTTTTCTTCTTCTGCTGGGTTTGGGGTATCTTTGCTGTTCTGCTTCTATTTCCTTAAGGTGTGCTGTTAGATTTTGTATTTGGGATTTTTCTTGTTTCTTGAGATAGGCCTGGATTGCAATGTATTTTCCTCTCAGGACTGCCTTCCCTGCATCCCAAACCGTTTGGATTGTTGTATTTTCATTTTCATTTGTTTGCATATATTTTTTAATTTCTTCCGTAATTGTCTGGTTGACCCATTCATTCTTTAGTAGGCTGTTCTTTAACCTCCATGCTTTTGGAGGTTTTCCAGACTTTTTCCTGTGGTTGATTTCAAGCTTCATAGCATTGTGGTCTGAAAATATGCTTTTTTATTCTTTTATACTTATGAAGGGCTGTTTTTTTGTGACCCAATATGTGATCTACTTTGGAGAATGTTCCATGTTTACTCGAGAAGAAGGTACATTCTATTGCTTTGGGATGCAGAGTTCTAACTATATCTGTCAAGTCCATCTGATCCAATGTATCATTCAGGGCCCTTGTTTCTTGATTGATACTGTGTCTAGATGATCCATCCATTGTTGTAAGTGGAGTATTAAAGTCTCCTGCAATTACCACATTCTTATAAATAAGGTTGCTTATGTTTGTGATTAATTGTTTTTTATATTTGGCAGCTCCTGTATTCGGCGCATAGACATTTATAATTGTTAGCTCTTCCTGATGGATAGACCCTGTAATTATATATAATGCCCTTCTTCATCCCTTGGTACAGCCTTTAATTTAAAGTCTAGTTTGTCTGATATAAGTATGGCTACTCCAGCTTTCTTTTGACTTTCAGTAGCATGATAGATAGTTCTCCACTTTCAATCTGAAGGTGTCTTTAGGTCTAAAATGAGTCTCTTGTAGACAGCAAATAGATGGATCTTGTTTTTTTATCCATTCTGATACTCTATGTCTTTTGGTTGGAGCATTTAGTTCATTTACATTCAGTGTTATTATTGAAGGATATGGGTTTAGAGTCATTGTGATGTCTGTAGGTTTCATGCTTATAGTGATGTCTCTGGTACTTTGTGGTCCTTGAAACATTTCACTGACAGAATCCCCCTTAGGATGTCTTTTAGGGCTGGTTTAGTGGTGATGAATTCCTTCAGTTTTTGTTTTTGTTAGGGAAGACCTTTATCTCTCCTTCTATTCTAAATGACAGACTTGCTGGATAAAGGATTCTCGGCTGCATATTTTTCCTGTTCATCACATTGAATATTTCCTGCCAATCCTTTCTGGCCTGCCAAGTTTCAGTAGATAGATCTGTCACTAGCCTTATCGGCGTCCCTTTATATATTAGAGCACGTTTATCCCTAGCTGCTTTCAGAATTTTCTCTTTATCCTTGTATTTTGCCAGTTTCACTATGGTACTTCATGCAGAAGATCATTTGAAGTTACGTCTGAAGGGAGTTTTCTGTGCCTCTTGGATTTCAATGTGTTTTTCCTTCCCCAGATCAGGGAAGTTCTCAGCTACGATTTGTTCAAGCACACCTTCAGCCCCTTTCTCTCTCTCTTCCTCCTCTGGAATCCTTATTATATGGATATTGTTCCATTTCATTTCATCACTTAGTTCTCTAATTCTCCCCTCATACTCCTGGATTTTTTTATCTCTCTTCTTCTCAGCTTCCTGTTTTTCCATAATTTTATCTTCTAATTCACTTATTCTTTCCTCTGCCTTTTCAATCCGAGCTGTGGTTATCTCTATTTTATTTTGCACCTCATTTATAGCATTTTTTAGCTCCTCCTGTTTCTTAGTCCCTTGATCTCTGTAGCAATAGATTCTCTGCTGCTTCTATATTTTTTTCAAGCCCAGCGATTAATTTTATGACTATTATTTTAAATTCATGTTCTATTATATTGCTTAAGTCATTTTTGAACAATTTGTTAGCTGTTGCTACTTCCTGGAGTTTCTTTTGAGTAGAATTCTTCCATTTCATCATTTTGGATAGTCCCTGGAGTGGCACAGAACTGCAGGACACTTCCCCCTGTGCTGTCTGGAATAACTTGTGTTGGTGGGTGGGGTGGCAGTCAGACTCGATGTCTGCCCCCAGCCCACTGCTGGGGCCACAGTCAGACTGGTGTGTACCTTATCTTCCCCTCACCCAGGGTCAGGACTCACTGTGGAGTGGCATGGCCCCTGTCTGGGCTACTTGCACACTGCCATGCTTGTGGTGCTGCTTCTCTGGGATCTGGCATATTAGCCAGGGTCTATCTGCAAGGTGCACAGGGGCAGGAGGGGCAGGCTTAGCTTGCTTTGCCATTGTCAGTGGTCCCCTGTGGGAGGGGTCCTGCAGCACCAGGAGCGAGGCAGGCAGACCCTTCAGAGGGATGGATCCACAGAAGAACAGCATTGGGTGTTTGCGTGGTGCAAGCAAGTTCGGTGACAGAAACTGGTTCCCTTTGGGATTTCGGCTGAGTGATGGGTGAGAGAGTTGGCCCTGGCCAGCGCCTTTGTTCCTCGCTGAGCTGAACTTTGTCTTCCAGGGTTCAACACTTTTCCCTCCCGTTGTCCTCTTGCCCTCCCGCTCTCCAAGCAGAGCTGTTGACTTATAACATTCCAGATGTTAAGTCCCACTGGCTGTCAGAACTCACGCAGTCTGGCCCCTCTGGTTTTGCAATCCAGACTTTGGGGGCTCTGCCTTGCTGGGCAGGCTGCCCCTCTGCCGGGCCGGCTCCCTCCTGCCAGTCCATGTAGTGCACACAGCCTCTCTGCCTTTCCTACCCTCTTCTTTGGGCCTCTTATCTATGCTTGGCTCCAGAAAGTCTGTTCTGCTAGTTTTTTGGTGTTTTTTGGGGTTATTTAGGCAGGTGTGGGTGGAATCTAAGTGATCAGCAGGACGCGGTGAGCCCAGCGTCCTCCTATGCTGCCATTTTCCCAAAGAAGACCTCAAAACATTGATAATTAATATACATTATTTCAAGAGCATTTTCAAGAGCATAATGTACTATACCTTGGTCATTGCTTTATTTACTATATTTTAAATTTCTTTGCAGAAAATATTATTTGATAGGAAGATTAGCCTAAGGGAGGTGGGTATTTGTTGAGGTATGCAGCAAATTCAAGTCACAGTACCAGATTTTGCTTGGGCCCTGCTTTCTATGACTTACCAGCAGCTGATTTGGCTCCAAAGAAGAAGGTAACATGGTAAAGTTCAAGGCAGGCCTTGGGGATGTACATGGGAGTCAAATCTAACCTTGGTTATTTTAATTAATTTCAATTGAGGAAAAGTAATACACAAATGAAATAAAACAGGAAAGAAGGAGGAAAAAACCAAGCAACAGAAACCAAACTTACTGAATTAGAAGACTAAAAATGGAATAAGAGAAGATAATTGCAAGTGACATATCTGATAAAAGGTTAGTCACCAAAATATATAAAGAACTTATAAAACTCAAAACCCCAAAAAAACAAATAATCCAGTTTGAAAATGGGCAGAAGGGGGGAACCTGGGTGGCTCAGTCAGTTAAGCTTTCAACTTCAGCTCAGGTCATATCACAGTTCATGAGTTTGAGCCCCATGTCGAGATTTGTACTGGCAGCTTGGAACCTGGAGCCTGCTTCAGATTCTGTGTCTCCCTCTCTCTCTGCTTCTTCCACATTCATTATCTCTCTCTCTCTCTCTTTCTCTCTCAAAAATAAATAAACATTAAAAAAACTCTCTTTATTAAAAAAAAAGTTCAGAAAACATGAACAGACATTTTTCCAAATAAGACATACAGATGGACAAAAGACACATGAAAAAAAGCTCAACATCACTCATAATCAGGGAAGTACAAATTAAAATTACAATGAGATATCACCTTACACTTGTCAGAATGGCTAAAATTAATAATATTGTAAACAACAGGTATTGGTGAGAATGTGGAAAAAGGGGAACACTTGTGCACTGTTGGTGGGAATGCAAACTGGTGTAGCCACTCTAGAAAACAATATAGAGTTTCCTCAAAAAATTAAAAATTTAACTATCCTACCATCCAGCAATTGCACTACTAGGTACTTACCCAAAGAATAAAAAAAAACTGATTTAAAGAACACATGCACCCCAATATTTATAGCAGCATTATCAACAATAGTCAAGTTATGGAAAGAGTCCAAATGTCCACTGACTAATGAATGGGTAAAGAAGAAGTGGTACATATACACAATGGAATATTATTCAGCCATCAAAAAGAAAGAATACTTGCCATATGCAAAGACATGGATGAAGCTATAGAGTATTATACTAAGTGAAATAAGTTAGAGAAAGATAAATACCATGATTTCACCCACATACAGAATTTAAGAAACAAAACAATCATAGGGGAGAGAAAGAGAGAGAGGCAAACCAAAAAACAGACTCTTAACTATAGAGAACAAACTGATGGCTATCAGAGTGGATTTGGGTAGGGGGATGGGTTAAATAGGTGATGGGGATTAAGGAGTACATTTGTGATGAGCACCGGCTATTTTATGTAAGAGTTGAATCACTAAAATCTATACCTGGAACTAATATTTCACTGTATATCAACTAACTGGAATTTAAATAGAAACAAGCAAAACCAAATACACACACACACATGCAAACAAGACTATAAATGGTAGAACTGGTAAGTCAAGAGGTGATTTTTTTGTAAAAAAATTTTTTTTGTAAACACTCCACAGTGTGAATTCTGATGGGGGTGGGGGGGGGGCGCTCAATCTCATGACTGTGAGATCATGACCTGAGCCAAAATCAAGAGTTGGACACTTAACTGTCAAAGCCACCCAGGCACCCCAACATTTTTCATATTATAGATAAAACTTTGTCATCAACAAAGAAAAAGAATAAAATTAAAAATTGTGTGTTAAAAAGGGAATAAAAAGGGCACCTGGGTGGCTCAGCTGGTTGAGTGTCCTTCAGCTTAGGTCATGATTTCACAGTTTGTGAGTTCGAGCCCTGTGCCAGGCTCTGTGCTGACAGCTTGGAGCCTGGAGCCTGCTTTGGATTCTGTGCCTCCCTCTCTCTCTGCCCACCCTCTCTCTCTCAAAAATAAATAAAAACATTAAAAAAATAAATACAAAGGGAATAAAACTACAGAGGCAAATACTAAAGTTATATTAGAATATTACATAAAAAGAATTTTTCTAAAATAAATGTTTTTCTGGAAAAATATAAATAATCAAAGTTATTTTAAGAATCAGTGGAACCAAATAGATGCTCTCTTTGAAATTTTCATGCCCATTCTCCTCTTCTTTGCCTGTTAAATTCCTATTTTCTGTTGAACACGAAACTCAAAAGTCATTTTTCTTACAAACCTCCTCTGTTCTGCTCAGCCCCTCACGCCCCCCCACCCCAGTTGGGCACCACCAATGAAAGAGCTGCTTGCTTTTGGTGCTTTCCTTCAGAATCCTGAGTAGGGGCCTCTAGATAGTACTAACTATATTGTTTTACAAATTTGATCTTCTGTTTTTCCCTTTCACTGTGGGCTACTTGTAGGCAAGGAGTGCCTGTTATTTCTCTTTATATCACCCACATATTAGACAACAAAGAGTTCAATGTAAATGATATTAAGTAATTTAAGAGAGGACCAATTAATTGTAATAAAAGAAGAATTTCAGGTGTGTATAGGCCAGAATATGCCAGTAAAAAGGAGGCATTAAAGATATGGGAGAATAAGGCACTTGGTAGAGAAACTTCTTAGAGGAGAGCCAGAGAGATGTAGTCCAGAGTTTGAGTCCAACACTCAAAAGAGGGAAAAAAGAAAGGGAAAGATAAAGGCTTCTGGGTGGAGATGAGGAATGTTGCTGCCATTTCACCTACATAAATGTGATATTCTTTAAAAAGTCAGAAGGGATGCATGAACCCCTGTTTATTGTAACACCATTTACATTTGCTACATTATGGAAGCAGCCTAAGTGTCCATCAATAGATAAATGGATAAAGATATAATATATAAATTATATATTAGAATTCTATAATATATATATTATTATAGAATTATAGATATATATTTATATCTATATATAGATATAGAATTATAGATATATATAATATATATTTATATATTATATATTATAATATATATTTATATATTATAATTTATATATTATAATATATATAATAAATATATATTATATATTATAGAATTATATAATTATATATTATAAATTACATAATAGAATATTATTTAGCCATAAAAAAGAATGAAATCTTGCCTTTTGCAATGATATGGATGGACTAGAGAGTATAATCCTAAGTGAAATAAGCCAGTCAGAGAAAGACAAATACCATATGATTTCACTCATGTGGAATTTGAGAAACAGAAAAAATGAACAAAGGGAAAAAATGAGAGAGAGAGAGAGAGAGAGAGAGAGAGAGATACAAACGAAAAACCAGACTCTTAACCATGTAGAGAATAAGCTGATGGTTACACACAGGGGAGATATATGAAATAGGTGAAGGGGATTAAGAGTACACTTATCTTGAAGAATACTGAGTAATATCAACAAAACTAAAAGGCAACTGATGGAATGGGAAAAGATATTTTCAAATGACATATCAGACAAAGGGCTAGTATCCAAAATCTATAAAGAGCTCACCAAACTCCACACCTGGAAAACAAATAATCCAGTGAATAAATGGGCAGAAAACATGAATAGACACTTCTCTAAAGAAGACATCCGGATGGCCAACAGGCACATGAAAAGATGCTCAATGTCGCTCCTCATCAGGGAAATAGAAATCAAAACCACACTCAGATACCACCTCACACCAGTCAGAATGGCTAAAATGAACAAATCAAGAGACTATAGATGCTGGCGAGGTTGTGGAGAAATGGGAACCCTCTTGCATTGTTGGTGGGAATGCAAACCGGTGCAGCGTCTCTGGAAAATAGTGTGGAGGTTCCTCAGAAAATTAAAAATAGATTTACCCTATGACCCAGAAATAACACTGCTAGGAATTTACCCAAAGGATACAGGCATGCTGTTGCATAGGGGCACTTGTACCCCAATGTTTATAGCAGCACTTTCAACAATAGCCAAATTATGGGAAGAGCCTAAATGTCCATCAACTGATAAATGGATGAAGAATTTGTGGTTTATATACACAGTGGAATACTATGTGACAATGAGAAAGAATGAAATATGGCCTTTTGTAGCAATGTGGAGGAACTGGAGAGTGTTATGCTAAGTGAAATAATTCATACAGAGAAAGACAGATACCATATGTTTTCACTCTTATGTGGATCCTGAGAAACTTAACAGAAGGAGGGTAAGGAAAAAAGAGAGAGACAGGGAGGGAGCCAAATCATAAGAGACTCTTAAAAACTGAGAATAAACTGAGGGTTGATGGGGGTGGGGGGGAAAGTGGGTGATGTGCATTGAGGAGGGCACCTGTTGGGATGAACACTGGGTGTTGTATGGAAACCAATTTGACAATAAATTTCATATTAAAAAAAAAAGAATACTGAGTAATATATGGGATTGTTGAATCACTATATTGTATGCCTAAAACTAATATAACACTATATGTTAACTATACTGAAATTAATAAAAATCAGAAAGAAGGTTACATTCCAAATATGGGACAAGGAGCCAGGAAACTTAACATAGGTATTGGACAGAGCATAATAGAGTGTCTTCACATGGTGCCAGGTGTCTGGGAGGTTGTCTGACTTTCTATTTATGTTCAGTGGAGATTCTCAGCTGGTAAAGCGACTTCCCAACATGGAAGTGAGAGGCTGGCTGACTGCAGATTTCATGGTGGTAGAGATGAGAGTTCTAACTCCACAGATGGCCAAATAGTACTGATGCTGGTCAAGAGACAGAAGAAGATGGCAGAGGTGGGCACAAAGTATGCAACATAAATGCCTTTTCTCAGGAGGAGAAAGACCAAGACATAATTTTCTAAAATTCTTTCTCTTTTGCTTGCTATAAAGATGGTAGATACGTGTCATAAGCTTGAACGCATGAAAAAGAAACAACCCAAACTAAAATCTATTCTGATGGGGAAAAAAAGCAAATTATTAGAATTTCATCCTTGGATGCCTTTTCCTTCCCAAGCTTTGCCTCTTCACTTTGATGCTTTGTTCCTTGCCATTATTTCTATAATGTTCCTCTGTCATCCTTTCTAGTCTTTAGCCATGTGAACTATACTGCTGGCAGATAGTCACCAATGCAATGTGATGGGGAGGACTCTGAAGACACCAGGAGACCCCCTCCTCCCTTGGATGTGCCTTCTTTCTTCTGTAGCTCTCCCTCCAGATCATCACTTTCTACCCCTCCATGAACTCCTCTCTCTCTGGGAAATACAATGATGGGTCTTTATTTATAAGATGCTGGAAGCTCCTTCAGCCTTTCTTCATGAAGAGAATTAGCTAGTTGTCACCTGGAGAGATCCAGGAGATGAGGCATGCAGCTGTTCAAATTTAAAATGAGGGCTGAGGATGAGAAAGAAATTCCTGTCCTCGGGTCCTGAGTGAGCTGAAGACAGGTTAAGGGGCTGAAGAGCATGGCTCTCAAGGTACCCATGGTCTACAGAAAGTGGAGCCAGCTGTGTACCCACGTGATAAGCTTCCACGGTTCTGTAGAAGCAGAAGCCATTCTGCTGAGAAACAATCATTACTTTTGTAGAAAGGCAACAGAAAAATGTCTTTTGATTAAGATCTATAGTCATGGTGTGTTATAAAGCCTTTTGGAAAGGAAAAATAAAAAGGAAGAATGGTTTCAGTCTAAAACCCAAGTAGGAGACTTCATTAGCAAACATGTCCTTTTGAAAACCAGATCTCTCTTCAGTGTGTGGAGCTTTGCTCTCAGTACAATGCCTGACCTCCATTGGAAATTGCGTATTTCTGGGGCAGCTTGTTTCCCAGAAATCTGGAAGTTTTGGTTCCTTGGAGTACGGTGTGTCATCACAGTTGCGTTTTTACCTAAAACTGAATACATCAAATGCAGCGTTTGTCTGGGCCTCCATCTGAAATTTGGCATCTTGATTTGTGCTTTTATTTTTTTTGCAACTTAACAAATTATTTTATTTTATTTTATTTTATTTTTTTATTAGAAACTATGCACTCCAGAGGACAGTGGAATGCTTTTTTTTTTTAATATATGAAATTTATTGTCAAATTGGTTTCCATACAACACCCAGTGCTGATCCCAAAAGGTGCCCTCCTCAATACCCATCACCCACCCTCCCCTCCCTCCCACCCCCCATCAACCCTCAGTTTGTTCTCAGTTTTTAACAGTCTTTTATGCTTTGGCTCTCTCCCACTCTAACCTTTTTTTCTTTTTTTCCTTCCCCTCCCCCATGGGTTTCTGTTAAGTTTCTCAGGATCCACATAAGAGTGAAACCATATGGTATCTGTCTTTCTCTGTATGGCTTATTTCACTTAGCATCACGCTCTCCAGTTCCATCCACGGTGCTACAAAGGGCCATATTTCGTTCTTTCTCATTGTCATGTAGTACTCCATTGTGTATATAAACCACAATTTCTTTATCCATTCATCAGTTGATGGACATTTAGGCTCTTTCCACAATTTGGCTATTGTTGAGAGTGCTGCTATAAACATTGGGGTACAAGTGCCCCTATGCATCAGTACTCCTGTATCCCTTGGGTAAATTCCTAGCAGTGCTACTGCTGGGTCATAAGGTAGGTCTATTTTTAATTTTCTGAGGAACCTCCACACTGCTTTCCAGAGTGGCTGCACCACTTTGCATTCCCACCAACAGTGCAAGACGGTTCCCATTTCTCCACAACCTCGCCAGCATCTATAGTCTCCTGATTTGTTCATTTTAGCCACTCTGACTGGCTTGAGGTGATATCTGAGTGTGGTTTTGATTTGTATTTCCCTGATAAGGAGCGATGTTGAGCATCTTGTCATGTGCCTGTTGGCCATCCGGATGTCTTCTTTAGAGTAGTGTTTATTCATGTTTTCTGCCCATTTCCTCACTGGGTTATTTGTTTTTCGGGTGTGGAGTTTGGTGAGCTCTTTATAGATTTTGGATACTAGCCCTTTGTCCGATATGTCATTTGCAAATATCTTCTCCCATTCCGTTGGTTGCCTTTTCATTTTGTTGGTTGTTTCCTTTGCTGTGCAGAAGCTTTTTATCTTCATGAGGTCCCAATAGTTCATTTTTGCTTTTAATTCCCTTGCCTTTGGGGGTGTGTCGAGTAAGAGATTGCTACGGCTGAGGTCAGAGAGGTCTTTTCCTGCTTTCTCCTCTAAGGTTTTGATGGTTTCCTGTCTCACATTCAGGTCCTTTATCCATTTTGAGTTTATTTTTGTGAATGGTGTGAGAAAGTGGTCTAGTTTCAACCTTCTGCATGTTGCTGTCCAGTTCTCCCAGCACCATTTGTTAAAGAGACTGTCTTTTTTCCATTGGATGTTCTTTCCTGCTTTGTCAAAGATTAGTTGGCCATACGTTTGTGGGTCTAGTTCTGGGGTTTCTATTCTATTCCATTGGTCTATGTGTCTGTTTTTGTGCCAATACCATGCTGTCTTGATGATGACAGCTTTGTAGTAGAGGCAACAGTCTGGGATTGTGATGCCTCCTGCTTTGGTCTTCTTCTTCAAAATTACTTTGGCTATTCGGGGCCTTTTGTGGTTCCATATGAATTTTAGGATTTCTTGTTCTAGTTTCGAGAAGAATGCTGGTGCAATTTTGATTGGTATTGCATTGAATGTGTAGATAGCTTTGGGTAGTATTGACATTTTGACAATATTTATTCTTCCAATCCATGAGCAGGGAATGTCTTTCCATTTCTTTATATCTTCTTCAATTACCTTCATAAGCTTTCTATAGTTTTCAGCATACAGATCTTTTACATCTTTGGTTAGATTTATTCCTAGGTATTTTATGCTTCTTGGTGCAATTGTGAATGGGATCAGTTTCTTTATTTGTCTTTCTGTTGCTTCATTGTTAGTGTATAAGAATGTAACTGATTTCTGTACATTGATTTTGTATCCTGCAACTTTGCTGAATTCATGTATTAGTTCTAGCAGACTTTTGGTGGAGTCTCGGATTTTCCATGTATAGTATCATGTCACCTGTTAAAAGTGAAAGCTTGACTTCATCTTTGCCAATTTGAATGCCTTTGATTTCCTTTTGTTGTCTGATTGCTGATGCTAGAACTTCCAACACTATGTTAAACAACAGCGGTGAGAGTGGACATCCTTGTCGTGTTCCTGATCTCTGGGAAAAAGCCCTCAGTTTTTCCCCATTGAGGATGACGTTAGTTGTGGGCTTTTCATAAATGGCTTTTAGGATTTTGAAGTATGTTCCTTCTATCCCGACTTTCTCAAGGGTTTTTATTAAGCAAGGATGCTGAATTTTGTCAAATGCTTTTTCTGCATCGATTGACAGGATCATATGGTTCTTATCTTTTCTTTTATTAATGTGATGTATCACTTTGATTGATTTGGGAATGTTGAACCAGCCCTGCATCCCAGGAATGAATCCCACTTGATCATGGTGAACAATTCTTTTTATATACTGTTGAGTTCGATTTGCTAGTATCATATTGAGAATTTTTGCATCCATATTCATCAGGGATATTGGCCTGTAGTTCTCTTTTTTTACTGGGTCTTTGTCTGGTTTAGGAATCAAAGTAATACTGGCTTCATAGAATGAGTCTGGAAGTTTTCCTTCCCTTTCTATTTCTTGGAATAGCTTGAGAAGGATGGGTATTATCTCTGCTTTAAAGGTCTGGTAGAACTCCCCTGGGAAGCCATCTGGTCCTGGACTCTTATTTGTTGGGAGATTTTTGATAACCGATTCAATTTCTTCACTGGTTATGGATCTGTTCAAGCTTTCTATATCCTCCTGATTGAGTTTTGGAAGAGTGTGGGTGTTCAGGAATGTGTCCATTTCTTCCAGGTTGTCCAGTTTGTTGGCATATAATTTTTCATAGTATTCCCTGATAATTGATTGTATCTCTGAGGGATTGGTTGTAATAATCCCATTTTCATTCATGATTTTGTCTATTTGGGTCATCTCCCTTTTCTTTTTGAGAAGCCTGGCTAGAGGTTTGTCAATTTTGTTTATTTTTTCAAAAAACCAACTCTTGGTTTCGTTGATCTGCTCTACCGTTTTTTTAGATTCTATATTGTTTATTTCTGCTCTGATCTTTCTAATTTCTCTTCTTCTGCTGGGTTTAGGCTGCCTTTGCTATTCTGCTTCTATTTCCTTTAGGTGTGCTGTTAGATTTTGTATTTGGGATTTTTCTTGTTTCTTGAGATAGGCCTGGGTTGCGATGTATTTTCCTCTCAGGACTGCCTTCGCTGCGTCCCAAAGCGTTTGGATTGTTGTATCTTCATTTTCGTTTGTTTCCATATATATTTTTAATTTCTTCTCTAATTGCCTGGTTGACCCACTCATTCTTTAGTAGGGTGTTCTTTAACCTCCATGCTTTTGGAGGTTTTCCAGACTTTTTCCTGTGGTTGATTTCAAGCTTCCTAGCATTGTGGTCTGAAAGTATGCATGGTATGATCTCAATTCTTGTAAACTTATGAAGGGCTGTTTTGTGACCCAGTATATGATCTATCTTGGAGAATGTTCCATGTGCACTCGAGAAGAAAGTATATTCTGTTGCTTTGGGATGCAGAGTTCTAAATATATCTGTCAAGTGCATCTGATCCAATGTAGCATTCAGGGCCCTTGTTTCTTTATTGACCGTGTGTCTAGATGATCTATCCATTTCTGTAAGTGGAGTGTTAAAGTCCCCTGCAATTACCACATTCTTATCAATAAGGTTGCTTATGTTTATGAGTAGTTGTTTTATCTATTTGGGGGCTCCGGTATTTGGCGCATAGACATTTATAATTGTTAGCTCTTCCTGATGGATAGACCCTGTAATTATTATATAATGCCCTTCTTCATCTCTTGTTACAGCCTTTAATTTAAAGTCCAGTTTGTCTGATATAAATATGGCTACTCCAGCTTTCTTTTGGCTTCCAGTAGCATGATAAATAGTTCTCCATCCCCTCACTCTCAATCTAAAGGTGTCCTCAGATCTAAAATGAGTCTCTTGTAGACAGCAAATAGATGGGTCTTGTTTTTTTATCCATTCTGACACCCTATGTCTTTTGGTTGGCGCATTTAATCCATTTACATTCAGTGTTATTATAGAAAGGTACGGGTTTAGAGTCATTGTGATGTCTGTATGTTTTATGCTTGTAGCGATGTCTCTGGTACTTTCTCTCACAGGATCCCCCTTAGGACCTCTTGTAGGGCTGGTTTAGTGGTGACGAATTCCTTCAGTTTTTTTTTTTTTTTGTTTGGGAAGACCTTTATGTCTCCTTCTATTCTAAATGACAGACTTGGTGGATGAAAGATTCTCAGCTGCATTTTTTTTCTGTTCATCACATTGAAGATCTCCTGCCAATCCTTCTGGCCTGGCAAGATTCAAAAGAGATATTGGTCACGAGTCTTATAGGTCTCCCTTTATATGTTAGGGCATGTTTATCCCTTGCTGCTTTCAGGATTTTCTCTTTATCCTTGTATTTTGCCAGTTTCACTATGATATGTCGTGCAGAAGATCGATTCAAGTTACGTCTGAAGGGAGTTCTCTGTGCCTCTTGGATTTCAATGCCTTTTTCCTTCCCCAGTTCAGGGAAGTTCTCAGCTATTATTTCTTCAAGTACCCCTTCAGCACCTTTCCCTCTCTCTTCCTCCTCTGGGATACCAATTATACGTAGATTATTTCTCTTTAGTGTATCACTTAGTTCTCTAATTTTCCCCTCATACTCCTGGATTTTTTTATCTCTCTTTTTCTCAGCTTCCTCTTTTTCCATAATTTTATCTTCTAGTTCACCTATTCTCTCCTCTGCCTTTTCAATCCGAGCCATGGTCATTTCCATTTTATTTTGCATCTCGTTTAAAGCATTTTTAAGCTCCTTGTGACTGTTCCTTATTCCCTTGATCTCTGTAGCAAGAGATTCTCTGCTGTCCTGGATACTGTTTTCAAGCCCAGCGATTAATTTTATGACTATTATTCTAAATTCACTTTCTGTTATATTATTTAAATCCTTTTTGATCAGTTCATTAGCTGTTGTTATTTCCTGGAGATTCTTTTGAGGGGAATTCTTCCGTTTGGTCATTTTGGATAGTCCCTGGAGTGGTGCGGACCTGCAGGGCACTTTCCCTGTGCTGTGGTGTACAACTGGAGTTGTTGGGCAGGGCCGCAGTCAGACCTGATGTCTGCCCCCAGCCCACCGCTGGGGCCACAGTCAGACAGGTGTGTGCCTTCTCTTCCCCTCTCCTAGGGGCGGGATTCACTGTGGGGTGTTGTGGCCTGTCTGGGCTACTTGCATACTTCCAGGCTTGTGGTGCTAGGGATATGGCATATTAGCTGGGGTGGGTAGGCAAGGTGCATGGGGGCAGGAGGGGTAGGCTTAGCTCGCTTCTCCTTCCGTGATCCACTTCAGGAGGGGCCCTGTGGCAGTGCAAAGGTGTCAGACCCTCTGCTGGAAAGGTGGCTCTGCAGAAGCACAGCGTTGGGTGTTTGCGCGTAGCAAGCAAGTACCCTGGAAAGAATTGGTTCCCTTTGGGATTTTGGCTGGGTGATGGGCGGGGGAGATGGCGCTGGCTAGCACCTTGTTCCCCACTAAGCCGAGCTCTATCATCCCGGGGCTCAGCAGCTCTCCCTCCCTTTGTCCTCCAGCCTTCCCGCTTTCCGAGCAGAACTTTTAACTTATGACCTCCCAGATGCTACGTCATGCTTGCTGTCGGAACACACTCCGTCCGGCCCCTCCGCTTTTGCAAGCCAGACTCGGGGGTTCTGCTTGGCCGACAGGCTGCCCCTCCACCCCGGCTCCCTCCTGCCCATCCATGCAGCGCACACCGCCTCCTCGCCCTTCCTACCCTCTTCCGTGGGCCTCTCATCTGCACTTGGCTCTGAAGACTCCATTCTGCTAGTCTTCTGGTGGTTTTCTGGGTTATTTAGGCAGGTGTAGGTGGAATCTAAGTGATCAGCAGGATGCGCGGTGAGCCCAGTGTCCTCCTACGCTGCCATCTTCTCCCGAAATCCCTCGATTTGTTCTTTGACATTCAAGTTTTTTTGTCTTCTGTAACAGAATGTGATGTTTGGAGCCAGAATGGATTGAAAATAATCTCAGAGGGAAATGAAAACATAATGTGATGCTATGTTTTGAACAAATATGCTTTTCCTAAGCCTTTTGGTGAAGGTACTGCTTTTCTGAGAGGCTTGGGGAGGAAGACAGATGTATCTTCTGGGAAATGGAACTGCTCTTGGTAAATGTGGAGCATAAATATGTATACTCAGAGAATGGCTGGCAGTGATAGGAAGTCATTACTTCCCTCACTTCAAATAAATCTCCTTTCAAGTGGACTCTTGCCTGGACAGGGAGTGAAGCATTAAAACACCAACCAAACTAATGGTACTCCCACAGGAAAAAGCAGCAGGGGCTCACCCCAAGAAGGAAGATGCCAACTTTAGAAGTTTCAACAGAGCTGCCCCATCCTTGTCTTTACCCATCAGATACTCAGGTGTGTAGCTACTGCTGTCAGTGCCATCAAATGCCAATGAATATCTTCACCATTTGTCTTGACTCTAACATTAAAGAATTCTTTGTCTGTATGTGTGACTTCCAAAATGTACAAGAAAAGGCCACCCTGATGAGGTTGCTAGCCTGGTGGAGATGTACACAGGTAGTTGCAGCGACCCTGCCAGTCTGTCTCAACCTCTTTTTTTCCTGCAAATGCTTCACTCTAGCATATTCTCTGTGAAAGCTCCATGTAGAGCCAGAATCCCCTGCATCAACTCAAGGTCATAAACCTGCCTTTTCAAATGTTTTCATCCAGATATTGTGAGCCACCTAGAGCTGCATTGGACCACACAACCCCTAGTCAGTTTGGCACAATTGAGGCATGAAATGTGGCAAGTCAAATTAAGGTGTTCTGTGAATGGAAAACCCACACTGGATTTCAAAGATTTAGTATAAAAATTAATGTAAACTATTCAATTTTATGTTGATTATATATGTTAAAATAATATTTTGGGTATGTTGGATTCAATACTATATTATTAAATTTAATTTCACTTTTTTTTAGTTTTTTTTTAAATACGTGGTACTAGAAATTTGAAATTACATGGTGGCTCACAGTATATTTCTATTGGCTTATGGTCTGGGATTATCTTGCATTTTGAGTGAGCTGACAAGAAGATGACAAGTTTCTTCTCCTTCCTAGGACTTAATGTCTTTTTCTATGATAAGGAGTGACAAACATTTTTTTTTTTGTAAGGGGTCAGATATAAATCTTTCAGGCTTTATGGGCCACATGGTCTCTGTTGCAACTACTCAACAATAGTTTGATGTGGCAGCCACAGCTACCCTAGATGATAGAACATCCATTTGTTGATAAGTAAATGAATGGGAGAGAATGTGTTACAATAAAACTTTATCTACAAGAACAGTCAGTGGGCCAGTATTGGCCTGGGGGCTGTAGTTTCTTGTTTCTTGATCTATAAAAAATACTGATTTACCTAGGCCAATTCTCTTTGGACAGTAAAAGTACATTTTTCATTCATAGAATCCTTACTGTATACACATTTATGGGTTCAAGGATCTTATGGTACATGCAAATATCTTTGTATTATTTTTTGTTGGCATGTTATAATCCAACTATCAGATGATGAAGCTTGAATCTAAAATATTAGAACTGACATCTGATATAATTCCCTTCTCTTTTTTTTTGTCTCTCCCTCCCTGCCTCCTCTCTTTACCTCCCTCCCTTCCCCCTTTCCCTTTTTAACCCTTTCTTTCTGTCTCTATCTCTGTCTGTCTGTTTCTGCTTTTGTTTATGTCTCTCTCTTCCCACTGGTTAGGCTGGAGTTTGTATGTTGTGGTGTTAGGAGACTGTAGGTGGTATTAGGATAGGCTTAGGTTGATCCATTCTCCCGAGGCTCAGCGAATATTAAAAGGTCTCCCTTGTAGTCCTGAACATCTTGTCTGAGATTCACTGTCATGTTAAATGAACACTAAGGGGTCTCTTGTCAGTCTTTGCTCTGGTGGCTCATTATGTGACCAGATGCTTGTCTAAGAGATTTATAGGGGTGAACGCATAATCCTCATAACAACCTTAGTAAGTAGGTATTATTCCATTTTAAAGATGAAGAAATTCAGTCATGGAGATGTTTAATACTTTCCCAGGATCATGCAGCTGGACAAGAACAGTACCCTTAACTAATGTGTTGTGGTGGGAATGCATGTGGATTTTGAAGCCAGAAAAATATGCCAAAACATCATCTGCATCTTAGTGGTGGCATATTTTTTCAAATTCCTTAATATATTTAAGCTTCAGTTTCTTCTATAAAATAGGGATAATATGTATGACCTGCCTTATTGTGTTTGGGAAATTTCAACATCTGCATTCTCAACATCAGGCCCTTAGCATATAGTAGATGTGAATAAGTCACTTATTTCTGAGTTGTATGTTGTCATTGTATGGTTTACCTGTACCAACAGGGAAGCAGAATGTATAGTGATTAAAAGCATGCACTCTAGAGTTAGACTGAGGGGGTTTGAATGTCTGTCCACACCAAAGGAGATTAGCCAAGTAACCTGGATAAGTCTGCTTCCTTTTCCGAATCCCATCTGCACAGTGGATGTGATGATATCAATCTCAAAAGGTGATATGAGCAGTTGATGAGGTCAACTTTATGAGGATTTCCACAGTGTCTAGACACTACATGAACAATTTTTTTTTTGATGGAGTCTGAATGCTTGCATCAGTCCATAGATGATACTCCTCAGGATTGTTGCCATCTCTGAGACACCAGTAACCATCTACGATGTTGGGAGCACAGCAGAACCATCTACAAGGAAATTCCTTTGGGCTTGGACTCCCCAAGAGTAAGGTCTTCTTTTTGTGGACTCCATCCTTTGGCGAAGCATACTTGCTTCTGAAACACAGTCAGGTGTCCTATCACTCAGGTTGAAGTATTCAGCATCTTACTTGACACTGACTCAATTCTATACAATCTGTCACAGTGTAAGGAAAGGTTTTACATTTGTGTGAACGCTTGTGATGATGTCTGTGACACCTGGAGTTGAACAGACACTGTTCCTGGGGTGCATTTTTCCAGAATTCAATTATTAGGACTGACATATTGCTAACATATTCAGCTATTAAAAAAAAACACAAAGTTTACTAATCTCAAATTTAGATTATTTTACTGAAATCTGTTGTTTCAGTTTTCCATTTTGTAAAAGAAATGTGCCTAGAATAGAAGCTACCACCTTACTGAAATGTCTAATTCTGGTCTAGAATTTAAGGAGCTATTTCACTTGTGGTTGTAGTTTCTGTTTTAATTACAGCTTCATAGAGAGAGCCTTACTGTGACTCTTTCTGAGTAGGCACTCCCCATGCCCACGGCCAGGGTAAGGAAGAATGTTATAATCATTATCATTATAACACACTAGGCTCTTCCCAGTGAATTTTTAAGCCTTTTGGGACAAAAATTTTAGTCTTTGCAGTAACTTCCCTCAATGGCAATGCAGCACGAAGTAATGGCTTCAAAGCATGAATTCCAAATGTGAAATGGGAATCAATTGTGATTTGTTAGCTGGGATAGGAATTTGTGGGAACACAAGTACATCGTGGGAAGAATATAATGAGGGAAACTTTCATCTTCTCATGACTTCTTTTGTATTTGTGCATACCTATACTTCCTGCACTTCACTGAATACAGAAGAAATTCCATTCTTTCCTCTTACCTTCCTAGAGACAAGAGATTATTTCCCAATCCTACCTCTAAAGCTCTCTTCACTATTAAGTGTTAGGAACTTCAGGGGTCTGTAGGAATATGACCTTTCTAAGAAATCAGTTTTCTCAGAAGGACAATTGGAAGATGATGCAGAGACTTAAAAAATGGTCCAGTTATATGACACTGACAGTTGTTAAATGTCATTATCAAGACCAACACTCTAATGTTGTAGATGATTAAGTTGAGGCTATAAAATGTCAATTAAAATTTATAAAAATTGTAAGCATTTCTCAATAAAATGTCATACATTGGGAGATATCTAATGTAGGCATGCATCCATATAATCTAGGTTAAAACCAACTTTTCAATTTCTAGAAATAAGAAGTAATTGACTTTGTGGATACACAAACCTCCTAAGTCATGGCAAATATAATGATGTAATGACATATGTAATAATTAATTTAGAACTCACATTACTTGCCAGACACCAGACACCACAATCCACTTCTCTTCATGTTTCAGGTTGGGCTTCCCAATGATGGTTGTCTCCTGCACAGTTGGGATGTGTTACCTCCTTGTTGCTCATGTCGTGATGGGATGGAATTAACAGATATACATCGTTTGAAGACTAAGGGAAACTTTGTCCATCACCAACATCAGTAGAAAACTGCCCCAAGACCACTCTTGGGAGAAGAAAAGGTGCTCATCATGGGGGTGCTCTGGAGTGGAAACCTTTGGCATCCACACTTATTCAGGTGAATGCTAGAAAATCATGGGAAATACAAGATAACTTACTAAAGATTCCACTACAAGAAAATATGTATATTTCAAAACAAGTCTTGCTATGCTCTGTAAGAAAAGACACAAATGCAATATTCGACTCCAAGTGGCTTGTACTGTTTAACTTTCAGTTTCCTGAGGTCATCAAGAGTTTTTTTATGTAATCATTTTCCATGTTAAAATAGTCTGCATCTCTGTACTCTTTCTGGGAAAAGGAAAACAGTTTGTAAGGAAACATTTTATGTATTGAAAAAATAAACTGTAACTTGACAAAAGGTTTAGAATTAATTAGTCTCCTAGCTTTTTAGTAGTTTACATAATATAAAATTATATTTTATCCATTTATGTTTTTCTCTGGAGTTTTTAAGTCATCAATTACAAGTGTAGAAATTTGACTTGTAAGATGGTCATAAGTGCTTTTAAAATAATATTTTACAATTTAACAGCCTAGAATAATAAACTTGAGTTTTGAAGGTGGTTCAAGCTATTTCCATTGATTATCACAAAAGTGTGGTTAATACACCCAGCTGTGCACACTTCACAGGACTCCAGTGGTTCAGTCAATGTTTATTAAATGCTGGAATGCTTGTGTGTGTGTGTGTGTGTGTGTGTGTGTGTGTGGAGTGTTACATGTGAGACAAGGCTAGTGAGAACAAAGAGCAAGATAGGGCAGCATGCTTCAGCTGAGGTCTCATATGCTCTGCTTAGGCAATACCATGGCTAAACCCCAGACAACTGATCTCTCCTTCAGTTTTTGTCTACTGCATCTGATTGCTTGAGATGAATATGTTTACTGGGGATTCTTCTCAGAAGTGCTAGTTGTATGAAGTGTCTGATTTAAAAAGTCTTAAGATCCCCAGGGCACTAAGTACTGGAAAGTAGGAGACCTTTATAGTTGCATTTCTGTCCCTGGCATCCTCAGGATGAATGTACCCTTTCTACAGTTTGGAATCTACAATTTTTAAATGGCAACCTGTGTCCTCCATGAGAGAGTTTCTCAGAATATGCCCTTTGGATTCATAAGCCATCTTTGAATTCTTTGACAGCAAAGGTGACATGAAGCCCCAGTTTGTTTTAAAATCTGGTCTTTGTCACATAAAATGCTGTGTGGCACCTGCCTAAGTGCTCCAGAGGAGCTTCCACTCCTGACTTTCCAGGGAAAGAGACCTGACAGCTCTACTAGCTCTTGGTCCCTTTCCGCATTGCCTTACTGACACCTAGATGTCCCCAAATTCTTTCACCAAAAGTCACTGTCTTCTCTTCTCCTGCATATTTCCATGCCTGGAGGTGGTGGTGGTGACTTCCTTGTGCCCAGCTGCTGCTTCTAACTCCTGGCTCTTCTCTGCTCCTTCAGCATCTACTCCCCCATGATGCCACAGCATCCATCTCTTCACCTCCCACCTCTCCTCATTGATGCCACCCTCAGTCCTCAGTCACTCCTTCTCATTCTTAAATACCTTTGTCTCCTGACTCATTTATTCCTCTTCACCTTACTCCCTCACCTTCTCAGAATTCCTTATTTGGCATTCAAGCTTCATTACATCTGAAGTTGGTCCCTGGTAACTGCCTCTTGAAATATTTATCTCACATATCTCTCCATGACACTTCTTGTCACCTGCTGCAGATCACCACCCAAACATATCCCCCCATTGATGCTTCCAGTGCATCAGCCTCTCCCCCTTTCTAACTTCCCACATCAGTTCCCTCCTAGCTCAGTTTTCTACTTCTGCTCTTAAATTAAAAACTGCTCTTAAATAAACTGCCACTCCTCTGCCTTTTCTGGCCCTGTGTCTAATAGTGCTGAGGTAATTAATCAGTTAAGATGACAGGTTTTACCTAAAATAGAGATCACAAGCATCAAATGGGCACTCAATGCTCCTGGTTCATTTCTTGTATTTTCCTAGTACAGCAGAGTCCTGGCTGGAAACACTTGGGTGCTCAAATTGGGTAACTCAGAGGGAATTTAACCAGTATGGTATGTTCCTTCAGACTAGTGGGAAGGTGAGGGAAGGAAATAGCAGAACCCAGAAATGCAGGGAGCTGGATGGCAAGGGATCCCTAACAGAAGCTGTGATCTTCTGTAGATGGTTACAGCCAACAAGAGTCACTTGCAGGCTGTGGGAATTACCTTGATTTCACTCCCATTCTTCTCTGTAATTTCCAATGTCCTTCCCATTGGGTAAAGCCAGCAAAAGCCAGAGGAGGAGAGGAACTGTTGATGTTGTTTACATAGGTCAGCTCCTGTGGACAGAGTAGGACAAGTAGCATGGAAAGTATGTTTGGGGGAGCAGATGGAAGGTACACTACTCCATTCACCATTTTTGCTCTTTAGCAGATGAGAAGTTCACATCTGCAATGAAGGAGATATTGAAAGTTCTATCAGCTCTCCTGTCATCAGGAGACAATGCAAGTTTGTCCATACTCTGTCCTGATGCTGTCTCCAGAATTAATAGGTGGATAATCCAAAGCTTATTAAACTCTGTTTCACCATGATAGGAAAAGACAACATTGAAGAGACAAACTGTATCTTCACTATAAATGTTGAACCACACAGATGTTATCCTTGTAGAAGTTGTTCTGATACCTCTTGCATGAACCCTTCAGTGTCGCCAGGACCATGAGGAAATAAATGCTTTTAGAGTCTGAATTCACCATGAAAATCAAGATGAAAATCTCTTTGCTTCCTGTCACATATGAGGATTCTGAACTTGCATTAATAGCTGTGTATTACCTTTGATAGATACCTCACCCCAGATATATTCCCAAGGCCACATTCAAGCATGAGTGGAGGAAGTGGTGTCAAAGCAGCAGACATAGCTACCATAGGAATCTGAGCAACTTTCTTCAGTTTATGTGTGCCTTCCAGACATGCTTGGGCCCAGTTTCCTAACTGCCACATAACGGAAGACCAACTTTGTGGATCAGTTGGTCAGATGACACTTTATGATGCACAGCTCAACGTGCCTGGTCACACTGCTTCCCACCATCAGGTCCTCAATCTTTACTAGGGCCCAGTGGCAGCCAGAAGTTGCCTTTGGTGTAGATGAGTAGTCAGAAAAGCAAGGCATGGACTTTATCCAAATCCTTAGCGTCTACACTGTGATTCTCCCATTGAGGTTTGCCAATACCTCCCCTCCATGTGCTGTGGCATTGCTGAAGGCCCATGTTGCAGGGAAACTTGCACAACATGGCCTTATGGAGGGGCTTTTGCTTTATTTTGTCCTCCTCAAACCATGCAGCCTCATGAAGGTTGGAGCAGCTCCTCCAATCTATTATATGTTGCCTATAACATCAAAAGAAGGCCAAGAATTGTGTTTTGTAATTTGTATGAATGTGATTAATGTAACAATTTGTCTCTCACTTTGCAAGG
The DNA here is from genome assembly GCF_024362965.1 of Panthera pardus. NCBI lineage: Eukaryota > Metazoa > Chordata > Mammalia > Carnivora > Felidae > Panthera > Panthera pardus. The sequence goes on along the minus strand of NW_026526810.1, from coordinate 19,949,082 downwards.
TAATTTTAAATGATAAGTTGGTGCTAATCTCTGCCAATTCTATCAGGATATTGTGTTTCTTTCATTTTGCTATCTTGGTGTGGAATGGGGAAACTTTAAAACATAATAAGGAACAAACTTGGAGATTCTGATAGTTATTTGACACATCCATCGCAGGACTCATTTTAGAGCTGGGAAAATAGCCACTATACCACAGGTTCAACTACTGTATGGACTTAGCTCAAGAATGCATCCACCACTGGACTTCCATAGGCCTCTACTTTGGTGAATCAGATGGCATTTTGACTGACAATTGCAGAAAATTAACACCTAAAGATGGAGATATAAGTTATTTCTTTTCACCAATGCACAAATCCCCTGATAAATGGCAACAAATGGTTTGTGCTGTTTCCCTGCATTCCTCTGAGGTAAGTGTGAGGGGAGACCCTAAACACATTCTTGCCTGTATTGCAATGTTCTTTCTTAAAGAGACGTAGTCTCCCTTCAAGGAACACGCTCAGGCCTGGGAAGTGGTTGAGGTTGTTAATTCTTCTTAATGATCCTTGAGTTAGGGATTTTTTCCACTTTTATGTGGGAAGCTGCTCATATAATTCATTACCATGTAATTTGATGTACGATCAATTTGCTTTTTAGTATAGGTCTCTGAAGCTTACCGTAAACTGTGCCTACCTTTGTAACAATGAAGCACTACCCTGGTTTCTCCTGTCTTGGGATCCCATTATTCTCCCTGGGAAAAAAAGACTAAATTCTATTATTGTGACCCCTACTATCATCAACAGTTTTCAGAGGACAGCTATCCCAGGGGTTTTGAAGGACACTGATGCCCTCCTCCACAACCTGCTGTTGTTATGCTTCAGTAGGCATGGTAGGTCATGCACGAACACTCTGAGCCTTAGGACTCATTTTTCTATATGCCAAGGATTAACCAGTTGTGCATAGAATTAACACCTCTTCCAAGTGCTCAAGCCAACACATGAAATCTCAAATTTTGAAGATGGCGGCATAGGAGGACGCTGGGCTCACCGCACGTCCTGCTGATCACTTAGATCCCACCTACACCTGCCTAAATAACCCAGAAAACCACCAGAGGATTAGCAGAACAGAGCCTCCAGAGCCAAGCGCAGATGAGAGGTAGTAAGGCGCGGCGATTTTTTTTTTTTTTTTTTGGTAGAGCCCCTCCTGAGGAAACCAAGACCCTGAGAAGTGGCCAAACCTAAACGCTTGTATATTGGGTTGAACAAGGAGAAGCGACAGTGGACGGCTAACTGAACTGCGTGAGGAAGCTAAAGGATGAGGATTTTAAAACCAATGAAACCAACCAACCAAGATCTGTTCTCCTCTAGAATTCTCTCCACTTCTCCTCCTGTCCTTGAGGATAAGAATGTCACTCCCCTGGTGGCATAGGAAAGACATGGTGGGGGGCGCTTCCAGGGAGAAAAGGAGGAGAGTGCTCCGTGCATGCTTCTTGCACCTGCTGGGCAGGAGGGTAGGGGTGGGTGGTTTGCTTGCTTGCTTGCTGCTACTTTTTGAAAGCTTCTCTAATGTTTCCTTTACATCTAAGTCTTCCTTTCCAGTTTGGCTTTGGACAGGAGGAAGGCAGGCCACATGTTTTTCTGACATGGTGGAGAACGAAGGGTAAGATGAGTGCGGGCCCGTGCGTAATCTTTTCCGTCAGTCATGTGCCGTGGTGAGTGGAGCATCAGCTCTTGCCGGATGGGTGTCTCATTCCTCCGTGAACCATCAGGCAAGATGTCGGGCAAACACACACAGGGAGACTACAGATAGGAAGAACGTAGAGAAGACGGGCGACACGTGCCCGAGTCTCCAGAGCGATGATTTCATCCAGGGCACGGCAATGTCCAAGGTTTCCGGACACCACGTTGACAGACGCTTTGGTGCGTAGGTCACTTTGAATCTACAGTGCCACCTTCCGGTCCCATTAGCACGTTGCCTCTGGCTCACGTGAGCGAGCGGTGGTGTCGTCGCGCAAAGAGACTGTGGGACTCGTCCTGGGGTGGAACTGGGCCAGAGAGAGGGAGGGACACTGCAGCTCATCGTTGAGCTTCAGGTGTCTCTAAGAGACCGAGTCTCTAAAGTACACTGAGGCACAGGGCGAACCCCTCGCTCGTGGCTGGCTGGATGTCTCTCTATTCTTTCGAGGGGTGGATATCTGTGAGTGTGGTTTGTTTACTTTCTGGACAAGGCGAAAGAACCCTGAAACAGGAAATATTGGCACAAGGGGTCTGGTGGGATGGGAGGATGCGGGTCAGTACACCTACCGAGAACACGGGAGGATCGGGCGTCTGAACAACCAGGCGGAGAGAGGAGTTTAGCCTCGGTCATCACGGCAACCGGCACCTCAACAGAAACCACAGAAGGTGCCCAGGACGAACTGCGTCGCAGGAGCCAGCGTGGGCATTGCCCCACTACCCTCAGCCCTCAGCCCTCAGCCCAGGAGCAGGCAGCAACTGTTGTCTGGGTCCAGGCCTCGCCGCACTGCCACACAGAAGAGGGTAGGAAGGGCGGCGAGGCGGTGCGTGCTCCACGGAATGGCGGGAGGGAGCCGGGGTGGAGGGGCAGCCTGCTGGCATAGCAGAGCCCCCGAGTCTGGCTGGCAAAAGCGGAGGGGCCGGACGGAGTGTGTTCCAACAGCAGGCGCGACTTAGCATCTGGGAGGTCATAAGTTAAAGGCTCTGCTCGGGAAGCGGGAAGGCTGGAGGACAAAGGGAGGGAGAGCTGCTGAGCCCCCGGATGACAGAGTTCAGTTTGGTGGGGAACAAAGGCGCTCGCCAGCGCCATCTCCCTCGCCCATCCCCCAGCCAAAATCCCAAAGGGAACCAGTTCCTGCCAGGGAACTTGCTCACTCCTCCGCCCAAACACCCAACTCTGTGCTTCTGCGGAGCCAAACCTCCAGCAGCGGATCTGACTCCCTCCAGCTGCCACAGGGCCCCTCCTGAAGCTGATCACCTAAGGAGAAGCAAGCTAAGCCTGCCCCTCCTGCCCCTGTGCACCTTGCCTACCCACCCCAGCTACTACGCCAGATCCCCAGCACCACAAGCCTGGCAGTGTGCAAGTAGCCCAGACAGGCCACGACACCCCACAGTGAATCCCGCCCCTAGGAGAGGGGAAGAGAAGGCACACACCAGTCTATGGCCCCAGCGGTGGGCTGGGGGCAGACATCAGGTCGGACTGCGGCCCCACCCAACAACTCCAGTTGTACACCACAGCACAGGAGAAGTGCCCTGCAGGTCTGCACCACTCCAGGGACTATCCAAAATGACCAATCGGAAGAATTCCCCTCAGAAGAATCTCCAGGAAATAACAGCGAATGAACTGATCAAAAAGGATTTAAATAATATAACAGAAAGTGAATTTACAATAATAGTCATAAAATTAATTGCTGGGCTTGAAAACAGTATATAGGACAGCAGAGAATCTCTTGCTACAGAGATCAAGGGAATAAGGAACAGTGACGAGAGCTGAAAAACGCTTTAAACGAAGTGCAAAACAAAATGGAAACGACGACGGCTCGGATTGAAGAGGCAGAGGAGAGAATAGGTGAACTAGAAGATACAGTTATGGAAAACGAGGAAGCTGAGAAAAAGAGAGATAAAAAATCCAGGAGTATGAGGGGAAAATTAGAGAACTAAGTGATACACTAAAAAGAAATAATCTATGCATAATTGGTATCCCAGAGGAGGAAGAGAGAGGGAAAGGTGCTGAAGGGGTACTTGAAGAAATAATAGCTGAGAACTTCCCTGAACTGGGGAAGGAAAAAGGCATTGAAATCCAAGAGGCACAGAGAACTCCCTTCAGACGTAACTTGAATCAATCTTCTGCACGACATATCATAGTGAAACTGGCAAAATACAAGGATAAAGAGAAAATCCTGAAAGCAGCAAGGGATAACCATGCCCTAACATATAAAGGGAGACCTATAAGACTCGTGACTGATCTCTCTTTTCAAACTTGGCAGGCCAGAAAGGATTGGCATGAAATCTTCAGTGTGCTAAACAGAAAAAATATGCAGCCGAGAATCCTTTATCCAGCAAGTCTGCAATTTAGAATAGAAGGAGAGATAAAGGTCTTCCCAAACAAAAACTGAAGGAATTTGTCACCACTAAACGAGTCCTACAAGAGATCCTAAGGGGGATCCTGTGAGACAAAGTACCAGAGACATCGCTACAAGCATAAAACATACAGACATCACAATGACTCTAAAGCCATATCTTTCTATAATAACACTGAATGTAAATGGATTAAATGCGCCAACCAAAAGACATAGGGTATCAGAATGGATAAAAAAACAAGACCCATCTATTTGCTGTCTACAAGAGACTCATTTTAGATCTGAGGACACCTTTAGATTGAGAGTGAGGGGATGGAGAACTATTTATCATGCTACTGGAAGCCAAAAGAAAGCTGGAGTAGCCATACTTAGACAAACTAGACTTTAAAGGCTGTAACAAGAGATGAAGAAGGGCATTATATAATAATTACAGGGTCTATCCATCAGGAAGAGCTAACAATTATAAATGTCTATGCGCCAAATACCGGAGCCCCCAAATAGATAAAACAACTACTCATAAACATAAGCAACCTTATTGATAAGAATGTGGTAATTGCAGGGGACTTTAACACTCCACTTACAGAAATGGATAGATCATCTAGACACACGGTCAATAAAGAAACAAGGGCCCTGAATGCTACATTGGATCAGATGCACTTGACAGATATATTTAGAACTCTGCATCCCAAAGCAACAGAATATACTTTCTTCTCGAGTGCACATGGAACATTCTCCAAGATAGATCATATACTGGGTCACAAAACAGCCCTTCATAAGTTTACAAGAATTGAGATCATACCATGCATACTTTCAGACCACAATGCTAGGAAGCTTGAAATCAACCACAGGAAAAAGTCTGGAAAACCTCCAAAAGCATGGAGGTTAAAGAACACCCTACTAAAGAATGAGTGGGTCAACCAGGCAATTAGAGAAGAAATTAAAAAATATATGGAAACAAACGAAAATGAAAATACAACAATCCAGACGCTTTGGGATGCAGCAAAGGCAGTCCTGAGAGGAAAATACATCGCAACCCAGGCCTATCTCAAGAAACAAGAAAAATCCCAAATACAAAATCTAACAGCACACCTAAAGGAAATAGAAGCAGAACAGCAAAGGCAGCCTAAACCCAAAGATCAGAGCAGAAATGAACAATATAGAATCTAAAAAAACGGTAGAGCAGATCAACGAAACCAAGAGTTGGTTTTTTGAAAAAATAAACACAATTGACAAACCTCTAGCCAGGCTTCTCAAAAAGAAAAGGGAGATGACCCAAACAGATAAAATCATGAATGAAAATGGAATTATTACAACCAATCCCTCAGAGATACAAACAATTATCAGGGAATACTATGAAATATTATATGCCAACAAATTGGACAACCTGGAAGAAATGGACAAATTCCTAAACACCCACACTCTTCCAAAACTCAATCAGGAGGAAATAGAAAGCTTGAACATACACATAACCAGCGAAGAAATTGAATTGGTTATCAAAAATCTCCCAACAAATAAGAGTCCAGGACCAGATGGCTTCCCAGGGGAGTTCTACCAGACGTTTAAAGCAGAGATAATACCTATCCTTCTCAAGCTATTCCAAGAAATGGAAAGGGAAGGAAAACTTCCAGACTCATTCTATGAAGCCAGTATTACTTTGATTCCTAAACCAAAGACCCAGTAAAAAAAGAGAACTACAGGCCAATATCCCTGATGAATATGGATGCAAAAATTCTCAATAAGATACTAGCAAATCGAATTCAACGGCATATAAAAAGAATTATTCACCATGATCAAGTGGGAATCATTCCTGGGATGTAAGGCTGGTTCAACATTCCCAAATCAATCAACGTGATACATCACATTAATAAAAAAAAAAAAGAGAAAAACCATATGATCTTGTCAATCGCAGAAAAGGCCTTTGACAAAATGCAGCACCCTTTCTTAATAAAAACCCTTGAGAAAGTCAGGATAGAAGGAACATACTTCAACATCCTAAAAGCCATTTATGAAAAGCCCACAGCTAACATCATCCTCAATGGGGAAAAACTGAGAGCTTTTTCCCTGAGATCAGGAACACGACAGGGATGCCCACTCTCACCGCTGTTGTTTAACATAGTGTTGGAAGTTCTAGCATCAGCAATCAGACAACAAAAGGAAATCAAAGGCATCCAAATTGGCAAAGATGAAGTCAAGCTTTCGCTTTTTGCAGATGACATGATATTATACATGGAAAATCCGACAGACTCCACCAAAAGTCTGCTAGAACTGATACATGAATTCAGCAAAGTTGCAGGATACAAAATCAATGTACAGAAATCAGTTGCATTCTTATACACTCACAATGAAGCAACAGAAAGACAAATAGAGAAACTGATCCCATTCACAATTGCACCAAGAAGCATAAAATACCTAGGAATAAATCTAACCAAAGATGTAAAAGATCTGTATGCTGAAAACTATAGAAAGCTTATGAAGGTAATTGAAGAAGATATAAAGATATGGAAAGACATTCCCTGCTCATGGATTGGAAGAATAAATATTGTCAAAATGTCAATACTACCCAAAGCTATCTACACATTCAATGCAATCCCAATCAAAATTGCACCAGCATTCTTCTTAAAACTAGAACAAGAAATCCTAAAATTCATATGGAACCACAAAAGGCCCCGAATAGCCAAAGTAATTTTGAAGAAGAAGACCAAAGCAGGAGGCATCACAATCCCAGAATGTTGCCTCTACTACAAAGCAGTAATCATCAACACAGAATGGTGTTGGCACAAAAACAGACACATAGACCAATGGAATAGAATAGAAACCCCAGAAATAGACCCACAAACGTATGGCCAACTAATCTTTGACAAAGCAGGAAAGAACATCCAATGGAAAAAAGACAGTCTCTTCAACAAATGGTGCTGGGAGAACTGGACAGCAACATGCAGAAGGTTGAAACTAGACCACTTTCTCACACCATTCACAAAAATAAACTCAAAATGGATAAAGGACCTGAATGTGAGACAGGAAACCATCAAAACCCTAGAGGAGAAAGCAGGAAAAGGCCTTTCTGACCTCAGCCATAGCAATCTCTTACTCGACACATCCCCAAAGACAAGGGAATTAAAAGCAAAAATGAATTACTGGGACCTTATGAAGATAAAAAGCTTCTGCACAGCAAAGAAACAACCAACAAAACTAAAAGGCAACCAACGGAATGGGAAAAGATATTTGCAAATGACATATCGGACAAAGGGCTAGTATCCAAAATTTAAAAAGAGCTCACCAAACTCCACACCCGAAAAACAAATAACCCAGTGAAGAAATGGGCAGAAAACATGAATAAACACTACTCTAAAAAAGACATCCGGATGGCCAACAGACACATGAAAAGATGTTCAACGTCACTCCTTATCAGGGAAATACAAATCAAAACCACACTCACATATCACCTCACGCCAGTCAGAGTGGCCAAAATGAACAAATCAGGAGACTATAGATGCTGGAGAGGATGTGGAGAAACGGGAACCCTCTTGCACTGTTGGTGGGAATGCAAATTGGTGCAGCCACTCTGGAAAGCAGTGTGGAGGTTCCTCAAAAAATTAAAAATAGACCTACCCTATGACCCAGCAATAGCACTGCTAGGAATTTACCCAAGGGATACAGGAGTACTGATGCCTCGGGGCACTTGTACCCCAATGTTTATAGCAGCACTCTCAACAATAGCCAAATTATGGAAAGAGGCTAAATGTCCATCAACTGATGAATGGATAAAGAAACTGTGGTTTATATACACAATGGAATACTACGTGGCAATGGGAAAGAATGAAATATGGCCTTTTTTAGCAACGTGGATGGAACTGGAGAGTGTGATGCTAAGTGAAATAAGCCATACAGAGAAAGACAGATACCATATGGTTTCACTGTTACGTGGATCCTGAGAGACTTAACAGAAACCCATGGGGGAGGGGAAGGAAAAAAAAAAAAGGAGGTTAGAGTGGGAGAGAGCCAAAGCATAAAAGACTGTTAAAAACTGAGAACAAACTGAGGGTTGATGGGGGGTGGGAGGGAGGGTAGGGTGGGTGATGGGTATTGAGGAGGGCACCTTGTGGGATGAGCACTGGGTGTTGTGTGGAAACCAATTTGACAATAAACTTCATATATTGAAAAAAAAAAAAGAAATCTCAAATTTCAGGTGAGTGCACTGACTAAAGAATTTGGCCTGTTCAAGCCTTATATTTTATCCTCCCTGGTGTGATATCAGTAGACTTATATCCCTTACATGCTCCCTAAACAGAGTGGTGGAGTTCTATTTCACATTTTCAATTGACAAGATAGTTTGTGTTGAAGTGGACTTTCTACTTCTCCAAAATGGAGGCTATTGGGGATGCGTCTTGAGACAAATTCACATCAGCTTGGGAGGCAACTGACCCAGGTGAAATGGTTGTTAGGAAAGACTGCTCCCCTGTTTATTACTGAGGGGGAGCTCAGGAGGGGCTTGGGGGTTCAAAGTTCTCAGTCACATCTTAGTCTGATCACAGGCCCACAGCCTGTGCTTTCAGGATCCTGTTCTTTCTCCTTAACAATCCTTATAATCAGGGCAAGGGCCAAGGCCTCAGCCAGATCTGCTGGACTACTTCCAGCTGCCTTCACAGCTTTCTTATGTACTCATGTTCTCATCTGGATAAATACACCTTTCAATTCCTGTCCCTATCTTCTGTTTGTGGTCTCCAGGACTGTCAGAAAAAGCCAGAGGACCCACACACCTTGGTGATTAAGCACCACAGCCACTTGGGGGTCCAATGTCTTATCTTCCCTGTAAACTTCAGTGATAGTGATTCTGTTGCAGCCATGAATAGCCTTGGTTAAATTCTTCCCTGGAATAAGAGTTATTCCTGCCTTCCTCAGAGATATGAGAAAAATAATTCCAATTCTTATTTTGGGAGGGTATTTCCTGGGGCCACTCAGATTATGAATTAGGTAGCAGAGGGCACAATTATATAGCAAAATATGAGAATAATTTGATAAAGGGACTATTTACAAAGTATGGTGCATTATTAAGAAACAACAAAGGTGAATGATGTGCCTGGGGTTGGTGACAAAGACACAGCATTATCACCCCTAAAGCTATGTGAAGATAACTTTCCAAGAGGACTTATAACCTTTGGCCAAGAGCTGCAGCCTTCCCACCAGTGCCTGCAGGAGGGAGTCAGGAAAAGAAATAGTGATCTCAATCTCCCCATCTTCCAGATCCTGCCAGTGATTCCCATTGTCCGAACCCAGTGAGAATTGCAGGGTGTGGAAAACCATTCACCCCCATGTGGGCCAACCTCCAGGATGGGACAGGGTGGCAAAAGGAGGGCTACACCTATGGGTAAGAGGGTGGAGATGCAGCTCAGGAAGACATTCACCTGCTGTGGGATGATCTCATGCTTCTTCTCATCTAAGCCCTCACACTTCACACCCCCATCCTCAATTTTACTTCGTTGGGAATATAGAAGCCCCCAGAGAAGAAAATTGTCTGCATCTGGACTCAAATGTTGTCTTATAACATAAGAATAGCGCCTCTGACCTTGTGAAAAGCCAATCCCTCCTTGTTTGCTCTGAATCTCGTGGCCCTCATTGTTCACAGGAACTTCACTCTTTCCAATGAGAAACTCTTCTCTGCATCATCTACCAAATCATTCCCACCCAGATACAAACATGATTTTGTGGGGGTGCCTCAGTGGCTCAGAGGGTCAAGTATCCAATTCTTGATTTCAGCTCAGATCATGATCTCACAGTTCATGTGTTTGAGCCCTATTTCAGGCCCCGTGCTGACAGTGCCAGGCCTGCTTGGAGTTCTCTCTTTCCCTCTCTCTGCTCGTCCCCCACTCTCTCTCTCTGTCTCCTCTCAAAATAAATTTAAAAAACACATGATTTTGTGGACTTTATTCATTTGCTCACCCATTCATTTACTCATTCATTCATTCATTTCAAGTACAGGAATACCCTGCTTTTTGAAAGTTCTCATTAGGCACTTCACGTTTACAAAAGACCTACATTAACATCTGTGTTCAGTACTTAAAGGAAATCTGAAGAGGATTTTTGCTTTTACAAAAAGGTGAAAAGCAAGAATAACATTCAGCGTTGGTTTTGCAGGGAGCATTAGAGAGGCAGCACAAGGCCTGAGCAACGAGGGTGGCCCTGGCAAGCTCCTTCCCCAAGAACTATACTCAGAATCAAGCCACCATAGCTTTGAAGTGTTAGCATCTATGCTTTATCTCAATTTATTTTGTGCAACCATTGGCAAGATGTGTCCTAAGGTACAGAAAACCATGAGAGAGGTTATTTTTGGGTCTGCTCAAAACATTTTTGGGACATCTGAATGGCTCAGTTGGTTAAGCATCTGAATCTTGATTTCGGCTCAGGTCATGATCCTACTGGTTCATGAGATTAACTCCCACGTCAAGCTCTGCACTCTGCCCCTCCGACTCCCCGTATCTTTCACTCAAAAAGTAAAATAAACTTAAAAAAATCATTTTCCATATAAATCAAAGGTAAATTGCTTCCTCACTTTATGACATTTTGGCTTGTGAAAGGTTTCATAGGAACATTCTGCTTTTGGATGGTAAGCAAAACTTGTATTTACTTAATGTTTTTTATGCTTTGGACAACTTCTCCAGATGCTAGAGATGAAAGAGCAAACAAATAAATAAATAAATATAACCAACCTCATGGAATTTGTGTCTAATCCCATTTTAAAAATCATCTTAGGGCCCCTGAGCATCTCAGTTGGTTAAGTGTCCAACTTCAGCTTGGGTCATGATCTCACACTCCATGAATTCAAGCCCTGAGTCAGGCTCTGTATGGACAGCTCAGAGCCTGATGCCTGCCTCAGATTCTGTGTCTCTCTCTGTGCCCCTCCCCTGCTCATACTCTGTCTCTTTCTGTCTCAAAAATAAGTAAAACATTTAAAAATAAAAAAAAATCATCTTCCTCCAACTACCACCCCATTTCTAAAACTTTTTGAAACAATTTTTGACCATACCATTTATACTTTCTTTTCTCCAGTTTACTCTCTTTTTACTATAAAGTAACTCAAGCACACAAAAAATATAATGAATATCTGTGTATGCACTAACCAACTGACTTGAAAAAAAATACCAGATATCACCCAAGACTGCTCTCTGTCCCTCTCCCAATAACACTCTCTTTCCCCTTTCACTAGAGGTAAGACAAACATAGATTTGATGCTCTTCTGAAACCTCATATAATCAAATTCTCTCCTATCATTACTCCCCAGAAGGGGTCCTGAGTCACATGTCATTGTCACCACTGTGCCTTAGTTGAGCTGGTGTACGGAGTAGATTAAATAAATGTGTCAGGCAGTGACAAGTTCTGGGAAGAAAAATGCAGCTAGCAATTTTTGATAGACTGTTGGGGATGGGGCATCTGAGCAGAGCATAAAGTGAGACCAGCTATAGAAGGGTCTGGGAAAGAGGGAGCACAGTAAAGTGCTCAGGATGTGAGACCCCCAAGGCAGGAACATGCTGGGTGTTATTGTAACAGCAGAGGGAGCTAAGGGATGAGGAACCAAGGCTCTGTCCTTGCAGAACAGTGAGCCAAGGGGAAGACTTTAGATATTTGTTCATTATAAAAAAAAAGGTAGATGGATAAATGGGGAATGTTTTAAGGAGGGGGTCACATCTTAGCTGCCCTAGAAACATGCTGCTGTCTCCATTTGTGCACCAAAGACAAGAGCCAGGACAATAAAGAGATTGATTTTATTTAGATTATTGCAATGGAGAGAATGACCCAAATCCAAAAATCAGTGTCTTAAAAGGATAGTTTGCTGTTTTTACTGGAGAGTCAATAAGCTGCAGATGTGGTGATTTGCAGTTGGGGTTGCTTTTCTTTGTAGTCAGTGTCAAAAGTAGTAATTAGTAAAATGTTACTGTGCACACATCAAAAAGACAGTTTTCAAACATGAAACAAACTAAAACATGAACGGAGGCTCAGAGGTATATACTGTTAGAGAACTGCTTGTATAGTGAGCAGGCTGTGACCGTCTATTCTTCACAATGCTTGGTTATTATACTAAAGTTTTGTTAAATGATAGAGATTTGATTACTGGTTAACTCAAACCAATATTGGGAAGCTGTTTAAGTTTTGCTTATGATTTCCAGAGACACACGTAAGAAATAACTCAGATCAAGTTAGTCTTACAAAAAAAAAAAAAGCTAAATTAAGCTTTATTTGTATGATTGAATTGGTTTTGTCTTCTCAGGAATTTTGTCTTCTCTGGTTTATGTTTGTTTTTTAACATTAACTACTTTCAGAGAACAAACAGTTCTCAGCCAATCATTCACAAGAAACAGTTTAAGTCTTTGCTAATCAATCATGAAATGAAGAACAGGAAGTTGGAGGATTAGTGTTTGGCCTTGGCAGCTGCAATTACATAACTGCTGGGCCCCTCATCATATTTCAGTATAGCAACATTCAAGTAACTGAGACTAACTGAATACAAAATATAAATCTTTCCCTGCATTGTGTAACAGGAAGCCCCAGATAACAAGCCCCGGTAAGGGTCTCCACTCCATGAAGGACAGTGAAGAGCATAACACTGCTCACCACTAGCAATGGTGGGGCCACCACAAGCCTCAGCTCACTGCATCATCTATGGGGTGGAGTCACCAGGGAGATCTCAACACACAAGGTGCTGCTGATTCCAATGATGCCTCACTCAGAGGGAGAATAGATTTGGCAAGATCAGTGTCTGCAGTGTGAGCTGGTCTCCCATGCCAGTGGGTCTCTCCAGGTAACTGATGCAGAGTGATGGGTTGCAAGCTCCCCTCTCCTGCTGCAAAGACCTCATTCCCTTCCTGAAGGGGGTAGATATACCAGTGGGCTGACCAGGTGCCATATGATATATACACTTAAGCAAAACAAGGAAGTCCATTAAGAACTTCACCCATACTGCTATAGGGCTGGAGTCATTAAGGAGAACTCAGCACACACAGAGCTGGTTGGAATAATGTCTTACAGAAGGAAAACAGACTTGGCAAGATCAGCATTCATTTTAGAACAGGGAAGATTCTTCCTAATTAAGGAAAGAGAATCTGGGGTTAGCAACAACTTGGCACCTGGCCTCCATAGGAGGGAAATATTCTGGGCCCCAAAAACAGAGGGAAGCAATGTCTCTCCTCCAGGGGAAGGGACACTGCTTCCCCAACAGGCATCTTAAAAGACTAAAAAGAGTGTGCAAACTCACAGAACTTATGAGAAGTAAATCCTTTTTGTCTGTCCCTCTCTCTGTCACTGGCACTGGTCTGGCTCTTGGGCTGTCTTCCTCTACACCTACCAAATTCCTTCCCATTCACTTTCAGTCTTTCTGGATTCATCTTCTGCCCCCTGCCAGTCTTCATTTTCGGTGTAAAATACCCATAATCTTGCTTTGCTGCCTTTAAATTCTGCAGTTCTTTTTCACACCTTATTTTATGTGATTTATCAATTTGTTAAAAGACCACTTTCTCCTTCCCTGGTGGTTCCTCTCTCAGCAATGCAAACAGGGTGGGTGGAGACAAGACTAGATCTAATCACTGTCTTTAGTAATTTTTGCATCTCACTGCTTACATCTGCCTTTTTCCAGCACTAAGGGAGACTAAAATAAGGCAGAGATGTTGCTAGGTGAACAGGCTTGGCCAGCTTCGGGGAGACTGTCCTTTCACTGACCTTCAATCTCTTTCTCACACTCTTTAATGGATGGAAATGTGGTAGGAAATCAATGAAAACTTTCATGGGCAAAATGGATTTTAAAGGAAGCATTTGTGAAAAAGGAAGCAGCTGGTAAAAGATCAAAAGCAGAGACACCACTAGTGTGAAGGTGGTAAGACAGTACACTCAGAAGGCTAGATGAAGAAAAAAGCTGAAAGGTCTAGAAGTGGAGCAGGGGCTGCTGGTGTGGGTACTGAGTCCTGAGAGCAAAGGGAAGTCAGCCTCCTTTCCCTGCTTTGGTCAGTGGATTAATTTACCAGGCGCCATCAGGACATAATCCATGCCTGAAAAACAAGTGTTTTTGATGTTTTATTTATTTGTTTGTTTGTTTATTTTTGAGAGAGAGAGGGAGAGAGAGAGAGAGCAGGCAGGGGAGGGCAGAGAGGGAGAGAAAGAATCCCAAGCAGGCTCTTCATTTTCAGCACAGAGCCCTTCATAGGGCCCAGTCTCAGGAATCATGAGTTTATGACGTAAGCTGAAACTGAGTTGGATGCTTAACTAACTGAAACACCCAGGTGCCCCAAAGGGTTTTTTTGATTGGAATCTACTTGCTTATGGTGATGGGACTTCTGGCCTTCACCCTGCAGACAGCAAACTTTTAGTTGCTCAACTTACCAACTCATAGCTCACTGGACCCCTATAGTGCTTGTAGACCTGACATAAGCAGACATCTGTGACATGCTCAGACTTGTATCCGGGGTGTCTGGACCCATTGTTGCTGCTCTGGAATAAGTTTCATGAAAAGACAAAAGAGAGCAAATGCTGAAACTCCTATCTGGGTTGTCAGGAGTCTCTCTGCCCTGGGGCTCAGAAACATGGAGTAAGGACAATTGATAAGCATGCTATTTCTTTGGGTATAGCTGATGTCCCTCAGGGCAGCATGAAGTCAACTGGAATAGAGCCTGTCCCTTCCCTTTTCTTGGGAGCACAACAGAATGCCAGTTCCTCTGCTTAGTCTCTGCAGCAAGGAGCAGCTCCTTCCCTTGTCTCAAGCCCTCCCAAACTGGGCACCTGTGTCCTTTCGATTGCCTCTTGTTAGCCATGAGTAGTGCCAAGACACTCCCTTCACAGGCATGCAGCAGAAAGAAACTGAGCTGAGGGAGTAAAATGACTTTTTTAGAATGTCTTCCTTGATGACATGTTACACTGTGAGTGAACAAGCTTTTCAATTAAGTGTCTAATCTAATACAAAAGAGAGGGCAACCAGTCCCTGCCTCCAGGAACTCTCATGAAACATTACATATTTCATTGTTATCTTCCCAACTCAGCCTCTCCCTGAGGCCACCACCATGTGCTCACAGGCTCTATAATCTCAACAGACTCTTCAGAAGGCTTTGTGGCCAGACCTCAATAAAAATGTGGATTTATTAATCCATCACTATAGAGCCTATTATATGTAGAAGGAGAGTCTTAGATGTCTGAAAGAATTCTTTCAGTGACAAACCAGCTTCCAGCTGTGATCTCTGCTCTGAATTCCGAAGTCGGTCCTCTCCCCATTTTTGCTCAGCTTTCTTTTGCAGAGGCAGGAAACCTTAAAGCTAATGTGGCCCAGTTCTGCATCACCCATGTAAATCTTATTGGTCTCAGCCATCTCAACTGCACTTCCTTCCTTCTCTCAGGGTCCAGAACTCTTGGAGTGGGAGAGAACCAGCTCTTGTTTCCATCCCACATACCCCCTAATCCCACCCCCCATCCCTCCACCTACCACAGGGCTGGTCTAGTCTGAGTTTGGGACAAAAGTTTTGGAAACTGACCATTCCCCAGGCATGTTCTTTGCTTCACATCTTCCTGGCTGCTTTGCACATTTTTTAACATTGTGCTGTAGAACAGTTACAAATGCCATTTATGTAGCAATCTGCAGCCAGAAAGGTGGGCACCTTCCATTTTCATCTGTTTTTGCTAAGCCCTGCTCACACCTGTCCTCTACTATCTTGAGCTATACTAGAAGACAGGAAATGGATTCTATTTGTGCATCTTCTCCCAAACCTAGCACAGTGCTTTTCATCTAGTGAGGGTACGTGCTGGTCAAATGAAACATCACCCACCTGCAAGCAAAGGCATAGCTTCAACAGCCCAGATAAATCTTCAATTGTATTGAAAGCATCATTTTTTTTGGCAAAAGAAATCATCAAGAGGAAGCTTAAATCATTGCTGAAATGTTCTGTCCCTTGGAAAAGTCGGTTTGGTTTAGAAACTGGTGCTGTGGCTCTGAGCTGTTCCATATGATGATAAGTGTTTATCATGTAACAATAATGAAAAATATGCTATTCAGAAAAATTCATATAAGACGTTTGAGTAAAAGTAATTTGTCATAATTCATAGTGATGATGTTAAACTTCTCCCGAGTCTGTGCTCTTAGAAGCACAAGTTAAGAAACCCCATTCCCTTTGTGTTACCAGAAGTGACTTACTGCAAAAACAAAACAAAATAAAAACAACAGCAAAACCTCTGCTCCCTGTGACTTAGGTAAAACACAGATGCTTTCCTTTGGTTATCTAGAATAAAGCCAGATACTCCAAATTCTTCCTTGCTTCATAAATGCTTAGCTGAACTCGTTGTCCCCACTCACCAATCTGGACAAAATCCCTTTTCCCCAGACCCCTCAAATTGGGCCTTCCCATGAGGATTGCAACATAGAACAACCCTCCTTAATACTTGCTTGGGAACATTTCCTGCTAAACTGTAGGATAATGCACTCTCTCCCTGCCCTCTCTGTTTTTGTAGCCTTGTTCACCTGTCTCTATAACAGAAAGTCTCTTTCTGCCTGACCTTTGAGAGACTTGCAGATCTGACAGTCACAGTGTTCCTGTTATTGCACTAGCTTCTTCTTTCTATAGCAAGGTCATTTCACCCTGATTGCAACAATCCTTTAAAGTCTCTTCTTACCTAGTTGTGGGTTTGCTTTTTTATGGGACAATAGAAATCATATATGTTGTGTGTAAGATTCTCCATTTCAAAGGGACAACTGATGAGCAATCATATTGCCTATAATCCAAAATGGAGAATTTTTGTCTTGGTGAGAGTGAGAGGCCTTAGAAATAAATAAGGTATGGATAAAGGCTGTGCTGTAAATAATGCAGGGCTGGAAACTTTCACTTCCCACCCCAGCCTGTCCTGGGAATGCCCTTTGGTCTTCAGTGGCCTGTTTCCTCCATTACTGAAGTCATGTGACTTTGTGAACTACAGGAGATCCCCATAGGTTCTCTGCCCTGAGATTCCTAGTGGGACAGAATGAAGAGAAACAACCATTTTCAGGAGGCTGGAGACCCATGGAATGGAGGCAAGAGCTTGCTTCTGATGTGCTGACTGCAGAGGCTTCTTCAGTCTGGTGTCAAAGCACAATGTTGAGGTCAGAGAGCAAAAGGTGCACTTGGCCTGGAAGGAAGATAGATAACTGAGGTCTTGCACCAACATCTACTCTGCCAAGTTTGGCCATACTCAGGAGGAAGGCTTGAGTTTCTTCAGGTAGGATCTGAATTAATCTGTTGATTCCACTCATCTTGATTAAATGTTTGGTAAGTACCTGTTACCCTGTTTGTTCTCTCCATAGGCTGTGGGATTAGAAAACAAGGACCATGTGTGGCTCAATTTTGCACCTCCTGCCCGCAGTGAAAGACCTAGTCCATAGTTGTTGTTAAATATGTTTTTGTTGACTCAGTTATATTAAATTACCCTCCACCTCTCCTTCCTCTCTCCTGGTGGAGAAGGTAGCAAGATGGCAGTGTGGCTAATGTCATGCGAGAGGAGAGGTGGAGAAGTGGGTCCAGGGGTACTTGGATATTCTTTATCTTCCTGCTAGTGGCGATGATGAGGAAGGTGACTGCTCTTTGTAGGCTGGAAGAGTGGGCATGGGGACTGGAATCTGGTGGGGAGGTGGAGCTGGAACTCCTTATTCTTTCCTGTCTTGTACTCCAAAACACTCCCAGTTAACCCTGCTGGAAATAGGCATGAATCACACTCAAACACAGGGCAGGGCACAGAGTTCAGTAAACTCCACCCTTACTGTTTTTTTACTCTAAATAACACGCTGAAAAAATGTTGTGTGCACAGCAAACTGGGTGGTGTGAATCATGTTCACAAAAGCAGGTCTGAATAGAAATGCTATGAACAGAACAGTTCTTGAGATAAGCAAGTAGAAAATGGTATCCAATTCGCTGTTATTACTCAGCCACAAAAATAATGAGCATACAATTAAGCATATAGCTTAAAAATTAGCATTCTAAGGAATACTACATGAAATGCAAATCCCCCCTGTAATTTAGCTTTCCTGAATCATGTCCTTCACAGATAATGATTTCTGGGCAGTTGCCAACTCTCTGGGAGAGGCACCTTCCTTAGTTGAGTAAAATAACATCCTCACTGCATAGAGAGTGATGGAAAGGTGTGGGATATACACACGAGGAAGTTTCCAATTGAGAGATGTGAGCTGTATGTGTTTAGAAAACATTAATGTTATTATTGAATATAATGATTAGTATGCAGTCATCCCATCACTGCTTCTCCAAGGAACAAATTGAACCTGGAAATAGTATGTCCACCCTACCCATCTCCTATATAGGCAGGATGAATTTGTATTAAAGGGTAATACTGCAGAGTGTTGAGAGTTGAATCGATAATGAGAGAGTTCTATTTTAGTCTTTCCCATAAGTAGCAGTGCAGGTGGGCACGTTTCTTTAAGGAATTACCTTCCTACATCTATTTCTGGGACTTCCTATGTCTCATCTTTTATGGCCATGGCATCTAAAACTGAAGAGAATACTGGTAGTTTATGTTGACAGGGAAAGCTGGAAGGGGCTCCTGGAAAACACCAGGGATCCCATTCTACTCCATTTCCTCCACTGATTCAACCACAGACATGCCCTTTAGTCACTGTGTCTCAGTGTTTGACCCATAGAACAGAGCTACTGAAAAAGATGCTTCCTAACTTTTCTTCCAGATCCTAAGTATCACATGTGTAACCTTGGCTACTTTGTATTTTAAAATAAGCATTTGTATGGACATGTAATGCACTTATATCATAAATCATAATACACAGCTTAAAGAATTTTCACAAAAATCTCATACCCAGAAGCCCAGTCCCCTCCATGCCCTCAGGAAGCCACTGACTTTCAACACCATAGATTAGTTTTGCTGCTTTTAAACTTTTCTTAAGTGGAAGCAAATTGTGTAATTTTTGTGAGTCTTTCTATCTTATTTCACTTAACATTACATTTGTGTGATCCACCTATGGTATTGTAAGTAGCAGAATTTGCTCATTTTGTTCCTGTGAGTATTGCATTGTGTGAACATACCACAGTTTATATATACATTCTATTGTTGATGGAAGGGCATTTGGACTGTTTCCCATTTCTAGATGTTAGTAATAATTATGCTAGAACATTTTTGCATATTTTTTTTATTTTGGTGTACATATACACATATGTTTAACTGATACATACCTAGTGATGAAATTTCTCAGTCCTAGGGGTGAGCCTATAATCAACATTATTAGATAGTTTTCCTAAGTGATTATGTTCCTTTACACTCCCATCAGTGGAAGATCAAATTCCCCTTGCTCCTATCCTTAGCAGTATGTGATATTATTAGGGTTTTGTTACTAGACATTCTGATGGGTGTATATTGGTACTTTTCTGTGGTTGTAATTTGCATTTTTCTGATGAGTAATGATGTTGAACACATTCTCCTTTTGTCCCCTTTCTTATGCTTTCTGTCTCTTTTTAATATTTTAAGTTTTTGAGCTTATTTATTTTGAGAGAGAGAGAGAGCGCATATGCATGTGTGTGAATGGGGTAGGGGCAGAGAGAGAGGGACAGAATCCGGAGCAGGCTCCATGCTGTCAGTGCAGAGCCCAATGAGGGGCTCAATCTAATGAACCATGAGATCATGATCTGAGCTGAAACCAAGAGTCAGATGCTTAGCCAACCCCCCCAGGTGCCCCTGCTTTCTGTCTTTTTGTATGGGAGTTCCTTATATATTCTGGATTGCAGTACTGTGTTGGATATATGGATTGAAACTATCTTGTCCCCTCTGTGACTGCCTTATTACTTTTATTAATGGTATATTTAGTGGTATATTTAATGGTATAGAAACATAACACATGTTTCTATGTAGTCCATTTGACAACTCATTTTCTTTATGGTCAGCAGTGTCTTTTGTCTTTTACAAAACAAGTAATTTTTGCCAACCTTCAAACCATCATATTTTCTCATAGTATCTGCTAGAAATTTTATTATTTTACCTTTCCAGTTTTGTTCTACAAGTCATCTAGGAATGATTTTTTATCTACGGCCTGAATAGGACTTCTGCCTGGGTATTCAGTTGACAAAGCACTCTTAATTGCAAAAGTCTTCATTTTTCTGGACTGTTCTGTACCATTCATATATTTTGCTACACTTTAACAAAAAAAAAATTATTAGAAGGAGAAAGAAAGACCGTGATTTGGGGGAGAGGGCCAGAGGGAGGGAAAGAGAGAGAAAGAGAGAGAATCCCAAGCAGTCTGTGCTCCTCTCAGAGAGCAACACACGGCCTGATCCCATGACCCTGGGATCATGACCTGAGCTGAAATTCAGAGTCAGATGTTCAACCGACTGAGCCAACCAAGCACCCCAATATATTTTGCTATCCTTGAACTAATGTTCTCTGTAACAAGTTTTGATGTGTCAAAGTAAAATATTCTTGCGCTAAAGTATAAGTATTCTAACTTTGTCCCTTTCTCAAGATTATCTTGGCTATTTTCCTTCTTCATTTTCATGTAAATTTTATACATTGCTCATTAATTTCCACAAAAATACCTGCTGTGATTTTGATTGGGATTGTATTAAGTACTCAGATAAATTTGAGAAGAATCAAACTCATGAGCATTATATATTTAGGTTTTTTAAAGTTTCTCTGAGGCATGATTTTGAAGTATTTTTGTGGAAAGATCTTCTCTGTCTTTCACTACATTTTTTCCTAAAAAATCCTTTGAGGTTACTGTCAATGACATCTGTTTAAAATTTTGTTTTCTATTAAACTATTGCTGGCATAAAGAGAAGTAATTGCTTTCTGTATGTTGTCCCTCTACCTAGCAACCTTGCTTAAGTCAATTAATAATTCCAATGATGTTTCTGAATAAAGTCCTATATTTTCTTTCTTTCCAATCATTGTTTTATTCTATTTCTTGCCTGGTCAGGCACTATTTGTTGCACTGGTTAGGAGCAGGCATCCTTATCTTATTCTCAAATTCAGAGAAAAAGCTTTCAGTATTTCACTGTTACATATAAAGTTGCCTGTGAATTTTTCTATCTTTATCAGATAAGGAAATTCCCTCTGGGAAGGATTTTAAAGCAGGTGGGAACTCATTCATTGCTTGTTTTCTGTGGGGACACTTGGATCATTATTCCTTTATTCCTACCAAACTTCCTTATAAATATAACAATGGGATTTGCTAATTGTAAGATAATCAGGGGGTTTTAGGGGATGTTAAGAGGTTCCTACCCAAGAATGCTTTCAGCAGGCTAGAATGGGCCTTGGCAGACCCTCAGCTGCAAATGTTATCTTCATACCTCTACAAGACCCTGAACTCTTCCTGGTTTCTTGGCCTCTCAGCAACTCCCTCTGCTCTATGGCAGCCTTTCAAGTGTCTCTGTAGAATCTACAAATAACTTGAAAAACATGCCAGGAAATCCGGGGCTTACCTCTCTACACCTCCCCCTTCTCTTGGAATGTAGGCAGCCTGATTTCTTGCTGGTTCTCAACAAAAACATTTTGTCCAACTGTTGGGAAAATGAATAAAGTTTTACACCATAAGATGGCCAATGGAACTAAAACAAGTGCTGGTCTCTAGCTTAGAGACCTCTTTTCTGGGTTCTTCTTGCCTTGTTTGCCATGCACGCGCGAAAGCCCACCACAGATATGGAAGCTGACAACTATAAATTACCCTTCCCCCTGTAATGCCCCGATTTTGAATCTGAGAGACCACCATGGAGCCAATACTGATGCAAAAGCACAAGGGTTTATTTGCAAGCTCGAGCTTGGGCCCAAGTATACCCGAAACAGTGGAGCAGGGACTTGGACCCCTAGGTTAAGAGGTGTAGCAGTTTTATAGGGACCAGTGGCCAATGAGATTGTAACACACACAGAAAGTTGCATAGTCATGTCAGTCCACACGCAGGTGGCCAATTGAATTACAATTTACCCTATAGTAACTGTTTGAACTAGCCTATCACTCTGGTCAGAATTGGCACGCAAGTTTGGTGGGCAAAAGGCGGGGTTTAAGAATTGGCATGCAAGTTTGGTGGGCAAAAGGCGGGGTTTAAGAATTGGCATGCAAGTTTGGTGGGCAAAAGGCGGTGTTTACATTCTTTGGTGGTTAGGGGTTCCGCATTCCTATATGAGCCGGTTTCCAGTAAGGGTGTGCTCAGCAGCTTGACTAGGGTGGGGGAGTGTCTTAAGCAATAAGTAGGTCATTTGGGGGTTATACGTGAGATGGTGGGTGTAGCACAAAATGGAGTTAGTCTTGCTCTGCTTGTCCAGGGGTAGGGGATTTTTGTTAAATTCCTTGGGTCCCACACCCCCTTCATTCAGGGCTCAGATCTTTGGGGAAATGGTCTCCTCTGAGCCTGCCAGTGTTAAAGAAATCTCCGATCCACCAAGATCTCCGAGTGCTGCTTGGTTTTTCCGCCAGCATTCCAGCCTGGTTCCGAAACATATTTGGTTCCCTGACTGGGAAACCCTGTAATAGGTCAACTTATAAGATACCAGAAAGCATATTGTATATAAGTTCAGCTTAAACTCATCTTTCATGAATAGTTGAGATAAAAGGCTTATGTAGTTCTCTATTAGGGTTATCAGTAATTGCTAACTGCCCTATCTCACTTCTGTGACCTCATCTGCCTACTAAATAGATAACTTAGGATGCAAAATGCTCCCCCACCCCCTCTACTAAGATCTGGCCTAGGCAAGACCAACATGTAAAAAGTCACGTACTCACTGCCCTATAGCATCTCAGGTGTCTATGATTGGTCATTTTAAACCCTCTTAGGACAAAGACCTTTAAAATTAATAGCTTCCCACCAAAACTAACGTCTGGCTATCTTTGGCTATAATTGTCTACCATGAAATGTTGCAGATTGTAATTTCTTAACCAAATAATGATGTATTCTGACTTGCTAAAATCCATATAAGCCCACTGCTGCCTTTGTTCGGGGCCATTCTCTGTACTTTTCTCCTTAAGATCAGGAGATCAGGTTTGGCCCGGCCGTGAATAAAATCTTGCCTCGCTTCTATTCAGCGTCTGGTGGTTTTTTCGATATCACCCTGTTTCAACCCAACTGCACTGGCTCATTGTCACCACCAGTTTGGAAGAATGGTGAGGTGGTGATGGAATGAGGAATCTCAAGGAAGAAGGCACCCCCTGCCTGAATTTCAGCAGTCTCCCACTGGGTCACCTCAGGCCAGTCCTGCTCCACTGTTCCCACCAGACTTGAGGAGACTTGGCAGGTGAGGACCTGGACCCGATGTCAGAACCGGTAAGGCTGGGGCCCAATCTAGTCAGGCCCACTCACAAGAGTGGAAGGGGGACCTGATCACTCTCCAGAAACCTCAGAGGTCTCACAGGTAGGAACTCTGTGAGAGGGAATGTAATAACCTCTGGTGTGTACGTGAATGTGAATGTGTGACTTTGTCTTGCTTGCCTGCCAAGTTCGATTCTGTGACTCCATGGGCGGGTACCCGTAAGGTCCCCAAAAGTCTGAGTGGGCCCATCTGCGATTCCATGGTGAATGACATACAGTCTATGGCGGCATCGGAATACTTTCCAATTGTAAGTCACAAAGCTGAGACTGCTATGGCTAAGCATCACCTAAGTTCCTTCAGGACACGGCCAGATGGGCATTTGACTGGTCTCCTCATTAGAGGGGGCACCCCTATCCCTCTGTCTGTTTTTGCGACTCCACCTCACTGGAACATTATGGGGTCGGGACAGAGCAAAGAAGGAGTTTTTGGGAGATTATTGAATTAAGATAACCTCTGGCATTTTAAGAACCCTATGTGAGTTAGAATGGCCCACTTTTGGTGTAGGAGGCCCTCTGAGAGAACCTTGGATGTCCCAATGGTCCACTGCATCTGGCATGTTGTCTCCAGAGACCCAGGTCACCCTGATCAATTTCCATTCATCGACTCCTGTCTTGAAATTGCCCAAAATCCTCCACCGTGGGTGCAATTCATCTACAGCAAGCAGAGTCAGGCAAAGATTTTAGCTACCTTATCTGGAGACTCACCCAGGGAACCAAAGAAGCAGCCCACTGTTTCCCTAGTGTTTGCAGGAGACCCGTAAGAAGATTCCATCTTTCTGCCACCTTATGACTCACCAGTCTCCCTCCCCCCTGCCCCTGAGCTTGAAACTCCTCCCTGTCTGTCTCTCCTCTGCCCTGGAAGTGCTGCCCCAACTCTCCTCCCCTCCCAGACCCAGAGAACCCTCCCCCACAAGGACCAGCAGCCAGATTGCGCCCTCAGCCAGGCACAGGCACTCTCCAGACGTTGGCCCACATCCGCTGGTACCAAGAGGCTCTTCTCCAGGGGATCAGAGCAGGGGTTGAAAAGTCCATGAATATGCCCAGCAGCAAGGGAATTCCTCCAAGGATTGTTATGAGAGGCTATGCGAGGCTTACACCCTGTTTGCTCCAGAGGCACAAGAGAGCCATGGCAAAAGGATGGGGAAGGTCTTGTTGCCAAAAAGGGGGAGGCCCAGAACCTCCTTAGCAAGGGGTCAATGAGCCTACTGCAAGGAGAAAGGACATTAAAATCATAAATGTCCCAACCAGGGAAAGTCCCAGAAACCCAGCTGATATCAGAAGGAACCTTGAGATGGGGACCTTATTGCTCTGGCAGAGATAAAATCAGACTGAAGGGGACACTGACTCTGTCCCTGTTCCTCTGCCTAATAGATGTGAGGGATTCTCCCTCATTTCCCAGGTTAACAGCTATAATTGGAACCAACTGTTGTTAGTCTACCTCAATATGGGGACTTTAAGGAGTGTTCCCAAGCAGTTGCTGAAACTTCATTTGTTTTGGGGAAATTCCCAGTCTTCTCTGGCCTGATGTGGACTCCATATTTCCACTTTGATGGAAAAAACATGGTGTCTTCTCTGAGTTAAGGTTTTGAATTAGGTTTTCCTTCTCTGCCTTCTACTGGCACCTTGCCTCTTCTGCCTTCCCCTCCCCCTGCTGTTTCTGCACCAACTTGGGTGTGGTCTACATAACTTGTTCCAATACACTCCTCAGTGCCTCAGGCACTATTGGCTCCCCCTCCCATCAATTCAAACAGTAAAGTGCACCCGCTTGGATATCTAGGTCTTTTCCAAATAGAATGAATTACTAAAGCTTTGATTACTGAACACAGGTTTGTTTTTAACTTCTTATTGCAGAGAAATTAAGGCTATTTGGACCTATTGGAAAACATGCTTTGTGGAGAGAGGGAAGATGGCGGCGTAGGAGGACGCTGGGCTCACAGCGCGGCCTGCTGATCACTTAAATTCCACCTACACCTGCCTAAATAACCCAGAAAACTACCAGAGGATTAGCAGAACGGAGTCTCCGGAGCCAAGCGCAGACGAGAGGCCCACGGAAGAGGGTAGGAAGGGCAGCGAGGCGGTGCGCGCTCCACAGAATGGCGGGAGGGAGCCGGGGTGGAGGGGCGGCTCGCCAGCCAAGCAGAGCCCCCGAGTCTGGCTGGCAAAAGCGGAGGAGTCGGACAGACTGTGTTCTGACAGCAAGCGCGACTTAGCATCTGGAGGGTCAAAAATTAACAACTCTGCTTAGAAAGCGGGAAGGCTGGAGGACAAAGGGAGGGAGAGTTGCTGAGCCCCCGGACAACAGAGCTCAGTTTGGTGGGGAACAAAGGCGCTCGCCAGCGCCATCTCCCCCGCCCATCCCCCAGCCAAAATCCCAAAGGGAACCAGTTCCTGCCAGGGAACTTGCTCACTCCGCGCAAACACCCAACTCTGTGCTTCTGCAGAGCCAAACCTCCGGCAGCGGATCTGACTCCCTCCAGCTGCCACAGGGCCCCTCCTGAAGCTGATCACCTAAGGAGAAGCAAGCTAAGCCTGCCCCTCTTGCCCCCATGCACCTTGCCTACCCACCCCAGCTACTACGCCAGATCCCCAGCACCACAAGCCTGGCAGTGTGCAAGTAGCCCAGATGGGCCACACCACCCCACAGTGAATCCCACCCCTAGGAGAGGGGAAGAGAAGGCACACACCAGTCTGACTGTGGCCCCAGCGGTGGGCTGGGGGCAGACATCAGGTCGGACTGCGGCCCCGCCCACCAACTCCAGTTATACACCACAGCACAGGGGAAGTGCCCTGCAGGTCTGCACCACTCCAGGGACTATCCAAAATGACCAAACGGAAGAATTCCCCTCAGAAGAATCTCCAGGAAATAACAACAGCCAATGAACTGAACAAAAAGGATTTAAATAATATAACAGAAAGTGAATTTACAATAATAGTCATAAAATTAATTGCTGGGCTTGAAAACAGTATACAGGACAGCAGAGAATCTCTTGCTACAGAGATCAAGGGACTAAGGAACAGTCACGAGGAGCTGAAAAGCGCTTTAAACGAAATGCAAAACAAAATGGAAACGACGACGGCTCGGATTGAAGAGGCAGAGGAGAGAATAGGTGAACTAGAAGATAAAGTTATGGAAAAAGAGGAAGCTGAGAAAAAGAGAGATAAAAAATCCAGGAGTATGAGGGGAAAATTAGAGAACTAAGTGATACACTAAAAAGAAATAATCTATGCATAATTGGTATCCCAGAGGAGGAAGAGAGAGGGAAAGGTGCTGAAGGGGTACTTGAAGAAATAATAGCTGAGAACTTCCCTGAACTGGGGAAGGAAAAAGGCATTGAAATCCAAGAGGCACAGAGAACTCCCTTCAGACGTAACTTGAATCGATCTTCTGCACGACATATCATAGTGAAACTGGCAAAATACAAGGATAAAGAGAAAATTCTGAAAGCAGCAAGGGATAAACGTGCCCTCACATATAAAGGGAGACCTATAAGACTCGTGACTGATCTCTCTTTTCAAACTTGGCAGGCCAGAAAGGGTTGGCACGATATCTTCAGTGTGCTAAACAGAAAATATATGCAGCCGAGAATCCTTTATCCAGCAAGTCTGTCATTTAGAATAGAAGGAGAGATAAAGGTCTTCCCAAACAAACAAAAACTGAAGGAATTTGTCACCACTAAACCAGCCCTACAAGAGATCCTAAGGGGGATCCTGTGAGACAAAGTACCAGAGACATCGCTACAAGCATAAAATATACAGACATCACAATGACTCTAAACCCGTACCTTTCTATAATAACCCTGAATGTAAATGGATTAAATGCGCCAACCAAAAGACATAGGGTATCAGAATGGATAAAAAAACAAGACCCATCTATTTGCTGTCTACAAGAGACTCATTTTAGATCTGAGGACACCTTTAGATTGAGAGTGAGGGGATGGAGAACTATTTATCATGCTACTGGAAGCCAAAAGAAAGCTGGAGTAGCCATACTTATATCAGACAAACTAGACTTTAAATTAAAGGCTGTAACAAGAGATGAAGAAGGGCATTATATAATAATTATAGGGTCTATCCATCAGGAAGAGCTAACAATTATAAATGTCTATGCGCCAAATACCGGAGCCCCCAAATAGATAAAACAACTACTCATAAACATAAGCAACCTTATTGATAAGAATGTGGTAATTGCAAGGGACTTTAACATCCCACTTACAGAAATGGATAGATCATCTAGACACATGGTCAATAAAGAAACAAGGGCCCTGAATGCTACATTGGATCAGATGCACTTGACAGATATATTTAGAACTCTGCATCCCAAAGCAACAGAATATACTTTCTTCTCGAGTGCACATGGAACATTCTCCAAGATAGATCATATACTGGGTCACAAAACAGCCCTTCATAAGTTTACAAGAATTGAGATCATACCATGCGTACTTTCAGACCACAATGCTATGAAGCTTGAAATCAACCACAGGAAAAAGTCTGGAAAACCTCCAAAAGCATGGAGGTTAAAGAACACCCTACTAACGAATGAGTGGGTCAACCAGGCAATTAGAGAAGAAATTAAAAAATATATGGAAACAAACGAAAATGAAGATACAACAATCCAAACGCTTTGGGATGCAGTGAAGGCAGTCCTGAGAGGAAAATACATCGCAACCCAGGCCTATCTCAAGAAACAAGAAAAATCCCAAATACAAAATCTAACAGCACACCTAAAGGAAATAGAAGCAGAACAGCAAAGGCAGCCTAAACCCAGCAGAAGAAGAGAAATTACAAAGAACAGAGCAGAAATAAACAATATAGAATCTAAAAAAAACGGTAGAGCAGATCAACGAAACCAAGAGTTGGTTTTTTGAAAAAATAAACAAAATTGACAAACCTCTAGCCAGGCTTCTCAAAAAGAAAAGGGAGATGACCCAAATAGATAAAATCATGAATGAAAATGGAATTATTAAAACCAATCCCTCAGAGATACAATCAATTATCAGGGAATACTATGAAAAATTATGTGCCAACAAATTGGACAACCTGGAAGAAATGGACACATTCCTGAACACCCACACTCTTCCAAAACTCAATCAGGAGGATATAGAAAGCTTGAACAGACCCATAACCAGCGAAGAAATTGAACTGGTTATCAAAAATCTCCCAACAAATAAGAGTCCAGGACCAGATGGCTTCCCAGGGGAGTTCTACCAGACGTTTAAAGCAGAGATAATACCTATCCTTCTCAAGCTATTCCAAGAAGTGGAAAGGGAAGGAAAACTTCCAGACTCATTCTATGAAGCCAGTATTACTTTGATTCCTAAACCAGACAGAGACCCAGTAAAAAAAGAGAACTACAGGCCAATACCCCTATTGAATATGGATGCAAAAATTCTCAATAAGATACTAGCAAATCGAATTCAACAGCATATAAAAAGAATTATTCACCATGATCAAGTGGGATTCATTCCTGGGATGCAGGGCTGGTTCAACATTCGCAATTCAATCAACGTGATACATCACATTAACAAAAAAAAAGAGAAGAACCATATGATCCTGTCAATCGATGCAGAAAAGGCCTTTGACAAAATCCAGCACCCTTTCTTAATAAAAACCCTTGAGAAAGTCGGGATAGAAGGAACATACTTCAACATCCTAAAAGCCATTTATGAAAAGCCCACAGCTAACATCATCCTCAATGGGGAAAAACTGAGAGCTTTTTCCCTGAGATCAGGAACACGACAGGGATGCCCACTCTCACCGCTGTTGTTTAACATAGTGTTGGAAGTTCTAGCATCAGCAATCAGACAACAAAAGGAAATCAAAGGCATCCAAATTGGCAAAGATGAAGTCAAGCTTTCGCTTTTTGCAGATGACATGATATTATACATGGGAAATCCGACAGACTCCACCAAAAGTCTGCTAGAACTGATACATGAATTCAGCAAAGTTGCAGGATACAATATCAATGTACAGAAATCAGTTGCATTGTTATACACTCACAATGAAGCAACAGAAAGATAAATAGAGAAACTGATCCCATTCACAATTGCACCAAGAAGCATAAAATACCTAGGAATAAATCTAACCAAAGATGTAAAAGATCTGTATGCTGAAAACTATAGAAAGCTTATGAAGGAAATTGAAGAGATATAAAGAAATGGAAAGACATTCCCTGCTCATGGATTGGAAGAATAAATATTGTCAAAATGTCAATACTACCCAAAGCTATCTACACATTCAATGCAATCCCAATCAAAATTGCACCAGCATTCTTCTCAAAGCTAGAACATGCAATCCTAAAATTTGTATGGAACCACAAAAGGCCCCGAATAGCCAAAGTAATTTTGAAGTAGAAGACCAAAGCAGGAGGCATCACAATCCCATCTTTAGCCTCTACTACAAAGCTGTCATCATCAAGAGAGCATGGTATTGGCACAAAAACAGACACATAGACCAATGGAATAGAATAGAAACCCCAGAGCTAGACCCACAAACGTATGGCTAACTCATCTTTGACAAAGCAGGAAAGAACATCCAATGGAAAAAAGACAGTCTCTTTAACAAATGGTGCTGGGCGAACTGGACAGCAACATGCAGAAGGTTGAAACTAGACCACTTTCTCACACCATTCACAAAAATAAACTCAAAATGGATAAAGGACCTGAATGTGAGACAGGAAACCATCAAAACCCTAGAGGAGAAAGCAGGAAAAGGCCTTTCTGACCTCAGCCGTAGCAATCTCTTACTCGACACATCCCCAAAGGCAAGGGAATTAAAAGCAAAAATTAATTACTGGGACCTTATGAAGATAAAAAGCTTCTTCACAGCAAAGGAAACAACCAACAAAATGAAAAGGCAACCAACGGAATGGGAAAAGATATTTGCAAATGACATATCGGACAAAGGGCTAGTATCCAAAATTTAAAAAGAGCTCACCAAACTCCACACCCGAAAAACAAATAACCCAGTGAAGAAATGGGCAGAAATCATGAATAGACTCTTCTCAAAAGAAGACATCCAGATGGCCAATAGGCACATGAAAAGATGTTCAACGTCGTTCCTTATCAGGGAAATACAAATCAAAACCACACTCAGATATCACCTCACGCCAGTCAGAGTGGCCAAAATGAACAAATCAGGAGACTATAGATGCTGGAGAGGATGTGGAGAAACGGGAACCCTCTTGCACTGTTGGTGGGAATGCAAATTGGTGCAGCCGTTCTGGAAAGCAGTGTGGAGGTTCCTCAGAAGATTAAAAATAGACCTACCCTATGACCCAGCAATAGCACTGCTAGGAATTTACCCAAGGGATACAGGAGTACTGATGCCTCGGGGCACTTGTACCCCAATGTTTATAGCAGCACTCTCAACAATAGCCAAATTATGGAAAGAGCCTAAATGTCCATCAACTGATGAATGGATAAAGAAATTGTGGTTTATATACACAATGGAATACTACGTGGCAGTGGGAAAGAATGAAATATGTCCTTTTGTAGCAACGTGGATGGAACTGGAGAGTGTGATGCTAAGTGAAATAAGCCATACAGAGAAAGACAGATACCATATGGTTTCACTGTTACGTGGATCCTGAGAGACTTAACAGAAACCCATGGGGGAGGGGAAGGAAAAAAAGAAAAAGAGGTTAGAGTGGGAGAGAGCCAAAGCATAAGAGACTTTTAAAAACTGAGAACAAACTGAGGGTTGATGGGGGGTGGGAGGGAGGGTAGGGTGGGTGATGGGTATTGAGGAGGGCACCTTTTGGGATGAGCACTGGGTGTTGTATGGAAACCAATTTGACAATAAATTTCATACATTAAAAAGTAAATAAATAAAAAAATAAATAAATAAAAAGTGAAAAAAAAAACATCCTTTGTACGTAATTGGTTCATGAATTTACCATCTAAAAAAAAAATTCTGGTGTAATCACCTCTCAATTGGTTACTAAGTCCTTACTTGGAGACTAAGGTTTCCTAAGAGTTAAAATTCTGCTAAGTATACTTAAGACTGATGGAAATGAGGAAAGAAACCCTGTATGTAGGAAAGTAGAAGGTATGTAAGAAAGGTATAAGGAATGGAAATACATTTTTGTTGAGGGTAGGAGAAATTTTGTCCTAAATGAGACTGTACTATTTGGAGAGAAATGGCTTTGGGACAAAGCTTGAAAGCAAAGGAAAGTTGTAGAAGGTTCATAAGGGAAATCTTTGGAAAGGAATTTTATGTGTGCTCAAAATGGACTAAGGTTGAGATGAATGGAATTTTAAAAGTACACTGGTATAAGGTTGAAATTCTGCTTTTCTCTCTGCTCAAATGACAAAATTTTCTTGGACTGTTGATCTGCTCTTGATAAGACAATGCAACCAAAGGTTTGTCTTCCAGGAAAACCAATCTTTATCAGGTCTTTGATTACTTAGTTAAAACTTCTGAATGTTAAAGGAGCTAGGTTTTGGTAACAACTATATAATGCTATACATTCACCTTTAGGATCTTTTATTGCCACCTTGATTGAATAAATAAAGTTTTAAGATTTGTAATGATCTGTAATCTTATTTAGAATGTACTTATAACTTCCTAAGGTTGTAACAAACTTCACAGGATTTAAATGGTAAATCTTTTTGACTAATTAGGCCCTTTTATTTGGGATGCTAAGTTACTCGGAAAAGCACTGTCGTATAATGGCAAACCTTAGGCTGTATTACACAGGTAAATGCTGTAATCGCCCAAATACGTATGAAATTCCCAAAGTTTTAATGTTTGGGTATAAGGTCATCACTTAATATTCTAATTACTTGAAGTGTTATGTGTCACAAAAAATAACCGAATTCTTTGTCAACTGCATCATAATGAACTCCATCAGATCTTTAACGATGTCTATTTCTGAGATTTTGTCATTTATAATAGTTCTTATTCTCTCACAAAACGTGTTTCTTCAAGGAGATTTATAAAAAGGACTTTGGGGACAAATACAAGTATGCGACATCTTTTTTTTAATTCTTTTTTTAACATTTATTTATTTTTGAGAGACAGAGAGAGACAGAGCATGAGCAAGGGAGGGGAAGAGAGAGAGAGAGAGAGAGGGAGACACAGAATCTGAAGCAGGCCCCAGACTCTGAGCTGTTTGTTAGCACAGAGCCCGATGCAGGGCTCGAACTCATGAACTTCGAGACCATGATCTGTGCTGAAGTCAGATGCTCAACTGACTGAACCACCCAGGCGCCCCTACAGCATCTTTAAGATTAATACTAAAATGGGTAAGAATTTCCAGAACTAAAAAGCTGCATTCAAATGGAACAAGAATTAACATGGGATTAAATGAACTGAGGAAGATTATAGTTCTGTGATTCCTGTTGAAAATATTGCTGGTTCTCTAATGTTTTCTCTTCCAGATTAAGGAAATTTCTCTTAAGATATCTATGATCTACAGAAATGTCATAAAGTATTCATTTGTAAACTGAAGCATTTATCTTTTCTCTCTACATAACTCCCCTGAAATTCAAAAATTCTCAGTGAGTATTATTTCTTTAATGGCAATTACAATTGTTTGCACAAGTTCAATAAGAATCTGTTCATCTTGTAACAGGTCACCATTGGAAATACTGGTTATTTTACCAAGGCTTTGGAATGTCATATTTGAGAGTGACAGGCATAGACTCAGATATGACCAGACAGCTTTAAGGAACTGAGGTTGGCTTTATGAAACATGGAGCCATAAAGCCCCTTGGAAATGTTGGCCTGATACCTTGCTTACAGAGTTCCCAGCAGCCTCACCAAGTGAGTAAAGAAGGTCATGTTCTGGCAGGTGCAGGAACCTCAGGATATCTTGGGGACCTCATGAAGAGGAATTCACCCAATTCTACAGGTATTGCAGGCCTGTCTGATGGCAAGGATTTGGCTTAGCTTCTGGCCTGGAGAGGCGACTAAAAGTTCAATCTGGGGATTCCTTATAAAAGGTTCCAGCAAAGCAAACTTTAAAAGAGCCTCATGATCAATCACTGTTCTTGCTGAGCTTATGTAAATAATTAGGGCACGTTTGTTAAGACTGGACTTGTTCTACAAATGCATTGGTCTCAATTTGGCTATCTCTGGAAAGGGGGGGTTTTAGAGAGAAAAAATATGTTTCAACAATGCACTGTTATGGATGTGAAATTCTAGTTATGATTGTCTTTAAATGTTTGTTGTTTGCCTAAACTAGACAACTTGAGGTAAACTTCAGAAAAATTGTCACAGTATTTCATGTATAGACAATCTTCTGTGCTTGTTATTCTGTGGGGATAATAATAAGACCCCATGGGCATATGATTATTTAAACAACTGGAAAACAGGATGGATATCTAAATATGCAAACCATATCTTCCCTAAACCTGATTGGACAATTACCAGAAACCTGCCCCTTTCGAAGACTTGGAGGTGGACTTTACAGATATACAACCAAATAGAGGATTTGGTTTCAGGTATCACTGGGTCCATCACTGCAGAATTCAGAAAGCCAACTCAGAGGAACCCTCAACCTGGTGAAGTGATCCAGATCCAGTCAACCCACTTAAATTGAACCTCAAAGAGACACTGACCCTTGAGATCTTCAGCCCTGCTCCAGCCACACCCTGGAAGCTGGCTGGCCTGTGTGCGGCAGAAGCTTGAGGAATCAATGTGTGGACCGAGCCCAGGGGTTCGGATGCAACTCTGCCAGCCCTTGCCCCTTACTGGTATCATAGCCCTCATCTTGTTTCTTGCTGTTGGGCTAATAGAGACTGCACCAACAAACTGGACATGGAACAGATGGCAGACTCCCTGGTAACCTTACCAAATAAACTCCCTGGCAGCAGTGTCCCTCCAAAATAGGTAAGCCCTCAACCTCTTCACTTCAGAAAAAGGAGGGACTTGGATCTTTCTGGGGGAGGAATGTTGCTATTTTGTGAACCAACCAGGAATAGTCAGGACTAACGTTAAGGAACTCAAGGAAATAATTCAACGTGGACAACAGAAAAATATCAATGGAGAGGATGGGATCTCACAGACTGGGCATCCTGGCTCCCTGCCCTGGCAGGACCCCTCCTTTCCATAATTTTACTTGTGACCATCAACCCTTGTTTACTAAATACCCTGGTACATTTTACTGAAAACCCTGTTGCTCAGCAAACTGCAGCACGTATCTTAGCCCTCTGAGGTTACCAAACCCTAGAACAAAAAGGGATGCCTAAGAAAAGATTTTTTTAAAAGGCATCAAAGGGGGGAATGTTGGGAAAATGAATAAAGTTTTACACCATAAGATGGCCGACGGGACTAAAAGAGGCTTTGGTCTCGAGCTGAGACCCTTCTTCCAGGTTCTTCTTGCTCTGTTTGCCACACACGCGAAAACCCGCCACAGATATGGAAGCTGACAACTATAAATTACCCTTCCCCCTTCATTCGGGGCTCAGATCTTTGGAGAAACAGTCTCCTCTGAGCCTGCTGGTGTTAAGTAAATCTCCAATCCACCAAGATCTCTGAGTGCTGCTTGGTTTTTCTGCCAGTATTCTAGCCTGGTTCTGTAGAACAACTATTAGATTATTTTGCAGGAGAGAATTCATCAGAAACAACTGAATCTGATAACTGCCATAAGCAGAAGTTCTGGAAATGCAAATTTTAGCATATGTTATACATAATTTCAAAATAGTAATTTTAATGTTTTATACATATTATAACGTGAAAATTTATCATTTTAGTAGTATACCTTGATGTAAGATTTGAACAATATTATATACTATATTGTTTTAAGTTTAAAAATGTAAAAAAAAATGTGATGATTTAAAATGGAGATATTTAGTTTTATGGATAGCTCTCATTATTTTTTTTTAATTTTTTTTTTAGTGTTTTATTTATTCTTGAGAGAGAGACAGAGACAGAGCATGAGTGGGGGAGGGGCAGAGAGAGAGGGTGACATAGAATCCAAAGCAGGCTCCAGGCTCCAAGCTGTCAACACAGAGCCCAACATGGGGCTCAAACCCACAAACCTTGGGATCATGACCTGAGCCAGCGTGTGATGTTCAACCAACTGAACCACCCAGGTGTCCCTGGATAGCTCTCATTATTAATTAATTAAAAATCATTCACTAAACTTTGCTGAATACCTACTATGTGATAGACACTTTTTGGTGCTTGGTGAGACATCAGAACAAAGATTTCTGCCCTAGAGGGGCTTATATTCCATCAGAAGCAGACACAAGCAATTAACATACTATGTCAGCTTATAGGAAGGGCTAGGGAGGACTTGGGAGTGCCCAGATGTGTAGATTCTACTGAAATACTAAACCATGTGGACTGGTCAGGACCATTAGGAAGGAAGGCAACATTGGAAAGAGGATTTGAGCCAGGCTGACTGAGGGGACAGGTTAGTGGGCTGCCAGTCTGAAGGTCTGATTTTTAGAAGGGCTCAGGTTGGAGCAGGAAAGACATAGGTCAGAGGTGGACAGAAATGTGGACCATGGGGACCAGTGACATGTAGAGCTACTGCACTATTGAAGGAATAATGGGATCTTACATTTTCAAAGAAAAAAATATTTCATCTGAAAGAAAATATGAAGAATTAAAAAAAAAAACACCAAACCTCTATATTAGACTATATTCTCTATCTTTTGAATGTCTAGATCAATCAAAAACTTTTCAGGTATTCTGTTTATGTTTTAACCAAATCAAATTGGTTCAAAAGAATGCAGTCATTCATCAGAGATGAGTACTAATGGATCCTAGGGTCATGAGTGTTCCTAATGCTGAGAATGTTTTGTTTTTTTTTTTTCTCCATGTGTTGTTTTTTTGTACTTAGTTGTAATTATCCTTTGCCCCAGTTTTCTGTAATGGGCAAAGAAGACTGTATGTGGTCAATTTGAAAACATATATAAATGGCAATTAAATTTGTTTCTTCCTGTTGGGTAAAACCAAAGCAATAAATGACAATTTTCTCATATCATAATTTTGCAAACTGTTATCTCCACAAGTTATGAATGAGCTTCTAGTTTACTGAAACATCTGAAAGAGGACATAGTTAGAAAAGGGAGAAATCCCTGTTCTTGTCGTGTGAGGGAGGAGGGTCTGTAGCCCAGACACCCAACCATCCATGCATGAATACAGTGTTTCTGTTTGTTCTTTCCCATTTATGAAGAGACAGATCCTCTTCATGCACAATGGAATTCACTCTCCTCAGCTTCCAGTTTATGTGGTTGTTTTCAAGTCTACATTTTGGAGGAAGCTAATTCAGAAATGAATATTTCATACAATGGATTGGTATTTAAAATAAGACCATCTCTGGTCAGTAAGCCTGTTCTTATTGGCTTGTCCCTCTCACTGTATTTACAGGACAACTGTCACAACGATATCTTGTCAGACACCAAACTGTGCATGTGATAGCCCAGGGTTCCTGTCTCAAAGTTGAGCCAAAAGTGATTAAACCTCTTGGCAGCACTGAAATGGATTACACAATTTCACAGGTGTAATAAACAGATGACAGAAAATGAGAAACCACACTGGGAATCCTGTAATGTTAAACAGTGTTAACATATGTGCGATTTTTGAATCTGCTCTCAGAAATCTTTTTAAAGGAGAACTTTCTCTCCCCTAAGCACATAGCACCTACTACCTTCCTCCTGCCCTGTTACCCAGACTGACCATGGCATCAGAGACTCTGAGAATCTACGAAGGGGTGAGGATTACAAGTATAATGTTTATTCAACTTCTTCATGCTTCATTAAATCAAAGAAAGATGTTGTTTAGCGTTTATATCTATGAATAGCTTAACATTAACATTACAATGTATTCATTTCCTTTGAGTTCTTTTTTCTTTTTTTACATGCAGGCTGAGGCCAAATCCCACATATGAGGAATCTCTACATCTGCCACGAATAAAATACCATCTACATTTTCTTCTCAAAAAGAGACATGTAATTTGAAAGTTATATACATATCACAGCTAAAATAGCTATTCTTGCATAATAATATATAACACACAATTTTCTCCCCAGTAAGAACTAATAGATACTATAAATTCAGAGA
Source organism: Panthera pardus (assembly GCF_024362965.1). Taxonomy (NCBI): domain Eukaryota; kingdom Metazoa; phylum Chordata; class Mammalia; order Carnivora; family Felidae; genus Panthera; species Panthera pardus. The sequence continues at coordinate 19,911,696 of NW_026526810.1, read as the reverse complement.
CCCACTATATTTTTATGACAAAGTATATGAGGTTTATAAGACTAGTTTTGAAGACATTGCATACAAAGCCATCAGTGCTTTTTGAGTTTTAAGGTAGATTTTATAATCGAATGCAAAATCTATTGGAAGTGCTATATGCACATGTAAAGTGTGTGAAACTACCTGAGAGCCAGTGTAATAACAGTCTTGTGGCAGTGTCAAGTTATAGGAGCTAGGAGTGCCCTTATACTTACTAAGTAAATATACTTAGAATGACTTTGCCTGGAAGTAGTAGAAAATTTAAATCAAATTAATTAAAAAATAAGGAAATTTATTAACTCATATTAGGGAAAATGCTGATAAAAAGTGGGCTTTGGAGTCAGTTGACCCAAAAACATCCTGAGACCCACTCAATTCTCCATTCCATGCCTCTGTTTTCTGCTGTGTGTTTGGTGGGCTTGGGGTGTTTTCTTGTCCATCAGTTCTGTTCCCAAAGCCCCGATGCCACCTAATTTTAGAAATGTACTTTCATTGAATATAAATCACAAAACACTAAAGCACCACACTCGTAAGTTTGTAGCTTGGTGAATTTTTACATTTGCTGATGTGGTAGGCACAATAATACTTCCCCCTACCAAGATGTCTATACCCTAATGCCAATAATGTAAGTCTTTAAAAGCAGAAGCCCTGGATAACCTTCCTTGGCTGTAGGCAGAGATGCAGATGGCAGTGAGGAGGAGTTGATACTCCAAGTACTGGCTCTGAGATGGAAAGCTCTGTGTGTAAGGAACTAAATTGTTCCAGGAGTTCAAGTGCACAAAAAAACAAACAAAAAACAAAAAACAAAAAAACACATCCTCCTTCAGGGTCTCTGCAAAGAAATAAGGCCCTCTAACACCTTGATTTTAGTTTGGCGAGACTAGTATGAGACTTCTGATCTGAAGAGCAAAAAGATAAGGAATTTGTATTGTTTTAAGCCAGTAATTGTGTGATAGTACATTATGGTGGCAACAGAAAACTAATACATATTTTTAGACCCAGGGGGTGCTATAACAAATGGCTAAAAATGTGGAAGGGGCTTTGAAATTGGAAAGTAGGTAGAGACTGAAAGAATTTTGAGATGATAAAGCTTTGATTACCTTGAACAGACTATTAGTAGAGAAAAATGGATGTTAATGACATTGTCACTGAGAAATCAGGAGGAAGTAAAGTATATGGTAGAGCAACCTGTATGCAGCTTAGAGAATATCTAAGTTTGTGAAGAGAATGTTGGTAGAAATATGAGCATTATAGACACTGATGATGAAGATTTAGAAGAACAGAAATGTGTTATTGGATACTGGACAAAAAGAGATATAGTGGTAGAAAACTTAGCATGTCTTGTGGTTGTGTGAAAAAGAGAACTTGTAAGTGACTACAGTCCAGTTTTTTGTTGTTTATAGCAGAAAGCAAAAGAAAATAGATAAACTAAAGGAAAAATTTCAAACAAAAGGGAACCAGGACTTGATGGTTTGAGAAATCCTCAATCTATCCAGGTTTCAAAAGACACTAAAATTAAGAGATTTACTGCCAAAACAAACAAACAAACAAACAAACAAACAAACAAACAAAAAACATACTCTAGAGAAAAGGCTGAATGGAAAGCTCTACAAACTTTGGTGAATATCTTAGGAAGATCAAAATTTCAGAGTATTCAGTCATACAGAAGGCTCTTTGAAGAGACTGTGATTCACAGATGCCCTCAATCAAACCAGAAAGCATCTAAAAAGCTTAAAGACATTGTCTCTCAACCATCTTAGCAAAGGAAAAGTGGAGATGGAATTATCTAGGAGGGATATGTGATCAAGCCTCTAATTTAGTGGGGTGAATCCATATGACATACATGTGTGACCCACAAGATTCTTGAGAATTTTGTATCAGCAGAAACAGTACTAGCTTGTACTAAAAAGTATAGAAAGAATTTTTAAAAAGAAGATTGTTGGACTCTTAAAATTCTACTGGAAGGCAAAAGGCTGATAACTACTAGCTATACACATTTGCTGTATTTCATGAAAAAGGTAGGATAATTCAGAGAGTCACATAGCTGAGAGCAACCTAGTACCATGTTTTGACCTTCAGACCTAATGGAGTTTACCTGTCTTGATTTCAAATTGCTTGGGACCAGTGACTCCTTTTATCCCTGAAAGAGAATGTCTGTAATTATTACCTGATGCCTGTTGCCCCAGTGTATTTTGGGAACAGAAAACTTGTTCCTTTGTTTTCAAAGCTCCACAGATGGAGGGGAATTTTGCTCCAGGACAGATTGCACTCAGAGCCTCTCTAATACATGATTTAGGTGGTAATATTTTGAACTTTGAAGTTGATAAGATTTGTATTATAAACTTTGAGTTGATGCTATTATGGGTTGAAACTTTTGGGGATTGTGGGATGGAGTGAATGTATTTTGCATGTGTGATGAACATAAATTTTGAGGGGCCAGAGGGCAGACTGATGCAGGCAGAATAATGCCCCCTCTCAGAGAGGTCCATATCCTAATCTCTGGAACCTGTGAATATGTCATACAGCAAAAAGGACATTACAGATGTGATTAAGCTAAGGATCTTGAGTTGAGGGTATTATCCTGGATTATTCAAGTAAACCCCATCCTTAAGGATGTCTGTCTTCATTTGAGTCTTTGATGCAATCTAGTATCCACTGACCCTTAACTCTAGCTACTTATTTTCTTCTTTCCCTTATTAGCAGACCTCCAAAAGACTCATCTCTCTTCCATGGTGCCTCTCCTTCCCCAACAAGTGTTTTCTTTCCAGGACTGCCACCTCTGAACCCCTCAAGACCCTCCTATATGACACCTGAGAAATCAGTTGATCAAGCAGGTCTAAGACTTGATACCTTTCACACTTAAAGAGGTGCCTCTCTATCTTCCTGTGATGTCTCATTGATGTGATCTGGGTTCCGCTCCTACTAGAAGGCCACACTGACTTCTCCCCTGTATCACTCCATCTCTGTTCCAATCTGCGTCCTGGTCTCTAAGACTTTGCTAACCAGAGAGGTGCAGCTGAGACACAGCAACATGCCACATTTCCCATCTACTTCCCCTAGAATGAGAAGCTTGGTTGCACATGGTGGAGCTTCAAACATATTCCTGTGCATTTTTTCCTGATGATTGGAAACAACCTAACAGGCATCACATGCTTTCCAGCTTACAAATATCTGTGTCTTTGTCACCTGCCTCTAGATTGTTGAGCCAATGCCACATAGATTTGCTTCTGTTGTATGTTTTCCTTTGTCATGTAACTTTCTAGAAGCAGATGACCTAGGCTGGGTTCCAGACTCCTTCTAGCAAACTGTCACTCCTCCTCAGTTTTTGCTCCCATCTGCATCATCCAGGATGAAGGTGCACAGGGAAGAATATGTATGCTCTCTCCCTAGGGGGATAGAAGCAGCACCTGTCGCTCCTCCTCCCATCCCATTGTCTGAACAAATCACATGTCCACATCTGGCCACTGTGAAGTGGAGAAGCTGGAGAATGTTCTCTTATTCTTTTTTTTTAATTAAAATTTTAAATTTTAATTCAAGTACAGTTAACATTCAGTGCTATATTAGTTTCAGGTGTACAATATAGTGATTCAACAATTCTATACATTACTCAGTGCTTATCATAAGTGTACTCTTTAATATTTTTTACCTATTTCACCCATCCCCCCACCTACTTCCACTCTTGTAACCATCAGTTTGTTCTCAATGGTTAGGAGTCTGTTTCTTGGTTTGTTTCTTCTTTATTCTTTTCATTCTGAGTGTTCAAAGCTTAGCTAAACAGTGTAGTTCTGTTACTCTGGAACAATTCTTCAAACATGGCCTAATCTGTCCTGGTGCCTCCTTTTTTTTTTTTTTTTTTTTTTGGTATTGGGCATGAGTTAGTTTTTACATTTTTAAACAATTGTTAAAAAAATAAAGTAGAACATGTGACAAAGTCAGCATATTGCCCACAAAACCTAAAACACTTCCTACCTGGCCCTTTATATAAAAAACGTGCTGAAACCAGTTCTATAAGAAGAGGGGAGTAAGGGTGCCTGGGTGGCTCAGCTGGTTGAGTGTCTGACTTCGTCTCAGGTCATGATCTTACAATTGACAAGTTCGAGCCCCACGTGGGGCTCTGTGCTAACAGCTCAGAGCCGGGGGCCTGCTTGGGATTCTGTGTCTCCCTCTCTCTCTTCCCATCCCCCACTCATGCTGTGTCTCTCTCTGTCTCAAAACTAAACAAAACATTAAAAAAATTAAAAAAGAAGAAGGGAGTGGATCATGGGGATGCATGTCCCTGTGAATGCATTCAGTAGAAAGTCTCACTGATTTTCTTTTCTGACCTTCTCTTTCCAGTGAAATAGGGTGAAACGCTGATATTCTCCCATCCAAATGCAAACCGTGCCCATCCTCTCCTACCTCCCAACACCTAAAAGAAGACCCTGGGGACAAAAACTCCAAGTATCCAGGAGGGAGAGGCAGCTCTCTCTTCCTAGGTGCAAATAAAGGGCCTTTTAAAGAGGCACCAAAAATCTTCCTGAACTGCCTTACTTTACTTGACTTTATTCTCTTACTTCCTTTTGAATAACCCAGGTCTTGGTCTCACTGGTAAGGGGTAATGTATATGCTCCAGGTGACATGTGGTGTGATCCTGGCTATGTCCTGTGGTGATGACATGGACTGGTATTCAGTGTGTCATCAAATACATAGTGGACAGCCACTGGCAGAAGGTTCACCTTCTTTATTCTTACATGTGTATGGCACTTCTTTATCTTTATTTCCAGTTGTTTGCTGAACAATTAGTTTTAGTTCTTAGCATTTGAACTATTCTCCTTTTATCAATCCTTGATGTTATGGGTTCACTCTCAACTCTATATTTGCTTAAAGCAAGAGTAACAATCATACCTACTTGTCTCAAAGGAACATGCTAATATGTGTGTGTGTACACACACACACATATATATAAAACACAACAGACAAATATTTGGATTTGAGCAATATTTCTTTCACTAGTAATTCCTGAGTAATATTGAGATCATTATTGAGTATGAGATTGAGTATAATACTGAGTTGCTGATTGACTTGAGTTCAGTTTTCTCATATGTATACTGGGGATAAAATGCCTTTTTCACAGAGCTTTGGGGATCAAGTGTATAATATCTCTAAAACAAAACAGAAACAGTAAAGAATTTCCCCTTCTTCTTAGTCATTAGTAAGACTAAGCATTAAAGAAGTCAGGATCCCAGTGGCTGACTCAGATGTCCTGGAGCTCAGGATAGCCAGCAAGAGACAATGGATTATAGAAATATGCACAGTACCATTAATGTCCTCTACAAGCCTATTATGGGATGAACTGCATCTCCTCAAAAAAGATATGTTGTATTTTTTAACATCTAATACCTCAGAATGTAATCTTTTGGAAACAAGGTCTTTACAGAGGTGACCAAGTTAAAATGAGGTCATTAGGGTGGGCCTTAATCCAATGTGGCTTTATAAAAAGGGAAAATTTGGACATAGAGACAGCCACACAATGAGGGGAGACAACATAAAGATACAGAGACAATGCCATCTTTAGCTAAGAATGTCTGGGGACACCAGAAGCCAGGGAAGAGGCCTGTAACAGACCCTTCTCTCACAGACCCTAGAAGAAACCAACCCTGGCAACAGCTTAACTTTGGACTTTTAGCCTCCAGAACTGAGGCAATAAACTTCTGTTGTTTAAGGCATCCATTCTGTGGTACTTTGTTACAGCATCACTAGAGACAAATGCATGTACATTTAAAACATTATCCTTTAGAGGCTGAGAATAGCTCCGAGAATGCCTTCAGATATCTCTTCCTGTGGGTTTCACCTGAGAGATTCCCCCAGAGCTTTTTGAGCCACCTAGTTTATAGTACTTTGTTACTGCAGCTCCAGGAAACCATACGGACAGACAGGAGAATTCTGTGGACAGTTTGAAGCTGTGTGCCACATATACTTCTAAATGTATGATTTGCCATAATACACCTCTGAAATGTCCCTTGCAGACCAAGTGACTCACATTCTGATTTTTAGCAGGCACCTCTGGAGAGTCCTCTACATCTTAAATGTTGAGAAGCTTGGAACAAGGATTTGGTAAATGTGACAAGGGCAGGGAAGTCTGATGGGTTTGGGTTGATGAGTTTGGTGGATGGGAATATGATATGCAAGGATGGCTAAGGTGGGCAGGAAAATGTGAATGAACCTTCAAAACCATCCAGGAGGTCAGCTGGCTCCCCCTGGTCTTCCTCAAGGCCCTACATTTGACCTGTTCCAGTTCTGTTTTTCACACTGATTTCTCATCCCTATATATACTCTCTGTGGGCTCCCTCTGTCTCTGGGTCAGATGTGTCCTGGGGGGTGGCCTCCCTTGCACTTTGGGCATATTTAGAGTTTATGAGAATATGGCTTATTGGATGTTTATTATGATTTCTAGAAAGGGAAACCATGGACTCACACAGCTGTATTTAACAGGCATATTTGGATGCACATTCATTCACTTATTAGCCATTCATTAAAAAATATTTCACTCCTACTATGAGCCAGATATTATTCTAAACAAGGGAACATGGAGAAAACCAGGTGGAAAACAAAATCCCTGATCTTTTTTTTTTTTTTTTAATCATGGGGGTGGTGGATAGATAATTAGAAAAGCAGATATAGGTATAAAATTTTAGATGCTGAAAAGAGGTAAGAAGAAAGACAAAATAGGTTAAGGAAGCAAGAGAGAATGGTGGAAGGGTGGGAAAGTAGCCCTTAGGGTTCTGTGGATTTCTCATGAATATTAAGATAAATCTGAGCAGCCATTAGACTGCAGCCAGAACACTTAATGAGAGTGTCCACAGCTGCCTTGCATTCAGGAAAGACAAACAGACACATGCTGCCAGCTGTGCAAATGGGAAAGGGCTTGTGGGAATCTGTACTCACAGCCCTGAAAATGTTCCATCTCAGCCTGAGCAATCCAATTTGAGGAATTTATTCTGAACAAATGCCCACAAACATTTGGAAAGATTGGTGTGCTAGGGTTTTCACATTCACATTACCTACCATTGAAAAATAGATACATGACTCCAGAGCTCAACTATAGACATTGGTGCAGCAGGTACAGAACAACAACATCCTCTAGACAACACACATTTTTGGTTCCCTGCTGCACTTCAGAAACTATTACACTTACAGAATTAAACATTGTACATTCGTGCTGACGAGTATATTTAATAACTCATGTTATTAACTTGAAAACTCCATACAGTATTAACTTGAAAAAGCTGGTGAAATTATTTTAGCACAGATATTTTAATATATACAAATGGCGTGTATCTAAATTAATATTAGGAAAAGTACTAGTTGCACTGACACAAGCTTGCTAACAAATGTCATACCTTGGAATTTTAAAATAGATGTTTAAATGATAGATATTCTTTCTTGTCTCTACAATTTTATTTCCCAAAATTTCTGTAAAGAACACACATTATTTTTTGATCAGAAAAAAATATTCTATGGGTTTAAACATGACAAAAAACTAATGTGCTGAGCATATTACCCATAGAGACACACATTTTACAAATAAAATTGTCACTTCCAATTACAGATTTGTGTAGAAGACAAAAGAGCATCACATTGGACTTGAGTCATTTTTGTTTGATTTAATGCAATTTGAATTGATAGTTAGTGAAGGTGATAAATGTCCTTTGGGAATACTGATTAAATTTTAATTTCTGCCAGGTTTTCACAGAGAATTGGATTATTTGAAGGTAGTACAGAAATAATATTTCACTTTCATTAAAATTAAGTGGAGCCATTGCTTATAAAAATATATTTCTCCTAATGAAATAACTCAATTTTAGTGTTACTCATTAACAAAATATGGTTCATTTTTTTTGTCTGGAATTTTCCAATAGTGTCCCATGTAATGTGTCAGACTGAAATTGCACATCATATATTCTTTAATAAATGGATTTGAAAATGGAGTTCAAAGTTCCCAGAATCAACTAACAGAAAATTTAGACAGAGGTGCCTGGCTGGCTCAGTAGGTTAAACGTCCAACTTCGGCTCAGGTCATGACCTCATGGGTTCGTGGGTTCAAGCCCACGAACATGTCGGAGCCAGGATCCTGCTTCGGATTCATTGTCTCCCTCTCTCTCTCTGCCCTTTCCCCGATCGCACTCTTTCTCTCTCAAAAGTAAATAAATATTAAAAATTTTTTAATGTTTTTTTTTATTATTTATTTTTGAGACAGAGAGAGACAGAACATGAGCAAGGGAGGGGCAGAGAGAGGGAGACACAGAATCCGAAGCAGACTCCAGGCTCTGAGCTGTCAGCACAGAGCCCAATGCAGGGCTCAAACTCATGGACTGTGAGATCATGACCTGAGCCAAAGTCAGATGCCCAACCGACCAAGCCACCCAGGTGCCCCTTAAAAATTTGTTTAAATAAAAAAAAAGAAAATATAGACAAATACATGCTACTCAAAGAGTACAAATTTCCAGTTAGAAGATAAATAAGTTCTGGGTGTCTAATGTACAACATTGCCAGTATAGTTAACAAAAGTGTATTGTATACTTGAAAGTTGCTAAAAGAGTAGTAAATGTTTCACCACAAAAAAGAAGTGATAATTAAATTATGTGACAGGATGGAAGCATTAGCTATGTGTATCAAATCAACAGATGGATACACCTTAAAGTGACACAATGTTATATGTCAATTATATCTCAATAAAGCTGAGAAAAAAAGATATTAAACCAAACCAGGGGGGCTGGATGACTTAATCAGTTGGGTGTCCAACTTCTATTCAGGTCGTGATCTCACAGTTTGTGGGTTTGAGCTCTGCATTGGGCTCTGTGCTGACAGCTCAGAGCCTGGAGCCTGCCTCGGATTTTGTGTCTCCTTCTTTGCCCCTGCCCCGCTCGTGCTCTCTCTCTCTCCCTCTCTCTCTCTCTCTCTCAAAAATAAATAAACATTAAAAAAGACTTAAAACCAAACAAGAACCGGGAAGTTAACTGTGATGTTACAACTGTGCATTGAGTAGTTCCATTTGCTGAGGATAACATGAAACTGAACTGTCATTCCTCCCTTCTCATTGCTGCACCTAACTCCTCATCCAGGAGCTTCTCCATGCTTAGAGATTCAGCTTCAGGATTCAGATGATGGCTCTCTTTGGGAAGTAAATACATCATGTGGCAATTTCCCCCTCAGAGATGCTGTGATTAACAGGGTGCACATTTTGTTTTTACAAACTTATTGAGGTATTTGTATGGTACAAATTGAACTGCATATATGTAAAGTATACAATCTGATCAATCTTGGCATGTCCACACACCTGTGAAATGTCACCACTATCAAGATAACAAATATGTCTGTCAACCCCCAATGCTACCTTTCTGCCCCTTTAGAATCTGAGCTTCCCTTTGCCTCTTTCTGAGGGCAATTACCGATCTAATTTTGGTCACTAGAATCTTATATAAGTAAAATCATAAACCATGTTCTTTTTTAAAAAGCTCAGCCCAGAGATTTCAAGACTCATCTAAGGTGCTACATATTTTAAGAGCTTGTTCTTGTTCTCTCTCTTTTTACTAAGTACTACTCCATTGGATGTATATATCACAATTTGTTTATTCATTCACCCACTGATGTACAATTGATATTCTTTTATAGCTTTGGGCTATTATAAAGAAAGATTCTATGAAATTCATATGTGTGGACATATCTTTCCATTTCTCTTGGGAAAGTACCTAGGATTAGAACGACTGGCTTACATTATGAATGTTTTTCAAGGTGGTTAGACCAGTGTCTATACCCAGCAGCATATGTATGTACACATGCATATATGGCTAGTTGTGTGTGCATGTATGGATGCATACATGTATGTATTCATATGCACAGTAGAAGCTGGGTAATTAATCTTGGCTTCTTTGATCCTCTGGAATTTCTCTGAGATGTGCACACTATCTTTTGCACTTCTGCTTAAACAGAAAGCTCAAAGTATAAGGATGCTGAATATCCCTATACATTATATTACATTAACATTAGATACTCAGGTTTCTCTTCAGATCGTATAAATCTTTCACCTTTTACATTAACATTAGAATGCTATGTGTATAGGGAGCAGACCTTTAATTAATGCCAGACATGCCTTGAGCCCCTGCTTTGTGTCAGATATTGGGGCTAGGCACCAAAGATACAATAAAATGTTAATGACCTGCATTTTTTTTAACAAGGGGGATAAACCAATACACATGCATTTACAGTATAGTTGAAAGGTGAAGAATCTATTCTCTTTGATTATATCATTTCTCATAATGACTTCCTTTAATGACTTATATTAGACATTTGCATCATAATGTCCAGATCCTGTATGAGACTGTGCTCTTCACTGCCACTTGTACCTGGTATGAACCTGACCATGACTGAAGTCTAGGGGCAGGGACATGGGGTGAAGGTGGTAAGTCTGTGGCTGGAATGAATTTCCTCCAGGAAAAGGAGGAAGGAAGCAAGGAAGAGTGTCAGCTTTTGTAAGAAGCCTAATATTCCACCTTGCTTAAAGAATACATTGTTCTATTTGGTTCACAAGGTAATAAGCCAGTGGTAATTGATAGTTTTAACTCTTTTCCCACAAAATAAACATGCACCTTTTGCTCCTCAGTTGTTATTTCATACTGTGGACCCAGAACATTCACACCAGTGTTGGCCAAAGGGACGTCGTCCTGATGAAGCTGGAAGACAGGGGCTGCAGAAGTGCCCAGGGTAATGCTGACACAAAGAAGAGCAGTGGTTTCTCTGAGGACCTGGAGGTCCTGACATCCCATAACTCCTGTTGCAGGATTTAGCCTGTGTCTGTGACAGAGCACTAACTCTTGGTATTCCCATGCCATGCTCACAAGATCATCCCATAACACTCAGCTTTTCTCAATTGTTTCCATCTTATTTCTGCCAGGTTCACAGGCTCAGCTAACAAGGGATTAACTGTTCCATGGGATAACTCAGTACTTGTTCACTCAACATTTCACTAAGCATTTATAATGTCGCTGCTAGCCATTGTGCTGAGTCCAAGAAAATACAAAGTTCTTACCTTCCAGGTTGAATGGAACAATACAAGATCTCCTCTAACCCCATAATCTATAATGAAGGTCATCCATCGCAGTTACTGACTATGATGTAGGGCCAGCCCTTTATTTTAGTGGCATCCTGCTTCTAGGATGTGAGGACCAGCAGTCTGGAAATTAATTGTGATCATGATAGCCTACTGAACCATCAGAAAGTCAGAGTAAACAAATGAGGAAACAAGCCCCATCAGGTCAGACCACATATCCAAAAATAGAAAGCTTTTGAAATGCCCAGAACTGATATGCTAACACTATATGTTTGTCTTAAAGATGATATTTCAATTGAATTAGAGAGAAAATACAACATATCAAAATATGTAGAATGTAGCTATCACATTACCTGGGCAGAAATTTATACCGCTAAATGTTTACATTAGAAAAGAGAAAAGGTCTTGGAGCACCTGGGTGGCTCAGTTGGTTAAGCAACTGACTCTTGATTTTGGCTTAGGTAATGATCTCAGAGTTTGTGAGATCAAGCCCTGCATCAACCTCCACACTGTCAGCACTTGGTATTCTCTCTCTCTGCCCCTCCCTTCTTGCTTGCATTCACATGTGCTCTCTCTCTCTCTCTCTCTCAAAATAGATAAACATTTAAAAATAAAAGACAAGAGAAAAGGTCTTAAATCATTAATCTAAATTCCAATTTCAAGAAGCTAGAAAAGAGTAAACTAAATTAAAAATGAGCAGAAGGAAAGAATAAAGATCAGAGCAAAAATCAATGAAGTTGAAAACAGTAAAAAAAAAGAGGAAATCAATGAAACAAAAAGTTGGTCTTCAAAAAAGTTCAATAAAACTTATGAACTTCTAGGAAAATAAAAAAAAGATAGAAAGAATACAAGAAGTCACAAATCACAATTATCAGGAATGAAAGCAGAGTTATCATACAGCCTACATACATACAGCCTACATACAGCCTATCATACAGATCCTACAGCCATTCAAAGGATAAGGGAATACTATGAACAACTTTGCACTCATAACTCTGACAACTGTGAAGAAGTAAACAAGTGCCTTGAAAAGCAAAAACTGTCTAAACTCAACCAACATTAAATACATAAACTGAGTAGCCCTAAAATAGAAAAAAAAAATTAATTAAAAAGCTCTTGAAAAAGAAATCGTGAAGAATTCATTGGAGAATTCTTTCAAATAGTTATTGAGCCATTAACACCAATTTTACACAATCTCTTCAAAAAAACAGTAGATGACAGGATACTTCCCAATTCATGTTACAAGGTTACTTATATCACACCCTAGACAAAAATTAATCTCAGAGACCCAGTGGATACTACCGAAATGTGAACTTCAGTAATTCTTTATCATGTGCTTTTTCATTAAATGCCAGAGTAAAGATTGTTTGCTTTTCCTGAATATTCATGTTTAAAAAAAAAAAAAAAACAAGAAAAAAAGTTCAAATTTGGCCTTGTGCATTATGAAGCTTCTTTTACTTACTAGTTTCTATACTATAGACAGACTAAACTGGATTAAACTGTCTATAACAAAAGCCCCAAAATTTCAGATGTTAAATTAGAAGTTGGTTTATCTTTCATGCACTGGTGCACAGTGAGGCCATCCTGGGCATGTGCAATGGCCTGGTCTGGAGCTGATCTAGCTCCATCTAGCTTCTGTCCATGCCATCCTTAAAGTGGCTTTCTACAATGCCCATATTTCACTGAGCAGGGAGAAGGAAAGGCCAGTATATGCCAGTCTTTTCTCCCCAAAGGATATGACTCTTTCCATGGGTCAGAATGTAGTCATATGGACGCACCAAGCCACAAGGAATTAGGAAATGGAGTCATTGTGGTGAATGGGGGGCAAGTGGGGTGGAGTGAACACATAAAAATAAGGAATCCTATTGCTATGAATGAAGAAGCCAAGTGAGGCCAACTGGCAGTCTCTGTCACCCAGCAAATGGGATACACAGTGCTCACAGGTGTCATTTTTCTAGATTAATCCTGTGTTTAGTAATGAGAAAGCTGCCATCAGGATGTGTCTACCAAGTTGAATTAGATATGTAAGAGTGTGGCCTGTCTGGTTCAGTTGCATGTGATTAGAACAGAGGTCCTCTGAATGTGGTTCCCAGACTTTTAGCAGCACCTGGAAATTGTTAGAAATACACATTGTTACAATCCTGACCCAGACCTGCTGAGTCAGAAACTGGGGAGAGGACCAGAGTTTCTCTAAACCCTCAGGGGATTCTAATGTATGCTAAATTTTGAAATCCACTAATTCTAACGTATGCTAAAATTTGAGATCCACTAGAATCGCAAAGGAGTCATGAAGGGAAATATTAAGAAAATGTAGATTCAGGAATATAGAGATTATGTAGTGTGATTCCTTAAAAATGCACAAATTAAAAGCGATTCTGAAGGTAATAAAGTCAAGATATTTGAAGACACTGGTTGTGAATGATTGCAAAAATTGCCATTGCTTAATTGTGTTGTCTGTTCCCTTTCATGTCTGACATCCAAAGTTGGCAAAACCACACCCATATGGTTGATTGCACTCTCTGTGGCACTCAGCACACCACCTGGCCTGCACCAGGCACCCAGTAATTTGTTAGATGAGTGGATGAAATATGACAAGAGAAAAGTATATCTTGGGTCTCTACCAGATAGACAATCAGATGTGTACAGCAATGAATTATAACCAATTTAGTGTAAGAAAGGAAAACATTATGCTTAAGCTTTTATTTTATTGGGTGGGGCCAGCTTTTATGCACAAAGTACAAGTAATTGCCAAAATGTTTTCTTGTAATGCTGAAAATGTATATATTAATTTTCTATCGCTGCCCTAAAAAATTACCACGAACATAATGGCTTTAAACAACACAAGTGAATTATCTTTCACTTTCTGTAGGTCAAAAGTCGAACATCAATTATACCAGGTTAAAATTAAGATATGGCAAGTTCACATTCCTCTCTGGAGACTCCAAAGGAAGTTGTGTCCCCTTGCTTATTTAGTTTCTTTACAAAATTTAGTTACCTGCATTTATAGGACTGAGATATCTATTTCTTGCTGGCTGTGAGCTGAAAGCCATTCCCAGCTTCTAGAGACTACATGTGGTTAGATTGGGTCCAACAAGAGAATCCATAAAAATCTCCCCATATCAAGATTTGTAATCTTAATCAGATCTGCAAATCCTTTTTGCCATATAAGGTAACATATTCACAGATTCCTGGTATTGGTGCATGGGCATCTTTAAAGGAAATAAGGAGGGCAACATCTCATCGAGTAGAGAATATCAGCAAAAAGATAAAGAGGTAGAAGGGAAACTTCCAGCTCTAAAGGAAATTCTGGAACTAAATGAAAATTTCCTATATATACATAATGAGTCCCAGAAAGAAAGAGAAAGGGACAGAAAAAATATTTGAAGAAATAATGGCTCAAACTTTCCAAGTTTGATAAAAGACATGTGTTTGCACATTCAGAAAGTTCAATGAACTTTAAGAGTAATAAACACAAAGAGATCCACAATAGGACATATTGTAATCAAACTGTCACAAGCCAAGGACAAAAAGAGAAGCTTGAAAGTGGCAAGAGAGAAGTGACTCATCACATACAAGGGATCTTCAATATGATTAAGATCTGATTTCACAGTAGAAAACATGGAGGCCAGAAGACAGAAGGATAACATATTTAAAGTGCTGAGAGAAGAAAATTGTCAGGTGAATACTATATCTGGCATAAGTGTACTTCCAAAATGAAGGAAGAAATTAAGACATGCTCAGGTAAACAGAAAGTGAAGGAGTTTGTCACTAGTAGACCTATAAGAAAGTCCAAAAGGAGTCTTTCAGTCTGAAATGAAAGGACAATAGATAGTAACTCACAGCCATAAGAAGAAATTAAGAGTTATGGTCAAAGTAACTACATAGGTAAATGTAAAAGCCAATGTTATTGTATTTCTGTTTTGTAACTCCTCTTTTGGTTTCCTATGTGACTTAAAAGACAAATTCATAAAGTAGTCAATATAAACCTATTTTAGTGGGCACACAATGTGTAAAGGTATAATCTGTGGCAGTGCAACAGGAAGGTACAATTTGGGACAGAGGGTCTGTATAGAAGCAGAGTTTTTGTATGCTATTTAAGAATTTATGAAAATTAAAAGTAGATTGTAAAAAATTTGGGATATTTATTCCCATGGTAACTACTAGGAAAATAGGTAAAAAATATACAGGAAATAAAATGAGGAAGGAATAAAAGAGTGACACCAGAAAAAAAAAATCAATTCAAAAGAAGGCAGTATTGCAGGAGCTGAGTACAAAGATAAGACAGAAGACTAATAAGAAATGGCAGAAGTCTTTTCTTATCAGTAATTACTTTAAATGCAAATGAAATAAACTCACCAATTAAAAGAGACAAAAAGAATGCAACAGAAAAAAACATGATCCAACTATATGTTGTCTATTAGTAATTCACTTTAGACCCAAAGACAAAAATTAGGTTGAAAGTAGAAAGATGATACCATGAAAATAGTAACCAAATAAGTGGGAAGGTAGTATAATAACATCAGACAAAAAAGTCTTTATGTAAGAAATTGTAAGAAATTGTTACAAGAGACAAAGGAGGTCATTATATGTATATATATATATATATATATACACACACACATATATATATATACACACATATACATAATATATAATATACATATATAAATAGTATACATATATACATAATCTATACACATACAATTTAAATTTTATATATAATTATAAATATTTAAGTTTCAGTTAATATACAGTGTAATATTGGTTTCAGGAGAACTCATCACTTACATACAGCACCCAGTGCTCATAACAAGTCCCTTCCCTAATACCCAACACTCATGTAGCCCATCTCCCACCCACCTTCCTCCAGCAATCCTCAGTTTGTTCACTATCATTAAGAGTTACTTGTGGTTTCTTTCCCTTTCTTCTCTTCCCCCTCTTCCCCATGTTGTTCTGTTTTGTTTCTTAAATTCTATATATGAGTGAAATAATAGGGATTTGTCTTTCTCTGATTGACTTATTTGCTTAGCATAATACATTATAGCCCCATCCACATCATGGCACATGGCAAGGTTTCATTCTTTTTGATGGGTGAGTAATATTCCACTGTAAAAATATACCACCTCTTCTTTATCTATTCATCAGTCCATGGACATTTGGGCTATCTCCATAGTTTGGTTATTGTTGATAATGCTGCTATGAGCAGTACCCCCTTTGAATCTGTATTTTTGTATTCTTTGGGTAAATACCTAATAGTGCAATTGCTGGATCATAGGGTAGTTCTTTTTTTAATTTTTTGAAGAATGTCCATACAGTTCACCAGAGTGGCTTCACCAGCATTGCAAAAACGGTTCCCCTTTCTCTGCATCCTCACTAACACCTGTTGTTTTTTGTGTTCTTCATTTTAGCCATTCTGACAGGTGTGCAGTGGTACCTCATTGTGGTTTTGATTTGTATTTCCCTAATGATGAGTGATGTTGAGCATCTTTTCATATGTCTGTTAGCCATTTGGATGTCTTCTTTGGAAAAGTGTCTATTCATGTCTTCTGCCCATTTCTTAAGTGGGTTGTTTGTTTTTTGGGTGTTCAGTTGGATAAGTTCTTTATGGATTTTGGATACTAACCCATTATTATATATTTTGTTTGGAAATATCTTCTCCCATTCCATAGGCTGCCTTTTAGCTTTGTTGATTTTTTCCTTTGCTGTGCAGAAGATTTTTATCTTGATGAAGTCCCAATAGTTCATTTCTGCTTTCGTTCCTCTTGCCTTTGGTGACATGTCTCATAAAAAGTTACTGTGGCCAAGGTCAAAGAGGCTGCTGTCTGTGTTCTCCTCTAGGATTTTGATTGTTTCCTGTGTCACATTTATATCTTTCTCTGTTTTGAACTTATTTTTGTGTATGGTGTAAGAAAATGCTCCAGTTTCACTCTTCTGCATGTTGCCATCCAATTTTCCCAGCACTATTTGTTGAAGATACTGTCTTTTTTCCATTTGATATTCTTTCTTGCTTTCTCAAAGATGAATTGAACATACAATTGTGGGTCAATTTCTGGTTTCTCTATTCTTTTCTATAGATCTATATGTCTGTTTTTGTGCCAATACCATACTGTCTTGATGACTACAGATTTGAAATCTGTAATCTTGATGTCTCCAGCTTTGTTTTTCTTTTTTATGATTGCTTTGGCTATTCAGGGTCTTTTCTGATTCCATACAAATTTTAGGATTTTTGTTCTAGGTATTCGAGAATGCTGATGGTGTTTTGGTAGGGATTTCATTAAATGGGTACATTGCATTGAGTAGAATAGACATTTTAACAGCATTTTTCTTCCAATAAATTAGCATGGAATACTGTTTAATTTCTTTGTGTCCTCTTCAGTTTCCTTCATAAGTGTTCTATAGTTATTAGAATACAGACCTTCTATCTTTTTGGTTAGGTTTATTCCTAGGTATCTTATTGTTTTGGTGCAATTGCAAATAGGGTCAGTCCCTTGATTTCTTCTTCTGCTGCTTCATTATTGGTGTATAGAAATGTAACATATTTCTCCTTGTTGATTTTATATCCTGAAACTTTACTGAATCCATGTATTTGTTCTAGAATTTTTTGTTGAAGTTTTTGTATTTTCTACATAGAGTATCATGTCATCTGCAAACAGTGATAGTTTGACTTTTTCCTTGCCAATTTATATGCCTTTTATTTCTTTTTGTTTTCTAATTGTTGAGACTAAGACTTCCAGTGCTATGTTAAATACTAATGGTGAGAGTGGACGTCCTTGTCTTGTTCCTGATTGTATGGGAAAGGTTTTCAGTTTCAGATGATATTAGCTGTGAGTATTTCATATATGGCATTTATGATGTTGAGGTATGTTTCATCTATCCCTATGTTTTTGAGTTTTTTTTTTAATCAAGAATAGATGCTGTATTTTGTCAAAGGCTTTTTTTTTGCATCTATTGATAAGATCATATGATTCATATCCTTTCTTTTATTAATGTATCATGTTGATTGATGTGTGGATAATGAACCAGCCTTGCAGCCCAGGAATAAATTCCACTTGATCATGGTGAATAATTCATTTAATGTACTGTTGAATTCTATTTGCTAATATCTTGCTGAGAATTTTTGCATCCATGTTTATCAGGGATATTGGCCTGTAGTTCTTTATAGTGGGGTCTTTGGTGTTGTAATCAAGGTAATGCTGGTTTCATATGATGACTTTGGAAGCTTTCTTTATATTGTGTGGAACAGTTTGAGAAGAATAGGTATTAACTCTGCTTTAAATGTCTGGTAGAATTACCCTGGGAAGCCATTGGTGCAAGACTCTTGTTTGTTGGGAGATTTTGATGACTGATTCAATTTCTATATTGGTTATGGATCTGTTCAAATTTTATATTTCTTCCTGTTTCAGTTTTGGTAGTTTGTGAGTTTGGAGAAATTTGTCCATTTCTTCCAGACTTCCCAGTTTGTTGGCATATACATTTTCATAGTATTCTTTTATAGTTGTATTTCTGTGGTGTTGGTTGTGATCTCTCCTCTTTCATTTGTAATTTTATCTATTTGGATATTTTCTATTTTCTTTTTGCTAAGTCTGGCTGGGGGATGTCAATTTTGTTTATTCTTAAAAAGAACCAGCTCTTAATTTTGTTGATCTATTTCTAATCTTGTTGTTGTTGTTTCTGTATTTTTAATTTTTGCTCTAATATTTCCCTTCTTCTGCTGCCTTTAAGCTTTATTTGCTGTTCTTTTTCTAGCTCTTTTAAATTTAACGTTAGGTTGTATATTTGAGATCTTTCTTGTTTCTTGAGATGGGCCTGAATTGCAATCAAGTTTCCTTTTAGGACTGCCTTTGCTGTATCCCAAATGGTTTGAACTATTGTGTTTTAATTTACATTTGCTTCAATGTATTTTTAAATTTTTTTCTTTAATTTCCTGGTTAACCCATTCATTCTTTAGTAGGATGTTCTGTAACTTCCAAATATTTGAGTGCTTTCCATATTTTTTCTTGTTATTGACTTCAAGTTTTATAACATCATGATATGAAATATGCATGGTACGATCTCAATCTTTTTGTACTTGTTGAGGGCTGATTTGTGACTCAGTATGTGATCTATTCTGGAGAATGTTCCATGTGCACTCAAGAAGAACATGTATTCTGCTGCTTTAGGATGAAATATTCTGAATATATTTGTTAAGTACATTCGGTCAAGTGATTAATTCAAAGTCATTGTTTCCTTGTTGATTTTCTGCTTAGACATCTGTCCATTGTTGTAAGTGGGGTGTTAAAGTCCCCTACTATTATGGTTTATTATCAATGAGTTTCTTTATGTTTGTGATTAATTGATTTATATATTTGGATGCTACCACGTTGGGCACAAAATATTTACAACTGTTAGATCTTCTTGATGTATAGACCCCTTAATTATGATGTAATACCCTTCTTCATCTCTTGGTACAAACTTTGTTTTAAAGTCTAGTTTGTCTGATATATGTATAGCTACTCTGACTTTCTTTTGTTGTAGATTAGCATCATACACGGTTCTCCATCCCCTCACTTTCAATCTGTGTCATTATGTCTAAAGTGAGTCTCCTGTAGGCATTATATAGATGGATCTTGTTTTTTATCCCTTCTGATACTTAGGTCTTTTTTTGGGCCATTTAGTCCATTTACATTTGAGTGATTACTGAAAGATATGAATTTAGTGCCACTGTGTTACCAGTAGAGTTGGTATTTCTCATGATGTTCTCTGGTCCTTTTTAGTCTTTGTTGCTTTGGGTTTTTTTTCCCTCCACTCAAAAAGTCCCCCTTAAAATTTCTTGAAAGACTGGTTTAGTGGTCATGAACTCCTTTAGTTTTCATTTGCCTGGGAAATTCCTTATCTCTCCTTCTACTCTGGATGACAGCCTTACTGGATAAAGAGTTATTAGCTGAGTATTTTTCCCTTTCAGCACATTGAATATTTCCTGTCACTCCTTTTTAGCCTGACAAGTTTTGGCAAACAGGTCTGCTGCAAACTTAATGTGTCTACCCTTGTAAGTTAAGGACATTTTGTTTCTAGCTGCTTTCAGAATGCTCTCTTTATCTTTGTATTTTGCAAGTTTCACTATGATATGTCATGGTGTTGACCTGTTTTTTTTTTTTTTTTTTTTTTTTTTTTTTGTTTGAGGGGTGTTCTCTGTGCTTCTTGGACTTGAATGCCTGTTTCCCTCCCCAGATTAGGGACATTTTCAGCTACAACTTGTTCAAATAAACCTTCTGTCCCTTTTCCCCCACTCTTCTTCTGGGATCCAATGATACAGATATTGTTTCATTTGATGGAATAGCTGAGTCTTTTAAGTCTCCCTTTGCTATCTAATAGTTTCCTTTGCCTCTTCATTATTTTCCATAACTTTATCTTCTATATCACCTATTATCTCCTCTGCTTTTCCAATCCTCATTTTGACTATATGCCATCAGTTTTGCATTGCAGTTATAGAATTTTTTATTTGATCCTGACTAGTTCTTAGGTCTTTGATCTTGCAGCAGGGGTCTCTCTTGTGTCTCTTATGCTTTTTTCAAGCTCAGATAATAGTCTTATGACTTTGTTCTAAGTTCTTATTCAGGTATTGGTTATCTGTTTTGAGCAAGTCTTTGGCTGTGATTTCTTCTTGACCTTTCTTTTGGGGAGAATTCCTCTGTCTTGTCATTTAGGCTAAGTTTATGTCTTTTGCATGTTTTTAAAGCTTACTATGTTTCCTGCACCTCAGACTATTGCTATATTAAAAAGGGGTCACACACTTTCCAGGGCTGTCACTTCAGGAAGTGTTTCTGGTGTACACTGTGTGTACTCTGCAATTGTGTTTTGGCTGCTCTTTCCCACGGGTCAATATTATTCAGAGCTTCTCCTTGCTTGTAATGGTGGAGTATTTGGATCTTTAACTAGGTGTGCTTTTATTTGTTTGTAAAATAAGTCTATAACCTGTCACACTGTCTCCCTCCTACCGTGAAGATGCTTCTGCCAGTCCACAGATTGATTTCCTTGGTGATCCAGTAATCTGATCTCAATACAGCCATCTTTGAGAAAAGAAGAAAGCCAGGGTTCCCCTACTTCTCCACTCTAATTCTGCCCCCCAAAGAAGATAATTATAAACTGACAAAAGGATCAATTCATAAAAGATATATAACAAATTTAAACCAATATTTGAACAAAAAGACAGAGCCTCAAAATATATGAAGGATAACACAGACATACTGAAGGGAGAAATAGGCAATTCTACTTCCCCACTATTGACTTCTCTACTGTCAATAGTGGATACCCTCTAAATAAATGGTCAATAAGAGAGGACTTGAAGAGTGCTGTGAACTAACTAGACCTAATAGACTTATGTAGAACATTCCATCCAGTCACAGAAGAATATACATTCTTTTCAAGCACAGAGAGAACGTTCTCCAGAGTAGACCATATGTTAAACCATAAAGCATGCCTTGATGAATTTAAAAGAATTAGTGTCATGCAGAGTAGCTTCTCAAAACACCATGGCATGCATGGTCAATGACATTAAGAAAACAGGAAAATTCACAAATATGTGGAAATTAAACAACAAACTTTCAAAAAACCCACTTGGTAAAAGAAGAAATCACAGGAAAATTATAAAATTTTTTGCAATGTGTGAAAATTAATTAAATTTTTTTTATATATTTAGAGAGAGAGAGAGAGAGAGAGAGAAGGCATGAGCTGGGGGAGGGACAGAAGGAGAGAAGAGAGAGAATCTCAAGCAGGCTCCACAATGTTAGCATGGAGCCTGATGTGAGGTTTGATCCCATGAACCATGAGATCATGACCTGAGCTGAAATCAGGAGTGTAATGCTCAACTGACTGAGCCACCCAGGTGTGCCTGAAGAGAGTGAAAATTAAAATACAACATACTAAACTGCACTGGATGCAACAAGAGAAGAAATTTATAGCAGCAATTGTGTGCATGAAAAAGAAAGCTCTCAAATCAGTAATGTACCTTTGCATTTCAAGGAACTAGAAAAGGAAGAGAAAACTAAACCCCACACTAGCAGAAGGAAGTAATAATAAATATTAGTGGAGTTAACCTAAATAGAGAATAGAATAACCATAAGATCAAAAGTTTTTTCTTTGCAAAGATCAACAAAATTGAGATATTTTAGCTTGATGGAAAAAGGGAAAGAGAGAAGATGCAAATAACTGATTGACTTACAGAAATAAAAAGTCTTATAATATCTAGTGTGAACAATTGTGCACCAACATATTAGATAAATAGGTAAATGAATAAATTCTTAGAAACATACAAGCTATCAAAATTGACTCAAGAATAGAAAATATGAACAGATCTACAACAAGTAATGTGATTGAATTAGTAATGAAAATACCTGTAAGTAAGAAAATTCTAGGACAGGACCAGAGGGCTTAACTCATTAATTCTTCCAATTGCTTTTAAAGATGAATTAATACTGATCCTTCTCAAATTCTCAAAAAAATTACAAGAGGAGTGAGCACGTTCTAACAGCTTGTATGAGGCCAACATCACCCCAATATGAAAGCCAAAAAAGAACATCACAAGAAAAGAAACTGCAGTCCAATATAATTTATAAATACAGATGCAAAAGTCCTTAACAAAATACTGGCAAACCAAATCCAGCTGGAAATTAAAAGGATTATACACCATGATCAAGTGGAGTTTATCCTAGGAATGTGAGGAACATTTAAACAATATAATATACCACTTTAATAGAATGAAGGGAGAAAATTATAAAATTATTTCAATTGAGCAATGTGTTTGATAAAGCCAACACCATTTGAATAATTAAGAATAAACTGGGAACAGAAGGGAGCCACCCCTATGTTTATTACAACATTATTTATAATAACCAACATATGTAAGCAGCCCAAGTGTCCATCAAAAGATTAGTGGATAAAGAAGATGTGGTATATGTATATACCATTAAATATTACTGAGTCATTAAAAAAGATGAGATTTTACCATTTGCAACACATGGATGGACCTTGACAGTATTATGCTAAGTGAAATAAGTCAGAGGGAGAAAGACAAATACCATATGATTTCACTTACACACAGAACCCCAGAAAACAAAACACATAAACAAACAAAAATCAGAAACAGACCCATAAACACAGAAAACAAACTGATGGTTGCCAGAGGGGAATAGGATGGGGAGTGGGAAAAATGGGTGAAAAAGAATGGGAGGTACAGGCTTCCAGTTATGGAATGAGTAAGTCGTAGGATTGAAAGGTGCAGTATAAGGAATATAGTCAAGGGTATTCTAATAGTGTGGTGACAGACAGTAGCTATACTGGTGGTCACGGCATAACTTATAGACTTGTCAATAATACTATGTTTTACACTTGAAACTAATGTAACATTGTGTGTCAACTATACTTCAAAAAAAAAAAAATAGAAGACAGCTTGTTCAACCTGATAAATATCCTCATGAAAACCCACAGCTAACATCATGTTCATTACTCAAAGACTGAAAGCTTTGCCACTAAAATCAATAACATGATAAGGATGCCTGCTTTTGCCACTTATATTCCACACTGTGTTGGAAGTGCTAGACAGAGCATCCATAATGGAAAGGAATAAGTAAAACTATCTCTTTGCAGCTGAGATAATCTTACATAGAGAACATACTAACAGATCCACAAAACTGTTACATCTAATACGTTATATCTAATAAATTTGGCAAAAGTGTAGAACACAACTAGGTGTATATTTACATGCTAGAAATGAACAATCTGAAAAAGAAATTAAGAAAACAACTTCATTTACAATAGTATCCAAAAGAATACAATATCTAGGAATAAATTTGATCAGAAAGATGAAAATGTTGTATACTGAAAGTGCCAAATATTGCTGAAAGAAAGAAGACTTAAATAAATGGAAAGACATGGTGTTTAAGTATTGGAAGACCTAATATTTTTAAGATAGTGATTAAAATTTCAATAGATCTTTTTTTTTCAGAAATGGTAAGTCTAATCTTCAATTCATATGAAATTTCAAGACACTCAGAATAACCAAAACAATCTTGAAAAAGTAGAACAGGAGGTAGAAGGAAAGATGACAGTGTAGGAGGATGCTGGGCTCACCTCGTCCTGCTGATCTCTTAGATTCCACCCATATAGGCCTAAATAACCCAGAAAACCACCAGAAGACTAGCAGAACTGATTCTCCAGAGCCAAGCCTAGACAAGAGGCCCACGGAAGAGGGTGAAGGGCAGAGAGGCAGTGCGTGCTACACGACTGGCAGGAGGGAGCTGGGCGGTGGAGGGGCAGCCCACCCAGCATGGCAGAATCCCCAAAGTCTGGCTTGCAAAAATGAGGGGCTGGACTCCATGAGTTCTGACAGCCAGCAGGACTTAACATCTGGTATGTTAAAAATCAACAGCTCTGCTCTCAGAGAACGGGGAGGGCAAGAGGACACCAGGAGGGAGAGTTGTTGAGCCCCAGAAAGGCAGAGTTTGGCGGGGGAACAAGGGCACTGGCAAGCACCATTTCCCTCTCCCATCCCTCAGGCGAAGTTCGAAAGGGAACCAGTTCCCATCACCAATCTTGCTTACACCCTGCAAATGCCCAACTATGTGCTTCTTTGAATCCATCCCTCCATGGGCCTGCCTCCCTCCTGGTGCTGCAGGGCCCCTCCTGCAGGAGACCACCAAAGACAAAGCTAATTAAGCCTGCCTCTCCCGCCCCTGTGCACCTTGTGGATCCACCCCTCTAAAACACCCTTGACCAGATACCATCAAAGCAGCACCACAAGCCTGGCAGTTTGAAAGCAGACCAGACAGGGGCCACACCACTCCACAGTGAGTCCTGCCCCTAGGAGAGGGAAAGATAAGGTACACACCAGTCTGATTTTGGCCCCAGTAATGGGCTGGGAGCAGACATTGGGTCTGACTGCAGCCCCGCCCACCACAGAAAGTTTCTCCAGACAACACAGGGGAAGTGCCATGCAATTTGGAGCTACAGGGATTAGCCAAAATGATGAAATGGAAGAATTCTCCTCAAAGGAAACTCCGGGAAGTAACGACAGCTAACGAATTGATCAAAACTGATTTAAGCAATAAAAAGGAACAAGAATTTAGAATAATAGTCATAAAATTAATCACTGGGCTTGAAAAAAGCATAGAGGACAGCAGAGAATCTATTGCTACAGAGATCAAGGGACTAAAACACAGTCATGAGGAATTAAAAAATGCTATAAATAAGGTGTAAAATAAAATGGAGGTGGTCATAGCATGTAATGAAGAGGCAGAGGAGAGGCTAACTGAATTAGAAGATAAAGTTATGGAAAAAAAGGAAGCTGAGAAAAACAGACATAAAAAAAAAAATCCAGGAGTATGAGGGGAGAATTAGAGGACAAAGTGATGCAGTCAAACAGAACAATATCCATATCATAGGAATTCTAGAATAAGAAGAGAGAGAGAAAGGGGCTGAAGGTGTACTTGAACAAATCATAGCTGAGAACTTCCCTGATCTGGGGAAGGAAACAGGCATTGAAATCCAAGAGTCAGAGAACTCCCTATAGATGTAACTTGAATCAATCTTCTGCACAACATATAGTGAAACTGGCAAAATACAAGGATAAAGAGAGAATTCTGAAATCAGCTAGGGATAAATGGGCCTTAACATACAAAGGTAGACAAGGGTAGTAGCAGACCTCTCTACTGAAACTTGGCAGGCCAGAAAGGAATGGCAGGAAATCTTCAATGTAATGAACAGAAAAAAAAATATGCAGCCAGGAATCCTTTACCAAACAAGTCTGTCATTGAGAAAAGAGAGAGAAAGGTTTTCCCAAACAAACAAAAACTGAAGGAATTCATCACCACTAAACCAGCCCTACAAGAGGCCCTAAGGGGGACTCTGTGAGTGAAATGTTGCAAAGACCACAAAGTACCAGAGACACTACTACAAGCATGAAACCTACAGATATCACAATGACTCTAAACCCATATCTCTCAGTAATAACACTGAATGTAAATGGACTAAATGATCCAACCAAAGACATAGAGTATCAGAATGGATAAAAAAACAAGACTCATCTATTTTCTGTCTACAAGAGACTCATTTTAGACCTGAACACACATTCAAATTGAAAGTGAGGAGATGGAGAACTATCTATCATGCTACTGAAAGTCAAAGAAAGCTGGAGAAGTCATACTTATATCAGACAAAGTGGATTTTAAATTAAAAGCTGTAACAAGAGATTAAGAAGGGCATTATAAAATAATTACAGGGTATATTCATCAGGAAGAGCTAACAGTTATAAATGTCTATGCGCCAAATACAGGAGCCCCTAAACATATAAAACAATTGATCACAAACATAAGCAACCTTATTGATAAGAATGTTGTAATTGCAGGGGACTTTAATACTCCACTCACAACAATGGATAGATCATCTAGACACAGAATCTATAAAGAAACAAAGGCCCTGAATGATACATTGGATCAGATGGACTTGACAGATATATTTAGAACTCTGCATCCCGAAGGAACAGAATATACTTTCTTCTCGAGCATACATGGAACATTGTCCATGATAGATCACATACTGACTGGGTCACAAAACAGCCCTTAAAGTATAACAGAATTGAAATCATACCATGCACACTTTCAGACCACAGTGCTATGAAACTTGAAATCAACCACAGGAAAAAGTCTGGAAAACCTCCAAAAGCATGGAAGTTAAAGAACACCCTACTAAAGAATGAGTGGGTCAACCAGGCAATTAGAGAAGAAATTAACAAATATATGGAAACAAACGAAAATGAAAATACAACAATCCAAATGGTTTGGGATGCAGGGAAGGCAATCCTGAGAGGAAAATACATTGCAATCCAGGCCTATCTCAAGAAACAAGAAAAATCCCAAATACAAAATGTAACAGCACACCTAAAAGAAATAAAATCAGAACAGCAAAGACATCCCAAACCCAGTAGAAGAAGAGAAATAAAAAAGATCAGAGCAGAAATAAACAATATAGAATCTAAAAAACTGGTAGAGCAGATCAATGAAACCAAGAGTTGGTTTTTTAAAAAAATAAACAAAATTGATAAACTTCTAGCCAGACTTCTCAAAAAGAAAAGGGAGATGACCCAAATAGATAAAATCATGAATGTAAATGGAATTATTACAAGTAACCCCTCAGAAATACAAGCAATTATCAGGGAATACTATGAAAAGTTATATGCCAACAAACTGGACCACCTGAGAGAAATGGACAAATTCCTACGCAACCACACACTTCCAAACTCAAACAGGAAGAAATAGAAAACTTGAACAGACCCATAACCAGTGAGGAAATTGAATCAGTTATCAAAAATCTCCAACAAATAAGAGTCCAGGACCAGATGGCTTCCCAGGGGAGTTCTACCAGACATTTAAAGCAGAGTTAATACCTATTCTTCTCAAGCTGTTCCAAAAAAAATAGAAAGGGAAGGAAAACTTCCAGACTCATTCTATGAAGCCAGCATTACTTTGACTCCCAAACCAGACAGAGACCCAGCAAAAAAAGAGAACTACAGGCCAATATCTCTGATGAATATGGATGCAAAAATTCTCAACAAGATACTAGCAAATCAAATTCAACAGCATATAAAAATAATTATTCACCATGATCTAGTGGGATTCATTCCTGGGCTGCAGGGCTGGTTCAACATTTGCAAATTAATCAATGTGATACATCAGAGTAATAAAAGAAAAGATAAGAACCATATGATCCTGTCAATCGATGCAGAAAAAGCATTTGATAAAATTCAACATCGTTTCTTAATAAAAACCCTCAAGAATGTCCGGATAGAAGGGACATACTTAAACCTCATAAGAGCCATTCATGAAAAGTCCACAGCTAATATCATCCTCAATGGGGAAAAACTGAGAGCTTTTTCCTGGAGATCAGGAGCACGACAGGGATGTCCACTCTCACTGCTGTTGTTTAGCATAGTGTCAGAAGTTCTAGCATCAGCAATCAAACAACAAAAGGAAATGAAAGGTATCAAAATTGGCAAAGATGAAGTTATGCTTTCAATTTTTGCAGATGACATGATGTTATGCATGGAAAACCCAATAGACTCCACCAAAAGTGTGCTAGAACTGATACATGAATTCACCAAAGTCGCAGGATACAAAATCAATGTACAGAAATCAGTTGCATTGTTATACACTAATAATGAAGCAACAGAAAGATAAATAAAGAAACTGATCCCATTCACAATTGCACCAAGAATCATAACATTCCTAGAAATAAACCTAACCAAAGAGTAAAAGATCTGTATGCTGAAAACTATAGACAGCTTATGAAGGAAATTGAAGAAAATACAAAGAAATGGAAAAACATTCCATGTTCATGGATTGGAAGAATAAATATTGTTAAAATGTCCATACTACCCAAAGCAATCTACACATTCAATGCAATCCCAATCAAAATTGCACCAGCATTCTTCTCGAAGCTAGAACAAGCGATCCTAAAATTTGTATGGAACCACAAAAGACCCCGAATAGCCAAAGTAATATTGAAGAAGACCAAAGCAGGAGGCATCACAATCCCAGACTTTAGCCTCTACTTACAAAGCTTCTAATTACAAAGCTGTAATTATCAAGACAGCATGGTATTGACACAAAAACAGACACGTAGACCAATGGAATAGAATAGAGACTCCAGAGTTGGACCCACAAAAGTATGGCCAACTAATCTTTGACAAAGGAGGAATGAATATCCAATGGAAAAAAGACAGTCTCTTTAACAAATGGTGCTGGGAGAAATGGACAGCAAATGCAGAAGGATGAAACTAGACCACTTTCTTACACCAT
Organism: Panthera pardus; assembly: GCF_024362965.1. Classification (NCBI taxonomy): domain Eukaryota; kingdom Metazoa; phylum Chordata; class Mammalia; order Carnivora; family Felidae; genus Panthera; species Panthera pardus. The sequence continues at coordinate 19,882,767 of NW_026526810.1, read as the reverse complement.
TCACAAAAATAAACTCAAAATGGATAAAGGACCTGAATGTGAGACAGTAAACTATCAAACCCTAGAGGAGAAAGCAGTAAAAAAAACTCTCTGACCTCAGCTGCAGTAATTTCTTACTTGGCACATATCCAAAGGCAAGGGAATTAAAAGCAAAAATGAACTCTTGGGACCTCATGAAGATAAAATGCTTCTGCACTGCAAAGGAAGCAATCAACAAAACTAAAAGGCTACCAATGGAATGGGAAAAGATATTTGCAAATGACATATCAAATAAAGGGCTAGTATCCAAAATCTATAAAGATCTCACCAAACTCCATACCCAAAAAACAAATAATGCAGTGAAGAAATGGGCAGAAAACATAAATAGACACTTCTCTAAAGAAGACATCTAGATGTCCAACAGGCACATGAAAAGATGCTCAACGTCACTCCTCATCAGGGAAATACAAATCAAAACACACTGAGATATCCCCTCACGCTGGTCAGAGTGGATAAATGAACAAATCAAGAGACTATAGATGCTGGGGAAGATGTGGAGAAACGAACCTTCTTGCACTGTTGGTGGGGATGCAGACTGGTGCAGCCACTCTGGAAAACAGTGTGGAGGTTCCTCAAAAAATTAAAAATAGATCTCCCCTATGACCCAGAAATAGCGCTGCTAGGAATTTACGTAAGGTATACAGGAGTGTTGATGCATAGGGGCACTTTTACCCCAATGTCTGTAGCAGCACTTTCAACAATAGCCAAATTATAGAAAGAGCCTAAATGTCCATCAACTGATGAATGGATAAAGAAATTGTGGTTTATATACACAATGGAATACTAGTTGGCAACAAGAAAGAATGAAACATGGCCTTTTGTAGCAACGTGGATGGAACTGAAGAGTGTTATGCTAAGTGAAATAAGTCATACAGAGAAAGAAAAATACCATATGTTTTCACTCTTATGTGGATCCTGAGAAAGTTAACAGAAGACCATTGGGGAGTGGAAGGGAAGAAAAGAGTTACAGAGAGAGAGGGAGGCAAACCATGAGAGACTCTTAAAAACAGAATAAACTGAGGGTTGATGTGGGGTGGGATGGAGGGGAAAGTGGGTGATGGGCATTGAGGAGGACATCTGTTAGGATGAGCACTGGGTGTTATATGGAAACCAATCTGACAATAAATTTCATATTAAAAAAAAGAAAAAGTAGAACATAGTAGGAGGACTCAATTTTTCTGAATTCAGTATTTATTACAAATCCACAGTTATCCAAAGTCTGTGTTAAGTTCGTAGGATAGATAATATAGACCAATGGAATAGAACTAAGAATAAAAAATAAATCAATATCTATAGTTATTGATTTTTAACAAGTATGAAGACCATTGAAAAATGGTGCTGGAAAATCTGGATATCTACACACCTCACAGTTACCTGCACATGTGTAGTAAAATCTAATGCTTGGAAGTCCATGTTCCCTTGCTCCCAAGGCAGCCCCAAACCCAGTCACCCTCACCTGAACTCTGGTATTGCTGCTCACTGGTCTTCCCTTCTCCTCCTTTCCACTCTTAAAATCCCATTCTACATATTGAGCATCCTTCTCAGTTAACCCAGCCTTTAGGCTCTGTTTTCCCCTTCATAGCATCATTTTATGTGTGGTTGTGTTGGCTTGTGCAAGCCTCTTCTCCAGGGATGATGTGAGATTCATGAGGCCAGGAGCATTTTTTCTTGTTCATTTTGTGTCTACAGGGTGTGGAGAATCTCCTGATCCACAGAGGTACTTTGTAAGTCCTTTTGAAGGGGGGAGTTGTGCTAAGGGATCCAAAAGAAAAAGAATCCTAAGTAGGTCTGATCTAGGATGGGGGTAAAGGAGTGTCTCAGAGTTGACTAGCTTTATTTCTTTCCACCATGGAGTGTATATTAACATCTCCTTAAGCCTTTGTGTCCTTATTAACAAAATGGGGATCCATTAAATCATTCAGAAAAATAATGTATTCAGAGATTATCCATGCCAGATATGATCCTAAATTCTGAGGCTCTTGTGAGGAGCATATAGTCAGTGGTCCTGGTTTCATTGAGTTTTGCATCACTGGGAAGTAAACCTGGGAAATGACATGCATATGTGCTGGGCATGTGCTGTCATCAGGACAGGCATGCTGAGGAGTAGAGCTTACAAGGGGAAGGAAGTGACAGAGGGCGTTTCAGCCCAGACGGTGTATGAGGAAGTGAAAGAGAGCATCCACAAGAAGACATGGGGTCAGCTGTCCGGCCTGGGGGAACAACATCCAGATACTTCCAATAGGCAAGAACTGATGCCAGAGGGCCAGGAAGGGAAGACATGCCTGCTTCATAAATCCGAATAACATCGTTCCTGTGGGAAGGAGTGAGATAGTGAGGAGGAAGTTGGACCAGAGGTAGATTGTAAAACAGAACTGACAGGACCAGATAAGAGTATGGAAGTGGGCAGAGAAGTGTTGAGGAGCACTGAGAAATGCCTTACTTAGCCTTTGGGTGGATGGTGGTGCCATTCACCAAATCAGGAACTATGGGATGTGGAGTGTCAGGGGGTGACTGTGAGTCCAACAGAGTATCAAGAATGTTTGTCATGATATGGGAAGCCTGCATGTCTGCTGGGGCTTAGATGAAGATAGGTGGTGGGGAGCCAAAATGCTCCCCAGAAGTGAGAGGCATTCTTCCTCAAAGAAGAGACCTGTCTTTCTTCCCTAATGCAGTGGCCATGTATTAGAACCAAACTTCTTGTCTCCCTCACAGTGGGTGACATTGGTCACCATTTTCTGAACAGGCAGCATGCAAAAACGATTGAGAACAGACGTGTGTGTGTGTGTGTATGTGTGTGTGTGTGTGTGTCTGAATAGGCCCACCTCTTGATGATTTCATAATTGATTTTCTTTCAGCAAATATCTGCACTAAGTCACTGCCTGCATTTGCAGACGAAGTTACCAGGGCCCAGAGATGCTAATGACCTTCCCAGGAACATGGGACTTGGCAGTTGGGGGGCCTATCTCTGATCCATATGCCTGAGTACACAGAGCATGCCAGGCTCACCTGCTGCTACACAGCAGCTAGGCTTGTCCCTCAAGGGACTTTCTTCCCATCCTCCATCCTTGTCTTCTATCTAGCACTATTCCTGAATGTTTTGTTTTGTATCTGTTAAATATGGGTCAATAGATGCCAAATGTCTATATTTAATAAAATTCAGTACAAAACTGTGAAGCTTCCAGATCCATAGGGGTGACATTTTGATGAAATGATAGGAGAGAGAGGTGTTTGGTGATCTCCTTTAAGAGATGCAGCTTATGATGCCACCAAAGCAAAAACTGCACCAAAGTTGAACAGTATAATAAGATTTTATCCCTGCTCTTGCCTGAGAAGAGAAACTGAACTCAAGTTTGCTGAAAAAAAGTGGGGGTGGAGTTTGCAGTGCTGGGGTGAGTGGATAGTGCTAGAAGATGTTATGGGGATCATGACCAATGCAGTGTTGAGCACATTGAGGGCTGTATTGGTCAGCCTATAATACATTTTGTAACAGAGAGAGTAGTAGTAGCTGGTCCAATCTGCCCACAGGGTCAGGCTGGCTGAGTTTGAGGAGGGGCTCTGGAGGGCTGTGAAGGGGGAAAGTGTATCTCACCAGGCGTGTCGTTATGCTGAGGAGCCAGAGCTAGCTGGTGTAGAAGCAGAGCCCAGGAAAGAAGGCAGCTGGGCACCCTTTAGTTTTGTGCTGCCCCTCTGATACTCCTAGGAACCTTACATCCCTGTATCCCAGGGCCTACCCAGAGCCTCCTTTTACCTAAGGATAAGCTGGAATAGAATGCTCAAGCCCTGACCTGGGCATCAGGCAGCAGAAGAGGTTTCTCTGCTCTTTGGAACCTCAGGGAGAATGTCTGTGCCCTGCCAAGAAACATTAAAATCTCAGACACATAATCTTACATTGCCGTGTAGGATAAATGAGGCTCAAGGAGGAAGACAAAGCATGGTCGCATTTCCCTCAGCCTTAACCCTCCCTCCCTGGCAGCAAGCCAGGTAACTAGACAATCACTCACACCCATTTAGATACGTTCCCAGCAGCTCTTAGCATCTCTCTGGCCATCTACTGAAACCAGCTAATCAGAGGTGGTCAGCAGGATGAACAGAGACCATTGCAACTAACTCACCACTTGGAGGACAGCATCTCTGGATGACCTCATGAAGTATCTGGCAACAGGTTCATGATCAAGATGCTCTGGGAACACGGTTTGTTAGGATTTGTTCAATTAGTAATTCAGTTCCATGTTTCAAAAATGTATATTTAGATATACTATTGAACTGCCAGAAATATACTTTGTAAAATGTTGTTTCAATGCACGTCAGTATTTTTTAATAGTTCAGGGAATGAAGAAAGATAAAATCAGGTCACAGCTATCTAGAGCACAAGTGAAAGGAAAGTAATTCAAATAAAGATGACACTGAGCTTATTTAATAATAATAATAATAATAATAATAAATAAGTGAGGTTTATCAATATTACAAATGGCATTCATGTGTATGTTCTCCTCTAAAGACTATGTCAACATGAGTAAATCCTCAGAGAGCACCCTCTGCTTGATTCCATTTATGTAAAGTATAAAAAACAGGCAAAGTGGCCGAGGCCATTCAAGTCGGGACAGTGACAGACAGCACCTGTGAGCCTGCATGGAGCTGTCAGTGTTGACCTTGCACTTTCTATAAGTGTGTTCTGCTTAACAGCGAAGCTATATACAGCCATCTGGCCCTGCAGCATGAGTTTGTGGAGAGGTGAAAGCAGAGGGGAGCTGGGTGTCTTTGAGAAGTTAGGATCATAGTCCCTGTGGTTTGTGAGTGCCTGACAGCATCAGTTACCATGTGATCTCAGGCTCCTCTCTCTTGGCCACACTGAAATGCAGGATACTTACCTTAGATTTGACAGGAAAAAGCAAATATGACACAAGAAATGCCACACGGGGGCGACACTACAGGGTGGGAGTTTTGGCTGTTTTTTCCAAGTTTAATGTTGCACAAATGAAACTGTTACATGTGGAAGAGCAACAACCCGTATTGGGTCCAACTGAGGGTAATCAGGGACAAAAAAATTTCTGCCAAGTTTAGAGCAGACTGAGAAATCTTGCTTTCCAAATTTAGGAGTAAATGAAAAATTTCCAGGCTTCAGTGTGTTGAACTCTGAAAAGAAATACATTTTTCTTCTTCATATTTTTTATTGTGCTAAATTATGCATACCATAATATACATACCATAAAAATTTTTTTTGATATACATAACAAAATATACATCATTTTAACTTGACTCGGCCAGGGGGTTTCCTGATATTTGGTCAAACATTATTCTGGGTGTGTCTGTGCAGGTGTCTCTGGATGAGAATAACATTTGAACTAGTGGGCTGAGTAAAGCAGACAGCACTTCCCAGTGTAGGTGGGCCTATCCAATCAGTTGATGGTCTGGAAAGAACAAAAAGACTAAGAGAAAAGTCCTGTCTGACTATGATGAGCTAAGACATTGTTCTTTTCCTGCCTTTGGACTTGAGCGGGGCCATTGGTTTTTTTTGCCTTGAGCCTGCCATCTTTCAGGCTAAAGCTTATGCTATAAGTTCTCCTGGGTCTCCAGCTTGCTGGCTCAGCCTTGCAGATCTTGGACATTGTCACCCTCCATAGTCACACTGACCAATTCTTAATAAATCTTTTTCTATCTCTATAGTCATCCTATTGGTCTTGTCTCTCTGGAGAACACTGGAAGATATGGCATCTTAACCATTTTTAGGTATACAGTTTCTATGGCCTGAAGTACATTCATATTATCACACAACAATCCATCCATCTCTACAACTGAAATTATGAAGAAATGCACTTTCTAGAGCTGTGCTTTGTTATTTACAAGCAATATCCCCCTAATGATCTGAGCAATAAAGCAGAAGATACTTAAAGATAAGACTCTATGCAGTTCAGTAGAAAGCATTCATTCCTTGGTTTGTTCATTCTTTTGCTCAGGTACCATGAATAGTTACATAAGTATTCACATAGGTAGAGTAAACTCCAAGATTGTTTTGAACAGTTGAAGCAAATCTTTTCAATTAACAAATAGCCCATATGTGTGTTTTAAGTTAAAACATATTCTGAGTTGAATTATCAAAGTTGACACATTGATCAAAGTTTCCAGATAGTCACTTGTACTTCCACTTAAACTGGTGCAGGGGAGTTTTCAGGAAGAAAAAAAAAACTACCACAAACTGCACTAACATTAGACATAATTTTAATTTTAAAATTTTATCCAAGAAAAATAATTTAGAAAAAGAATAAGAGTATTCATTACATGATTCTCATGAAAACCATCACAGGTCCCTCATGTACTTCAGCAGGTGGCTAGGGGGACATGCGGTGGGCAGTCTTCACAAATTAGTTGTCACTCTGTATTTAAAACAACTCTGCTCTTTCAGAATTGCCAGTGCTGGCTGGGAGGTTTCTCAATTCTTCAACAATGAACAGAGCTAAACCATTCAGGCTGGCCAGCTGAAGGCTGTGTTGCCATGGAAGCAGCCAACACCAACAGCCACATGCTCCTCTGTGGAACCCCTCCCTATTCCAGAATAATAAAGCAGAAGGCAGCTTTCTTTGTTGCTGGCAGCCAACATTTCTGTCCTCCCTGTACCAGCTGTAAGGAGTGAGGGTTTCTCATAGAGCATTTGGCAAGGAAGACATCGATCACAGAGAAAGTGGTTAGAGTTAGCATCTTCTAACCTTAATGATTCTCTGAAGGAATGTGTGAGATCTCATGTCAGACAGGGTGGAGCTTCCTGGTTAAGCCTTATGAATGGCCAGGACTTGGGAATTCCCAGAGGTTGGTGTATTTCCCCTGCCTAGTAAGATGCTGGACCATCCACCAGAGGCCTCCTAGGCCTACCTAGAACTAGATGGTGAAAGAGCCACCCCAGAAGGAAGCAAAAAGGTGACAGAGACACAGAGATGCATCAGGACTTCCTGGGCCTGTTGGAAGTGGGAGGAAGCATGTGTTTCTGAAACATTTGCTTTAGGCCTGAGAGATTTCATATGCTTGACTCTGTGTGGCTAACGGGTTGTAATGAAACAATCATAGACTGAGCACATTTCCTACCCCTCAGCTGTATGCATACTTTCTGCCCATGTCTTCCTTCTTTAAGTGTTTCCCAAACACTCTGAAGTGGACACAGTAGTGTCTCCCTGATCATCTGGAGGCGCCCAAATGTGGGGTGACTTGAGTGGTGGAAGCTGGTGCTTTGGGTGGTGAAAGAATTCACCTGAAGCAGAACAAAGGAGATGGAAGTTTATTGAATGCACCTCAAGGGAGCTGTGGGCAGTACAGCAGAAGAGAGGCTATCTGCTACTAGGTAGTGGGTAGGGCTCTATTTAAAAGCAGATGGTGAAGAGGTATGGGGACATATGGAATTTCCCCTTTTATTTGTAACTGTGCCTGGTTGTAAGTAGTTAACCATTGGTTCTAAGTAGCTAACAATTGGTTAGCTGAGGCCTATGAATATTTTGAAGTGGGGGGACATATGGACCTGTCTGTATTCAGCCTGTCTGCAGGCCCTTTTGCCTTGCTCTACATTCCATTGCTCAAGCCTGTTGCCTCATGGTACCCTCTATGGACATAGTTGGTATCATTCTACAAAGGAGGAAATGGAGGCTCAGAGAAACCAGAATCAGCAGGCAGCAAAACCAGCATTTTAATCTCACACTCCTGCTCTGAATTTGCCTTCAGCATCTCACATTCTCTTCGTGGCCTTCCAGTCTAATTAAATAAGAAATATCCCTGTTGCATGTTTTAGGCTGTTGCACCCTCCCGACTCCCTGCACCCTGGCTGGATCCACTCCTCCACACTAGCCAGGCTCCCTGCTCTCCCTGGGAGAGCTTCCACCAGAATGTTCTCTGACAGAGGTCAGCCTTATCACCTCCCACTCTCTGGTCCAACTAGGACATCATTATACATGCTTGCATCTGGGCTCTTAATGAGGTAATGCCTTTACTCCAGGGTTAGGTGGAATGAAGTCTTGCTTCCAGGAAAAGACTGAAAATCCTTAAGAGAAGGGGTCACATCTTATGTTTATTTTGCATACCCAAGTCTGAGTGGGTACCATTGACACAGACAGGCCTTGAGCAGAAACAATCCATTTTCCACTTGACCTTAGAATGTAGCATAAATGCCTGTGGCCACTACCAGAAGCAGACAAGGGCAGTGTGGAGTTTCCTCCCCTGTCCTGGGCCCAAAACAGCTGCCAGATGGAGCACAGAGACCCACACGAGCCTCAGCACAGGGGGTAGTGAGAGCACCTTCTCTAGAGAGTTATGGTAAAGATCAAATGGGCAAGATGCAAAAGTCTTTTGCAAAAGTCTTAGTAGAAAAATATAAATAATAATTAGATGAAGAAATATTTAAATCCACTCCAAATAGGAAAGAGGAAAGTGTTTCTCTTATCAGCATGGTGTAGTGCCTGACACACAGTAAATACTCAATAAATGTCAGCCCCATTTATTATTTCTCCCAAATGAAACATGCTGGAATACTTTAGGTGAGGGGGATATGTAGGGAAGTAAGGAAGGACCAAAGAAACAACAGATGAGTGAAAAAAGAAGAAAGAAAAGAATTCCCCTTTAGAGTCAAGGAAAGGTTTGGGGTATGTGTCAATGTTAAAAAAGCCAAAATCCAAATGTGAGAAAGCCAATCTTGGGATTGTCCCAAGTTCAAGTGGAAAGAATAAGGCTTGGACGAGTTTAGGGTCTAGAGCTATGTGATGTTAATTAAGTCACTCAACCTCTGTGGGCTTTTTATTTTTGTCCTTTGACAAGGATAATGATATCTTCCCTGTATGTCTCACAGAACAAGTCTGAAATGCCTTTTGAAAAATCTTATGAAATTGGCAGAGATTACAAAGAATTATAATATTCTCCATTGTTGGGACAGCAGATAATTGCATGTTTTTTTTTTGGACAACTTGGCAAAATATATTGAGTGCATTAAAATATGCATATCTTTTGATCCAGCAAACCACTTCTGAGAATTTTTTCCAGGAAACAATTAAACAGAAATCAAGGAATTTTAGCAAAGATGCCCACTTTGTTGACAGTAGGGAAAATCTGGAAATAACTCACACATCTAACAGAAATGGAATGGCATATATGCAATAAACGAGTAGGCAACTCTTAAGATGAGTGGTTATTGAAAAGAAAAATTCTTAACAGAATTGTAAAAAAGGAGTTCAAATAATATAGAGTATAATTTAATATTTTAACACAAATTATGGAGGGATACACCCAGAATATTAAGTTACTTCTCTAGTCATTGGAATATGTGATCCTACAGATCTTTCTTTCTTTTTTTTTTTTTTTTTTTGCAATGAACCCATATTTTAATTTGGGTAGAAACACATGCAGAAATGTCTCATTAATGTTTATTAAAATAAATATTAAGTTATCACAGTAGACATCTCACCAGGCATAGGAATTCTCTCTCTGCTATTCTAGACAGACAACCATTTCTAAGCATCTTTTTGATCCTTTTTGGATCTCTTCCAATGACAGCAGTGCACATTGTCACAAGCAGCAACTGTCCTCAGCATCCTGCTCCCCATAGGTGACACCTTCTACCAGTGTCCTAGTGTTCAGAGCCTGTCCTTCCATTTATTTCCTTGGTGTTGCTCCCCTCTAGGGCTTGGCTTTCCACCAAGCTCCAGGCAGCTGGGGCAGGGAGCTCTCACAGCTTCCCAGCTTCTACCCCTCCTGTCTGTGCTCAACATCTAATGCTGCTGCTGAGTTTTATTCTTGAGACATGTCTGTGCAGCCATGTTGACATCAGTGATCATCAAGCCATGGCAATCTCAGCCAGGACATCCCCTGTTTCAGGGAGGGCCCATAGTCACATCCTATTTCCCCTGGTTCCAAAGCCTGTGCACACACAGGCCATGGTCTGTGCACACACAGTGGTTTTGTGCCATGGTCCCTACCATCCCTCCACTCTCTTGTATCTCTCATCTTTTGTCATGTCTTGTTTCTCCTAAATCCTTATTCTCTGTACATAACAGTCACCCCACCCAGCTCTAGCAACGTTTCTGTCCTTCCACCAGCAATAACATTAAAAACTCAACTGTCTACATCTGGTGACTCTGATCCACTGTAATGTGGTTTCATTCACTAGTGTCACACTGGATCCAGTCTTGTGAGGACCTTAGTAAAGGACATATTTCAATAGCTGTTCTAGAATGAACAGAGAGGCCCTGTCAACCATGTGTAGGTCCTATGGGAGATAATAGCCCTCTCTGAGAGCTCATGGCAACTTGAGAATGCTGACAGTGCCAGGAAGTCCCATCTGAAAGAAACCTACTGAATTCTGTTTGATTCTGCCTTGTCCAACCGGCCTTGCCCACAGAGCACTTTCAGCTCTGGGGACACACATTGCAGTTGCCATCGGGTGGATGTGACTGCCCTCGGAACCTAGCCTGCAAGATGAAATTTTGGCTGTACCTTGACTTATGCTGCAAATCTCTGAAATATTACTGCTGGGGTTGGTCAACGAGGTCCCCTCCTCTTCTCAAGACCAGATTCAAGCCTTCAAGGGGCCCCTTGCTCAGATCTCAGTGACCAAGCACAGTGATATCCTTGGCGGTGACCCATCTGCTGTTCCCATTTGCCAAATGGAATGCACAGAGAACCAGTGACTCCTTTTTGAGTTCAAGCTCCCAGAGCAGCACCTGACTCTGAGTAGTTACTTGACCAATACTGAGTAAACAGTGAGAAAGAAAAATGAAACAAAATGTGTCATTAAACAGTCTGGAAAAAAAAGCCAAGGGAGCAAAAGATGGCTCCTGATTCTGCATCTACCCCTCTCTTCATGAAGACCTCCCCAGATATATACCTGGTTCACTTTCTGGCCCTTACAGAACAGAATAGAAAGAAATCATCCTTGGGATAGAGTGTGCGTATGTGCCCTGTCCGTACTTCCCTCTGTGATTGACCTGCCTGCTTTCATCTTACAGAGAAAGCCTGTATTTCTCATGTGACATCAAATGTTAATTTTCTCCAGGGCCATCCAGGCAGAACAGAGTCCTGCTTGCCACGCATGGCTTTTCAGAACCGTCCAAACACAGGGGCCGGGCTATGTGCACCACCTTCTGAATTGCAGTTTATGGAAAGGAGGGCTTGATTCTAATGGAGATTGGGGTGTCATACAAATGGCCAAATGTGAGGCTTTTTAACAGTCTAGCAAATGCAGCTGTGTTCTCAGCCTACATAGTACAGGTCTTGAAAACACCAGGAAAAATCATGCAGTCATTGCAATATCAAAGGGGCCAAAAAATCAAAACAGTTTTCTCTGTTTCTTTTGCAAGGGGAATTTTGAGAGGATTTTCTTGCAAATGGTGCAGATGTTCTGCCCCCAGGAGATGTCATCTGCCCAAAATACCTGGTGGCCTGATGCCAAGGCATCACCTTGGCAACCAATGCATCCCCAGGTCCTCCAGTATCTGTCAGATGTGTTCCTCTGAGGGCACCATGAGCTTGCTCTAGGGCCTAGAAGCTTAGCTTCCCCAGAGCCTGTTCTTTTCGTCTGAGGCATTTTCTCTTATTATAATTCCCTTTTTTCTTTCTCTCAACAGACGCTTTTTTTTTTTAATTTTTTTTTTAAATGTTTACTTTTGAGACAGAGACAGAGCATGAACGGGGGAGGGTCAGAGAGAGGGGAGACACAGAATTGGAAGCAGGCTCCAGGCTCTGAGCCATCAGCCCAGAGCCTGATGCGGGGCTCGAACTCACGGAACGCGAGATCGTGACCTGAGCTGAAGTCGTACACTTAACCGACTGAGCCACCCAGGCGCCCCTCAACAGACGCTTTTTAAGCCCCTACCAAGTACCAAGCATAGTTATAAGTTACTGGTACACAGCTATGAACAAGAGGAAATGCTGTCTTCATGGGACTTGTATTCCACTTCAGGAGGAGGCCTTTAATAAAAGAGATTATGAAGGACTCTTGTTATGGGAGAAAACAGCAAGGGGAAGGGCTTGACAAGTCTACATTTCCATGTGATTTATGGTTTTCAAAGAACTCTCACTTACTTTGCAGTGCTTCCTAGTACTGCATTCTTTATTTTTCTGATATGGAAGTTGCTCTTCTAGGTGCAGGCATCACCCCTCCTCAAGGCCAAGCACTGCATGCCTGCATTGCATTAAATGTTCATGCCCCTGTGGCACCTGTGGCCCTTCTAACACCTGGAACTGCTCATAACTCCTTGCCTTGTGCCCCTGTGACCCCACACCCTGCTCATCCCTGGAGCTGCTGAACTTGAGCGCCTGGCCCTGGTCAACAACCCACATTGGTTGCTTGGGTTGAAGGCAGGACTGTCACAGCATTTCAAAAGAATGGTAGGCTCAGTCTTTGCTCAGATGGACTTGAAGGTAAGTGAGAGGCCCCTTAGAGCAGTTGGGAAGATGCATGAATTGACTTTTACTGGTCACAGAGGCAACACCCACTACCACTGAATGGGAAAGGCATGGGCTCACAGACCAGGTGTTCCTACCCAGGCTTGATATCTGACAAGATACCTCATCTCTTTTTAGAGCCCAGTGAGTCTGTAGTTGGATGAACAAGGGTGGGTAAAAGGATTAGGGCAGCCTTCAAAAGTACCCTCTCTTCTCTGGAGGCTGGCGTCCAAAGACGTGGCTCTGGCTTTCCTCTCTCCCTTCTTAAGACTGCTATTTCTCCTCTCTTTGTAACATTTATGGGCAGCGTTCTTTTTGCAAAAGCCTACCAAAAAATGCATTTAATACTGTGAGAAAATAAGGGTCTTTAGAAAAGGATTTAGACATATACCCTCAGCAATCTTAATGGCAAACAAAAAGCCTAATTCTTACAGACTGTGAAAATCCTTTTGTGTGTCATGTTGGGTAAGGCATCTTGTGTCTTCTTCTGTGTCTGCATGGGGAAGTACCCTCAGAGAAGATTGTTCTTATTTTATAGAACATGGAGGTGTGCCACCCTGAGTTTGCACCTGCCCAGGGTGTGTGCATGTAGTGTATATGTGGGAGGTATATGTGTATTTGTGGTTTGTGGTATGGTGTGGTGTTTCAAGTTACAGGGATCAGGGAAACCAAGTGAGAGACATTTTGACATTTTCAAATGGCAGCAGTGACTTACTAGGTCTCTTTCAACATTTAGAGAGATTAAAAAAAGAAAAACTGTACTCTGAAGGCAGTTGTTGGGCAGAAAGAATTCCATTTGAACAGATTGGTTTTGAAACATTTCATTTTGCTCTCCTATCAAATCCTTGTAATATTTTAAGTTAATGTCTATTATTTTACTTTCTTTTTCTTTACAGGATTAGAAGACGGCATATTCTTCAACAATAGCTATTTCAAAGCCAACCAAATATGTAGGCAGCTTCAAAGCAAGAGAAGGTGAAGAAAAATAAATGTGAGGTTTGAAACGGCTGATAAAGGTTGGAATTAATCAAAATAGCAAAGCAAATAATAAGAAATTATAGTAATTGAAATCTTTACTGTTTAACAAAGAATAATCTCAGGTTTCCATTAAAATAAATGGCATTTCTCCCATAGACTCAGCAAGTATATCCTTGTTTTCTGAGTTCAGAGAAGCCTGTAATTCTCCTCATTTCTGCTGGCTGCTCTTGAACCTCCCCACTCACTTTCAGCTCTGGGCCATCTGTGACACTGGGCTGGCCTCAGCTGCATTAGCTGTCCAGTGGATCTATGCAGGTGGATTCTGCTGAAAGCTTTCAATCTTTTTAATCATTTAATTTTGTTTGAGTACTCTGTTTCAGTATCAGCCCTTTCCTTTTTCTTTTTTCCCTGTCATTTGAATTAACTAATAAGGAAAAGTGCATGCAAACATGCAAACACACAGATGCTGCTGCAGAGTCACGGTGAAGCTGCTTACATGGGTTGCTGGCCCACAGGCAGTACTGCTCTTTTAGAGCTTGGAGTATTTACCAGCTGTGGACAAAAGTAAACACTTGTTTTACAGAAGGCAGCTTAGGGCAGGGATCAGCACACTTCATATGAAGGGATGGAAAGTAAATATTTTAGGCTCTGAAGGTTGTTAGTGTCTCCATCATGCCTACCCAATTCTGCTTTGTGGAAGCATCATGGATGTAAATGTATGTTTGTGGCTGTGTTGCAAAAAAAACTTTGCTTGACACTGGAATTTGAATTTCATGTATCATGAAATACTATTTCTCTTTTGATATTTATTCAACCACTGGAAAGTGTGAAAATCATCCTTTGTTTGAGGGGCATGCTAACAGACAGCGGGTTAGATTTGGCTCTGGGCAGCAGTTTGCTGGCACAGGACACAGATGCTGGGACTGCCATGTCCACAAGCCCTGTTCTCCATGTAGTCCTGGATCCTACCTGCATTGGACACTTTCTTTCTAGTTTCAGGCTTATAGTAGGTCTCAGTCGGTGTTCAGTGAATCAAAGTGTGTATAACCCTATGCTTCTCCTGGTTTTGTCTTTCCCAGGCAGGAGTGATTTACTGCGGTCAAATTGCCTTCTCTTTTTCTTATTTTATCCAGACCTTTGCCTGAAAGCATATTGTCTGGCTTGCAGACTGATAGGTGGCATTACTGTATACTAGATAGACATCTCATTTAGTGACAATTTCTCCTACCTGAGTCAGCTGTAGAACCCAAGTTACACCTGTCCAGGTAACATTTTTTTTTAATATATGAAATTTATTGTCAAATTGGTTTCCATACAACATCCAATGCTCATCCCAAAAGGTGCCCTCCTCAATACCCATCACCCACCCTCCCCTCCCTCCCACCCCCCATCAACCCTCAGTTTGTTCTCAGTTTTTAACAGTCTCTTATGCTTTGGCTCTCTCCCACTCTAACCTCTTTTTTTTTTTTTTTCTTCCCCTCCCCCATGGGTTTCTGTTAAGTTTCTCAGGATCCACATAAGAGTGAAAACATATGGTATCTTGTCTTTCTCTGTATGGCTTATTTCACTTGGCATAACACTCTCCAGTTCCATCCACGTTGCTACAAAGGGCCATATTTCATTCTTTCTCATTGCTGTCGACTGCCACAATTTCTTTATCCATTCATCAGTTGGTGGACATTTAGGCTCTTTCCATAATTTGGCTATTGTTGAGAGTGCTGCTATAAACATTGGGGTACAAGTGTCCCTCTGCATCAGTACTCCTGTATCTCTTGGATAAATTCCTAGCAGTGCTATTGCTGGGTCATAGGGTAGGTCTATTTTTAATTTTCTGAGGAACCTCCACACTGCTTTCCAGAGTGGCTGCACCAATTTGCATTCCCACCAACGGTGCAAGAGGGTTCCCGTTTCTCCACATCCTCTCCAGCATCTATAGTCTCCTGATTTGTTCATTTTGGCCACTCTGACTGGCGTGAGGTGATATCTGAGTGTGGTTTTGATTTGTATTTCCCTGATGAGGAGCGACGTTGAACATCTTTTCATGTGCCTGTTGGCCATCCGGATGTATTCTTTAGAGAAGTGTCTATTCATGTTTTCTGCCCATTTCTTCACTGGGTTATTTGTTTTTCGGGTGTGGAGTTTGGTGAGCTCTTTATAGATTTTGGATACTAGCCCTTTGTCCGATATGTCATTTGCAAATATTTTTTCCCATTCCGTTGGTTGCCTTTTCATTTTGTTGGTTGTTTCCTTTGCTGTGCAGAAGCTTTTTATCTTCATAAGGTCCCAGTAATTCACTGTTGCTTTTAATTCCCATGCCTTTGGGGATGTGTCGAGTAAGAGATGGCTACGGCTGAGGTCAGAGAGGTCTTTTCCTGCTTTCTCCTCTAAGGTTTTGATGGTTTCCTGTCTCACATTCAGGTCCTTTATCCATTTTGAGTTTATTTTTGTGAATGGTGTCAGAAAGTGGTCTAGTTTCAACCTTCTGCATGTTGCTGTCCAGTTCTCCCAACACATTTGTTAAAGAGACTGTCTTTTTTCCATTGGATGTTCTTTCCTGCTTTGTCAAAGATGAGTTGGCCATACATTTGTGGGTCTAGTTCTGGGGTTTCTATTCCATTCCATTGGTCTATGTGTCTGTTTTTGTGCCAATACCATGCTGTCTTGATGATGACAGCTTTGTAGTAGAGGCTAAAGTCTGGGATTGCGATGCCTCCTGCTTTGGTCTTCTTCTTCAAAATTACTTTGGCTATTCGGGGCCTTTTGTGGTTCCATATGAATTTTAGGATTTCTTGTTCTAGTTTCGAGAAGAATGCTGGTGCAATTTTGATTGGGATTGCATTGAATGTATAGATAGCTTTGGGTAGTATTGACATTTTGACAATATTTATTCTTCCAATCCATGAGCAGGGAATGTCTTTCCATTTCTTTATATCTTCTTCAATTTCCTTCATAAGCTTTCTATAGTTGTCAGCATACAGATCTTTTACATCTTTGGTTAGATTTATTCCTAGGTATTTTATGCTTCTTGGTGCAATTGTGAATGGGATCAGTTTCTTTATTTGTCTTTCTGTTGCTTCTTTTTTAGTGTATAAGAATGCAACTGATTTCTGTACATTGATTTTGTATCCTGCAACTTTGCTGAATTCATGTATCAGTTCTAGCAGACTTTTGGTGGAGTCTATCGGATTTCCCATGTATAATATCATGTCATCTGCAAAAAGCGAAAGCTTGACTTCATCTTTGCCAATTTGGATGCCTTTGATTTCCTTTTGTTGTCTGATTGCTGATGCTAGAACTTCCAGCACTATGTTAAACAACAGCGGTGAGAGTGGACATCCCTGTCGTGTTCCTGATCTCAGGGAAAAAGCTCTCAGTTTTTCCCCATTGAGGATGATGTTAGCTGTGGGCTTTTCATAAATGGCTTTTATGATCTTTAAGTATGTTCTTTCTATCCCGACTTTCTCAAGGGTTTTTATTAAGAAAGGGTGCTGGATTTTGTCAAAGTCCTTTTCTGCATCGATTGACAGGATCATATGGTTCTTCTCTTTTTTTTTGTTAATGTGATGTATCACGTTGATCGATTTGCGAATGTTGAACCAGCCCTGCATCCCAGGAATGAATCCCACTTGATCATGGTGAATAATTCTTTTTATATGCTGTTGAATTCGATTTGCTAGTATCTTACTGAGAATTTTTGGATCCATATTCATCAGGGATATTGGCCTGTAGTCCTCTTTTTTTACTGGGTCTCTGTCCGGTTTAGGAATCAAAGTAATACTGGCTTCATAGAATGAGTCTGGAAGTTTTCCTTCCCTTTCTATTTCTTGAAATAGCTTGAGAAGGATAGGTATTATCTCTGCTTTAAACGTCTTGTAGAACTCCGCTGGGAAGCCATCTGGTCCTGGACTCTTATTTGTTGGGAGATTTTTGATAACCGATTCAATTTCTTTGCTGGTTATGGGTCTGTTCAAGCTTTCTATTTCCTCCTGATTGAGTTTTGGAAGAGTGTGGGTGTTTAGGAATTTGTCCATTTCTTCCAGGTGGTCCAATTTGTTGGCATATAATTTTTCATAGTATTCCCTGATAATTGTTTGTATCTCTGAGGGATTGGTTGTAATAATTCCATTTTCATTCATGATTTTATCTATTTGGGTCATCTCCCTTTTCTTTTTGAGAAGCCTGGCTAGAGGTTTGTCAATTTTGTTTATTTTTGCAAAAAACCAACTCTTGGTTTTGTTGATCTGCTCTACCGTTTTTTTAGATTCTATATTGTTTATTTCTGCTCTGATCTTTATTATTTCTCTTCTTCTGCTGGGTTTAGGCTGCCTTTGCTGTTCTGCTTCTATTTCCTTTAGGTGTGCTGTTAGATTTTGTATTTGGGATTTTTCTTGTTTCTTGAGATAGGCCTGGATTGCAATGTATTTTCGTCTCAGGACTGCCTTTGCTGCGTCCCAAAGGGTTTGGATTGTTGTATTTTCATTTTCGTTTGTTTCCATATATTTTTTAATTTCTTCTCTAATTGCCTGGTTGACCCACTCATTCTTTAGTAGGGTGTTCTTTAACCTCCATGCTTTTGGAGGTTTTCCAGACTTTTTCCTGTGGTTGATTTCAAGCTTCATAGCATTGTGGTCTGAAAGTATGTATGGTATAATTTCAATTCTTGTAAACTTATGAAGGGCTCTTTTGTGACCCAGTATATGATCTATCTTGGAGAATGTTCCATGTGCACTGAGAAGAAAGTATATTTTGTTGGTTTGGGATGCAGAGTTGTAAACATATCTGTCAAGTCCATCTGATCCAATGTAGCATTCAGGGCCCTTGTTTCTTTATTGACCGTGTGTCTAGATGATCTATCCATTTCTGTAAGTGGGGTGTTAAAGTCCCCTGCAATTACCACATTCTTATCAATAAGGTTGCTTATGTTTATGAGTAATTGTTTTATATATTTGAAGGCTCCGGTATTCGGAACATAGACATTTATAATTGTTAGCTCTTCCTGATGGATAGACCCTGTAATTATTATATAATGCCCTTCTTCATCTCTTGTTACAGCCTTTAATTTAAAGTCTAGTTTGTCTGATATAAGTATGGCTACTCCAGCTTTCTTTTGGCTTCCAGGAGCATGATAAATAGTTCTCCATCCCCTCACTCTCAATCTAAAGGTGTCCTCAGATCTAAAATGAGTCTCTTGTAGATAACAAATAGATGGGTCTTGTTTCTTTATCCATTCTGATACCCTATGTCTTTTGGTTGACGCATTTAATCCATTTACATTCAGTGTTATTATAGAAAGATACGGGTTTAGAGTCATTGTGATGTCTGTATGTTTTATGCTTGTAGTGATGTCTCTGGTGCTTTGTCCCACAGGATCCCCCTTAGGATCTCTTGTAGGGCTGGTTTCGTGGTGACAAATTCCTTCAGTTTTTGTTTGTTTGGGAAGACCGTTATCTTTCCTTCTATTCTAAATGACAGACTTGCTGGATAAAGGATTCTCGGCTGCATATTTTTCTGTTCAGCACATTGAAGATCTCGTGCCAATCCTTTCTGGTCTGCCAAGATTCAAAAGAGAGATCAGTCACGAGTCTTATAGGCCTCCCTTTATATGTGAGGGCACGTTTATCCCTTGCTGCTTTCAGAATTTTCTCTTTATCCTTGTATTTTGCCAGTTTCACTATGATATGTCGTGCAGAAGATCGATTCAAGTTACGTCTGAAGGGAGTTCTCTGTGCCTCTTGGATTTCAATGCCTTTTTCCTTCCCCAGTTCAGGGAAGTTCTCAGCTATAATTTCTTCAAGTACCCCTTCAGCACCTTTCCCTCTCTCTTCCTCCTCTGGGATACCAATTATGCGTCGATTATTTCTTTTTAGTGTATCACTTCGTTCTCTAATTTTCCCCTCATACTCCTGGATTTTTTTATCTCTCTTTCTCTCAGCTTCCTCTTTTTCCATAACTTTATCTTCTAGTTCACCTATTCTCTCCCCTGCCTCTTCAATCCGAGCCGTCATGGTTTCCATTTTGTTTTGCATTTCGTTTAAAGTGCTTTTCAGCTCCTCGTGACTGTTCCTTAGTCCCTTGATCTCTGTAGCAAGAGATTCTCTGCTGTCCTCTATACTGTTTTCAAGCCCAGCGATTAATTTTATGACTATTATTCTAAATTCACTTTCTGTTATATTATTTAAATCCTTTTTGATCAGTTCATTGGCTGTTGTTCTTTCCAGGAGATTCTTCTGAGGGGAATTCTTCCGTTTGGTCATTTTGGATAGTCTCTGGAGTGGTGAGGACCTGCAGGGCACTTCCCCTGTGCTGTGGTGTATAACTGGAGTTGGTGGGCGGGGCCGCATCCTGACCTGATGTCTGCCCCCAGCCCACCGCTGGGGCCACAGTCAGACTGGTGTGTGCCTTCTCTTCCCCTCTCCTAGGGGTGGGATTCACTGTGGGGTGGCGTGGCTGTCTGGGCTACTTGCACACTGCGAGGCTTGTGGTGCTGGGGATCTGGCGTAGTAGCTGGGGTGGGTAGGAAGGTGCACGGGGGCAGGAGGGGCAGGCTTAGCTCGCTTCTCCTTCCGTGATCCACTTCAGGAGGGGCCCTGTGGCAGCGGGAGGGAGTCAGATCCGCTGCTGCTGCTGGAGGTTTGGCTCTGCAGAAGCACAGAGTTGGGTGTTTGCGCCGAGTGAGCAAGTTCCCTGGCAGGAACTGGTTCCCTTTGGGATTTTGGCTGGGGGATGGGCGGGGGAGATGGCGCTGGTGAGCACCTTTGTTCCCCGCCAAGCTGAGCTCTGTCTCAGGGGGCTCAGCACCTCTCCCTCCCTTTGTCCTCTAGCCTTCCCGCTTTCTGAGCAGAGCTGTTCACTTATGACCTCCCAGACGCTAAGTCGCACTTGCTGTCGGAACACAGTCCGTCAGGCCCCTCCGCTTTTGCCAGCCAGACTCGGGGGCTCTGCTTGGCCGGTGAGCCGCCCCTCGGCCCCAGCTCCCTCCCGCCAGTCCGTGGAGCACGCACCGCCTCGCTGCCCTTCCTACCCTCTTCCGTGGGCCTCTCGTCTGCGCTTGGCTCCAGAGACTCCGTTCTGCTAATCCTCTGGCGGTTTTCTGGGTTCTTTAGGCAGGTGTAGGTGGAATCTAAGTGATCAGCAGGATGAGCGGTGAGCCCAGTGTCCTCCTATGCCGCCATCTTCCCAGGTAACATTTTTATTTTAACAGAAGTTGTCTGACCTTCAAGTTAGAGCCAGTGGCCAGGCTAATTAAGGGACACTTTGTGATAGCCTCCCTTACAAAACTAAGCTTTGGCTTATGGACAGGTATGCTTTATGAGCTATTAAACCTGGTTCAGTGCTCCTCTACCAACTGGCTGACAGCAAATAAAAACCAGGTGCTAATTATAGACCATCTCCACTTGTGTAATCAAGAAACGGTACATTCTTATCCTGTCTTATCTATCTTATCTAATCATGAGAGTGTGGATTCACAGTGGCTATTTGGCAAAAGAATGAAATAATTCAAACCTGTTTCCAGGGCCATTGGAGATAACCAAACCCATGGCAGATGTGTCTTGTGTCTCATATGTGGCATGTTCCCCAATGCCGTGACACCCCATCCTTCCATGTGGGTGTGATTCTGTCTATGAGATGTGCTGGAATAGCACTCAGCTCCATGCCTTTCAAAACTCTTTCACCAGATGATCCCTTGTGACAGGGTGTGGCCAAGGTCAATTGTAGGCATTTGTTTTATTTTATAACTCCATGTTCATTTCTTAGTCTGGCTACTGTTTATGAGTTGTTGTATTCCCAATAGTTATCAAGGATTTTCTTTATATATAGCTCAATTCCTCCTAGGGAGGGAATAGTTTTGGCTTAGGAAAATACCATAGTAATGCCTGAGATGCAGGTAAGATACATAAGCATGGTAGTGACAGAGGAAGGCAAAAAAAAAGGAAGGATTTTAAAAAATTGATTTACTCTAAGAGGTTAGAGTGGGAGAGATCCAAAGCATAAGAGACTCTTAAAAACTAAGAACAAACTGAGGGTTGATGGGGGGTGGGAGGGAGGGGTGGGTGGGTGATGGGTATTGAGGAGGGCACCTTTTGGGAGGAGCACTGGGTGTTGTATGGAAACCAATCTGACAATAAATTTCATATATTGAAAAATAAAAAATTGATTTACTCTAAAATAAACCAGACGTTGGAGACAGTGGAAGGGAGGGAGGAAGAGAAAGAAGAGGGAGAAAAATAGTTAAAATGGCAATTCATGTATGAGAGTCAGTATACCCAGTATGTAATTTTAGGTAGGTTACTGTTAATTTTTCTACATCTCCCCAGATCTTTTATAAAGTGCAGAAATCTGCTACAAACATGAAGGCTTTGGGGGCTTTATTTTCCTTTACAATAGAGAAGGAAAGTGAAGTCAATCCAAATCAAAGACAAGAACAATGTTCCACATCTGGATGACACTGAAAAGAAGACACTCTACTGTGGCTAATCCAGCAGGAGGAGGCAGAGGAAGCCTGAAAGCTGGGTGTGCATGTGGCATTTAATGCAAGAGAACAAAGAGGTGCAGAGTCTTAAGTGTTTGCAGAGGACCATAGAAGAGCTGGGACTCATCCCTAGATGTGTAGGGGGCACAGATGGACCAAGGCAGCAGGAGTGGAGCAGGAAGTCCACCACCTCTCTCCCATCCTGAAATTACTAAGACATTTTCCAGGGTATACTTCCAGAGCTCTTCTGTCACGAGATCTCTGGCACCATCACATGGGAAACATCGTTCTGTCCTTCCCTGTGGTGAATGAGGCTGGGATGTCTAAAACCGCCCACCCAAAAGCAAGCAGAGTTGCTGTTGGCTGGTCTCTGGACTGGGCACTGCTGCTTCTTGTCTCCCCTACCTCCTTCTTGTCAGGACCCATTCTCCATGCTGCCATTTGGCAGCTGGGCCACAGTAAACCCAGGACTAGTGGAGGCACAGCTGTTTCTGTAGGATACTGGGGATGGGCATGGAGCCAGCAGCCTGGGATGGGGCCAGCCTCCCCCAGTGCTGTAAAAATTCTTGTAGCTGTTACTTTAATATTCAGCTTTTGAGGTCAGCTAGGTTTTATGGAATCTCCTGGATAAGGAGAATTCAGCTTGGCCAGAGAAAGAGATACAGGGTCGCATATGAAAAACCATTTTCAATGATTTGAAGGTGCATAACATGGATGAAAAAGGCATCTGCTATTCAAAATCCACGGATAGGACAGAGCAAATAAATCCAAGGGCAAGCAGAACAAATTTCTGGCTGACTGGGAAAGTAACTTAGCACTAATGGACAGTCTAAGGAAGGATCCTTAAAAACAATAAGGAACTTAACAGTGAGGAAGAAAAAAAAAAAGGAACAGTAAGGAAGAACATTTGTCACAACAAGATAACTGAGGAAAAGTATTGTAGAGTTGAGAGCACTCTGCAAGCACAGAGCTGTCAGTATCACTGGGCTCTCCTTGGGGGCAGATGACTAGAATAGAAGACAGCAGGAAAGTCTAGACCTCAACACAGAGGCAGGTACATAAAGTGATGCTCCATGGTGGCCGGTCCCTCTCCATTCCCGTCTCTGACTCAATTCCTTCAGATTAAAAATGTTTTCAAGTATTGTAAAATAGTAACGTGTAAACATACACTTTTGAAAAAATATGTATCTTCTTTGGACAGCTTAAAGTGAGGGTAGGCAGTTGCAGTTAACTCTTTCTGGCAGGTTATAGGAAGATGAATCATCTCATGTCTCCCTTTTTTATATCAGTGAAATAAATATAACATAAAATTTACCATCCTAACAAGTTTTAAGTGTATAGTTCAGTGGTAAGTACTTTTACATTGTTGTGCAACCATTACCACCACCCATCTCCAGAACTTTCTCATCTTCCTAAACTGGAATCCGTGCCCATTAAACGCTAACTCCTCATTCACCTCTCCCCAGTTCCAGGCAACCTCCATTTTACTTTCTATCTTTATGAACATATGGACTCAGGGCACCTCAGTGACATGAAACACACAGTATTTGTCCTTTTGTTACTGGCTTAGCATAGTGTCCTCAAGATCGTTCAAAGTTGTACCATGTGTCAGAATTTACTTCCTTTTTAATGCTGAATAATACTTCATTGTGTGTGTATAACAGATTTTGTTTGTCCATTCATCCTTTGCTGGACATTTGGGTTACTTCTACCTTTTGGTTATTGTGAACAGTGCTTCGAAGAACACAGGTGTGCAAATATCTCTTTGAGTTCTTGCTTTCAATTACTTGGCGGTATAAACCCAGAAGTAGAATTGCTGGATCATGTGTTAATTCTGTATTTAATTTTGGGGGGAACTCCCATTCTATTTTCCACAGTGACTGCACCACTTTACATTCCCAGCAACACTGAATAAAAGTTCTAAATTCTCCACATCCTTGCTAACCCTTGTTAATTTCTATTTGTTTTGTTTTGGTTTGGTTTTGGTTTTATAGTAACCACCTTAATGGGTGTGAGGTAATATCTTACTGTGGTTTTGCTTTGCATTTCCCAATGACTAGTGGTGTTGAGCATCTTTCCATATATTTGTTCACTGGCAGATCTTCTCTGTAGAAATTCAATCCTTTACCCATTTTTGAATCAGGTTGGTTGTTTTCTTGTTTAGTTGTAAGGATTCTCTGCATATTAGTTTTGTATATATTAGTAGTTCTGGATATTAACCCTTTATCAGATACATGATTTGCAAATATTTTCTATGCGAAACCAGAAGAAAATTCTGAAAGAGACCTTAATATTGAAAAATGAGTTGTTTTTCTAGTTGGGAAATAAATAAAATAGTATAAGAACAAAGGTGGAAGATTATTAGGATACTTTTTGAATCTTAGATTGTAGGCTCCTGGAGGATAAGCTTTTGTCATTATTACCTAAAAGGATGCCTGGAATTTAAGGGCACCCATGTCTGCCTAGTCTACTTCACATTCTTTTGTGGACATAAGTATGAATCAGTTAACTTAATACCACTTAGCAAACAGTTGGGTTGGGTTTTTCTAATGTGGAAACTTTGAATCTCACTTGCCACACCAGTAATTGGTTATGGCAAATATAAACATGTAAAGTTTTTCACATGGGAATGAATTTGCTTATGTCTTAAGTGTTAATATTAATGCCACTATGTGTCAGACCCTGGTGAAGGGCTCAGGGTTGTAAGCACAATTAGTGACCCTGCCTCATGGAATTCACAGCCTGGAGGAGGAGATAGATGAGAAATTATGACCATAATGAATGTCATAGAAACATGGCATATCTGTGAGACCTCCTTGCTGAGATAGTAGAGACCCCTCTGGATAGATTAAGAAGAAAATAAACATGTTAAAGGATGTTAGGAGAACCAGGCTGAGAGGCCACAGGCTGGGGACAATGGCCAATGTGGCCACAGAGAGCTGCAGTGGGCACAGTCTACAGTTGCTAACTTTGAAGCTCCAAGAAATATGGAAGGGGGTGATTCATCACCATAGAAAAGAGATAAAAGGGTCAGGTGGCAGGGAAATATGCTGCATAAAGGCGTGAATATGTGAAGGGAAAGAATCACATGTGACAGGCCCTGTGTCTGGAGAGGACAGAGAAACACAGTAGCTTCCAGGAGTGTTCAAGAGTGGCTGGAATGCCAAAGGCAAGGCTGAGTGTAAGCAGGACCAACTGCTCACCTTTCCTCCCAGGCTCTTAGGATTTTAGTTTCTATTTCAAGAGTTATGTGAGCTAATAATATTTTAAGAAGGGGATGGAGGTGTGTGAAAGGTGTTTTGATTATTTTTTTCATTTTGAGAAGTCCCTCTGGAAGCATTGTGTGGAATCTACTCTAAGGATAGGATACAGAAAGGTCTGAGGGCAGCCTTGAGAGGGGGGCTGTTTTGTTTCATGCTACAGGAATGGCTGGCACACAAATGGCTCTGAACAGTGTCTGTAGGGTAATAGAAATACTGTGGAATGCTCAGAGGTCAAGGGAGAAGAGAATAAAGGCATGGGCAAGGTGACAGACTGTGGGGTCCACAGGGTACATGAGAATGGAGGGGACAAGGTGGCTAGGGAGAGGGAAGTGCCAAGGATTGCCTGGATTTCTGGGTTGTAGAACAGGAGGGATGCATTCTCAGAAGTGGGGGAGGCATATATACTATATTTCAACAAACCACTTGCCTGTAGGGAAGAGACTCAAACTCTAAAGGAAGTTAGCATATAAAACCAGACAATTATGTTTAACTCAGTGGATTCTAATATTTTTGGTCAAGGATATCTAACAGTAAACTGTTCTTAAACATGAATCCTTACTACATATATAAGATCTATGAATTATCAACATGTGCTACTGTGTTGGTGAGCTCAAACACATGAGCATGGAAGTCCCAGTGCTTTCTTCCTAGTTCCTGCTGGGTGGATGGGATCCACACAGCCCACTTTGGAGAATGCTGCCCTAATGGTGTGCTGCCCAATGCAATGTTATCAGAATAGATGAGAGGAGAGAGGTCTGCATGGCATGTCCTGAAGAGGAAGCAGTTGGAATGCATCTCTACAATTCCTGGGCCAACTAGGAAAGGAAGGATGGAGACAAATGGTCATTAATGGCCACTGAGCAGAATGTGGATATGTAGGCAAGGCTGAGGACCACTCTCCAAGCCTGATGGGAATATTGTAGGGGGGGGTGGGCAAGTAACCAAGACAGGCTACTGGTGGTTCCTCACTTTCTTTCCACTGAAGCAACATGCTTTTGTTTGGCATGTCAGGCTTGGGCAACCTGCTTTTATTTGAGAGCTCTATGGCTAATCCCTGTGCAGAACCTATTACTCTAGCCCTTGCGGCTGCCCTGGGGTTGCCACCAGCCTCTCCAAGCTTTTGGAAGCATTTGCAAGCAGAATACTTGGAGATATTTTATTGAATCTTGTCAGCTGTGTGGGGAAGGTATATATATTTATCAGTCTGGTTTTACTAATTCTGAGCTCCAAGTCTTTGGCGTGATCATCCAGCCATGGGTGGGAGAGTCTGACACAAGCCTAAGGCTAGCTCTGGTGCTTGTTCAGGGAGACCAGGACTCAGATGGCAGGCCTGGATATCCCTGGGCAGGTGCCATCCATTTAGGGGCAGAACTTGTTACCACCCTATGTCCTGGAAATCCATCTTGGAAGTATTAACCTTAAGAATAAAATAGGTTTTTATTTATTTATTTATTTATTTATTTATTTATTTATTACCAGCGAAGATGGGCTTATTCATGAATAATGGAATTACAATTCAAGACAAGCAAGCTATGGCAAAACCATAGGCAAGTCCTACAAAATGAGGAGAGGAGTTATTTTATGGAGAAGAAGGAAGTCAAAAGGGGTTGTTCTGAACAAAAATTAATGGAGAAAAGCAAGGGTTCACAGTTATGAGCGTTTCTTATTGGCTGAGTTACAGGAGTTGTCAGTTTCTTATAGGAGATACAATGTATATCTTGCCCTGTGGCACCTGTAATTTATGACCTCTCTTCCTATGGGGATCTGTAATAGATAATTCTTTTTTTTTAAATATGAAATTTATTGTCAAATTGGTTTCTATACAACACCCAGTGCTCATCCCAACAGGTGCCCTCCTCAATACCCATCACCCACTTTCCCCTCCCTCCCACCCTCCCCCCCCATCAACCCTCAGATTGTTCTCAGCTTATAAGAGTATCTTAGGGTTTGTCTCCCTCCGTCTCTAACTTTTTTTTTCCTTCCCCTCCGGTGGTCTTCTGTTAAGTTTCTCAGGATCCACATAAGAGTGAAAACATTTGGTATGTGTCTTTCTCTGTATGACTTATTTCATTTAGCACAACCCTCCCCAGTTCCATCCACGTTGCTGCAAAAGGCCATATTTCATTCTTTCTCATTGCCAAGTAGTATTCCATTGTATATATAAACCACTATTTCTTTATCCATTCATCACTTGATGGACATTTAGGCTCTTTCCATAATTAGGCTATTGTTGAAAGTGCTGCTATAAACATTGGCGTAAAAATGCCCCTATGCATCAGCACTCTTGTATCACTTGGGTAAATTCCTAGCAGTGCTATTTCTGGGTCATAGGTAGATCTATTTTTAATTTTTTGAGGAACCTCCACACTGTTTTCCAGAGTGGCTTCACTAGACCACTTTCCTACACCATTGACAAAAATAAACTCAAAATGGATAAAGGACCTGAATGTGAGACAGGAAACCATCAAAACCCTAAAGGAGAAAGCAGGGAAAAACCCTCTCTGACCTCAGCCGCAGCAATTTCTTACTTGACACATCTCCAGAGGCAAGGGAATTAAAAGCAAAAATGAACTATTGGGACCTCATGAAGATAAAAAGCTTCTGCACTGCAAAGGAAACAATCAATAAAACTAAAAGACAACCAATGGAATGGGAAAAGATATTTGCAAATGACATATTAGACAAAGGGCTAGTACCCAAAATCTAAAAAGAACTCATCAAACTCCACACCCGAAAAACAAATAATCCCAGTGAAGAAATGGGCAGAAAACATGAATAGACCCTTCTCAAAAGAAGACATCCAGATGTCCAACAGGCACATGAAAAGATGCTCAACATCGCTCCTCATCAGGGAAATACAAATCAAAACCACACTCAGATACCACCTCACGCCAGTCAGGGTGGCTAAAATGAACAAATCTGGACACTATAGATGCTGGATAGGATGTGGAGAAATGGGAACCCTCTTGCACTGTTGGTGGGAATGCAAACCGGTGCAATAGATAATTCTTATTGTAATTGAGGTTCAGTGGTATAACTTCCTACTTCCAGCTTACGACTTCTAACATCTAGGGTCCACTTCAGTGAGGTTTCCCTTTATTAAATTTCACAGAAGATATCCTGACTCTGCTTCTAAGTAACTACTTTGCACCTCACACTTTGTAACCATCTAAGTTAAGGCTGGCTTCTAAAAGTACTTTGGAATTGCATAGGGGATCCCCCATAAGCCTCAGAGAGTAGAGTCACTGCTGTGTGTCAGGCTGGGGGAGGGGGTCCCTTCAGTAAAGCACAAGAAATTAAGAGTCCTATGGCCTCATTCCATTTTCCCACCCTTCACTCGGCTGAAGATTTTTTTTTTTTCATAGAAAGCTGGTAGGTAATGTCTGTCTAGTTTGCTGGCTAGGTCATTTCAAATTGCAATTTCAGATTTGGTCTTCACTTATCTTTCCATTGAAATTCCCATTGCTATTCTTAGACATTTATAGAGTCCGCTTCTCAGCCTAGGGGAAAAGAACAACATCAACTTTACTTTCTGATTCTCGTATTCAGCTAAAACTGAATGCCACTAATGACAGATTATCTGAAAATACAGTGAAAGATAAGGATATGGTTAATGCAGTCTGAGAAATAAACCTCTGGTGTGAATTACTCCACTTGGAAACTTCTGCAGTGTCAACACCAACAGGAGCCCAGGAAACAGGTAAGATTTGTGTCTATTCAACATTCTAATTACACTCTATAAATGTTGCTCTTTCCCTTTGCTCTCTCTGCAAACATAAATATCTGTAGTTCTTGTTTCTCTTTCCAGTCTACAGAATATTATTTTTTCCCTTTCAAATGAATGTGCAGTTTTTAAAACCTGAGTGGCTCTAGTTTCAGGATCAGACATAAGTGCAAAATAATTAAAAACATATTTGGTAGAAGTGTGCTGTCAAAAGTCTAGGAGGAGTTGATGTGCATGGACCAAATTTTGTCTGTTGATAACAGGATCAAACCTCACAGATGGGATTTAGTGAGAGAGAGAGAGAGAGAGAGAGAGAGACGGAAAGAGATTCAGTGTATAACTGTTACTGCAGTGTGCCATTGTTTATTACATCACATGCAACAAAATCTAGTGTGTATGAGGCCTGTGGCCTGGCCAGGATGTGGACACCAGCAGGTCACAAAGTGGGGATGGGAGTAGGTAGTAGTGTTGGTTTTAGAGCTGCTGCCAAGAGCAAAACTACATTTCTGGAACAGTGTGAAAAGGGGAAGAATTGGAGACAAGTGGGCACTAATAAAAAGATAGGCTGGCAGAAGGTGCAAGTGAGGACTTTACAAATGCATTTTAAGCCAGGGGTGGTGCTGGGAGCTTCTTACAGGGCTGGTGCCTATGCTATAGCATTACAGCAGGCAGGTGGGAAACACAGCTTTTATTCTGAGCCAGATTTTCTTTAAGAAACTTGGCTTCTGTGCATATTCAGCATTTACATTACATTATTACATTACATTACATATTACATTACATTATATTACATTACATTTAGAGTAAAAACTGAGTATACAAAAGAATGTTCCCAGAAAGGTCCAGCACTGAGAATTTCTTCTCTTTTTCTATGGGTCTACCTCCTGTTGTTTCTCAGAACAGATGTTAAGGCATCAAAATGAACAATATTGCATTATTTGGGGGTGGTTTGCACATTTCTAATCTGCCTAGTTTCTGTGTCTGTCCCTTCTTTCTAAAGCCTCCCTCTCACCCACACAAACAAGCTGGTATGTAAGTAAACTCCTGCTACCTTGAAATTTGCAAAGCAGAGAAGTCAGTTTACAAAAGAAAGGCCACACAGCATGCGGTCTATCTTGATTCTTCCTATTCTTCCAGTATTTATGTTGTGTGAAGTCACCTGTAACAATGTATTAGTGAATGCTGAACCATTGCTTCTAGGAGAGATACAGTGAGCCTCTGGTCACTTGTTTGTCAACTAATATAGAAACTTATTTGATGTGAATTCCTGTTTAAAGACACCTTATTTAATTCATTTACGTTAAACCCTTGGCTAACAGCACTGTAACTCTTGCCTGAATATGATACTTATCTGACACATGTATTTTCTCCATAAGGCTCTTCACAGCCACTGGCTTTCAGGATGGCAGGAAGCTAGGCATGAGCAACAGGAGGATGGACCTTAGGCATCCTCATGGAGAGCCGCATCCGAGACCACCCAGGGACCACCCCATTCCACCCCTCTAGCAGGGTGTCTTTGGTTCCAATGTCCAGGCAGAGGAAGAGTTAAGTGTGTTGTGCTTGTGGCACTTGTCCAGAGCAAGCTGCTTGTCCTTATTTGACTATGTCTCCAGAATAGAAATAATGTTGCTGATTCCTACCCTGTGCAGGTATCTTGAATACATTTTGGGAAACGACATGGTGGTTGGCCAATTATTATATAATTCAGGCCTGTCACTCAAATGTTGTGAGCCTAGGACAAACCAAAAAACAAAAAAAAGTTGATTTTCAGCCCACACCCCAGAGTTTTCAGGCTTTTGTCGCTCTTGACTGTCCCATTCCTGCTGTGGAGTGTATTTTAATAAAACTTTGCTCTGCTTTACTTTCATATTGCTGTCCTGTAATTCTTTACTGTGGCAGCCAAGAGAACTGAGGCTTCTTTCCTTTTCCATCTGGTAATAGGAATACCAGACCACACTTCAACACAATGCTCGAGGGTCATTCTAACTAACAAAATTGCTAACAAAAAGTACAAATAGTCAAGAAACAGGATACTAAATAGATCATAAAAAGAACACTTGTTTATAGCATGAAAGCTGAAGCTAAAAGGCAGAGTGTGTTTTACCCCAGTTAGGAATGCATGCATTAGGATTCAAATCCTTTGCCATAGTCTGAATAACTGGAAAGGGTAGGGAGTATTGATTTTGGGTTACAAATAAATATTAGTAAGCAGGTGAATTTACAAGTAAGAAATCTACAAATAATAAGGATCGACTGTATTATGTTAATTACTTACAACTGATGGCCCTAAAGAGTTCTAAGAAAGTAAATTCTCTAAGTGACATATTTAACTTGGAGCCATATTTTGCTATGAATGGGAGTAGGGTGGAAGGAGGGGCTATTTTCATCTTTTTTTCACATAACCAAATTCCATTGGAATCCCCATAAATTGAATAGTTTTATTTTAATTCTCATAATATCTGATGTTTCAGTCCTGAAATTCCTTTGAGGTTAAGGAAAGACAGATTAGTGTTAACCTTAAAAATAAAACAGTTAGTTACTTTACCAGCAAAAATGGGTTTATTCAAGACTAACATAGAATTGCAATTTCAGACAACAAAATTATAAGCAAGGCCTACAAACAAGGGAATAATATTTTAAGGAGAAGAAGGAAGTTAGAAAGGATTGTTTTGAAGGAAAGACCATTGGAGAAAAGCAAGGGTTCGGGTGGATGACAGTTTCTCATTGGCTGAGTTGCTGGGGTGGTGGATTTCTTGTGGGAAAGGCAATGTGTAGCTTTCCCAGTTGGAGCCTGTAAACTGATGATTCTTTCCTGTGGGGAGTTCTTTCAGTACGGTCTGTAATTGACATAGACTGTTAAGTTCCCCTCTCTTGCTTCCCAGTTCCATCTTACTGAGATTTCCATTTATCTATCTATCTATCTATCTATCTATTTATTTATTTATTTATTTTAATGTTTATTCACCTTTGACAGACAGAGAACAAGTGGGGGGAGGGGCAAAGAGAGAAGGAGACACAGAATCTAAAGCAGGCTCCAGGCTCTGAGCTGTCAGTCCAGAGCCCCATGCAGGCCTGGAACCCACAAACCATGAGATCATGACTTGAGCTGAAGACTGATGCTTAACCAACTGAGCCACCCAGGTGCTCCTGAAATTTCCTTTTATTAATTTTCATCCTGTGAAACTTTTATTTTCACTTTGAAACTTGTTGATTAAACAGATGGAAAAGCTGTATGAAACACACACCAGGAGAAAGCGTAGCTCTTGAGCACAGGGCTCTGGCACTGGCTGCCAGTACTGCTAAGTCGTATACCTCAGTGAGCTCTTCATCTTCCCTGTGCCTCAGCTTATTCACTTGTGAATGGAAAATAATAGTACTGCTAGAATAACAGTGAGTCTGGACTTAGGTAAAGAGAGATTTTATCCTTAATTTAGGGGAAGGAGTGATTACAATAGGAGGAATGCTTTGGCTATGAGATCTGCAGGCATCTCAAATGTCAAGCACTGCCTTACTTACCTTGCAGGGTTAGTGGGAGGCAGAAAGGAATCCTCAGTGTGGCCAACAGCACAAATGGTGCTTGAAACATGTGGGCTTTGGAGTCTGAAAAGTCTGCTACTTAATGCAGAGTAAGCCTTCCCTGAGCCTCAGCTTCCTCAGCCATAACATGGAGGTACTGATTCCTGAATGGACTTCTGGGACCTCTGGGGAAGTGCTGGGATATCATAAAAACTCATTAGCAATAGTCTGAAAAAGAAACTTTCTGAATGGACTCTGCTGGACAAGCACTGCTATGAGAATATTACCAAATTCATTGCAATTTGCTGGCTACTATGTCCTCATCCTTTTTCATGAACCCTGCTCTGGTGGGCGGCCTTGTGTGCAGGAAACAGGTAACAGGTAGCAGTTTAGTGCTGATAATTGCAAATAATTTTTATTATTAAAGTTCATTTAAAGGATTCATCATGTCCATTAAAAAATATCTTTGGCTGAAATTGAAGGAGAAATTGCTTTCTTCTAAAAGCATTTCATTTTGAGAGATAATGGCCTGAATGCCTAGAATTTAACATCATTCTCCAAGAACAGACCATGAAAATGCTGTGTGCAGAGGAGATCTGATTCTATTTGACTTATACTAGGCTGAGTTCTTAGACTTGTACTTAGAAAACTTGAATTTTGAATTAAAAAAGAAAAGGCCTTTTATCCATTCATTTTTACAAAAGTATTAGTGTAATCTGTTCTATTCCTGTAGGGTAAGGATTAGCTTGTAGGCCCAATTATCATTAATTCCTACCACTTCAACAGATATTTGTTGAATGCCTGTTTTGTGACCAAAGCTTCTTACCTGCGTTTTTCCATCTGGTTCTGTGTTTGGCACTGAGTAGTCCACATTTGACAGCTTCATTGTGTGAGAGGCCTGGTGGCTCCTTAGAGAACTGAGGCTTCTGGGCCTCACATAATACCATCTGCCAACCATGTTCCTTGTTCTCTCAGAAGACTACTCTTAGCTTGCATAAATCAGTGTGTGAGTGTGTGTGTGTGTGTGTGTGTGTGTGTGTGGCAGTCTGCCTTCTCTTCTGAATCACTGAGACAGACAAGATACACTTTTAATAACATTTGTCTCAGAAAATAGATATGGCTATAACCCTGCAGGTTCTATGAGTCCTTTGGATTTTGGTGATCAAATGACCTGAAAGGCAGGTGGAGTTTCAGCAACTTGCTGTTTGGGCCTTTGATCTGCAGCTGGAGCTGCTGCTCTTTCTCTGATTACACATGGATGGACTAGCTCAGTTGCAGTTCTGTTGGTTTAAAGGCCAGCTTCCTCTGTTAGTTTCCTTTTATAAACAATTAGAGAGTAAGAGAAGAAAGACTTTCTCAGTCAAAAGGTTAATTATATTCCAGGTAGTAGGACAGAAGACTTGTCTTTGGGGATCCTGGCTTTCTTTCTGTGTCTTTCCTTCGGCTTCTACTTCTCACTCTTTCCTTTTCTTCTCTCAGCACAAGTGCACCTTCTGGAGGCCCTGCCTACCCAGGAGAAACACAATCTAAATAGGAAAACCCAGAGCACTCTACAGGTGCCAGTGCTGCAGAAGTCACAGCATTACTTCTTCTGTGTGTCTTACGCCTCAAGATCTCAGGCTTATCATCTGTACAATGGGAATAATATTAATAATCCTCCATTAAAGTTGTTGTAATTAGTTAATCAGATAATGCCTGAAAGGGCTTAGCATATATTATGTGGTCATTAAATTTTAGCATATAGTAAGTGGTCATTAAATATTAATTGCTCTTGGGTGCCTGTGTGGCTCAGTCAGTTAAGCATCCGACTTCGGCTCAGGTCATGATCTCACTGTTTGTGGGTTCGAGCCCCGCATCGGTCTCTGTGCTGACAGCTCAGAGCCTGGAGCCTATTTCAGATTCTGTGTCTCCCTCTCTCTATGCCCCTCCCCCACTCATGCTCTGTCTCCCTCTGTCTCAAAAAATAAATAAACATTAAAAAAATTTTTTAAAAATATTAATTGCTCAAATTATTATCAGCATTATCAAATAAATTAATACATCCCTGGGATATTTAATTATAAAAATAGACCACTATGCAGACATGGCTGGTTAAAGTCTGTTGGAACTGCAGGCATGATGGTGCCTTAGATCAAATTTGATTTAGAGCAGTTGGTCATTATCCCAAATGTCCCTCCTGTCAATACTCCATGTGGCTTTGGGGAGCCCTGGGTGTGGTCTCAGAGAGAGGGAAATCAAAAGACAGATTGTGGAGAATATAACTTGCAGGTCGATTTTTTATTCAAATTAAATGTGTATCCAAATGATCTGGGAGGTTGTTTTTAAATTTTTTTTAAATGTTTATTTATTTTTGAGACAGAGAGAGACAGAGCATGAACGGGGGAGGGGCAGAGAGAGAGGGAGACACAGAATCCGAAGCAGGCTCCAGGCTCTGAGCCATCAGCCCAGAGCCCGACGCGGGGCTCGAACTCAGGGACCGCGAGATCATGACCTGAGCCGAAGTCGGACGCTCAACTGACTGAGCCACCCAGGCGCCCCTGGGAGGTTGTTTTTAGAAACAGAAAGACACAGATCTCTGGTCACAGCCCCCGCCACAGGCA
Source organism: Panthera pardus (assembly GCF_024362965.1). Lineage (NCBI taxonomy): Eukaryota > Metazoa > Chordata > Mammalia > Carnivora > Felidae > Panthera > Panthera pardus. The sequence goes on along the minus strand of NW_026526810.1, from coordinate 19,847,769 downwards.
GAGGCAGACCTGGGGCCCCAGCAATTGATCTTAGTGCTGGAACTATGTGGTTGGTGCCTGTCCATGCCATATAAAAAGATGTGCTTTGGGGGAAGCTGCCCTGAACTGCAATGAAAATTATTTCCTGTCTGTAGCCATGTAAACTCTGCAATGCTGTGAAGGTCCAACTGACTTCCTCCTCATGGTAGAAGAGGCCACTTTACCTCCAATTATACAATCCTGTCAATATTCCGATCCTTAAATGTATCTGTTCTTGGCTCTCCTTTGTTGTAACTGGCTGTTACATCTTACTAGTTCCCTCATTAATAATGAGTTAAATAAAGTCTTTAATGTATTTATTTTATAAATGTATGAGAATCATGATTTTGGTCTTAGTGTGAAAATCATTTTTAAACAATGCCCTAGTGGCCCAGCTCAGGGTGTTAGCACTTCTTGTATACTTGCTGGAACATATCTGTTTGAATCTCTCCTTTTAGTGATTAATAAATAATTCAGGATTAAAATCCCATTATTTGTCAACTCTATACTGATTCTGAGTCATTAGTGCTTTAACATCCAGTATCTCAGCAACTGTCATATTCTGGGTACACATCTAAATGCACAGAGAGGAGGAAGAAGGGGTGAGGACTTGAGAAAATAGCCATTACTCAAACTGCTAAAATAAATCCAGGTTCACAAATACTAGACTCTGTTTGACTGGACTAGCATTCAGTTCTGAAACATATATTAATTTTTATAAGATTGAGGAAAAATGTTTTGGCTGAGTTTTAATGAGTCTTCTTTTCTTGGCAGACCACAGGGAAGCAGGGGGATGGTTTCCCAGGACCGCCAGCCAGGCCAGGCTGGATGGTGATGAAGCTTGCAAGGCCCAGTCTTCTCTGTTTCCTGGCCAAGATGCCCCTAGACTTGGGTCTCCCCAGTGAGGAAGATCTTAGTTTCACAGGGGCTGCCTCCATTCTAGTTAGTGGCAGGCAGCTCCTGAGAAAGGCCTGGGTTTTGGAACCCGAGCCTTTGACCAAGTCTTCTACCTTGAAGGTTGCTACTCTCCTTCTTATGGTAGGGTGCTGTCCCTCCCTCATGCAGGCAATGTCAGGAGCACATGGTATACCCAGTGCCTGCTACTAGCATGCTATGAATGTGTCTTAGCCAAAGGGAAACAAGTGGGGCTTCCAAACTCTGTTCTCAGCCCAAGGTAGGTTACTCTTTGCAGGGAGATAAGGCCCATGCTGGGCCTTTAAGCAATAGAAGTCAGGTAGATCAAACTGCTTTGAGCAGGTGTTTTCAAAGAAGTTGGATGGAAGAGTAGAAACCTCTGAGGCCTGGAGCAATTTGATTGATTGCCCAATGATGAGATATCCACTTGCTGGTTTAGGACCTTATTCAAAGATCACATTTGGAAGAGCTCTCATCAGTGCATAGAACATAGGGGAATACTAAAAAGGAAGTGAACAAATCAGGCTAAAGGAAAATGAAGGAAGAAAAGCAAGAGGACTCCAGAGAAATCTTGCAATGCCCATCACACTTCCAGGGCTATTTAAGTGGGTTGTAGTGGTGGGATGCAAGCTGCTTAACTTTCTGGTTTCCCAGTTCGCAGAGCCCATAAAGCCAAAGCAGGGTGATAAGATCACCAGGCATGTGGTTAGACAATGCTGAGCTGCAGAGATTCATCTCAGACCTTCTCCATCTAGGTGCAAGATGAACTGCATTAGAGCAGGGGAGGTGGGAGTCATGGCAGGGGGTGGGGGAGAGCAGAATGCCCTTGAGTCATGAGCAGTTCTCAGAGCCCAGGTGTGATTACCTTAATAGGTGTTTTCATACCTGTTCTTTGGGCCACCCCTTAAACACAAAGGACTTGTGAGAGTTCCAGGTCTCATAGGGTTAAAAGTGCCTGAAATGATGAGAAGAGCCACAGTGGTGAGAAGAGGCAGCTCAGGAATTTCAGGAAACCGTGAGAAAGACAGCTCAAGCCACACAGAGCCAATAAGTGTACTTGATATATGCCTTGAATTTGAGAAGAATAGAGAACTACTCCTTTATTGTGTGGGGACATTAGATGATAGGAATAATCCTGTCCAGCTTTCCTGTTCCCAGGGAGCATGCCTAGCCTTGGTAATGAAGGCCCTGGAACAGCTGGGATTCCATCCTCAGCCTCCATGTCTTGCTAGATCTCGGAACCCTGGAAGAAGGACAATGGAGGTGGCTGTGTTGGCATGCGGCGGTGCCTTCCTGTGTCCTGACTACTGAGAACATAGACTGATTCTTCATGCTCACTTCTGCTGGGAACATAATGAGTGATCTCTGTGAGAGCTACTCCTTCACTTAACAGTTTATGAGTATGCAGAATCACAGAATGTCTGTTCTGGAAGCTCCTCAGCAAACAGAATTCCATCCTTGTCATTCTGTGGTTGAGGCTGGAGTGGGTAGTTACCTCCTTAGCTGTTGGGTAACTGCTCTGTGTGTTTGCTGCAAGCCTACCTGTTCAGAACCACACAGCTTCATTCTAGTTAGTAGTCGTGTCCACAAGAGTGTAGCAGAGATAAGGTCTGAGTAAGGACCAGAGGAATAGTGTGTTACCTTTCTAAATGTGAGCAGCTTCTCTAAATGTTTTGAGACTTGATATTCTATTGCATCTTTATAATGTATGCAGAGAAGGGGTATATAATATAGAGATAAATATTATACTTTAGCAAATAACTGCTAAAATAACAATTACTTCTGAGTATATATTATTGCCAAGAACCAGTACAGGAACATTGCATTTATTATATCTTATCCTTACACAAAACCAAAAGGTGAGTAGAATTTTCCTGATTTTTATCCCATTGTATCACAGATACCTACATAGTGAATATGCCATGAAGTATAATAAGCAATATGACAGAACTAACATCAAATACATTGGTCATTTCATCTCAGCAAATGTAAATGGACTTAACTAAGTTTTTACCAAAAAAAAAATAAGATTTCCAGTTTGGCTAATGAAGTAAAATTCAAATCTAAGTGTTTATATGAGACAGATAGATTGAAAGTTTAAAAATAAAAGGATTTCCGGGGAGCCTTGGTGGCTCAGTCGATTGTCTGACTCTTGATCTCAGCTCATGTCACGATCCTGGGGTTGTGGGATCAAACCCTACCTAAGATTCTCTCTCTCCCTCTGGCACTCTCCCACTCATGCATTCTCTCTCTCTCTCTCTCTCTCTCTCTCTCTCTCTCTCAAAAATAGGTGGATGGATAGATAGATAGATAATAAAAAATAAAATGATTGCCAAAGACATACTGGGACAAATGGAAACAAAAATTCAGAGAAAGTGCCTTGGAATGTCCCAGCCCACACAGGCTGGTCTTGCTAACACTTCAGGGATCTCTGTGTTTCCCTGTGGTTCTGTATGACTCTTCTTCACATCCCTTTAGCTTGTGCAGTGAGCAATTAAATATGTATTTAAAACAGCATTTCTATCTGAGATGATTTCTGAAGCTCCTGGGATGTGGCCGACTGTATGCACTTCGGAGCTGCTAAAGCATATGTGTCAGTTATTTCTAAGGGACAGAATAGGAATAGAGAATTAAGTGTGAACATCCTCCAAAACAATGGAAAAGGCCACATTGTCAACAAGGTATGAGCATGTGAGTGTGCGTGTATGCATGCATGTGTGTATGTAGGTGGGCATGGGTGTGTATATGTGTCTGAGCACATGCATGGTGTACATGTGTAAGTGTATATGTGTGGGTACATGTTTGCACCTACACATAGGATCCAGTGTTAGCACTCAGGTCCTAAGGAAATTCTGGAGCATAGCCCCAGGGGAAATTAGAAATTGTCCTTGCAGAGGTAGGTCTTGCTCCTGGATGAGTGCAACAGTAGGCATGCAGAAGAGTTGGCCAGGTTTCCCTTTTCTTGTCTTTCCTTCCCACTCATATCCAGCAAAGGTTTTTGAAGGCAGTGCTCTGGGGATCCCATGAGCTGTGCAAACACTTGGCATTTGTAAATGCCATTAAGTAACACACTCGGGGGACCCTTTGTCAGAGATTCAGAAACTGCAAACAACCTTGCTTTCCTAGGAGTGAAGCAGTAACTGTGCATCATCCTCTACTTTATCCAATGATAATAAAGTTCATCTTCTTCATCCTAAGAGCTTTGCCATTCTGATCATTTCTGGATCTCTTGGTGATTAAACTTGGAGCACAGACCTATCTAAAGCCAATTCATGCTTTGTCTCTGTTTTCCAAAAGGCCAATTTGTGGAAACAGATTTCTATTCATTTGTCCAGACAATTACTTTTCATATTTGACCTGTTCTATAACATAACCCTTCTTAAATTTCTGGGTTTTAGAATCCTTTGTATCCACATCATGTTCCTATGGGTGTGCCAAGGATCTCAGTGGGGACTGGCTCTTTGGTGAAACCTGCATAGGACAATCCTCAGGGCATCACAAGCAGTGTGAGAAGAAAAAATGTCACGTGGAAGGAAGGAGGTGTGGGCTCTATAGGCCCCAGTGGCACAAAAGCACTGTGAACTTGCCATGACATACCCATGTTCAAGCCTCTACAGCATCCCACCTGCAAAATCTCAGGACAACAGTGAGTCCCATGGCTCAGCCATGGCCCAGGCAGGGCTATGCTACCTGCCCAAGAAGGACAAGTCAAGGAAAGGCATGAAGAGGGGACCACAGTCCATCTGGGCAGCAAACCATTCTCAAATTGAGGCTGACTTAGGGCATGTGGAGTGAGCAGTTCACACACTGTCAGGGAGAGAAGGGAGCTTGCCTCACCTGTGAGCATGCTTGGCTGTGCCCAGGATTGCACTCATCCACCAGAGCTTTGAGGCTTCCCGAAGTGTTGCTGCCAGTCTCCTCTCTGTGAAGGGAAAAGGGATCAGTGTGACTCTGCAGTTAAAACTGCAAAGCTTAAATGTATATTTAGACTACAAGTTGGCAATATTTTCTTAAGGGGCCAGATAGCAAATATTTTATCCATTAAGACTCTACTGCCAGTACTTACTCTGCAGTTGTTCCCGGGAAGCAGCATAGATAATACATACACAAATGGGAGCTGTGTGCCAATAAAGCTCCATTTACAAAACAAGGTGTCAGCCTGTGAGCCATATTTTGCTGATCTCTGTTTAGGTCTATAGATTTGGAAAGTGTGCTAGTTGGCAAAATTGCCACTTCAAGTGAGGGCAGCTAGATATGATCTCTCAAGCAGGGAAAGGGCAAAGAATTCAGACTCTTGTGCAGTAGAGTTCTTCTGCTGCCCCTGGAGATGGAGTTGCATGTGCTTACTTGTGTTTAGGGTCTAGAAGCAGCATTCATGCAGAAAGTTCAACAGTGGAAATGGACACAGGTCTCTACAGACAGCCATACATCACTAAGAGAAGGAAGCTCATGGTAGGGAGGTGGATGGCCCTTCCCATTGAGGCCGAGGCCTCCCAATACCCAGAAGGAGGGAAAGGTGAAATATCTGGAATTTTACTAAATTGAAGACTGCAAATTTACCAAGCTTCTATCTAGCCTTGGGGGTGGCTGATCCTTATCATTATTATTTGCAATAAGATGGACTATCAGATTGATATGGAAGCTAGCTTTAATTATAGGGATGTGGTTCAAGTCCCATTTTTGCAAATGGGTATACTTCTGGGAAAATCACATGAGCTACTATGCCTGCCACACAGTCAGGCAAAGTTTAATAATGGTGGGGGGAAGGCTAATTTTGAGCTGTGTCCGTGGCTTCCGGAGAGAAAGCTTACCATTATGTGTGCCATCGTGTAGGAAGCAAGTCTCTTCTAAGACATGGTCTGAGGAGACTTCTGGTGATGTCAGGACAGCTGTCCCTGACGTAGTGCAGGACTGCCAGTCTGGCTGTGTGTGTGTGTGTGTGTGTGTGTGTGTGTATGTGTGTGCACCTGTGCACATGAACATGTTTCTATTCTTTTCTGTATTTGTGTTGTGTTGTGTTCCATAGCTTCTAAGATGAGCCTTCTACTTCTGTTTTATGCACCCCACATCCAACTTTCCTTCTCAAGGTGAAAGATACTTATCTGTAATTAATGTTACCTGGATGAGAAACTGAATATACATTTGGACAATGGCCAGGCCATGTATGCCAATAGAACTCTGTATAACCTCCACAGCAATCTGCCCAGAAAGCCAAAGTTCTGATTCCTCTGTGAGAATCAGCCAAGAGTGGTCAGGACTTGACCAGCTTCCCTGAGTTTTGCCTCCTGGTTGCAAATCAGGACCAGCTGGGAAAAGCCGAACCAGTCACATAGGATGTCCCAATTCCAGCTAGCCAACCTCAAGGCTCCTATGCCAACAGCCTCCCATCAGGACACCCCTCCTCCCCCACCCCTTTTTTTTTTACTATAGGCCTTTTCTCTCCTCTGTCTGCCTTTGAGTCTCAGCCAAGAGCAAATGGCAGTGGCTCACTTCCTTGCTCTAGCAAGCACTGAATAAATAGCCTCTGCTTGTTCTCATTTGGGTTGCCTTTGTTTATTGCCACATAGAGAATCTCTGACTCCTAGTCTTGCCACTAGAGGAATACACAGGAGTTGAGGGGTTGAAAAGGAACTATTACTTTCCCTTTTTACTGCTCTCTCATGCTTTTGAAAAAAGCAGTTTTTCTTTTTTTGGAAAATTGGTGTCAGGGGATTTGGCTACCAAAAATTGTAGAAAATGGTTTGTTTAATAAATAAATAGTTCCAGGGTTCCTGGGTAGTTCAGTTGGTTAAGCAGTGAACTCTTGATTTTGACTCATGGTTCCTGAGTTTGAGCCCTGCATTGGGCTCTGCACTGATGGCATGGAGCCTGCTTGTGATTCTCTTTCTCCCTCTCTCCTGCCCCTCCCCTCCTCATGCTCTCTCTCTCAAAATAAATAAATAAAATTTAAAATAAAGTAGTTCCATCCACTGGTTATACAACTTTTTATAATTGTGGTGCAACATAGAGCAAGTTTTTGATCTCCATCTTTATTTTTTTATCCATTCATTAGAACTTTATTGTTTTTGTTTCTGATTATCATTAGCCAAATATGTACAATGATGTGTTCAACAATGAGAAAATGAAATACCCTATTGCCAACACTGATGACTGCCTGGTACAGTTGGGTAGCAGTAGAGAGAAGTGGCTGAGATTCTACTTGGCTGCAGAAGGAGACATACTTGGACCAGAGTCCTGGCCTCAAAGCTCACTGGATGTGTGATCCTGTGTCCTGATCTATAAGTGGGCTTATCAAGTGTGCCTACCTTATGTGGTCTTTGTGAAAATTAACTTAAAATACAGTTGATAATGCATTAAAAAACACCTAACCCATGTTGTGATATTGTGATTTATAATAAGAAATACATATTTGGTCTTTGTCCTCATTTCTAGTCCAGATGTCCTAAAACTGTTGGAATTCCTAAGTGATGAGCATGATAAATGTGTCTTGATATTCATAACAAACCCTTTTCAACCTCACCCGACTTTATGTTAATGAAGTGATTTTTGGAAAGCCCCTAGATAACCACAGAATTGGGGCTGGCTGCTGGGGAAATGAACCATGTGATTAAAGTGGTGGAATTTTCATCTCAACCCTCCTCTAGGTGGAGGAGAGGGGGGCTGGCAGTTGAGTCATCCACCAATGAATGATTTAATGTCTGTGTAATGAAGCCTTCATAAATCCCAATAAGGATGGGGTTTGGAAAAACGCCACATTGTGAACCAGAACTCTTCCATGTGCTCAGCCCCAAATTCATGGAAATAGAAGCTCCTATGCTCACCCTACATACAGACTTCACCTTATGTATAGCATGACTATTCATTTGTATCCTTTAATATCCTTCATAGTAAATGGGTGATCCTACTGAGTAAAATGTTTCTCTGAGTTCTGTGAGATGCTCTAGCAAATTAATCAACCCCAAGGAAGGGGATGTGGGAACTTCTGATTTATAGCCAGTTAGAAGAACAGGTGATAACCTGGATTTGTGATTGGTGCCTGAAGTGGGGACAGTCTTGGTGACTGAGTTCTTAACCTGTAGGATCTGATACTGTCTTTAGGTAGATGGTGTCAGAATTGACTTGAATCTGTGGGACACCTTGCCAGTGTCTTGGACACCTGAGTTAATTGATTGGTGGTGTTAGAAAAACACACAATGGACATATCAATATGAAATATTACATGCTGCTCCTATTATTATCACTGCTATATTGTAAGCAAGTAATTAATGAGAACAAGTGATGTCTGCATGGGTGATTTGCCCATGTTACTATGAAATGATGATCTTTGTCTTTTTGTTTTTATTTTCTGTAAGTTGTAATTTGGGGATTTTTAAAAATGGTCTCAGAACGAATAACATCAAGATGTTTTATAATTTGCTGAAAACTGAAAATACTCCACACATATTTCACAGTAATTATTAGCCTTTGGAATGTTTGGGGATTATAGGGGTAATGATATAAGGCTGGGACTTGAGCAGGTCCTCCAAGATCCCTCTGCCCCTGGATTCTAAGGTGTAGATGTATCTTAGAGGGCAAGGAGTATGAGATGGCTGTCTGCAAAGTGTTGGCATTTAGTGGGGTCATTTATCTATGTCCATGAGAGCCTTTATTTCTGGCATTTAGTGGGGTCACTTATCTATGTCCATGAGAGCCTTTCTAAGACTTTCTTAGTCTGGAAGACACTAGAGATCTTTGCATCTTCTGCGTCCCTAATAATTTGTGTATATGGGTAATGAACATTCTTGGAAGGTTAATGGAAGAAAACTAATTAGAACTTCCTACAGCCCCATAGCTCCCAATTGTTTTGTTGGGGACACTTGCTGGTTTGGAACAAGCCCCCAACACAGTCTGCAATTTGAGCCTTTCAAGTGACCCTCAATACTGATATGGATATTGACTGTTTGGCTGAAGTGCTGGTTCACCACAGCAAAGTTAATCTTCCCTACTTCATTTCTGTTCTGCCTACTTTGCAAAGGAAGTACTCCGTGTAGCCCAGACTGAAGGGGTGGGAAGTTATGTTCCACATGCTTGAAGGTGGAGTGTCTACATAAATTATTAGAAATTTTTCTGCAAAGGAGATTTGTCTTTTCTCCCTTACATTTATTTATTTACTTAATCCTTTATATCATTATGGCTCATGAGTGTTTATTTAAATCTGGGTTATAATCCAACACTATTTTCTTGCTCACATGGTTCCAGCTTTGCCCATTGGGAGCTCTTTCAATTGGCTGCTGTGTTATGTGTCCTTTTAGCATACACCATCATGTTTTTGTTTTTGTTATTTTTTTTAACACTTTCTTACTTTCTGGCACTACTAGATATTCCTCATGCTAGAACCAGCCATTTCTCCACAGAGTCCTTGTTCCTTTTATTGTAGAATGACATTAGTAATCGAGATCTGGGTGCTAGGTATGCTCATTACTACTGGAATGTGGTTGATTCTAGGCCATATCAGCTGACAGAACAAGGAAATATATGTATGTATAATAGCCTGTATATACACACATATTTATAAATAATTCTATAGTCCTATCAATCATATCTACATTAAGCTAAACACAAGTTTATACTGATGTCTACAACTCCAGTCCACGAATACATGGATCATTGTAGCCCTCCTTCCCTTGCTTATTGGCAAATTGCCATCCCAACAGTGAGACTCCTAGCTCCCACTGTCTGCCATCTATTCATCATTCAACTCTGGTATACATGTGTTGTAGAATCAGAACTGTTAATTGTACTGTCCTGGAATACAACAGCACTTATATGCAGTTCCTTTTGCCTTTAGTCTAAAAGATGTTACACATTTCCAGAGTTATTTAGGTCAGCACCTTTCTCTCATCCTTTCAGGGAGATTGTTTCATACATTTGTAACACAGTTCGACTGTTTTGCAAATCATACATTTCATCCTGGGATTCCAAAACCTCCTAAATTATTTTCTTTTTACATTTGTACAATTAACATTCATTCTTTGTGATTTAAAGCTTGTAGCATTTTGACAAATGCATTGTATCATGTATCCACCATAACAGTATCATACAGAATAGTTTTACTGCCCTAAAAATCCCACCTGCTTCACCTATTCAATTTCCCACCTCAAACTCCTGACAAAGTCTGACCTTTTTATAGTCTCTATAAAGCTGCTATAAACATTCATGTGAATGTTTTATGTGGGCATAAGTTTTCAGGTCAGTTGGATAAATACTTAGGAGAGAGATTGATGAATTTTATGGTAAATCTATGTGTAGCTTTGAATGAAACTGCATAATTGTGTGGCTGTTCTATTTTGCATCCTCTTCAGCAATTGGTATTGCCAGTTTTGTGGATTTTGGTCATCCTAATAGGATGCAGTGGTTTCTCATTGTTTTAACTTGAAATCCTCTAATGTCAGTGTTGAGCATATTTCATAAGGTTATTTGCCATTTGTATATCTTCTTCAATGAAGTGGTTTTTCAGATCTTTTGTCTATTTTTTAAGTGGGTTGTTTTCTTGTTACTGACTTCAAAGAGTTTTTTGTATATTTTGGAAATAAACCAGATTTTTTTTTGCAAGTATTTTCTACCTATCTGTGGCTTGTTCTTTCATTTTTTAAAAAAAGTCTTTTGAATAATAAAAGATTTAATTTTAATTAAGTCCAACTTATAATTTTTCTTTCATTGATCATGCTTTCCACATTGTATTTAAAAACTTTTTTAATGTTTATTTATTTTTGAGAGAGAGAGAGAGAGAGAGAGAGAGCGAGCATGAGTGGGGGAGGGGCAGAGAGAGAGGGAGACACAGAATCTGAAGCAGGCTACAGGCTCTGAGCTGTTAGTATAGACCCCGATGTGGTGCTCGAACCTAAAACTTCAAGATCATGACCTGAGCCAAAGTCAGATGCTTAACTGACTGCACCACCAAGGCTCCCCTTTGTGTTGTATTTAACACCCCTTGACCAAGCCCAAGATTTCCTAGACTTTCTGCTGTTTTTTTTTCCCCAGAAGTTATAGTTTCAACATTTTACATTTAGGTCTGTGATTCATTTCAAGGTAAGTACTGCTCTTTTCTATACTCTTGTCTCCATTTGTTTTTGTCTGACTCTCCTGGAGGCAGCACCATGCCATGTTTCTGAAACTGTCTGATGGGTTCCATATCTTAGAGATGTGAATATCTGCTAAATGGAAATGAAATTTCCATCATCAAACAAATCTGCAATGTTAGACTTATCAATATTAAACACATTTTTTTTTTTTTTTTTGCTGTGAAATGCATGAGATTCTTCAATATGCTCATGGGCATTAGGAATCTCCAAACCATCGATATAGTTAGTGGCTAGTGTTCCCAAACTTTTGGACTCCAAGAACAATGATCCTAAATCTATTTCCCCAGATGAGTCCTGTTGCCTGGGCATAGTTATTAGCATCTCTTTTTACTCTCAAAAGTGTCTTGGTTGGGTGATTCACTATACAGTAAGTCTAAACATTGAATCTCTTTTTCATGGAATACTTCTTCAATATCTCATAGGTCAGTTTGAGGAGAAAACAGTTCTAATTTATTAGAATATATTTTTTTTTGTTACATTCCTTCTTCTTCTCAGTCGAAGGAATCTGGATGAAGATTCCCTTGACACCCTTGACAGTGCCATTTTTTAAAGATACTTTTTCCTAAAATTGTTACTTTTCCCTCATCACCCTCAGCTCAAATACAAGAAGCAGGCTGGTATACCCATTTCCACCTGCTTCCAGATCATTAGCCCTCTATTTCCTTCCAATAAACTCCTTTATTTTGACTTTTTTGGTTATCCCTCTCATCATTCGTCACCAAATTTTATTATATTTCTTGCCAATCCATAATGACATTTCAGAATGTCTTCAGCATTCCATAACCCTCTATCCACTCTCAATCATGTCTATCTAACTCCTTCAGTGATGTCATGCACAGGAGCCTCAGCACTCCCGTTGATAATTCTCATCAAGTCTGACCTCATCATTTTGATTTTGTACTTCTATTCTTCCCTTGGATCATTATCCAAAGGCAACTGTCAGATGTAGACCTCTCTTGTAGCCTACCCTTCAATCAAATCTGATCTCATGACACCAGCTTGGCTGATACTACCCAAGACCCTCTGTAGAATGCACCTTACTGCTGCTCACAGGAGAAAGAAAAATCACAAGCATTTGTTCAATGCTTGATTGGGTTACAACCATTATTACATTATTACAGCCATTTGATTGAGTTACCTATTGCCTGCCTTCATCTATTGAGGCACTATTACACATGATGAACATTGCCATCTTGTGGCAGGTACATTATGTTTTTCCAATTGTAATAAACACTGTTTCTTGTAAATTCTAAATATTAGATACCCAAATTTACAAATGGAACAACATCTATTAAATGAGGACCACTTTTACTATATAGTTTAAACATATATGCTTTTAAATAAATGACAAAATCACAACATTTGACATTCAAGTTCTTTAATTATTTCTTGCTTTTCTGAATAGACCTGCTAATTGCTAGAAGTCACAATTTATTTTTCTAAAACCATATTTTCTCTTAGATGTTCCTGGATAAACTCAACTGTCTCCTTCCCAAAAGAGAACAACTTAAAATAATTCTCAGTCCTCTTTAGTTTTCTATTATCCTTTATTATGGATAAAGAGGCTTATATTATATTTCCAGTGAACCACCTGCCTTTCCTAGGCTTAGAGGCTTAGAATATTGACCAAACTCTTAAAACAAAATTAAATAGGATAAATATTATTATATCATTTAATGCTATAAGTATAAGTATTCACTTAATGTATGCTTTCACATAGGATATTTTTCTTACTGCCTAACATGATTTTATATTAAAATCATGCATATTGAGGAAAATATTGTTGAATTAGACTAGTTCACAAAACCCTGACCAGATGAATACTGAATTACAACTCAGATTCTGTAAGAGTTTTCCTGTTAGTCTGCAAAGAGCAGACTGAAGACACCTAAGACTAGGATGTAAGTGCCAACAGCAGGTTTCCTCATTCCCTAGCCACAACTCACTCAGAGCATGATGTCAAGCAGTCTGTGAATAACACAAGTTGCTCACCAACTTTCAGGGGATGTGGCTGGAAGAGGGGCTTGCCAGAGCTAAGAGGCTTCTGTTTCAGGAAAAAAGTCTATCCCTTGTTTCACCACAATCATGTGCCTCTATGTTCTGTTCTTTCCTGTGTCCCAAACTTTGGCAGCCTGACAAATATGAAGACATGGCAGAAAATTAGAGAAGTGGTTGGAATCAGCCATCTATCTCTGGATTAAAAATGAAATCCAGATGATGAGAATTTGATGAAAATCTATAGAACTCAGGGGTTTTCTCAGCAGCCACTTCGTTTTTCCTGAAAGTTTTTATCAAGTGGTGATTCTGCTCTCTAGAGATGTCAGCCTATATGGCCAGCATAAATCATTGATTTGGTGGGACATAATAGCTAATGAAGTAGTGTTCTGAAACATAAAGGAGCCATTCAAAACTAAGAAGACAGAAATGAGAATCATTTGCTCAAATGACAGGGTTTGTGAGTGTCCCGAGCCCTGAATACATGTTTAATTGGCTGTATACAGAGAATTGTCACTGATATGTCTTTCTTCCCTTTGACACAATGTCCTGTCCATATTTCCACTTTTGTTACAAGCATTTTTTCATTACAGGGATACTTCATTTTATTGCTCTTCCTTTTATTGCACTTTGCAGATACTGTGTTTTTCACAAAGTGAAGATTTGTGGCAACCTTGCGTTGAGCAAGTCTATTGGCACCATTTTCCCAAAAGCATTTGCTCACTTTGTGTCTCTGTCATATTTTGGTAATTCTCCCAATATTTCAAATTTTTCCATGATCATTACATTTGTTATTGTGATTAGTGATCAGTGATTACAACTTGTTGAGAACTCAGATGATAGTTTACATTTTTTCAGTAATAACATATTTTAAAATTAAGGTATGTACATTTTTTAGACATAATGTTATTGCATGCTTAATAGACTACAGTATAGTATAAACATAACTTTTATATGCAATGGGAAACCAAAACATTCATTTAACTCAGTTTATTGCAATATCCACTTCATTTTTTTATTTTTATTTTTTAATGTTTACTTTTTGAGAGAGAGAGAGAGAGAGAGAGAGAGAGAGTAGGGTAGGGGCAGAGAGAGAGGGAGACACAGAATCTGAAGCAGTTTCCAGGTTCCAAGCTCTTGGCACAGAGCCCAACACGGGGTTCAAACTCATGGACTCATGACCTGAGCCAAAGTTAGATGCTTAACTGAGCCACCCAGGCACCCCACAATATCTACTTTATTGCAGTGGTTTGGAATCGAATCTGCAGTACCTCTGAGGTATGTCTGTAATTTACAGTTGGTAAAATGGAATTTTAAAAACTATAAGCCTGTGAAAATTCATTTCATGATAAGATAGTATCTTGGTGGAAATTCTCATTCTGGAGGCTGTCAATCAAGAGTAAGACCTTCTTATACTATTTCATACCTGTGTGTTCAAGTCTGCATGTGTCTCTGTGCCTTAATTAGAGGACAGTGTAGAACTGCTTGTATAACTCTCATCTTTGCAGATCAAGATTTTCTCATTGTCAAAAGAGCAGCTTCAAGGAAACCACATCCCACCTGAGTAAAATGAAAATTGGTGAGGGCTTCAGCATATTTCTTAAAACTTTTATATCAATTTATTTACAGATTTTATCTTATCTTAAAGCACATTTCAGTTAATAAATGTATTTACACAGGTATACATCTGAATTCATCATAGTCATTTTACAGACCATACAGATCATACCCTAGGTCTTCTGTGCAAAGTTGCATTGAATATGATCATTGTTTGAAAATGCCCTCATGGTCAGGGTATTTACACATGCACAGTTGATGGGTTTGTTTTTTCATGTCTGCACAATACACACACGGAGGCTGAGTGTCCACCGCATGTCTTACATGAGCCTCCCACCCAGATATGTGGTTGGTTGGACTGAAAACCCTGATAAAGATAATAGTTAATTTCCTTAGTTTACTTGATGAAAGATTGAGGTGAGGTCTGTGAATGGTCATGGTGCAAGTCCCTAAGTCCAGTGTTCATTGTAGATGAGTTACATGTTTTCTGTGGCTTACTCTGTGAACATTTACCTTACTTTGTGAACATTTATCCGCACCCCCCCACCTTTTGAATTTTGCACTTCAATGTACTAGGTCTTACCCTGTCTCAGGTGCTGCAGAGTGGGATGTAGTAGAAACTGTTTTTGGGGAGTCAGTCATGCACCTCCCTCTTTTGGTGAAATTCCATTTTCTTTGATTATGCTGGGGCTGCCCCTTGCAGAGCCATGCTTTCACCCAGGTCAATCCAGAGTGCCCCATTCCTCTCACCATAAGATTGGTTCAGGTGAGCAGAGTCTTAAGGTTTTCAAATTGGAAATTGAGAAAAGGGGCTTTGTCCTTTATATCATCTTAAATTGGAGACCACACTGCCTATAGAAAAAAAAAAAAAACACAGCTAAGAAGCTCAATAGAAACAAGGAGAGACAAGAGACATTGTATTCAGATAAGTTTGGGGTCTATTGTTTTTTAAGGAAATCTGCTTTATGAGAATCACTGGCTGCAAATTCTCTACAAACTATTCCCATTAGCTTTGCTAATCTTGGCCTCATCAATTAGGTCATAAGCTTATAGGACTTTAATGAGATATTGTTTAATCATTTTTACATATATTTATCTATTTCATATTTATATGTGTATATTACTATATATACACACAAACATGCATGTATACATGTATTTTATAAAATCTAACCATCCTTATTCATGTGTCTAACAATTTATTGTACTTGTGGTGTGCTAGAAACTATGCTAGGACTCTGATGAAGGAAATACCCAGCATCCCTGACTTTATAGTCCAGAAAGGGACACATGTCCCCAGAGGGACACAACCAAATTCTATAGCCCAAATGCAAATTGTGTTTAATTCTTATTATTTATTTATATCAAAAGAAATATTGTCATAGATAAAAAATAAATAACTATGATTAGAAAGTCAAAGTGGCTATAATATGGGTCTTCCTTGGTGCTGCTGAACTGGAGTAAATACATAGCTGTAGTAATAACTTTGGGCTATATTGTCTTTATTTCAATGTATCTTATTTATTCCTTGTTGCATGTTATGTGTGTGTGCAAGCAAACATGAAATTTCAATGAATACTGACAATTATATGTTAAGATTTAACTGATGCTTAAGTTACCATACTATTCAGGGAAAAGATGCTAGTATAAAAGTTCAAGTCAGGTAAAATTCTAATCCAAATGATCTAATCTAATAAATATGTGCTTGCTATCCTCATTTTAATCAACATCTATTTGTCTTATTTTTCAGATAGAAAAATTCATAATATCTTATCAATTGTTTCTCATGTATACAATACTGGGACAAAAAAATGTGACTCGGATCTCACAGTTATACAAATTGTCCTATATTATTTACTTTTATTCTTCATTAGCTTTAGCCTGCTACTGATTATCTTTTCTTTGACTTATTCTGAATGTGCAAATCTGATTTACAGAAATAAATGTTCACATTTAATTCAATTACTCAGTAACTTAATTTCTTTGAATGCATGTTTATTGAGTATCTACAGTGTATTAGATGCTGTGCCTACTGCTGTTGTCACAGTTCATAAAGAAACAACCATGTTTCCACCATTGCAGAAGATAACCAGCAATCCAGTGAAGAAATGGGCAAAAGACATGAATAGACACTTCTCAAAAGAAGACATCCAGATGGCCAACAGACACATGAAAAAATGCTCAACATCATTCATCATCAGGGAAATAAAAATCAAAACCACAATGAGATACCACCTTACACCGTTCAGAATGGCTAACATTAACAACTCAGGCAACAACAGATGTTGGCGAGGATGCAAAGAAAGAGTATCTCTTTTGCATTGTTGGGAATGCAAGCTGGTGCAGCCACTCTGGAAAATAGTATGGTGGTTCCTCAAAAAATTAAAAATAGAACTTCCCTATGACCCAGCAATTGCACTATTAGGTATTTATCCAAGTGATACAGGTGTGCTATTTCGAAGGGGCACATGCACCCCAATGTTTTTTATAGGAGCACTATCAACAATAGCCGAAGTATGGAAAGAGCCCAAATGTCTATTGATGGATGAATGAATAAAGATGTGGCATACATATACAATGGAGTATTACTCAGCAATCAAAAAGAATGAAATCTTGCCATTTGCAACTACATGGATGGAACTAGAGGGTATCATGGTAAGCGAAATTAGTCAGTCAGAGAAAGACAAATATCATGACTTCACTCATATGAGGACCTTAAGGTATAAAACAGATGAACATAAGGGAAAAGAAGCAAATAATATAAAAATAGGGAGGGGGACAAAACATAAGAAACTCTTAATAATAGAGAACAAACAGAAGGTTGCTGGAGGAGGTTGTGGGAGGGGGGATGGGCTAAATGGGTAAGGGGCATTATGGAATCTACTCCTGAAATCATTGTTGTATTATATGCTAAGTAACTTGGATGTAAATTAAAAAATAAATTATTTTAAAAAAGAAAAGAAAAATGACAAATGAGTTAAGTGTCATAAATGAAGTGTGATTTCCTGTCAGAATAAACTGATAGTAGACATCACTAGAAAAAAGAGTACATGAAGCATCTCAGAGAATGAAAGCCTTGAGAAAACACTTGAACAATGAGTAAAAGGTAACTAGCTGAAGATTTGGGAAAACGTATGGTCTTAGAATAAATCTTTGTGCTGAAGCTCAGCAGTGGAGAGGGGATAATAGGCATATAGAATGTCCTAAACATAGAGCAAAGGAAAGAGTGGGAGAGATAAAGCCATGGCCTTTGTGTGGAGCCATGTTAAAGATATTAGATTTATCCTAAGAGCAAAATGGAAGGAAAAGATACATGATGTGATCAACATTTGAGGACAGCTTCTTGGTCATGAGTTTTTATAACTAGCAGAACTCAAGGACTAAAGTTTTAGAAGTCCATGTTGTGGCTGGAGTTGGCCTGGTGGGCATGCAGTGCTCCTGTGGAGAAGGAGAGTAAAGGTCCAGGAGTGGACAGAGTAATCTGAGAATCTCCTGGGATGCACTGGGAGAGATGTTTCCCCCTTCTTGGCATGCAGCTGGAAGAGGTGGCATTGCCAGTCAGGGGCCAAAAGAGCTGATGGGTGCCATTGCACTCACCCACATTTTAACCATAGGGGCAGAGACACCTTCTGAGAATGGGTAACCTGGACTTGGGCTTTTTATTGGGCTTTACTATAAATTCCAAGCTCTTGTGTGTTGTTGTGACTGCCCTCTGAGACAAACCAGTGCCTTCCCCAGTGTGGCTAGATCCTCCCCAAAGGATCAGTGTGGATTTATGCTACACTGGCTACCTAAAGTTTGGAGATTTGAAACTCAGCCAGTGTGCCTGAGATAAAACAATGGTGCACTGAGCTGCTGGATGAGCAGAAGACCTGGACATAAACAGGGTGAAGGCAGGGATCTGAGGGATGCCTGGGACACATGAGAGGTGATTGTTCACTTTTCTGTGAGGGCTTCTTGGACAATAGTGGGCTCAAATTCCCCTCTCTAAGGATGAAGGAGAAGGCTAAGGCCATTTTTCTCCTCTGCCCATCAGCACACACTGACTTCAGGGAGCAACACAGTGCCAACAGTGGAGGCCTAGCCACTTACACCCAGCCTTGCCCCACTGAGCTCTGCAGGTGTTTCTTTACTAGGACAAGTGTTCCTAAGAGCCAGAGCAGCTGGCCTCTTCCCCAGAAGACCAGAACAACTACCCACCCCACTCCACCCACACACACTGACTATAGAGTGGTGCAAAGATTCAGCTCTGGTAGAAATTGAATCAGGACTCATTTAACAGTAGAACAGAGCACACCTAGTTAAAACCTGCCACATTCTGGGAAAGGTCCAAACACTCCCCAATGCAAGCAAGGAGAAACTTCAGAGGACTGACTGAGGGAAAGAGCAGCCAAAACACAGCAGCAGAGTGCACACAGCATACACCAGATAACTTCCTGAAGCACCAAGCCTTGGACAATATATGACCTTACATTAATAAAGCTATTGCTCTCAGGAACAAGAAACAAAAGGATTTCCTAACACACAGAAGACAGAGACTTAGAAAAAAAAAGCCAAAATGAATGAGTTCATTCCAAAAGAAAGAACAAGAAGAGGTCATGGCTAGAGATCTAATGAAAAGAGATAAAAGTACTATGCCTGATCCATAATTTAAAACAACAATCATAAGGATACTGGCTGGGCTTGAGAAAAGCATAGAAGACACCAAGGATTCCCTTACCACAGAGATAAAAGACCTGAAAACTAGTCAGGCTGAGTAAAAAATGTTGTAACTGATATTAGAAACCAATCGGTTGTAATGACTACAAGGATGGAAGAAGCAGATGAATGAATCAGTGATATAGAAGATAAAATTGTGGAAAATATTTAAGCTGAAAAGCAGAGGGAAAGAAAAATATTGGATCATGAATGTAGACTTAGGGAACTCAGTAACTCCATAAAGCATAATAACATTTGTATCATAGGAGTCCCAGAAGAAGAAGAGAAGGGAAAAAAGGCACAAGATTTATTTGAGCAAATTATAGCTGAAAATTATATCTAACATATGTACCTATTTATATATACATATTTATACTATACCTAAAAACTTCCCTAATCTGGGGAAGGAAAGAGAAATCCAAGCCCAGGAGGAACAGAGAACCTCCGTTAAGATAAACAAAAGCAGGCCAACACCAAGACATATCATAGTAAAATTTGCAAAATACCAAGGTAAGAACAAAAATCCTAAAAGCAGCAAGGGAAAAGAAATCCCTTTCATAGGATTAGCAGCAGACCAGTCCACAGAAATTTGGCAGGCCAGTTGGGAGGATGTATTCAATGTGTTGACTGGGGAAAATATGTAGCCAAGAATATTATATTTAGCAAATGGTCATTCAAAATAGAAGGAGAGATAAAAAGTTTCCCAGGCAAACAAAAACTAAACGAATCAGCCCTGCAAGAATTATTAAAGGGAAATCTTTGAGTGGGAAAGAACAAAGACTAGAAAGGAACAAGGAAAATCTTCAGAAACAATGACTTAATAGGTAATACAATGGTGCTATATTCATATCTGTCAATAATCACTCTGAATATACATGGACTAAATGACAATCAAAAGACATAGAACATCAGAATGTATTAAAAACCCCAAGATCCTTCTATGTGCTACCTATAAGACTCATTTTAGACATGATGATACCTGTAGATTGAAAGTGAGGGGATGGAGAACCATCTATCCCACTAATAGACATCAAAAGAAAGCGAAAATAGCCATACTTTTCTTTAAATATACTTATGTTTAAAACATCCAGTGTATTAAAAAAACACTGTAACAAAAGATGAAGAAGGGCACTATGTCATAATAAAGGGGATTATACAACAAGATCTAACAATTATAAATATTTATTCCCCAACTTGAAGACACTCAAATATATAAATCAATAATAACAAACATAATGAAACTCATTGATAATAATACAATAGTAGAGGAACATAACATCCCATTTACAACAATGAAAAGATCATCTAAGCAGAAAAGCAACAAGAAAACAATGATTTTGAATGACACACTGGACCAAATGGACTTAACATATATTCAGAACATTTCATCCTAAAGTGGCATAATATACATTCTTTTCAAGTGCAAATGGGACATTCTCCAAAATAAATCACATACTGTGTCACAAAGCAGGCCTCAACAAATGCAAGAATATTGAGATCATATCATGAATATTTTCAGACTGCAACGCTATGAAACTCAAAAATTTTGGGAAGACCACAGATGCATGGAGATTAAAGAACATCCTATTAAAGAATAAATGGGTTGGGAGGAGTTCAGATGGCAGAGAAGTAGGGGGACCCTGGGTCTTCCTCATCCCTCAAACACAGCTCTGTTGAGGTCAGATCACTTGGAACACCCAAGAAATCAGTCTGCAAAGTGGCAGAAGGATCTCTACAGTTGGAGGGAAATAGCTTGGCAGATGTGAGGTGAGTGGATATGAATTGGGAGAGAGAACATCCTGGAGCTGTGAAGGCAAGGGAACCCTTTGTGTGGAGAAACAAAGGGAGAGAAAGAGTGAGGGGTTGAAAGTGTGGCCTCAAGTTAGCACCAGAGGAAAACCTCCCGAGACCACAGACTGCGGAGTGAGAAATAGTATCCCAGGTCTTCTTTACAAACAACTTTTGGAGCTCAAATCCAGAGGTTTTGGAAGTTCATGGCTTTCTATGGAATGGAGCCAGGGTGCACGCTCCTGGGGAGGAGGGAGCTAGTCCTGGAGTGCACCGTGTGGTGTGGTAATCTCTGGGGTGCACTGGAGAGAACAGTGCCCTAACTGGAGTACTTTTGGAGGAAGGTTTATTGCCTCTCCAAGACCAGCCAAAGGCCTTTCATCAGCAGGGTGAAGGCTCTACTCTGAAGTAAGGGAGTATCTGCACCATGTCAATCCTTTAAGACTTTGAATCCCAGCTGTGTGTCAAAGAAAAAACACAAGAGAGTTTTGGCACAGGGTGAGCTGGCTTCCCTCGCTAATTCATGAAGGATTCCTGAACAGCAGGGGTTGAGATCCCTGGGGCAAGGATGAAAGATTGGGATGGCACCATTCCCCCCCCCCCCCCCATGAACACCAACTAGTGGGACTTCAAAGAGCAACACAGTGGCCCCAGTGGAGTAAGACCCACATACACCAAACCCTGCCCCTCTGTGCCAGGAAATCCTTATTTACTGGGGCAAGACTGACACTGAGCCAATGCAGCCAGTGTATCCTCCAGACCAGCACAGCCACCACTTCCCAGGCACCAACAGAAAACTCTGATTTTCCTACCTTTTTACCTCCTTCATTTTTTCTTTCGGAATCAGGCGCATAGTTACTGATTTGTTTTTTATCTTTTCCTTTTATCTTCCTTTTTTGTTTTTATCAGACTTTTTTATTCTTTTCTCTTTCCTTCTTTTATTTTTCTTCTTCTTTTTTCTTTCTTTTTTCCCCCTTTTACCTTGGAGTCAACCTTATAGTTTTTTGATTCTCTGTTTGATTTTTGTTTCCTGTCCCTGTTTCTCTTTCTCTTCTTAGGGGATCAGGCTTCCCCTCATGTTTTCCAGGGTTACTTCAACAAACAAATCAAAGCACACCTAGTTAAAGGTTCAAACACTTCACCAATGCAAGCAAGGAGGAGCTATGCAGGGGACTGACCAGTGGGAAAGAGCAGCAAAGACACAACAGAATGTACACAGCATACACCAGAAACATTTCCTGGAGTGCCAGGCCCTGGACAGTGTAATATAATTTAATTTTTAATATAGCAGTACTCTCAGGTGCAGAAAACACAAGTTTTTAAAACATGAAAAAGACAGAAACTCAGCCAAATGATAAGATAGAAGAATTCTATCCAAAAGAAATGTCAAAAAGAAATCACAGCCAAGGACTTGCTCGAAACAGATATAAACAGCATATCTGAATAATAATTGAGAACAACAGTCATAAAACTACTAGCTGGGCTTGAAAAAGCATAGAAGACACCAGAGAAACCCTAGCTGCAGAGATCAAAGACCTAAGAACTAGTCAGGATGATTAAAAATGCTATAGCTGAGATGTAATACAAACTACATACAATGACAGTGAGGATTGAAGAAGCAGAGGAGAAAATAAGTGGAATAGAAGATAAATTTATGGAAAATAATGAAGCTGTAAAAAAGAGGAAAAGGAAGTTACCAGATCATTAGGGGGGACTTAGAGAAATACACGATTCCCTGAAATGAAACAATATCTATATTGTAGGAGTCCTAGAAGAAGTAGAGCAATAAAAAGGGCCAGAAGGTTTTTTTGACCAAATTATAGCTGAAAATGTTCCCAATCTGGGAAAGGAAACAGGCATCCAAGTCAAAAAGGCACAGAGAACTCCTTTCAAAATAAATAAATAAATAAATAAATAAACAAAAAACAGGTCAACACCACAACATATCATAGTGAAACCTGCAAAATACAAGTATAATGAGAGAATTCTGAAAGCAGATAGGGACAAAAGGTCCTTAACCTAAGAAGATAGACACATAAGATTAGTGGCAGAGCTATCCATTGAAATTTAGCAGACCAGAATGGAGTGGCAGGAAGTATTCAATATGCTGAATAGGAAAAATTTGCAGCTAAGAATCCTTTACACAGCAAGACTATCATTCAGAATAGAGAGATAAAGTCTTTCCAAGACAAACAAAAATTAAGGAGTTTGTGACCCCTAAACACAGCCCTGCAAGAAACTCTAAGTGGGACTAAGTGAAGGGGAAAAAAAAAAACAGCAGCAAAGATCACAAAGGACCAGAGAACATGACCAGAAACACCAAATCTACAGATAACACAATGGCACTAAATTCATATCTTTCAACAATCACTCTGAATGTAGGTGGACTAAATGCTCCACTCAAAAGACATGGGGTATCAAAATTGATAAAAAACAAGATGCATCTATATGCTGCCTACAAGAGACTCATTTTAGACCTTAGGACTCCTGCAGATTGAAAGTGAGGGGATGGAGAACAATCTATCATGCTAATGGATGTCAAAATTAAGCTGGAGTAGCCATGCTTATATCAGACAAACTAGATTTTAATTTTTATTTTTTGAGTATATTTATTTATTTTGAGAAAGAGAGAGAGCAAGAGAGAGACATAGAGAGGGAGACAGAGAATCCCAAGCAGACTCTGCACTGTAAGCACAGGGCCTGATGTCGGGTTCGATCTCATGAACTGCAAGATCATGATCTGAGCCAAAATCAAGATTCAGATGCTTAACCAACTTAGCCACCCAGGTGCCCCAAGACAAACTAGATTTTAAAAGAAAGACTGTAATAAAATACAAAGAAGGGCATTATATCATAATCAAGGGGTCTATCCATAAAGCAGACCTAACAATTGTAAATATTTATGCCCCCAATGTGAGAACACAAAAATATATTAATCAATTAATCAAAACATAAAGAAACTAATTGATAATAATACCATAATAGTAGGTGACTTTAATACCCCACTTACAGAAATAGACAGATCACCTAAGCAGGAAATCAATAAGGAAACAATGGCTTTGACTGACATACTGGACCAAATGGACTTAACAGATATACTCAAAACATTCTGTCCTTACACATTCTTCTCCAGTGCACGTGGAACATTCTCCAGACTAGATCACATATTGGGTCACAAACCAACTGTCAACAGGTACAGACTGAGATAATTCCATGCATATTTTTGGATTACAATGCATGAAACTTGGAATCAACCACAAGAAAAAAATTTGGGAAGTTCTCAAGTACATGGAGGTTAAAAAACATCCCACTAAAGAATGAATGGGTCAACCAGGAAATTAAAGAGGAAATAACAAATACATGAAAGCCAATGAAAATGAAAATACAGAAGTCCAAACCCTTTGGGATGCAGCAAAGGCACGCCAAAGAGCAAAGTACATTGCAATTCAGACCTATCTAAAGAAACAAGAAAGTCCTAGAAATACACCTGATCTTGCACCTGAATGGGCTAGAAAATAAGCAGCAAATAAAACCCAAAGCCAGAAGAAGGTAAATAATAAAGATTAGAGCAGAAATGAACAATATAGAAATTACAAACAAACAAAAAACCCGGTAGAATAGATTAATAAAACTAAAAGCTGTTTTTTTGAAAGAATAAACAAAATTGATAACCCCCTAGCCAGACATATATAAAATAATAGAGAGGATTTAAATAGATAAAATCATGAGTGAAGAGAAGAGATCACAACCAACACCACAGAAATACAATTATCAGAGAATACTATGAAAATTTAGATGCCAACAAACTAGACAATCTGGATGAAATGGAAAAATTCCTAGAAACTCACATACTACCAAAACTGAACTATGTATATACTACCCAAAGCTATCTACACATTGAATAAAATCCCTATCAATATACCACAAGCATTTTTCACCGAGCTAGAGAAAACAATCCTAATATTTGTATGGAACCACAAAAGACCTTGAATAGACAAAGAAATCCTGAAAAAGGAAAGAAAATCTGGAGGCATCACAGTTTTGGATTTCAAGGCGTATTACAAAGCTGTGGTTATCAAGACAGTATGGTACTGACACAAAAGCAGACACATAGATCAATGGAACAGAATAGAAAACTCAGAAATGAACCCACAGCTATATGGCCAACTAATATTTCATAAAATAATAAAAGAATATGCAATGAAGAAAAGACAGTCTCTTCAACAAATGGTGTTGGGAAAACTGGACAGCAACATGCAGAAGAATGAAACTGGACCACCTTCTTACACCATGCACAAAAATAAACTTAAAATGGATGAAAGACTAAATGTGAGAAAGGAAACCATTAAAATCCAAGAGAAAAATACAAACACCAACCTCTCTGACCTCAGCCATAGCAACTTCTTACTAGACACATCTCCAGAGCTAAGGGAAAGAAAAGCAAAAAGAACTATGGAGCTTCTGCATAGTGAAGGAAATAATCAACAAAAATAAAAGGCAACTACAGATGGTAGAGGACATTTGCTAATGACATATCTGATAAAGGGTTAGTATCCAAAATCTATAAAGAACTTATTGTAATCAACACCCCCAAAACAAATAATTATTACAAAATGAGCAGAAGACACGGATAGACATTTTTCCCAAGAAGACATCCATCTAACAAACACGTGACAAGATGATCAACATCATTCATTAACAGGAAAATGCAAATAAAGACTACATGTCAGAATGACTAAAATTAACACAGGAAAACTACAGATGTTGGTGAGGATGTGAAGAAATGGGAACCCTATTCCACTGTTGGTGGGAACGTAAACTGGTGCAGCCACTCTGGAAAACAGAATGGATGTTCATCAAAAAGTTAAAAATAGAACTACCCTATGACCCAGCAAGTGCACTAATAGATATTTACCCAAAGGATACAAAAATACTGATTCAAAAGGATACATGCACCCAATGTTTATAGCAGCACTATCAACAATAGCCAAATTATGGAAAGAGACCCAATTCCATTGTTCCGTTGACTGATGAATGGATAAAGAAGATGTAGCATATATATAATATATATCTCACAAGTGCCCTCCTAATAATATATATAATATGTTATATATATTAATATTAATATATTATATTATAATATATTATATTATAATGTAATAAGATGAATTAATGCCAATTCTTCTCCAATTCTTCCAAAAAATAAAGGGGAGGGAACACTTCCAAATTCATTTTATGATTCTAACATCATCCTGATACCAAATCAAAAAAAAAGAGGATGCTACCAGAAAAGAAAACTACTGACCAATGTCCCTGATGAATGTAGACAAAAAATTTCTCATTAAAATACCAGCAAGCTTAATTCATCAGCACATTAAAAGCATCATTCACCATGAACAAATGAGATTTATGCCTAGGATGCAAGGATGTTTCAACATACACAAATCAATCAATGTGATACACGACATTAACAGAATGAAAGAAAAAATTATGTAATAATATCAAAAATCATTTGACAAAATTCAACATCTGTTCATGATAAAAAATTTTAACAAGTTATATGTATAAGGAATGTACCCTAACATAATAAAGACCATATATGATACTCAATGTTGAAAGCTTTCCTTTAATATCAGGAACAAGACAACGGTGCTCACTGTAACCACTCCTATTTATCAAAGTACTAGAAGCCCTTGCGAGATCAAACAGAAAAGAAAAATAAACAAAAGGCATCAAAATGAGAGGAAGAAGCAAAATTGTCTCTATTTGCAGATGATATGATTTTTTTTTATATAGAAAACACTAAAGACTATAAAAAAACTGTGAAATCTAATCAATAAATTCAGTAAGCTGCAGGAAAAAAATGAACATACCAAAATCAGTAACATTTTTATACACTAATAATGAATTATCTGGAAAAAAATAAAGGAAACAATCCCATTTATAATAACATCAAAAACAATAAAATACTTAAGAATAAAGTATTCTTAAGTGAAAGATCTTCAAGGAAGTGAAAGATCTCTACCTTGAAAACTACACGATATTAATGAAAGTAATAGAAGATGCAAATAAATCAGAAGCAATCCTATGTTCATGGATCATAAGAATTAATAGTGTTCAAATGCCCCTACTTCCAAAATCCTATCAAGATTTCAATGGCATTTTTTTTACAAAAATTAAAAAAAAACAACTAAAATTTATATAGAACCATAAAATGTGCCAGTAGCCAAAATAATCTTAGGAGCGAAGCGGGAGGTATCACACTTCCTGATTTCAATCTATACAGTATGATACTGGCAAAAAAGAAAAAGAAAACTAGACAAATGGGTCTAGAACAAAATCAGCAGGTCAGAAATAAGGTCAGAAATCTTGTCAAATTAATATTTGAAAAGAGAGCCAATAATACTCGATGGAGAAAAGAGAGTCTCCTGAATAAATGGTGCTGAAACAAGCGGATATTCACATGTAAAAAAGTCAAACTAGACCCTTATTTATGCCATCATAAAAATTAACTCATAGTGGATTAAAGACTTAAATGAAAGACCTGAAAACATGAAATTCCAGAAGAAAACATAGAAAAATCTCCTTGATATGAGTCTTGGCAATGATTTTCGGATATGACACCTAAAGCACAAGCAACAAAATAACGAATATACAAGTGGGACTACATGAAACTAAAAACTTTTACACAGAAAAATAGATCAACAAAGTGAAAAGACAGCCTACAAAATGGGAAAAAAAATTATAACTGTATATCTGATAAGGGGTTAATATCCAAAGTATATAGATAACTCATACAACTCAATAGCAATAATAATAATACTGATTCAATTAAAATGAGCAAAAAGCTTGAATAGACATTTCTCCAAAGAAGGTATATAGAAGATTAACAGACACATGGGAAAATTTTCAACATCAGTGATCATCAGCGACATGAAAATCAAAACCACAATGAATTATCACCTCACACCTGTTAGAATGATCATAATCAAAAAGACAAGAGCAAGTTTTGGTGAGGATGTGGAGCAAAGGAAAACTTTAGGCACTGTTGGTGGGATTGTCAACTGGTGCAGTCACTATGGAAAACAGTATGGGGTCCTTCAAAACATTAAAAATACAACTACCATACTAGCAACAATTATACTTCTGAAAATATATTAAAGTTAATGAAAACACTAACTTGAAAAGATAAATGCACCCCTATACTCATTACAGCATAATTTACAAAAGGAAATCCTGCCATTTGCAACAACATGGATGAGCCTTGTGGGAATTATGCTGAGTGATATAAGTCAGAGAAAAAAGACAAATACAGTATGATCTCACTTACATATGGAATCTTAAAAAACAAGCAAACACCAAACTCATATAAAAAGGGATCAGATTTATGGTTACCAGAGGGGGAGTGAGAGGAAGGAGAATGGGAAGAAGGTAGTCAAGGTACAGAGTTCTAGTTACATTATAAATAAATACTAGGATGTAATTTACAACATGATGACTGTGATATGTCATATATAACTGCTATATGATATACAGGAAAGTTGTGGGAAAATTATTTTTTATTATTTTTTTATGTTTTTTTATTTATTTTTGAGACAGAGAGAGACAGCATGAACAGTGGAGGGGCAGAGACAGAGGTAGACACAGAATCTGAAGCAGGCTCCAGGCTCTGAGCTGTCAGCACAGACTCAAGGACTGTGAGATCATGACCTGAGCTGAAGTCGGACACTTAACCGACTGAGCCACCCAGGCGCCCCAAAGTATTTTTTATGTTTTAATTCCATCTATATGAGATGATGGATGCGAACTAAACTTATAGTGGTAATCATTTCACAATATGTGTAAGTCTAACCATTATGCTGTATACCTTACAGCATGTAAGATGTAATGCCAATTATGTCTCAATAAAAGTGGTGGAAAAGGAAGGAATGAGATAAATGCAAGTGTAAAAAAAAGTGTAACCAAAATACCTAATGAAAAATTACAGACTTTTGGAAAACTCTTTCCCTTTATGTTAAAAGTGTTGAAATTAGGAGTTAATTAAGGGAAATGGCCAAAATTGTCATTATATGAAGATTAAGGAAGGCATGCTTTGAAGATTTTCAGGAGCGCCTAGGTGGCTCAGTCGGTAAAGCGTCCGACTTCAGCTTAGGTCATGATCTCGCGGTTTGTGAGTTTGAGCCCCATGTTGGGCTCTGTGCTAACTGCTCAGAGCCTGGAGCATGCTTCAGATTCTGTGTCTCCCTCTCTCTCTGCCCATCCCATGCTCATGCTCTGTCTCTGTCTCTAATAATAAATAAATGTTAAAAAAAATTAAAAAGAAAGAAAGGGATTTTCAGCACAGCAAAGGAAATTGAACATATTTAGAAATTATAAAAACTAAAAATTCCAGAAAGCCAATTAAATATTTTTTTGCAATTTTTTCTCACATTAACATATTTACTATTTAGATTTTGAAAGAATATTCTTTATATATCAGTTTTTTTAATCTATTAAGATGATGATTGACATAATTGGTACATTATATAGCTCTGAAGTTCAATGGTTTGGGGTACCTAAATATATGTACATAGTTCATCATACAATCTGATATTTGTGAAAATATTACATTTTAGCTATTACTAATATGTATCATTTACCTTTATTTTAAATATTATCAATTAACTGTCTCTATTTTTATATTATGAGATATATTATTAATTCTTAATTATGGTGAAATACATATAACATAAAATTTACCATTTCAACCATTTTAAAGTCTACAGTACTGTGGCAGTAAGTATATTCACAATGTTGTGCAGCCACATCTACAAAGCTTTTACCCTTGCAGAACTGAAAATCCATACCCATCAAACAACTTCTCATTCTTCCTTCTTCTGAGCTCTTAGCAATCACCATTCTACTTTCTGTCTCCAGGTATATTATGTAAGTGGAATTCTACAGTATTTATCTTTTTCTGACTGACTTATTCACTTAAAATAATGTCCTCAAGTTTCATTCATGTTGTAGCATGTCTCAGAATTTCCTTCCTTTTTAAGACTGACTACTATTTCATTATATAAAAAAATCTATTCATCCATTGATGGACACTTGGGTTGTTTCCACATTATTGCTATTGTGAATAATGCTGCTGTGAACACGGGCATACTATGAACTCTTCATGTCTGTGCTTTCAATTCTTTTGGGTTTATACCTAGAAGTGAAATTGCTGGATTATATGCTCACTCACTATTTAATTTTGTTAGAAGTCACTATAATGTTTTCTATAGTGGTTGCTCCATTTTACATTCCCACAAGAAACATGCACATATCCCAACTTCTCCGCACCGCTATCAGCACTTGTAATTTTCTGTTTTTTTTTTTTATAATAGTCACCCTAATGACTGTAAAGTAGTAGTTCTTTGTAGTTTTATAAAATGCATTGTTTTACATCTTAGACACCAAATACTCTTAGAAATACTAAAGAAGACAATTTGATAAGTCATTGCATCATAAGCTACTTTCTCAATAAATAGCTTAAATTATTTTTTTGAGTCAGGACTTAATTCCTATTGTTAATTAAATTATTATTAAAACTCCAGGAGTTATGTCCAGTGTCCTTGGCCTAGGGAACTCAGATAGCAGTGGGCTTCAGGGTAAGGATAGGGTTAATGAAAAGTCCACTTCAAAAAAGGTCACATAAGTGCAAGATCCACCTTGTTCTTTTTTTGTTTTTAACATTAAAACCCAGTGACATACTGATCTTTCACTGCAATCTTGGAAAAGACTATAATATAATTAATCTAAAAATTCAACCAAATGAGCTTGTACATCCATAAATTTTCAGTTAACTAGAATGTTTCAAAAAGAGGTGCTTCCTAATCCTGAATTCAGGGTGTTCATGTTATAGTAACCAGATTAGTAAAAATGACATCTGCTCAAAATGTGGCATATGTAATTCTGAAGATTCCTAAGTTCAAGATTTAGTAAAATTGCTTTATTGTCTATTTTTCAAACTCAGGTTTTTATAGAGACTGTCTTGAATTACTGACTAGTTTGCCAATAATTACTTGAGCTCTATGGATTATCATGTCCATATTCAGGAAATTAACAACAAAAAAAGGCAGAATATTTGAAAGGGAAAACCAACCAGTAGTATTTATCTCTTATTCTGTGTGCTGTTTTTGGTTCATGATCTCAAAAAATAAAAGCACCAAAAACAAACAGAGAGATGCTGTGGCTGACACATTCTGTTTTCTCAAAATATCAGTCAAAAATGTCATGTTGATTACTGGGAAGACAATATCTGTTCTGAGTCTACAGGTTCTTATCGACTTCTCAGCTGTCACTCTCCCTTCAGGATGAGTCCTGAGTTATCCCACCCTCCCAAACAGTAATGCCTGCTCAGTAGGCCGGGTGGGGAGCTACAGATTAAGACCCCTTGGTATTTATTATAGCTACTTTTTCTGTAAAAATATCTAGTTTTCATAATAGTATGAGTATTCAATATTATAAAGCAATGTATATTATCAAGGTGATACTAGAGCTTGTTTATTCTCTTTATTTTAGAAAGTGGAAGAAATAATAAGACCAATAAATAAAATGTTATTTTCCTCAAAGAAATGAAAATCGGGTGTGAACTTCTCTGGCTTTCAGAGTCACCACAATCTTTGGGCATCCTGATAAAAGCCAAGCCACACTGTAATAGAAATCCAGGACTAAGATTTGAATTTTACTGTAGTCTGAAATACCAGAAATTCACATTCACTTCACCATCAGTAAAACTGGAACATTAACAGCATTGAAAGGGGGATTAGTGAGGATACATTAAATTAGTAGAGACTTTCCCCCATTGGGGGCTCAGCAGTTTCCCTCCATATTCACTGAAAAAAGATGTCTTGAGGCAGGAGTCTTACCCCAGGGATTTTTTGCCTTCCAGGTATCTTCCTTTTCTCTCCCTTCATTGTGCCCAGCCATCCTGGACCCCTCTTTTCCTGAGACCTCCTTTTGTATGCAGATGCTTCTTGATTATCATCGCATGGTGGTCCCCCAAGAACAGTGCACATGCCCCGACTCATGTATATGACTCTAAATTTCAGCAATGGCTTGGAACCCTCCACCCACTGTGCACTTGTGTCTCTTTCTCAGTCACAATGAGTGCTGAATCTTCCTGGGACACTATCTGTCACTTCTCTCCCCAGATGTTTCCTCAGGAAAGGTGGCAACTATGTTCTAAGGCACCTTACACAAAGCTGGACACTGAGGGAATGGTACGTACTTTTTCATTGGATTCATATATGTGTGTAGCTTTGTAAGAGTTAAAGGAGAAGAGGAAATCAATATGACAAAGTGCTCCTTTTTTTTGTCTCAAAGACCTATTTCTAATACCCAAGAAATTCATCCAGTTGTGTTCTACTGTTTCTATTAAGGACAACTTTTTAAAGACTGCTAATCTGAATAAATAGGTTAGAATAAATATATGCATATTTTAGTGAACCAATATTAAAGGTAAGAAGTTCTGGATTCTGGCTGCAGGTCTCCCACATATATGTTCGTGGTTGTAAATAAGTCAAGAAGCTTTCCTGAGCTTGTGTCTGTAATTGAAGCAAGAAGATGTGGCCTCGGAGAGTGGTTTTGCTTCTTCAAAAAGATGAACAGTGCAGCACTTTGAAGTGTAAAGTGTTATAGATAAATATAAGAAATTATTAAGGCCATAAGTCATCTCCATGCCTCCTGCTGGGAAAATGTACTGTAAAGAGGAAAGTTTGCTGTGCAGGTTGTCCTCATTCTGTGAGGGAAGTTACATATCAGCCATGCAGGCAGAGAAGCAAGAGCTTTGCCCATGGCAAAGGAGAGGGAAAAGCCACAAAGAAGGAGCTATTTTGTTAAGATCTTCTGTTTTCAATGAATCATCAGGGGGAGCCAGGTCCATGTTGCTGAGCAAACAGTGATAACTGTTTTATGAAAAGCATATCTGCAACGTCTGTGATTTGCCTCACAGTACAACCTTAAAATAGGTATTTGTTTTTTTTTTTTTCCATTTTATTTGTACATAAAGGACGGAGTTCTAAATTAGAAAAGTCTCATATTCTCTTAATGGGATTGCTTGGGGAAAATACACACCAAGCAATACAATGTTTCAAAGGAGTCTAGGTGAATGGGCCACAAGAACTCTCACAATGGGGGAACCTTTCAGGTACAAACAAAATAAGGGGGATGCAAAACACTAACAAGAAGAAGGAAAAATTCAATATACTGTGTTGTGAAAGCAGCCTCATACACCAGCATATTCCTTGAGGTGCCAAGAATGTTTAGAAATATTTGTAAGCAAATAATACATTGTTGACCCATATTCCATAAACACATTTGATCAATTTGTGATTGAATTTTTTCTGAGTTTTGTTCTCAACCCTTGTAATCATGTTTAAATGTATTTGGAACTTTTAAGGAGATAAGACAGAAATGGCTAGAGAGACAATTCCAGTCTTGTTTCTGCTAAGCATCCAAGTGTATCACAAGAGCCTGATTCCTGCTTTCAGCATCGTACAGTACTCAGCATGGCCCAGAACACCCCATAGTTGGGTCATTGTCCCACTTTAATCCTTAAAGTTGGAAGCCACTTCTCTCTTTTCAGTACCCGCCCCCCCAGCGGAATTACATTTTTGTGCAACCAACTACTGATCTAGAGGTTAAAAGGAAAAGAAAAGAAAAGCTTTTGAAATCAGTGAAGGTATAAAAATAACTCCTGCAGGGAGATACTTGCAGGTCATAATACATCTTGAACACAGAAAATTAATCCTGCCAGCTCCAGCTGGGAGCTCAACTGGCTTCTGTGCACAGAAACCACCCATCTTCAGAGATCAAATTCAGATTGCTTGTATTCATTATGCAAATTCATATTGTGGCTTTGGCCTTGATTTAAAAAGAAGGGAAGGTCCCTAATTAAAGCAAAAGTCTTAGTAAGAAGGTAAAGCCAATTGAATTTATATATGTGCAAAGGGTAAATGAAATCCCCATTTCTGTCTCTGTCTTTAAGAACAAAACTTTCCAGATTTCAAGAAATATTAAAAATGACATTAAAAGTCCCATTCACATTTGGGACAAATTACAATTATGAGCCTCAAACTGAGAGTATCTATAATGGTCCCAGCACAGAGCTGCCTTTCCTCTTGATCCCCCCTTTCTCCATTAGTGACACACCATCATTGTCTCACCAACACCTGAACCTCAACACTCATGCATCTTTGATTCCACATTTTCTCATTTCTCTAAAAGTCAGCAGTTGCCTAAAACCTGTTCTCCTTTAAAATTATGAAGAAAATGTTGAAAAGTTCTGCAAATACTGTTTAGCTTCCTCATGGTGCAATGTGAACTTGAGAGGCTTATAGCCAAGGTTATTAAGAGCTCAAGTGAGTCATTGAAGTGGATTTGATGTTGAAAACACAAGTTGGATCAAAATGAAGATTTAGGTTTTCCTTTGCAGGATATGACAAAAAAAGAGAAAAATATTTTTAAAAGGCCAAAATGCCAGCCAGAAAGAGTTGGGGGTATAGCACTGGGGTTACTCCAAGTTCAAAGACAGTGAAGGAGGAGCAGAGCACAAAGTTACCTCAGACTAACAGAGTTTGGGGTTCCACGAAGGAGGAGCAAAGCTATTGCTTGCCCATGGCAGGTGCTGTGCATCAGGAGAGGGAGGGTAGAATCTTGAGAAGTGGCCTCACCCCAGGGAGAAGGATGCCCACTCAAAGAGGATGACTGCTAGTGCATCACACCTAGTAGGAGGACCTCCATGCCCCCACTACCTGCTTGGTATTGAGAGACAGATCCTTCACAAATCATTATGAAAGTTCAAAATAAGACAAAAAAATGTAAAAGAATGCATCACCTCAACAATGTGAGAAAAGCATGCCATGAGAGAGGGTCCCCTAGCAAAGCAAGCACAGGAAGTAACTCCTAAGGGAACAGAGGCCAGTCTCAGCAGAAGTAAAGTCCTATTTTCCTCACAGATGAGAGGGCAGAGAGGCTTGTGCCAGCTTTCAGATTATCGCCCCTCTGCTTTATGTTCCCTCTCCTTCCTGCCATGTGGGTTGCATATTTTAAGCATTTGTCCTCTGTAGTGAGCTCACTGGGGTCAAGCTTGGGGAAGAAGGCACTAGAGTACCTGGCAGGAGGAAAGGGCTTCTGACTTGGTTCCAGTGTGCTGTTGCTTTTTGCTCCTGCTTCACCTTTGTAAGGGGCACCGTGCTCCCGCCTTCTGTGCCCAGAATATCCTTCAGCCAGTCACAGCCAGGGCTCCAGCCAGTGATCATGTCACTGCAGCCCTACTAAGGTGCCACTCTGCCTGCAGGAAGCAGATTCCCCAGGCCTGGACCTCTGTGCACCTGCCCCTCAGCCTGGATGGCCTGCACCCTGATGATTTTTTTCCATGGCCCTCCTGGCATTCTCTTCTACTCTGTTCACTTAATTTTTGTCACTATTGTTCACTTTAAAAATTCTGACATTTCATTCTTTTTAGAGCTGGAAGTTCCATGCTCAAATCTGAATAATTTTAAGTTATTTCAATATTGTAATCATGGTCATTTTAAAGCCCAGGTATGGTAATTCCATTCTCTGAATCCCTGAGATATTCTGCTTTCTTGTTGACTTTCAGAATTGTTGACATATTTTTTATATGCCTAATTATATTTATTTATTGTTTCTTTGCTTGTAACTTTTCATCTGGTTGCAATTTTAGACACAAATATTGCAATTAAAGTAGAAAAACTTCTATATATACACCACACAGACTTGCCACTTTGTCCCATTTTTCATTATTCTCCCTTTCACTCTCACTGTGTATGTGTGTGTATAGGAATATGTATGGAGTAATTTTTATCTTAGGTACTTCATAATACTCTTGCCTAAACCTTAGAACCCCCGTTTTCTCTTATACAATTAACTTAATTAACAGATTCAGTCCTCATTGACAAACTGATCACTCTTAAAGAAACTTTATGTCAGAGCATTAAATAAATGTGTTAATATGTGTCTACACAGCTATAATAAAAATTTCCAAGAATTGAATGATGGAAAGCATCTTCCAGAATAAATAACTGAGAGTGTGTCTTCATCAATGTCTACATTCAGCGGTAGGACTGAGTAAGTCAGAAAAGCTTGTTCACTGATTTTTTAAAAATGTTATTTGTGCCTGAATTATAGTTGTGTCTATGTTGATTAATTGAAGAGCCAAAGCTAGGTAATTCTGTTTACTTATGTTCATTGTAATGTGTTTATTGTGATCAATTAATTTTTGATATTGATTTAGACAGAGTGTCCTGTGTTGGTGCTGGAGAGTTGTATGATCATGAACAAAGAGGAACACACCCTAACAAGGTACTAATTACAAAGGATGGGCATTTCCAAATGTTTTTTTACACATTTTGAGTGAGAGAACAAATATATTTTCAATTTGAATTCATCCTTGTTTTCTTTCTTATAACCAAGAAAATATTGAAAATTTGAAATGTGACTTTTTTCCTAGGGTGGTATTCTCCCTTGTAGTTTGAACTGGTCCTCACAGAAGTTGGCTCAGTGTGTCCTTTGGTTTTCCCCCACATGTTGCTCCAATGGAGACTTCCAAGATGAATTGTTAACGCTTAAGAACAATGTGCAAATATCTGCATCAGTATTGTCTATATCAAAGTCAAGGAGAAGGTGTTTAAGCTATGCAAATGAAATCTCTTCATTCCAAAGGTAACAGCAAGCTACTGTATAAAAGCAAGAACTGTATCATTTATTTTTTAACTTAAAAAAGAGGATGATGAATGGATAAAGCAATTGTGGTTTATACACAATGGAGTACTACGTGGCAATGAGAAAGAATGAAATATGGCCCTTTGTAGCAACATGGATGGAACTGGAGAGTGTGATGCTAAGTGAAATAAGCCACACAGAGAAAGACAGATACCATATGGTTTCACTCTTATGTGGATCCTGAGAGACTTAACAGAAACCCATGGGGGAGGGGAAGGAACAAAAAAAAAGAGGTTAGAGCGGAAGAGAGCCAAAGCATAAGAGACTCTTAAAAACTGAGAACAAACTGAGGGTTGATGGGGGGTGGGAGGGAGGGGAGGGTGTGTGATGGGTATTGAGGAGGGCACCTTTTGGGATGAGCACTGGGTGTTGTGTGGAAACCAATTTGACAATAAACTTCATATATTAAAAAAAAAAACAAAAAAAACAACAATAGAACAAGAAAAAAAAAGAGGATGATTTTTTTTCTTAAAACAGCTTTTTTCGAGAGGGGGAGGGAAGATGGCGGCGTAGGAGGACTCTGGGCTCACCACGTGTCCTGCTGATCACTTAGATTCCACCTACACCTGCCTAAATAACCCAGAAAACCACTAGAAGACTAGCAGAACAGAGTCTCCGGAGCCAAGCGCAGACGAGAGGCCCACGGAAGAGGGTAGGAAGAGCGGCGAGGCGGTGCACGCTGCACGGACTGGAGGGAGGGAGCCGAGGCAGAGGGGCAGCCTGCCAGCCAAGCAGAGCCCCCCGAGTCTGGCTGGCAAAAGCAGAGAGGCCTGACGGACTGTGTTCTGACTGCAAGCGTGACTTAGCGTCTGGGAGGTCATAAGTGAACAGCTCTGCTCAGAAAGCGGGAAGGCTGGAGGAAAAAGGGAGGGAGAGTTGCTGAGCCCCCTGCCGACAGAGCTCAGTTTGGTGGGGAACAAAGGCGCTCGCCAGCACCATCTCCCTCGCCCATCCCCCAGCCCAAATCCCAAAGGGAACCAGTTCCTGCCAGGGAACTTGCTCGCTCTGCGCAAACACCCAAAGCTGTGCTTCTGCGGAGCCAAACCTCTGGTGGCAGCAGGTCTGACTCCCTCCCGCTGCCACAGGGCCCCTCCTGAAGTGGATCACCTAAGGAGAAGCGAGCTAAGCCTGCCCCTTCTGCCCCCATGCACCTTGCCTACCCACCCCAGCTAATATGCCAGATCCCCAGCACCACAAGCCTGGCAGTGTGCAAGTAGCCCAGACAGGACACGCCACCCCACAGTGAATCCCGCCCCTAGGAGAGGGGAAGAGAAGGCACACACCAGTCTGACTGTGGCCCCAGCGGTGGGCTGGGGGCAGACATCAGGTCTGACTACGACCCCGCCCACCAACTCCAGTTATACACCACAGCACAGGGGAAGTGCCCTGCAGGTCCGCCCCACTCCAGGGACTATCCAAAATGACCCAACAGAAGAAGTCCTCTCAAAAGAACCTCCAGGAAATAACAACAGCTAATGAACTGATCAAAAAGGACTTAAATAATAAAACAGAAAGTGAATTTAGAATAATAGTCATAAAATTAATCGCTGGGCTTGAAAACAGTATACAGGACAGCAGAGAATCTCTTGCTACAGAGATCAAGGGACTAAGGAACAGTCACAAGGACCTGAAAAATGCTTTAAACAAAATGCAAAACAAAATGGAAACGACGATGGCTCAGATATAAGAGGCAGAGGAGAGAATAGGTGAACTAGAAGATAAAGTTATGGAAAAAAGAAGAAGCTGAGAAAGAGATAAAAAAATCCAGGAGTATGAGGGGAAAATTAGAGAACTAAGTGAAACACTAAAAAGAAATAATCTATGCATAATTGGTATCCCAAAGGAGGAAGAGAGAGGGAAAGGTGCTGAAGGGGTACTTGAAGAAATTATAGCTGAGAACTTCCCTGAACTGGGGAAGGAAAAAGGCATTGAAATGCAAGAGGCACAGAGAACTCCCTTCAGACGTAACTTGAATCGATCTTCTGCACAACATATAGTGAAACTGGCAAAATACAAGGATAAAGAGAAAATTCTGAAAGCAGCAAGGGATAAACGTGCCCTCACATATAAAGGGAGACCTATAAGACTCGTGACTGATCTCTCTTTTGAAACTTGGCAGGCCAGAAACGATTGGCACGAGATCTTCAGTGTGCTAAACAGAAAAAATATGCAGCCGAGAATCCTTTATCCAGCAAGTCTGTCATTTAGAATAGAAGGAGAGATAAAGGTCTTCCCAAACAAACAAAAACTGAAGGAATTTGTCACCACTAAACCAGCCCTACAAGAGATCCTAAGGGGGATCCTGTGAGACAAAGCACCAGAGACATCACTACAAGCATAAAACATACAGACATCACAATGACTCTAAACCCGTATCTTTCTATAATAACACTGAATGTAAATGGATTAAATGCGCCAACTAAAAGACATAGGGCATCAGAATGGATAAAAAAACAAGACCCATCTATTTGCTGTCTACAAGAGACTCATTTTAGACCTAAGGACACCTTTAGATTGAGAGGGAGGGGATGGAGAACTATTTATCATGCCACTGGAAGCCAAAAGAAAGCTGGAGTAGCCATACTTATATCAGACAAACTAGACTTTAAATTAAAGGCTGTAACAAGAGATGAAGAAGGGCATTATATAATAATTACAGGGTCTATCCATCAGGAAGAGCTAACAATTATAAATGTCTATGCGCCGAATACCGGAGCCCCCAAATATATAAAACAATTACTCATAAACATAAGCAACCTTATTGATAAGAATATGGTAATTGCAGGGGACTTTAACACTCCACTAACAGAAATGGATAGATCATCTAGACACATGGTCAATAAAGAAACAAGGGCCCTGAATGCTACATTGGATCAGATGGACTTGACAGATATATTTAGAACTCTGCATCCCAAAGCAAAAGAATATACTTTCTTCTCGAGTGCACATGGAACATTCTCCAAGATAGATCATATACTGGGTCACAAAACAGCCCTTCATAAGTTTACAAGAATTGAAATTATACCATGCATACTTTCAGACCACAATGCTATGAAGCTTGAAATCAACCACAGGAAAAAGTCTGGAAAACCTCCAAAAGCATGGAGGTTAAAGAACACCCTACTAAAGAATGAGTGGGTTAACCAGGTAATTAGAGAAGAAATTAAAAAATATATGGAAACAAACGAAAATGAAAATACAACAATCCAAAAGCTTTGGCATGCAGTAAAGGCAGTCCTGAGAGGAAAATATATCGCAATCCAGGCCTATCTCAAGAAACAAGGAAAATCCCAAATACAAAATCGAACAGCACACCTAAAGGAAATAGAAGCAGAACAGCAAAGGCAGCCTAAACCCAGCAGAAGAAGAGAAATCATAAGATCAGAGCAGAAATAAACAATATAGAATCTAAAAAACTGTAGAGCAGATCAATGAAACCAAGAGTTGGTTTTTTGAAAAAATAAACAAAATTGACAAACCTCTAGCCAGGCTTATCACAAAGAAAAGGGAGATGACCCAAATAGATAAAATCATGAATGAAAATGGAATTATTACAACCAATCCCTCAGAGATGCAAACAATTATCAGGGAATACTATGAAATATTATATGCCAACAAATTGGACCACCTGGAAGAAATGGACAAATTCCTAAACACCCACACGCTTCCAAAACTCAATCAGGAGGAAATAGTAAGCTTGAACAGACCCATAACCAGCAAAGAAATTGAATCGGTTATCAAAAATCTCCCAACAAATAAGAGTCCAGGACCAGATGGCTTCTCAGACGTTTAAAGCAGAGATAATACCTATCCTTCTCAAGCTATTCCAAGAAATAGAAAGGGAAGGAAAACTTCCAGACTCATTCTAGGAAGCCAGTGTTACTTTGATTCCTAAACCAGAGAGAGACCCAGTAAAAAAAGAGAACTACAGACCAATATCCCTGATGGATATGGATGCAAAAATTCTCAATAAGATACTAGCAAATCGAACTCAACGGCATATAAAAAGAATTATTCACCATGATCAAGTGGGAATCATTCCTGGGATGCAGGGCTGGTTCAACATTCGCAAATCAATCAACGTGGTACATCACATTAATAAAAGAAAAGATAAGAACCATATGATCCTGTCAATCGATGCAGAAAAGGCCTTTGACAAAATCCAGCACCTTTTCTTAATAAAAACCCTTGAGCAAGTCGGGATAGAAGGAACATACTTCAATATCATAAAAACCATTTATGAAAAGCCCACAGCTAACATCATCCTCAATGGGGAAAAACTGAGAGCTTTTTCCCTGAGATCAGGAACATGACAGGGATGCCCACTCTTACCGCTGTTGTTTAACATAGTGTTGGAAGTGCTAGCATCAGCAATCAGACAACAAAAGGAAATCAAAGGCATCCAAATTGGCAAAGATGAAATCAAGCTTTCGGTTTTTGCAGATGACATGATATTATACATGGAAAATCCGTTAGACTCCACCAAAAGACTGCTAGAACTGATACATGAATTCAGCAAAGTTGCAGGATACAAAATCAATGTACAGAAATCAGTTGCATTCTTATACACTAACAATGAAGCAACAGAAAGACAAATAAAGAAATTGATCCCATTCACAATTGCACCAAGAAGCATAAAATACCTAGGAATAAATCTAACCAAAGATGTAAAAGATCTGTATGCTGAAAACTATAGAAAGCTTATGCAGGTAATTGAAGAAGATATAAAGAAATGGAAAGACATTCCCTGCTCATGGATTGGAAGAATAAATATTGTCAAAATGTCAATACTACCCAAAGCTATCTACACATTCAATGCAATCCAATCTAAATTGCACCAGCATTCTTCTCGAAACTAGAAGAAGCAATCCTAAAATTCATATGGAACCAGAAAAGGCCCCGAATAGCCAAAGTAATTTTGAAGAAGAAGACCAAAGCAGGAGGCATCACAATCCCCGACTTTTGCCTCTACTACAAAGCTGTCATCATCAAGACAGCATGGTATTGGCACAAAAACAGACACATAGACCAATGAAATAGAATAGAAACCCCAGAACTAGACCCACAAAAGTATGGCCAACTAATCCTTGACAAAGCAGGAAAGAACATCCAATGGAAAAAAGACAGTCTCTTTAACAAATGGTGCTGGGTTCCCCAACAGTGCAAGAGGGTTCCTGTTTCTCCACATCCTCTCCAGCATCTATAGTCTCCTGATTTCTTCATTTTGGCCACTCTGACTGGCGTGAGGTGGTATCTGAGTGTGGTTTTGATTTGTATTTCCCTGATAAGGAGCGACGTTGAACATCTTTTCATGTGCCTGTTGGCCATCCGGATGTCTTCTTTACAGAAGTGTCTATTCATGTTTTCTGCCCATTTCTTCACTGGGTTATTTGTTTTTCAGGTGTGGAGTTTGATGAGCTCTTTATAGATTTTGGATACTAGCCCTTTGTCCGATGTGTCATTTGCAAATATCTTTTCCCATTCCGTTGGTTGCCTTTTAGTTTTGTTGGTTGTTTCCTTTGCTGTGCAGAAGCTTTTTATCTTCATAAGGTCCCAGTAATTCACTTTTGCTTTTAATTCCCTTGCCTTTGGGGATGTGCCGAGTAAGAGATTGCTACGGCTGAGGTCAGAGAGCTCTTTTCCTGCTTTCTCCTCTAAGGTTTTGATGGTTTCCTGTCTCACATTCAGGTCCTTTATCCATTTTGAGTTTATTTTTGTGAATGGTGTGAGAAAGTGGTCTAGTTTCAACCTTCTGCATGTTGCTGTCCAGTTCTCCCAGCACCATTTGTTAAAGAGACTGTCTTTTTTCCATTGGATGTTCTTTCCTGCTTTGTCAAAGATGAGTTGGCCATACGTTTGTGGGTCTAGTTCTGGGGTTTCTATTCCATTCCATTGGTCTATGTGTCTGTTTTTATGCCAATACCATGCTGTCTTGATGATGACAGCTTTGTAGTAGAGGCTAAAGTCTGGGATTGTGATGCCTCCTGCTTTGGTCTTCTTCTTCAAAATTACTTTGGCTATTCGGGGCCTTTTGTGGTTCCATATGAATTTTAGGATTGCTTGTTCTAGTTTCGAGAAGAATGCTGGTGCAATTTTGATTGGTATTGCATTGAATGTGTAGATAGCTTTGGGTAGTATTGACATTTTGACAATATTTATTCTTCCAATCCATGAGCAGGGAATGTCTTTCCATTTCTTTATATCTTCTTCAATTACCTGCATAAGCTTTCTATAGTTTTCAGCATACAGATCTTTTACATCTTTGGTTAGATTTATTCCTAGGTATTTTATGCTTCTTGGTGCAATTGTGAATGGGATCAGTTTCTTCATTTGTCTTTCTGTTGCTTCATTGTTAGTGTATAAGAATGCAACTGATTTCTGCACATTGATTTTGTATCCTGCAACTTTGCTGAATTCATGTGTCAGTTCCAGCAGACTTTTGGTGGAGTCTATCGGATTTTCCATGTATAATATCATGTCATCTGCAAAAAGCGAAAGCTTGACTTCATCTTTGCCAATTTGGATGCCTTTGATTTCCTTTTGTTGTCTGATTGCTGATGCTAGAACTTCCAGCACTATATTAAACAGCAGCGGTGACAGTGGGCATCCCTGTCGTGTTCCTGATCTCAGGGAAAAAGCTCTCAGTTTTTCCCCGTTGAGGATGATGTTAGCTGTGGGCTTTTCATAAATGGCCTTTATGATCTTTAAGTATGTTCCTTCTATCCCGACTTTCTCAAGGGTTTTTATTAAGAAAGGGTGCTGGATTTTGTCAAAGGCCTTTTCTGCATCAATTGACAGGATCATATGGTTCTTCTCTTTTTTTTTGTTAATGTGATGTATCACGTTGATCGATTTGCGAATGTTGAACCAGCCCTGCATCCCAGGCATGAATCCCACTTGATCATGGTGAATAATTCTTTTTATATGCTGTTGAATTCGATTTGCTAGTATCTTATTGAGAATTTTTGCATCCATATTCATCAGGGATATTGGCCTGTAGTTCTCTTTTTTTACTGGGTCTCTGTCTGGTTTAGGAATCAAAGTAATACTGGCTTCCTAGAATGAGTCTGGAAGTTTTCCTTCCCTTTCTATTTCTTGGAATAGCTTGAGAAGGATAG
Source organism: Panthera pardus (assembly GCF_024362965.1). NCBI lineage: Eukaryota > Metazoa > Chordata > Mammalia > Carnivora > Felidae > Panthera > Panthera pardus. The sequence goes on along the minus strand of NW_026526810.1, from coordinate 19,803,788 downwards.
GTATTATCTCTGCTTTAAATGTCTGGTAGAACTCCCCTGGGAAGCCATCTGGTCCTGGACTCTTATTTGTTGGGAGATTTTTGATAACCGATTCAATTTCTTTGCTGGTTATGGGTCTGTTCAAGCTTTCTATTTCCTCCTGATTGAGTTTTGGAAGAGTGTGGGTGTTTAGAAATTTGTCCATTTCTTCCAGGTTGTCCAATTTGCTGGCATATAATTTTTCATAGTATTCCCTGATAATTGTTTGTATCTCTGAGGGATTGGTTGTAATCATTCCATTTTCATTCATGATTTTATCTATTTGGGTCATCTCCCTTTTCTTTTTGAGAAGCCTGGCTAGAGGTTTGTCAATTTTGTTTATTTTTGCAAAAAACCAACTCTTGGTTTCGTTGATCTGCTCTACAGTTTTTTTAGATTCTATATTGTTTATTTCTGCTCTGATCTTTATTATTTCTCTTCTTCTGCTGGGTTTAGGCTGCCTTTGCTGTTCTGCTTCTATTTCCTTTAGGTGTGCTGTTAGATTTTGTATTTGGGATTTTTCTTGTTTCTTGAGATAGGCCTGGATTGCAATGTATTTTCCTCTCAGGACTGCCTTCGCTGCATCCCAGAGCGTTTGGATTGTTGTATTTTCATTTTCGTTTGTTTCCATATATGTTTTAATTTCTTCTCTAATTGCCTGGTTGACCCACTCATTCGTTAGTAGGGTGTTCTTTAACCTCCATGCTTTTGGAGGTTTTCCAGACTTTTTCCTGTGGTTGATTTCAAGCTTCATAGCATTGTGGTCTGAAAGTATGCATGGTATAATTTCAATTCTTGTAAACTTATGAAGGGCTGTTTTGTGACCCAGTATATGATCTATCTTGGAGAATGTTCCATGTGCACTCGAGAAGAAAGTATATTCTGTTGCTTTGGGATGCAGAGTTCTAAATATATCTGTCAAGTCCATCTGATCCAATGTAGCATTCAGGGCCCTTGTTTCTTTATTGACTGTGTGTCTAGATGATCTATCCATTTCTGTAAGTGGGGTGTTAAAGTCCCCTGCAATGACCACATTCTTATCAATAAGGTTGCTTATGTTTATGAGTAATTGTTTTATATATCTGGGGGCTCGGGTATTTGGCGCATAGACATTTATAATAGTTAGCTCTTCCTGGTGGATAGACCCTGTGATTATTATATAATGCCCTTCTTCATCTCTTGTTACAGCCTTTAATTTAAAGTCTAGTTTGTCTGATATAAGTATGGCTACTCCAGCTTTCTTTTGGCTTCCAGGAGCATGATAAATAGTTCTCCATCCCCTCACTCTCAATCTAAAGGTGTCCTCAGATCTAAAATGAGTCTCTTGTAGACAGCAAATAGATGGGTCTTGTTTTTTTATCCATTCTGATACCCTATGTCTTTTGGTTGGCGCATTTAATCCATTTACATTCAGTGTTATTATAGAAAGATATGGGTTTAGAGTCATTGTGATGTCTGTATGTTTTATGCTTGTAGTGATGTCTCTGGTACTTTGTCTCACAGGATCCCCCTTAGGATCTCTTGCAGGGCTGGTTTCGTGGTGACAAATTCCTTCAGTTTTTGTTTGTTTGGGAAGACCTTTATCTCTCCTTCTATTCTAAATGACAGACTTGCTGGATAAAGGATTCTCGGCTGCATATTTTTTCTGTTTAGCACACTGTAGATATCGTGCCAAGCCTTTCTGGCCTGCCAAGTTTCAAAGGAGAGATCAGTCACGAGTCTTATAGGTCTCCCTTTATATGTGAGGGCACGTTTATCCCTTGCTGCTTTCAGAATTTTCTCTTTATCCTTGTATTTTGCCAGTTTCACTATGATATGTCGTGCAGAAGATCGATTCAAGTTACGTCTGAAGGGAGTTCTCTGTGCCTCTTGCATTTCAATGCCTTTTTCCTTCCCCAGTTCAGGGAAGTTCTCAGCTATAATTTGTTCAAGTACCCCTTCAGCACCCTTCCCTCTCTCTTCCTCCTCTGGGATACCAATTATGCGTATATTATTTTTTTTTAGTGTATCACTTAGTTCTCTAATTTTCCCCTCATACTCCTGGATTTTTTTATCTCTCTTTCTTTCAGCTTCCTCTTTCTCCATAACTTTATCTTCTAGTTCACCTATTCTCTCCTCTGCCTCTTCAAGCCGAGCCATCGTGGATTCCATTTTGTTTTGCAATTCGTTTAAAGCGTTTTTCAACTCCTCGTGACTGTTCCTTAGTCCCTCGATCTTTGTGGCAAGAGATTCTCTGCTGTCCTGTATACTGTTTTCAAGCCCAGCGATTAATTTTATGACTATTATTCTAAATTCACTTTCTGTTATATTATTTAAATCCTTTTTGATCAGTTCATTAGCTGTTGTTATTTCCTGGAGATTCTTCTGAGGGGAATTCTTCCGTTTGGTCATTTTGGAGAGTCCCTGGCGTGGTGAGGACCTGCAGGGCACTTCCCCTGTGCTGTGGTGTATAACTGGAGTTAGTGGGCGGGGCCGCAGTCCGACCCGATGTCTGCCCCCAGCCCACTGCTGGGGCCACAGTCAGACTGGTGTGTGCCTTCTCTTCCCCTCTCCTAGGGGCGGGATTCACTGTGGGGTGGCGTGTCCCGTCTGGGCTACTTGCACACTGCCAGGCTTGTGTTGCTGGGGATTTGGCGTATTAGCTGGGGTGGGTAGGCAAGGTGCACGGGGGCTGGAGGGGCAGGCTTAGCTCGCTTCTCCTTAGGTGATCCACTTCAGGAGGAGCCCTGTGGCAGCGGGAGGGAGTCAGATCCGCTGCCGGAGGTTTGGCTCCGCAGGAGCACAGAGTTGGGTGTTTGCGCGGAGCGAGCAAGTTCCCTGGCAGGAACTGGTTCCCTTTGGGATTTTGGCTGGGGGATAGGCGGGGGAGATGGCGCTGGCGCCTTTGTTCCCCGCCAAGCTGAGCTCTGCCGTCCGGGGGCTCAGCAGCTCTCCCTCCCTTTGTCCTCCAGCCTTCCCGCTTTCCGAGCAGAGCTGTTAACTTATGACCTCCCAGACGCTAAGTCGCGCTTGCTGTCGGAACACAGTCTGTCCGGCCCCTCCGCTTTTGCCAGCCAGACTCGGGGGCTCTGCTTGGCCGGCGAGCCGCCCCTCTGCCCCGGCTCCCTCCCGCCAGTCCGTGGAGCGCGCACCGCCTCGCCGCCCTTCCTACTCTCTTCCGTGGGCCTCTAGTCTGCGCTTGACTCCATAGACTCCCTTCTGCTAATCCTCTGGCGGTTTTCTGGGTTCTTTAGGCAGGTGTAGGTGGAATCTAAGTGATCGGCAGGACGCGCTGTGAGCCCCGCGTCCTCCTATGCTGCCATCTTCCGGCACTCCTCCACTTAATTGTTCATTTAGAAGGCAGTTAATTATTGGGTGTTTCCTTTGAAATTTTGTTGGCTTTGCTTTATGCTGTGTTAGGGCAAACCTATGGAAAGACCAAGATATTTCCAAATCCTCCTTTCTTGGTGGGCTCATCCTCCAAATTGTCTCCCTTGTGGGTCTTGTCACTACTGTGTTCTACATGTGATTTTGTGGCTCCAATATCTTCCTACACTAGTAAATTTATGGTATTACTCCTTCCTTTCAATACCAGAGTAACTGATCTCTGGAAGTTTTAGGATATTTTGTGTGGCCCAGCTCTCAGTCAAAGACATGGTGGATCCCCACACAGGTTCTCCTCACCACACACATAGAGTAATTGCTCACTGCTGTGCTTGGCATTTGCCCTGAATTCTGATCTGCACATCCTTCACTCAATATTACAATCATGCTATAACCAGATTTCAGTTTTTGAATGAGGTTCAGGAAGCTGCAGGCAGAGAAGCATGGCAATCATGGGCTCACATCTACAGTGCACTTTCACATATTTTTTTTTCTAGTTTTATGGTTGTTTTCAGTAGAACAAATCTACTACAAGTTACTCCATTATGTATGGAGTGGAAACCTTGGTCATTATCCCTAGAAATATTACCTTTTTGCTCCATGCTCTCTTTCATCTCTTTGTAGACTAGAAAGTACATATATGTTAGAAATTTACACCATGACTTTTTTCTCATATTTATTTCCTCTTCTTTGTCTCCTTTTTTATTTCAACCTAGATGATACATGCTGTGTTCTCTTTTGGTTCACCAACTATCTCTTCAGTTTTGTCTGGTTTACTGTTAAGTCTTGATAAAATTCTTAATTATGTTATTTTTCCAGTTCTGGAATACCCATTTCATTATTTTTCACTAATTTCTATTCTGGTTTTTAAAAGTCTCAATTTTGTTCTCTTTTTTATAAAATATATTTACTAGGGCTGTTTTAAAATCTGTTTTAATACAAAAACTTTAATATCTGGATTGCATGTAGACTTGTTTACTTTGTCTATTTTCCTCTTGGCCTTATTTATTTCTGTGCCTGGTTATTTTTCATTCATTGTTTTAGTTTCCTCAAATCTAAGATATAACCTTTGGAGAGTCAACAAGGTTTCCTCTTTCCCAATAAGCTCTGAAATCCAACTCTGTGTGCCTAGCACAGGAGGGCTGCTAAACAAGTCTTTTCTCCTTAAGAATCTCCTTTTCCGTTCACTTCTCTCTTCAGAGGATTGTTTTTGAAGTCCAATATCTTTAATAATCTCTGTCTTACCACTGACTGTTCTAGGTTATTATTTTTCCTGGACAAGGTACCCCCTTTAATTGGTAGATGAGTGTTTTATTTCTCTTGAATTATGCCATTAAGTATTTGTTCTGCTTAATATTTAATTTTCACCTAGGGTGACACCAATTATGAATATTTAATATTAAATCTATCATATTTTGAATCTTTTAAAATCTTTATTCATTTACACTTCATTAACTTGCTTTTTTCACTTTTAATCTCTTACTCTTTCTTTAAATTTGTTTTAATGTTTATTTTTGAGAGAGAGACAGAGCATGAGTGGGGGAGGGGGAGAGAGAGAGGGAGACACAGAATCCAAAGGAGGCTCCAGGCTCTGACTTGTCAGTACAGACCCCAACATGGGGTCTAACCCATGAATCCCTGAACCATGGTATTATAACCTGAGCCAAAGTCCAATGCCCAACCGACTAAGCCACCAGGTGCCTGTCTTACACTTTCTTTAAAGGGCCAGATAATCAATATTTTTTATTATTATTTTTAAATGTTTATTTTATTTTGTGGGAGGAGGGGAAGAAGGAATGGGGGACAGGACCTTAAGTGAGCTCCACGCTGACCCTGATGTGAGGCTTGAACTCATGAACCATGAGATCAGGACGCGAGCTGAAGTCCAATGCTCAACTGACTGAGCCACAGAGCTGCTCCCAGATAATCAGTATTTTAGACTTTGTAGGCACATTTGGTCTCTGTCACAAATTCTGTTTTACTTTTGTTTTGTTTTTATCAACTATTTAAAACCATTCATTTCCTGTGGTCCATACATGCTGGCCATGCTCTGTTTTCAGCAGTCTCTCTCTCTCTCTCTCTCTCTCTCTCTCTCTCTTTTTGCAATTGCCAGTTTCATTTTCCTTCATAGGGTAAGTTTGGTTTCTTTCTTAAACTTCTTTAATGAGCTCTACCAAGTTATATTTCATATGCTCCTATTTTTTTCCTGCCATTCCCCGAAAGGGAAATTTTTAAAATTTAGAGGTCTTGTTTTTAAGTTTATTTATCCATTTAGAGAGAGAGGGAACAAGAGAGAGAGATAAAGTGAGAGAGAGAGAGAGAGAGAGAGAGAAAGAGAGAGAGAGAGAGAACACATGTCCAAGTGGGGAAGGGGTAGAGAGGGAGAGAATTCCAAGCAGGCTCCATGCCGACAGCAAGGAGCTGGACTCAGGGCTCAATCCCACAAACCGTGGCATCATGACCTGAGCTGAAATCAAGAGTTGGACACTTAGCCAACAGAACCACCCAGCACCCGAAATTTAGAGGTCATTTAAAATAATTTTATCAACTTTATTGAAAACATTTCCTGGCAAGGTTTGTCAGCTGCCATTCTTTTCTTCCCTTTATTTTTCTTATAGATTCTCTGTGTATAGATTTTTTTTCTGGGTCTTCTTTTCTTGGCTAAATTTGATGAAGGTACATGCTTCTAGGCTATTTCTAAGGTACAACATGTAGGGGAAGAAACAAGATCATGTTCCAGTCTAGCAATTTACAGTCTTTCTTTCTTTCTTTCTTTCTTTCTTTCTTTCTTTCTTTCTTCTTTCTTTCTGTGAGTTTGTATAATCTTTATTTCCTCCAAGCTATATAGAAATTGGCAGCTATAATACTGATCAGAATAGAGTCTCTTTTCTTCACTTCTACTGGAAAGCCATACTATACACAAGGCTTTCTCTGTGTTTCATTATTTAACTTCTCTTCTGCTTTTTGGAATCAAACTAGGACCAATAGAGGTTTTTTTCTGGCAGCCTCTGCTCCCATCCCAGCTGGGCACACATGGACTTGATTGTTTGACCCTCATTATTGAGGCAAACACCGAGTAAACATTCCCCCCACTGCTTCCCTCCACACATGCTTATGTCTGACTGCCTTTGCTTCTGGTGGCCTTCTGTCACATTTTGTGGTTTGCAGTCCCTTCATTGAAGTTATATTTTGTCATTCTGTTTCTTGTTCTCTTTATTGCTTTTGAGGAATTTCCCCAGAAAAATAAAGAAAAACTTCTTTATGCTGCCATCTTCAATCTGGAACACCCCTTAAACATCTACCCTAATTCATTTTATTATTTTCTGCAGGTGGTTCTATCTTTCTGATTCCTAAGATTATGAATTCTCCTCCTAATAACCTCTATTCTACCTCTTTCATGGTTCATTTTCTTGAGGGATCTGTGGCTAACCCATTTTGGGTGGGTCAACAGCTGTTTGTCTTGAGTTTGTGCAAATTTTATTATAGTTTTGATTGATATTTCCAGAACTCTAGAGGACTAACTGGTTACATCACAGTTTTATGCCAATTTCTCACTTTGTAATTCCTGTGCTACATGAATACTATAAATCTGGGCTGAATATGCCTTGTAGGTTTAGCATTAAATTTTTTGCTGATAATTTCCCCCCAGGCCATTGGAAGATGGAGTACTTCCTTTGGTGTTTTATTCCATTAGCAGATAGAATTTCTAACTTCCTTTGAGGTTTCTGGGTATAAAATGTCTGATTTGGGGCTATTTGGCTTGCACTACTATGGAAAGTAGGAGAATGGGAAAGTTGTTTCTCATACAGAACTACAATATTTTTAAAAAAATCTACAATTAAATTTTCTTTCTGGTTATTCTTTCTCTTCCACCTCCCTTGGGTAATAATATGATCATTATTTGTGTCTACTGGACTATCATTCCAGACTCAGCTCCCCAGAACTCTTATTGCTAATTGGTCATGATAAAATATATTGCAGGTTTAATTTTGCCACTGCTAAGGAAGAAAAATGACAAATAAATCTACACTAGTCAAAGTAAAGACTACTTAGTCTTTACTAAGGAGCTACTTTTTGTAATTATGGTGTCTTAAAACATTTTATAGGTATATGCGAGTTAGTCAGAAACTAGACCAATTGTGTTTCAGTTGATTTAGAATTGTGTGAACACCAATTCATACATAATCACATGGCTATCATGGTGGAAATATCCTTTCCCTCCACTGCATCTTTATTGCAGTTTATGCATACAACCTGGAAAAAATTAGAACTTTCTTTATGGACAGGGAAGAAACAAAGGCACAGGAACACATCAATATAGGTTAAAATATTTATGGACCTCAGATAATGACTAAGTGACTTACAGCATTAAAATAATTGTTCTATTAAGCCAAGGTCCATTTTTTGTTAGTTTAGTGATGACTTCTGCATATCTTTTATAACACTTTAAAAATTCACTAGTGAATTGTGCTATGGAGAAATTTCTCCAATGGTGCTATGTAGATAATTGCCTCTATGTTTACATTAGAGCCTTTTAAGTAATTCAGTAGCTGTTAATACTCAAAAGTAGGTAATTTTGAGGGACAAAGAGCTGGTAAATACACTTACACATCTACTATATCTCTTTTTCTCTTGCCTCACTTCTACTAGCATAAAGAGTATTTTTCTATATTTTTGCATCAGAAAGAGTAGTAAAAAAGTACTTTATTTACTGTGTCACTGCTTACACATTTTCACAGAGAATTTGGGGGACATGGGGTGTGGGTTTACCTGTTTCCTATGATCTTCACTGTCTCTTTTCTCTTTGATCTGGGTAATAAGTGGCAGCAGACACGGCCTAATTGTGTCATCCAATAACATTCCCATTCTGGTGCTTGAAAACACTTGATGAAATTTCTGGAGCAAAAAGATGGAGACATGTAAGGCCTTAACAGTGGGTTATTATTATTTTTTTATGCATAGAGGAAAATAATCACATTCTGTGTGTCACTACTCCTTTCCTCTTAAAAACAGCTGGATAACGTGAAACTTGATTGAAGGTATAAACCAGGGGATGGGAATCTTGAATATGTATTTTAAATGATTTTAAGTAATCTCCACGGACTTATTTAAAATGGCTACCAAAGCAACCTAGATGAAAGGAGAGACACAGCACAACAAAACCCAGAGATTTTTGTTAATGGAAAAATCTTGAAATGAACCACTTTGAAACAGAATCATTTTCTTTGATGATTATCATGTGTCCTTGGTTACCAGATTTTTTGTTTTGCTTAATCAGGTTATTTCCCTAGGCAGTTTGCTTTAGAGACAGAAATGTTATTCAATCAAGGTATATTTTCTGAAGGCCTGGAATTTTATTCTTGCCTTGAATCATTTGGGAAGTTTTAAGAGGCTTAGCATTTTTGTTAGAAGGCATAAATCTTTAATTAGAGTTTCCCAAAGAAACTAGAGGTATGCTGCCTCTATTATTGCGCTGGTTGTACTGTGTTTCACTAGATCCTTAGGTATCTGTTTTCCTACAGAGTTGTTATTTGAGAGAAGAAACTTTGTCAGAAGTTACTTGTTATCTCTTCATCTACTTAATAATTATTATAAAACAAAGTACATTTTCAAAAAAATTTAACAAAATAACAAATGAGTGAATGTCAAAATGTTGCATGTAAATGAAAAAACAATCATCTCTCTTGCAAAACATGATGGCAAATCTTTCCTAGTGATTGTCTCCTAGTGATTTTTGCAACAGTGCAAAGGAGAAAATTTAACGTGTCTCTGGTTCTTTACACTATAGTAAAGAATGCTTAGATTTTCAGTACTGATATTATGTGCGTTGCTGTTTGTTTCTTCTTTTACTCACTATTTTAAGAAAAAGGCTTTGGATTAAAAAAAATCTATAAAACGAAGCACAGTTTGATTGCCACTGGGGTTGCACCAGGGGTTTAGAAAGAGATGTTGTCAAACCTATGTGGGTCTGCTTCTTGGTGAGTTACAAACATAAATAGACTACACCAGAAGGAGTTGCCTCACAAAGTCATCTTTATTTGCAGCAAATAATTAGATCATAAGAAATAATTTCCAGAGCCATGGCTCCCTGAACAGGGGTAAGCAGGCTCCTTTTATTAAGGTTTGGCATGAATATTCTAAGGCAAGGCCTCATCATATCATGTAAGAGGCAGGCATAAAATTGCACATGTGCACTGAGAAAACATGCTTATAAACAAATATTGTATGTTATACTAACGAAGGTTATTTCATGCCCAGGGTAGGTATTTTAACATTATAATAAAACTGAGTTAACTATTATGCACTTTATGATTCATCCTGGAGGTTGTACTCAAAAGCTTTCTTTTCCTGTTCCAGCAATACCTTAGTTAAGAGATAACATTAATAGGTAGAAGCTTCCATGAATTTGCTGAGTTCAGAGGATTTCGCCAATGACAGAGACACCATGTCTGAAGCTGAAGTTCAGTAGTTAAGTGTGCTGAATATCAGTTCTGCAATATCAGAATGAGTTCATGTTACTCTGAGGGAGATAACTGGGAATTCTGAGAGGAAACTCATGCTCTGGTTTGTTTATTGAGTGATATTTAAACTAAGTATGGGCAGCAAGGCTATTGTCCCTCAAAGAAAAGAAGTGACCAACTATATTAGTTGTCAGTCTCTCTAAATTAATTTCACTGATATAGTACCTACTTGCTCACAACTATAAAACACTTTATAAAAGAAAATGTATGCTTCCAACCTTTAAGGTATAAAAAGAAAAATTCCAATAAAATCCTTAGAATATGGTAACCAGGACACAGATGGCCATCTTCTCTCCCTTGCTTCTCCCTGTTGGGGTACTCAACAAATCACCATTGCACCTCTTTGGGAGGTTGGAATTGGGAGTTGATATCAAAATGTTTGCTCAAATTCACCAGAAGGTGAATGAAACATGAAACAAAACATGAAATATGAAATAAAACATGAAACAAAAAATGAAAAGCAGAGGGGTGCTCTGTCCTGGAGGCTAGGTGGCATGGGCCCTGAGAAACCCTGCAGATGTCTCAGTTCCCAGAGCCACAGCTGTGCATGCATGGTGTCCTCCATGGTTGTCCTGGAGGGGCATTTCAGAGTGGAGCTAGGGATGTCATGAGGTTACTTTTCCATTTCACAATAAAACCATTAATTAAAAAAATGAAGAATTATGTCATTTTAGTCTCCTTGTATAACATGGATCTGTGATATTACAGAGTTCCTTGCAGATGCCCTTTATATCTTTAAAGAAAAGGTGAAGATTTCTGATAATCAACAATTAAATAGTTGTTATGGAAATATAAAATATATCTTTTAAAATTGGGAATAAATGTTTGAAATTTTATTTCCAAAATTTTTTAAGATGTGAAAATGGTCTGGGATAGGTGCCCCTCCTCTGGACTTCCATAAAACCATATATGTCTATTGCTGTGTTTACTACACTGTCTAATAATTATTTTTAAATACAGTTTTTTGTTTCAGAAGAGTTTTACAGAAAAATTGCAATGTTAATCCATATAGTAGTTCTCTCATACCCTACACCTAGTTACTTTTATTACATCTTACATTAGTTTAATATATTTGTCACAAATAATGAACCAATATTGATATTTTATTATTTATTAAAGTCCATACTTTATATGGCTCCTGTTAGTTTTTATCTAGTGTTCTTTTCCTTTCCTAAGATTTCATCCAGGATAACACATTACGTTTATTGACCATGTCTTTTTGGGCTCTGCTAGACTGTGAAGGTTTCCTAGACCTTCCTTATTTTGAAGATTTTGACAGTTTTGAGGAGTATTAGTCAAAGATTTTATATAATATTTCTCAATTTAGTTTTGCCTGATTTCTTTTTCAGGATTAAAATGGGGTTATGGGTTTTCGGGAGGAAGACACAAAGGTAAAATGCCATTCTCATAACATCATATCAAAATAGTGATAACACGCTATCAACATGATTTACCACTGATGATGTTGACTTTGATTACCTGGCTGAGAGAGTGTTGGTCAAGTTTCTCCATTGTGAAGTTATTCCCTCGCACCCCATGGTCTGTCTCCTTGAGGACAGAGTATCTTTATAAATTATTTGGAATTCTTCTGCACAAGAGATTTGTCTGTTCTCCCTCAGTGACTTATTTATTTAATAACTAATTTGTATTAGGGGTGCCTGGGTGGCTCAGTTAGTTAAATGTCTGACTCTTGATTTAGGCTCAGGTTATGATCTCATGGTTCGTGATTTTGAGCCTGCACTGACAGTGCAGAGCCTGCTTGGGATTCCCTCTCTCTCTCCCTCTCTCTGCCCCTTTCCAGCTCCTCTCTCTTTCTCACAATAAATAAATAAACTAAAAAAAAATAATTAGTTTATATCAGTATTAATGAATACCTTACTGTACTTTAATTGGTGATCTAACATCACATTATTTTTTGGTTGCTGTAATTGTTCTTGGTTTAGTCTCCATTGAGAGGTCATTTGGGTTGGCTTTGGTGTTCTATCTTTTTTTAAATATATATTTTTAATGTTTGTTCATTTTTTATTAATAATTTATTTATTTTTTAATTTACATCCAAGTTACTTAGCGTATGGTGCAACAATGATTTCAGGAGTAGATTCCTTACTTCCCCTTACCCATTTAGCCCCCCCCCCCACAACCCCTCCAGCAACCCTCTGTTTGTTCTCTACATTTAAGAGTCTCTTATGTTTTGTCTCCCTCCCCATTTTTTTTTAAATTTCTTTTTATGTTTTATTTATTTTTGAGAGAGAGACAGAGACAGAGACAGAAACAGCACGAGTAAGGGAGGGACAGAGAGAGGGAGACACAGAATACAAAGCAGCCTCCAGGCTCCGAGCTAGCTGTCAGCACAGAATCTGACACAGGGCTCAAACCCACAAACCACGAGACCATGACATGAGCTGAAGTTGGATGCTCAACCGACTGAGACACCCAGCAGCCCTCCCTCCTTATTTTTATTATTTTTTGTTTCCCTTCCTTATGTTTATCTGTTTTGTATCTTAAGTCCTCATATGAGTGAAGTCATATGATATTTGTTTTTCTCTGAGTGACTAATTTCACTTAGCATAATACTCTCTAGGTCCATCCACATAGTTGCGAATGGCAAGATTTCATTCTTTTTGATTTCCAAGTAATACTCCATTGCATATATATACCACATTTTCTTTATCCATTCATCTGTTGATGAACATTTGGGCTCCTTCCATAATTTAGCTATTGTCAATAGTGCTGCTATAAACATTGGGGTGCATGTGCCCCTTTTAAACAGCATACCTATATCACTTAGATAAATACCTCACAGTGCAATTGCTGTGTCATGGGATAGTTCTATTCTTAGTTTTTTGAGGAACCTCCATACTGTTTTCCAGAGTGACTGCACCACTTTGCATTCCCACCAGCAGTGCAAAAGAGATCCTCTTTCTCTGCATCCTTGCCAACATCTGTTGTTGCCTGAGTTGTTAATGTTAGCCATTCTGACAGGTGTCAGGTGGTATCTCATTGTGGTTTTGATTTGTATTTGTCTGATGATGAGTGATGTTGAGCATTTATTCTTGTGTCAGTTGGCCATCTGGATGTCTTCCTTAGAGAAGTGTTTATGTCTTTCGCCTATTTCTTCATTGGATTATTTGATTTAGGGTGTTGAGTTTGACAAGTTCTTTATAGATTTTGGATACTAACCCTTTATCTGATATGTCGTTTGCAAATATCTTTTCCCATTCTGTCAGTTGTCTTTTAGTTTTGATGATTGTTTCCTTCACTGTGCAGAAGATTTTATTTTGATGAGGTCCCAGTAGTTCATTTTTGCTTTTGTTTCCCTTGTCTCCGGAGACTTGTTGAGTAAGAAGTTGCTGCAGGCAAGATCAGAGAGGTTTTTGCCTGCTTTCTCCTCAAGGATTTTGATGGCTTCTTGTCTTATATTGAGGTCTTTCATCCATTTTGAGTTTATTTTTGTGTCTGGTGTAAGAAAGTGGTCCAGGTTGATTCTTCTGCATGTCTCTGTCCAGTTTTCCCAGCACCGCTTGCTGAAGAGACTGTCTTTATTCCATTGGATATTCTTTCCTTCTTTGTCAAATGTTAGTTGGCCATACATTGGTAGGTCCATTTCTGGGTTCTCTATTCTGTTCCATTGATCTGAGGGTCTGTTCTTGTGCCAGTACCATATTGTCTTGATGATTACAGCTTTGTAGTATAGCTTGTAGTCCAGGATTGTGATGCCTCCTGCTTTGGTTTTCTTTTTCAAGATTGCTTTGGCTATTCGGGGTCTTTTCTGGTTCCATACAAATTTTAGGTTTGTTTGTTCTAGCTATGTGAAGAACGCTGGTGTTATTTTGATAGGTATTGCATTGAATATTTACATTGCTTTAGGTAGTATCGACATTTTAACAATATTTATTCTTCCTATCCAGGAGCATGGAATCTTTTTCCATTTCTTTGTGTCTTCTTCAATTTCTTTCATAAGCTTTCTATACTTTTCAGTGTATAGATTTTTCACCTCTTTGGTTAGATTTATTCCTAGGTATTTTATGTTTTTTTGTGAACTGTAAATGGGATCTATTACTTGATTTCTCTTTCTGTCGTTTCATTGTTGGTGTATAGGAATGCAACCGATTTCTGTGCATTGATTTTATATCCTGCAACTTTCTTGAATTTATTAAACAATTATAGAAGACTTTTGGTGGAATCTTTTGAGTTTTCCATATAAGATATCGTGTCATCTGCGAAGAGTGAAAGTTTGACCTCTTCCTGGCCAATTTGGATGCCTTTTATTTCTTAGTGTTGTCTGATTGCAGAGGCTAAGACTTCCAATACTATGTTGAATAACATTGGCGAGGGTGGACATCCCTGTCTTGTTCCTGACCTTAGGGGGAAAACTCTCAGTTTTTCCCCATTGAGGATGATATTAGCCTTGGGTTATTCATATATGGCTTTTATGATCTTGAATTATGATCCTTCTATCCCTACTTTCTTGAGGGTTTTTATCAATAAAGGATGCTGTATTTTCCAAAAGCTTTCTCTGCATCTATTGAGAGGATCATATAGTTCTTGCCCTTTCTTTTATTGATGTGATGAACCACATTAATTGTTTTGTGGATATTGAACCAGCCCTGCATCCCAGCTATAAATCCCACTTGGTCGTGGTGAATAATTCTTTTAATGTATTGTTGGATCTGGTTGGCTAATATCTTGTTGAGGATTTTTGCAGCCACGTTCATCAGGGAAATTGGTCTATAGTTCTCCTTTTTAGTGGGGTCTCTGGATTTGGAATCAAGGTAATGCTGGCTTCATAGAAAGAGTTTGGAAGTTTTCCTTCCATTTCTATTTTTTGGAACAGCTTTAAGAGAATAAGAACTAACTCTTCCTTAAATGTTTGGTAGAATTCCCCTGGAAAGCCATCTGGCTCTGGACTCTTGTTTTTTGGGAGAGTTTTTATTACTACTTTGATTTCCTTACTGGTTATGGTTCTGTTCATATTTTCTATTTCTTCCTGTTTCAGTTTTGGTAGTGTATATGTTTTAGGAATTTGTGCATTTCTTCTGGATTGCCCATTTAATTGGTGCATAATTGCTCATAATATTCTTTTACTCTTGTTTTTTTTCTGTAGTGTTTGTGATCTCTCCTCTTTCATTTTTGATATTATTTATTGGGTCCTTGTCTTTTTCTTTTTGATCAAACTGTCTAGTGGTTTATCAATTTTGTTATTCTTTCAAAGAACCAGCTTCTGGTCATTGATCTGTTCTACTGTTGTTGTTGGTTTTTTGTTTTTGTTTTTTTTTTGTTTTTTTTTTTTTTGGTTTCGATAGCATTAATTTCTGCACTAATTTTTATTATTTCCTGTCTTCTGCTGGTTTGGGGTTTTATTTGCTGTTATTTTTCCAGCTCTTTAAGGCATAAGGTTAGGTTGTATATCTGAGATATTTCCTCCTTCTTTAAGAAGGCCTGGATTTCTATATACTTTCTTCTTATGACTGCCTTTGCTGCGTCCCAGAGGTTTTCCGTTTTTGTGTTTTCATTTTCATTGAATTCCATATACTTTTAATTTCCTCTTTAACTGTTTGGTTAGCCCATTCATTGTTTAGTAGGATGTTCTTCAGTCTCCAAGTATTTGTTACCTTTCCAAATTTTTTCTTGTGGTTGATTTCAAGTTTCATAATGTTGTGATCTGAAAATATGCATGGTATGATCTCGATATTTTTGTACTTGCTTAGGGCTGATTTGTGTCCCAGTATATGGTCTGTTCTGGAGAACATTTCATGTGCACTGGAGAAGTATGTATATTCTGCTGCTATAGGATGAAATGTTCTGAATATATCTGTTAAGTCCATCTGGTCCAGTGTGTCATTCAAAGCCATTGTTTCCTTGTTGATTTTTTGACTAGATGATCTGTCCATTGCTGTGAGTGGGGTTCTGAAGTCTCCTACTATTATGGTATTACTGTTAATGAGTTTCTTTATGTTTGTGATTAACTGATTTATATATTTGGGTACTCCCACATTTAGTGCATAAATGTTTACAATTGTTAGGTCTTCTTGGTGGAAAGACCTCTTGATTATGATATAATGCCCTTCTGCATCTCTTGATACAGTCTTTATTTTAAAGTCTAGACTTTCTGATATAAGTATGGCTACTCCGGCTTTCTTTTGTTGACCATTAACATGATAAATGGTTCAACATCCCTGTACTTTCAATCTGAAGGTGTCTCTAGGTCTAAAGTGGGTCTCCTGTAAACAGCATATAGATGGATATTGTTTTCTTATCCATTCTGTTACCCTATGTCTTTTGATTAGAGGATTGAGTCCATGATGTTTAGAGTGAGTACTGAAAGATACGAATTTATTGCCATTATGTTGCTTGTAGAGTTGGAGTTTCTGGCAGTGTTCTCTGGTCCTTTCTAATTTTTCTTGCTTTTTGTATTTATTTATTTATTTATTTATTTGTGTGTGTGTGTGTGTGTGTGTGTGTGTATTTATATTTTCATCTGTTCTCCCCTCAGGGAGTCCCCCTTAAAATTTCTTGCAGGGCTGGTTTAGTGGTCACAAACTGTTTTAATTTTTGTTTGTCTGGGAAACTTTTTTCCTCTCCTTCTATTTTGAATGATAATCTTGCTGGATTGTTGGCTGCATATTTTTCTGATTCAGCACATTGAATATATCCTGTCACTCCTTTCTGGCCTGTCAAATTTCTGTGGTAAATCTGCTGCAAACCAGATCTGTCTTCCTTTGTAGGTTAGGGACTTTTTTCCCTTGCTGTTTTCATGATTCTCTCCATATCTGAGGATTTTGTGAATTTGACTATGATATGCCTTGCTGATGGCCGGTTTTTGTTGAATCTATTGGGGGTCCTCTGTGCTTCCTGTATTTTGATTTCTGTGTCTTTCCCCAGGTTAGGAAATTTTTCTGCTATGATTTGCTCACATAACCCTTCTAACCCTGTTTCTCTCTCTTTCTCTTCTGGAACCCCTATGATTCTGATGTTGTGTCTTTTTAATGAGTCACTGATTTCTCTATTTCTTAAATCGTGCTCTTTTGCCTTAATCTCCCTCTTTTTTCCTGCTTCGTTATTTTCTATAAGTTTGCCCTCTATATTGCTGATTCTCTGTTCTGCCTCCTCCATCCTTGCCACTGCTGCATCCATCCGTGATTGCAGCTCAGTTATACCTTTTTTAATTTCATTATGGCTATTTTTTTTTTACTTCTTTTATCTCTTCAGAAAGGGATTCTAATATATTTTCAACTCCAGCTAGTATTCGTATTATTGTGATTCTAAATTCTGGTTCAGACATCTTGCTTGTATCTGTATTGGTTATATCCCTGGCTATTGTTTCTTTGTGCTCTTTCTTTTGGGGTGAATTCCTTCGTTTTGTCATTTTGAAGGGAGAAAAGGAATTAATGAGGTAGAAAACTTGAAATTAAAATATATTAAAATTTAAAAAATATTAAAATTAAAAATTAAAAACACACAGACACAAAAATTGAATAGATGATGCTAGATCCTAGGTGTGTTTTGGTCTGGGTTTTGAAAGTGGTTTGACAGATTAGAGTAAAAAAAATGGGGTTGGGGACTAAAAAAAGGAAATCGTTTGAAATTTGAAAGAATAAATACACTGCAGCAGACTAAAATGAGATGATGGGGGTAAAATAGAATTTGAAAAAATATACCCAAAAGTGAAGATATAGTAGAAAAAAAATAAAGAAAAATATTTTTAATAAAAATTGAAAATAAACATGATTTTTTTCATTTTCTGTGTTTAAGAAAAAAGAAAAGAAATGAAAAAGAGAAAAAAAGAAAGAAAATCGTTTGAAAATTTGAAAAAGTGAATACAGTGTAGTAGACTAAAATAAAATGATGGAAGTAGAATAGAATTTGAAAAAAATTACATAACAGCAAAAATATAGCAATAAAGATTAAATAAAAATACTTTTAATAGAAATTGAAAGTAAAAATGAAGTTTTTCTGCATTCAAGAAAACGAAAAGAAATAAAAAATAAAGAAAAAAAGAAATTGTTTCTAAATTTGAAAAGGTGAGTACACTGAAGTAGACTAAAATACAATGATGGAAGTAAAGTATAATTTGAAAAAATTTATACAAAAGTAAAAAATATAGTAATAAAAATTAAAGATAGTTTTAATAAAAATTGAAAATAAAAATAAATTTTTTCTCTTTCTGTATTCAAGAAAAAGAAAAGAATTGTGAAAGAGGAAAAGGAAAAAGAAAGAAAACTGAATAGATGAACCTGCTAACAGATTGAAGTAGGACTCAAATTGCTTCATTTTCCCCTAACAGTCAGTCTATGTAGCTCTTTATAGTCCATAAATTTAGACAGCAGTGAGACTTGTGTTCTTGAAGAGCGAAGTTGGCCCAGTTGGGCAGGCCTCAGTGTAACAGCTCCACTCTCCACTAGATGGTGCTGCTAGTCTACTGAGGTGGATTGTTGTGGGGCTTGTAGGTGCGTATGCCCATGCACAGGAGCGGTTCAAATGGTGCCACCCAGCTACCCGGTCTATTCTCCCAGATCAGCAATCATGCACCCATCCTCCGTCTTCAGCTCTGGTCCACTCCCCACTTCTTCACTCTCCGTGACCAGGCCCTAGGCAGCACCTCTCTCCTAAGTTTTGTCTAAGGTGGGGCTGTTTTCCCTGGCCCCTTACTTCTGAAGGACTGTGGCTTTGACCTATTCTGCCCCTCTGCAGGAGGGTCTCACCGAGCAATGGCTGAATGAGCAATGGCTGAATATTGGCTGCACCCAGGTACACCCACTGGGTTGCCAGTGCCTGTTGTTGCTGGTGCCCTGAGACTGCGGCCAGGTGCCAGCCCATCCCAGAAAATGTTTGTGAGACAGTGTAGCAGCAGGGTCTCAGGGATTATGGAAAATCTCAACACACATCTGGCACCAGGCTTCACCCTTAACGACCCTGCCCCAGCACCAGAGAATGTGGCTGCCTTCTGGGGTCTGCTGGGACAAGGTGGCTTCAACAGTCTCTACCAAATGTCTTTCCAGCAGTGGAACCACTTTTCCCCATGTGGCCTGAGAATCTCTGGGACCCCACTCTGTTCCTAGGATTCACCCTTCCCACCAGAGCACCACCAGGTATCGAGCTGAGGAGTTACAGCCTTTGCACTCCCCTTGTTTACAGTCTTAATGGAATTTAAACCCTCTTCTTTATCCTTTCTCCCTTTTTAGTTTAGTCCCTGCATCTGTTTCCAATTTTCCACTTTCTCTCCAGCTGCTTCTGGGGCGGGGTGCTTTTCACATATTCTCCCCCCGCCCCAGTCTCTGTCCTCTCTCTGCCCTCAAAAGCGGTTCCCTACTTTTTGCGACTTCTTGCTCCCTAAGTTCAGCTCTCTATGCTGTGTACCTGCTGAATTCTGTGGTTCAGGTTGTGCAGATTGTTGTGTTAATCCTCAGATCAGTTTTCTAGGTGTGAAGGATGGTTTAGTGTTGGTCTGGCTGTATTTCATGGCCATGAGACACACAAAAACTTCCATGCTGTTCTGCCATCTTGGCTCCCCTCTTACTGTTACCAATTTCTGATTTAATTTCACTGTAGGCACATAAGATACTTTGCATTATTTCAACCATTTAACTTTATTGAATTTATTTGGTGAATGTACCAGGTGCACTTGGAAGGGAGTACTCACTTTAACCCCACCTCCCCTCTAGTAACCATCAGTTTGTTTTCTATAGTTAAGAGTCTTTTTCTTGGCTTTCCTTTCTCTTTTTACCCCCATGATCATTTGTTTTGTTTCTTAAATTCCACATATACACAAAAATACATTCAAAATGGATGAAAGACCTAAATGTGAGATAGAAAACCATCAAAATCCTAGAGGAGAGCACAGATAGTAACCTATTTGACATTGGCTATAGCAACTTATCACTAGATACATCTCTGGAGGCAAGGGAAACAAAAGAAAAATAAACTATTGAGACATAATCAAAATAAAAATCTTATGCACGGTGAAGGAAACAATCAACAAAACTAAAAGGTAACCTTCAGAGTGGGAGAAGATATTTGCAAATGACACATATTTGCAAATGATAAAAGGTTAGTATCCAGAATATATAAAGAACTTATTAAACTCAACACTCAAAAAACAAATAATCCAGTTTAAAAATGGGAAGAATACATGAATAGATATTTTTCCAAAGAAGACATCCAGATGGCTAACAGACACATGAAAAGATGCTTAACATCACTCATCATCAGGGAAATACAAATCAACACTACAATGAGAGAAAACCTCATACCTATCAGAATGGCTAAAATTAACAGCACAGGAAACAAATGTTGGTGAGTAAGCAGAGAAAGGGGGACCTTCTTACACTGTTAGTTGGAATGCAAACTGGAGCAACCACTCTCAAAGAGAGTATGGAGGTTCCCCAGAAAGTTAAAAATAGAACTACCCTATGACCCAGCAATTGCACTACTAGGTATTTACTCAAGGAATACAAAAATACTTATTCGAAATGGTCATGTGCACTCTAATGATTATAGCAGCATTATCAACAACAGCCAAATTATGGAAAGAGCCCAAATGCCCATTGACTGATAATGGAATATGAGTCAGCCACAAAAAAATGAAATCTTGCCATTTGCAATGATGTGGATGGAGCTAGAGAGTATTATACTATGCAAACTAAGCCAATCAGAGAAGACAAAAACCATATGAGTTGTTTTTAAGTGTAACTATTATAATAAATGTGTAGGAATAGTCCACTGCTGTTTTACAGATGAGAAATGATGTTGAACTGTTTTTCAACTGCTTGTTTGCCATCTGTACATTTTCTTGCTTGAGAGATTTTAGATCTCTTTTCCAGATTTTCATTGAGTTAAGCTTTAAAGATCAGTTAAGTTTTAAAAATTCTTTATATATTATGGTTACAAGTCAGATATGTGGTTTGAAAATATTATCTCCCATGGGCACCTGGGTGGTTCCATCCGTTAAGCACCCAATGACTCTTGATTTCAGCTCAGGTCAATATCTCACGGTTTGTGATTTTGAGCCCCATGTCTGGCTCTGTGCTGCGAGCATGGAGTCTGCTTGGGATTTTCTCTCTCCCTCTCTCTCTTTTTGCCTCTCCCCTCCTCCACTATAAATATGTAAATAAATAAATAAATAAATAAATAAATAAATAAATAAATATTATCTCCCAGTCTTTAGCTTGTCTTTTCATTCTCTTAATAGAACCTTTCAAAGAACAAAAGTTTTTAATTATATTAAAGTTCAATTCATGAATTTTTCCTTCATCATGATTTTTTGGTATTCTATGATTTCATCACAAAACCTATAAAGTCATATGTATTTTTCCCTGTTTGCTTCTTGACTTTTTATATTTTTCCATTTTCCATTTAGGTCTATGATCCATTTTGAGTAAATTTTTGTGGGTCAGTGTTTATGCTTATTTTTTTTTCAAAAATAAAAATGAGTTTGCAGTGTTTGTTGAAAAGACTACCCTTTCCCTGCTGAGTATCTGTGCATCTCTGTTAAAAATTAGGTGACTATATTTGTGTATCTCTATACTGTCCCACTGATCTATATGTTTATTCTGTTCCCAGATTATACCATCCTATCCCGAATACCATACAATCTTAGTTACTGTAGCTTTTTGTAAGTCTTGGTCAAGCAGTGTCAATCCTTCAAATTTGTTCTTTTCTCAGTTCCTCATCTTTCCGTATAGTTTAAAATTATTTGCTGACACTCATAAAACAGAAATCAATCTTGGATTTAGGTTGGAATTTTGTTGAATCAGTAGATCAAACGGGAGAATTGACATCTTAATGTATTAAGTCTTTTAAACACCTTCATTTTTTGGATCTTTTTGGATAACTTTACCAGACATTTACAGTTTTCTGTATATGGTTCTTTTACATAATTTGTTAGATGTATATCTAAGTATTTCTTATTTGTGTGTTATTATAATATTTTCAGTTCCAAATTCTAAAAGCATTCAGTTTCTTACCAATGAGAGTATTAGTTACAGAATTTTTGTAAATAGTTTTCATTAGGTTAAGAAAATTCTCTTCTAGTGGTGTTGGGTGGCTCAGTAGTTTGAGCATCTGCTTCTTGATTTCAGCTCAGGTCATGATCCCAGGGTCATGAATTGAGCCCCATGTTGGGCTCTGCACTGACCATGGAGCCTGCTTGGGATTCTTTCTCTCTCCCCTGTCCTTCTTCCCTGCTCGTGCTCTCTCCCTCTAAATTAAAAACAAATAAACAGTAATAAAAATAAAAAAAGAGAAAATTCTCTTCTATTCATAGGTTATTGACAGTTTTTATTTATAGTTTATTGATAGTTTTTATCATAAAGGGGGTTACATTGTTCAATGCTTTTCATGGATTTATTATTATGACCATATGATTTTTTAATGTAGTCTGATAATATAATGAGTAACATTGATTGACTCACCTAGTGTGCCTGGAATGAACTTTGGTTGTGTGTGCTATCCTTTTTACATATTTCCTGTTTGGTTTTGTTAATATTTTGTTAAGATTTTTCTGTCTCTGTTCATTAGAGACTGGACTTTAGTTTTTTCTCTCTATATTTTTATAATATTTCCATTGGTTTTTGTCATTAGGATTTTCCTAATGACATCTGAACCTAATGATTTCTTTCTGGGAAATTTTTAACTACTAAAAAATGTCTGTAATAGTTATATAATTTTTCATGTTATTTATTTCTGCTTGAGTGAGTTTTGTTAACTTGTATTGCCAAGAACTGGTCAATTTCATCTGCTTTAGCAAATCTATAGACATAGAGTTAATAATACAATTCTCTTTTTATAATTTTAATGACTCAATAGTGATAACTTCTCTTTCATTCTTGGCATTAGTAATTTATATCATCTCTTTCTCCTGGTTAACCCAGCTAGAAGTTTGTTAATTTTATTAATATTTTGTTATTTTCTAAAGTTTTTTTAGTGTTTACTTAATTTTGAGAGAGAGAGAGAGAGAGAGAGAGAGAGAGAGAGAGAGAGAATGAGCAGGGGAGGGGCAGAGAGAGGAAGACACAGAATCCAAAGTTTCCAGGCTTTAGGCCATCAGTACAGAGTCCAACATGGGGCCTGAACCTACAAACCATGACGTCATGACCCGAGCCGAAGTCGGACCTCCAACCAAATGAGCCACCCAGGCACCCAAATTTTATTAATATTTTAAAGAACAACCTGGGGCACCTGGGTGGCTCAGTCAGTTGAGCATCTGACTTTGGCTCAGGTCATGATCTCACGGTCTGTGAGTTCGAGTGCCGTGCTGACAGCTCAGAGCCTGGAGCCTGCTTCATTCTGTGTCTCCCTCTGTCTCTGCCCCTACCCCCACTCTCAAAAAATAAATACACATTAAAAAAATTAAAAAATAACCTTTGGTTTCATTTTCTGTTTTCATGTATTTTTCAAAACATTTATTTATTTTTGAGACAGAGGTGCGAGTTGGGGAGGAGCAGAGAGTTTGGGGGGCAGAGGGTCTGAAGGGGGCTCTTCACTGATAGCAGAGAGCCCAATGAGGGACTTGAACTCACAAACCATGAGATTTAATTTGAGCCAAAGTCAAACACTTAGCCAATTGAGCCACCAAGGCACCCATCGGTTTTCATATTTTTATTTTATTGACATATGTTCTAATTTTAACTATTTACTTTTCTTCTATTTGCTTTTGGCTTAACTTGTTCATATGTCTTCAGTTTCTTGGTATTCACTCTTAGATTGAATGTTTTTAGAAGTTTTCTTCTTTTCCCTCTAAACATTGATTTACTATGGCATTAATTTTGATGAGTTTATTTTATTTCATTTTATTCTAGTAGTCTTAAATCCTATTTTCTCTTGTATTTTAGTTTTTTAATTAATTTATTTAAAAGTCACAGTCTAGTTAAAATATGGTGTTATATTAGTTTCAGATGTATAATATAGTAATTCAAAAATTCTTTTCTTAAAAGTTTATTTATTTAGTGTGTGTGTGAGAGAGAGAGAGAGAGAGAGAGAGAGAGAGCACATGAGAGCACAAGCCAGGCAGGGACAGAGAGAGAAGGATAGAGAGAGAATCCCAAGCAGGCCCCTCACTGCTAGCATGGAGCCTGATGTGGGGCTTGAACTCTTGAACCATGATATCATGACCTGAGCCAAATCAAGAGTGGGATGTTTAACCGACTGAGTCACCCAGGCGCCCCTAGTGATTCAAAAATTCTATACATTACTCACTGATCATCATGATAAATGTATTCTTAATCCCCATCACCTATTTCACCTACCCCTCCCTTGCTCTGGTAACCACCAGTTTGTTTTCTGTAGTTAAGAGTGTTTCTTGTTTTGTCTTTCTCTCCCTCTTTTTTTCTTTCACTTGTTTGTGTTGTTTCTTAAATTCCACATATGAGTGAAATTATATGGTATTTGTCTTTCTCTGACTGGCTTATTTTACTTAGCATTATACTCTCTAGGTTCATCTATGTTGTTGCAAATGACAAGATTTCATTCCTTTTTACAACTGAGTAATATTCCATTGTGTGTGTTTATACCACATCTTCTTTATCCATTCATCTATCAGTGGACACTTGGGCTGTTTCCATTATTTGGCTATGGTAAATAATGCTATAATAAACATGTGTCCCTTTGAATTAGGTTTTTTTTGGGGAGTGGGGTGGGGAGTAATTACCCAGTAGTGTGATTACTTGATTGTAGGGTACTTCTTTTTTAAATTTTTGAAGAACCTCAATACTATCTTCCACAGTGGCTGCACCAGTTTGAATCCCCACAAACAGTGAGAGAGCTTTCTTTTCTTTCCACATACTTGACAGCACTTGTTGTTTCTTGAGTTTTTGATTTTAGCCATTTCCACAGATGTGAGGTGATATCCCATTGTGGTTTTCATTTGTATTTCCTGGATTATGAGTGATGTTGAGGATCTTTTCATGTGTCTGCCGACCATCTGGGTATCTTTGGAGAAATGTATGTTCATGTCTTCTGCCCATTTTTAATTGAATTATTTGTTTTTGGTGTGTTGAGTTGTATAAGTTCTTGATATGTTTTGGATGCTAACCCTTTATTAGATATGTCATTTGCAAATATCTTCTCCTAATCAATACACCACCTTTCAGCTTTGTTTTTTCCTTAATTGTGCAGAAGATTTTTATTTTGATGTAGTCCCCATAGTTTAGTTTTCCTTTTGGTTCCCTTGTCTCATAAGACATATGTAGACAAAATTTCTATGTCCAATGTCAAAGAAATGACTGCCTGTTCTCTCTTCTAGGGTTTTTATAGTTTTAGGTCTCACATTAGGTCTTTCATCCATTTTGAATTTATTTTTGTTTATAGTGTGAGAAAGTGGTCTGATTTCATTCTTTTGCATGTTACCATCAAGTTTTCCCAACACCATTTGTTGAAGAGGCTGTCTTTCCCATTGGATATTCTTTACTGCTTTGTCAAAGACTAATTAAGCATATACACATGGGTTTACTTCTGGGCTTTCTATTCTAGTCTATTGATCTATGTGCTTCCCCAGTTTTGGGAGGCTTTCAGCTATTATTTCTTCAAATACAATATTTCTCTTTCTTCTCTCTCTTCTCCTGGGTCTCCTCTGATATGAATGTTATGCTTTGATGGTGCTGTTGAGTTTTCTAAGTCTGTTCTCATTATTCAGTATTTGTCTCTCATGTCTTCAGCTTAATTGCTTTCCATTACTCTATCCTCCAGGTCACTTATACATTTTTCTGCATCCTGTAGCCTACTGTTTATTCCATCTATTGTATGTTAATTTAATTTATTGAGTTCTTCATCTCTCTTACGTTATCTTTATCCCTTTGTCAAGGGTCTCACTGATGTCCCCTACTCTTTTCTGAAGTCCAGTGAGTATCTTTATAATCATTACTTTAAATTCTCTATCAGGCATACTACTTATTTCTGTTTTGCCTAGATCTCCTGCTGTGATTTTGTCCTATTCTTTCATTTGGCTTATATTCCTTTGTCTCTTCATTTTGTCTACCTCTCTGTGTCTGTTTCCATGCTAGGAAAGTCAGCTATGTCTACTGCCCTTGAAAGTAGTGGCTTTATGAAGAAGAGTTCCTGTAGTGCCCTACAGTGAAGTGTCCCCTGTTCAGCAGAAACTGGCACCGGAAAGAGTCTTCTGTGTGTTGCTTATATCCTGCTATTGTTTTTGAGTTACTTTTTATTTCAGTTGAGGCATCTGCACTGACTTTCTGCCTATTGTGGGCTGTGCTTGTTCTCTGTGGTGTTAATGAGACCCACGCAGGCTGATTTTAAGAGGGTACGGCCACAGGAGGGCTGGAAGGCAGGGCAGTGATATCAGCAACAATTGCACTGAGCAGCAAGTACTAGGCTGGATCTGCCAAAGCACAGTATCTGGAGTGGCAGCCTGGAGTGCAAAGCAGAGTGGCATGGCGATGAGTGTTGTGGGGGAAAGGGGCACATGGTGGCTAGACTGAGTGTGAGCATGCAGCATTGGCAAAATTTGTCCTGAGTCCAGGGCTGAGGTGATCAAATTTGGACTTGCTAAGTCCTCAGGAGAATGCATAGGCAGGACACACTGTTAGCAAGTTAGTTAGGAAATGTCTGTGCAGCATGGCCTCCTTGTATTTATGCTGGGGGTTGTGGAGGAAAATGGTATCTACCAGGTCTTTTGTTCCCAGAGAAGGCTCCCAGCATGCTCCAAAATCAGTATAAACAGATCTTCCTCTCTTTTGACTCACACAGTCAGCTGAGTCAGCTGACTTTTAAAGCTTCAGGCTCCAAGTCCTGATGGTTATACAAATTCAGGGAATTCAGCCCCTGTGGCTGCTATAGGGATTCGTGTTTCCTATGTGGGGTCCCTGGTACAAGGGGCCATTTCTCTCCCCTTTATGCATCCGCAGCTCCCTTCCTCCTGCAGACAGCTCTAGATCGTATTTCCATTCTTCCTAACCTCCTCAGATGCAGCGTCTTTACTTTTAGTTGTGGGTTTGTTCTGCTAGTCTTCCAATCACTGGTTTATTTACAAAGGTGTGAATAATTTCTAGTTGCAAACGTGAGATGAGGTGAGCTTAGGATCCTCCTACTCTGCCATCTGCTCAAGCTTGATGAATTTATTTTTTATTTTGATAAACATATTTAAAGTTTTCTCTTTATACTTCTTTTTTTGGCTTATCGGTTACTTAGAAGTTTGTTGCTTAATTTCTAAATATTTGAAGATTGTCAAGATATTTTTCTGTTATTGACTTGTGGTTTAATTCTGCATGGTCTGAGAATGTATTTTTTATGATTTCTATTCTTTTAAATTTGTAAAGGTATATTTTGTGGCCCAGATGTAATCTATTATGGAGAACATTTTATGTCTGCTTGAGAAGAATGTGTATCTTGCTGTTGTCAGATGGAATGCATTATAAATGTGAATTAGATCAGGTTTATTGATAATGTTGTTCAAGTCATGTATATCCTTACAGATTTTCTGCCTATCCTATCTGTTAATTATGGACAGAGGGATGTTGAAATTCCCAAATATAAAATAGATTTTATTTTTCCTTTCAGTTCTATCATTTTTTTGCCTTGTGTATTTAGTACCTTGTTTTTAGTGCTAGAACATTTAGGATTGTTGTCTTCTTGGAAAATTGATTGTGTGATGTTGCTTTTTATCTCTCATATTCTTCCCTGTCCTTAAGTCTACTTTCTCCAAAATTAATATGTTTACTCCATGTTTCTTTTGATTAGTGCCAACATGGTGTATATTTCTCTTTCTCTTAACTTTTAACTTATGTTTCTTGTAGGCTGTATATAATTGGATCTTTTTAAAATTCTTCAATCTTCCCACTTTTGTTTTTAACTGATGTTTAGATATCTGATGTCTTAAATCATTATATTGAAACTATTTACTATTATAGTTGTATTAAAATACCATTAAAATATAACTACTTTGATTCATTGCATTTGTTTATTTCTCCTCTTTTTCTGCCTTCTTTATATTTAACTGATCATGATTCTTTTGAAATCACTTCTCATGGTACATGATATATTTGTTTTTAAAAAATATTTTAAGTGATTGCCCTAAGGTTTACAGTATACATTTTAAAATAATGTAAATCTCATTTCAAATAACACAACATGTGTAGTACAAGTACACAATACCATTCTCTTGTTTCTTGTTACATTGCTGTCATTCATTTCCTTTACTCATATGCTATAATCATGTATTTATTACTACCA
The DNA here is from genome assembly GCF_024362965.1 of Panthera pardus. Taxonomy (NCBI): domain Eukaryota; kingdom Metazoa; phylum Chordata; class Mammalia; order Carnivora; family Felidae; genus Panthera; species Panthera pardus. Next base: position 19,775,706 of record NW_026526810.1, on the reverse strand, counting down.
TTATTGATTTAAACAAACTCTTATCCTTTAGCTCTATTAAGATTCAGATAAGTGATAGATTTTATCTTCTTTATGCTATTCTCAACACTCATTCTTTATGAAGATTCAAATTTCTGAGATGTCTTTATTCTCCTTTATTTTTGAATGATAATTTAATTCAATTTTTAACTATACTGGCAAGTTTGTATTTTTTTAAATACTGTAAAAAATTTACTTTATTCTTGTCTTGCTTTCATGGCTAATGATAAATTTGCTATGTCTTATTCATTTTTTATATCAGTAAGGTGTTATCCCTTCCTCTGTTTCCTTCAGACTTTGTCTTTGATTTTCTGCAGTTTGAATATATGACTAGATACGGGTTTTTTTTTTTTTTTTATCTTGCATGGTGTTCTCTATTAACAATTTTGATGCATTATCAGCATTGCCAGAGATATTTATTCTGATCTATTTTCTCTTTTCTAGTAATCCAATTATTCATTTATTATACATTTTGAACTTGCCCTGCTGTTGTTGGATATTCTGTTCTGTTTTTCATTCTTTCTTTTACTTTTCTCATTGTATTTTATTTGGGAAAGTTCCTATTGAACTTTCTTCAAGCTTACTGATCCTTTCCTTAACTGTCTTCCTTTCCAAATCTGCTAATGAGCTTGTCAAATAATTTCTTTTCTTTTAATGTTTTTGACTTCTAGCTTTTCATTTTGATTTTCTCTTAAAGTTTTAATCTCTTTGCTGACACCACTCTTCTGAATTTGCATGCTATCTACTTTTATCATAAGAACTTTTAACATATTATCAATTATTTTGTTTTTTTTAAATCTGATAATTCTAACATCTATGTGATTTGAGTCCAGTTCTGATGATCATGATAGCTTTACCTCTACAGACTGTGTCATCCCACCCCAGGCTTGTAGCAAATCTTTAGTGTAGTTTTTATTTTGTATGTGTTTGTTTTGTTGTTGTTGATAGTGGGACATATTGTGATGGGTAATAGGTACTAAGGTAAATAGGCTTTTAGTGTGAAGATTTATGTCAATCAGACTAGGAGTCTATAGGCACCAGAGGCTTCATATTACTTTAGCTGCCTTTTTTTTATCCCCTCTTGGCTTTGGGACTTCTTTTTGTGCTGCTCTTCAGAGTCTATGTCTTATTGCTTTTTCATCTCTAATCAACTATTACTGTAGTGGAGACCTGGTGTGAGGGAAGGGGAAGCATATGTTAGATTTTGCCAAATTCCTATCTAAAAGGAAATTTACATTTTTCAGCAATGTATTATATAACTGTGTTTTTTTTTCAATATTGTTCATCTGATAGGTGAGAAATTATATTAGAGTAATTTTACTTTGCATTTCTTTTATCGTAAGCTTGAACTTATTTTCATACATTTAAAGGATACTTACATACATTTTTTCTGAATTGTCTGTTTTTGCCCATTTAAAATTTTCTTCATCATTTTCTTTTGAAAAATAGACAAGAATATTTGTCTGCTTATATGTTTCATGCATTATTCTTTTTTCTTTTTAAAAATATTTTTTATTTTGAAAAACTAGTATAGTTCTTACTCAGATTTCCCAATTGCTACCACTTGCCTTATCATTCTTTCTCTGTACATTGAGACTTTTTTTTTTGTAAACTGTTTGCCCTATTAGCATACATAACTTTAGTTCTAAATACTTCAGTATGCATGTCCTTAAATAAAGGACACCTTTCCACAAAAAGACCACAATAAGACTATCAAACATAAGCAAATCCATTTTGATATAACACTACCACCTAATGCACACTTCTTATGCAAATTTTGCTGTTCATTATTGAGTCCAGTTTGAGATCATGTCTTTAACACAGTTGTCATGCTTCTGTAGACTCCTTCCGTCTGCAACAGTTCCTCAGTTTTTCCTTTTCCTTCACGTCTTTGGCCGATGCTTTTGTAAAAATAATGCATCATAACAGAATGTACCTAATGTAGATTAGTCCCATGACCAGAAATGTTAATTTTATCACTTGGTTAAGATGATGACTTTTCTGTTATAAAGTTACTAAACATGTATTTCCTACTTATTAATTGGCAAGTGATAAATGTGGTTTACAGTCAGCACCAGGAAACACATGAATACACAACCACATACAGACACGTACCCATGCTTTCTTCTGTTCTTGTGTGGTTTTAACTTTTTATATAGATGTCTAATCCATTTGGAATTAATTCTTTTATTTCCTGGGAAATATGGTTTCAATTTTAGCTTTTTCCAAACGACAAATGATTTGCCTCAGTACCATTTATTTATGTTTTTCTTTTTCTTTTTTCTTTTTTTAAATATAATTAATTAATTTATTTATTGTTTAATTTACATCCAGTTAGTTAGCATACAGTGCAACAATGACTTCAGGAGTAGACTCCAATGATTCATCCCCTATATATAACACCCAGTGTTCATCCCAACAAATGTCTTCCTTAATGCTCTTTGGCCATTTAGCCTAGCACGCCACCCAAAACCCACCATCAACTCTCAGTTTGTTCTCTGTATTTAAGAGTCTCTTCTGTTTTATCCCCCTCCCTGTTTTTATATTATTTTTGCTTCTCTTCCCTTATGTGCATCTGTTTTGTATCTTAACTTCCATATTAGTGAAGTTGTATGATATTAAGTCTTTCTCTGACTAATCTCACTTCACAAAATACCTCTAGTTCCATCCATGTTGTTGCAAATGGCAAGATTTCATTCTTTTAGATTCCTGAGTAATACTCTATTGTATATATAAACCACATCTTCTCTATCCATTCATCTGTCAATGGATATGTGGGCTCTTTCCATACTTTGGCTGCTGTCAATAGCACTGTATAAACATTGGGGTATATGTGCCCCCTTTGAAACAGCACACTGGATCCCTTGAATAAATGCCTAGTAGTGCAATTTCTGGGTTGTAGGATAGTTCTATTTTTAATTTTTTGAGGAACCTCCATATACTTTTCCAGAGTGGCTGCACCAGTTTGCATTCCCACCAGCAATGCAAAAGGGATCCCCTTTCTCCAACATCTGTTGTTGCCTGATTCTTAATTTTAGCCATTCTGACTAGTGTGAGGTGGTTTCTCATTGTGGTTTTATTTGTATTTCCCTGATGATGAGTGATGTTGAACATTCTTTCATATGTCTGTTAGCTATCTGGATGTCTTCTTTGGAGAAGTGTCTATTCATGTCTTTTGCCCATTTCTTCACTGGATTATTTGTTTTTTGGGTGTTTACTTTGATAAGTTCTTTATAGATTTTGGATACTAACCCTTTATCTGATGTCATTTGCAAATATCTTCTCCCATTCCATTGATTGCCTTTTAGTTTTGCTGATTGCTTCCCTCACTGTGCAGAAGCTTTTTATCTTGACAAAGTCCCAATAGTTCCTTTTTTCCTTGTGCTGCCCTTGCCTCCAGAGATGTGTTGAGTAAGAAGTTGCTGCAACTGAGGTTTCTCCTCTAGGATTTTGATGGCTTCCTATCTTACACTTAGGTCTTTCATCCATTTTGAGTTTATTTTTGTGTATGGTGTAAGAAAGTGGTCATGCAAAAAGAAGAAAGAAGTTTCATTCCTCTGCATGTCACTGTCCAGTTTGCTGAAGAGACTGTCTTTATTCCATTAGATATTCTTTCCTGCATTGTCAAAAATTAGTTGGCCATATGCTTGTGGGTCCATTTCTGGATAGTCTATTCTGTTCCAATGATCAAAGTGTCTGCTTTTGGACCAGTACCACACTATTTTGATGATTACAACTTTTTAATACATCTTGAACTTTGTGATTGTGATGCTTTGGAACATTGGGAGTTTTTATTCAAGATTGTTTTAGCTATTTGGGTTCTTTTCTGGTTCCATACAAATTTTAGGATTGTTTATTCTAGCTCTGTGAAGAGTGCTGGTGTCATTTTGATAGGGATTACATTGAATATCTAGATTGCTTTGGGGAGTATTGACATTTTAACAATATTTCTTCTTCTAATACAGGAACAAGGAATATTTTTTCCTTTTGTGTGTGTGTGTGTGTGTGTGTGTGTTTGTGTGTGTGTGTGCATTTGTGTGTGTTCAATACCTTTCATAAGATTTCTATACTTTTCAGTGTATAGATTTTTCACCTCTTTGGTTAGATTTATTCCTAGGTATTTTATGGATTTTGGTGCAATTGTAAATGGGATTGATTCCTTGATTTCTCTTTCTCTTTCTTCATTATTGGTGTATAGCAATGCAACCAATTTCTGTGCACTGATTTTATATCCTGCAACTTTGGTGAATCCATGGATCAGTTCTAGCAGTTTTTTGGTGGGACCTTTTGGGTTTTCCATATACAGTATCATGTCATCTGTGAAGAGTGAAAGCTTGACCTCCTGGCCGATTTGGATGCCTTTTATTTCTTTGTGTTGTCTGATTGCTGAGGCTAAGGCTTCCAATACTATGTTGAATAACAGTGGCAAGAGTGGTAGGTCTTTCATATATGGATTTTATAATCTTGAGGTATGATCCTTCTATCCCTACTTTCTTGAGGGTTTTTATCAACAAAGGATGCTGTATTTTGTCAAATGATCTCTCTGAATCTATTGAGAGTATCATGTGGTTCTTGCTCTTTATTTTATTGATGTGATGTATCACACTGATTGTTTTGTGGATTTTGAAACAACCCTGCATCCCAGGTATAAATCCCACTTAGTCATGGTGAGTAATGCTTTTAATGTATTGTTAGATCCAGTTGGCTAACATCTTGCATCCATGTTCATCAGGGAAATCGGTCTGTAGTTTTCCTTTTTAGTGGGGTCTTTGGTTTTGGAATCATGTAATGCTGGCTTCATAGAATGAGTTTGGAAGCTTTCCTTCCATTTATATTTTTTGGAACAACTTCAAAAGAATAGGTCCTAATTATTTTTTAAATGTTTCATAGAATTCCCCTGGAAATCCATCTGGCCTTGGATTCTTGTTTTTTGGGGAGGTTTTTTTTTTTTTTTTATTACTAATTCAACTTATTTACTGGTTATGGGTCTGTTCATATTTTCTATTCTTGTTTCAGTTTTGGTAGTTTGGTAGTTGTGTGTAGGAATTTGTCCATTTCTTCCATATTGTGCAATTTATTGGCATTTAATTGGCCATAATATTCTCTTATTATTGCTTGTATTTCTGCAGTATTAGTTGTGAGCTCTCCTCTTCATTATTGGTTTTATTTATTTGGGTCCTTTCCTTTTTCATTTTTATCATACTGGCTAGGGATTTATCAATTTTCTTAATTCTTTTAAAGAACCAGCTCCTGGTTTCATTAATACATCCTACTTTTTGTGTGTGTGTGAGAGTTTTTTGTTTTTCTTTGCTTCTTTTTGTTTGTATGTTTCTATAGCATTGATTTTCGCTTTAACCATTATTTCCTGTCTTCTTTGGTTTTGGGATTTACTTGTGTTCATCTTCCAGCTAACTAGATGTAACATTAGGTTGTATCTGAACCTTTCTTCCTTCTTTAGGAAGGCCTGTATTGTTATATATCTCCCTCTTATGACTGCCTTTGCTGTGTCCCAGAGGTTTTGGGCCGTGGTGTTATTTCCATTGGCTTCTATGTACTTTTTAATTTCCTCTTTAACTTCTTGTTTAGACCATTCATTCTTTAGTAAGATGTTGTTTAGTCTCCAATATTTGTTAGGTTTCCAATTTTTTTCTTGTGAATGATTTCCAGTTTCATAGCATTGTGGTCTGAAAACATGCATGGTATGATCTTGATCTTTTTGTACTTGTTGAGGGCTGATATGCGGCCCAGTACATAATCTATTCTGGAGAAAGTTCCATCTGCACTCGAGAAGAATGTGTATTCCGCTGATTTACAATGAAATGTTATGAAAATATCTATTAAATCCTTCCAGTCAAGTGTGTCATTCAAAGCCATTGTATCTTTGTTGATTTTCTGTTTAGACGATCTGTCTATTGCTGTAAGTGGGATTTGAAGTCCCCTACTATTATGGTATTATTATCAATGATTTTCTTTGTTAGTGAATAATTGATTTATATATTTTGGTGTCTCACATTTGGGGCATAAATGTTTATAATTGTTAGATCTTCTTGGTGGATAGACTCCTTGATTATGATATAATGTCCTTCTTCATCTCTGGTTGCAGTCTTTATTTTAAAATCTAGAATGTTTGACATAAATATGGCTACTTTGGCTTTCTTTTGGTGATCATTAACATGATAAATGGCTCTCCATCCCCTAACTTTCAATCGGAAGGTGTCTTTAGGTCTAAAATGGGTCTCTTGTAAAAAGCATATAGATGGATCTTGTTTTCTTACCCATTCTGTTACCCTGTGTCTTTTGATTGGGGTTTTATTCCATTGACATTCAGAGTGAGTACTGAAAGATATGGATTTATTGCCATTATGTTGTCTGTAGAGTTGCAGTTTCTGGTGGTGTTCTCTTGTCCTTTCTAGTCTTTGGTGCTGTGGTCTTTTTTTTTTTTTTTAATTTTTTGAGGGTTTTTTTTTTTTTTTTTGTATTTTATCCCTCAGAGAGTCCCCCTTTAACTTTCACGCAGGATTGATTTAGTGGGCATGAACCAGTTTTTGTTTGTCTGGGAAACTTTTTATCTCTCCTTTTATTTTGAATGACAGCCTTGCTGGATAAAGAATTCTTGGCTGCATATTTTTCTGATTCAGCACATTGAATATATTCTGCCACTCCTTTCTGGCCTGCCAAGTTTCTGTGGATAAGTCTCCTGCAAACCTGATCTGTCTTCCCTTGCAGGTTAAGGGCTTTTTTCCCTTGCCATTTTCATGATTCTTTCCTTGCCTGATGATTCTGTGAATTTGGCTATGATATGCCTTATTTATAGTTGTTTTTTGTTAAATTTAATGGGAGTTCTCTGTGCTTCCTGATTTGATGTCTGTGTCTTTCCCCAGGTTAGGAAATTTCTTCTATGATTTGCTCACAAAAACCTTCTACCCCTTTTTCTCTCTCTTCATCTTCTGGGACCGCTATGATTTGGATGTTTTCCTTTTTTAATGAATCACTGAGTTCTTTAATTTTTATATCATGCTCTTTTGCCTTAGTTGTCCTCTTTTTTTTCCATTTCATTATTCCTCATAAGTTTGTGCTCTATATCTCTGATTCGCTGCTCTGCTTCATCCACCCTTGCCACCTTGGCATCCAGTGAAGATTGCATTTCAGTTATAGCATCTTTCAGTTTGTCCTGACTAGATTTTACTTCTTTTATCTCCAAAAAAGGGATTCTATGCTTTTTTTCAACCCCAGCTAGTATTCTTTTTATCGTGATTCTAAATTTTGTTTCAGACGTCTTGCTTGTATCTGTGTTGATTAAGTCCCTGGCTGTCATTTCCTTCTGTTCTTTCTTTTGGGGTAAATTTCTTCATTTTGGAAGAAGAAAAAGAATTAATAAAGTAAAAATAAAGAAAACTTTAAAAATTAAAAACAACACAAAAATCAAATAAAGGATGCTATATCCTAGGTGTATTTTGGTCCAGTTGTTAAAAGAAGCTTGATAGAAAAGAGAAAAATGGGAAAGAAAAGAAAAGGAAAAAAAGGGGAAAATGTTTGAAAATTAAAAAAAAAAAGAATATTAGAATAAAATGGAATGATGAAAGTAAAATAGAATTAAAACATTTATAAAAATATAAAAAATATAGTAGAGAAAATTAAAAAAAAATCTTTTTTTATAAAAAGGGGAAAAATAGTTTCTTTTTCTGTAATCAAGAAAAAGAAAAGAAAAAGAGAAAGAAAAATATTGAATAGATGGACCAGAGAACCGAATGAAATATGATTAAAATTACATCAGGTTTCCCCTACGAGTCCAATTATGAAGCACTCAATAGTCCATAAATTAAGCAGGAGGAGAGACTTGTGGTGTTCCTGTAGAGTTTGTTTGGTACAGTGGGACTGGGCTTGGTGTAATGGCTCCATTCTCCATTAGATGGCACTGCTTACCTTACTGGGGTGGATCGTTGTGGAGCGTGTAGGTGTGTATGGACATATGCAGGAGGGGTGAAAATGACATCACCCAACTACCCAGTGTCTAGTATCAGAACTCTATGCTTTTACCATCTGGCAATCAAGTACCCCTCCTGTGTCTCCAGCCTCTGTCCACTCCCCACTTCTACACTGTCCACATTGAAGCCATCAGGCTACCAGGCAGCATCACCCTCCTCAATTTTATCTCAGATGTGGCTATGTTTTGAAACCCCTCACTTCTGAGGGCCCTGTGGCTTTGACCTGCTCAGACCCTCTGGGGAGCCAAACAATGGCCAGGTGCTGGCCTGTCCCCAGGAATGTTCATGCAACCACGCTGCTTTAGATGCCCAGAGACTTTGGCCAGGTGCCAGCCAGACCCAGAAAAAGTGTGCACAATCGTGTAACAGCAGAGTTTCAGGGATTATGGTAAATCACAACACATATCTGGCACCAGGCTTCACCTTTAACATCCTTGTTCCAACACCAGCAAATGTGGCTGATCCTCAGGGTCCACTTGGGGCCTTTGCCTGTGGGGAGGCAGGCCACACAGCCTCTACCAAATGGCCTCTCAGCAGGGAAACCACCTCTCCCCATGTGGCCCAAGGACCCATCAGTCCTTGCTGTCTGTTCATGGGGATTTACCCTTTCCACCAGAGCTCCTCCAAGTATAAAGCTGTGGAGTTTCAAACTCTGTGCTCCCTTATTATAGAGTTTTAATGGGTTTTCAACCTTCTCCTTTCTCCCTTTCTTGTTAAATCCCTTATGGGCGTTTCTACTCTTTCTCTTTCTCACCAGCTGTTTTTGGAGTGGGGAGTGCTTTTACTGTACTCTGTCCTCTCTGTCTCTGTCCTCTCTCTGCAAGCAAAATAGCTCCCTACCATCTGTGGCTTCTCTCTCCCCCAGTTCACCTCTCCATGCCATGCCGTGTACCTGCTGAGTTCTTTGGATCAAGTGGTGCAGATTGTTGTGTTAATCCTCAGATCAATTTTCTAAGTGTGCAAGATGGCTTGGTATTGATCTAGCTGCATTTCAGAGATGATACAGGCAAAAAAAAAAAAAAACAACCTTCATGCTGCTCTGCCATCTTGGCCCCTCCCTTCCCCAATATCATTTATTTAAAATTTTATCTTTGTCTTCTGTGTTTTCATCTGGGAACTTTATCATATGCTAAATTATTTGGGTCTACTTCTGCACTTTCTAATTTAATTTGCTTGTCTCTATTTGTATTCTGATATCAGACTGTTCTAATTTTAGAAAGTAAGATGTTTAGACAATTTTGAAATACCAGATCTTGTAATGGCTGGTAGAGCTAGTTGCCTTTCCTTAGAGCTTTGCTTTTTCAGTTTTGTCCCCAGCTCTATGTTTATTTTTCCATATGGCATTTAGTATCAATACAAAATTACAAATTTTACTGAATACAAAAAGTTATTCATATATGTGGGGAATAAGCTTAGAAATTTCCTGGGCTTACACCAATGGGTTAACAAGGCATAAAGAAGTACAAAGCCATAGGATGCTCACACCAAAGTTTGGGTAAACAAGATTAGGTAAATAAGTATAGAGAAGGTGAGGCAAAGGCCCCAACACAGGTATATGACATAAACAAGATTAAGTATTCAGGGCAAAAGTGCCCCCCAATTTAGTACTATAGCAGAAAGCTGCTTTCACAGGAAGGAAGGACCAAATTATTCAAACAGGTAAATAGGGCTATAGACAACTGCACCTCAGGTGAAACTGCCCAGTGTGGAGCTGATTAGCAAAAGAAACGGTGCCTTGTTAACCCTGAGGTTTTTGCTCTGTCTCATCCCATAGACTAAAGATAAACAGAAGTGGTGCCTCATGTCCACTGTAAACAACCTTCACCCAGCTGCCTGGTGCAGGGTGTTGTTTTGTATTAACCCAAACCCCTAACCCCGAATATCTTCAAGACTCCCTTTCCCTCATGTCCATGAGTTAATGATCACAGATTTATTGTCTCTTTGTGCACATCCATCACGATGTTTGTAAGCCTTCTGATCCTAATAAAAAAAGGGGCCAGGACCCTTATTTGGGACACTTGTCTTTTCCAAGACACTAGCCATCTCTTGGTTTAATCCTGCCTCTGCTCTCTTGCTGGCCAAAAGAGAACTTTAGACTTAGGGTCTACAACATATATATTCATTGAGATTGCCTCATACTCATGAATTAAGTTAGGGAGAATTGATGAGGTTAAGTCATCCTACACAAGGAGAGGGGATACATTCTTATTTGTGCAAGTCTGCTATTATGTCCTTTAAGAGTACTTCTGTATTTTAATTTTATAGATTATGCCTATTTCTTAAGTTTATTTCTAAGTATTTTATCTTCCATATTTTTTTATTATGGAATTTCGTAGGGTACCTTGTATATTCTGATTGATGATTTTTAGTATATATCAGAGCTATTGGTTTTTTTTAATTTTATATATTTTTCCTTGCTAAGTTATTGTTTGAGTTAATTTTATCATCGATTTTCTAGAGTTTACAGGTATACTATCAAATTTTCTGTGAATAGTTTTACTTCTTTTTCAATTTTCATACCTCTAATTGATTTTCCTTCTCTAATTGCATTGATTAACACATCTAGTACAGTGTTTAATAGTAATACATATACTGGGCATCCTTATCATTTATCTGACTTATTGAAAATCCCCTTATATTTGACAAATAAGATACTGGTTTCACAAAGTATTCATATATTACTATTTTTTGAGTATTTTTTATCACTAATGGGTGTTAAGGTTTTTCAGTGACTTTTTCAGCAAAATAGTGATAATCATATGATTTCCTCTTTAGATTTATTAATGCTGTCTACTGTATTAATGAATTTCAATTTTTGAAACAATCTTTATTGTGTGTTCAAATCTATTTGGTGTTATTTTCTTAATATGGTTTTGTATTTTTTTTGAGTGGTAGTTTATTTAATATTTTTTGTTGTTGATAGTCAATGATACTGCTTTCTAACTTTTTAACATGCTAATGATCAATGTTATACTTGCTTCCACTGGACTTTTTTTTTTTCATTAGTTATTATTTGGAAAATCTAATGTAACATTGGGACTATTGGTTCTTTGAAAGTGTGTAATTTCCTTTTGAAATGATATGAGCCTGGTGCATTTAGGGAGTAACTCTATGATAACTTTCCCTTTTCTTCTACAATAATTGGTGCATTTGTTTTCTACTGCTAATGGGGTCAATTTTAGTAAGTTAATTTTTTTCACTTAACATTAATTTCATTTAGGTTCTAAATTTATTTGCAAAGAGCCACAAAGTAATTTCTTATTATTAAATTGTTTTTCCTTTGTCAACGGCTGTTTCCACGCTTTTGTTTCTTACATTATGTTGTGGTTCTTCTTGTTAGGTTTTTCTTAAGCTACTAAGTGATTTTGCCCATTACTTTATTAATTTTTTTAAATAAAAGATGATTTGGGGACACCTAAGTGACTCAGTCGGTTAAGCATCTTATTCAGCTCAGGTCTAATCTCATGGTTCATGAGTATGAGCCCTGCATCAGGCTCTGTACTCATAGCTCAAAGCCTGAAGCCTGCTTCAGATTCTGTGTCTCCATCTCTCTCTTCCTCTCCCCACTCACAATCTGCCTCTCTCTCAAAAATAAATATGAAAACATTTTTTAAAAAGATTATTTAATTTAATATTAAAACTTTTTTTATATTCCCTAGCTCATTAGTTTTAGTTTTTATTTTTATTATATTCTTCCTTGTGTTTTTCTTTTGCACTATTTTGCTGTTTTTTTTTTTTCTAGTTCAGTGCGAGAATTCTTTATTAACTTTTATTTTTTATCAATATAAGTATTTAAGGCAATGGAGTTTCCTCTGATCAATGCTTTAAATTTATCCCATAAGGCTTAATATCAGTGTGTCTATTATCATTATCTTTTCTTAAACTTTGTAATTTTGGTTTGTATTCCTGCATTTCCCAAAAGGTTAATTAAACCTTCTATTCCAATATTCCATGTAGATGACCTGATTAAATTTTGTTGCTAATTTCTAGTCATTTTTTGCATTGTAGTCAGAGAGTAGTTGTATTTGTAAAGTTTCTACTTTATAGAACTTGCTGATTCTTTCTTTTTTCTTAATATGCCAAGGGTCTACAATATTATCACCCTCAGGCCAAATCCAGTCCACTACCTATGTGAAATCATTGAAAAAAAATAAACTATTGGAAAAATTATTTTAAAAATTACTATCGCATGACTTATTTAAATTATGTGAAATTCATATTTCAGTGTTCATTGGAATGCAGTCATATTTATTTCTGTATTATCTATGGGTGCTTTTGTGTGGCTTGCATAGCCTAAAATATTCACTACGTAGGTCCTTCATAGAAAAAATTTGTTGATTCTTATTATATGTAATCAATTTTGAGGAATATTATCTATTTTTTATATAATTTATTGTCAAATTGATTTCCATTTCACACCCAGTGCTTATCCCAACAGGTGCCCTCCTCGATGCCCATCACCCATTTTCTCTTCTCCTCCACCCCCCAACAACCCTCAATTTGTTCGCAGTATCCAGCGATCTTTTATGGTTTGCCTCCCTCCCTCTTTGTAACTTTTGTTGTACCTTCCTCTCCCCCACAGTCTTCTGCTAATTTTCTCAAGATCCACATATGAATGAAAACATATGGTATCTGTATTTCTCTGACTTATTTAACTTAGCATAATACCCTCCAGTTCCATCCACGTTGCTGCAAATGGCCAGATTTCATTCTTTCTCATTGCCAAGTAGTATTCCGTTGTATATATGAACCACATCTTCTTTATCCATTTGTCAGTTGATGGACATTTAGGCTCTTTCCATAATTTGGATATCGTTGAAAGTGTTGCTATAAGCATTGAGGTACATGTGCCCCTATGCATCAGCACTCCTATATCCCTGGGGTAAATTCTTAGCAGTGCTATTGCTAGGTCATAGGGTAGATCTATTTTTAATTTTTTGAGGAACCTCCCCACTGTTTTCCAGAGTGGTTACACCAGTTTGCATTCACACAAACAGTGCAAGAGGGTTCCTGTTTCTCCACATCCTCACCAGCATCTACAGTCTCCTAAGTTGTTCATTTTAGCCATTCTGACCAGGGTGAGGTGGTATCTCTCTGTGGTTGTGAATTGTATTTCCCTGATGAGGAGTGATGTTGAGCATCTTTTCATTTGCCTGTTGAACATCTGGATGTCTTCTTTAGAGAACTGTCTATTCATGTCTTCTGCCCATTTCTTAACTGGATTATTTGTTTTTCAGGTGTGGAGTTTGGTGAGTTCTTTATAGATTTTGGATAGTAGCCTTTTACCTGATATGTATTTCAAATATCTTTTCCCATTGCATCGGTTGCCATTTAGTTTTGTTGATTGCTTCCTTTGCACTGCAGAAGCTTTTTATCTTGATGAGGTCCCAATAGTTCATTTTTGCTTTCAATTCCACTGCCTTTGGAGATGTGTCGAGTCACATATTGCTGCAGCTTAGGTCAATGAGGTTTTTTCCCGCTTTCTCCTGTAGGGTTTGATGGTTTCCTGTCTCACATTCAGGTCCTTCATCCATTTCGAGTTTATTTTTGTGAATGGTATGAGAAATTTGTCTAATTTCATTCTTCTGCATGTTGCTGTCCAGTTCTCCCAGCACCATTTGTTAAAGAGACTGTCTTTTTTCCATTGGATATTCTTTTCTGCTTTGTCAAAGATTAGTTGGCCATACTTTTGTTTGTCCAATTTTCAATTCTCTCTTCTATTCCATTGGTCTATGTGTCTGTTTTTGTGCCAATAACATGCTGTCTTCATGACTACAGCTTTGTGGTAGAGGCTAAAGTCTGGGATTGTGATGCCGCCTGCTTTTGTTTTCTTCTTCAATATTACTTTTGCTATTAGGGGTCTTTTGTGGTTCCATGCAAATTTTAGGATTGCTTCTTCTAGCATTAAGAAGAATGCTGCAATTTTGATTGGGATTGCATTGAATGTGTAGGTTGCTTTGGGTAGTATTGACATTTTAATAATATTTATCCTTTGAAGCATGAGCATGGAATATTTTTCCATTTATTTGTGTCTTCTTCAATTTCTTACATAAGCTTTCACTAATTTTCAGCATAAAAATCTTTTACATCTTTGGTTAGGTTTATTCCTAGGTATTTTACAATTCTTGGTGCAATCGTGAATGGGATCAGTTTCTTCATTTCTCTTTCTGTTGTTTCATTATTGGTGTATAAAAATGCAACTGATTTCAGTACATTGATTTTATGCCTTGTGGCTTTGCTGAATTCGTGTATCAGTTCTAGACGACTTTTGGTGGAGTCTGTTGCGTTTTCCATGTAGAGTATGATACCATCTGTAAAAGTGAAGTTTGACTTCATCTTTGCTAATTTTGATGCATTTGATTTCATTTTCTTGTCTGATTGCTGATGCTAGAACTTCCAACACTATGTTAAACAACAGTGGTGAGAGTGAACATCCCTCTGGTGTTCCTAATCTCAGTGGGAGAGCTCTCAGTTTTTCCCCATTGAGGATGATATTAGCTGTGGGCTTTTCATAAGTGGCTTTTATGATGTTTAAGTATAATCCTTTTATCCCAAATTTCTTGAGTGTTTTTATTAAGAAAGTATGCTTTATTTGGTCAAATGTTTTTTCTGCATTTATTGACAAGATCATATGGTTTCTTTTATTTCTTTTTTAATTTCTTTTTTTTATTTATTTCTTTTTTTTATTAATGTGATGTATCACATTGATTGATTTGCTAATATTGAACAAGCCCTGCATCTCAGGAATGAATCCCACTTGATCATGGTGAATACTTCTTTTTATATGCTGTTGAATTCGATTTGATAGTATCTTGAGGAGAATTTTTGCATCCATATTCATCAGAGATATTGGCCTGTAGATCTCTTTTTTTGATGAGTCTCTGGTTTGGAAATCAAAGTAATGCTGGCTTCATAGAATGAATCAAGAATTTTTCCTTCCATTTCTATTTTTTGGAAATGCTTGAGAAGGATGAGTATTATCTCTGCTTTAAATGTCTGGTAGAATTCCCCAGGGAAGCCATCTAGTCCTGGACTCTTATTTGTTGGGATATTTTTGATAACTGATTCAATTTCTTCACTAATTATGGGTCTGTTCAAATTTTCTATTTCTTTCCATTTGAGTTTCAGTAGTGTCTGAGTGCTTAGCAATTTGTCCATTTCTTCCAGGTTGTCCAGTTTGTTGGCATATAATTTTTTATAGTATCCCTAACAATTGCTTGTATTTCGGCAGGATTGGTTGTAATAAATCCATTTTCATTCGTGATTTTTATCTATTTGGGTCCTCTCTCTTTTCTTTGTGAGAAGTCTTGCTAGAGGTTTATCAATTTTGTTTAGCTTTTCAAAAAACCAACTCTTGGTTTAATTGATCTGTTCTACCATTTTTATTTTGGATTCTATATTGTTTATTTCTGCTCTGATCTTATTTCTCTTCTTCTGCTGGGTTTGTGATGTCTATGCTGTTGTGCTTCTAGTTGCTTTAGATGTGTTGTTAAACTTTATATTTGGGATTTTTCTAGCTTCCTGATATAGGCCAGGACTGCAATGTATTTTCCTCTTAGGAGTGCCTTTGCTGCATCTAAAATGGTTTGGGTTGTTGTATTTTCATTTTAATTTGTTTCCATATATTTTTAAATTTCTTCTCTAATGGCCTGGTTGACCCATTCATTCTTTAGTAAGGTGTTCTTTAACCTCCTGCTTTTGGAGGTTTTCCAGACTTTTTCCTGTGGTTGATTTCAAGTTTCATAGCATTGTAATCTGAAAGTTTTCAGGGTATGGTTTCATTTCTTTTATTTTTACTTAGGGCTGTTTTGTGACCCAGTATGTGATCTTTCTTGGAGAATGTTCCATTTGCACTCAAGATGAAAGTATATTCTCCTGCATTGGGGTGTAGAGTTCTAAATATATCTGTCAAATCCATCTGGTCCAATATATTATTCAGGGCCATTGTTTCTTTACTGATTCTCTATCTAGATTATCTGTCCATTGTTTTAAGTGGAGTATTAAAGTCCCCTGCAATTACCACATTCTTATCAATAAGTTTGCTTATGTTTGTGATTAAGTGTTTTATATATTTTTGTGCTATCAAACTCGGTGCATAGACATTTATAATTGTTAGTTCTTCCTGATGGATAGTCCCTGTAATTATTATATAATTCCCTTATTCACTCTTGTTACAACCTTTAATTTAAAGTCTAGTTTGTCTGATATAAGTATGGCTACTCAAGTTTTCTTTTGACTTCCAGTAACATGATGGATGGTTCTCCATCCCCTCCTTTTCAACCTGAAGGTGTCCTCGGGTCTAAAATGAGTCTCTTATAGACAGAAAATAGATGAGTCTTGTTTTTTTTTTTTAATCCATTCTGATACACTATGTCTTTTGTTTGGAGCATTTAGTCCATTTACATCAGTGTTATTATTGAAAGATACTGGTTTAGAGTCATTGTGTTACCTGTAGGTTTCATGCTTGTTGTGATGTCTCTGGTATTTTGTGGACCTTGCAACATTTCATTCACAGAACCCCCCTTAGTATCTCTTGTATGGCTAGTTTGTTGGTGATAAATTCCTCAGTTTTTGTCTGGGAAAAGCTTTATCTCTCTCTTTTTTTAATGTTTTTATTTATTTTTGAGAGACAGAGAGAGATAGAGAGAGAGACAGACAGAACATGAACAGGGGAGGGACAGAGAGAGAGAGGGAGACACAGAATATGAAACAGGCTTCAAGCTCTGAGCTGCCAGCACAGAGCCCAATGCTGGGCTCAGACTCGTGTACCACGAGATCATGACCTAAGCCTAATTAGGATGCCCAACTAACTGTGCCACCCAGGTGCCCCCTTTATCTCTTCTTCTAATCTGAATGACGAGCTTTCTGGATAAAGGATTCTTGGCTGCATATTTTTCCTGTTCATCACATTGAAGATTTCTTATCATTCCTTTCTGGTCTGCCAAATTTCAGTAGATAGGTCTGCTACTATCCTTATATGTCTACCTTTGTATGTTAATGCTCATTTATCCCTAGCTGCTTTCAGAATTCTCTCTTTATCCTTGTATTTTGCCAGTTTCACTATGATATGTCATGAAGAAAATTGATTCAAATTATGTCTGAAGGGAGTTCTCTGTGCCTCCTGGATTTCAATGCCTGTTTCCTTCCCCAGATTGGGGAATTGTCTCAGCTATGCTTTGTTCAAGTATACCTCAACCCCTTTTTCTCTCTCTTCTTCTGGAATTCCTATAATACAGATATTGTTGTGTATGATTGAATCGCTTAGTTCTCTCATTCTCCCCCTCATGATCCTGGATTTTTTGTATCTCACTTTTTCTCAGCTTCTTCTGTTTCCATAATTTTATCTTCTATTTCACGTATTCTCCCCTCTGCCTCTTCAATCCATGCTGTGCCATCCCCATTTTATTTTGCACCTCATTTATAACATTTTTTAATTCATCGTGACTATGTTTTAGTCCCTTGATCTCCACAGCAATAGATTCTCTGCTGTCTTCTATGCTTTTTTCAAGCCCAGTGATTAATTTTATGGCTATTATTCTAAATTCTTGTTCAGTTATCATATTGCTTACATCTGTTTTGATCAATTCTTTAGCTGTCATTTCTTCCTGAAATTTCTTTTTAGGATAATTCTTCCATTTCATCATTTTGGCTAGGTTTCTTTCCCATACGAGTTTTAAAAGCTTGTTATGTGCTCTGCACCTGACAGCACTGCTATATCAAAGGGGAGTCATACACTGTTCAGGGACTGGCCCCTCAGGAAGTGTCTTTGGAGAGTGTTACTTTCTCTCTGTTGTAGTGACTTTGGTTATTTTATTTCCCTACTCGTCGTGATGATTTTGACCCTCCACAAGGTGTGCTTTGATTTGTTCCTTGAAGTAACTCTGGAAAAGAAAAACAGACAAACAGGAAACAAAAACATGCAAACACACAAACAAATAAAACAAATAAATAAAAACAAAATGCAAAAAACTGAAAACAATCCAAAAGCAAAAAACCAGAAACACCAGCTACAAGTAAAGAACAGTGTGGATGTGGTCCTGATGGAAGAGCACATACACAGTGAGAAATAACAAGGGAGGGGGAAAAGAAAAAAAATAAACATTGACCAGGCAGAGAGACTAAAAGGCTTAATCCAGATAGAGGGAAGGGAAATAAGGAAGGAGGCGGGGAAAAAGAAAGGAAGATAAAGTTACCCAGAGAAAATATATGGCTTGATTATTCCAGAGAGAGAAAGGAATGTAAAGAAGGATGTGTAGAACATGTATCAAGATAATGGATTAAATATGTCTGTTTAAACAAACCAATAACCAGAGTTACCAGCCTAGAGGAGGGAAGAGATAAGAAGGATATATATATATATATATATATATATATATATTCTAGGACAATTCTTGTTATATATATATATATATATATATATAACAAGAATTGTCCTAGAATTAATCCAGGCAATGCAGCAGTGCTGGTCTGGAGGATGGAGCCTTCTGATTCCACAGCGTCTATCCCACTGCAGTAGACACGCTGTTACTGCACAGAAGGACCTGGTTTGGTGTAGTCTGGTTCTGCCTCCACTGTGGGCTCCTCAGATCATTCCCTGAGGCCCCACCTTGGTGGTGATGGGGAGAAAGATGGAAAAAACCCAGTTTCTTCTTCATGACCCAGTGTCCCAAATTATTCCTTTGGAGCAGTCCTCACTGTGCCTTGGGCACAGACAAGGCTGTGTGTTTCGCTCTGCTGACTCCTATGCCCTAGTGCTTGGCTGGGATTTAAACTCCTGCTCCATGCACCCCTGGTACTGAAGAAGTTCTCCCAATATGTGGTCCTGGCTGTTTTTGTCCTGTACTGCAGCACTTCAGGGGAGGGGACCAGTTTCTCCTGCTGCGGATTGTGCCCTTGACCTACCACTGAACCTGGAGCTGGCTCCCCTCTGCCCCAGGTGTGCAAACAGGGCAGCCCACCCCAGGCTGAAGAAAGCGTGCAGTTAGCGATGGGATCCCTCTCATCCCAGACTGAAGTTTTTTCCCTTGTCCAAATACAGTCCTACACTTCCCTAACCACTCTTTCTCTTCCCATTGTCTCTCCACAGAAGGGGATCCCTCTCCTCCATGCCTGCATGGCCTATTTTGCAATTGCTCACCTATGGCCGGTCAAGTTGTCCTGGTTTCAAGGAATATTATCTATATTAGATAATAGAGTAGAATAATAAATAGAATAAGATCTATTTTTCAGAATGAGAATGTAAGATTTGATATAAAATTATGTTTTTATATCTCATATTTTCTGAGCATGTTATGGTAAAGTCTACTGTTATTTTGTTTCTGTCTATGTCTCTTTGCATCTCTTACAGTTTCTGTTTAATGCTGGTAGCTGTGTTACTTGGTGCCTACAAATTCATAATTATTATATTGTCATTATGAATTATGGCCTTTAACACTAACAGGTGTCATTTTCTTTCTGTAGCCAACTTTTTCATCTTGTGTTCTATTTTTTCAGGTTTCATATACAGAACCTCTACAATGTCTTTCATTCCATTAGCTTGAAATATGCTTGCCAATTATTTTATTTATGTTTGTTTGTTTATTGTTCCAATATAATTTCAAGCATATAGAAAAGATGTAGGAATAGTACCAGATAGCACTTTTGGATCTTGATATTTTTGTATGAAATCTAAAATCTGTCACATGTTCTCTTCAATTCATGCTGAAGATGTGAGCTTTCAATCATATTACTTGTGATCTGTGTAGTTTTTGGAGGATGTGTGGAGAACTTTTGCTTTGGGTAGCCAAAATTACTTTGGGCACTGATAAGTTTCTAATGATATCCATTTTATAAATTAAAAAATAATAATAAATAAAGGCAGAAAACGGGGATTATATTTTTTTTATAATTTTATTTTTAAATTAATTGTTAAGTTTTCTAGCACTCGTAACATGGAAAACATTGATTTAGTTTTAGTTACTTAAATAAATTTAGACCATGAGTACTACAGAAATCCATTTGGTAATTATTCTCACATTCTTAGAATGAATTAAAGGCAGAACATCAATTTTGTTACCTTGGATTTCACAAAGAAAACAAACATCAAAGTCATGTACACAACGTCTATGATAACTCATTTTTGATCCAAACATAATGAAGAAAAATTGTTACTCAAAATGTATTTTATTTTCAATGGTACCTTCAATGATACTTTAAAGATACAACATTTAAATAACATATTTTAAATACTATCTTTAAAAGGTAGTTTCTTATAAGTTTATGTAGGTGAAGCATGTCAAAATATTTGCTTTTATAAAAATTGATGAAACATTTATCTTTAAATATGTTTAAGGTAATAATATTTAATAGATCATCCCTTTTGGAAAAATGTTACTAATTTTTTTTGTGAATTATATTCTGCTGTAGATAAAAAATTTGTGACTTTTTTTTTTGAGTGAGTTTAAAGTGAATGTCCATTTGGTATTACACGTACTTAGTATAGTGATCAAGGAGATGAACAATAATATTCCTATAGTATATTACAAACTTTTAAAGTTTAAATACCAAAATTTATAACAATAATATTACAATTATAATTAATTTTTGATATATTTATTTGTATCTCCCCAAATCAGTTTCACAAAGGTGATAGTTGACTTTGCCTTTGTCTATAAACATTTGATTTTTAATATTTGCCATTCACAATAGGCTAAAAATGTTTTAGAACATTGCTAAATGGTTCTCTGAAGCTTGTGACATCTAAGGAACACAATGGGTTGTCAGTAGATGTGGTCAGTCTTTGGAAGTAAGAATAGGATCTTCCTGTTTAGACATGAGCCTCTTCACCCTGAAGGCCTCTCTAGGACAGGACAGTGCCAGGTGTGTCACTGACTCAGTAAGTAGCTTTAATGAGTCAACAGGCCTCTCAAAGGCAAAATTAGAATCAGTTAGTTAATAATAAGTACTGGGTATATATTTACTTCTGTCTTTTCTAGAGTCTATTTCAGGTAGCAGCAGATACTTTAAAAAATTACTTTCTATGAAAATATTCATGCTTAAGATGGCAGCATAGGAGGATGCTGGGCTCACTGCATCCTGCTGATCACTTAGATTCCACACACATCTGACTAAACCCAGAAAACCACAAGACTAGCAGAATGGACTCTCTGGAGCAAAGCATAGACAAGAGGTCCATGGAAGGGTAGGAAGGGCAGAGAGGTGGTGCATGCTACACAGACTGGTGGGAGGGAGTTGGGGTGGTGGAGGGGCAGCCCACCCATCAAGGCAGAGCCCCTGAGTCTGGCTTGCAAAAATGGAGGGGCTGGACTCTGTGAGTTCTGACAGCCAGTGGGACTTAACATCTGGAATGTTAAAAGTCAACAACTCTGCTCTCAGAGAGTGGGGAGGGTGAGAGGACACTGGAAGGGAGAGTTGTTGATCCAAGGGAGACAGAGCTCAGCTCAGAGGGGAACAAAGGCTCTGGCAACCACCATCTCCCTCTCCCATCCCCCAGCCAAAATTCCAAAGGGAACCAGTTCCCGTCACCAAATTTGCTTGCACCTTGCAAATACCCAATGCTGTGCTTCTGTGTATCTATCCCTCCAATGGGTTTGCCTCTCTCCTGGTGCTGCAGGGCCCCTCTCACAGGGGACCACCGACTGCAAAGTGAGCTAAGCTTGCCCCTCCTGCCCCTGTGCACCTTGCGGATCTATCCTGGCTAATACACCAGATCCCATTGAAGCACCACCACAAGTCTGCCAGTGTGCAAATAGCCCAGACAGGGGACACACAACTCCACAGTGACTCTTGCCCCGGAGATAGGGGAAGATAAGGTACACACCAGTCTGTTGCCCCACTGGTGGGTTGGGGGCAGACATCTGGTCTGACTGTGGCCCCGACCACCAACACAAGTCACTACAGACAGTACAGGGGAAGTGCCCTGCAGTTGGGAGCAACCCAGGGAATGCGCAAATGATGAAATGGAAAGTCTCCTCAATAGAAATTCTAGGAAGTGGCGACAGCTAACTAAGTGATCAAAAACTATTTAAGTAACATAACGGAAAAATAGTTTAGAGTAATAGTCATAAAATTAATCGCTGGCCTTGAAAAAACTATAGAGGACAGCAGAGAATCTATTGCTACAGAGATCAAGGGACTAAGAAACAGTCTGGAGGAGCTAAAAAATGCTATAAATGAGGTGCAAAATAATATGGAGGCTACCACAGCATGGATTGAAGAGGCAGAGGAGAGAATAGGTGACTTAGAAGATAAAATGATGGAAAAAGAGGAAGCTGAGAAAAAGAGAGATAAAAAAATCCAGGAGTATGAGGGGAGAAATAGAGAACTAAGTGATGCAATCAAACAGAACAATATCCTTATAATAGAAATTCCAGAAGAGGATGAGAGAGAGAAAGGTGCTGAAGGTGTACTTGAACAAATCATAGCTGAGAACTTCCCTGATCTGGGGAAAGAAAAAGGCATTGAATTCCAAGAGGCACAGAGAACTCCCTTCAGACATAAGTTGAATTGATCTTCTGCATGGCATATCATAGTGAAATTGGCAAAACACAAGGATAAAGAGAAAATTCTGAAAGCAGCTAGGGATAAACAGGCTCTAACCTACAAAGAGAGACCCATAAGCATAGTGGCAGACCTATTTACTGAAACTTGGCAGTCCAGAAAGGAATGGCAGGAACTCCTCAATTTGATGAACAGAAAAAAAATATGCAGCCGAGACTCCTTTATCCAGCAAGTCTGTCTTTTAGAATAGAAGGAGAGATAAAGGTCTTCCCAAACAAAGAAAAACTTAAGGAATCCATCAGCACCAAACCAGCCCTACAAGAGATGCTAATTATGATTCTGTGAGTGAAAGTTGCAAGGATCACAAAGTACCAGAGACATCACTACAACCATGAAACCTACTCACATCACAATGATTCTAAACTCATATATATCAATAATAACACTGAATGTAAATAAACTAAATGCTCCAATCAAAAGACATAGGGTATCAGAATTGATAAAAAACTAAGACCCATCTATTTGCTGTGTACAAGAGACTCATTTTAGACCTGAAGACACCTTCAGATTGAAAGTGAGGGGATGGAGAACTATCTATCATGCTACTGGAAGTGAAAAGAAAGCTGGAGTAGCCATACTTATAGCAGACAACCTAGACTTTAAATTGAAGGTTGTAACAAGAGATGAAGAAGGGAATTATATAATAATCACAGGGCTTATCCATCAGGAAGAGCTAACAATTATAAATGTCTATGCACCAAATTGAGAGCCCCTAAATATGTAAAACAATTACTCACAAACATAAGCAACCTTATTGATAAGAATGTGGTAATTGCAGGGGACTTTAGTACTCTACTTACAACAATGGATAGATCATCTAGACACAGGACCAATAAGGAAACAGGGGCCCTGAATGATACATTGGATCAGATGGACTTGACAGATATATTTAGAACTCTGCATCCCAAAGCAACAGAATATACTTTCTTCTCGAGTGCACATGGAATATTCTCCAAGATAGATCACATGCTGACTGGGTCACAAAACACCCCTTAATAAGTATAAAAGAATTGAGATCATACCATGGACACTTTCAGACCACAATGCTATGAAACTTGAAATCAACCACAGGAAAAAGTCTGGAAAACCTCCAAAAGCATGGAGGTTAAAGAACATCCTCCTAAAGATGAATGGGTCAACCAGACAATTAAAGAAGAAATTTAAAAATATTTGGAAACAAATGAAAATGAAAATACAACAATCCAAATGCTTTGAGATGCAGCAAAGGCAGTACTGAGAGGAATCATACATTACAATCCAGGCCTATCTCAAGAAACAAGAAAAATCCCAAATACAAAATCTAACAGCACATCTAAAGGAAATAGAAGCAGAACAGCAAAGACACCCCAATCCCACAGCAGAAGAAAAATAATAAGGATCAGAACAGAAATAACAATATAGAATCTTAAAAAAACAGTAGAGCAGATCAGTGAAACCAAGAGTTGGTTTTTTGAAAAAATAAACAAAATTGATAAACCTCTAGCCAGGCTTCTCAAAAGGAAAAGGGAGATGACCCAAATAGATAAAATCATTAATGAAAATGGAATTATTACAACCAATCCCTCAGAAATAAAAGAAATTGTCAAGGAATACTATGAAAAATTACATGCCAACAACCTGGAAGAAATGGACAAATTCCTAAGCACCCACCCACTTCCAAAACTCAAACAGGAAGAAATAAAAAACTTGAACAGACCCATAACCAGTGAAGAAATTGAATCAGTTATCAAAAATCTTCCAAAAAATAAGAGTCCATGACCAGATGGCTTTCCTGGGGAAATTCTACCAGACATTTAAAGCAGAGATAATACTCATCCTTCTCAAGCTGTTCCAAAAAATAGAAAGGGAAGGAAAACTTCCAGACTCATTCTATGAAGTCAGCATTACTTTGATTCCTAAACCAGACAGAGACCCAGCAATAAAAGAGACTACAGTCCAATATCCCTGATGAATATGGATGCAAAAGTTCTCAGTAAGATACTAGCAAATCGAATTCAACAGCATATAAAAATAATTATTCACCATGATCAAATGCGATTCATCCCTGGGCTGCAGGGCTGGTTAAATATTAGCAAATCAATCAATGTGATACATCACATTAATTAAAGAAAAGAAAAGAACCATATGATCCTGTCAACGATGCAGAAAAGCATTTGATAAAATTCAGCATCCTTTCTTAATAAAAACCCTCGAGAAAGTCGAGATAGAAAGAACATACTTAAACGTCATGAAAGCCATTTATGAAAATCCCACAGCTAATATGATCCTCAACAGGCGAAAACTTAGAGCTTTCCACCTGAGATCAGGAACACGACAAGGATGTCCACTCTCACCGCTGTTGTTTAACATTGTGTTGGAAGTTCTAGTGTCAGCAATAAGACAACAAAAGGAAATCAATTGCATCAAAATTGGCAAAGATGAAGTTAAGCTTTCACTTTTTGCAGATGACATCGTATTACATGGAATCCCTCGTAGACTCCACCAAAAGTCTACTAGAACTGATACATGAATTCAGCAAAGTCACAGGATACAAAATTAATGTACAGAAATCATTGTATTTTTATACACCAATAATGAATCAAAAATGACAAAAAAAGAAACTGATCCCATTCACAATTGCACCAAGAATCATAAATTCCTAGGAATAAACCTAACCAAAGATGTAAAAATCTGTATGCTGAAAACTATAGAGAGCTTATGAAGGAAATTCAACAAGATATAAACAAATGGAAAAACATTGTGTGCTCATGGATTGGAAAAATAAATATTGTTAGAATGTCCATACTACCCAAAGCAACCTACACATTCAATGCAATCCCAATCAAAATTGCACCAGCATTCTTCTCGAAGCTAGAACAAGCGATCCTAAAATTTCTATGGAACCACAAAAGACCCCGAATAGCCAAAGTAATTTTGAAGAAGACCAAAGTAGGAGGCATCACAATCCCAGACTTTAGCCTCTACTGCAAAGCTGTAATAATCAAGACAGCATGGTATTGACACAAAAACAGACACAAAGGCCAATGGAATAGAATAGAGACTCCAGAATTGGACCCACAAAGTATGGCCAACTAATTTTTGACAAAGCAGGAAAGAATATCCAATGGAAAAAAGACAGTCTCTTAACAAATGGTGTTGGGAGAACTGGACAGCAACATGCAGAAGGTTGAAACTAGACCACTTTCTCACACCATTCACAAAAATAAACTCAAAATGGATAAAGGACCTGAATGTGAGACAGGAAACCATCCAAACCCTAGAGGAGAAAGCAGGAAAAGACCTCTCTGACCTCAGCCGTAGCAATCTCTTACTCGACACATCCCCAAAGGCAAGGGAATTAAAAGCAAAAGTGAATTACTGGGACCTTATGAAGATAAAAAGCTTCTGCACAGCAAAGGAAACAACCAACAAAACGAAAAGGCAACCAACGGAATAGGAAAAGATATTTGCAAAGGACATATTGGACAAAGGGCTAGTATCCAAAATCTATAAAGAGCTCACCAAACTCCACACCCAAAAAACAAATAACCCAGTGAAGAAATGGGCAGAAGATATGAATAGACCCTTCTCAAAAGAAGACATCCAGATGGTCAACAGGCACATGAAAAGATGCTCAATGTTGTTCCTCATCAGCGAAATACAAATCAAAACCATACTCTGATACCATCTCATGCCAGTTAGAGTGGATGAAAATAAATCAGGAGACTATAGATGCTGGAGAGGATGTGGAGAAAGGGGAAACCTCTTACGCTGTTGGTGGGAATGCAAACTGGTGCAGCCACTCTGGAAAACTGTGGAGGTTCCTCAAAAAATTAAAAATAGATCTTCCCTATGACCCAGCAATAGCACTTCTAGGAATTTACCCAAGGGATACAGGTGTGCTGATGTTTAGGGGCACTTGTACCCCAATGTCTATAGCAGCACTTTCAACATTAGCCAAATTATGGAAAGAGCTTAAATGTCCATCAACTGATGAATGGATAAAGAAATTGTGGTGTATATACACAATGGAATACTACGTGGTAGTGAGAAAGAATGAAATATGACCTTTTGTAGCAACACGGATGGAACTGAAGAGTGTTATGCTAAGTGAAATAAGTCATACAGAGAAGGATAAATACCATATGTTTTCACTCTTATGTGGATCCTGAGAAACTTAACAGAAGACCATGAGGGAGTGGAAGGGAAAAAAAAAGTTAGAGAGGGAGGGAGCCAAACCATAAGTGACTCTTATAAACTGAGAACAATCTGAGGGTTGATGTGGGGTGGGAGGGAGGGGAGGGTGGGTGATGGGTACTGAGTAGGGAACTTGTTGGGATGAGCACTGGGTGTTGTAAGGAAACCAATTTGACAATGAATTTCATATTAAAACAACAAAAAGAATAAAAAGAAAAATAAAAAAAGAAAATATTCATGGTTATTTACAATCAGGCATCACCAAATAAAACTGGTATTAGTTTTTATTCACCACAATGACAAAGATTAAATATCATTGGCATAATCCAGTATTGACAATGGTGTGAAGAAATTTTAATACTTATTGATAGATTGTGAATTTGTCTAATATTTATGTAAAATATGTTTCAAAATATAAAAGTTTAATATATTGTGTCAGTCAGCAAATATCTTATGGAAAAAATTGTGAAAAATAATTAAGCAAGATGTTAACCGAGGCATTGTAATAGTGACTAGTGTGAAACAATAATATTCAGCATTAAGAGGTTTCTTTCAGGTTGTACCTACATTGGAATACTATGTAGACATTAAAAACATTGTTAGGACTTACAACAATTAGTTGACTCCAAAAAGATGTTAGTAACATGTTGTTTAGCTTAAAAGGGTAGGTCTTACAACAGCAGACATAATAAGATGTTATTAATGTAAAACTGTTTCAACACCATATGTGTTGACATGAAGATATTCTCTCAAGGAATAGAGCATATTCTTATAAAATCACTTTTAAATAGATACATAAATAGGTCTTTACTTAGAGATTTTAATACAGTTGGTTTTATGAGGAGGCATGTGGAATATGGTAGAATCAAGAAGAACATGCTCAAATATTATCTTATTTAGGATGGTACTGTGGTCTCAATATACATTTTTTAAAGACAGAAGATATCATCAGAGATGTAAAGATACCCCTTACTCTTTACAATAGAATTTTAATATAAGTTTGAAGTTAAGGTTAATAGACTTTCTATATTTGATTATTTTATCATTTTTTGAAGTACATGTTTGTTCTTAAAAATGTTAAAAGGAAAATTTTCTTAAGATAGCGAAATAATGATGACAACCATTCATTTTAGAAATCTTATGTTGAAGGGCACGTGGGTGGCTTAGTTGGTTAAACATCTGACTCTTGATCTCAGCTCAGGTCTTGATCCCAGGGTTGTGAGTTCAAGGCCCACGTTGGGTTCCATGCTGTGTGTGAACCCTAGTTAAGAAAAATAAATAAAAATAAAAACTAGAAATCTCAGGTTGGATCATTGTACGCTAATTTGTGTTTCACAGAACAAAAGGAGTTCAATGGACACATTACTTAGGAAAATGGTGTATTAACCAAATACAAATATTTCCTGTTTCAGATAACTTGTACATGCTTGTAAATGCTCATTAGCATTGCAAATCTCCAAGAGGGGGGGCATACTTTGGAGGGTTTCCCAAACTTGTTGGACTATGCTTTCTTCTCTTTTTAGGAGGCTGTTGAAAACAATGTTCTGAAAAAAAAATCAAGTCGTGAAACATTGTTAAGCTATGTGTAGCATGTATTATGGAACAATCCTTATAAGCAGGTTCTTAAAGATTTATGTATATCTGAGTTTTTCAGTCTTAACACTGCCACTATTTTGGATCTGGTATTTCTTTGTGGTGGGGGCTGTCATGTGTGTTGTGAGATGTTTAATAGCATCCCTGACCTTTACCCAATTGGGACAAACAGAAATGTCTCATGTTAGTCCCATGATACTAATTCTTGTTCCATCTGAATGCAGCTTTTTAGTTAGTTCTGGAAATTCTTACCAATTTCAGTTTTATGAATTTAAAGATATCAAAAAGCTGTAATTGTTAAAAAAAAGTCATTTTTATGAATCTCCTTGAAGATGAAACTCATTTTGCAAATGACAAAAGACTATACTACATTTAACAAAGCAATTCATTATTTCTGTGACACATAACACTTCAATAATCAGAATGTTAAGTGATATCCTTATATAAAACATATTAAAACTTTAGGGATTGCATATAAACTCTAGAATAATTATAGCACTTACCCAAACATAAGCCAACATTTATTATTTATTTCATAGTGCCTCCAGAGTAATTTAACATGCCAAATTAAAAGGCCTAATTAGTCAAAAAGACCTTATTTACAATTTGAATCCAAGGGAAATTAAAAAAAAATTTTTTTTAAAGCTTAGAAAATTTTAAAAGCACATGCCAGAATAGGATTACAGGTCATTACAAAACTTAAAACTTATTTATTTAACCAAGTTGACAGTAAGAAATTCTAAATGCAAGGGGCGCCTGGGTGGCTCAGTCAGTTGAGCATCTGACTTCAGCTCAGGTCATGATCTCACAGCTTGTGAGTTCGAGCCCCACGTTGGACTCTGTGCTGACAGCTTGGAGCCTGGAGCCTGCTTCAGATTCTGTGCTTCCCTGTCTCTCTGCCCCAACCCACTCACATTCTGTCTCTGTCTCTCTCAAAAATAAACATTAAAAAAATAAAAAAAAAAAAAGAAATTCCAAATGCAAATATATAGGGTTATATGATTGTTAGCAAAACTTAGATCTTTAATATTGAGAAGTTTTAACTAAGTAATCAAAGACCTGATAAAAGCAAAACACAGAAGATGTTTCTTTTGGCACACCAAACAGAAAAAAAAAATTGTTTACATTTTTTTTTATAAAGAACAGACCGACAATCCAAGAAAACATTTTTTAATAGAAAGAAAAGCATAATTTCAATCTTATGCTAGTATACTTTTAAAATCCATTCATTTCAACTTTAGTACTGACCACATAAAAAAATTCCTTTCCAAAGATTTTCCTTAATAAACCTTCTACAACATTTTTAATTAAAAAAGTTTTTTTAAAATATTTATTTATTTTTGAGACAGAGAGAGAGACAGAACATGAATGAGGCAGTGTAGAGAGAGAGAGAGAGACAGAATCCAAAGCAGGCTCTAGGCTCTGAGCTGTCAGCACAGAGCCTGATGTGGGGCTGAAGCCACAAACCACGTGATCATGACCTGATTCCCAAGTCAAATGCTTAACCGACTGAGCCACTCATGCACCCTTACAACAACTTTTAAATTCAGAGTTGCTTCCCTTATTTCTATCAGCTTTAAAAATTTTTTAACATTTATTTATTACTGACAGACAGAGAGAGACAGAACATGAGCGTGGGAGGGACACAGAGAGCAGGAGCCACAGAATCTGAAGTAGGCTCCAGGCTCTGACCTGTTAACACAGAGCCTTACACAGGGCTCGAACTCACCAACTGTGAGATCATGACCTGAGAGGAAGCCAGACGCTTAACTGACTGAGCCACCCAGACGCCCTTTCCATCAGTCTTAATTACATTTAGCAGTAGAGTTTTAATGCTTAGAAACCTTAGTCTCCAATGAAAACAAAGTAGTAACCAATTATGAACTGTTAGACCAGAATTCTTTAGATCTGAAATTTATAAATACACTTCACAATATGTTTTAAAGACATATTTTTTCATAGTACAATCTTTTAATAAGGCACAAGCATGTTTTTCAACAGATTTAAATATCCTTAGTTTTCTGCAATAAAAAGTCAAAGGCATCAGCCCTCCATCCTAGTTGGAAAAGGCCAGATGAATTCAATCCAGTTTATTATCAAGGCAAAACTTTAAAGTTCCAGGCTGCCAAAGACTTTGAAAGCTATCTTAACAATTACCCATGAAAACTTTGAGACAAAATTAACCATAATTTTAAATCATCTTTTTTTTTCTGAGAGATAACAGAGCTCATTTGACCCTCAACAAACCTAGGTAGAATGAAAGCTTCATATTTAATCCTGAAAACTCTAAACACATGTCTATCTTAATTAAACCAACAAACTTAAGTTAGTTTAACCACTAAATATGCTCTATACGTTTACACTTAAAAGTTAATCAATTTTTTCCCCATTGTCAATTTTTACTTGGGATACTGGTGGCAAAATCTGAATTTTGTAAGTCCAATGTGGTGCTCTTTGCTGCTGGACAGCAAGGGTAGAAGGAGGAGCCAATGGTGCTGGAAGCACCAAGGATGATATAGGAACCAGCTATGCGGGCCACAACCAAGGTGGTGCAGAAAGAGGACGGAGAGGGGAAGGCAGAAGAAGCAAGGTGCCCTCAGGAAAGCTGGAGGTGGATAAAAGTCAAGAAGGTAGAGAAAGAGGTCACTTGGTCCTAAACCTCGTCCCCTTGGACAGATGAACAGACACGTTTTCTTTTCACTAAAGTGGAAATAGGCTGTCCATGTCAGGCTGGAGAGAACATAGGGAACTTCTCTACAACAAAAGGAGTTTCAGCAGCTGCTTGGGAATATTCCTTAAAGCACCCATCTTGAGGTAGACTTACCAAAGAAGGCAACTGGCTCCAAATATCATAGCCATTAGCTCAGGAAATGAATGAGGGAGAAGCCCTTCCCTCCAATACCACTAGAGTAACCTGAGTCTATTTGAAGGAATAGTGAGAGAGTCAGTATCCCCTTCATTAGGGATGGCCTGTGCTTCCTCCAGCAACCTGGTTTATTCAGAGGAGGCCTGTTTAGACAATTATTATCCTATATATCAGGAGGGAGTTTACTAGCCAAACACATTCTGCAAGAGGCCTTAAGTTGGGGTGCTGATTTAGGGTCAGGCAGGATGGGACATAGGATATCTCTATTTGCTCTGTTTCCTGAAGAACAGATCTAACTGACAGATCCTGTTGAAGTTAATGTCTCACTAATAGGCCATTTTCCCTCATCTCCTAAGGAGTATTGAAGCCATGCAATGTTACAGAACATCAGTCATTTCTTAAATTTTGCAATCTGAATAGTTTCCAGTGGGTTAAAAGGCATCCCAAGGGAGAATCCTTGGGGACTGAAAAAGAAGATCCCATGCTAGAGAAGGTCCATTACCAAAAATCCCCCTTGACTCCCAGGTGGCATCCCACATAGGATATGTAAGAGGTTCCTGGTGTCAAAGTGACAGGAGGCATCTCTCAAATGAAATTGCTATTGATCACTGTCATACCACAAAGGCCCTGCAGAAAGAGTGCTAGCAGGAAAGAACATCCAATGGAAAAAAGACAGTCTCTTTAACAAATGGTGCTGGGAGGACTGGACAGCAACATGCAGAAGGATGAAACTAGACCACTTTCTTACACCATTCACAAAAACAAACTCAAAATGGATAAACGACCTGAATGTGAGACAGGAAACCATCCAAACCCTAGAGGAGAAAGCAGGAAAAGACCTCTCTCACCTCAGTCATAGCAATTTCTTATTTGACACATCCCCAAAAGCAAGGGAATTAAAAGCAAAAATGAACTACTGGGACCTTATGAAGATAAAAAGCTTCTGCACAACAAAGGAAACAACCAACAAAACTAAAAGGCAACCAATGGAATGGGAAAAGATATTTGCAAATGACATATCAGACAAAGGGCTAGTATCCAAAATCTATAAAGAGCTCACCAAACTCCACACCCGAAAAACAAATAACCCAGTGAAGAAATGGGCAGAAAACATGAATAGACACTTCTCTAAAGAAGACATCCGGATGGCCAACAGGCACATGAAAAGATGCTCAACATCGCTCCTAATCAGGGAAATAAAAATCAAAACCACACTCAGATATCACCTCACGCCAGTCAGAGTGGCCAAAATGAACAAATCAGGAGACTATAGATGCTGGCGATGATGTGGAGAAACGGGAACCCTCTTGCACTGTTGGTGGGAATGCAAACTGGTGCAGCCGCTCTGGAAAACAGTGTGGAGCTTCCTCAAAAAATTAAAAATAGATCTCCCCTATGAGCCAGCAATAGCACTGCTAGGAATTTACCCAATCGATACAGGAGTACTGATGCATAGGGGCACTTGTACCCCAATGTTTATAGCAGCATTCTCAACAATAGCCAAATTATAGAAAGAGCCTAAATGTCCATCAACTGATGAATGGATAAAGAAATTGTGGTTTATATACACAATGGAGTACTACATGGCAATGAGAAAGAATGAAATATGGCCCTTTGTAGCAAAGTGGATGGAACTGGAGAGTGTGATGCTAAGTGAAATAAGCCATACAGAAAAAGACAGATACCATATGTTTTCACTCTTATGTGGATCCTGAGAAACTTAACAGAAACCCATGGGGGAGGGGAAGGGAAAAAAAAAAGAGGTTAGAGTGGGAGAGAGCCAAAGCATAGGAGACTGTTAAAAACTGAGAACAAACTGAGGGTTGATGGGGGGTGGGAGGGAGGGCAGGGTGGGTGATGGGTATTGAGGAGGGCACCTTTTGGGATGAGCACTGGGTGTTGTATGGAAACCAATTTGACAATAAATTTCATATATTGAAAAAAAATAATTTCAAAAAAAAGAAAAAGAAAAGAGGTAGGTCCTCCAGCTTCCCCCAAGAAGAGTATTTTGAGGAATGTGTGCATAGTTGAAAAATTGCTTTCATCATTGAAATAAAATATATTTATGTTCAGAATTAAGTAAAATGACCTATTGTTTTTCTGACATAAAGTGAAACCATAAAGTGAGCAGACTGTCAATGGGAATAGAAAGAAGAAGAGAAAATGACCCAGTAGAAACTCTATCAGAAACCTTACAGAAGCATATAATTTTTAATGTTCATAATAGGGAATCTGAATTTTGAAAAGTATTTTAAATTACACCTCCAAGAAAATGGAGTACATATTCTTTTCTCTATTCCTACTGCTAAGTACAACAAATGCTAAAAAGACTCTGAAATATAAAGAGAAGAAAACAGACCTGCCAGAGATCTCAGAACTTAAGGAACATGGTGGTGAGTTCTCTCGGTTTTCCTTTTACCTCATATATCCCAGACTGTGTCCTGGAGAAGCCAGAAACACAAAATTACCAATAAGCACAGACTAAAAAAGTCTCCGGACTCAAGGACCATGGCAAGGGCAACCTAGTAAGACCGAAAATATTTAGACAATAAATATTAGACTCTGCCAAACACCACAGATCAACTATGGCCCTACCCCAACACTGTCAGCAAAGGCCTTATGGCTACCTTGCATTTTCACCTTCAGAGGCTGTGTTAGGGCACCCTATGTGAGAAGACCGGGCATTCCTCCTCTGGCAGCTGGAAATGATCCCTCCATCCCACACATACAGCACAAGCGACGATCATGTGGGAGTCACAATTTCCACCCTGGCAGGCAGTAGGGAAGGATTCCAATGACATAAGTGTTACATCTTTTATTATGTCCCTTTCAAAACGCCCTCCCAAAATTCCCTGAGGCTCTGTTAATTTTTCTTCTATTCATGTTATGTTCACATTGGGCAGTTCTATTGTTTTATCTTCAAATCCATTGATTCTTTTCTCTGTCTCCTCCATTCTGCTCTTGAAGTCATTCATCAAGCTTCTTATTTTGGTTATTGTGTTTTTCAGTTCTAAAATTTCCATTTAGTTCCTCTTCATAACTTTTATTTCTTGCTTACACTTTCAATTTTTTTTCATTTGTTTTAAGCATATTTATAATTGGTCATTAAAAATTTTTATGTTTCTGTCTTTTTTATTTGTCAGATAATTCTAATATATCTGTCATTTCAGTGTTGGCATCTATGGACTATTTTTGTCACTAAATGTGAGATTTTCCTGGTTGTTGGTATGATGACTGATTTTTTATTGAAAGCTAGACATCTTTTTATTATGCTATGAGACTATGGACTCCCGTCCCACATACTCTGATTCAGTACCTCTAGGATGGGTCTTGGAAATCAGTATTTTTAAAAAGTATCTCTGGGATACTGATGCTCAGTCAGATTTGGTACCATGACCATGATGCTCTTAGGACCTTTCCATATCTGTGTCAATAAGGTATGGAATATAGTGTCTGCCAGGTGTTGCAAATGACCATTTTATTTATAACATCCTCTCTAGAATGGGAATGAAATTTGACATTATTTGTATCCCTTAGAAGGGGTTGAGTTGATCCTGGATAAGTCCTTGTACTCTTTTTGGATCTCTCTGCTGTCACCTTTGCTGATTCCAGTTGGCATGTGGTGGGTAGGATGAAGGGCAGATGAACAACAAGAAGAATGATCACCGTTCATTTATATGCACACATTAGTAGCATCCATTCTGTACATGCATTAAAAAATTGTTGTGCAAAGGGAAAAAACTGTGGGGTCTTTTTGTTGTTTCCATTCTGATTCTTGGAGGAGAGACGTATGGTCATAGATCACAAAACTTTTGTCCAGACTCTAATTTCAGAGCTCTGGCTCTGAAAAATAGTTTCCAGCCCTCTTGTGAAATCCTTACCTAAACCTCCTACTTCTGTGTCATTATAAACAGGTGTAATGAAACATGCTATGAGGGTTAATTGTGGTTTTTCAAAGTTGAACACAAAGCAGCGGTGGGGGGGGGGGAGGAGTTGATGCCTGTCAGTTCACATTTAAAATTATAATATTTTCTTTTTATTCCACTTGTTGTCTGGGCTCAAAGCTAAAAACTCCTTTTCTGAACCAGAGAAACCTGCTTCTTAGGAGGATTTGAAATACTTCCTGGCATTAATATGTGCTACTATTATGCAAAATATTTCTTTCTGAACCTAATATAAAACATTTTTTAAAAGGCAGAGATACCTGGAATTCAAAACAGAAATGGTAGTTTTATATTAAAAAATTAACATCATAATATTTTACATACACTCTTTGTGACTGTATTTTCCAAGTTTACTCAGCTTTTTAATGTTTGTTTATTCTTCTATATAATTTTAGTGTGTTTTCAGTTTCTCAAAAAATCCAATCAGAATTTTTGTTAGTATTACATTAAATTTATAGAATAAGTTGAGGGAGAAATAACATTTTTATACCATTCAGTAAATCTGAGGACTTGATTGTCCCCAGGTTCATCATTATGCCTGATGAACCTGGGGACAATCAATGAGTATGATGAGTCTTATGAAAACAGAAAACACTTTCCCTAAATGTGCAGGTTTACATTAGAAAGCCTATAGTTCAGTTCTTTCAATAAAGACTTAGCTTCATTTTTTTTTAAGTAAGCTTCACACCCAGTACAGAGACCAACATGAGACTTAAACTCACAACACTGAGATCAGGGCCTGAGCTGATGTGAAGAGTCCCATGCTTAACCGACTGAGTCACCCAGGTACTCTGTAGACTTAGGGCTTCTTAAAACACAAAGCTATGCACATCCTTAGTATTGATGAATCTTCTACCTATTTCAGGAGACCCCAGCTGGGCACATACTGCTGTGCCAGGCTCAGGGCAGGCACAGTCCCACAGGCACAGGGCTCAGAGCAGGCACAGGGCAGACCCACAGAATGTGGGTCCTTATGGCTTTGGGGAGCTTGCCAGTCATTTTCACTCCAGTTACACTGAATGTAGCAGATTCATTCCATGGCTCAGGGAGCACAGTCATTTGAGAAAGATGAATAAATATCTCTTTTCCACCTAAGTCAGAGAATGGCGTAACCAATGTCATGAACAGCTAGTAAACACCCATTGTTCCAGGCAACATGGACAATACACAACATCACAATCATGTGAGAAACAGCTGACATTTATTGAGTTTGCCTGGTCCTATGTCAAGTGTTTTAGCATTTATCCATCCCAAGAGACCTGCATGGTGGATATCATTATATTCTCAAGCGACCAATAAGAGAGCTGGGACAAGAGAATTGACATGAGTTTTCCAAAGTCACTCAACTAGTAATGATGGAACTAGAGTTTTAACTTAGAAAATTTGGCTTTAGAAACCCATCTTACCCACTCACTTTAGCCACTCAGGTTTCAATTTCCAGGATGGACATGACATATAGGTGGACAACTGACCAATAATAGAGATCAGTATATGCACCAAGTGCCAAACAAGTGGTTCATTCTTTGAGTATGAAGAATGAGGGCGGTTGAGATGACCCAAGAAACCTTCAGCATTATATGCACTCACAGGTTCCTTGAACCCAGCAAATTTGGAGATATTTGTCTGCATGGAGATGACTTTAAAAACTGTTTATTTGTTTCTGAGAGAGAGAGAGGGTGTGTACGTGTGCAAGAAAGGGAGAGTCAGAGAACAAGGGAGAGAGAATCCCAAGCAGACTTAGCAAAGAGCCTGACACGGGTCTCTAACTCAACAACGAGATCATAACCTGAGCTGAAACCAAGAGTTGGATGCTTAACTGACTGAGCCATCCAGGTGGCCCGAGATGGCTTTGTATATGGTTGGCATAGGGTGATGTGGACTCAGTGCTGTTAACATACTTGGTTAGTTTTAGAAATAATCTGACTTTTACCTTCTTACCAACTCCTTTGGATATTCTCACCCTTTGCCTTGCAACACGAAAGAGGGTGGGGATGGCTCATTTACCAAATGATGCATTAGCACTGGGGACAAGACAGCACAGGTGATGTTATTCTTACCAACATAGGATGAGGAGTCAGAGATCTCAGCCCAGTACTACCTCTGCCATGGTCAACCACAAACTGAATGAAGACCTAGGTTTGAAACAGCCCATGTCTAAAACCCTGGCAATTCTGTGATATGTTTTGGGAGGTTTATCTGTCTTTGTACTTACCAAAGGATGAAAAATGTGTTAGGCAATTTTTAACAACTAAACCCATGGTAGCTTGTTCATACATTCTTCTTTGAAGGAATTTGGATAAATCCCTTTTATTATCTCTGTAAGAAACAATAAAATGTCAGGCTTTTAAGGCATTTGGTCAGGGTCAAATAATGACAGAATTCTTCTTTCTTCCACCCCTTCTCAGGAGGTACCTAGTGAGGACAAAGGCAGAGAGAATGGGCAGATGCAAGGCCCAGGCCTGAGCATAGGTGGGTAGAATGTGTCAGCTCTGTACCTGGAAAGTTCAAACCTAAGCCCAGATGGAAGTTTCAGTTCTAAATCCTCTGGTGTAAAGAAAGCCCCAGAAAAGAATTCTATAGGGATGGAGGGTACACAAGTGACCTCCACCAGCCACCCACGAGACATCATCCAAGAGAAGGAGATGCCTGGGCTGCTTGGGAAATGATGGGCCAGCCACATGACTCCTTCAGTAGGAAGTGAAGAGGGCCTTGTACTGGAGTTGGGTCCTCCCGATACCTACATCTCTGCATGGAAGAGAGAATCCAATATGGTAGCACCCATGCTCTGGCCAACTTCCTCCGGGTCAGCAACTACCCAAATCAGCACTGCATGGGTGAAGTACCATTCTCCAGCCTCCTCCAAAAGTACTCATCTTCCCATGCATAAGAGGTGAGGGGGAAAGAATGGGAAACTGAGCACTATGTGGAATCCAACACACCACCCATCCTCTTTCTTTTACGCTAAAGCTCTCATCTTGGACCATTTTTCTGCCATGGTGTATGGCCTCTACCTGAAGAACATGCATGTAAAATGGGAATTCTGCAAAGGGAAAAGTGTTTTTGTGCAGCTGCTGCTGAGTGATACACTTTGAAATAAGGGTCATGGGATCAGAACTTCCTCCTCTTTATTCTACAAACAGCCCTCAATTTGCCCATCTACACCTGTCCTGCTGGCTCATTGCTCACTTTTGTCCTGACTACCAGCCTCCTCAGGGGTCTTGCACTACCCACACTCCCTGTCCTGGATACTACCTGTATATTCAAGCTTCTATGAAACAACCCCCCACTCATACTTGGCATCAACCCTGGCCAACTGTCCTTCTCCTTACAGAGAAAGTCTCCATAGAATTGCCATACTCACTGACAACATTTCCCAAGTGGTCTCTTTCAGGCAGGTTTTGAAATATCCCCTTGTCAAATTAGCTGTTGCTATGGTCACCAATGTCCTCCTTATTTGTAAGTCCAAAGGATATTTCACTTTTAGTTTTCTATTGTGGTTTTAAAAAACATGAAATTGGTCATTTTAACTACTTTAAAATGTACAGTTCAGTGGCATTAAGTACATTTACAATGTTGTGAAACCATTACCACCATCCATCTCCAGAACTTTTTCATCTTCCTAATTGAAACTTTATCCCATTAGACACTAACTCTCCATTTCCCCTTCCTCTAGCCATTGACAAACTCCACTCTACTTTCTGTCTCTGAATTTGACTGCCCTAGGAACCTCATATAAGTGGAATCATATGGTATTTGTCTTTTTGTGATGGTTTATTTCACTTAGCATAATGTCCTCAAGGATCATCCAAGTTGTAGCACATGTCAGAATTTCCTTTCCTTCCAAGGCTAAATAATATTTCATTGTGCGTGTATGTGTGTGTGTGTGTGTGTGTGTGTATACACACATCAGAGTGTTACTAGTCATCCTTTGAAGGTTACTTAGGTTATTCCTTCCCTTTGTCTGTTGTGACTCATGCTGCTGTGAAGTGATATGCACTAAAGACATTTTTAAAGCTTTGTCTTATTTGGCCAATCACAGCCACTCTGCATGGTTGGCTGCTGTCTTCTTTCTTTATGAAATATTTTCTTTCCTCAACTTCCATAACACTATATTCTCTCAGACTTCCCTCAGTTTCTTGTTGGCACTTCCTATCTCTTTCCTTGAAGTGGTGTGGTCTTCCAGGTAAGTCCTCTCTGCTCCTCTTCATTTTCAGCCTCCCTCCAGAGAGTACTACGTTCACCCTTTATCTCTGTGTGTAGAAATGCAAACTTCTAGCACAGAGACTGTAGTCTTCCCCACACACAACTCCTCACCTCACCATTCTCTTTCCCTGTCTTCTTCCCCTCCTTGATGTTCTCATCAAGCACTGAAGTTTTAATAGTCAAAGACAAGCTTCTTCTCCTTAGAATGAGCACCAGGCATTTTGTGCATGCTTCATATATGTTTCTCCATTCTAAAGCCTGGTTGACCTACTCAGTCATACATAGCTTTCTCCTCTCCTCTCTACTCTGGAGATAACCAAACCCCCTTTAGCTTTTATTCACATCCTTTTCATTTTGCTGTGCAAAGGCAGAGCATTATTGGTAAAGTACAAGAGGGTCAAGTACAAAGACACTGCTTTTAGTGTCAATTTCCCTTAAAGCAGAAAAGTGGGCCATTGTGGAATGACAATTGAAGATGATGGGTACAAACACCCCATCATCAACAAACACCCCTAACTCCCAGAAGCCAACACGCTGCCTTCAGGAAATGATCAAAAGGAAATTCAATATACCCCTCCAATTCAAGACCCCTCTTTTCCCCTTCCCTTCCACCATTTCCTCTCCTTACCCCCCTACCCTCTCCTTCTTCCCCTTCTTCCTCCCTGTTCTCTGTGCTCTGCTCAGTACAGCCAGTAACCAAGCAACTCCCCCTCACACCTGGTCTGCACCATCTCCACTGCTTGGCAGGATTTCCTCATGGTAGATACATAGAGATGGAATTCCTGAATGCACTCCTCCAATACATTTTTGGCTGGCCCCCCTTGGTATACTCTCACCCAGATTTTTAATCTGCTAATCACACAGCTGTCAGGTATTTTGAATCTCATATACCCCCTTTGCTCATTTCTTCTTCTTTTTTAAATTTTTATGTTTATTTATATTTGAGGAGGGAGGGAGAGTATGTGAGTAGGGGAGGGGCAGAGAGAGAAAGAGAGAGAGACAGAATCTGAAGTAGGCTCCAGGTTCTGAGTTGTCAGCAAGCACAGAGCTTGAAGAGGGGCTGAAACTCCTGAGCCCTGAGATCATGACCTGAGCTGAAGCCGGCTGCTCAACCAACTGAGCCACCCAGGTGACTGACCTATTTCTTCTTGTTATGACTTTTCCTTGTCCTCCTGGTGTTCCACCTATGAAGATGTATCACAGGAGACTGTACAGTCCACCCTGTCTAACCCTTTTTACTCATGGTCGAGAACAGAATCTTCTGTGCTGCAGAATCAGAGTTGTTTAAAACCTTGTTTTGTTTTGCCATACCCCTCCCACCACAAGGCCTTTGCATTTGCTCAAGCTCATGCCTCCCCTACCTGACCTCTCATTCTGGGGGTCTCAGCTTGCTTTAGTGACACCTTGCCGACCTCCAAGACAAGGTCAACCCCTAGAATATAAGATTCTAGCGTCTCATATATCTTTCAATGTGAATTCTCACAGTTGCTATTAGATCTGTATTTTTGTGATTATTTTATTTAGTCAATTTCCTTTAAAAATGGTGGGTAATCTGAGGGCAGGAAGAGGACTGAACCAATCACCATAGTAGCTCCAGTGCCTAGCATGCTCCATTGCAGATCAAACCTCTTAGATTATCATAAGTCCTTATGTGCATGTTCCTGTGAAGAAGTCACATGGCGGGTTTCCCATCAAGGAGGACTTTTTTTTTTTTTTAATTCCTATCTGGAAGTGCATTGGAGTCTCTGCTGAGGTCACTTTGGATGAGGTTAGGACATCTCAAGACTCCTGGGAGACACATCCAGCTACCCCTTGGATAGCCCAGTCACTGCATGTGGTTCCCCTTAAGCACATGCACAACCTTGTAATTGGCCTGTGAGCAGGAATTGAGCTCCTACTTGTGACAGTAGCCCTTGGGAATGTAGTAAGTGCTTGATTAATCCTTGTGACAGAAAAAAAATGGAGTCCTAAAAAAGGGAATTTTCAGGAGGCTGCTTGAGGTGGGCAAACAGCTAGTAGCATCTTGTCCTGGTCCAGATAGCTAGGTCCTGGTCCAGATACCTAATCAGATGGTGCCCTAGGCAGCCTTTGTGGTACAAAGGCCATAAATGATAAAAGTGACAGAACGGAAATGTGCAAATTAAGAACTATTTTACTGGAGGTGGGAAGATTATATAACATACATCCAAGCTGGTGTTTTGCTTCTTTTAGTATAGAAATGTATGTGTATATTACCTTACACACTCTAAAAGAGTTTTGCAAACATAAGCCAAAAGAAAAGCATCCCACTCAAGTTAAATCTTTCCTCTGAGGATGCTCATAAGCATTGGCCCTGATACCTTCCTTTTCCTTCTTAAAACCAGGAGCCTCCAGGAGGCTCCTTGTGACCCACTAGGGCACATGCCTCAGCCAAACTGCTTTTTCCAATTTTTATCCCACTAGCTTTCTCTCGTTTCTCATGGGAAGTCTCATAGCTACTCCACCTGTATGACATTATCCTTTCCAAGTTCTTTTTGTACACTCTTTCTTCGCTGCCAATGGGAAAGAAATATTGAATTTCCTTCTTTTGATCATTTGCTGAAGGCAGAGTGTTGGCTTCTGGGAATTAGATTTTCATTCCTATCATCTTCAATTGTCATTCCACAATGGCCCACCTTTCTGCTTGAAAGGAAATTGACATTAAAAGCAATAGCAGGATTCTCTTGTACTTGACTAATTAATGCTCTGCCTTTGCACGGTAAAATGAAAAGGGTGTGAATAAAGGCTAAGAACATTACAGGGTGAAGGCTTGGTGCTCTCTGGAGTGGAGAGGAGAAAGCTATGTATTACTGAGTAGGTCTACCCATCTTTAGAATGGAGAAACGGGCATGAAGCATGCACAAAATGCCTGGTGCTGGTTCTAAAGGAAAGAAGCTTGTTTTTGACTATTAAAAATTCAGTGCTTAATGAGAACATTATTTTGCTAAGGCCCACACCAGTCAGATATGCCTGATTGTTTTGGCCCTGCCCTTGTCCAAGTGAGGGCAATGAAGTAGTGTTTTAGCCTTAAGGTGAATTAGAGGCTAATTATCTCCCTGTTGTACAAAATACTGATGAATTACGGACATTGTGCAAGGATATTAGTTATATGCATTGTAGCAACAGTTTGAAAGATATTGGCTTTCCTTCCAATTCTATAGTTCTTCAAATAGAATTTGGTAAAAGCTATTTAAAATGCACTCCTTTATGTGTGCAGCTAAATTTATAATTATACCTGGAAGCCACAAGTGTGGTGTAAGGCCTAAAATTAGCTGTATATGCTGCCTTGACATCTGGTAAAATTGGGAAGGCCTTGAATATCCTAACAACAAGTTCTACCCACTCTGCTCCCATGAATAAGGTTGCCTAGTCAAACAACTCTTTGTATCAAATGGACTAGGTACAGGTCTGTTTATCCTTGACTATTGGGCTTCTGTTCCATGCTAGCCTGTGGAATTATAAAAAACAAACAAACAACAACAACAACAACAACAAAAACAAGTCTCATCCTCCAGTGGGAACTAAGGTCACCTCGGCCTCTTTCTACTGCAAAGCCAGCCTCCCACAGGCGTTGGTTGTTCACTCTGTTCCTTAGCGCAGCTCCTGTGTATAGCTGCATTGTATTGTGTGTTCTCCTCTCCAGGTTGAGGCATATGTGGCTTAAAAACTGCTGATAATCTCATCTATCCAGTATTGGGTGTCATGTGTTTGGTCATCCCCATATGCCAATGGGGAATGCCAGTGGGGAATGGCCAAACTACCACTAAGGGCACTCAATGAACTTTGAGTAAGTTATCCTTGGCTATGTAACTGGTTTTGTGATACAGCAATGGCCACCTGGGATGGATCTACCAACTGCTATTGGGCTTGCAGTTTGGCTTGCGTGGCACTATGTTATCTCTCTGTTACGTGTTGTCATTTCTTCCCACCCCAAA
The DNA here is from genome assembly GCF_024362965.1 of Panthera pardus. Classification (NCBI taxonomy): domain Eukaryota; kingdom Metazoa; phylum Chordata; class Mammalia; order Carnivora; family Felidae; genus Panthera; species Panthera pardus. The sequence continues at coordinate 19,732,409 of NW_026526810.1, read as the reverse complement.
ATGCAAGACAAAAACTGTTAATTCTACCATAGAATGACTTTTCTTCAAGTTTGGCCTTTATGGCATGGTCTCTGAATCCCCCACTTGTGAAGATAGCATCAACCTAGCACCCTAACTATTCAGCACTTGAGCCCCAATTACCAAGGTCACTATGGTTAACTAATATATCCTGGTGACCATGACTGCTTGAGGCAGCCATACAGATGCAGTTTGTGATTATGCATCCTAGGACAGGCCAAAAGATGGCGTTTTTTGAAATTTGCTGGAAGAAAGAGATGACAACCCTAGGGGAATTAAACATGACACCACAGTGGCGCAATAGTTATTGTTCAGGCAAAAATTGAGCTATTTTCCTATGCTCTTGCTCCCTTAATGCTACTGTTATAGGCTCTCCTGACCCCCAGGTATGTCCAGGTACATATCCAAGGCAACGCATGGCCCAGAGACTGATGATAAAAAAGGGGCGGGAAGAAAAGCATTTGGTACCCAACTCTTCTCCCAATGTAAAATCCCTAGCCAATGTGCCTGCAATTTGCTTAGTATTTCTAAGCAATGATTACAGCCCAATGATTACAGTGCTGGACTACTCCTGCCCATGTCATAGATGAAATGACTACTGTATGTGGACACTGACCCTGGTGAAATTGACTGAAATTTCCTGGAAAAAGAGGTGGGCCACCAAGATCCCAAATTTTCCTGTAACCATCCAGGTAATCTTTCACTATTGGTGATTGAAAGAGACAGAAACCAAAAGCTCTCATGTTATGCAACTAGAAATACAAAATACTTGGGGAGTTTGGGAAGAAATAGAGGAGGAAATCCACACAGGATGAAAAGGTGAGGCTGCAGAAGGTGGTTTCAATGCAGCCACCTTTGGACTGTGGGTCTAGTGCTTTGTCACTACGCCACTCCACTGCCCATGCCTCTGTCACAATAAAGATCCTGATCCTCAGGGTTGTAGACAAAACACTCAGGACAGCCAAGGGCACAGTAAAGGAGATAATTCAAGACCAATGTAAGCTCAGCATCCTTAAACCCTTAAGATAATCTTTGCCATGAATGAGGCCTCTAACCCTGACAATATTGAGTTGAGGGTCTCTGGAAGAAATAGGAGCAGCAACAATAACAACAGCAACAAGAACAACAACAAACAACAACAACAACAACAAAACAAAGAAATTCAAGGAAAAGTCCACAATTTGACCTGACTGGAACTTCAAAGTTTACTGAAAGAACTTATACAACAAAAGTATACAAGGGTTTTTTGTGTTTTTATGACACAGGTTCTGAATTAACTTTAGTATTTGCTGAAATGCACCAACTGGCAAACCTACATGGTTTTACTTGTTAAAGTAAATATGTACTTACTCTGTTTTCCAGAGAGCCTGTACCAGTTCACACTTCCAGCAGTAATGTATGAATGAGCTTGTTCCTTCTCATCAGCATTTGGTGTTGTCACTCTTGCATGTTTGCAATTCTGATAGATGTATAGTGCATAATTCCCTCTTTGCTTTTAGCAGGAAGGAGCAAGTCACCACTTTTCCTGAATCCTTGACTTTGCATTGCTCATTCTGATGGGTCACATGACTACCTTGAGCCAGTTTTATTTCCATGTTGGGTATACATGGGCTGAGAGTGAGGGAGCATTTCTTTTCTTAGAGGAAAATAGGAATATGATTGCTAGAAAGTAAGTGGATGTTCAAGGCCAAGAAACAAATAACACTGAAAAAATAGTATTCTACAGCACTCTGTTCATAACACCCCTCACAGAGTTCTATTTTAAGAGGCTTAATCCTAAGTGAATGTGCTAACAGAATTAAAGACAGTAAATTGTGAAATGCAGAATATCCTGTAATTTGAGGTGCTGTAGTAAGTTCTGTGTTAGAGAACTAACAAGGACTAGTCTCTGACCTGAATAGAGGGTCCAACAGGTCAGTAAGTGAGACAGAGTGGAGAACAGGGAAACAGAAAGTTATTTGTCATTTACACAATAAGATTGCTTTAACGGACTTTTTCTGAATACCAATTGAATATGTGTAGTGGGAATCTCAAAATGTGGGTCATTTCATAACAGTCTCCAAGATTTGGATATTATATAAACCCCTAATGTTTCACCAGTTTGAAATCATCTTATGCCTTTGAATTCCTCAGCTGCTTTGCTAATGTAGCCAACAACAAAGTCATATGTAATAGGCAATAGTTCACATGTTTTTATTACTTTCAAAAGATATGGTGTTATTATATCCAACGTAAATTTTCTCCATCTGAAAATTACTTTCCTGGGACATTGTTAAAGAATTCAAGCTTCAAATTCTGGACATGAATGTTGATTGTGTGGTTTGTTTAGTTTTTTTTTTTTTTATTTAAAGTTTGCTTGTCTTTTACAGTCCATGTGAGCTCCTCTGACTCAACTTGGATGTGACCAACTAGTCATACCCTCCACAGGGAGTCACTTGTTAATTCAGTGGCAGCCACTGAAAGCATGTTAGCACATGCAATTCACAGCAGTGGTTATTTTGAGGTGCTTGAGGGAATCCAGTTAAACCTCCTTGAGCCTCAGGGGGAAAATTTTTGTTTTAAACTATGCTGAGTCTAAAAAACTTGTTCGAATCTTCCATAACAACACTCAAGAGAAAAGACACTGGCTACAATCTTGAATTAGATTTAGCAAATCCAGTGAGTCCTGGGAGAAGGATTTAGTGCACCTTGTTGAGAGTTTCTAGGGTGTTGTCAAGGACTTAGATATGTACTCCTTAAACTGAATTTTCTAAAGGGAGACAGATAGTACTACTCCTTGGACCTCTACAGGAAACAGATGCAGGTCTAGGTGCTTGATTCATGAACTTGTGGGTGAAGTTAACCAGTCACATGTGCACCTATCTAGGTTATAAAAAGAAAGGAAAAGTTGGAAACTTCCAATTTGCACACATTTTGTTTTACTCTATACCAGATGCATTGCTCAGATGTTTAGTATTGAAACAGGATAAGCTCTTAAAATCTGTATTTCCTGTCTCCAAGCATTCTAAACACCTTGTTTTCTAACCCCAAGCATAGACATTTTTTCTCTACTATGAACATACGATGAACTGCAACCATAATATCTGATGAAAATATGCATTTTGACTACTCATGCATGCATAGGTGTCAGTGGTCCTCTTAGCCCCAGCAGCCAGAAGTCACTACATACCCCAGATACATGGGCCTTTTCTTGCCCTTGTTTGGAAAGATTGCTCTTCTCCATGTGCTTGCCTTTGGATTCTCTAACAGACTTCCTCATTCACTCCTCTGTCCACCTCTCCCTTCACCCTCATCCTGTTTCCTGCTGTTTCCTGTTTACTGCCTCTGGTAACCCTTAACTCTTGCCACTTCCTTTCTGTGGAACTAGGCATGAACCCTAGAAGTCTTTGGGCATCTTTTCAGTACATCTATTTCTATTCAATGTTTGCCTACTCAAGGCAAAGCATTATCTCCCCACATAGTCAGGAAACCCAGTGGGGGACCATCACAAGGTGTGATTTTTCCCTAAAAAATTATCCATCCTTGGCGTTTGGTCTTGTATTATACAGTGCTTCTTGTCCTCCCCTTATCCTGCTGAGCAATGTCCCATGTTTTCAACATCAACGGCAGTCCTTTGGACACCATGTTAAGCCCCCACTGATGCTCACAAGGGATGAGTGTATTGTTTTCAGAAGTGCCCCTCCTGCTACTGTGAGCTGAGGAAAATTTTAGAAAAAAACAAAGCATCATCCCATCAGCTGCCCTGGGACTGTGGCCATCTCACAGTGTGTTGTAGGTATTCAGAGTTTCTTTTTACAGAACCAAGCAACCTTGATGAAGTTTCAACTTTCTTAATCTCAGGATGACTTTGTTGATTAGAGTTTCTGCCCTTAGTCACTATTGTTACTAATGTTTCCATTTCCTTTGGGAAACTTCTCTGGGCATTTACTGTGACTATGCTTGACATTCCAAAATCTGGCATTTAATCACTTACATTCTGACATGCAAGTGACATTCTAATTCTGACATCAGATTTCACAGAGAGAGTTCTTTCTAGATTGTAATATAAAATAAGCACCATAAATTGGCCTGAGCCTACAGAAAAGCTGGGTGCTGTGTAAAGTAGAACCCTGATCAAGGTTGATACTTTCACCTTTGTCTTCAGCTCTTCCATGGGGTCATTGTGAAGCCAGTACCAGGGGACATGAGGTCTTATTCTTGAATTCAACCTCAGCAAAAACCTTTTCTCAAGACTCTTCAGGATTTTTGCTTGCTTTCCTGAATATACTCTGGAAATTTGGCTTTATCCTTTCTTCTGAAATTAAGAGTTCTCTCACTGAAAACACATTTGACCTTCTGTGGGGTGTTTTTCATTGTCGATACTCAAAGACCCCTTGAGAGGCTTAATTGCAGGTTGCAGTGATTGTTCAGACAGGTATGTTTTCATCACACCAGTAAGGATGAAATGAGAGTCCACCTGCCTTTTACCTACCTTAAAAAGTGCAAAAACCTGAATGACTACCCCAGTAGAATTCTCTTTTTGCACTCAACTCTTCTCCATTTTCTTTTTCAATTGAGCTCTAGAGAAGAGATATAAAATGTCTGTGGTAAAGGCAGTTACTTGTTCCCTGTAGTCTCTGCAGTCAGGGACATGAGACAGGAAGTCAGAGCTTCCCTTGAGGAGAAATGTGACTAAGTTTTGATCCATGGAATGCAGGCCAAAGGAATTTGCATTGATTTAAGGCATGGTCCATGAGAATCACCTGCTATTGTTCACTCTTTCTCTTAACACAGACGCAGATTATTCTTTATTTTCCCCCTTTAGATCCATTATCCACCCTTCTGTACCCACTGTGTGTCCTAAGAATCTGACATTTAGACCGCATCATTGGAAAATTTTTGCATCCTGGCTTCATGTTGTGTTCAGCCAACTGGGGCACTGGCAGGAAACTGAGGATTGGTGGAGGGAGATGTCAGGATGTCAGGCTAACCTGATCCTGTCTGATGTGGTCTGGTAATGGCTGTATTCCTCTATGGCCAAAGCTCCTATCAGATAGCTCTTCTTCATGGTTCCAGCTCAAACAAGCATCTGGCAACAATCCTGTCTCCTCTTGTCCCTCTACACTAACATGGTCATTGTTTCTGACTATTTCTATCCCTGGTATCCGCCCAACCTTACCATTTCCTGTCTCATTGACGCTGCCTGTATCTCTATGAATTGCACCTTCATTCAATTATCTGCATTTGGCCACTTGGAGAGTGCCATCTGTTTCTTGTCAGGATTCTATTTATACAGTGATTAGAACCATGAATAGCTCCAGAAGTAGACCCTAAAAAGTAATTACAAAATTGAGTTGTTTATATATTTGATGAGTGATTACAGGACCTCTCTGGTGGAGGAAAGGCAATTCTGGTGATTCATGTATGAATTAAAGTGCTGCAGAAAGCCCAGGCTGGGGAAGGTAAAGTATCTCGGGCATGCAGTAGCTCAGTGACATAAGGTATAGAGTCATGGGAAACCTCCTGCTTACAGTCCCAGAGAGCCTTTATAAAATAAAGTTGAAGCTTAGGATTGACCACTCAATTAAAGATACCAACAGAGTTGTGAGAACCATTATGGAGGCAATAAAAAATATCATATCACATGTACCTGGAGCAGGTCTGGTAGAGGCTCAGGCCCAAGGAAAGTGGTCAGTCCAGTCTCTTTGTTAATGTAAAAGCAATACTTAGGAAGGAATAGTCTTTTGGGTTGAGCATACAGGCATGTGGACAAAGAGACAGAAACTTTGAACTTCTGAATATCCCCAAAATGTCCTTTTTGGAAGAAGTGACCTTTCTGCTCAACCCAGGGAAGCCAGCTTCCTATGTCACACTGTTTCTCACTGAAAACAAGGGGAGTGTGTGATGTACCAAAGATGTAGACATGAATATGAGAGCATGATAATGACTGTCTAGAACAAAGAGGAAAGGGGACATCAGGAGTAGATTTGTAAATGATATGCTATTAATCTGAACCATTTGACAGTGGAGAAGATGAAACTAAGGAACTATAGATACCTCTGTATCAGAACCACCAGTTCTGGCATTGGAATTTTGGAACTATCAACAGTGATTATTATTTATCTGAAAGACAATATCTATAGAATCATGCAATGTCCTCAAAATCATTTAACTTACCTGATGCTACATGTGATGTAACACATATAACATGTGTTCTCTGTAGAACACATTTGCTATGCAGGGTGGAAGGCATTATCTCTGCCATCAAAGGGTATGTGGTAATGATAGAGGAGGTGCTATGGTAACAATGGAAGACTTAAGACTCAGTTTCAGGCTTACTGAGGGAATGAGTTTAACCGTGCCAGTGGTGAGGAAACTCTTTCTGACTGCCAAAGCTGGATGTGATTTGTCTACGCTCTAGAATTTGCTCAGGTAGCACCCATTTTCACCGTGGCATAGAAAATCAGTTTTTCCTCTTGACATTCAACTCACTCCAATGCAAAGCTCTGCTTCATATTGAAAGCAAAACAATATTCAACGACATCCATCTACGTTTACTGACATGGAAAACTGCTGAGCTGTGATAATATGATGTCACATGAAGAATACAGTAAAACCTTGGTTTGTGAGCAAAATTAATTCTGGAAACATGATTGTAATCCAAAGCACTTGTATATCACAGTGAATTCTCCCATAAGAAAAAATGGAGGGGCACCTGAGTGGCTCAGTATGTTAAGCGCCCCACTTCAGCTCAGGTCCTGATCTCGTGGTTTGTGAGTTCAAGCCCTGTGTTGGACCCTGGAGCCTGCTTTGGATTCTGTGTCTCCCTCCCTCTTTTCCCTTTCCCTGCTTGTATTCTGTCTGCTGTCTCTCTCTCAAAAATAAAAATAAACATTAATAAATTAAAACAAAAGAAATAATGGAAACTCAGATGATTCATTCCACAACCCCAAAATATTCATATAAAAATGATTACAATACTATAATATAATACAAAATAATAAAAATAATATAAAATATAAATAAAAATAAACAAATTAACCTGTGAAACCCTGTGTGGCAGTGTGAGGGAGACAAGAGAGAGGAGGATTATTGTGTAGGATGACTTTTGCTATCACTAATGGATGTTGACTACAGTACAATATTAATAAACTCATGTCATATATTATATTTAATGTAAATGGCAATAGGACAGCAGAGGAAAGGGTCTATATCTGCAGCCTGAGTTAGAATGAAGCAAAACATTCTTAAGCTTACTCTTATATGGAAAAGCAAAAGACTGTCAAAAGGTGATTTGAAGTGACAAAAAATACACTACTGCCAGTTGTGGGCATCTTCCAACATTCTGAAAAACCTCTGATTTCTGCCAAACACCATGGCCTGAGACAGAGCATCTGAGCATGGGAGACAATCAGCCACAATCTTAAAGAGAGAGAAACATTTGCTCAGTTGTGATCACGTGACATTCGGTGTCACCTACTACTCATCTTGCAAGACCTCACTCATTTATCAAGTTAAAATTTATTAGAAATGTTTGCCTATCTTGTGGAATACGTGCAGAACAAGTTATTCACAATCCAAGGTTTTACTGTATAAGCAATGTTTGAATGTGTGTGTGTGTGTGTGTGTGTGTCCACAGATATGCAAGAATACCCAATGAAACAGAAAATGTAGTTATGTTTAAGTAGTGGGTTTTGAGGGTAAATTTATCCAATTTCTTATAGTAGCATCAATTTGCTGCATGAAATTGTAATATAATCATAACAAGTGATTAAGGTTATTTTGAAAATAAAAAGAAAACATTTGTCCCTTTTCTGCTGTTGAGTTTCTGCAGCTGTGCTCCATATAGACAACACCTCAGAGATGGGCTGAGCCAGCTCAAACTGATGCTTTGTGAAAAGTACAGGGGCACAAAACAAGCCACAGTCTGAAATTCCTTCCCTCCTCCATCTAGAAGCCTTCCAATGCTTGAGAACCATGAGAATTCTATCTGGCGTCCCTCATCGTTGGCCTAGTGTGGCACACGCTTGGGCTCTGGCCCCTACCACCTAACCATGGAGTCTTGACTTTGGTAGGGGGTAGAGTGATAACTGGGTACCCAAGAGGTCAATGAAACACAAGTAATTGAAAGACCAAAGGAAAAGATGAAGAAAGAAAGAAAAACAAAGATGAACAAGGCCAGATTTTAGCTTTCCAAACATTCAATAAAGTGCTTTTTCTGATACCCCACACCTACATATGCTATAATAGCTACTTAAAAAAAAAGTTCATGAATTTATTTGAGAGGGGTGGTGGGAGGGGTAGAGAAAGAGAGAGAGAATCCTCCACAGGCTGCATGCTCAGCTTGAGGCCAGGCTCGATCGCATGACTGAGATCATGATCGTAGCTGAAATCAAGAGTTGGCCATTTAACCGACTGAGCCACCCATGTGCCACTATAATAGCTACTTTTAAAAAATACAATGATCAGGGGAAAAATGTTGATGTTTACACTTGCTGGCTAAAAGGGAATTTTGTAAATATAAGAAGATATGAGTTCAATTTCTATTTCCCTGGATAGCTATTCTCCACATCCTTCCTCCATCTAAGATTATCCTTTCTGATTATAAAATAAAATAGGGGATTAAAAAATATGAAATGTACAGAGTTTAATGAAGAAAATGAAAATTTTAATACTTCTCTTCACTCACACATATCCTGTCAATATCTTCTATTATTTTTGCAGGTATATTCTATATTCTCTTTGTTATTTTATATCCATTTTTAATTTAGCATTATACATTTTTTACTGAACATTTTTTTCTTATTTCTTTTACTGAACATTATAAGAGAAAGATATTATACATGACTATGAATTTAAAAATTTTTTAATCTTATTTTTGAGAGATACAGAGACAAAGCGAAAGTGGGGGAGGGGCAGAGAGAGAGAGGGAGTCACAGAGTCCAAAGCAGGCTCCAGGCTCTGAGCTATCAGCACAGAGCCTGACATGGGGCTCAAAGCTATGGACCATGAGATCATGACCTGAGATGAAGTCAGATGCTTTACTGACAGAGCCACCCAAGCACCCCTGACTATGAATTTTAAACAAATTTTTCCAACAAAATTTCCATTCTCTGGCTATATCATAACTTATTAAATTATTTCCCTTTTGGGAGGATTTTAAATGGCTATATGTATTTTCAAATAACAATGTTTTAATAATATTAAAGCATTCAGTATTTTTAGGGTAGGTTCTCAGAAGTAAAATTAAGTCTTATATCAATATTTTAAATATAGTGGATACAAATTGTCAAAACACTTTCAAATATATTCCAGCATTAATTTTAATATACTTCCAACCAATATCTGAGAATTTTCTTTGTGTTAGACACATTGGAATACAGTCATGAGCAAACATAGAAATAGGAACAGTCAAGCTAATGAAAAATATAGAAATTTACCAAATAACCCTAAAAAATGAGCATTATAGGCAGAACAAAATGTTGAAATATATCAGAGTAGGGTCTCCACCTCTCCCAGCCCCCAGGCCTTTCTCAGCAGAAGCCAAGAAGATCCCCCAAATCTGCATGATCACAACATTCCTGCCTGTTCTAGCAGCAGGGAAGGACCAGTTCTATTATGCAGTTTATTCTTGTTGGTCTTGGTCACACAGGGACAAGCACTAATCAAATGGTCATTCATTTTTCTCTCACATGTGTATGACCCCTAAGGTGGTAAGGTCATACATGTCTTTGCTGCTCGACCTTCATTGCCTGCTCTGGGCCAATATCTTCCCTCCACCCTAGGAGGCTCAAGCTTTGCATCTCCTGCTCTGCACTATTTCTGCAATAACAGCTCTCATTTATCCTTTGTGAATTTTATTTTCTGGCTCACTATCATTTATTCCCAAGTATTTCTGTCATAATTCTATTTTCTTCCAACCCATCTATTATTGTATATTTAAGTAGTTGGACAAAAGCTATATCAAGGAATGAAAACAGCAAAAGAAATTAAGCATGGCTATGTTAAAATCAGATAAACTAGACCCCAAGACAAGAAGTATTACTGAAGATTAATACAGAAATTTCATAGTGATAAAAGGATCAATTTATTAGTAAAATACAACAAATATAAATATGCACACACCTATTCACAGAATTTCAAAATCCATAAAGAAGAGCTGATGGAAAATAAGGGACAAATTCACAAACCCAAATCTATAGTAGAGATTTTAACATGTACTCTCAACCGCTATAGAATGAATAGAACAATAAAAACATGGTTATGAACACTACAATCAACTTCAATGACTGAATTGATATTTATAAAAACCTCTATCCTACAGAATATGTTTTCTTCCAAGTGCATCTGGTACATTCACCAAATAGATTCAATAAAGTTAAAGGGTTGAAATAATGCAAAGCATCTTATCTGCCTACAGCGAAATTAAATCAGAAATTGGTAACAGTAAGAGGGGAGCCAAGATGGCAGAACAGCATGGAAGTTTTTGTGTGTCTCGTGGCCATGAAATACAGCCAGACCAACACTAAACCATCCTGCACACCACTAGAAAACTGATCTGAGGAGGGGCGCCTGGGTGGCGCAGTCGGTTAAGCGTCCGACTTCAGCCAGGTCACGATCTCGTGGTCCGTGAGTTCGAGCCCCGCGTCAGGCTCTGGGCTGATGGCTCGGAGCCTGGAGCCTATTTCCGATTCTGTGTCTCCCTTTCTCTCTGCCCCTCCCCCGTTCATGCTCTGTCTCTCTCTGTCCAAAAAAAAAAAACAAACGTTGGAAAAAAAAGAAAACGGATCTGAGGATTAACACAACAATCTGCACAACCTGATCCACAGAATTCAGCAGCATGGAGAGGTGAACTTGGGGAGAGAATCTGTGGAAGGCAGGGAGCCACTTTTGCCTGCAGAGAGAGGAAGGAGATGGGGGGCAGGAGGAAGAGGGGAGAATATGGGAAAAGCACCCCTCCCCAGAAGCAGCTGGAGAGAAAGTGGAAAATTGGAAACAGCTACAGGGACTGAACTAAAAAGGAAGAAAGGAGAAGGGAGAGGGTTTAAATTCCATTAAGACTGTAAACAGGGAGAGTGCAGAGTCTGAAACTCTTCAGCTCGATACCTGGTAGTGCTGGTGCTCTGGTGGGAAGGGTGAATCCCAAGGAGCAGAGTGGGGTCCGGGAGGTTCTTGGCCCACATTGGGAGGAGCCGTTCCACTGATGGAAGGACATTTGGTAGAGGTTCTGAAGCCACCTGGGCACAGCTGACCCTAGAGAAAGGCCACATTGACTGGTGCTGGAAAGGTCATTGGGGGTGAATCCTGGTGTCAGATGTGTGTTGTGATTTTCCATAATCCCTGAGGCACTGCTGCTACACTGTCTTGCGAAATTTTTCTGGGGAGGGCTGGCACCTGGCCACAGTCTCTGGGCATCTGCACAAGCATGGTACCGCAAGCGTTCCTGCGTGTGGCCGGCACCTGGCCATTGCTCATTGAGACCCTCTACAGAGAGGCGGAGCAGGTCAAAGCCACAGTCCCTCAGAAATGGGGGGCCAGGGAAGGCAGCTGCATCTGAGACAAAACACAGGAGAGAGGTGCTGCCTGGGGCTTGGTCACAGACAGTGTGGAAGTGCAGAGAGGACAGAAGCCAAAGATGAAGGACAGGTGCACGATTGCTGATCAGGGAGAACAGAGTTCCTATACTAGAGACTGGGTAGCTGGGTGATGACATTTTCACTGCTCCCATACATGCACATATGCACCTACAAGCACTGGAACAATCCACCCCAGTAGGCTAGCAGCGCCGTTTAGTGGAGAACGGAGCTGTTACACTAAGCCCCACCTAACAGGGCCAACCTGGCTCTTCAAGAGCACAAGTCTCACCACTTGCTTAGTTTATGAACTATAAAGTGCTTCATAGTTTGATTTCTAGGGGAAAACAAAGTAATTTCAGTCATATTTCAGTCTGTTAGCCTGTCCATCTATTCAATTTACTTCCTTTATTTTCTTTTTCTTTTTTTAATTTCTTTTCTTTTTCTTGGATATAGAAAGAGAAAAAATTCATTTTTATTTTCAATTTTTATTAAAAATATTTTTCTTTAATTTTTTCTACTATATTTTTTATTTTTGTGTAAATTTTTTTCAAATTCTATTTTACATCCATCATCTCATTTTAGTCTATTTCAGTGTCTTCATTTTTTTCAAATTTTCAAATGATTTCCTTCCCCCCCCCCCCCTTTTTTCTCTCATCAAGCCACTTTCAACACCCAGACCAAAACCCACCTAGGATCTAGCATCATTTATTCAATTTTGTGTGTGTGTGTGGGGGGGGGGGTTAGTTTTTAATTTTTTAATTTTAATATTTTCTACCTCATTAATTCCTTTTCTCCCTTCAAAATGATGAAATGAAGGAATTCACCGCAAAAGAAAGAGCAGGAAGAAACGACAACAAAGGACATAACCAACACAGATACAAGCAAGATGTCTGAACCAGAATTTAGAATCACAATAATAAGAATACTAGCTGGAGCCAAGAATATATTAGAATCCCTTTCTGTGGACATAAAAGAAGCAAAAGCTAGTCAGGATGAAATAAAAAATGCTATAACTGGGGAGCTTGGGTGCCTCAGTCAGTTAAGTGTCAGACTTCGGCTCATCATGATTTGGCAGTTTGTGAGTTCAAGCACTGCATCAGGCTCTGTACTGACAGCTTGGAGTCTGGAACCTGCTTCGGATTATGTGTCTCTTTCTTTCTCTGCCCCTCCCCTACTTGTGCTCTGTCTTTCTCTATCAAAAATAAATAAATGTAAAAAAATTTTAAAAAAATGTTATAACTGAGCTGCAACCTTGAATGGATGCCGCAATGACAAGGATGGATGAGGTAGAACAGAGAAGCAGTGATATAGAGGACAAACTTATGGAGAATAATAAAGCAGAATAAAAGAGGGAGATTAAGGCAAAAGAGCACAATTTAAGAATTAGAGAAATCAGTGACTCACTAAAAAGGAACAACATCAGAATCATAGGGCTCCCAGAAGAGGAAGAGAGAGAAAGAGGGGTAGAAGGATTATGTGAGCAAATCATAGTGGAAAACTTTCCTAACCTGGGGAAAGATACAGACACCAAATCCAGGAAGCACAGAGGACTCCCACTAGATTCAACAAAAACTGACCATCAACAAGGCATATCAATCAAATTCACAAAATACTCAGGCAAGGAGAGAATCATGAAAGCAGCAAGGGAAAAATAGTCCTTAACGTATAAGGGAAGACAGATCAAGTTTGCAAAAGACCTATCCACAGAAACTTGGCAGGCCAGAAAGGAGTGGAAGAATATATTCAGTGTGTGAAACCAGAAAAATATGTAGGCAAGAATTCCTTATCCAGAAAGGCTGTCATTCAAAATAGAAGGAGAAATAAAAAGTTTCCTGGACAAACAAAAATTAAAGGAGTTTGTGACCACTAAACCAGCCCTGAAAGAAATTTTAAGGGGGACTCTCTGAGGGGAGAAAAGATGAATAAATAAATAAATACCCAAAGCAACAAAGATTAGAAAGGACCAGAGAACATATCCAGAAACTCCAACTCTACAGGCCTCATAATGGCAATAAATTCATATCTTCAGTACTCACTCTAAGTCAATGGACTCAATGCTCCAATCAAAATACATAGGGTAACAGAATGGATAAAAAACAAGATCCATCTATATGCTGTTTACAAGAGACCCACTTTAGACCTAAAAACACCTTCAGGTTGAAAGTAAGGGGTTGGAGAACCATCTTTCATGCAAATGGTCAAAAAAATAAAGCTGGAGTAGCCATACTTATATCAGACAATCCAGACATTAAAATAAGGCTGTATCAAAAGATGAAGAAGGGAATTTTATCATAATTAAAGGGTCTATCCAAAAAGAAGACCTAACAATTGTAAACATTTATGCACCAAATGTGAAAGCACCCAAATATATAAATCAATTAATCACAAACATAAAGAAATTCATTGATAGTAATACCATAATAGTAGGGGACTTCAACACCCCACTCACAGCAATGGGCCAATCATCCAATGAGAAAATCAACAAGGAAACAATGGCTTTGAATGACACAGTGGACCAGATGGAATTAACAGATATATTCAGAGCCTTTCATTGTAAAGCAGAGGAATACATTCTTCTCCAGTGCACATGGAACGTTCTCCAGAATAGACCAGATACTGGGACACAAATCAGCCCTCATCAAGTACAAAAATATCGAGATCATACCATACATATTTTCAGACCACAACACTATGAAACTCAAAATCAACCACAAGAAAAAATTTGGAAAGGTAACAAATACTTGGAGACTGAAGAACATCCTACTAAAGAATGAATGGGACAACCAAGAAGTTAAAGAGGAAATTAAAAAGTATATGGGAGCCAATGAAAATGATAACATCAGGGGTGCCTGGGTGGCTCAGTCGGTTGAGCATCCAACTTTGGCTCAGGTCATGATCTCGCAGTTTGTGAGTTTGAGCCCCGTGTCAGGCTCTGTGCTGACAGCTCAGAGCCTGGAGCCTGTATAAGGTTCTGTGTCTCCTCTCTCTGCCCTTCCCCTGCTTGTGCTGTCACTCTCTGTCTCAAAAATAAATAAATAAGTATAAAAAAAATTTTAAAGAAAATGATAACACCACAACCCTAAACCTCTGGGACACAGCAAAGGCAGTCATAAGAGGAATGTATATAGCAATACAGGCCTTCCTAAAGAAGGAAGAAAGATCTCAGATAAACAACCTAACCTTACACTTTAAAGAGCTGGAAAAAGAACAGCAAATAAAACCCCAAGCCAGGAGTAGACAGGAAATAATAAAGATTAGAGCAGAAATTAATGCTATCAAAACCAAACCAAAACAAAACAAAACAAAAAAACCCAAAAAACAAAAAAACAAAACCAGTAGAACAGATCAATGAAACCAGAAGCTGGTTCTTTGAACAAATTAACAAAATTGATAAACCACTAGCCAGTTTTATCAAAAAGAAAACAGAAAGAACCCAAATAAATAAAATCAAGAATGAAAGAGGAGAGATCACAACCAACACAGCAGAAATTAAAACAACAATAAGAGAACATTATAAGCAATTATATGACAATAAAATGGTCAATCTGGAAAAAATGGACAAATTCCTAGAAACATGTATACTACCAAAACTGAAACAGGGAGAAATAGAAAATTTGAGCAGACCCATAACCACTAAGGAAATCGAATTACTAATAAAAATCTCCCAAAAAATAAGAGTTCATGGCCAGATAGTTTTCCAGGAGAATTCTACCAAACATTTAAGAAAGAGTTAACACCTATTCTTTTGAAGCTGTACCAAAAAATAGAAATGGAAGGAAAACTGCCAAAATCTTTCTTGAGTCCAGCATTACCTTGATTCCAAACCCAGATAGAGACCCCACTAAAAGGAAAACTATAGACCAATTTCCCTAATGAACATGGATGCAAAAATCCTCAACAAGATATTAGCCAACCGGATCCAACAATACATTAAAAAAATTATTTACCACGACCAAGTGAGATTTATACCTGGGATTCAGGGCTGGTTCAATATCCACAAAACAATTAACAATATTCATCACATCAATAATCCTCTCAATATGATCCTCTCAATAGATGTGGAAAAAGCATTTGACAAACTACAGCATCCTTTCTTGATAAAAACTGTCAAGAATGTAGTGATAGAAGGATCATACCTCGAGATCATAAAAACCATATATGAAGGACCCAAAGCTAATATCCTCAATGGAGAAAAACTGAGAGCTTTCCCCCTAAGGTCAGGAACAAGACAGGATGTCTGTTATTCAGCACAGTATTGGAAGTCTTAGCGTCTGCATTCAGACCATGCAAAAAAATAAAAGTCATCCAAATCATCCAGGAGGAAGTCAAACTTTCACTCTTCGCAGATGACATGATACTCTATATGGAAAGTCCTAAAGATTCCACCAAAAAAACTGCTAGAACTGATCCATGAATTCAGCAAAGTTGCAGGATATAAAATCAATTCACAGAAATCAGTTGCATTCCTATTCACCAATAATGAACCAACAGAAAGAAATCAAGGAATCAATCCCATTTACAATTGCACCAAAACACATAAAATACCCAGGAATAAATCTAATCAAAGAGGTGAAAAATCTATACACTGAAAAGTATAAAAGCGTATGAAAGAAATTGAGGAAGACACAAAGAAAATGGAAGAAGATTCCATGCTTCTGGATAGAAAGAACAAATGTTGTTAAAATGTCAATACTGCCTAAAGCAATCTACAATTTCAATGCAGTCCCTATCAAAATAACACCAGCATTCTTCACAGAGCTAGAACAAATAATCCTAAAATTTGTATGGAACCAGAAAAGACCCCTAGTAGCCCAAGCAATCTTGAAAAAGAAAACCAAAGCTGGAGGCATCACAATCCCGGATTTCAAGCTATACTACAAAGCTGTAATCATCAAGACAGTATGATACTGGCACAAGAACAGACACTGAGATCAATGAACAGAATAGAGAACCCAGAAATGTACCCACAAATGTATGGCCAACTAATCTTTGACAAAGCAGGAAAGAATATCCAATGGAATCAAGACAGTCTCTTCAACAAGTGGTTCTGGGAAAACTGGACAGCGACATGCAGAAGAATCAACCTGGACCACTTTCTTACACCAGACACAAAAACAAACTCAAAATGGATGAAAGACCTGAATGTAAAACAGGAAACCATCAAAATGCTCGGGAAGAAAGCAGGCAAAAACCTCTCTGATCTTGTCCACAGCAACTTCTTACTCAACACGTCTCCAGAGGTGAGGGAAACAAAAGCAAAAATGAACTACTGGAACCTCATCAATATAAAAATCTGCACGGCGAAGGAAACAATCAACAAAACTAAAAGGCAACTGACAGAATGTGAGAAGATATTTGCAAATGACATTTCAGATAAAGGGTTAGTATCCAAAATCTATAAAGAACTTATCAAACTCAACACCCAAAAAACAAAGAATCCAGTGAAGAAATGGGCAAAAGACATGAGTAGACACTTATCCAAAGAAGACACCCAGATGGCCAACCACCACATGATAAAATGCTCAACATCACTCCTCATCAAGGAAATACAAATCAAAACCAAAATGAGATACCACCTTAGACTTGTTAGAATGGCTAACATTAACTACTCAGGCAGCAACAGATGTTGGCGAGGATGCCAAGAAAGAGGAACTCTTTTACATTGTTGGTGGGAATGCAAGCTGGAGAAGCCACTCTGGAAAACAGTATGGAGGTTCCTCAAAAAATTAAAAATAAAACTTCCCTATGACCCAGCAATTGCACTACTAGGTATTTATCCAAGGGATATAGGTGTGCTGTTTTGAAGGGACATATGCACCCCCATGTTTATAGCAACACTATGAACAATAGCCGAAGTATGGAAAGAGCCCAAATGTCCATCGACGGATGAATGGATAAAGAAGATGTGGTATATATATATACACAATGGAGTATTTCTTGGCAATCAAAAAGAATGAAATCTTGCCATTTGCATCCACGTGGATGGAACTGGAGGGTATTATGCTAAGCGAAATTAGTCAGTTAGAGTAAGACAAATATCATATGACTTCACTCCTATGAGTATATTAAGACACAGACAGATGCACATAAGGCAAGGGAAACAAAATATATTATATATATATATATATAAATTTATATATTTATATATATAAACTATATATGTGTGTGTGTGTATATATATATATATATATATATATATATATATATATATAAACACGGAAGGGGACAAAACTTAAGAGGCTCTTAAATATGGAGAACAAACAGAAGGTTACTGGAGAGGTTTGGGGAGGGAGGATGGGTAAGGGGCATTAAGGAATCTACTCCTGAAATCATTGTTTCACTATATGCTAAGTAATTTGAAAAGAAATTAAAAAAACAAAATTATAAAAAAAAAAGAAATTGGTAACAGTAAGATATAAAGGATAAACTCCAAATAAATTGCAAAATAAATTAGAATATATTTTAAACTAAGTAATAGTGAAAATACAACATATTATACTCTTTTGGTATGCTAAAACAGAGTTCACAGGAAAATTCACAGCTTTAAATTATTTTATTGGAAAGAAAAAAGTGTAAAAACAATGACCTAATGTTCCACCTCAAGAAGCTAGACAAAACAGAGTACAATAAACACAAACAGGTAGCAAAAGAAGCAAGAAATATAAATCTATAAATTACAAGACTGATAAACAGTGAAGAAAATAAAGCCAAACCTGGTTTATTTAAAATAAAAAACAAATTGAATGACCTTTAGTAGTCTGAAAAGGAAAACCAGAAACACAAATCACTGATATTAGGAAGAAAATAAATCATAAAGACATAAAAATATAACAAACAAAACATTACAAACTACTTTATGGCAACATATTTGAAGTCTTAGATGAAATACGCAACTTACTTTGTAAATGCAACTTAACAAATTGAATACAGGATGTCAGAAAAAATATGAGTAGCTCTGTATCTATTGAAGAATTTGTGTTTTTTTTTGTTTTTTTTTTGTTTTTGTTTTTTTTATTTTTTAATATATGAAATTTACTGTCAAATTGGTTTCCATACAACACCCAGTGCTCATCCCAAAAGGTGCCCTCCTCAATACCCATCACCCACCCTGCCCTCCCTCCCACCCCCCATCAACCCTCAGTTTGTTCTCAGTTTTTAAAAGTCTCTAATGCTTTGGCTCTCTCCCACTCTAACCTCTTTTTTTTTTTTTTTCCTTCCCCTCCCCCATGGGTTTCTGTTATGTTTCTCAGGATCCACATAAGAGTGAAACCATATGGTATCTGTCTTTCTCTGTATGGCTTATTTCACTTAGCATCACACTCTCCAGTTCCATCCATGTTGCTACAAAAGGCCATATTTCATTTTTTCTCATTGCCACGTAGTATTCCATTGTGTATATAAACCACAATTTCTTTATCCATTCATCAGTTGATGGACATTTAGGCTCTTTCCATAATTTGGCTATTGTTGAGAGTGCCGCTATAAACATTGGGGTACAGGTGCCCCTATGCATCAGTACTCCTGTATCCCTTGGATAAATTCCTAGCAGTGCTATTGCTGGGTCATAGGGTAGGTCTATTTTTAATTTTCTGAGGAACCTCCACACTGCTTTCCAGAGCGGCTGCACCAATTTGCATTCCCACCAACAGTGCAAGAGGGTTCCTGTTTCTCCACATCCTCTCCAGCATCTATAGTCTCCTGATTTCTTCATTTTGGCCACTCTGACTGGCGTGAGGTGGTATCTGAGTGTGGTTTTGATTTGTATTTCCCTGATAAGGAGCGACGTTGAACATCTTTTCATGTGCCTGTTGGCCATCCGGATATCTTCTTTAGAGAAGTGTCTATTCATGTTTTCTGCCCATTTCTTCACTGGGTTATTTGTTTTTCGGGTGTGGAGTTTGATGAGCTCTTTATAGATTTTGGATACTAGCCCTTTGTCCGATGTGTCATTTGCAAATATCTTTTCCCATTCCGTTGGTTGCCTTTTAGTTTTGTTGGTTGTTTCCTTTGCTGTGCAGAAGCTTTTTATCTTCATAAGGTCCCAGTAATTCACTTTTGCTTTTAATTCCCTTGCCTTTGGGGATGTGCCGAGTAAGAGATTGCTACGGCTGAGGTCAGAGAGGTCTTTTCCTGCTTTCTCCTCTAAGGTTTTGATGGTTTCCTGTCTCACATTCAGGTCCTTTATCCATTTTGAGTTTATTTTTGTGAATGGTGTGAGAAAGTGGTCTAGTTTCAACCTTCTGCATGTTGCTGTCCAGTTCTCCCAGCACCATTTGTTAAAGAGACTGTCTTTTTTCCATTGGATATTCTTTCCTACTTTGTCAGAGATGAGTTGGCCATACGTTTGTGGGTCTAGTTCTGGGGTTTCTATTCCATTCCATTGGTCTATGTGTCTGTTTTTATGCCAATACCATGCTGTCTTGATGATGACAGCTTTGTAGTAGAGGCTAAAGTCTGGGATTGTGATGCCTCCTGCTTTGGTCTTCTTCTTCAAAATTACTTTGGCTATTCGGGGCCTTTTGTGGTTCCATATGAATTTTAGGATTGCTTGTTCTAGTTTCGAGAAGAATGCTGGTGCAATTTTGATTGGTATTGCATTGAATGTGTAGATAGCTTTGGGTAGTATTGACATTTTGACAATATTTATTCTTCCAATCCATGAGCAGGGAATGTCTTTCCATTTCTTTATATCTTCTTCAATTACCTGCATAAGCTTTCTATAGTTTTCAGCATACAGATCTTTTACATCTTTGGTTAGATTTATTCCTAGGTATTTTATGCTTCTTGGTGCAATTGTGAATGGGATCAGTTTCTTCATTTGTCTTTCTGTTGCTTCATTGTTAGTGTATAAGAATGCAACTGATTTCTGCACATTGATTTTGTATCCTGCAACTTTGCTGAATTCATGTATCAGTTCTAGCAGACTTTTGGTGGAGTCTATCGGATTTTCCATGTATAATATCATGTCATCTGCAAAAAGCGAAAGCTTGACTTCATCTTTGCCAATTTGGATGCCTTTGATTTCCTTTTGTTGTCTGATTGCTGATGCTAGAACTTCCAGCACTATATTAAACAGCAGCGGTGACAGTGGGCATCCCTGTCGTGTTCCTGATCTCAGGGAAAAAGCTCTCAGTTTTTCCCCATTGAGGATGATGTTAGCTGTGGGCTTTTCATAAATGGCCTTTATGATCTTTAAGTATGTTCCTTCTATCCCGACTTTCTCAAGGGTTTTTATTAAGAAAGGGTGCTGGATTTTGTCAAAGGCCTTTTCTGCATCGATTGACAGGATCATATGGTTCTTCTCTTTTTTTTTGTTAATGTGATGTATCACGTTGATCGATTTGCGAATGTTGAACCAGCCCTGCATCCCAGGCATGAATCCCACTTGATCATGGTGAATAATTCTTTTTATATGCTGTTGAATTCGATTTGCTAGTATCTTATTAAGAATTTTTGCATCCATATTCATCAGGGATATTGGCCTGTAGTTCTCTTTTTTTACTGGGTCTCTGTCTGGTTTAGGAATCAAAGTAATACTGGCTTCCTAGAATGAGTCTGGAAGTTTTCCTTCCCTTTCTATTTCTTGGAATAGCTTGAGAAGGATAGGTATTATCTCTGCTTTAAATGTCTGGTAGAACTCCCCTGGGAAGCCATCTGGTCCTGGACTCTTATTTGTTGGGAGATTTTTGATAACCGATTCAATTTCTTTGCTGGTTATGGGTCTGTTCAAGCTTTCTATTTCCTCCTGATTGAGTTTTGGAAGAGTGTGGGTGTTTAGAAATTTGTCCATTTCTTCCAGGTTGTCCAATTTGCTGGCATATAATTTTTCATAGTATTCCCTGATAATTGTTTGTATCTCTGAGGGATTGGTTGTAATCATTCCATTTTCATTCATGATTTTATCTATTTGGGTCATCTCCCTTTTCTTTTTGAGAAGCCTGGCTAGAGGTTTGTCAATTTTGTTTATTTTTGCAAAAAACCAACTCTTGGTTTCGTTGATCTGCTCTACAGTTTTTTTAGATTCTATATTGTTTATTTCTGCTCTGATCTTTATTATTTCTCTTCTTCTGCTGGGTTTAGGCTGCCTTTGCTGTTCTGCTTCTATTTCCTTTAGGTGTGCTGTTAGATTTTGTATTTGGGATTTTTCTTGTTTCTTGAGATAGGCCTGGATTGCAATGTATTTTCCTCTCAGGACTGCCTTCGCTGCATCCCAGAGCGTTTGGATTGTTGTATTTTCATTTTCGTTTGTTTCCATATATGTTTTAATTTCTTCTCTAATTGCCTGGTTGACCCACTCATTCGTTAGTAGGGTGTTCTTTAACCTCCATGCTTTTGGAGGTTTTCCAGACTTTTTCCTGTGGTTGATTTCAAGCTTCATAGCATTGTGGTCTGAAAGTATGCATGGTATAATTTCAATTCTTGTAAACTTATGAAGGGCTGTTTTGTGACCCAGTATATGATCTATCTTGGAGAATGTTACATGTGCACTCGAGAAGAAAGTATATTCTGTTGCTTTGGGATGCAGAGTTCTAAATATATCTGTCAAGTCCATCTGATCCAATGTAGCATTCAGGGCCCTTGTTTCTTTATTGACTGTGTGTCTAGATGATCTATCCATTTCTGTAAGTGGGGTGTTAAAGTCCCCTGCAATGACCACATTCTTATCAATAAGGTTGCTTATGTTTATGAGTAATTGTTTTATATATCTGGGGGCTCGGGTATTTGGCGCATAGACATTTATAATAGTTAGCTCTTCCTGGTGGATAGACCCTGTGATTATTATATAATGCCCTTCTTCATCTCTTGTTACAGCCTTTAATTTAAAGTCTAGTTTGTCTGATATAAGTATGGCTACTCCAGCTTTCTTTTGGCTTCCAGGAGCATGATAAATAGTTCTCCATCCCCTCACTCTCAATCTAAAGGTGTCCTCAGATCTAAAATGAGTCTCTTGTAGACAGCAAATAGATGGGTCTTGCTTTTTTATCCATTCTGATACCCTATGTCTTTTAGTTGGCGCATTTAATCCATTTACATTCAGTGTTATTATAGAAAGATATGGGTTTAGAGTCATTGTGATGTCTGTATGTTTTATGCTTGTAGTGATGTCTCTGGTACTTTGTCTCACAGGATCCCCCTTAGGATCTCTTGTAGGGCTGGTTTCGTGGTGACAAATTCCTTCAGTTTTTGTTTGTTTGGGAAGACCTTTATCTCTCCTTCTATTCTAAATGACAGACTTGCTGGATAAAGGATTCTCGGCTGCATATTTTTTCTGTTTAGCACACTGTAGATATCGTGCCAAGCCTTTCTGGCCTGCCAAGTTTCAAAGGAGAGATCAGTCACGAGTCTTATAGGTCTCCCTTTATATGTGAGGGCACGTTTATCCCTTGCTGCTTTCAGAATTTTCTCTTTATCCTTGTATTTTGCCAGTTTCACTATGATATGTCATGCAGAAGATCGATTCAAGTTACGTCTGAAGGGAGTTCTCTGTGCCTCTTGGATTTCAATGCCTTTTTCCTTCCCCAGTTCAGGGAAGCTCTCAGCTATAATTTGTTCAAGTACCCCTTCAGCACCCTTCCCTCTCTCTTCCTCCTCTGGGATACCAATTATGCGTATATTATTTTTTTTTAGTGTATCACTTAGTTCTCTAATTTTCCCCTCATACTCCTGGATTTTTTTATCTCTCTTTCTTTCAGCTTCCTCTTTCTCCATAACTTTATCTTCTAGTTCACCTATTCTCTCCTCTGCCTCTTCAAGCCGAGCCATCGTGGATTCCATTTTGTTTTGCAATTCGTTTAAAGCGTTTTTCAACTCCTCGTGACTGTTCCTTAGTCCCTTGATCTTTGTGGCAAGAGATTCTCTGCTGTCCTGTATACTGTTTTCAAGCCCAGCGATTAATTTTATGACTATTATTCTAAATTCACTTTCTGTTATATTATTTAAATCCTTTTTGATCAGTTCATTAGCTGTTGTTCTTTCCTGGAGATTCTTCTGAGGGGAATTCTTCCGTTTGGTCATTTTGGAGAGTCCCTGGCGTGGTGAGGACCTGCAGTGCACTTCCCCTGTGCTGTGGTGTATAACTGGAGTTAGTGGGCGGGGCCGCAGTCCGACCCGATGTCTGCCCCCAGCCCACTGCTGGGGCCACAGTCAGACTGGTGTGTGCCTTCTCTTCCCCTCTCCTAGGGGCGGGATTCACTGTGGGGTGGCGTGTCCCGTCTGGGCTACTTGCACACTGCCAGGCTTGTGTTGCTGGGGATCTGGCGTATTAGCTGGGGTGGGTAGGCAAGGTGCACGGGGGCTGGAGGGGCAGGCTTAGCTCGCTTCTCCTTAGGTGATCCACTTCAGGAGGAGCCCTGTGGCAGCGGGAGGGAGTCAGATCCGCTGCCGGAGGTTTGGCTCCGCAGGAGCACAAAGTTGGGTGTTTGTGCGGAGCGAGCAAGTTCTCTGGCAGGAACTGGTTCCCTTTGGGATTTTGGCTGCGGGATGGGCGGGGGAGATGGCGCTGGCGCCTTTGTTCCCCGCCAAGCTGAGCTCTGCCGTCCGGGGGCTCAGCAGCTCTCCCTCCCTTTGTCCTCCAGCCTTCCCGCTTTCCGAGCAGAGCTGTTAACTTATGACCTCCCAGACGTTAAGTCGCGCTTGCTGTCGGAACACAGTCCGTCAGGCCCCTCCGCTTTTGCCAGCCAGACTCGGGGGCTCTGCTTGGCCGGCGAGCCGCCCCTCCGCCCCGGCTCCCTCCCGCCAGTCCGTGGAGCGCGCACCGCCTCGCTGCCCTTCCTACCCTCTTCCGTGGGCCTCTAGTCTGCGCTTGCCTCCGGAGACTCCCTTCTGCTAATCCTCTGGCGGGTTTCTGGGTTCTTTAGGCAGGTGTAGGTGGAATCTAAGTGATCGGCAGGACGCGCTGTGAGCCCCGCGTCCTCCTACGCCGCCATCTTCCGGAACCCCCTCTATTGAAGAATTTGAAATCATTATCAAATAAATTCCCACCAAGCACACTCCAGGCTCAGAGAGTTTCACTGGTGAATTAATCAAACATTAAAACAAGAAATAATACAATTGTAAATAAATGTTTCCAGAAAAATATGGATAGGGGAACATTTTAAAACTTTTTTAATGAGAAAACAGGGAGACAAACCATAAGATACTCTTAAATATAGAGAACAAACTGAGGGTTGTTGGAGGGATGTTGGGAGGGGGAATGGGCTAAATGGTTGATGGGCATTAGGGAGGGCACTTGTTGGGATGAGCACTGAGTGTTGTATATAAGTGATGGATCACTAAATTCTACTCCTGAAATCATTATTAAACTGTATGTTAACTAACTTGTATTTAAATTAAAATAAAGAAATAAAACTTTTAAAAAAGAAATAAAAATAAAAATAAAGAAAAAATAAACTTATTTTGTGAGGCCAGAGTAACTTCATCACCAGAGGTTGAGAATTGACATTATGAAAGGTAAAATATCAGAAAAAATCTCTCATAAACATAGACACAAAATTACTTAACCATATAATAGTATATTGAATCCAGTAAAATGTAAAATGGAAAATGCATCATGAGTAGGGTGATTCCCAGGAATAAACGATGTGTTTAATACTAAAATTTCCATAAATATTCTCACCACATTAGTGAGTAATGGAAAGAACCATATGACGGACTACAATGATTGGTAAAAACATTTGAAAAGAGGTCAACACCCATCAATGACAAAAACGTAAGCAACCAGGAATAGATGGAAACTTCACAAATAGGATATAGAATATATAAAAAAAATCCCTACAGCTGATCATGCTTATGTTTAAAGATGAAATACTTTCCCATGTTAGGAATGGAGTTGAAGAAAAGATTCCTAGTATCACCACTTCTGTTAAATACTGTGCTGTAGTACTTGTCTTTGAAATAGAGCAAGCAATAAAAAGAATTAAATTTGAACAGGAAGAAGTAAAACTGTCTTGTCTCTTTTTTATAAACAGATGATTATTTATTTATTCAATAGAGTATAGATAACATGAATGTTAACATTTTAATCATGGTTAAGTGTGCAATTTGGTGCCATTAAGTACATTTACAGTGTTGTGTGACCATCATCACAATCTATTTTCCAAATTTTTCATCACCAGGAACAGAAAATGGAAACTTTAAGCAATAACTCCCCATAGTTCCCACCACCCAGCCCCCAATAACCTATATTTTTCATTATGTCTCTTATGAATTCACTTATTCTAGATATCTTATATAAATGATACGTTTCTCCCTTTATGTCAGACTTATTTCACTTAGAATAGTGTTCTCAAGTTTCATCCATGCTGTAGCATGCATCAGAACTTCATTGTTTTCATTGCTGAATCATATTCCATTGTATGGATATACCACATTTTGTTTATCCATTCATTTACTGATGGGCTCTTAGATTGCTACTATATCTTGATTATTGAGAATAGTACTGCAATGAACACTGACACACAAATATCTGTTTGAATCCTTGTTTTGAATTTTTTTGCATGTATGCCTATGTGGAATTTCTGAGTCTTTTGGTAATGCTATCTTAACTTTTAGAGGAACCATCAAATTATATTCCATAGTGGCTGTACCATTTTACATTCCCACCAGCAATGCACAGGGGTTCCAATTTCTCCACATCTTTATTAACACTTGATGTTTTTCATTTTATGTTAATTTTTGTTAATTTTTTTTATAATAGCCATCCTAGTGACTGTTATCTCATCATGGTTTTGATTTGCATGTCCCTAATTATGTTGAACAACTTTTCATGCGTTCATTGGCCAAATGTGTATCTTTTTCAGATAAATGTCTGTTCAATTCCTTTGTCCATTTTTACATTGGGTTGATTATTTTCATTTGTCAGTTATAGGAGTTCTTTATATATTTTAAACATTAATACATATTTGTAATCATATAAATGTGATTTATAGATATATGACATATAGATATAAATTATATATACAAATCATATATATAAGTCATATAGATATATACATATATATGTATATATGATTTATGATTTGCAAATATTTTCTTCCATTCTGTGGGTTGTCTTTTCACTCTCTTGATAGTGTGCTTTGAATGCATAAAGTTTTTAATTTTAATGAAGTTTAATCTATTCCTTCTTCTGTGGTCTGTGCTTTTGGTGTAATATTAAAGAAATCATTACAAATGCAATTCCATGAATATTTTCTTATATGTATTCTACTCAATGTTAGTTTGATTTATTTACTATTTATTTTTTAAATTTTTAAAAATTTATTCTCCAGTTAGCTAACATACAATGTAGTCTTGGCTTCAGGAGTAGATTTCAGTGATTCATCACTAACATATAACAACCAGTGCTCATCCCAACAAGTGCCCTCCTTAATACCCATCACCCATTATTCCCACCCCCATCAACCCTCAGCTTGTTCTATTTGAGTCTCTTATGGTTTGCCTTCCTCTCTGTTTTTATCTTATTTTTATTTCCCTTCCCCTGTGACCATCTGTTAAGTTTCACAAATTCCACATTTGAGTGAAATCATATGATATCTGCTTTCTCTGATTGACTTATTTCGCTTAGCATAATACTCTCCAGTTTCATCCATATTTTTGCAAATGGTAAGATTTTATTACTTTTCATTGCTGAGTAGTATTCCATTGTGTGTGTGTATGTGTGTGTGTGTGTGTGTGTGTATGCACATACATACCACATTTTCTTAATTCACTTATCAGTTGATGGATATTTGAACGCTCCATAATTTGGCTATTTTTGATATACTGCTATAAATATTAGAATGCATGTGCCTCTTGGAATCAGCACTCCTGTATCCTTTGGATATATTCCTAGCAGTGCAATTGCTCGGTCATAGGGTAATTCTATTTTTAACTTTTTGATAAACCTCCACACTGTTTTCCAGAGTGGCTGCACCAGTTTGCATGCCCACCAACAGTGCAAGAGGCTTCCCCTTTCTCCACATCCTAGCCAACATCTGCTATTTCCTGAGTTGTTAATTTTAGTAATTCTGACCCACGTAAGGTGGTATCTCAAAGTGGTTTTGATTTGTATTTCCCTGATGATGAGTAATGTTGAACATCTTTTCATGTGTCTGTTAGCCATCTGGATGTCTTCTTTGGAAAAGTGTCTATTCATGTCTTCTGCCCATTTCTTCACTGGATTATTTGTTTTGCAGGTGTTCAGTTTGGTAAGTTCTTCATAGAGTTTTGATCCTAATCCTTTATGTGATTTGGCCATTTGCAAATATCTTCTCCTATTCTGTTGGTTACCTTTCAGTTTTGTTGATTGTTTCCTTTGCTGTGCAGAAGCTTTTCGAAGATGTCCCAATAGTTCTGTATTCTATTCTAATTTCTGAGTTCTGTATTCTATTCCATCAATCCAAATGTCTGTTTTTGTGTCAATACCATACTATCTTGATGATTACATCTTTGTAATATAGGTTAAAGTCTGGGATTGTGATGACTCCAGCTTTGGTTTTCTTTTTCAACATTATTTTGGCTATTTGGAGTCTTTTGAGATTCCATACAAATTTTATGATTGTTTGTTCTAGCTCTGTGAATAATGTTAGTGTTATTTTGATTGGGATTGCTTTGAATGTGTATATTGCTTTGGGTAGTATAGACATTTTAACAATATTTGTTCCTCCAATCCATGAGCATGGAATGTTTTCCATTTCTTTGTGTCTTCTTAATATTTTTTTTCATAAGCTTTCTATAGTTTTCAGTGTACAGATCTTTTACCTCCTTGTTTAGGTTTATTCCTAGGTATTTCATGGTTTTTTTTTTATGCAATTGTAAATGGGAGCTATTCCCTGATATCTCTTTATGTTGCTTCATTATTGGTGTATAGAAATGCAACCAATTTCTGTACATAGATTTTATATCCTGCGATTTTGCTGAATTCATGTATCAGCTCTAGAAGTTTTTTGGTGGAGTCTTTCAGGTTTTCCATGAACAGTATCATGTCATCTGCAAAGAGTGACAGTTTGACTTCTTCATTGCCAGTTTGGATGCCTTTTATTTCATTTTCTTGTCTGATTTCTGAGGCTGGGACTTCCAACACCAGGTAAATAACAGTGGTGAGAGTGGACATCCCTGTTGTGTTCCTGTTCTCAGGGAGAAAGCTCTGTTTTTCCCCATTGAGGATGATATTAGCTGTGGTCCTTTCATATATGGCTTTTATGATGTTTAGGTATGTTCCCTCTATCCCGACTTTCTTGAGGGTTTTTATTAAGAAAGGATGCTATATTTTGTCAAATGCTTTTTATGCATCTATTAAAAGTATTATACGGTTCTTATCCTTTCTTCTATTAATGTGATGTATCACGTTAATTGATTTACAAATATTGAATCAATCCTGCATCTTAGGAATGAATCCCACTTGATCATGGTGAATAATTCATTTAATGTATTGTTGAATTCAACTTGCTTGTATCTTGTTGAGAATTTTTGCATCCATGTTCATCAGGAATATTAGCCTGTTAATTCTCCTTCTTAGTGGAGTCTTTGGTTTTGGTATCAAGATAGTGTTGACTTTATAGAATGAGTCTGGAAGCTTTGTTTCTGTTTCTATTTTGGAACAGTTGGAGAAGAATAGGTACTAACTCTGCTTTAAATGTCTGGTAGAATTTCCCTGGGAAGCCATCTGTCCCAGGACTCTTATTTATTGGGTGATTTTTGGTAACTGATTCAATTTCTTTGCTGGTTAAGGGTCTGTTCAAATTTTGTATTTCTTCCTATTTGAGTTTTGGTAATGTGTATATCTAGGAATTTGTCCATTTCTTCCAGATTGTCCGTTTTTTTTTGTCTATAATTTTTCATAGTATTCTCTAATAAATATTTATATTTCTGTGGTGTTGATTGTCATTTCTCCTCTTTCATTTGTGATTTTATCTATTTGGGCCCACTCTCTCTTCTCTTTGAGAAGTCTGGTTAGAGGTTTATCAATTTTTGTTTATTTTTCAAAAAAATAAAACAGGATTCTGTGATGTATTGAACTCTATATTGTTTATTTCTGCTTTATTTATTTATTTATTTTTAATTTTTTAATGTTTATTTATTTTTGAGACAGAGAGAGACAGAGCATGAACGGGGGGAGGGGTAGAGAGAGAGGGAGACACAGAATCGGAAGCAGGCTCCAGGCTCTACGCCATCAGCCCAGAGCCCAAGGTGGGGCTTGAACTCACAGACCACGAGATCGTGACCTGAGCTGAAGTCGGACACTTAACCGACTGAGCCACCCAGGCGCCCCTGTTTATTTCTGCTGTAATCTTTATGATCTCTCTTTGCTGGCTTTTGGCTTTCTTTGCTGCTTCCTTCTAGCTCCTTTAGGTGTGAGGTTAGGTTGTATATTTGGAACCTTTCTTGCTTCTTGATATTGGCCTGAATTTCAATGTATTTTCCTCTTAGGACTGTCTTTGCTGCATCTCAAAGGGTTTGAACTGTCATGTTTTCATTTGTGTTTGCTTCCATATATATTTTAATTTCTTCTTTAATTTCCTCATTGATCCATTCATTCTTTAGTAAGATGTTCTATAACTTCCATGTATTTGGAGACTTTCCAAGTCTTTTGGTTGATTTCAAACTTCATAATATTGTGATCTGAAAATATGCATTGTATAATCTCAATCTTTTTCTAATTGTTTAGGGCTGTTCTGTGACCCAGAATGTGATCTATTTTTGAGAATGTTCCATGTGAACTTGGGAAGAAGGTGTATTCTGTTGCTTTACAATGAAAAGTTCTGAATATATCTGTTAAGTCCATCTGACCCAATGTGTCATTCAGAGATGTTGTTTCATTACTGATTTGCTGCCTAGATGATCTGTCCATTGCTATAAGTGGAATATTAAAGTCCCCTTAATTATGGTATTATTATCTATACATTAGTTTAGTTTGTAATTAATTGATTTATATATTTGAGTTATTCTGAGTTGGGGGCATTAACGTTGACAATTGCTACCCTTTCTTAAATAGACCCCTTAATTATGATATAATGCCCTTCTTCATCTCGTGTTACAGTCTGTGTTTTATGTCTGATATAAGTATGGCTACTCTGGCTTTTTTTGATATTCAGTAGCATGATAGATGGTTCTCCATCCCCTCACTTTCAATCTGCAAGTGTTCTCAAGTCTAAAATGAGTTTCTTGTAGGAAGCATATAGATGGATCTTGTTTTTTATCCATTCTGATACTCTATGTCTTTTGATTGGGGCATTTAGTCCATTTACATTCAGAGTGGTTATTGAAAGATATGGATTTAGTGCCAATTTGTTACCTGTAGGTTTAGTGTTTGTGTTGTCTCTGGTCCTTTGTAGTCTTTGCTGGTTTCCACTCACAGAGTCCCCCTTAGGATCTCCTATGAGGCTGGTGTAGTGGTCATGAACTCCTTCAACAAGTTTTCCTGGGGTAATTGGATAGTGCTATGGGAGGGAGGGGAGAAACTCTGACATATACTTCACACTATACACAGGTATAACTTTTGAATATCACATATACTTCAATATAAGAGCTAAAATTAGAAAACTTCTAGGCGAAATCAGGGGAGAAAATGTTTGCAAACTTGGAATAGGCAAAAAAAATTTAAATATGAAATGTAGAAGCACAAAACATAAATGAAAACGTAAATGATAAATTAGATTTCATCAATATTAAAATATTTTTGTCTTCAAAAGCCACTGGAACTTATTGTAAATGTTTTGTCATTATAGCTGACAATGCTATATATATACTAGCTTTTTGAAAACATCTTTTTTTTGATTGAATGAATGAAAATTAATGCATTCCTAAATAAACTCAGCTAATTTCAACACCATATTTATGACTGATTCCAAATAAGATGAGATGTAACTTTAGTGAACAGAATGGGAGAGATGTTCTGCAAAGGGAGTGGGGTGAGTAACACACTGGTGAGCTAAAGAATCACCTCCGACATTTTATAGAGGGAACCATCAAACACAGAAGAGGTATTAACATCCAAACTCTCACTTAAATATGAGAAATTAGTCAATTGTGTACCTTGATGGGATTTAAAGGCATTCAGGGCTTACATTAAATAATATTTGTAAGTCTTCCTTTTAAAGATTTGCTTATTTTGATGTTACCAATTTTGTTTTATAATTTGTTACATGCTTCTTGCTATCTCCTTCTGAAATAGGGAAGTGTAAATTTTCTCTAACAGGTGAGCAAAGCATCCAGAATAACTCAAATAAGGATGAACTGCCGTAAATCAGTGAAAATTAAGAATTAATCTCACCATTGTGGGTTTCAGTGCCACTTTTGCTGAAGAATAGAGGTGACAGTTTCAATGATTTAAGATTCAGACAGGAGTCATTGACAAAGACGGGAAGAAGGGGGAGGAAGGGAAATCAGATGGTGAGTGACTGAGCATGCCTCATGCTCTACTGATACTTTTACATTTATTTTTCACAAAAGGGTCATTTTAGGCTTTACTCTTCCTTTACTGTGTGCTTCTGTATGTTCATATATGTGTCTGTTTCATTGTGTTGCAAATTATGAGTATGTCAGTGGGAAGTGACATCCTTAGTTTTGAGGCCTTTCAGACCATTCATAATGACGCAGCTGACTTACTGGTTGTTCTTAAGAGCTTCTTTGAAGATCCAAGTATACTTTTCTCTTTAATGCTAAGTGTTTTTTTAATCCTTTTATTTCTTGGATTCACTTCAATCCTATAATGGATAAAATACCAGGATACACTAGGGAGACACCATCACTGTGGTAAAGAACTGTTGTCCCCATGTGTATCTTTCCTACCAGCCCCCACCAGCTGCTGGTGCCCAACTATAGGCCCTAGTCTCTGTCATTATTTTTCCTTCAGAACTATACAACCCATAATGGCTGGGTCTTCCCAGCCATAAGCATTAGGGCCAGCATGGGTGTGATCCTTGCCTCTTTATATCTAAGGCAATGTAACCAATGTGCCTTCCTTTCTCTATATAAAAAATACTTTGTATACTTATTCCTGATATTTCTTTCTCCCAATGCACAAAGCAATATTATTGTTTTTTCCTTAGTGAACCTCTAGAATCCTGAGTCAGAATTGTGTGTGTGGGTGTGTGGCATGTGTGTGTTTATCAATGAAGGTAAGAAAATTAGGAATTAGAAAATGGGAAGTGATTATCCCTTCTCTAGATGAAAATAATCCTGAAAAGTCAAATTTTCCATATAGTCAGTGAAAGCAAGTTGCACAAATAATTTAAACTCTCAATTAGAAAGGATAGTAAAATATATTTATTATCTCTATTACATATATGGAGCCACAGCATTTGAAACATTATTTTTTTTTCCTTTAACCAACAACTAGCCCTCATCAAAGCCTAGTGTCACAGAGTTGCTCTCAACCAAAGGACATCAGGGCAGGAGAAACACACAACTACCTCTTAGATTTTAGGCTTAAAAACACATTATTTGAGTTAAAGCAAAAAAAAAGGTTAATTCGTTAAAAAGCTGTGTATTTATATAAACACACAGGTATTTTTTGGAACAGTTTCAATCTAGTATAACCTGTCTCCATCTCAACTAGAAAAAACAGCCCATCTTTAAGAAAAGGAGGAGAAATTTTTAAAAAGAAGAAAGAGTCCTGGGGGAGGGAACTCTGAGACCTAAGAGAAGGTTGGATTTCTGCCTTTTTCACCTTTAATTTCAGAAGTTATTAGCAGCCCCAGATGTCCCTATTATCACATGGCCTAGAATCCATACAGATGGGAACATGATAAGTCAAGATCACAGCTTCCCTTTAATTTCTATAGTCCAGAAAGACCCAAATAATGTCTGGAATTTGGTGAGACAGAAAGAGAGAGCAGGTGTCAGAGAGGACCTGAGAAGGGCAGCTGGTAGGAGGATGTGGGTGGATAGTCAGTCCTTCACTGGGTAGGTGAGGATTAGCTCTATGTCCCTGGCTCCCAGGGCTGGGGATGAGTGTGGAAATCTGTGCACTGTCTTGCTTCAGTCATGGAGACAGTCCATACCACCTATCCTCAGGACCAGACCAGATACATATCTGGTATAACTTCAAGAGTTATGCTCTTGTTCAAATCTGAATGAACAAATACATCATTACATTGTCATTGAACATAACTGGAAATAAAGATTATGCCCCTGCTTAGGCAGTTTGGAGGATTGGAATCATGCAGTCATTACAATTTTGGGAAAGTGAAATTATACTTTTGTACCCCTGCTTCTATGACCAGGGGTTTTAACAGTTGTGTGCTGTGCCTTCAGCACTTCTAAGAATACTTGTGCTGAATTATCTCTGTGTGGCTGCCCTGTTTTATGGGCAAGGTAGTCTTTCTCCCCCATGATGGTGCCTGATTCAAGTTCTGAGATTTGGAGCTGCCATTTGTCCCTAAGAATAATTGTCCCATTGGGGAAAACAACAAAGACATCACATTATGTATGCTTCTGGGATCAAGAAAAGATTTTGAAAATAGATGAATTCTGGGAAAAGCAGCCCTGTTCTCCCTTCCCAAACTTCTATCCTCTCCATCCCAGATTAATCAGGTTTCCCCAAGCTGGGAGGAAAAGGTAGAGGTGGAGAGATATCAGAGGTTGGTTTCCCTGAAAACCATATCCCAGTGCAGAGTGGAATATTGGTGTCACGTAGGTAATGCTAACTGCTCTAAATCCCTAAGCCTCAGTGGCCTAATGTGATAGAGGCTTAAATGGTACATACGCTGTGTGAGAAGTCAGTGAGTAGCTTATCACAGGGGATGTTGGCATTCATCCTTCTTGACTGGGAGCCCTATCTTCTCCTAGGGCCAGTGTCCTCTGCATGGGGAAAGAAAATGAAGGATGGCATATGGGAGGTATTTATGGGCCAGAGATGGGCATCACTTCCATTCATTTTTCACTGGCTTTAAGTATGCAAGCCCTGTAAGCTGGGTACCCAGGATAATGAGGAAAGGGATTTAGGAACACTGGCCCAGTCTCTGATAAACCTCATTGAAAGTCTTGACATCTGAGGGCAGAGGTGGCCCCTGCTCTGCATCATGGAGTCATGGACAAGAAGTGACAGTTTGAGGATCCTAGGCAAGGAGACTTTCCTATGGCTCAGGAGGAGGGCCAGTAGCTCTGAGAACCCATGGACATTAGACAACCCAAGTGGCGTGTCTGGAAGGATCACATATTAATCATTCTATCACAGTGTTATGTTTTTGGGAAATAAAAAAAATACTCTTCACTTTTTTTTAAGATGCTTAATATTAGAGTGATAGATTTATTATAGCGCATACAGGTGAACTTAATTACAATGGGTAATATCTTACAGAAGATTTATGCTTTAATGAATCCTGTAAAGTAAAAATCATGTTCAGGCAAAATTTTCCTTTACCTTACATGACCATTAAATAATAAAAACATAAGTCGTGGATTCTTAAAAACTGTATAACTAAAATTCACAACAGTAATATCAAGCACAGGATAACAAAGTATGGTTTTGCCCATTGGTTTTCCTTCCTTTGAAAATCAATGAATATCTGCACTAAATATTAGATTCAGAATCAAAATCCAACTGCAACTAAATCCTGCAAGTTCATAATGAGTGACAGCCATGATGTGACTTATCAACTTAAGACAGACATATGGATATTACAACATAAACATGTGATACATGCCCATACACGAATAAACACACACATGTATTTTTATGCTAAGGTTTGTAACCCATACACTAGTTTTTTTTTTTTTTTTTAATTTTTTTTTCAACGTTTATTTATTTTTGGGACAGAGAGAGACAGAGCATGAACGGGGGAAGGACAGAGAGAGAGGGAGACACAGAATCGGAAACAGGCTCCAGGCTCTGAGCCATCAGCCCAGAGCCTGACGCGGGGCTCGAACTCACGTACCGCGAGATGGTGACCTGGCTGAAGTCGGAGGCTTAACCGACTGCGCCACCCAGGCGCCCCACCCATACACTAGTTTTGATCAACAAATTGTTTATTAAATCGCTCATCTGTCTAATGTCTTATTCAATGTCTCTTGTTAAGAGCTCCTAAGCATGTGAAAAATATATGTAAAATTACTGTTTGACTTGGAGGAAAATAAGCACCGCAGCACTGTTCCATTTTGTTAGGTTGCCAGCAGTGTGTCAATATGTCAGTGGGCCCAAATGAAAATATTACATAAATAACACATCGGTCTGAGAAGATGTGTCCTAAGAGTACATCATATTCACTTGCTGACAAATTGGTCAGGGAATTAACATTACCTTTGGAAGTCATATACTTGATTGTGAAATGCTTGAAAAATAACAAGCAAATAAAACAATAACCCTGAAGTGACTTTGTTGGTCTTCCAGCCACTTCTGAAGTCTCCCATGACATGGACTTGGCCTCACTCTGAAGGTCCTCCCCACAACCTTCCATCCAGTCTACATCTTGTCCATCCTCTCCATGTAGATAGTGTGAGTGAAACTTTAAGTACCCCAAACTCCAGTCAAGGTGACAGGTATTTAATGTCAGTGTTGATACTGGAATATGAAGTCAATTTGGAAATACAGGGCTAAATAGCTGTATTAGGCCACCTTGAGAAATGTTTTGTGGGTATAAGAAAGTAGGAAACTCTGATCAGGCCTGGCAAATACATAATGATGGTCTGTGCTCAGGAAAGCCTCTCATCTTCCAGAGTCCTCTTCCTCACACATCTTGGACACAGCTACCGCCAAAACCTTCTTGGGACAGCACTGGGGCAGCTACTTCCAGTTGGTCATGGATGGACAGAAGGATCCTCAAAAGTTCCCCTCCTTTTATCTGATCCATTGTTTGCTAGATTGGCCTTGTAAATATAGCAATGCAAGAGGGAGGTGCCCTGATGGTGAACAGAGGCATTCTGATCACTAAGGTAACAATGACCTTGGGGAAAAAAAAAAAAGATCTGGTATTTGTTTTTTGAACTTTTAGGAAGCTGATAACTAGTGAAAGTTTTCCTGGACTCCATAAGCTCTGGGATACCAAGGGGTTGACAAACAGATACTGAATGAGGTTAAGTGCCCCAAGCTACTTTCTTTGTCATAAGATACAGGTTGTTTTACTTTTATTATCCAGACCATTCTTTCAACTCTCTTCTGTAAACATTGCTCCTATCAACAAGGACCAATTATTCTACAAACTATAATAGATGGGGTGTGGGAAAGCTACCTAGAAAACAGTAGTCTGTTAGTTCATTCACCTTCCTTCCTAAATATGCCATTCCTTCCAATTTCAAATGTATTCTTATAATCTCTAAAAGTGATCAATGAATCTTTAAAAGATGCAGTTCTGCATAACTTGATACACTCAAAGAAATAAAAACAACCTTCATTTTGTTTTCAATCATGGGACCAGTGCAAAAACTTTCTTCATACACATTCTAGATATTTGGGATATGATTTATAGCAAATAACCCAATGTGTGGAATTACTGAAATAATAATCTAAGGTCTAGAAAATCATTAGAATTTGCAACCAGATTAACTGAATGTACTAGGAGGAAGAGATTCGCAGGTGCCAGCAACAGACCCAGTTTCTGAATCCTGAATGAACTGTTTGATTTGGAAAAAAGAAGGCTGCAGTGATCCACTGCAGTTAGCCCCTGTGAATGTGATGTGGTTGAGATCAGGCCTGGTCATGCCCAGTTCCATGGCCCAGGCACATCTGGGAAGAAGTTAACTGCATGTTCAGCATTTTTATCCTAGTGTAATATATAATGACTGAGTGGCCACTCCTAGTCTGACATCCTTTATGCATTAAGAACAATAATAGTGTAATAGAGATAATAAGCACAAAAGGGGTTAGTGCTTCTAATTGAAAATGGACTGATTTGGGAAGACCTCAGAGAAAGTGGGGGACATCTGAGAAAAGATCAGAAGGATGGGTGCAGTGTTTTGCAGCCAGCCAGGAAGCAGCAGGGAGTGAGTGATGTGGAGACAGGAGGGAAGTTAGATCAGAGCAGTAATGTGAAAGTGGAGTGCCTGTCTCAAAGAGCTGGGGGCCCACTGTGAAGAATATGCTGGTACTGTGAGATAGAAACTCCTGGGGGTCTTTGTGAAGAGAATGGCATCTCACTTACAATTACAAAATTTCCAGGATGAACTGACAAAAGCCTATTTACAGGGCAGGACAAGGCAACAAGGACTTTTCTTTTTTTTTCTTTTCTTTCCTTTCCTTTCCTTTTCTTTTCTTTTTAACTATTTTTTAAAATTTAAATCCAAGTTAGTTAACATACAGTGTAGTAATAGTTTCATGAGTAGAATTTAGTGATTCGTCACTTACATATAACACCCAATGCTCATCCCAACAAGTGCTCTCCTTAATGAAGGGTTTTATCAAATAAGAATTAATACTAAGAGGAAGGAAAGCCAGAGAAAGAAGCTTAGTAACAGAGCTTTGTCAAAAAGAAAATGCCCATACAGATGAATTTGTATCAACTGTCTGGTAGTCTCAACACTCACTTTTGAAGACCCTGCTTCCTGCTCAGGCCAGTTGTTCTGTGCATTATCTTAATCAGTGTCTAGTTCTTAGAGTAGGCTGTTTAACTTCTCTATGCATCAGTTTCCTTATCTGTAAAAGAGGCTTAAAATAAACCTTAGCTCAAGAAGTTAATATAAGGATTCAATGAGATAATATATGAAAAATGCTTAGAACAATTTGGCATATATGGTAAGAGCTCAATGATAGTTAGATATTATTTTTGTTGATAGGGAGAACCATTTACCCCACTTAGCAGCAGAAGAGCATATAGTTTTAGCACTAACAGCTCCCAGGGCTTTAGTGCAGAGGCAAATAAGGCAAGCATGAAGACATACTGTGTCTGGTGGAAGAGCCACAGAGACTGAGAACAGGGCAAGGACCCTGGGGCAGA
Organism: Panthera pardus; assembly: GCF_024362965.1. Classification (NCBI taxonomy): domain Eukaryota; kingdom Metazoa; phylum Chordata; class Mammalia; order Carnivora; family Felidae; genus Panthera; species Panthera pardus. The sequence goes on along the minus strand of NW_026526810.1, from coordinate 19,693,990 downwards.
GGTCTCTTGTGCAAAGCAGAATGGTTGTGCAATAAAAGTGCTCAACCTGCAGATTGTTTGAGGAAAGGTATGAGGCCCTCTCACTTTCTGTCCCCACATATACACACTGTAGGCTACCATTTGCAGGAGAAAAAGTCTGACTTGAACATGCAGGCTCAAAAGAACCAAAATTTAGCTCACATTAAAATAACAATACACATTAAATAATTTCTTAGTTTTTACTAAGCAGTGATAACAAGTGCAGGTTTAGGAGACTAAGGTCTAAAATGACAACTGAAGAGTAGGGTTTCTTCTGTGGACTCTAGCATTTTGATTCATTTCTATATGACTTCTTTAGGAATTTAAATCTGTGTCATTACACACTAAACTATATATGCAGAATATCAAACCACCAAGGGGTAAGATTTCTCAAAGCAAGTGAATGTCCATTGGCTTTTTAACAGAAGTGACAGAGTTCTATAAATATTAATTTCAATGTTGCATATTTGCTTCAGGTAGGTCTTGATGTTCTTTTAGCATATTGATATGTGGATCACTAAAAAAAAAGTATAAAACCAAAGCAAACCCTATTTGGAGAGTGGAATATAGAATAAGTGATATTTTTATCCCTGTAATAATGCCAATAATAATATCAGATAAAACAAATTTCAGAGCAAGTAAAATTACCAGGGATAAAAGCAATCATTGCATAATGGTAAAAAGGTAAATTAACCAAAAAGATAACAATCTAAATATGTATGCACCTAACACATATGATCAAATAATGAAGCAGAGTTGAAAGTATAAATAGTCAAATCCATAGTTATAACTGGAGATCTCAATACTCCTCATTCAATAATCAAAAGAGGAATTAAAAAATTAATAAGTTTATAGAAAAACAGAAAAATACCATCAAACAATTTGATTCAACAGTTATAGAAAATTCTGCCCAACAAGAGAAGAATGCATATTCCTTTCAAGAGCTCATAGAATACATTTCAATATAGAACATATTCTGGGTCATAAAACAAATTTAAATTTAAGATAATTGAAAACCTACAAAGTATCTGATCGTAGTGAAATTAAATTGGTATGGATAACAGAAAGGAATCTGAGAAATTCTACAATACTCTAAAATTAAATAACATACCTTTAAAAACTCATGAGTCATAATAGAAGCTTCACAGGAACTAAATGAAAGTAAAAATATAACATATCAACATTTGTGTAATGCAGCTAACACAGTGTTTAGAGGGGAGTTTACAGCATTCAATTCTTACAGTGAAAGGAGAAAGTCTTAAACAAATGAAGTTTTCAGATTAGGAAATTAGAAAAAGAACAAAGCAAACCCAAAGCAAGGAAAAGAAAAGAATAATAGATATAAAACGAAAGTATGTGAACTTGAAACAGAAAAAAAATATGTAAAAGTCATTAAAAATGGTTTAAGGAGGCCAACATGGCAGAGATACAGGGGTATCCATATGTCTTGTGTCTCTCAAACAAAGAAGTGTAGAAGCCAAAGGACTTTGAACACCAGAGCCTGGGAGGAAAAGAGACTGAATATACTAGGAGGAAAATGGGAAGTCTGGAAAAAAGATAGGACTACTCCAAGGAACAAATCAAGGCATACCTGGTGCAGGGTACAAAATATTACTAATGAGTAGGGTAATAAAATAACCGAAGTCACAACAGAGAGCAAATAACAATCCCTGAAAAAACACCTCCTGAAGGGCCAGGCCCTGGGCAGTGTATGACCCTCCTTTAATATAGCAGAGCTCGCAGGTGCCGAACACAAAAGCTTTCAAAACTCATAGAGACCAAATGGCCATCCACTAACGAATGGATAAAGAAATTGTGGTTTATATACACAATGGAGTACTAGTTGGCAATGAGAAAGAATGAAATATGGCCTTTTGTAGCAACGTGGATGGAACTGGAGAGTGTTATGCTAAGTGAAATAAGTCATACAGAGAAAGGTAGATACCATATGTTTTCACTCTTATGTGGATCCTGAGAAACTTAACAGAAGACCATGGGGGAGGAGAAGGAAATAAAAAGTTAGAGAGGGAGGGAGACAAACCATAAGAGACTCTTAAAAACAGAATAAACTAAGGGTTGATGGGTATGGAAGGGAGGGGAATATGGGTTATGGGCATTAAGGAGGGCTCCTGTTGGGATGAGCACTGTGTATTGTATGGAAACCAGTTTTACAAACAATGAATTTCATATTAAAAAAAAAACCGCATAAGGGATAGAAAAATAGCCAAAATAACAAAACGAAAGAATTATCCTCAAAGAAATAACAGTCATAAAATTAATCACTGGGCTTGAAAAAAGCATAGAGGACATCAGAGAATCTATTGCTACAGAGATTAAGTGACTAAGAAATAGTCACGAGGAATTTAAAAATGCTAAAAATTGGCAAAGATGAAGTCAGACTTTCACTTTTTGCAGATGACATGATAATATACATGGAAAACCTGATAGACTCCACCAAAAGTGTGCTAGAACTGATACATGAATTCAGCAAAGTGGTAGGATACAAAATCAATGTACAGAAATCAGTTGCATTCTTATACACTAATAATGAAGCAACAGAAAGACAAATAAAGAAACTGATCCCATTCACAACTGCACCAAGAAGCATAAAATTCCTAGGAATAAATCTAACCAAAGATATAAAAGATCTCTATGCTGTAAACTATAGAAAGCTTATGAAGGAAATTGAAGAAGATACAAAGAAATGGAAAAATATTCCGTGCTCATGGATTGGAAGGATAAATATTGTTAAAATGTCAATACTACCCAAAGCAATCTACACATTCAATGTAATCCCAATCAAAATTGCACCAGCATTCTTCTCATAGCTAGAACAAGCAATGGTAAAATTTGTATGGAACCACAAAACACCCTGAATAGCCAAAGTAATATTGAAGAAGAAGACAAAAGCGGGAGACATCACAATCCCATATTTTGACCTCTACTGCAAGGAAACTCACTTCAGAAGTAAAGATACACACAGACTTAAAGTGGAGGGTTGGAAAAGGTATTCCATGCAAATGGAAATGAAAAGAAAGCTGATAAAGCTGTAGTCATTTCAGACAACCTAAACTTTAAAAAAAAGATTGCACCAAAAGATAAAATCATTACCTAAAGATAAAGGGGTCAATATTTAGCAAGAAGACATAACATTTATAAATATATATGCACTGAATATAGGAGCAACTAAATATATAAAGGAAATATTAATCCACCTAAAGGGAGAAATTAACAGCAATATGATAATAGTAGGGGGCTTTCACACTTCACATCAATGAGTAGATCAAGTAGACAGAAAATCAATAAGGAAACATTGACTTTAATGATAATGTGACATTGGAACAGATGGGCTTAATAGATGTATGCAGAACATTGTATCCAAAAGTAGAAAAAAATTCTTCTCATGTGCACATGGAACATTCTTCAGGATAGATTACATAGTAGGCCAAAAAACAAGCCTCAGTAAATTCAAGAAGATTGAAATCACTTCTCTGACCACAATGGTTTGAAACTAGAAATGAATTACAAAAAGAAAACTGAAAAAAGCACAAAAATGTCGTGATTATGCCACATGATAGTGAACAACCAAAGGGCCATCAAGAAAATCAGAGGAAAAATAATTAAAAATATTGAGACAAAGGAAAACATAAATATGACATTCCAAAATCTATGGGGTGCAGCAAAAGTTCTTTGAAGAGAGAAGTTTATAGCAGTACAGATCTACCTCGAGAATAAAGAGAAATCTCAAATGGATAATCCAATGTTATACCTAAAGGAACTAAAAAAATAATAAGAACAAAGCCCAAAGTTAGTTGAAGGAAGGAAATAATAAAGATAAGAGAAGAAATAAATTAAATAGAGACAAAAATAATGGAAGAAAAGACAAATGAAACTAAGAGCTAGTTCTTTGATAACTAAGGAAGAAAGAGAGGGCTCAAATAAACAAAATTGGAAATAAGAAGTTATAACTGATACCACAGAAATACAAAGGATCATAAGAGACTACTATGAACAACTATATGCTCACAAATTGGACAACCTAGAAGAAATGGACAAACTCCCAAAAACATCATTTTCTCTTTTCTTTTCTTTGTTAAATGTTTTATTTATTTTTGAGAGAGAGAGAGAGAGAGAGAGAGAGCGCGCAAGCAGGGGAGGGGCAGAAAGAGGGAGACACAGAACCCAATGCAGGCTCCAGGCTCTGAGCTTTCAGCACAGAACCCAATGCAGACTCAAACCCATGAACCATGAGATCATGAGCTGAGCTGAAGTCGGATGCCCAACTGATTGAGCCACCCAGGCTCCCATAGAAACATCATTTTCTAGGACTGAATCAGGAAAAAATAGAAAATACGAGCAGAGCAGTTACTAATAAGGAGATCAAATCAGTAATCAAAAACCTCCCAACAAACAATGGTCCAGGACCACATGGATTCACTGGAAAATTCTACTAAACATTCAAAGATTTTATGCTCATCCTCTCAAAAACTCCCAAAAAAAAAATTGAAAAGAAGGGAATGCTTCCAAACTTATTTTATGAGGAAAGAATTATCCGAATATCAAAACCATACAAGGACAACACAAAAAGGAAAATAATAGGCTAAATTCTTAATGAATACAGACACAAAAATACTCAATAAAATATTAGCAAAATGAATTCAACAATACATTAAAAGGATGATATACCATGATCAAGTGGGATTTATTCCAGAGATTCAAAGATGATTCAATATCTGCAAACTAATCATTGTAATATACCACATTAGCAGAATGAAGGATAAAAATCATATGATCATCTAAACAGATGCAGAAAAAGCGTTTGATAAAATTCAACATCAATTTTAGGATGAAAATTCAACAAAGGGGAAATAGAGAGGACACACCTCAACATAATGAAGGCTATATATGACAAACCTAAAGTTAACATCTCAAAAGTGAAAACCTGAAGGCTTCTCCTCTAATATCAAGAACAAGACAAGGATACTCTCTTGTCAATTTTTTTTCCACGTGATATTGGAGGTCCTGGCCAAGGCAATTAGATAAGAAAAAGAAATAAAAGGCAACCAAATTAGAAAGGAAAAAGTAAGACTCTCATTATTTTCAGATGGCATAATACTTTATATAAATAAAAAAACCTGGGGGGGCTGGGTGGCTCAGGTGGTTAAGCATCTGACTTCAGCTCAGGTCATGTTCTTGCAGTTTGTGAGTGTGAGCCCTGCGTCAGGCTCTGTGCTGACAGTCCTGAGTCTGGAGCCTGCTTCAAATTCCATGTCTTCCTCTCTCTTCTGCCCCTCCCCTACTCGTGTTCTGTCTCTCTCTCTTTCAAAATTAAACATTAAAAATTTTTTAATAAAAATAAATGTAAAAAATCCTAAAGACACGACCAAGAAATTGTTAAAGCTAATAAGTGAATTTAGTAGAGTTGCAGGATAAAAAATCACAAAGTGGCCCTATTATACACTAATAGCAAGCTATCAGAAAGAGAAATTAGAAAACAAACCTATTGACAATTGCATTAAAAAGAATAAAATACCTAAGAATAAATTTAATCAGGAGGTGAAAAATCTGTACACTAAAAACTATAAGACACTGATGAAGAAAAACTATTAGACACTGAGGAAGATATAAATAAATGGGAAGTATTCTGTTCTCATGGATTGGAAGAATCAATATTATTAAAATGTTCAAATTACCCAAAACAATTTACAGATTCAATGCAAACTCTGTCAAAATTCCAATGTCATTTTTTTCATAAAACTAGAGCAAATAATTAAAAAGGTGGGTGTATCATGCTTCCAGAATTCAAACTATTTTACAAAGCTATAGCATTCTTTTTTTAAAATATATGAAATTTATTGTCAAATTGGTTTCCATACAACACCTAGTGCTCATCCCAAAAGGTGCCCTCTTCAATGCCCATCACCTACCCTTCCCTCCCTCCCACTCCCCCATCAACCCTCAGTTTGTTCTCAGTTTTTAAGAGTCTCTTATGCTTTGGCACTCTCCCACTCTAACCTCATTTTTTTTTCCTTCTCCTCCCCCATGGGTTTCTGTTAAGTTTCTCAGGATCCACCTAAGGGTGAACACATATGGTATCTGTCTTTCTCTGTATGGCTTATTTCACTTAGCATCACACTCTCCAGTTCCATCCACGTTGCTACAAAGGGCCATAATTCGTTCTTTCTCATTGCCATGTAGTACTCCGTTGTATATATAAACCACAATTTCTTTATCCATTCATCAGTTGATGGACATTTAGGCTTTTTTCCACAATTTGGCTATTGTTGAGAGTGCTGCTATAAACATTGGGGTATAAGTGTCCCTATGCGTCAGTACTCCTGGATCCCTTGAGTAAATTCCTAGCAGTGCTATTGCTGGGTCATAGGGTAGGTCTATTTTTAATTTTTTGAAGAACCTCCACACTGTTTTCCAGAGTGGCTCCACCAGTTTGCATTCCCACCAAGAGTGCAAGAGGGTTCCCGTTACTCCACATCCTCGCCAGCATCTATAATCTCCTGATTTGTTCATTTTGGCCACTCTGGCGTGAGGTGATATCTGAGTGTGGTTTTGATTTGTATTTCCCTGATGAAGAGCGATGTTGAGCATCTTTTCATGTGCCTGTTGGCCATCTGGATGTCTTCTTTAGAGAAGTGTCTATTCATGTTTTCTGCCCATTTCTTCACTGGATTATTTGTTTTTGGGTGTGGAGTTTGGTGAGCTCTTTATAGATTTTGGATACTAGCCCTTTGTCTGATATATCATGTGCAAATATCTTTTCCCATTCCGTTGGTTGCCTTTTAGTTTTGTTGATTGTTTCCTTTGCTGTGCAGAAGCTTTTTATCTTCATGAGGTCCCAATAGTTCATTTTTGCTTTTAATTCCCTTGCCTTTGGGGATGTGTCGAGTAAGAGATTGCTACGGCTGAGGTCAGAGAGGTCTTTTCCTGCTTTCTCCTCTAGGGTTTTGATGGTTTCCTGTCTCACATTCAGGTCCTTTACCCATTTTGAGTTTATTTTTGTGAATGGTGTAAGAAAGTGGTCTAGTTTCATTCTTCTGCATGTTGCTGTCCAGTTCTCCCAGCACCATTTGTTAAAGAGACTGTCTTTTTTCCATTGGATATTCTTTCCTACTTTGTCAGAGATGAGTTGGCCATACGTTTGTGGGTCTAGTTCTGGGGTTTCTATTCTATTCCATTGGTCTATGTGTTTGTTTCTGTGCCAATACCATGCTGTCTTGATGATTACAGCTTTGTAGTAGGCTAAAGTCTGGGATTGTGATGCCTCCTGCTTTGGTCTTCTTCTTCAATATTACTTTGGCTATTTGGGGCCTTTTGTGGTTCCATATGAATTTTAGGATTGCTTGTTCTAGCTTCGAGAAGAATGCTGGTGCAATTTTGATTGGGATTGCATTGAATATGTAGATAGCTTTGGGTAGTATTGACATTTTGACAATATTTATTCTTCCAACCCATGAGCACGGAATATTTTTCCATTTCTTTATATCTTCTTCAATTGCCTTCATAAGCTTTCTATAGTTTACAGCATAGAGATCTTTTATATCTTTGGTTAGATTTATTCCTAGGAATTTTATGCTTCTTGGTGAAGTTGTGAATGGGATCAGTTTCTTTATTTGTCTTTCTATTGCTTCATTATTAGTGTATAAGAATGCAACTGATTTCTGTACATTGATTTTGTATCCTATCACTTTGCTGAATTCATGTATCAGTTCTAGCATACTTTTGGTGGAGTCTATCAGGTTCTCCATATATATTATCATGTCATCTGCAAAAACCAAAAGCTTGACTTCATCTTTGCCAATTTGGATGCCTTTGATTTCCTTTTGTTGTCTGATTGCTGATGCTAGAACTTCCAACACTATGTTAAACAACAGCGGTGAGAATGGAAATCCCTGTCGTGTTCCTGATCTCAGGGGGAAAGTTCTCAGATTTTCCCCATTGAGGATAATATTAGATGTGGGCTTTTCATAAATGGCTTTTATGATGTTTAAGTATGTTCCATCTATCCCGACTTTCTCGAGGGTTTTTATTAAGAAAGGATGCTGAATTTTGTCAAATGCTTTTTCTGCATCGATTGACAGGATCATATGGTGCTTATCTTTTCTTTTATTAATGTGATGTATCACGTTGATTGATTTGGGAATGTTGAACCAGCCCTGCATCCCAGGAATGAATCCCACTTGATCATGGTGAATATTTCTTTTTATAAGCTGTTGAATTCTATTTGCTAGTATCTTAATGAGAATTTTTGCATCCATATTCATCAGGGATATTGGCCTGTAGTCCTCTTTTTTTTCTGGGTATCTGTCTGGTTTAGGAATCAAAGTAATACTGGCTTCATAGAATGAGTCTGGAAGTTTTGCTTCCCTTTCTATTTTTTGGAATAGCTTGAGAAAGATAGGTATTATCTCTGCTTTAAATGTCTGGTAGAATTCCCCATGGAAGCCATCTGGTCCTGGACTCTTATTTGTTGGGAGATTTTTGAAAACGATTCAATTTCTTCGCTGGTTATGGGTCTGTTCAAGCTTTCTATTTCCTCCTGTTTGAGTTTTGGAAGTGTGTGGGTGTTTAGAAATTTGCTCAGTTTGCTGGCATATAGCTTTTCATAGTATTCTCTGATAATTGCTTGTATTTCTGAGGGATTGGTTGTAATCATTCCATTTGCATTCATAATTTTATCTATTTGGGTCATCTCCCTTTTCTTTTTGAGAAGCCTGGCTAGAGGTTTGTCAATTTTGATTATTTTTTCAAAAAACCAACTCTTGGTTTCGTTGATCTGCTCTACCGTTTTTTTAGATTCTATATTGTTTATTTCTGCTCTGATCTTTATTATTTCTCTTCTTCTGCTGGGTTTAGGCTGTCTTTGCTGCTCTGCTTCTATTTCCTTTAGGTGTGCTGTTAGATTTTGTATTTGGGATTTTTCTTGTTTCTTGAGATAAGTCTGGATTGCAATGTATTTTCCTCTCAGGACTGCCTTTGCTGCATCCCAAAGCGTTTGGATGTTGTATTTTCATTTTCGTTTGTTTCCATACATTTTTTAATTTCTTCTCTAATTGCCTGGTTGACCATTCATTCTTTAGTAGGGTGTTCTTTAACCTCCATGCTTTGGAGATTTTCCAGACTTTCCTGTGGTTGATTTCAAGCTTCATCACAATGTGGTCTGATAGTATGCATGGTATGATCTCAAATCTTGTATACTTACGAAGGGCTGTTTTGTGACCCAGTATGTGATCTATCTTAGAGAATGTTCCATGTGCACTCGAGAAGAAAGTATATTCTGTTGCTTTGTGATGCAGAGTTCTAAATATATCTGTCAAGTCCATCTGATCCAATGTATCATTCAGGGCCCTTGTTTCTTTATTGACCATGTGTCTAGATGATCTATCCATTGTGTTAAGTGGGGTATTAAAGTCCCCTGCAATTACCACATTCTTATCAATAAGGTTGCTTATGTTTGTGATTAATTGTTTTATATATTTGGGGGCTCCCGTATTCGGCACATAGACATTTATAATTGTTAGCTCTTGTTGATGGATAGACCCTGTATTTATTATATAATGCCCTTCTTCATCTCTTATTACAGCCTTTAATTTAAAGTCTTGTTTGTCTGCTGTAAGTATGGCTACTCCAGCTTTCTTTTGACTTCCAGTAGCATGATAAATAGTTCTCCATCCCCTCACTTTCAATCTGAAATTGTCTTCAGTTTTAAATTGAGTCTCTTGTAGACAGCAAACAGATGGGTCTTGTTTTTTTATCCATTCTGATACCCTATGTCTTTTGGTTGGCGCATTTAATCCATTTACATTCAGTGTTATTATAGAAAGATACGGGTTTAGAGTCATTGTGATGTCCATAGGTTTCATGCTTGTAGCGATGTCTCTGGTACTTTGTCTCACAGGATCCCCCTTAGGATCTCTTGTAGGGCTGGTTTAGTGGTGACGAATTCATTCAGTTTTTTTTTTTTGTTTGTTTGGGAAGACCTTTATCTCTCCTTCTATTCTAAATGACAGATTTGCTGGATAAAGGATTTTTGGCTGCATATTTTTTTCTGTTCATCACATTGAAGATTTCCTGCCATTCCTTTTCTGGCCTGCCAAATTTCAGTAGAGAGATCCGTCACGAATCTCATCGGTCTCCCGTTTTATGTTAGAGCACTTTTATCCTTAGATGCTTTCAGAATTTTCTCTTTTTCCTTGTATTTTGCCAGTTTCACTATGATATGTCGTGCAGAAGATCGATTCAAGTTACATCTGAAGGGAGTTCTTTGTGCCTCTTGGATTTCAATGCCTCTTTCCTTCCCCAGATCAGGGAAGTTCTCAGTTATTATTTCTTCAAGTATACCTTCAGCACCTTTCCCTCTCTCTTCCTCCTCTGGAATACCAATTATGCATAAATTATTTCTCTTTAGTGCATCACTTAGTTCTCTAATTTTCCCCTCAAACTCTTGGATTTTTTTATCTCTCTTTTTCTCAGCTTCTTCTTTTTCCATAATTTTATCTTCTATTTCACCTATTCGCTTCTCTGCCTCTTCAATCCGAGCTGTGGTTGTCTCCATTTTATTTTCCAGCTCACTGGTAGCGTATTTTTAGCTCCTCCTGGCTGTTCCTTAGGCCTTGATCTCTGTAGCAATAGATTCTCTATTGTCCTTTATTCTGTTTTCAAGCCCAGTAATTAATTTTATGACTATTATTCTAAATTCACTTTCTGTTTTTGTTTAAATCGTTTTTGATCAGTTCGTTAGCTGTTGTTATTTCCTGGAGGTTTTTTTGAGGGGAATTCTTCCGTTTTGTCATTTTGGATAGTCCCTGGAGTGGTGCGGAACTGCAGGGCACTCCCCCTGTGCTGTCTTGAATAACTTGCGTTGGTGGGCAGGGCTGCAGTGAGACCTGATGTCTGCCCCCAGGCCACTGCTGGGTCTATACTCAGACTGGTGTGCACCTTCTCTTCTAAGGGTGGGATTCACTGTGGGTTGGCATGGCCCATCTGGGCTACTTGCACACCGCCAGGCTTGTGCTGGGGATCTGGTGTATTAGCTGGGGTAGATCGGCAAGGTGCACAGGGGTGGGAGGGGCAGGCTCAGCTTGCTTTTCCTTTGGAGATCCACTTCGGGAAGGGCCCTGCAGCAGCAGGAGGGAGCCAGACCTGCTGCCGGAGGGATGGATCCACAGAAGCACAGAGCTAGGTGTTTGCAAGTTACAAGCAAGTTCCCTGGCAGGAACTGGTCCCTTTGGGATTTGCTGGGGGATTGGCGAGGGAGATGGCGCTGGCGAGTGCCTTTGTTCCCCACCAAACTGAGCTCTGTTGTCCAGGGCTCAACAACTTTCCCTCCGTTGTTCTCCAGCCTTCCCGCTCTCTGAGCCTAGCTGTTAACTTATAACCTTCCAGATGTTAAGTCCCACTTGTTGTCAGAACACACTCAGTCCAGCCCCTCCGCTTTTGCAAGCCAGACTCGGGGTCTCTGCTTGGCTGGCCGGCTGCCCCTCTGCCCCGGCTCCCTCCCGCCAGTCCGTGTAGCACACACCGCCTCTCCGCCCTTCCTACCCTCTTCCGTGGGCCTCTCATCTGTGCTTGGCTCCAGAGAATCCATTCTGCTAGTCTTCTGGTGATTTTCTGGGTTATTTAGGCAGGTATGGGTGGAATCTAAGTGATCTGCAGGACGCGGTGAGCCCAGCATCCTCCTATGCTGCCATCTTACAAAGCTATAGCATTCAAACCAGTATGGCATTGGCATAAAAAATAGGCATACAGATCTGTTCCACTGATTGAAAGCCTAGAAATAAATCTACTCATGTATGGACAATTAATTTACAACATAGGAGCTAAGAAATACAATGAAGAAAGGACATCTCTTCAAAGAATGGTACTGGGAAAATTGGAAACATGTAAAATAATGTAAAATAATGAAACTGGACCATCATCTTATGCCATACACAAAAATTTGCCTAAAATAGATTAGAGTTGAATGTAATACCTGAAACTATAAAATTCATAGAAGAAAGCATAGGTGGTAAGTGCCTTGTCATTGGTCTTAGTGATGTTTTTGTGGATCTGACTTCAAAGTCAAGGGAAACAAAAACAAAAATTAACAAGTGGGAGTATCTCAAACTACAATGATTCTAAACAGTAAAGGAGACCCATCATCAAAATGAAAAAGCAACCTGCTGAGAGAAGATATTTGCAAATCACATATCCAACTAGGGGTAAATACCCAGATTACATAAAGAATTCCTACAAATAAACAACAACAAAAACCAACCTAATTAATAAATAATCAGAGTCTAAATAGACATTTTTCTCCAAAGACATATATAGATGCTAACAGGCAAATGAAAAGATGTTCAACATCACTAATTATGAGGGAAATGCAAATCAAAACCCCAAGAAGATATAACTTCACACCTTTTAGAATGGCTATCATCAAAAAGACAAGAAGTAACAAGGATTGGAGAGGATGTGGAAAAAGGGAACACTCAAGTGCTGTTGGTGGGAATGCAAATTGGTGCAAACACTATGGAAAACATTAGTGATATTCCTCAAAAATTTAACAGTAGAACTGCCATATGATCCAGCTATTCCACATCTGGGAAGTCATCCAAATAATATGAAAACACTAATTCAAATAGATATATGCACTTTGATGTTCATAGTAGCACTATTTACAATAGGCCAGATATAGAAACAACCTAAATGTCCATCAGAGGATGAATGGAGAAAGTGTGTATACATAATAGAATATTCTTCAGTCATATAATGAAATCTTGCCATTTGTGACAACATGGATGGACCTTGAGGGTATATTAAGTGAAATAATACAAAAAGGAAAAGACAAAAATATTTCATTCATATGTGGAATCTAACAAAACAAAACAGAAGAGGCAAAGAAACAAAACAAGATAAAAATAAACTTATAGACACAAAGAACATGTTAGTGGTTATCAGAAGGGAAACCAGTTGAGAAGTGGGTAAAATAAACAACGGGGTCAAATATATGGTGATGGATGGTAACTAGACTTTTGGAGGCTAATATCTTTGTAATGAATATAGATGTTGAATTATAATGTTGTACACCTGAAAATTATGTAATGTTATATACCAATTTTACCTCAATAATAAACAGATAATAGATGATAGATAGATAATAGAGAGAGAGATGAATAGATAGACACACAGAAAGAATGGGCAGGGATAAGGATAATGACCAGCGTGGTAGGACTAGCTCAGTAAACTATTGATAACAATGGGGTGTGTCTGAATTCAGGGTGTGGAAGACATGAGCCCTATTTGTTCTGTTTTACTTCCGAGTCTCCAAACTTGGAACTAGGGTAGGTTCTCAATGGTGGGGATGAGGATTTTCCCACTCTCCCTTTCCAAGGGACATTTGGCAATGACTAGAAACATTTTTTTTTTTTTGCTGTTACTACTGGGAGATGGTACTACTAATATCTAATGGGTAGAAATGAAGGATGTTAAATGTCCTATAATGCACAGGATAGCTCTCACAAGAAAAATGTCAATATTTTTGATGTTGAGATGTTGTGGGTCCAGGGAATAGTTCTATTCAACATTTCTTCATATATGGATGGGTTTTCTCCACTATATTATAGGTCTTTTTATTTCTGATTCTTGGCACATAGTAGGTGTTATTTGTTTAATGGATTATTTATTGAATTACTAATATACACAGTCACTGTGGGTCAACTTGAATTTTTCTTTTTTAAAAAAAATTCTGTTTATTTATTTTTGAGAGACAGAGAGCACAGCAGGGAAGAGGCAGAGAGAGGAGACATAGAATCTGAAGCAGGTTCCATGCTCTGAACTGTTAGCATCTAGCCGGACATGGGGCCTGAATCATGAAACATGAGATCATGGCCTAAGCCAAAGTGAGATGTTTAACCAAGACTCCTAGGTGCCCCTCAACTTGAATTTTTCTTCGTAAAATTTAGTTTTCTTTATAAAAATGATACATGTGTGCTGTTCAATTTGGTACCTTAGTGTTGAATTCTGAAAACCCTGCTTGTCGTAAGGCCTAGTGAACTGAAAAGAGCCACACTAGAACTCCTTCTCCCCATTTTCTCCTTTCTGACTATTGAAAACTGCTGGGAATTTGTGGGAGAAAGGAGTGGTTCACACCATGCTAACAAGAGAATGGTCTCAATTCTGGGGTGTTTTGGATCAGTTCTGTGTTTTTCACCTTAAAAACTCCATTTGGACACATCAGCACACAAGAACTGTTCATGTACATTAACTGCGTTTCTCTATGTGTACGTAACTATGGAGTGCACCCCAGTACCACAGTGCCCACACCCTCTGGGAGGGCAGCTTGACCTGGAGCAGTGGCTAGATTGGACCACAGCAGGACCCTCAGAGTTAGTACAGAAGACCCTTCCCCCACCTGTGTTCCTGATTCCACTCATTCCATTCTTGGGGTGCTGGGTGGGGTATGTCTGAACCATAGGGATAGGAGCCCATGCCTGATGAGAGACAGAAGAGTTCAAGGCAATGCCAATGACTTAATATGTCATGAGCAGCAGCACTTTATGCTTTTCCAGGTACAATCATAACATCCTGAAAACCATCTGTATTATATCTCTGTTTTACCTATGAGGAAACAGAAGTCAGAAGGGTTAAGTAAGAATCTGAGATTATCCATCTAGCAAACAATAGTTGGGCCCAAACCCTACAGTCCCTTCCTGCTCATCTGTCCCTAATGTGGGGTTCTTTGACACAGGTTTCCTGGATGCACTCAGAGTAAGTCAATTTTAGTCCTCTCCAGTGTATTTTTAGATACAGGTAAAATCAGTTTCATGAGCTCTGAGAAACTTTCTGCAGGAATTGTCAATTTTATCTGTAACCCTGAATTTTCAGTTTGGTCTCCCCATAAGAAATTAATAGAAAATAAGAAGACTGTGCAAAAGATAAAAAGATATTTCTACAAACAATGTAAAAGCTGTGGCATAAAATTATTCTTTATTATGATTTTCAGACACAGTCTCCTTTTCAAGGGGGGAAGTGTTTTCATTTTTCCCTCTCATGCTTTCCAAATGTGAATGATGGGAAAGGATGGAGTGGAAAAGGAGTAATAGTGGTACTAAATAGCACTTTGTAGTCCAGAATTCTGTAGCTGCTAGAATGAGCTAAGGGATGATTCTCTCTACCTATGCCAATGCAATTATAGCTCAAGAACATCACCTTAACAACAAGCTAACATAACAGAAAAGCTGTAAACATTGACAAAGGGGGTCAAATATATGGTGATGGATGATAACTAGACTTTCGAAGGTTAATGTCTTTGTAATGAATAAAGTTGTTGATTTGTAGTGGAGAGCTGCCCCCAAGCCAGGGAAAATATATACAGTTCTGAGAGAAAGAAGAATTAGAATTTATAATTTACTGCAAACATACTAAGCAGCACACACTTTGTTTTGCATATGGTTTAAAATAACATGACTTTCAAGCACATTTTAGTAGGGATTGATATTTTAAATATTTCCTTGTATCATGAATGAACACAGGTTCATTTTTTTTGCATATTTATTGAACATCTACTTAGAATTAGACCAGATGATTTTGGATATACAAAGATAAATCAAACATAGGCTCTTTATTCCTAGAATGGCCAAACCCGTACATGACATCCTTGAATCCTGTTGTGCTCAACTTCCCATCACAGAGAAAGGCCCATGTATGGAAATCCCAATTTCTGCATGGCCTGGATCTTTAGTTCAACATTTCCTCACATTTTCCAGTAGAGAAGGAAGGGCTCAATATAATGGCATCATTTATGGCTCCTGTGTAACAGACCACTGGCTTAACCCATATCTAGCTGGAGGGAGGGACAGAAGGTTGAATCCCCGATAGACTGGAGCCTGTTGGATAATCTCAGGTTGGACTTTGAGACTCTGTCTAGAACATGTCTCTGCCTTCAAAAGTCAAACCAGGTACTATCTTTAATTTGTTTCCAAAATATCTAGTTTGTAGCAATAATGACACTGGTCATAATGACACTTTGAAAAAGCTTGTGGTGGGAAGATCCTGAGCTACTAGACTACTAGGGTGGTCTGTCCTCCAAATTTAGGAGATGTCCTATTAGGACATGGTTAGGTAAATATAATGTAAAGCAGAAAGCATTAATTTCCATAGGACATGTACTGATAAATTATTCTAGTTCAGTTGAGGGAGATTATTCATGCTGGGAAAATTCCACATTGGTTATGACCTTTAAGTAGAGCCCTGAAGTATGGGTAAATTAAACACATCCAGACTGAGGGTAAGGAAAAGCTTTCAAGGCTGGGGAAATAATATAAGTGAAGAAATAAAAGTGAAGAAATGAAAAGAAATTTAAAAAATGGTGGATGTTTAGTTTGATTGGAACTTAGTCCACATAAAAAGTGATAACATGAGGATTAAAATGTTTTGGTGTCAGATGATGGGAAAGCTTAACTGTCAGACTAAGAAAATAGATGCTATCCTTTAGAGAAGGAGAATCAATAAAAACAGAGCAGTGGCGATAGCAGAAGTATATTTTCGGAAGTTAATTTTTAAAGTGGTAGACTTCAGTAGGGAATCATCAATGAAGATTCAATTAGTAACTATTGAATTAATTCAACTGTACAACTATATAGTGTTCACAGCAGAACAAACAAAAACCACCGATAAGTTTCAGCAAAACATTTTATCTTAGAGTGGAACAGATTTAGCATTTATTCTAGCCTGATACCTTGCTTCCTCTTTGTGAAGTTGGATGGCTTGATATACATTTTTCAGATCCAGCTCTTCCCTGAGCACTGTCTTCTGAATAGGACTCTAACTTTAACTTACTTCTATGAAAATTAATATCAAGTCACCCTTCATTCTAGCAATCCAGGACTGATGAATGTACCGAAACAAGATAAAGACACTATAATAAAAGACTAATATCTCTTATGAGCACGAAAAAAATCCTCAACAAAATATGACTAAATTAATTTAACAATGAAAAGAAAAAGAAAGAAATCCTAAACCATTCATTTGAAAATATCAGAGAGATACTGAGGCAGTCAGAATGGAGGTCTTATGATTCTGGAGAAAAGAAAGGCTTAATTGAAATGAAAACATTATACATACCACTTCTCTTGGGACATGTGCACAATGCAAGAATATAAAAAAAGAGGTTAAAAGATAGCTTACAGGAAGAAAGAAGCAAAGATACCTAATGGCAATTGTATGGGGGCTCTGGAGACATAAACTTATAGTTTGGGTTTGTCAAAGCAGCCTGGACATGAGTAAATAAGGTCATGCAGAGAAGGGCACTTCAAAGAAATAAGCACCACATTTTGCTCTAGGTATTATTTCAGGCATTTGCTGATTATTAAACTTCACAGGGTGAGAGGCCAAAATAAAAAGAAATCCAATTAAAAGCTGAGTGGACCTTTCAGCAGTCTCAGGGTGGTGGGGAGAGAAAATGAATGGACTTTAGGAGCCTCCAAGTAGAAGAGTCCATGTTGAAGACCTAAAGCTTTGGTACAGAATCTCTTAAAGCTACACGTTAGAAGTGAGAATAAAATAAATGTTTACTGAGCATTAAAAAGTCTGAAACATGGCATGAGTCATAAATAAGGTGAGTCATGCCTGATTAAGCTGAAGATACTTGTCCTACTGAAGCAACTTCCCATATAATAAGGTGAAACCTTTCTGGGAAGATAATATTATCCAAAGCCTCTATATTCTTTCATGCTGAATTTCTGCCATTGAATATGGCATTTAACAGGCATGCTAAGAAGCGGTATAAGATGACAAAACAGATAATAGAATAGATCCATAGGTGATACAGTTATCAGTTATTAGGCATGATCTCTAGAGTAATTTTAGCTATTAACACTAGGAATATAGGTGATGAGAAAGAAATTTTAGCAGAAAAGTATAATCTGTCAAGAAGAATAAAATGGAATTTCTAGATTTGAAATTAAGAACATGCATTTTTAGCAGAAGATTAGAAATATCAGAAGAAATAATTAGAGAAATGGAAGATAGGTCAAGAGAAAACGGTCACACTGAAGCACAAAGAAGAAAATTTTCAACCATAAGATATGGAGAAAAAAGTATAAGCATGGTGAACACAAGGCAAAGGGTCTAAATTATATGTAATTAAAGCAAATTATAAAGTAAATTATATGTAATTAAAGGTCCGTCAGTAGAGTAGCAAAAATAATGTAGAAAAAAATAATTTAAGAAATACTGCCTGAGGTTTTCAAAACCGTTGAATGACATCCATCCCTAGATTCAGTAATTTTTCAAAAAAACAGTCAAAACAAATACAGTTGACCCTCAAACAACATACATTTGAACTGCATGGGTCTACTTACACATGGATTATAATTTTTTTGATACAGTACAGTACCAGAAATATATTTCCTCTTCCTTATAATTTTCTTACTTTCTTTTCTCTAGCTTACTTTATTGTAAGAATACAGTATATAATTCATAAAACATAAAAATATAAGTCAATCAATTGTCATCAGTCAGGATTCTGGTCAACAGTAATATTTAGTAATTAAGTTTGGAGGGAGTCAAAAGTTATCAGCAGATTTTTGACTGCATGGGGGGTCAGAACCAGTAACCCTTATATTGTTCAGGGGTCAACTGCACAAAGAAAGCCACACCAAAGCATATCTGAGTTAGACTAGACTAGTGAAAATTAAATAAAGGAGATCAAAACTAAAACATCTGAAAAACAAACACAAAACCAGCACACAGAAACATGTATCTTCAAAGGGGTAACAGTAAGGTTGACCTCAGACATCTCAAAAAACAATAGACAACATAGTACAATGGATTCAACATATGGCATTGAAACAATTAGATATCACATGCAAAAAGATAATAGTAAGGGGTGCCTGGGTGGTTCAATTGGTTAAGCGTCCGACTTCCACTCAGGTCATGATCTCACCGTCCATGGGTTTAGGCCCCGTGTCTGGCTCTGTGCTGATGGCTCAGAGCCTGGAGCCAGTTTCGGATTCTGTGTCTCCCTCTCTCTCTGCTCCTTCCCCATTCACGTTCTGTCTCTCTGTCTCTGAAAAATGAATAAACCTTAAAGAAATTTAAAAAAAAGATAATAGTAATAACCTTGCACCATTTAAAAAATTAAAAATGGATCAAAGATATAGAGAGGTAGAACCCAAAACTATACAACTTCTAAAGAAAATATAAGAAATTTCACTTATGCAAAGATTTCTTAGCTGCAACACCAAAAGCATGATCCATAAGAGTGAGGAAAAAAAAGATAAATTAGACTGTACCAAAATTAGAAACTTCTACCCTCTACAAAACATTTTTATAAGAATGAAAATTTGAGCCACAAACTGGGAAGAAATATTTACTTATCATATATCTTACAAAGCATTTGTGTGTAAAATAAAGAACTCTCAAATTTCAACCGTATAAAAACAGACAACCCAATTTTTAAAAAATAGGCAAAAGACTTCAGGGCACCTGGGTGTCTCAGTCAGTTAAGCATTGCACTTTGGCTTGAGTCATGATCTCAAGGTTCATGAGTTTGAGCCCTGCATCGGGCTCCTGGCTGAACAGTGTGGAACCTGCTTAAGATTCTCTCTCTTTTTCTCTGTCTCTGCCCCTATTCCCCTCTTGAAATAAATAAACTAAAAAAAAAGAGAAAAACAAAAAAACAAAAAAAAAAAATAAAAACAGGCAAAAGACGTGAATAGACATTTCACCAAAGAGGATATAATTACAGCAAATAAACACATAATCAGCTGTCAGATAATACTGGCCATTATAGAAATGCAAATTAAGCCTTTAATGAGAAACCAATACACATCAATTAGAATGACTACAATGAAAAAGACTGAGCATACCAAGTGCTAGCTAGGATGCAATGTGTGGAACTTTGATAAGTTGCTGGTGGGAATGCAAACTGGTACAGTCACTCTTGAAAATAGTTTGTTTCTTATAAATTGAAATACACACTCATTACATTGTCAAGTAATTCTATCCTTGGGTAGAAAAAGAAAACTTATGTTCACACAAAGCCTGCATATGAATATTCATAGCAGCTTTATTTGTAATAGTTGAAAACTGGAAACAGTCCAAATGTCTTTAAATGGCTAGATGAGTAAACAGACTGGGATATGTCTGTAGAAAGGAATAACTACTCATAATAAAAAGGAATAGACTATTAATACATGCAGCAACTGAGATGAAGCTTTGGCATTATGTTGTATTAAAGACATAAGATTGAGAAGATTACATAATGATTCCATTTATATGACATCCATGAAAAGACGAAACTATAGGAATGGAGAACTGATAGAACATATTACCTACAGAGGAATAAGGGAAATAATTTGGGAGACTTCTGATTAATACTTATGCAGACCAGAAGACAATGGAGTGACAAATTTAAAGTTTTGAAGGTAGAAATTGTCAATTTAGAATTCTATAAGTCACAATAATATCTTTCCAAAATGAAGGCTCCGTCGGTTGAACTTCCGACTTCAGCTCAGGTCATGATCTCGTGGTCTGAGTTCGAGCCCTGCGTAGGACTCTGTGCTGACAGCTCAGAGCCTGGAGCCTGCTTCAGATTCTGTGTCTCCTTCTCTCTCTGCCCCTACCAGACTCATGCTCTGCCTCTCTCTCTCTGTCAAAAATAAACAAACATTTAAAAAATTATAAAAAAAGAGTTCCTCATACAAACAAAAATTGAGAGAATGCATTGCTAGCAGACCTACTCTCTAAGAAATTAAAGGAAATTTCTCATGCAGAAAGAATATGATACCTGACTAAAATTTAGATCTGCATAAATAAATGAAAATAAATGAAGAACACTGGAAATGGAATAATTAATTTTTTTAACTGTCTAAAAAACAACTAACTTTCTAAAAAAAATAACAACACATAATGTAGTTTATAGCATGTGTAAAAGCAGTATGTATGAAAAAATAAAACAAAGGATTAAAGAGAAATTTAGAATATATTGTTAAAATGACATGGGAATTGGTATAATATTATTCCAAGTTAGATTCTGGTGAAAAGATGTACACTGTAAGCCTAAAGATGAGCACTAAAAGCAAAAATGTTAAAATCATCTTAGAATACAGAATGGAATAATAAAACTTGGTATTAAATACCGCAAGGCAGAAAGAAAATGTGTTTTTGTTTTATTTGGTTTTGGTTTTGTTTTATTGAGAGAGAGTGAGCATGCAGTTGGGGGAGGGACAGATGGGGAAAAAGAGAGAATCTTAAGCAGGATCCATAACCAGCATGGAGCTTGATGTGGGGCTCAATTTCATGGCTGTGATATCATTCATGACCTGAGCCAAAATCAACAGTTGGGTTCCCCATTGCCTGAGCCACCCAGGTGCCCCAGAAATATTTTTAAATAAAGAAAATATGGAACTAATATAAAATTGTTATCAAGATGGTAGTTTTTAATCTAATAATCTTAATAATCACGTTAATATGAATGTTTTAAACACACTGGTTAAAAATTGATTTTGAAATTGGATATAAAAGCCAGACTCAATGATACACTTTTTACAAAAAACTCACTTTAAACGTAAAGGCATATATTGTTTCAAAATAATAGGAGAGAAAAACTATAGAATTCAAACATGAGTGTAAAGAAAGCTCGAGTAGCAATACTAATTTAAGCAAAGCAGACCTCAGAACAGAGAGAGGAGTTAATTACTCAGGTTAGCATTACCTATATATCATAACTGAACAAAGTCATCATTATAGAAGATGCAGTATAGATACAAGCCTGAACAAAATACTAGAAAATCATATCCAGATTAAAAATAGTAGAGCATGACCAAGTGGGGCTCATTCCAGGAATATAAAATTTGTTAAACATTCTAACTTTAATAAAATCATATCAACAGACTGAAAAAGAATAAAAACACATGATCACTTCAAAAATGCAGAAGAAGCATATAAGAAAATTTAATGATAAAACACTCTCAACAAACTAAGTTAGAAAGGGAATTCCTGAATCTAATAAAAACAATATTTACCAAAACAACAATAATCCTGCAACTAACAAAACAAATAAACAATGAGAGACTGGATGCTTTCCCTTTAGGTTTTAGAATAAAGCAAATTGTCCTTTCTTATAACTTCTAGTCAACATCCTTATGGAAGTTCTAGCCAGTCAATAAGCCAGGCAAAAGAAACAAAAAGAACACAAATTGAAATAGAAGAAATCAAACTGTCTCTATTCACAGGTGTAATATTTGTCTATATAGAAAATGCCAAAGAACTGATGAAGAATCATCTAGAACTAAAAGTGCACATACCAGGACTATTATATAGGAAATTTAAGTTTTTAAATATAATGCTATTTAAAATATCACCAAAAATAAAATATTTAGGTATAAATCTCAAAAAATATACACAGAATCTATATACTGCAAACTATAAAACACTGATGAAAGAAATAAAGAATATCTAAATGAATGAAGAGATATATTGTGCTCATGGTTGCATAATTTCTTTGCCTAATTCATTCTATAGGTTCAAAGCAATCCCAACCAAATCCCATGATGCGGGGTGCATTTTTTTTGTACTTATAGAGAATCCAATTCTAAAATTTCTATTGAGGGCAAAGGAACTAGAAGAGATATACACTTTTTGTCAATATATATGATAACTTACATTAAAAAATCCATGATTCATATGATTTTGTTTT
The DNA here is from genome assembly GCF_024362965.1 of Panthera pardus. Classification (NCBI taxonomy): domain Eukaryota; kingdom Metazoa; phylum Chordata; class Mammalia; order Carnivora; family Felidae; genus Panthera; species Panthera pardus. The sequence continues at coordinate 19,671,276 of NW_026526810.1, read as the reverse complement.
GATTAAATATGGCATTTTGTATTTTACTGAATTGGGAGTTTTTGTGTCAGCTATACAATATTCTAAGGGAGAAAAAATAAAAAGAAATATGTGTAAAGGAGAGAAGTGGCTACAGTGCGGAGGCTTTTTTCTAATAAAGAAATGAAAATATGTCATAAAAGTCCATGAAAAATACAACTTACCAAAACTGACAAGAGGTAAAATAGAAAGCCTAAAGAGTTCTATTCCATTAAACATTAATGGCCACTGCACTCATAACAAACATCCTCACAAAGTGAACTCCAGGCCCAGAAGAATTCCCCAATGAGATCCTTACAAGTATTTAAGATATAAATAATCTTTATTTATTTATTATTTTTTAACTTACATTCAAGTTAGTTAGCATATAGTGCAATAATGATATCAGGATTAGAGTCCACTGATTCATCCCCTACAGATATGAATATATATGTATGAGCTCATCCCAGCAAGTGTCTTCCTTAATGTTCTTTGCTCAGTTAGCCCATATCCCTACCAAAAACCCCTCCAGGAACCCACAGTTTGTTCTCTATATTTAAGAGTCTCTTATTTTTAATTTTTTTTTTTCAACGTTTTTTTATTTATTTTTGGGACAGAGAGAGAGACAGAGCATGAACGGAGGAGCGGCAGAGAGAGAGGGAGACACAGAATCGGAAACAGGCTCCAGGCTCCGAGCCATCAGCCCAGAGCCTGACGCGGGGCTCGAACTCACGGACCGCGAGATCGTGACCTGGCTGAAGTCGGACGCTTAACCGACTGCGCCACCCAGGCGCCCCTAAGAGTCTCTTATTTTTGTCTCCCTCCCTGTTTTATATTATTTTTGCTTTCCTTCCCTTATGTTCATATGTTTATATCTTAAAGTCCTCATATGAGTGAATTCATATGTTATGTCTTTCTCTGACAGACTAGTTTCGCTTAGCACAATATACTTTAGTCTCATCCACGTTTTTGCAAATGGCAATATTTCATTCTTTTGGATTGTTGGGTAATACTCCATTATACTCCATATATACCACATCTCTATCCATTCATCCATCGATTCACATTTGTGCTCTTTCCATACTTTGGCTATTGTCTGTAGCACTGCTATAAACATTAGAGGATATGTGCCTTTTTGAAAGAGCACACCAGTATCTCTTGGATAAATATCTAGTAGTGCAATTGCTGCATTGTAGGGTAGTTCTATTTTTAATTTTTGAGGTACCTCCATACTGTTTTCAGAGTGGCTGCCCCAGTTTGCATTCCCACCAGCAGTGCAAAAGAGATCCTCTTTCTCTGTGTCCTCACCAACAGCTGTTCTTGCCTGAGTTGTTAATTTTAGCCATTCTGACTGGTGTGTGGTGGTATGTCATTGTGGTTTTAATTTGTATTTCCCTGATGATAAGTGATGTTGAGCATCTTTTCTTGTGTCTGTCAGTCATCTGGATGTCTTCTTTGGAAAAGTGTCTATTCATGTCTTTTGCCCATTTCTTCACTGAAATATTTGGTTTTTGGGTGTTGAGTTTGATAAGTTCTTTATAGATTTCAGATACTAGCCCTTTATCTCATATGTCATTTGCAAATATCTTCTTTCATTCTGTCAGTTGACTGTTAGTTTTGCTGATTGTTTCCTTCACCATGCAGAAAACTTTTATCTTGATGAGGTCACAATAGTTCATTTTTGCTTTTGTTTCCCTTGCTTCCAGAGACATGTTGAGTAAGAATTTGCTGCAGCTGAGGTCAACGAGGTTTTTTCCTGATTTCTCCTCTGGGGTTTTGATGGCTTGCTGTCTTACATTTAGGTCTTTCATCCATTTTGAGTTTATTTTTGTATATGGTGTAAGAAAGTGGTCCATGTTCATTCTTCTGCATGTTGCTGTCCACTTTTCCCAACACCATTTGCTGAAGAGACTGTCTTTATTCCATTGGATATTCTTTCTTGATTTGTCAAAGATTAGTTGGTCATACATTTATGGGTCCATTTCTGGGTTCTCCTTTCTGTTCCATTGATCTAAGTGTCTGTTTTTATGCCAGTACCTTATTGTCTTGATGATTGTAGCTTTGTAATACATCTTGAAATCCAGAATTGTGATGCCTCCAGCTTTGGTTTTCTTTTTCAGGATTACTTTGGCTATTTGGGATCTTTTCTGGTTCCATATAAATTTTAGATTGTTTGTTCTAGCTCTGTGAAGAATGCTGGTGTTGTTTTGATAGGTATTGCATTGAATATGTAGATTGCTTTGGGTAGTATTGACATTTTAAAGATATTTGTTCTACCAATCCATTGGCATAGAATATTTTTCAATTTTTTGTGTCTTCTTCGATTTCTTTAATAGCTTTCTATAGTTTTCACTGTACAGATTTTTTACCTCTTTGGTTAGGTTCATCCCTAGGTATTTTATGTTTTTTGGTGCAATTGTAAATGGGATTGATCCGTTGATTTATCCTTCTGTTGCTTCATTACTGATGTATAGGAATGCAACCGATTTCTGCACACTGATTTTACATCCTGTGACTTTGCTGAATTCATGGATCAGTTTTAGCAGGTTTTTTTGGTGGAATATTGTGGGTTTTCTATATAGACTATCTATCTTATGTGAAGAGTGAAAGTTTGACTTCCTCCTTGCTGATTTGGATGCCTTTGATTTCTTTGTGCTGTCTGATTGCAGAAGGTAGGACTTCCAATACTATCTTGAATAAAAGTAGTGAGAGTAGACAACCCTGTTGTGTTCCAAAAGCTCGTAGTTTTTCCCCATTGAGGATGATACTAGGCTTGGGTCTTTCTTATGTGGCTTTTATGATCTTGAGGTATGCTCCTTCTATCCCTACTTTCTTGAGGTTTTTATCATGAAAGGATACTGTATTTTGTCAGATGCTTTCTCTGCATCTATTGAGAGGATCATGTGGTTCTTGTCCTTTCTTTTAATGATGTGATGTATCACATTAATTGTTTTGTGGATTTTGAACCAGCCCTGCATCCCAGGTATAAATCCCACTTGGTCATGGTGAATAATAATTTTAATGTATTGTTGGATCTGGTTGGCTAGTATCTTGTTAAGGATTTTTGCTTCCATGTTCATCAGGGAAATTTGTCTATAGTTCCTTTTTAGTGGGGTTTTTGTCTGGTTTTGGAAGAAAGGTAATACTGGCTTCATCTAGTGAGTTTGGAAGTTTTCCTTCCATTTCTAGTTTTTTGGAATAGCTTGAAAATAATAGGCATTAAACTTCTTTAATGTTTGGTAGAATTCCCAAGGAAAGCCATCCAGCCCTAAACTCTTGTTTTGGGGGAGATTTTTGATTACTGAATCGATTTCTTTATTAGTTATGGGTCTGTTCATATTTTATATTTCCTCTTGTTTCAGTTTTGGTAGTTTATATGTGTGTGTAGGATTTTGTTTTTTTATTTTCTATAGCATTGGTTTCTGCTCTAATCTTTATTATTTCCTGTGTCTTGCTAGTTTTGGGTTTTATTTCCTGTTCTTTTTTCAGCTCTTTAGGTGTAAGGTTTGGTTGTGTATCTGATATTTTTCTTCATTCTTTAGAAAGGCCTGGATTGCTATATACTTCCCTCTTATGACTGCCTTTGCTGGGTCCCAGAGGTTTGGGGCTCTGGTATTACCATTTTCATTGGCTTTCATGTACTTTTTAATTTCCTCTTTAATTTCTTGGTTAACCCATTCATTATTTAGTGGGATATTCCTTAATCTCCAAGTACTCATCATCTTTCCTTTTTTTTTTTTTTTTTTTTTTGCGGTTGATGTCGGGTTTCATAGTATTGTGGTCTGTGAATATGCATGGTATGACTTTGATCTTTTTTAACTTATTGAGGGCTGATTTGTGTCCTAGTATGTGATCTATTCTAGAGAATGTTCCATGTGCACTTGAGAAGAATGTGTATTCCACTGCTTTAGGCTGAAAAGTTTTGAATATATATGTTAAATCCATCCAGTCCAATGTGTCATTCTGGGGCATTGTTTCCTTTTTGATTTTTTCTGTTTAGATGATCTGTCCATTGTTGTAAGGGGGCGGTTTGAAGTCCCTTACTATTATGGTATTATTATCAATGAGTTTCTGTATGATTGTGGTTAACTGATTTATATATTTTTGTTATCCCACTTGAGGGCATAAATATTTATAATTATTAGATCTTCTTGGGGGATAGACCCCTTAATTATGATATAATGCCCTTCTTCATCTCTTATTACAGTCTCTATTTTAAATTCTAGATTGTCTGATATAAGTATGGCTACTTTGGCTTTCTTTTGGTGACCACTAGCACAATATATGGTTCCCCATCTCCTTACTTTCAATCTGAAGTGTCTTTAGGTATAAAATGGGTCTCTTGTGTACAGTATATAGATGGATCTTGTTTTCTTATCCATTCTGTTACCCTATGTCTTTTGTTTGGAGCATTTAGTCCACTAACATTTAATGGGTACTGAAAGATATGAATTTATTGTCATTGTGTTGCCTGTAGAGTTGCAGTTTCTGGTGGTGTTCTCTGGTTCTTTCTAGTCTTTTTTGCTTTTGGTCCTTTTTGTTTTTGTTTTTGTTTTTATCTTTCTTCCCCTCAGAGATTCCCCCCTTAAAATGTCTTGCAGGGCTGGTTTAGTGGTTACAAACTCCTTTAGTTTTAGTTTGTCTGGGAAACTCTTTATCTCTACTTCTACTTTGAATGACAGCCTTGCTGGCTTGGCTGCAGGGCACCTGAGTGGCTCAGTTGGTTGAGTGTCTGACTTTGGCTTGGGTCATGATCTTGCAGTTTGTGAGTTTGAGCCCTGCATTGGGCTCTGTGCTTACAGCTCAGAGCCTGCAGCCTGCTTTGGATTCTGTGTCTCCTCCTCTCTCTGCCCCTCCCATGCTCATGCTCTATCTCTGTCTCTCAACAATAAATAAATGTTAAAATTTTTTTTTAAGAATTCCTGGATGCATATTTTTCTGATTCACCACTTTGAATATATCTTATCACTACTTTCTGGTCTGCCAAGTTTCTGTGAATAGGTATGCTGCAAACCTGATCTGTCTTTCCTTATAGGCTAAGGACTTTTTTTTTTTTCCCATTGTTGCTTTCATGATTCTTTCCTTGTCTGTGTATTTTGTGAATTTGACTATGATATACCTTGTTGATGGTCAGTTTTTGTTGAATCTAATGGGAGTTCTCTGTGCTTCTTGCATTTTGATGCCTGTGTCTTTTCCCAGGTTAGGAAATTTTCCACTATGATTTGCTTACAAAAACCTTCTACCCCCCTTTCTCTTTCTTCATCTTCTGGGATCATATGATTTGGATGTTATTCCTTTTTAGTGAGTCACTGAGTTCTCTAATTCTTATATTATGCTTTTTGCCTTAGTTTCCCTCTTTTTTCTGCTTCATTATTCTCCATAATTTTGTCTTCTATATCGCCGATTCACTGCACTGCTTCATCTATCCTTGCCACTGTGGCATCCATTCGAGATTGCATCTCAGTTATAACATTTTTAATTTCATCCTGAACAGATTTTATTTTTTTTATCTCTGAAGAAAAGGATTCTATGCTTTTTTTCAACCCCAGCTAGTATTCTTAGTATTGTGATTCTAAATTCTAGTTCCGACATCTTACTTATATATGTTTTCATTAAGTCCTTGGCTGTGTTCTTCCTGTTCTTTCTTTTGGGGTGAATACCTTCATTTTGTCATTTTGGAGAAAGAAAGAAACTAATAAAATAAAAATTAAAAAATTAAAACAACACAAAAAAATAAAGTAAACTATACCCAAGGTATGTTTTGGTGTGGTTGTTTAAAGAAGCTTGATAGAATAGATAAAAAAGGGAAAAAAAGAAAAGAAAAAAAGTAAGAAAACGTTTCAAAATTTAAAAAAACATATAGACAATAAAATGAAATGAAGGAAATAAAATAGAACAAACAATAAATTTACAAAAAATAAAAACATAGTAAACAAATTATATATATATATATATATATATATAGAGAGAGAGAGAGAGAGAGAGCACCTCTAGGGCTTGGTTGGCTCAGTTGGATGGGGTTGGTGTAATGACTTTCTCCACTGGACTTAGAAACCAATTAGTCTCCACAATGGGGACTAATCAGTGTGGTGCACTTGTACTGTATATGTGCATGAGTAAGAGAGATGAAAATGGAATCCCCCAGCTTCCCAGTCTCTAGCACCAGAACTCTGTGCTCTCACTGACTGGTATTGAAGCACCCCTCCTTTCTCTGGTTTCTGTCCACTACCTGCTTCTACACTGTCCATGTTCAAGGTGTCTGCCTGCCAGGTGAATTTTCCCTCTCAAATTTTATGTCAGATGGGGCTGTGTTTCCAAATCCCTCACTTCTGAGGGCTCTGCAGCTTGGACCTGCCCTGACCCTCTGGGGGAGGGTCTCCCTGAGCAATGGTCAGGTACTGGCTTGTCCCCGGGAACATTCCTACAGTCATGCTGCTCTAGAAGCTCAGAAACAGTGGCCACATTATGACTTGCTCCAGAGTGAGTTTGTGCGATCAAGTACCAGCAGCAGTTCAGAGATTATGGTAAATCACAACACACAACAAGTTCCAGGTTTCACTGAACCCTGGCATCTTTGTTCCAATGCTAGCAATTGTGTTCTCCAGGGTCTGATGGGGCTTTTGCCTATAGGGAGCCAAGTGCCCTCCTAGCAGGAAAACCATTTATCCCTGTGTGGCCTGCAGACCCCTTGGGCCTTGCTGCCTGCTACTGGGGATTCATCTTTCCCACCAGAGCACTGCCAGGTGTTGGGTTCCAGAATTTCCAATGCTGGTCTCCCCTGTTTATAAGAGTCTTAATGGTATTGAAACCCTCTCCTTTCTCCTTTTTCCATTTCTTGTTCACTCTTTCTCTTTTTGTCCAGCTACTTTTGGGGAGAGTGCTTTTCCTGTATCTTTCCCCCTTTCTCTGTTCTGTCTACTCAAATTCAGTTCCCTATGCTATGTGTCTTCTGTCTCTCCCAGTTCACCTCTCCACCCTGCGTACTTGCTGAGTTCTGTGATAAAGTTATGCAGATGGTTGTGTTAATCCTCAGATCAATTTTCTAGGTGTGCAAAATGGTTTGGTGCTGATCTAGCTGCATTTCAGGGATGAGAGAAGCAGAGAAATTCTATGCTGCTCTGACAACTTGGCCTCTTCTACCAAGCTATAAATAATTCTAATTCTCAAACTCCTCTAGATAGTAGAAAAATAGGAATATTTCCCAAGTTATTTGATGAGGTCATCATAATCTGCCAAAAACTGTAAGAAAGGAAATTGCAATCGAATAAGAAAAAAAAATTGAGGAAGAAATAAAGCTGTCATTATTCACCAAAGACATCTTGGTTTTTATAGAAAGCTAAGAATCTAAAATCCACATTTGGCTGAAGATACAAGTAGAGATTTTTCCAAAGAAGACATATATATGGCCAATAGACACATGACAAGATGCTCAACATCACTAATAATCAGGGAGCTATGAATCAAAACTACAATGAGATATCACTTCACACATGTCAGAATAGAAAAAATCAACAATACAAGAAACAACAGGTATTGGCAAGGATGTGGAGAAAGGGGAACCCTTGTGAACTGTTAGTAAGAATACACACTGGTGCAGCCACTCTGGAAAACAGGATGGAGGTTCCACAAAAAGTTAAAAGTAGAACTACTTTACAATCCATCAATTGCATCATTGGTATTTACATAAAGAATACAAAAAATACTAGTTCAAAAGGATACATGCACTCCACTGTTTATAGCAGCATTGCCAACAATAACCAAATTATGAAAACAGGCCAAGTGTTCATCAACTGATGAATGGATAAAGAAGATGTGGTGTGTGTGTGTGTGTGTATATATATATATATATATATATATATATACACATTGGAATATTAGCTAGCCATAAAAAAGAATGAAATCTTGCCATTTGCAATGTCATAGATAGAGCTAGAGAGTATTATGCTAAGTAAATTAAGTCAGAGAAAGACAATACCATATGATTTCACTCATATGTGGAATTTAAAAAAAAAAAACAAACAGCTGATCAAAGGGGAAATAGAGAGGCAAACCAAGAAACAGACTCTTAGAGGACGAAGTGACAGTTACCAGAGGGCAGCTGGGCGGAGGGATGAGTTAAATAGGTGAGGGGGATTAAGGAGGGCACTTTCTATAATGAGCGCTGGGTATGTAAGTAAGTGTTGAATCACTCTATTGTACATCTAAAACTAATATTTGACTGTATGTTAACTAACTGGAATTCAAATACAAACTTTAAAAAATAACATTCACATTTTAGCAGAACAAAATTGACTTAGCATGTCACTGGACTTAAATCAATGAAAAAGTCAACTTTATTTTCATATACTGGCAACAGAACTTACAAATACTTAACCTATGCACCATAAGACTTAAAATATTAATTAGGTAGGAATATATCTAATAAAATATGATACCTACACAAAACCTACAAAAGACTATTGGGTGATATTAAATACTTAAGTATAGCAACAAATTATATTTTTTACTATCATTTTAGTAATATAAACATATCAATCATCCTTGAGATCTATAGAATAAATGCAGTCATTATTTAAAAGATCCAAGAATTTTTCTTTTGTGGAAATTGGCTGTATTTTACTTAAAAAAGCAAAAAAAAAAAAAACCAAAAAAACCCAAGAGTATCCAAGATGATTCTAAAAAGTAAGTTAAGAGAGCTTGTTACTACATACCCACTTTTCTTGTTTCACTGACAAAATTCCAATTTTATTTCAGGTACCGATGTCCCCAGCTAGGGGTGACTATGAGGTATAGTTATGACCAATGAGATATATATAAACATATGTTGTTAGTTAGACTTCCAGGAAAATTCTTTTCAAGGTGGCAGACTCAGTTGACAGGATATTGTTTTTTTGTTGTTTTTTCATTTTTGCCTGAAATGTGAAGGTAAAGTGACTAAAAATATGGGAAAGCAAAAGTGGATAAAAGCTGCCCTTGGAGAATGATTGAGTGGAACAGGAATAGAAGGTTGGTCCCCAAAATTATTTTGAAGCTTCTATAGCAACCCTGGAGTCCCAACCTCCAGAAATCTTGTCATGTGTGAAAAATAAGACAGCTATTTGCTTCATCCACTGTATTTAGTTTTCTATTACTTACAGCTAAAGAAAATTCCTAACAGAAATAAAGTTTAATTTTTATGTTATTTAAATTGAGTTCACTGAACATCTACTATTTTTAAGGCTTCTTTTTACAAAGCAGTTTTAAGTTTACGGCAAAATTAAAGGAAGGAGCAGAGATTTACCCCTGCCCCCACACATACAGCATCTCCCATTATCCGCATCACTCACCAGAATGGTACTTTTTGTTTACCAAGGATGAACCGACATTGACAAATCACAATCACCCAAAGTCCATAATTTACTTTAGGATTCATTCTTGCTGTTGTACGTTCTATGGGTTTGGACAAAGATATAATGACATGTACCTACCATTGTTATATCATGCAGAGTATTTTCACTGCCTTAAAAGTCTACTGTCCTCTGCCTATTCATTTCCCCCACACAACCCCCTGGGAATCACTGATCTTTTTACTCTCTCCATAGTTTGCTTTCTCTAGAATGTCACACAGAATCATACATCATTTGCCTTTTTAGGTTAGCCTCTTTCACTTGGTATATCCATTTAAATTTCTTCCATGTCCTTTCATGGCTTGATAGCTCATTTCTTTTTAGTGCTGAACAATATTCAATCGTCTGAATGCACTTATTTATCACTTCACCTACTGAAGAACATCTGGGTTGCTTCAAAGTTTTGGCAAATATGAATAAAGCTGCCATAAACATTTGTGTGCAGGTTTTGTGTGGACATAAGTTTTCAATTCCTTTGGGTAAATGCCAAAGGGTATGATTTACTGGAAAATATGATCACAATAAGTTCAGTTTTGTAAGAAATCACCAAACTGTTTTCCAAAGTGTCTGTACTGCTTTGTATTCCCACCAGCAATAATGAGAATTTCTGCTGCTCCACATCCTCACCAGCATTTGGTGTTGGACAGTGTTTTGGATTTTAGCCATTCCAATAAGTGTGTAGTGGTAGCCCATTATTTTAATTTGCATTTCCCTGATGACATCTGATGTGGAGCATCTTTTCCATCTTCTAGCATACCTTCTTTGGTGAGGTGTCTGTTAATGTCTTTGGCACATTTTTAATGAGGTGAAATTTAATTTTAAACATTGGATTTATTATAGTTATTTACTAAGTGATGATTTGTTGATAGCACAAATGGCTGACAGCATCAATCACATGCTAATAAAACAGTTTTATGGTTAGAAATAACTCCTTGACTATCTTTACTATTCGTGTAGTCTTGGGCAAATTTCACTGTTTTGTGGCTCAGTTTCTCCACCTTACATCGGGGATCACAATAGACATTACCTCATAGGGCTGAATTAAGGATTAACTACATTAATGTCAGAAAAGTTAATAGAACACTGACATCTTCCATCTGCTTCTATAAGATATATAAAGGCAGAAATTTTTGTTTTGTTCACTATTATTTAATACATAGTAAGTACTTTCTAAAAATATAGCATCATGCGGATTAGTACCTAGTAAGTACTCTTTAATTATGCATCATACTGATTAGAGGAGTGAATAAATGAGTACATCTAGGTACAAATTAAACTCATGCAAATGGTTGATTTGTTATTATTATAAGTAATAGTAGTTATATATATGGTGCACTTAAAATAGTGTATTTGCTGTGTGTATGAATGCAATGTATTTTGTAGTAGGACAATAGACACGGTGTGTATGATGGAAATGGCTTCACAATGTTGGATGTGACATTTTCTATTTTCAGAAATAGAAATGAGCTATTTTTCATCCTCTGTCATTTAGTGAACCTCTTCACTTACCTAAACTTTCTGAGAAAGGCTGAAACTCAGATCAGGAGGTGAGTGACATGTGTAACTAGTCTTGGAGGGTCATCCAGGGCAGTTCCCTTGAGGAGACACATCTGGGACTAACAGTGGTCTATTAAAATATCTTCAGGGTGAGTATTGATGGTTAGTCACAGGTATTAGCTAGACCATTGTGAGGAAAAAGTTTAGGAATTCCCTGAGCCTGCATGGATGGGTTAACAAGGCATAAAGAATTAGAAAGCCATAGGATACTCACACCCAAGTTTGGGTAAACAAGATTAGGTAAATAAGAATAGGTAAGGTGGCACAAAGGCCCTAGTATAGGTAGGGCAGGGAAAAGGCCCCAGTATGGAACAAAGGTATATGAGGTAAACAAGATTAGATATTCAGGGCAGAAACACCCCCAACTTAGTGCAATAGCAGAAAGCTGCTTTCACAGGAAGGAAGGACCAAATTAGGTAAACAGGTAAATAGGGCTATAGACTGCTGCCTGTGAGGTTGCCCAGAGAAGAGCTAATTAGTAAAAGAAAGGTGTCTTGTTGACCCTGAGGTAGCATGCTCTGTCTTTCTTGTCTCCTAGACTAGTTTAGGTAAACAGAGGTGGTGCCTCGAGTCTGCTGTAAACAACCTTCCATCAGTGCCAGGATTTTCTTTTGTATTAACCCAAACCCCTAACCCTGCATATCTTCAAAGCTCCCTTTCCCTCATGCCCATGAGTTAGTGTTCACAGGTTCATTGTCTCTTTGTGTACATCCATCACCATGTTTGTAAGCCTTCTGATCCTAATAAAAATGGAGCAAGGACCCTTAATCAGGGCTCTTGTCTTCTTCCAGATATTAGCCATCTCTCCCATTTTTAATCCTGCATACCTCTTTCTTGCTGGACAAGAGAAAACTCTAGACCCAGAGCCTGCAACAGATGGTGACCCTGATGTTACAGAAGGGAAGGAGACAACAGGCTACAGGCTGACATCGAGAAGGAGCCAATGTGGCCAGGAGATGGTGCAACACAAGGACTGCAGGACACTGTGGAATGATTATAGAAAAAAAAAACCCGACTGGTTACAGTCTCTTCCTAAGGAGGTAAGGGATAAAGCAAAACTATCTGTCATGGAATTTTTGAGAGATCTCTCATGGGAAACTCCCTGGCCCCTGAAAAAAAGCACTATATTCAAGTTCTTCAGTCATTAGGGGAGACAGCAGGGACTACTGTAAATTTTAAGACTCTCCTTAAATTATTGTTGGCAGTCCAACAAAATTGCCCTTGGTTCCAAGAACAAGGAACTTATGATCTTGATGTGTGGGAACGAGTAGGGAAAACATTAAAGGTCAGGACTTCTGAAGGGGCTAATGTCCCCCTTGAGGTAATCCTTGCCTGGCCCATTGTCTGCACTGCCCTTCTCTTCTTAAGCTCGGACGGTGTATATGAAGACATAGTGTTATCTAAAAAAGAGGAGAAACCTCGGTCCCTCTATAGTTGGACTGTACCTCTGGTGCCTCTACAGCCAAAAGATACTCCCACTCCCCCAAAAGGGGGGCAATGTCAAGCCTCTAGAGACCTCATCAACCAGCTCTGATAAGGTCCTTACCCCAATGCAAGTGTGCATTAAAGAAGCCCATAAGGCTGGTGAATTCCACCTGTTTCCTGTTGTCAAGCAGAATGGACAATACATCCATGAAGTCTTGCTCTTTCCAAAAGTAAAAGAATTGCAAAAATAATTTCAACTGTATGTCCACCACAGCCCTTTTACAATCAGCATTTTAGAAAATATTTATGGTACTTATTCCATGTGTGCCTAGGACTGGGGCTCTCTTATGAACATCATTCTGACCCCAGCCCAGTATGCTGTCTGTGCCCAAGAGTTTCACAATGCTTATGCAACTTGTGCTGTGCAAAACTTTGACACTGCTATTCTGGTGTCTTTCGAACAACTGCCTGGCACAGGATAATATTCCCAACCAAGGCAGCAAGTACAGCTTCCAATCATTGTCAATAAAGCAATGCACTAAAATAGTGCAATGTTTTTTACATAGGCCATCCCTAATATAAGGGACTCTATCTCTCTCACTGTTTCCCCCAATACACTCTGATTACTCTAACTATATGTGGGGGTTTCTCCCTCATTCATTTCCTAGATTAATAACTATGATTATTAGAGTGAATTGTCTCTGGCTAGTCTACCTTGGGATGGATATTTTAAGGAATATTCCCAAGCAGCTGCCCAAACTCCTTTTGTTTTGGGGAACTTCCCTCTCTTCTCTGGACTGATATGGACTGCCTAATTCCACTAATGGGAAACAAAACAAAACAAAACAAAACAAAAATCAGCATCTGCTCATCTATCTGAGCTGACAGGCTTTAGGACGAAGTGAAGTCTTTCTCTGCCCTTTGCACCTTTATCTGCCTTCAGGCCTTTTGGCAGCACCTCACTTTTTCTGACTTCCCTTCCACCTCCTCCAGTTTCTGCACCACCTAGGGTGCAGCTTGCATATCCAGCTCTTCAATGCCTCAGACAGCATCAGCTTCTCCTCCCCACACTGTCAAAAAGCAAAGATCACCCCCTTAGACTTCAGATTTATTCACTGGTTCCATGGGAAAAAATTAACAATGGTAAACTTTTAAGAGGACACAGATGAAATACTACTAAGATAGGCATGTCTTTTAAATTATAGAACTTTATTCTACTAAGGTTTACTGAAGGTCAAATAAGCTCATGTTATCTCTGTCCCAGTTTGTTAGCAAAAAGATGACTTAAAGTAATGGTTAACTTTGTCTGACTCATAGTTTTCATGGGTAATTGTTAAGATAGCTTTCAGGGTCTTTGGTAACCTAAAACTTCAACGTTTTGCTTAAATGACACATTGAATTAAGTTCTTCGGACATTTAGGCCTCTTCAAAATCAAATGGAATACTGAAGCATTGCTTACTAAACATAGGTTTATGCTTCTGACTTCTCATGGCAAAAAACAAGCAGACAAACAAACAAAACTAAGGATATTTAAATCCATGCTTTATGTTTAATGGATTCATAAGTCTACCACCTAAAAAATTTTCTGAGGTAACAGACAATTCACAATTGGTTACTACTTAGTTTTCACTAGAGACTAAGGTTTCTCAGAGTTAAAATTCTGCTAAATGTAATTAAGGCTAATGGAAATAAGTAACTTCGTATATAAAAAGTAAGAGACATGTAAGAGAGATATAAAAAATGAAAATATGTTTTTGTTAAAGGTAATAAATAAATAAGTAAGTAAATAAATATAATTTTAACAAAAAGAGTAAAACAACAGGACAGCATGCCCTTTTTGAGTTGTTTTACTTAAGCCTTAGTTGGAAGTACCCATTCTTTATAATCCACGAGGGCAAGCAATTGTAAAATGAGTACAGAATATACTCAAAAGCAGGTTAAAAAAACAAAAAGGGGGAGATACCCCTGGATGTCTGCATCACAAGCGTGGCTCTTTCTGGATCATTCTCAAATTTTTTTTTTTTTTTTTTTTTGCTTTGAGGCTTAAGTTAAATTTCCATGTTCTCTATAATCTAAGCAAACTTTTTAGGGAAAAATCAGTCAGAAAATGCTCACCATAAATTGTTGCTCTATTAGTCATCCTAACTGGAAGACCTTTGGTTGCAAATTGTCCATGGAAACCTGGCTCTGCTTCTTAATCCCACACTTTGATCAGTGGCTAGAAAGCAATCATGGTGGCAAGAAAACATGGGAAGAGCTGTCAAAACCTTCCTTACCCCAATATCAGGAAAGTGGGTCTGTTCGGGAACTCTGAAAATACTTAAGCTATCAAAGTCTGTTTCTCCTTTACACCATCACTTAAAGTAACATACTGCATCATCTGACTGGTTTAACCCTCTCCCCCCAATGACTCCCTCAATAGTTCTCTTCTCCTCATCCCTTGCCACAGTCTTATTAATGAAAGCCCAAATCACTTATCTGACCAATTCTATAACTGATATGCCTCCCACATTCCACCAGTAACTTCTTTATACTATCATCAAAGTGATTTTTCTAAAATTCAAATCTCTTCACTCATAAAGTCTTATTTTCTTAGGGATGGATGACATGAAAAGTCTTTCTTCATCTGGACCCAGCTTTCTCTCCCAACATTACCCTTCTGGCTAAAAACAATAACATCCTGGCAGTGGCTTTCTGATCATGTCTGACGACCTCATGCCCATGGCCTTTGGATGCTTGTTCTCTGCTATTAAGCACTTTTCCTCACTGAAATTTGGGACATCTGCACATCCCTTCAACCCCTCTTTATCTCTCAGCATCCTCCATCAAACCCTCATGGACTCTCCTGTTATATCCACAGCCTTGAATACATCACTATAGTTTCTCCTCTGCCCCATGAATTCTCTGTTACTATGGATGAGCATTGCATTAGAATCAATTCAGCATTAATTTAATTAATTTTTCCATTTAGGGGATGGTCTATATAGGGACTTCTATAGTGGGGTAAAAATAATACAGGAAGAGGTGATGAGGAGTAGTTTACATAGAGACCAAAAGGTGAACCAAGGGCAAATCTGTTTGACTAAAACCGGCAGACATTGGGTACGGGAAAGAAAAGGGACTAAGCAGCAAGGCCTTTGCTGTGCCTGTGCAAAAATGTGAGAAATTCCCTGTGCTAAGGTGATAAAAGGAGTTTAAGACTAAGCAGGGCTAATATTTAATGTCAAGTAGTTGAGTTACTCTGATGTAAACTCCTTTCTTGGTCCAAATCTTCAGTAAAATCAATTATATACTGAGGAGCCTTGCCTGCATGTTTTTTTGTTTTGTTTTTGTTTTTGTTTTTAGGAATTCAGAGAAAAGGTTTCATTCCAAAAGGAAAAGAGCATTCCTGGGAGATAAATTGTGATTAGAATATGGTGTTTAGGCAAAGTTATCTCAGCACTGGAGGTGGCCAGGAATTGTGAGTTCCCAGGGGAATTTGCAGATGCTGTGCAGATTCTAGTCAACTTTCCCCAGAATCAAGGACAACAGCTGGACCAATATCAATTAGATGACAGGGAACAGAGGGGCCTAAACTGGCAGTTGTTTCTCTTGTCTTGATCTTTGTATTCATATACTTGGCACAAAATGACTATTTAGTTTGACTGACCTGAACTGTATGGTTGTGATATGCAAATTGAGTGAAAGACATTTTCTAGATGCTCAGCACTAAACAAATTAAAACAAAACCAAACAAAAGAAAACACTAGCTTAAAATTCCAAATATTTGGGCTAATAAGTCAATATGATGTCTTCAGTAACTATAAACAACTTACAAGATTGCCTCTTTTCTCCACATTATAGTATATGGGTGACAAATCTTTGAGGGTCATTGAAGTTAGAGCCACAGGTGCAAGTGTTGGGTGAAGGAATTGGCTTTGAATGTTCAGTAAAAACATTTTATCTGCTAATGATCTAAGGCAATATGTCCTTAGAAACAACATAGTGAAAATATTTATTATGCAGTAGTTCACTCTATTTTGTCCTTATTAGGTTTTACTATCTTCTCCCCAAGGATGTGGACTTTATTGAAATGGAGTAGTAAAAATAATTATTTTATAAATTTATAAATCTCTTCTAAGATTTATGTGATGATCTCTACATATAGCTAACACCCCTCATTGTCTCCAGTATTTTCCAGGTGTATTAAATTTGCCTCAAGAAAGCAGTAATAACAAAACCTATATTCTTTATAAAGTTGTAAATTTTTCTTGAAGGGATTTATGTGTAAATGAAGCTCTGCTTCATCTTCATAATAGAGACATTCTGTTGCTTCTTTTAAAACCTTGACTGTCACAGCACTTAATGCCAGCCCCTTTTGTGTGATTGTCACATGTTCTGTGGAGGAGACAGGAACAGAGTAGAAATGCAACCCCATTGGTTAGTCATGTGGATAGGAAGGATCCAGGCTCACAGAGCAGACCATCTTTGTTGGCTGATGAGTGAACTGAAGAAAACAGAATGGATCAGAGTATAATTATCCTAATCATACTGTAGGCCTGGAATTTTGTAAAGAATGCCTGAAACCTGAGACAAACTTATCAAATGG
Source organism: Panthera pardus (assembly GCF_024362965.1). Taxonomy (NCBI): domain Eukaryota; kingdom Metazoa; phylum Chordata; class Mammalia; order Carnivora; family Felidae; genus Panthera; species Panthera pardus. The sequence continues at coordinate 19,654,322 of NW_026526810.1, read as the reverse complement.
TTACTAACTTGCTTAGATGAAGGATCTTAAACATAAAAATACTTCCTTTTCCCAAGCTCAAGGATGTCTGAGGGATTTGGCAATTGAAACCCTGCTCAAAATACAGTGACATTATTTCACATCCCACAGCCTCTTGCTTCCTCTGCCTTGACTATTTCTGAGGGTATAAATCTTTGAGGGCATATTTCCTAATCAACCACCAAAGTTGCCACCACCTACTGCTTCACCTGGACCAAGTTATTTGTCATTATGTGGGTCAAGGGTGAATGATGCTCAGTGCAGGGGCGGGGAGGGAAAAAGAAGGAGGAGTATGTGGGAAGGAGGGAGATGGGGAGAAAAGAAAGAGGGAAAGAGGGGGGAGAGAGACAAGGGGGAGAGAGAGGGAGAGGGAAAAGAAGAGGAAAAGGGAAAAAGTGAATCTGTGAATAGAACACAGAAAATGAGAATTTTATGTCCAGTTTTACTTTTTCCTAAGCCTTCTTCCTAAGGATTTCATGTTTTTAAAAAATAGCATATTTGTATACAACTACTATGTATGTATTGATGGAGGACCTAGTTGACAGCTTCGGAAAAGAATACTCTCCATTTCCAAAGACAACAGCATTCTTCAGCCTTGAGTCTTGCTTCTAAAAGTACATACATGGAGTAACATGGGAAGAAGCAGAATGCCCAGATCGGATATTCCAGCCTCAGTGGGCACTCATCTATTCAATGAGGGCTGAGTACCCACAATGTACCAGGCCCTGTTCTTGAGATCCCATCATAAGGGGGGGACATGTTCTCACAATGCTTCTGGGATAGTTGATTATCTGTCCTCATCCAGAAGCCCCAACCTGAGCACATTTAGGTTGAGGGCAGTCTGCCCAGACATGGAGTACAGAACCTCTATGCTTATTGGCAAGGCACTGCATCTATCTTCTACGGGTTCCTGTGGGTATTCTGTTTTCTAGTTCATCTCTGTGAATGGAGTCATAGGTGAAAGGAAAACTCTCCAATATGGAGTGGCTGCAGTGCCTGGGCAACTGCCACACAGCCACCTGTGGCCCTCAAATTTGAGTCCCAAAGGGTGACTGTAGGAGACAAGTAACCAATGGTCGTTTTCATTACTGTCCAGCATGGCAGCTTTGATCTCCCAGCATTAGAACTGAAAGGTGCTAAAGAATGATATAAGTAACACAGATGTACCAGATTTGCATAAAAACATACCTCAAAAATTATGTATGAATATCAATGTTCATTTTTATTTCTCCTAAATGTAATGGTGTTTTAAATGCACTACTGAGTAGAACTTACTTTCTAGAGGAACCTTGGACAAGTGTTTGAAATGTCATAATGTCCATCTATACAAACCTAAGTTTTTCCTTCTTGATTTATCTATTTTATTATTTGGAAGCAAAAAGAGTAGGTTTGAGCCCTGATCCTCTTGCTAGTTGAGTAGACCTAGGCAAGACATCCAAGATCACCCTGGCAACAGAGTGCAGCCCCAGCTCTTTCATTGGTGTGCAGCAACCCCATTGGGAACTGACTGAGAAGAGATTTTGCCATTTGGCCACATAGAAATCAGAGGTAAGAGGGCCAGGACTGAGGAAATGTGTGCTGCTGTCTGCCCTCATGTTCTGGTCCTGCCCAGCAATGCCAACAAAGAATCTGCCCTCCAGTGCAGGGGTGGGAAGCAGAGCTGAGCTGCCAGGGGGAGAAACATGCTTTTGGGAGAGCTTCATAAGCCTGAGAGAGGTCTTTAGTCCAGACTTTCTAATTCTTTCAAGTTTGTGCATGGTACAATACAGGAAAGCAGTTTTTGAAGAGTCTTTTAAAATATAGTGGTAAAATACATATAACATAAAATTCACCATTGTAAGCATTTCACATAAATGATGGGTGTTGCCAGCCTTTTCTGACCTCTTTAGAGCATCATCATCTGCATTCTCTGGGCCCCCAGCAATACTCTGAGATTATACAGAATGTTTGGGTTTTGTGGTGAGTCTTTTCCACCACAGCAGAGCCCTCCTCTCAGGGTCTTTCAATCCTGAATCTTCACCTTGTAATTCCAAAAGAAAGAGATCCCTGAGAGCCTGGGGACAAATAGTCTCCAGATCTTAAAGATTTTACACTGCTTTTTAAAAAGGGTTGCTTATCACTTTTTTTTAAAGAACATATCTGCTTAAATTTTGATTTGTACTATCATAAAAATTCTACATTAATATTTTTCTGGCCACTGGAAAACTCCTGGAACTGTATCACATGCAATAGAATAATTCATGCTAGGCACCCTAGGATCAAAAGTGACATTTTTCTTTTTTCTTGTTAAGTAAACTACACATTCTTTTACAATGATTGACTTTACTTAATTTTTATAGTTTTATTTCCATTACAGTACTTAATGACAGATTTCTCTAAATGTGAAGATTGTTTATAGCAAAAAGTTGAAATATGCCACATTTGTGATACTCTTACAAATTAGGTTTATGAAAGATAAACAATGCTGGATGCTGTTTAAACTGGTAAGGATGGATTTTATCCAACAATAACTGTTGCAATAGGAAGAGCATCCAGAATGAAGTAAACTCAACTTTGCTGAAACAAAAGGCAGAAGATATTCTAAAGGCTCGGGTGTGCTAGTGGGTAGACAATGAGAAGTGTGGAGGTTGGTTTTAGTCCATGTGACTACACCATCAGGACTTATTAACTGGTGTTTATCTGGAGGAGAAACATACTTCTCATACCTTTATGGCAGGAGGCAGTGGTGTGGGTTGAGGCAAGATGCTAAGTTAGGTCCGTACCCTCTCACAGGAGCTTGGAGCAAGAAGAGAGACATCTCATTGAGTGTTTGCATTTCAACAATTCAGCTCTTAGGTCCTTCAGGACACAGTTCTGGTGGTGAAAGAGTTATATCTCAAAGGACAGAGAAAGGATTTACAACTTAAGTTTTCTAAAGTAAATATTCTAAGAGCAGGTACAGGGGCCTATTTGGCTGACACCAGGTTTTAGCTGGTACAAATAAATAAATTTGACTTAAACAAATAAATCCTGGAAGCACTGAGCCTTCTCATGCAGGCATTTTTAAGGAGGGTCATCTGAGTGACATGGCCTTAGCTGCCAGAAACCATGATAGAGTCTCGTCAAATCATTTCACAGGAGCTCTCAGGTTTCACTGGTGTTTGAATTCTATCACTGAATTGAGCTGAAAGCAAAGAGAAAGAAAACATTTTGTCTTAAGCCTAAAGGGTGGACATCTGTGTGTGTGTGTGTTTGTGTTGTATGTGCATGAGTACATATGTGCATGCTCATATGTGTTTCTTTTACAGAACAACTGTATAGAATCTCTCAGTGAGTAAACAAATTCGGTATTTCCAAATTCTTCATCTAGTATTTTTACCTAGTGTCTTAGTTTGCCTCAATTTTTAAAGTTGGGTTAAAAAAATGAAATGAAAATTTTAGAACAGGCTATGGTACCAAAAGCCTCGGGCCTGTGGCTCTTATAGCCATAGTCCTGGGGAGAGTGTCTTTCTTCTGGACTGCTGCACAATGCTGTGACATGTCAACAGTGATGATGACAATAGCAATAGCCAGGACATCAGACATACACTGCACATTCTTTGCATGCAGAGCCCAGTTCTACAGATCTGACACATGTTACCTCATTTCATCTGGGTATCTTCATTCATCACATTGGTAAATGGAGAGAGAGACAGACTCAAACAGTATGAAAAGTTTTCAAACTTTAAGCTTTTTTTTTCTTTCTTTTCAGTTTTCCAATCTTAAAAGAAGCCTGCTGTATGCTGTGTAAAACTCTCCCAGAATCTCTCTGGCTAAGGTGACTGGCTATTAGGATTTGCTGATGCTCTCCCACACTCCAAGGACTTGACAGAGCACAGTATGGAAAAATCTTAACTCTTGGCATCATTTTCTGTTTTTAAATATTATACATTTTCCATTTTTTATAGTTTCTAAAAAACTTCCAGTTTATTAGAAAAATCCTAACGTCTTGTTTTTAGGGTAGAGCTACAATTTCACCAATGTGTAATATCCATTATAAAATCATTCTGCTGCAAATCCCTCCCTGACTCCCCACCCCCAGATAAAACTGAACCATGATTTATGGTAAAATGACCAAAGGGGTTCCTCTTTGCACTGTGGCTTCTGTAAGGTCTCAACTGAAATCAGTGAATCTTTTTCTCATTAACAATGTAGTACCCATGAACTGGTGACAAGTTTGGGATTATAATATGGCAACTCAGGTATATTCTAAGTACAATAGGTTTTTTTTTCCCACATTTTTAGAGAGCTTGGAGGAATATTTGAGATCTCTGAATCTAAGACTTTAATTTACTGAGGACCACCTTGGTACTAGATCATGATGTGTGTTTATTAGCCTTAGCTGGCTTCATTTCTAATGTGGATTTCTATTTTTTTCCTCCTTATGCGTGCTTTTTCCTGGTGGTTCACAAATGAAATAAATAGGAAAAGAAGCATTGGGAATCATAAAAATGATTCTACTAAAATAGGTAATAAGCCTGAAAATGCTTATTACCTGTTGTACCTACATGTGGATTGCCCATGTGGGACTCCTTTCTACAATATTTGTTTTTTAAGGGAGAATTACAATATCCAAGATAGTGATATTTTGTTTCTGTTTTTGTTTTTTTGTTTTTTGTTTTTTTCTAGAGAACATGTTTGGTGTGTCCTTTAAAAATCAGACCAAACAGACTGCTTTGGGGAAGGTATTTGAAATACTAGAATAGTTTTCTGTTATTTTCTGTGACGATCCCCCCCCCCCCCCACCTTCCTCTGTGTGGAGACTCCATTCTCTGCCCTGTATTGGTGGCAGCAAGTTTGTCAGTGAGCTTGTCGTTTGACAGAGGGAAGCTTTTTCTCATAAATAAATAAGGCAGATCTTCAGCCTGCCAGTGGCCACCAAGCAGAACTTGGTATACAAGTGAAAAGTAGACCGCATCCATAATCTCAGGCACTCAAACCTTTTAGTAACCCTGAGTTTTTGCCCAATTGGCCATCAATGTAATAATTGTCACTCAGGATTCTCAGCTTTATTGGCACAGTGATTGAAGTGCTGATATTTGATCTGAATTTAATCTGACACAGTCTCAAATATCTATAAATAGATTCATCTTTTATGAATTTTGATGTTTATGTATTCTTTGTGCTCCTACATGATTTTAAAGATAATCCTTGGGGCTCAGAACTTTAGAATTACATAGGGATGAATATATCTGGATTTGAAATGTGTCATCCTGTCACATGTGAAATAATTATTTTAATTGATATTAAATTTAACGTAATATGTGTGGGATGTCTGGTGAATTTTAATTGAATCAGAGTCCTTTCATTTCCTTCACTGACCTTTGAAGTTACCATAAGATTAAACTATTTGAAGACAATTCTGACTTGGCAAGAGCAGTCAGTGCCTCTCAAATTTTAAGGTGCCCACAAATGCAGATTTAGTTCAGTAAGTCTGGGATGGGCTGAAGTCTGCATTTCTAACAAGCATCCAGGTGCTGTGACTGTTACTATCCCATGGCAAACCACGTGCTGTACTTATTGGTCAGCTGCAGGGTTTTCCAATGTTGCTTGCTGGCATTTGAACTGCAGGGGCTCCCATACCCCACTTTTACTTCTGTTCACCTGTGTGGCAGAGACTCTCACTTGCCAAAATCCTAGCTCACCCTCTTTTTCCTGGGCGAGAAGCTGGACACTTCCCAGCCTTCTGTGCAGTCAATTAGGAGTAACTGTGCTCTTTGGCCGTGCCTCATGGAATGTGTGCCACTTGCCAGCCCAGCCCGTAAACAACTTCCACCTGTGAGACTCACTCTTTTTCCCCCACCCAACAGATAAATGGAAAAGAAGAGTAAAGCAACATAGGAGAAGCCACATTAATCTCAACATGTTGAATGGAATTCAATACCTTGATAGCCTGTCCAGGCTTAAATGTGAGAAAGCTCTGATTATGTGAGGCAGATGAGATTTCAGAGTTTGTTGTACTAGCCTCCCTTGGTGAATACAGTGACTGAGCCATACTGCTTAATTCTGTAGAGAAGACTTGCTACTTTAATCTCATTTCAAAAATACTTTTTAGCCTCAGAGATATACCTATTTAATTTATGATTTGCATCCCCCTTCCATTCTAAGGGGACAACTAAAGAGGTTTGCTCAGATATCACATTTCCCTCTGGTTTCCACCTCTACATTCCCTCCTCCCAATTTAGTTAGACACATGTTTTACAAATGCGTGTTGTGAATACTGGGTCCTGCTCCAGACCTGATACATGAAAACCTCTGGAGGAGGCACTTAGGAACGCAAGAGCCCCAGGTGTCATGCTTATCAGCAGCTAAGTTATGAAAAAGAGGAATTAGGCAAAATAGACTTTGTGGCTGGAAGAAGAAACTGGATTGGAGATGACTGGTTTTTTTAACTTTCCATTTTTAAAAAGGCTTTCCTTTTATGGAAGATTATTCTCAACTTTGCATTTTTCTTACTTGTTTGGTTTATTCAATTATTCCCCTCTGCCCCGGCGGAAAATGCATAAGAGTTAAATTCTTAAAATTTAACTTTCTGTCACCAGGTACTCTGTACTTTTTTGCATCTTGCTTTTAAAATGCCAGACGCTGCTTCTCTCTGGGTTGGATATATGCACTTGTCTGCTGGTCCCATGTTAGCTACTTTACTCAGTTCAGTGGTTTCATGTTCCATATTGAGTCCATATGAAGAGATATATGCTGTATTCAAACCTTGCATGGCATGGCTGAAGAAGGTGAGAGGGACAGATCAGATTAAAGGTGAGTGTCTAGAAATCTGGCAGCCATTTTTTCATGAGTCTGTTAACACATGAATTGCTCTGACACTCATTTCTTCTGCCTTTTATTTCTATTCCATTGGTCCTCAATGAATTATGGATAGTATTATTAGACAATGTGGCTTATTTGACTGGAGAGCTGTAGCTGTGTTTGTCTGCCATTGATTATTAAATATGCCATTACTATTTAAGCATTCACCACCAATAAAAGCATTTGTTTTTAGACCATTAATAAATGGTCTAGAGCAGGTTGAATTGGCCTGAAAGGCAGAGGTGTCATTGTATGGGTTGCCATGGCAATGAATAAGGAATGCAAATATGTGAATGGTCTTATTGGCAGGGAAGGAAAATTCATATCAGAAATATTCATCTACTCCAAAGAAGAGGAATCACTCACTACTAGCTCAAGGATGAGTTCTATGTCATAAATCTGCCAAGTAGATGTTTAGTGTCTCTAAGGAATAGTGTCATATCAGAGGCATTGAGTTGGCCTTTTCTGGTGATAGATGGGCACTAATTGGTGGCAGACCATTTTTGGTGAGGCAAAGTCCATTTTGTTGAGCCACATGTGCTCCAACCATATGGTTGTTTTATATATGGTCTTGGTACCATGAGAATCTGTATCTGTTGCTCATGCAAATTGCTTATGCTTTCTACCTCTATTCAGGCTTAGTGTCATATATGGAATCTCCATTTATGATGGGTATATATCTTTTTTGGCAACTCATAATCATGAATTAAATTTCTATAAATGTATTAGCAAACCAGGAAATGCTACTAGAATGGAGAATGGTTGTCAATAGAAGGGCATAAATCTTTGCTCCCAAATTCAAGGCATTAGAATGGTGATTATCCTATTACTCATGTCAGAGAGTCCATACAACATCTCTATTGGCCACAGATACTATAAATGCCATTTGCTCTGCTAGGTCACAAAGACTACTTTGCACTTCATCCTGTACTTACGCAGGGCCTGCTTCAAATAATTCTTTTTCTGTGAGTCCTACCCCAAATTTTCAACCTTATGGGCTATACAATAAATATGTCAAAAAATTATAACTACATGTTTTATATATTGCTTCCAAATTCTAAAGAGGTGTATCAAACATTGTATCCCATTATTTATGCTGGGTGACTGAAGATGGAACAATTTGTCTTTACATATAAAGAAACTAGGTATGCTCAGGATCACTTGTCTCCCAGTCAAGTCACTAATATAGTATGATTCTGGGCTTCCCCAGAATTTAGCAGACTCTGTAATGAGTCTGTCTTACTGAAGGCTCTAAGATTCTTAATTCTGCCACTTGAAAGATCTAAATAATTTTGAGTCATTGAAATGAACTAACATAATGCTCTGTGGATATATCAAGACAACTAAGGTCTGTCTGGGCTTGATATGACAGAAAGCACATAAGTTTACACTGTTCTGATGTAAGAGTCAAAGTGTATTACTGGCCATTGCAGGTAAAAGCCAATCATTTTTTATTGTGTTTATTAACTGGGACTAAAATCAAAGCATTTGCTGGGTCAATAGCAGCACATTAACTGCCAGGGACTTTGTTCATTTTCTCTAAAAAGTATATCACATCTGGAATATTCTCTGTGAATGGCATCATAACTTGATTCATTTTATAATAATCACATTCTTTACAAAAGGTCATTCTCTAACTGACTTTTGTACCAGACACATACATGTGCAAGCTACAGAAGGGTCATCTCCCCTGCATCTTTTACATTTTAGGTATAAGGAGACTGACACTCCCCCAGAGATACGACAATATTTTGAACTTGCTATTTTGGCAAACTGGGGCAGTTAAGCCAGCTTCCACTTGACTCTCATACTGTAGTAGCCCTCACTCCATGAGTCAGCAAATGTGGAAGCAAACTGGCAGCCTGTTATCCATTGTGGGGAACAATGTATGCACCACAGTCAGAAAAAAAAAAGGCAGTTTGTCTCCTACCTCAAGTTCTGTGAACAAATAAAACCATGAGCTTTTCTGTTATTGGTTTAATAAGAACATGTTTATCCCTGACTTTTGCATTCCGATGTTTAAAGATATGTGATACCATTTGTGGATATTGTGTTAACCATGACAGAAAATGACTATTTTTGTCACATGAACAGATATTTCTTGGTTATTTTAGTAATCTGGTTTTATTTTCTTTAAATCCCATCGTATTTTCCATTTGGCAAACTTTAGCTGGGATGTCATTGGTAACACTTTTGCAAGTAGAACACATTTTCTTAAAGTCTTTGTCTCTCAGTCTTCATAGAGCAAATGTGTGAAGATTCCATCAGATTTACAGTATTTATACTTCTCGTATACATTGGGAGTCTTACTCCTCTGGGCTCCTGGAGGATTGGCATAGGCAAAGAGAAAGCAGAAAAACTGTTTATGCTCTGAGTTCCATTGTTTCCTCTGACTTTGGACCCTAGTGTATTTTGTGTTCCCAGGGAATTTTTAAAATTCATAACTCAGTACCAAATAACTCTAGAAATTCTGATTATTTTCCTTTCCTTCTGACACAGTTATTCTGGTAAACAGCTCCTTATCTCTAGGAAATGCTTGGAGGAAGAATCTCAGTATATACTCTTGGCCATGATACAGAATTCCTTTAAAGGGACCTGGATCCTGTTCCACAGAGGGACTCTGAATCTGTGAATTGTATTAAACCAGGGTCACAGTAAGGATCCATGAATTTTAATTATGTCAACATGAGATTCTGCCTGCTTGCTCTAGCACTTCCCTGATTATATACATCAAACAAAGCCTCTGTAGCCTTTGCATCTATACCATTCCTACAGACTTTGACTGCCTCAGATGTTTGTGGATTGACATGCTCTGATTTTTTCCTCCATTCCTAGGGCTTATTATTGTCATTGAATCCACTGCTTATGAAGATTAAGTCACACCACTTGGCCCTACTACTACAAAATTTAATAATTCCCACTGAAACCAGGGATCCGGGGGTCCATGGTAGCATATCCCCAACATCTGCAGCCTCCTCTGAACTTCCATGGATGCTGGGGCTTCATCACTGATGTCTTTCTTAGTCTTTAGGTGAGGGGGGGTATCCCTGAATGTCCCTGTTTGTGTTTAGATGGTGGATGGATTAGTTGCATGTAATGGACACATTCCAACATTCTCACCTCCCAAAGACTTGGGCTTTTCCTCTACAATGTATCAAGGAAGTACTGAAATTTCAATTTCTTTGGCTGAATACCACTGTAAATTCAGGTTTAAATAGCCATTTTATTTGAGTAGTTCCTCATTGACCTTAAAAGCAAATTGTTGGTGCTATTTGGTTCCTTCATATATAAATGTATCCAGCCCAGTCTTATAGTCAGTCCTTTCTAGTTCTTAAGCCCTTAAAATAACTTCCAGGCAGTCTTCCCAGTTTCCTTTCACTACAAATATTTAAGATGCTGCAGGATCCCAAGAATCTCTGCCATCTCCCCTAGGGAACAGACCAGAAGCATTCCTTCTGGGCTATGTTTGGATGTAACTTTCCTTTGGGCCTGGACCAATGAGGCTATTGGCCCAGGTAAAGTCACTGAAAGGTTTTCAGAAAAGAAAAGCTAATTTGGGGTGAAGTGGGAGGCTTAAATATGCCCCTCCAGGTCTCAGGGTCCCAAATCTTGAGACTTTATGAAGTCTCTCCTTTACTTAGAATTCCAGTTCTGAAACCAGTACCTTCAGGGCCTAGCATGAACTCTCTTCTTACTTTACAGGTCAAGCAATCAAGTAAGTGAACGTTGTATGTATTACTTTTTAGTTGAGAGTAGTTTTTGTTGATTTCCAGCAACACTAAAGACAGTCCCTACTAAAGACAGCTGACCTCAGTGTGCCATTTGGGCACATTATTTAGTTGCCCCCCTGGAAGAGATGTTACTTTCCAAAGAAAAGTGTGTTTATATTAATTAAAAAGTGAACTTCTACCACAGTAAATGAATGGCCTCAGAAGTTCATTCCATATCAAGGTTTTCAAGACCCTGACTGGCAGAGTGTAGCCACTAAGCACAGGAGTTTTGAAGTTACCTGAAGTCATATTTCTAGCATTTAAATCCTTTTTGTAAGCTTACAATATCGGACAAGTTATTTTAACCCATGTGTCAATTGTCTTATCAGTAAAATAGTGACAAATACAGTACCTCCATCACAGTGTGCTGGAAGGATGGAATAAATTCAATGTGTGAAAATTTCTTAATACATGTGACAGCTGTTATAATTTCTGAAAGGGCCTGCAACTTTGGCCACAAAACAGGGAAAACTTGACAATTCTAGTAAGAGAAAGCGAGGAATGAACACAGAATGTTCGTCAGTGTTTAAACACAGATTGAAGTAATTCTAGAAGTAATTGCTGAAAACACCAAGATAGGTACTTTGGAGAGGTCTAATCAGCTTCTGAAAATCCAATGTCATATTTTATGTCCTCTGTTAGAACTGAAAGCAGAGGTAGAAACAGGCAGAGGTGGTAGAAAATGTCTGGTAGCCCCCACCCCACCTTCCACCAGCACAGGGCCATCTGGGAAGAGGTGGGACTATTTTGTGGAAGTCATACTAGGTGAACTAGGTAGGGGACCTGGGTTGTTCACTTTTAGTAATATGTGCTCAATTCAAATAAACTAGAGTATAAAATTTTCTGTCTACCCACAGTGGTGGGAGTTGCGATTGGTTTATAGTTTTCCTTTGTGAAGGTTTGCCTTTATTTAGTGTGGGGCTGCAGCGCCTTCCCACCAAGCAACTGTTTGGACTTTGGGGGTGGCCAGTCCTTTCCAGATGCATAGACAGTATAGGGTCACTGGCCACACTGTAGTCCTCTCCTCAACTGTGGGCAAGGCCCCAGAGGCTGGCATCAGTTGCCTTGACTTGGCTGGAGTGGGGCCTCCTGCTCTCCAGGGATGGGTTAGAAATCTCTGTTCATGGGCTTTGGCAGGAGTGGAAGAGGAAGACACTTCCTTTGGACGCTAGCCACTTATAACCTTTCTGCCAGATAAGACATTTAACCCTCTCCCCTTCAGCACTGCAGAAATGTCTGTGTGGTGCTGGGCAGGGAACTGAGCCTCCAAGAGGGGCACTGGGTGCCATGTCCCCCTGGTGGGCAGGGACCACATGCATAGGGGTACCCTTGACTTTGGCCCCAGTGTGCCTTTCACCAGCCTCTTGGTCACCCACCCAAAACCGGAAAGATGCCCATTCCTGGGTCAAGTATTTTTGACAACATGTGCATTTATTTGTATTAGTAGTACAAACGTAGGAATCCAAATACAAATACAGAGTGCGACCCAGCCACCAGGCCCAGCTGGCCCAGGGCAAGGCACGGCCTAGAGGGTGCGGCGGGACCGGACGGGGCGAAGCGGGGCGTGGTGCCGCCCGTGTCGCCAAGGCACGTGGGGCGCAAGTGCGCCCTCGTTTCACTAGGACACCACGAGCTGAGCTGCACGGCTAGCAGGAAGTTACATCCTTGAGAGAGGGGAGGAGGACAGCGGGATCTCAGAACCATCTCGGGACAGTGGGGAGGGCCCCGAGATGGCCCGAAGACTGGGAGTCAGGGCTTCCAAGTCCATGTGGGATGACGAGAGCAGGGACTGTTGGAGGCCACTTGGTGAGTACCCTGGCCTGGTCCTTGGTCCACCTTTCTAGAGAGGGGTGGACACACACACTTGAGCAGGGTGGACACCTTCTCAGGACCGAACTCATCTACCCTATGTGCTCACAGTCAATTCCAAGATGCTCTCAGACTCTGGAATTCCTCTACCTTCCTCCCACCTGAACGAGATGGCTTCACAAGTAGGAAGAATTGCATTGAGGCAGAGAACAGATCAGTACTTTTTCCCTCCCTTTCTGCCTGGGGCATTTCCCAGGGCTCCTGATGGTTTACTTTCCACACAAGTTTCAAAAAGAGAGGACAGTCCATGCACTGTGGCTAATTCCAATGTCGCATGGTTCACACTAGACCTGATCGATGCTTTCGCACGTTGGACATGAAAAATGCGTCCTAAATAAGTGTGAGGATGGCTATTTGTCACCTCCATCTTGAGAACTACTTCTAGCTTATCAGATAATACTGACCACCTGCACAAATGATCATAGAATCACTAGATGTGCACCCAAGTGAAAATATGATCGTGTTCTCAGTAGGAGGCAGGATTGTTTGAACTCAGAACCAACTCTGATCAGGTATTTAAACTTGATTTTTTTTTTTTAAGAAAGAATGTGGTCCCAAATTTCCAGAAAATATAGAGACTGTCCATTTCTCTCTCTTTCTCCCTCCCTCACTCTCTCCCTCACTCCTTTATTCCTTAACTAAACACTTAGTAAGCTAATATACTATCACTAGTAAAACTGTGCTCCTTTCTACTTTTTTCAACTACATTTGGGGTGGTGGGTAGAGTAATACACATGTTAATAAGTTGTTCCAGTTTTACCACTGTACATACATACACAAATACACACATCACTGCATGTAAACACAAGATGGCCCTTTGCTGCTTACAAGACAACCCAGGCCCAATCCCTGAAAATTATTACTCTTCTACAATCTTCCATAGAAAATGCACTCATGAGGAATGACCCTTTCACTCAGTCCAGGAGCTGCTTGTAAAGAAAAACATATCATGTAGTTTTATAAATATATGCATGTAAACATTGTTCACTAGCACAAAATTAGTCATTTTGAAGGTCAAGAATAATTGAAAGTATTTTTTACAATATCTTAATACAGTTATTCTAAACAGATAATATAATAGTAAACACTGTAAATGTAATCAATATATTTTGCCTGCGTCTACTTCTATCTAAAAGTAAAAATCTCAAGATAAATTAGGGGAATAAAAGCCTAGACCCAAATTGTATACTAAGAAGCATATTGATTGTCCTTTTGGGCTAAGAAAATCTGTGGTGTCTGAAGATGCATCCATTTTAGGGAAAAGAGTTCATAGCCAATACATATGTTATCTTCATGAAAAAGAATAACAAAGCCACGTGAGATAAAACAAAACAAAAACAAAAAACCCAGAAGCAACCAATAAAGAAAAAGTAGGTGGAGTGTTCTCTTAAGGAATAATTTCAAATTTGATTGAAGCAGGGTAGACAAAGACTGAAGGGACACAGAGAAGTTATGGAAATGTTTTAGAAAAACAAGTTTTTAAACTATAATCTGCATATCTAATATTTAAGCTAAAATTAAAATTTTCCATTTTCTTCTTAATTTAAGTTCTAATTTTGTTATGATTTGGAAAAAAAAAAAAACATTAGACCTTTGTTTTGGATCAATAGCTAAGGACTAGTATGGAACATGTAAAAGGATATAGATGATAATAATGGTCATGATGACGATGATGGTGATGATGGTGATAGTTATGATGTTGATGATGGTGATGATGATGATGGTTATGATGATGCAGCATAGTTTATCTTCTAATATCTTACCCTATGTGGCTCACAATTTGAAATTTTAATCAGCAAATTATGTGAAATTTCTATTATTACTCTTCTTTCTATAGATTCTAGACCTACCCTGCACTAACCTGTGCATGGACTAAATGAATGGGGCAGCTTAACTGAATGGTGGATGGGTTGACTGGGCTAGATAGAGGATGGGGTGGTCTGATCTCTCCATCAAAGTGATTAAACTATTGTTCTCTGTATTGGGGTGCCTTCACTCAGTTGTCAAAACTGAAATTCCTCCTCATAAATGTGAACAGTACAGGATAAAAATATATTTTAGTAAATTCTAAACAAATAAAAACAATCATTATTTATTCCTAAAAATCAGTCTGACTGAGAGTTAGGACTTCTACTTTTTTTTGTTTTTGGAAATTAGGAATTTTAATCCGTTTGTGAATAACTGATTAGTGGGAGAAATGAAGAAGAAATTCCAAATAACCAGAAAAGAAGAAACTATGGCAGCTACCTTGACAATCTGTGAGATTTCATTATTGGAAATCAGTCTTCACTATTGTTTCCAATCTGTTCAGTTTAAACTGTTCAACAGACATGGAGAGCCTTCCTTCCCTGCAGGAACCACTATCACCCTCACTTTGTGGAGCAAGTCCACTTGGCTGGGAAAACTGTGTTGTGGTTACAAATTTGAAAAACGAAGTGGTGAAAGTAAGCCATTATCTGAATAATGCAAGCAGAACAATTTAAATTTCCTTTAATTACCTGAATGTTGCATTCAAACAGAGTTTGTTTTGCATGTGTGCATGTGTGTGTACATGCATGTGTATGCATGTGTGTACACAAGTGTGTATGTGTGTTCATGTTTGTGTGTTTTGTCTTCCAAATTTTCTAGCTCATGTTCCTATATTACACAATCTGAAAAACCTACTTGGTTAGCTCAAAACGTTGAACACTTGTTAGTGGCTGTTCAACTAATTTTTTAGCACTGATTTAAACTAGTCTAAAATTTGGTTTTTATGTGAGCAGAGTAATAAGAGGATTAAGGTATTTTACTGACAACATTAAAAAGCAAAGCATCATTTAACTAAAGGACATTTTGAAGAAAAATAGTAGGGAATAGCCTCTCTTTAATTTTAATAGAACTAAACCAGGTTATAGCCTGGAATTGCTGACTTGTAATTAGAATAAAGTTGAAAAGAGGAATGGAAATGGTCTAGTTTCTAGTCTTCAAAACTATCAAACATTAAAGAAGGCAAGTTTTTATTCTCCCAGAGACATGAATGACTGAATTATTATCCTGTTATCTCAACATGTACATGCTTTCTCCTATTAATTATAGAAAATTGTTTCTAAAGTAAAAGGTTAAGTAAACAAGGAATACAAGAAGGGATTTGTCATTTAGCCTGAACTGTTATTTATTTATTTATTTATTTATTTATTTATTTATTTTGGTCTTTGGATATGATTATACAATGCAGAAATACTTCTAAACCTTGTCAACCTGAATGTTTCCTACAAGCAAGTTTGAGAGGAAGAAATAGGCACAGATTGCATACTTCCTCAATTTTGGGCAATTTGAAGAAAACTCAACAGAAAGTCATGAATTTAACATTTACAGTGTATTTACAATCTGTTTGTCCCCCCCTTATTTCCAGACATCTTTCTGAATATTTTAAAAACAATAGTGTTCTGAACATTCCAGTGTGTATTTATATATTATTATGTTTATCCAAAGTCGTTCATTAACTTTTCTTTTTTACAGAAATTGGGTCTGAAACTTCATATTTATATAGTTTATAAATGCTCAGAAAAAGCAGATATTTGTAAGATCATGGAGAGAATTCAAAGTGCTTTGTGTCTTGAGAACATTGATCTGATATAGTGACAAGTATATGCTTGGAAACTAGTTATAATTCTTCAAGTTTGCAAAATAAATCACAGAAAGTTCTCAGTTATTGGCAGCTGAGATAAAATAATCAAGGAAGAAGAGGTTTTGTTTGTCTTTTTTCTAGCCCTTTAGATAGAGTGCCCATTGCTTCCTAGTTGTGGCAAGTATACGTTAATGCAAAATGGGGTTATGAAATACCCACCTTTGCTTGCAGAGTATGCTATTTTGCAGAGAAGCAAAAAATATGTCTAGACACTTTTACTGTAGCAAGATATGGCCAGATAAAAAGACTCAGTGTGAAGGGTGGACACTCATATCCCATCAGAAACACTAATTTAGATTGGCCCCAATTTCCCTCATGTAGCCTGAAAATGCTTTGCCATGAAGGACAAGCATTTTTTCAACTGAATCAACAAAAACTATTTTCTTACCTGATTTGTTATACAATTAAGGAAAAGACTGCTTGGCACACACACACACACACACACACACACACACACACACACAAAAGAAAATCCTGTCTCCATCCATCCATAAACAATAAATAAAACCTGTCATGAATATATGTGATTACAGAAAATGGAAAATCTATGAGATATGTATGATATAAGCTTTATGTGTTATTTTAAGGCATATGTTGGGTAAAAAGGGGGCAGTATTGGCTGGGTCAAAAGTAACTTATAGTAACATTTTCCTTCTCTGCCCAGTACCTGAGAATCTCTCCTCTGGTCACTGGTGTTGAGACTTTGTAGAAACAGAAACTTTCTAGGCTCTGAAGAGGAATTTTTCTCTAATTTCATTGATGTGGAATGCCTTTTCTTTTGTCTCCCTCTCAGCCTGGATGAAGCTTAAAGGAGAGACAGTCACAGTTGTAAGTATGATCCACAGTGGTAAGAAATTAGAAATCCTTTTCAAAATACGTAACTCTCATCTCTGCAATTTACAGTATTTCTGAAAGTGAGGAATACAGTAGCACCTTTAGAATACCAGCCACTTACACAGTTTCCCCACCAGCTGCCATGAAAACACAAAACATATTTCTCAAGTCTAAATGCAAAGCAAGCTGGGCAGAGCTATACAGGTGCTGGGTCTGGGTGGAACAGCCTTACACCCATGCACCTCACACATACACTACTAACCAAGCATACTGGTGAAGGAGAGTCCCTCAATTTAAGAGAGATACATTTCCTTCACATTCTTCCTGTGCCTCTCCTCTTCCCTCCTCCAAAAGGTAAACTCTTACATAGTTAATAAGCAAGCCCCTGAGCTCTGTACCTGCATGAGGTGCATACCATCTCTTGTATTGTGGACTGAAGGCTTATCTCAGAAGTTGAGACTTATAAGAGAACTTGAACAGACAAGCCTGCAGAGAAACTGACATTGGTGTGTTCTGAGGGGATGTTTGAGTTCTTTTTAGTTAGAACCCATTGTGGGTAGATTGCTGTATGGGCAGGAGTCTATTTTATACTTTGTGAGTGAACATCTATGAGACTCTCTTGAGATAAAAGTTTTCCTTTATGGAGAAATGAACCATGAACTAGTGTTCATCAGCAGGATGGCTGAGATCAGGGGGAAGAGAATGGTTGGATTCAGCAAATAGGTTATTGGTAAGTATATCCTACACATATAATTTTATGAGTTGCCAACAACACCCAAATATTGAGGAGCTTTGAAATAAGGAGCATCAATATAATTTTTAAGGTAAAAGTGGAGCAAATTTATCTTATAAAAGTGTTCTTAGGTTATGTCTCTTCCAAGAGGAATTTCACTAGAAAATTCATCTCCCTCCATAACTACTTTTAAGACATAACAGGTTGAAATTCTTCATATTGTTAGATATTATAAATTCATAAAGATGAAAATTATGCTTGAAAAGGACTGACTTTGGACCACCTTCCATGGGTACTCAGTGCTTTGGTGGGATATGGTGGATTCCTTTGGTCAGGGTGCCTCCAGGACACCACTGCCAAGTGTGGGGGAGTAGTTTATGCATGAGAGACAGAACAAGGATGCTAGTATGTGAAATTCTTCAATAGAGTAGAAATTTCATATAAGCCAATAGGTTCAACTTATTTTTCCACAAATATTATTTTATGTTTTAAATTGAATTTGCTAAATAGAACCCAATTGGCTTGTGGCCTATGTAGCCACTATTAAATCAAAAGTCAGGGAGATGACAGGAAGAAAAGCCGAGGACTTGGGTGTCTCACACTATATAGATTCAGTCCTTGAAAGCTGGGTGATCATACCAATGTATTTGCATTCACTTGATATGAATGATGTTTCATAAATATAAACAGATTTATATTTTACTTTTCTAGCCTCTTCCACTCCCATCCCCTTATGTCTGGTCTTAATCCAGTAAATTATGTGAAATTAGCACTTTTATATATTCTCTCTGTGTATTATTTTACCTTTTTTCTGAGTAATAATTGTACTTACAATAGACAATTAAAATAAAATTTTATAGTTTCCAATAAAATTAGTTCAATTTTATGGGTGAGAAAGATGAGAAGTACAGAGATACTGGTAGAAAAATTTTAGTACCAAAATTTTAATAATGCCAAAGCATTATTAATGAACTGGTGGGACTGTTTTTCCTATCAATGGTGGGAGGCTTCTGAAGAGTCTTGTGAAGTTACATACTGGTATCCAGTTATAACAAAGAACTAACATCAAGAACCAAGTTAGTTTTGTGTTATAAAAATATCAAAAGAGTATTAATTTCAGGGGATTTTTTCTTTGGGATTTTGCTACATATTCATATCTCAAAGTATAAAATAATTTTGTTCATCAAAATATATCATTGATGATAGCCATTGCCCTTTTTTTGCATCTAAAGTTGATTTGACTTGAAAGTTAATTATAACTACGAAAATTTTAAATTCCATCTATATTTCTTTCACACTTTGGAAAACATTTTCATGACAAGGGCTTATGAGTGCTGTATACTTGTCTTTGCAAGATGAAGATAATCATCGAACCTGTAATAGCATAACATACAAAAGACACATACTCTGGGGTTGTGTTTTGTTAGACCAAAACACAACCCTTAAGGTAAAATGTTGAACTCCAACTGAACTAATCCAAGAACCCAAAGTTAAAATACTGCTTACTTTTAGTAGTTTGGAATAGAGTAATAACCTTCTGATGTTCAGAGATAATCAACATCATTGAATTCAGCAACATGAGAATTTTTCAAATCATATTTTTTTCTCAACTGGAAACTTGTGGATAATGCATATACACCCTTCCTAAACCTAGGGTGAGATTATTAAATAAAGAAATTCTAGGTAACCATGATAGTTTCAGAGTAAAAGAGGTCACAAAGAGAGGAAACCAGGTCAAAACTCACTGCAGTTCATACTTGAACTCAGACTGTCCAGGAACATGGGGATGAGGTCAACATGAGTGTGTCCCAGCAAGCAGTGTCTCCACACATGTGGGCACTGGTGCTCCTAAGAGTTGCTAAGGAAAGATATAGAAGGGGTCTTGGCATAAGAGAGCTTCCGGATATTTGC
Organism: Panthera pardus; assembly: GCF_024362965.1. Lineage (NCBI taxonomy): Eukaryota > Metazoa > Chordata > Mammalia > Carnivora > Felidae > Panthera > Panthera pardus. Next base: position 19,634,698 of record NW_026526810.1, on the reverse strand, counting down.
TTACATGTTTTACAGATTTCCTTGCAACGGCAATTGGCAACTGTTTCCAATATCCAAAAACCATTCATAAACATCACCAACCTACAGATTCAATAAGGGATTAGCAAGAATATCACTTTAAAACTCAATTAATGTGTGTGTGCGCACGCATGTGAGTGAGTGTGAAATGCATAATAGAAATGGTTGCCAGGTACTCCGGTGCTGCTCAAAGGTAATGTATAACTTCAGATAAACTGAGCAGTGTTTTTCCTTCCTACTCCAATTGGTCACTACTGGTCTGGGGACAGTGAAAGTAAAGAGTGAAATCTAGTGCTCTTTACTCATCACCACAGAAATATTTAGAGATACAGGTATCCAACCCAATAAACCAAGTTGAAGAGCAGGAATGATGTAGGGAAAAAGACCCGAGAATATGAGTCCAGCTCCAAGATGTCTATGTGAATACGCCCTTTTCTCCAAGATCCGGATTTGCATTCTTCATAGCAGCAGAAGAAGCTCTGACAGTCTTTGCCATCCAGACACTCATAGACGCAGGTATCTTCAAATTCCTGCCAGTACACAGAATTGTTTAAAGTGATCATTGCAGGTGGTGGTGGCCTCACGTCAAGGAGAGAATAGTTCTGTAGGCAATAAGAACAACACAAGAATCATCATGAATGCAATAAGAACAGCCTGAGATAAATCGAGCAATAGGTGCATGTTATATCTGTCCACCAAATAAGGAGGATAATGCCATGCCTATTCCCACACATCCCCCATCCCTGAACTGGACATTTCAGTCTTTTAGAGTTCAGTCTGCCAATTAAATATTTGAAAATCTAATGCAAAAAAAAGTACAATGCAGCTTTCAAAAGTTGCATATCTCAAATTATTGGTGTGGGAAGATGAGCACATTTTCAGATATGTATTAACCATTTCAAGTCTCTGTTCTGCCTACTTTTCTGTTGATTTGGAGTAAATGTGTACATATTGTATATAATCCCCAAATATTAAGCACTACATATATTGAAATGTGGAGAGATAAATTTGTTTTTCCCTAATTAGTAACCGGTAAAAATATGGTATTATAAGACTGATGACAGAATCTTCTTGTTCAATGTAATTAAGGTAAAAAATGAGCTTTCAGTGTGTGGTGGCCAGATACCATTTGTCGCATATAGAGAAATAGCCAAAAATGTGTACAATTGGAATGTTTTATTTTCTATTTCCCAAGCTCTCTTCCTGACGTGGAAAAGTCAGTGTAGGGCCTGTATAGGAGAGGGGGTGACTTAACGTTCACTCATAAATGAGATGAATCACTCTTAACCTTGAGAAGTGTCTTCATATAGACTTGTCAATTCCTCAGGCACTTGTTTGAGCTCTTCCAGATAACTATGAATTACGTATTAAATTGAAGTCTGTTAAGAGGTTATATTTCTAAATTTGACTGAATAATGTGAGAGTATTAAGGATTATAGTTGCCTTTCTGTTTTAGTTTCATTTGTGCTGGTTGAACTGAGGGACTGAAGTGTGCCAATGGAAGTAGTGAAAGCTGAAATCAAGGGATAGGTGAACACACAAACCCAGTCCTCAGCTGACTGGCTAGATCTGTTGTTCCTTGCTTGAGGAGAGAGACCTTCCAAAATTCATTAGAAAGCATCGTGAATACCTCTTATGCAGCTGATCCTTTAACAACATGGATTTCAATTGTGCAAGTCCACTAATATGCAAATTATTTTCAATGAATACAAGTCCAGTACTGTTAATGTATTTTCTTTTCCTTATGATTTTCTTAATCTTTTTTTTCTCTAGTTTACATCAAGGTAAGCATATAGTATATAGTACATATAACATACAAAATATATGTTAATCAACTATTTATATTATCGGTAAGGCTTCCACTCAATGATAGGCTATTAGTAGTTGAGTTGTTGGAGAGTCAAAAGTTATATACACATTTTTGACTGTGTGTGGGGGGGGGAAGAAAGGGCAGCATCCTTAATCCCTGCATTATTCTAGGTTCAACTATATTTTTTAAGGGTCAACTGATTTTTACCGAAAACTATTGTTTCAAGGAAACAGTGTACATCTTTTCTTCTACTTCTGGATTTTAGTTTGATTGAATATGCTCATAGCTATGTGGAGCCGAAAACCAGAGAAAAGCAGGTAAAAGCGTATAGCACTCAGTGTCCCTATTGGTAAGCTTTGGGGCATCTTTTTAATTCAGAAGTATTTGTGTGTGAGGTCCAACCCAAAGTGAGACATCCCAGACCACATGTTCACTAAGCATTGCCTACTCCACACATACCAATGACCAGTCAGGAGCATCATGGAGAACCTTCTACCTTTTTCCACACCTTTGGGCAATGATAGAAATGAAAGCCTTGTTGTTCCATAGGCTCTACTGTGGACACATCTCCTCAAGGTTAATAGTTCTTAAACCTGAGTGGGTATAAAAATCCGTGGGGGCGGGGGGGGGGGGTGGTTGCAGAAAAACAAAAAGTTGATTCCTTCTGTACTTCAGTGCATTTGAGGAATCTGTATCTTTTTGGCAAGATTCATTTGGAAAAATCTGCCTTTTTAAAGTAATTGCATATGTGTTTTGACAGTGTTCAGCCAGATATTCATCCTTTCATTTCATCAACACTTTGTCCCTGTGTAGTGACATACAGATGAGAAGGATGGCCATTACTGGCAGGACAGGCCCAAAGGAAGATGTTGACTCAGAATGGGCATCAGAAGGCTCTGAAAGGATGGGGACAGCCCCTTAGAGATCTAAAGGGTGATCAAGGAGCTACAGGCAAATAAGCAGCCGGGTTTCTGGAGGCAAGAAAACCCTATTCACGTCTACATTTAACAAACTAAAAACTCATGATTACTGAAACATAAATAAACCTGATCTAATAATTGAAGGCTTTTAATAAATAAATAAATAAATATGGAATAAAATCAATTGCATCTTATAATATTGAAGATATTATTATTCTATTATTGAAGATATTATTAACAGCCATATGTTAAACTGCTTACATACTTTTTAAAATGTATATCTCTCACCTATCATAAAAATTTCAAACTGGGCTCAAAATGGAGATTTTAATTAATGCATCTCCAAGGTCACCTACAGCCTGACTCACTCCTGCTTTGCCTGTATGTATGATGCAGTCCCTTGACTTCCCTGGAAACCTGTGCTTCCTGGGTGGCAGGTTCTACTGCACATATGAAGTGGTTAGCTTTGCATTTTACAGGTTAGGAAACTGAGGCACAGAGATGTTCGAACAGCTTGCCCCAAAGTGCATGCATGATTGTTAGTGGGGCCTGCCTCATTGCTCAGAGACTGATCATCTCTGCAGATGTTGGTGATAGAGGGTCCCTTAACTAGCCTAACCCTGTGGATCTTTCAACATAGAATTGAATACATTGACAATTTTCATGAAAAGTTTGAAAATTCCCTTTTTTTAAAAAAAAATTAAGTTTATTTATTTTGAAGGAGAGAGAGAGAGAGAGAGAGCACAAGCAGGGTAGAGGGAGAGAGAGTGAAACAATCCCAAGCAGGCTCTGCACTGTTCACACACAGCCTGACACAGGATTTGAGCTCAGGAACCATGAGACCGTGACCTGAGCCAAAGGCAGAGGCTTAATGGGCTGGACCACCCAGGCACCCTGGAAAATTCCCTTTTTCTTTGGCTATTTTATGAACTTTTGTTTAAGATCTCTCTGTGTCTTCTCACCTGGCCTGGAGCCCTTTCTCTCTGAGTTGTTTTTCTACATACTTTCTTCAAGGTCATTACACTTTTCCTCTTAAAAACGAAAGAAAACAATTCTGATTTTGTGAAAATTTATTATTATTATTATTATTATTATTATTATTATTATTTGCTATGTAAAATATTCTTTTTTTGGCAATATCTTTTGTATACGAAAGGTGTCAATATTTCTTCTTCCACTCCCAGCCCCCTGGCTGTGTGTGATAATGTGGTTTCTAGGCCTCACGATATGTGTTCTGACTTGTCTTTGTTTACAGCATCCCCATTCCCAACTCTTTCCATTACTTTTCAGTCTGTTGCTATTTGGAAGCATTTGCTGGCAAATCTGTAGTTCTCTGTGGCTTCCCACAGCTATAAAAGTGGCTTCAGCACTCACCTCTGTCAGAACTAAAATGATACACTTTCAGAGTATAGATAACCAAGCAGTCACTTTTAAAAAACATGTTGAAAGGCACTAAACATAAATTACTGATCAGCAGTTAGAAAACCATGTATGGTATATAGGTGGGCATAAAGCATTCAGTGTAATTAGTGAATTGATATGTATAAAGGAATACAAGTAGTTATATATAAATTTTGTTATATGATAAAAGGGTAGCTCACATCAGTAATTTTAAGACATTTCTCTATTTTTCAAAAGTTAGATTCTTACTTCAAGCCATATACTAAAAATTCAGATGCATTACTAATTAAATTTAATAATATTATAAATTGTTGAACCTTCATCAATATTTATAGGGCTTAATTTCTCCGTATTTCAGCTTCCTTGTTAGTAGAATGGGTGAGGTTAAATGAACTCACACATGAAAGCACTTACAACATAGGGTCAAACAGAGTAAGTGCTCAAAAGAAAGTGACGGGAGTTAGATCATTCTGAGGGTAGGGAGGACCTTCCCAAAAAGGACACAAGAGGCAGAGACCACAAAAGGAAAGACTGATAGATTTGGCAACAGGAGACTTAATACATGTGGAGAAAAGCACAAGAAACAACAGTGACAGCATGGCCATAAAACTGGAATAAAACTACTTAAAAAACATATTAATATGCTTAATTATTCTGTATGCAAGTATATAAATTTTGTTATATAAAATATAATATACATAATATATGATATAAGTAACTGGCAGATAGTTACTTTTAACTTTAAAAAAGTTAAGACATAAATAAGTTATAAATGTTATATAAAAAACTTACATAAAAGAAGACATAAAAAGCAATTCACAGTAATAGAAATGCGAGTAAAAAATAAACAAGTGAAATATATTCAACTTTGTCAGTAATCAAAGAAATGATAAAGGAACATTTTGCAGGAGCCATTTTTCTGTTTGTCTATCAAACCTAATGCAAGGAGAGTTCTGGGAGGTGGGTGTCCCACACTGCTAATGGAGCCAAGCAACTCTTCTGACCCAGCCATTTTGCTTCTAGGAAATTATATTGTCACAGGTATATACAAAACTGCAATGATAAGAATATATATAAAAGTGAAACGGTGTGTATTAGCCCCATTTCCAGCCACAACTATCTGTGCGTCAATCATTGCATATAATTCAATCATTAAAATGATCCTATAAAATAATATTATAACGCAGAAACTTATTCATAACGTATTTTTGAGTTACAAAACAGAAATATGTATGTATATGCTGATCCCTGGGTAGAAGGATTATGATTATTTTGTTCATTTTCCAAATTTTCTAAGTTGGATATTTAAAAAAAAGTATACACACTTTTGAAAGGAGTATGTGCAACACTCATTGTTCTTCAATATATGCATACATAAACAATAACATATCATTTAATCTTAATTTAGTAAGAGTTCTCAGGAATATTTGCACCTTCAATGCTATACATACGGAGGGGGCTTGTAGGCTTATTCGCTCATGAATCCATCTTGAGGAATCTGGATGCAATAACTACAAGAAAACCAGAAAAAAAAACAATTAGAAAACTGTGGAAATCTGCATTACAGATCACCTTAGTTAAGAGAAATCATTCATGTGTGATTACATCAATCCATGTCACTGGTAGGTAAAGTTGAAGAGGTACTTTATGGTTATATTCATATCTTCAGAATATTTGTCTTTTTTTAATGTCTTGTTGAATTAGCTATTTATATAACAGTGTAGAAGAGAATCATTTATTGCAAACTATCCTTCCCCTACCTTTCCAGAAAATCTTTGCTACTGGAACTTACCGATGTTTTCTTCTTAGTGGTAGTTGGTTTTCTACAACTTGAATAGTAGTTGAGGGTGGCATACTCCATCAGAGCAGCAAAGACAAATAAGAAGCAAACAGTCACAAAGAGGTCCATGGCTGTCACATAGGACACACGGGGCAAGGAATTCCTGGCAATGGTGCTAAGCGTGGTCATGGTCAGCACTGTGGTGATGCCTGTACAGGGGATAGTTATCAAGTTGTAAAAGGAATCACACAAAATTCTTCCACTCCAACAGTGTTTTATTTTTAGGTAAATCCTTGTTGACATTGGATAAATGTAATAATACTTTATTTTTAATGTTTATGCAATTTTGCAAGCAACATTTCCATAGAGCTTTTATCATAGTCTTCACAAAAACATTAAACTACCTGAATTAAGTCAACACCTTTCAATTTATTCAGAAATTTTCAAATTGTCTCATATTTTCTCTTTTAAATATTTTTTAAGTGATACAGTTTGCAGTCCCCCATTTTCTCTGTTCCACATCTCAGCCAAATAAACCATTTCCTTTCTTGCTTTTTCTTTATGCAATTTGTGAACTCCCACCCTTCTTGAAGACCAAGATGAAGTACCACTCTTTCTGAGGTCCTATTGCATGTACTTCAGAGTTGATAATGTGAATCTGCACTACCTTGTGCCTTCTATGTACCTCATTTCTACATTAGCATAGATAATTGCATATGTCTTTATGGTTTTTGCATGTCTGTCTCCCTGAATAAATTGTGTGATCATTACAAGCAAAACTGTATCTTGCTCATCTTTGTTTACCTGTTAGCAAGAATTGTGCCTAACACATTTTAGGCATTCGAATGGAATGCGTTGATTCATTGATCAATTAGTTAATTCATAATACTTAGTGTTGGTCTGACTTTGATTATTTCAATACTTAGTGAGTCAATTCTAAAGATTCAGAGACTGTGGAAAAGATTTAGAAAAGAGACACCCATGTGATGGATGGTATAAAAGGAAAAAGAAATGAAAAGAGGATGAAGGCTATGAAACATGAAAAAGAATGAAATGACTGGATGATCATTATGCAAAACAAGTTAAGGCTAATTCCACCCTAGATGAGCTCCTGAGAAATCAGAACCGGCTAGAGCTGTTGGACACGCAGGTTAGTGACATGGATCCTGGAATCACAGGAATATGGACATTAACACTCACTACCTGTGTGGCTGAATGAGAGTACTATAAAATATCTGCCAGGAAGTAATACTCAGTGATTAGGTAGACATGATAGATAAATGCACATTAGTTCCCACCTTAACTGTAGCATCATAGCTCCTGTGTAGTGAATGCCTCCCTTACTTCCTCAGGGAGGGTAGCCAGGGCCATTTGGAGGATGAGGCTAACAGCACAGGGTGGACAAGTTAACCATGTGTAAAAGATATTGACCTGGAAGTCAAATCCCCCTGCCTTGCTCTAAGCCTTCTCAGCATTTGGTCATGTAAAGTCACTTACTTTCTTTGAATCTGTTTCTTTAATCAGTACGGTGAAAATGGAATGCCTCCTTACTGTAGGTGGGAAAGTAGCCATGCTTCATGTAAAAATGGTGTGTAAACTTGGGGCACCTGGGGGGCTCAGTCAGATTGGTTAAGCATCTGACTTTGGCTCAGGTCATGATCTCATGGTTCATGAGTTTGAGCCCTACATCTGGCTCTCTGCTGTCAGCACAGAGTGTGCCTCGGATCCTCTGTCCCCCGATCTTCTCTGCTCTCCCCTACTTGTGCTATCCCTCTCTCTCAAAAATAAATAAATATTTTTAAAAATGCTATGTAAACTTGAAAAGTCTACACTGATGGCAGGTATATTTTTATACAAAAAAAAAGATTTTGTAATGAATATCCAATTTAACTTTATTTTTTTTTCAATATATAAAATTTATTGTCAAATTGGTTTCCATACAACACCCAGTGCTCATCCCAAAAGGTGCCCTGCTCAATACCCATCACCCACCCCTCCCCTCCCTCCCACCCCCCATTAACCCTCAGTTTGTTCTCAGTTTTTAACAGTCTCCTATGCTTTGGCTCTCTCCCACTCTAACCTCTTTTTTTTTTTTTCCTTCCCCTCCCCCATGGGTTTCTGTTAAGTTTCTCAGGATCCACATAAGAGTGAAACCATATGGTATCTGTCTTTCTCTGTATGGCTTATTTCACTTAGCATCACACTCTCCAGTTCCATCCACGTTGCTACAAAAGGCCATATTTCATTCTTTCTCATTGCCACGTAGTATTCCATTGTGTATATAAACCACAATTTCTTTATCCATTCATCAGTTGATGGACATTTAGGCTCTTTCCATAATTTGGCTATTGTTGAGAGTGCTGCTATAAACATTGGGGTACAAGTGCCCCTCTGCATCAGTACTCCTGTATCGATTGGGTAAATTCCTAGCAGTGCTATTGCTGGGTCATAGGGTAGGTCTATTTTTAATTTTCTGAGAAACCTCCACACTGCTTTCCAGAGTGGCTGCACCAATTTGGGTTCCCACCAAGAGTGCAAGAGGGTTCCCGTTTCTCCACATCCTCTCCAGCATCTATAGTCTCCTGATTTGTTCATTTTGGCCACTCCGACTGGCGTGAGGTGATATCTGAGTGTGGTTTTGATTTGAATTTCCCTGATAAGGAGCGACGTGGAACATCTTTTCCTGTGCCTGTTGGCCATCCAGATGTCTTCTTTAGAGAAGTGTCTATTCATGTTTTCTGCCCATTTCTTCACTGGGTTATTTGTTTTTCGGGTGTGGAATTTGGTGAGCTCTTTATAGATTTTGGATACTAGCCCTTTGTCCGATATGTCTTTTGCAAATATCTTTTCCCATTCCGTTGGTTGCCTTTTCGTTTTGTTGGTTGTTTCCTTTGCTGTGCAGAAGCTTTTTATCTTCATAAGGTCCCAGTAATTCACTTTTGCTTTTAATTCCCTTGCCTTTGGGGATGTGTCGAGTAACAGATTGCTATGGCTGAGGTCAGAGAGGTCTTTTCCTGCTTTCTCCTCTAGGGTTTGGATGGTTTCCTGTCTCACATTCAGGTCCTTTATCCATTTTGAGTTTGTTTTTGTGAATGGTGTGAGAAAGTGGTCTAGTTTCAACCTTCTGCATGTTGCTGTCCAGTTCTCCCAGCACCATTTGTTAAAGAGACTGTCTTTTTTCCATTGGATGTTCTTTCCTGCTTTGTCAAAGATGAGTTGGCTATACATTTGTGGGTCTAGTTCTGGGGTTTCTATTCTATTCCATTGGTCTATGTGTCTGTTTTTGTGGCAATACCATGCTGTCTTAATGATGACAGCTTTGTAGTAGAGGCTAAAGTCTGGGATTGTGATGCCTCCTGCTTTGGTCTTCTTCTTCACAATTACTTTGGCTACTCGGGGCCTTTTGTGGTTCCATATGAATTTTAGGATGGCTTGTTCTAGTTTCGAGAAGAATGCTGGTGCAATTTTGATTGGGATTGCATTGAATGTGTAGATAGCTTTGGGTAGTATTGACATTTTGACAATATTTATTCTTCCAATCCATGAGCACGGAATGTTTTTCCATTTCTTTATGTCTTCTTCAATTTCCTTCATAATCTTTCTATAGTTTTTAGCATACAGATCTTTTACATCTTTGGTTAGATTTATTCCTAGGTATTTTATACTTCTTGGTGCAATTGTGAATGGGATCAGTTTCTTTATTTGTCTTTCTGTTGCTTCATTGTTAATGTATAAGAATGCAACTGATTTCTGTACATTGATTTTGTATCCTGCAACTTTGCTGAATTCATGTATCAGTTCTAGTAGACTTTTGGTGGAGTCTGTCGGATTCTCCATGTATAATATCATGTCATCTGCAAAAAGCGAAAGCTTGACTTCATCTTTGCCAATTTTGATGCCTTTGATTTCCTTTTGTTGTCTGATTGCTGATGCTAGAACTTCCAACACTATATTAAACAACAGCGGTGAGAGTGGGCATCCCTGTCGTGTTCCTGATCTCAGGGAAAAAGCTCTCAGTTTTTCCCCATTGAGGATGATGTTAGCTGTGGGCTTTTCATAAATGGCTTTTATGATCTTTAAGTATGTTCCTTCTATCCCGACTTTCTCAAGGGTTTTTATTAAGAAAGCGTGCTGGATTTTGTCAAAGGCCTTTTCTGCATCGATTGACAGGATCATATGGTTCTTATCTTTTCTTTTATTAATGTGAGTATCACGTTGATTGATTTGCGAATGTTGAACCAGCCCTGCATCCCAGGAATGAATCCCACTTGATCATGGTGAATAATTCTTTTTATATGCTGTTGAATTTGATTTGCTAGTATCTTATTGAGAATTTTTGCATCCATATTCATCAGGGATATTGGCCTGTAGTTCTCTTTTTTTTTTTACTGGGTCTCTGTCTGGTTTAGGAATCAAAGTAATACTGGCTTCGTAGAATGAGTCTGGAAGTTTTCCTTCCCTTTCTATTTCTTGGAATAGCTTGAGAAGGATAGGTATTATCTCTGCTTTAAATGTCTGGTAGAACTCCCCTGGGAAGCCATCTGGTCCTGGACTCTTATTTGTTGGGAGATTTTTGATAACCAATTCAATTTCTTTGCTGGTTATGGGTCTGTTCAAGCTTTCTATTTCCTCCTGGTTGAGTTTTGGAAGAGTGTGGGTGTTTAGGAATTTGTCCATTTCTTCCAGGTTGTCCAATTTGTTGGCATATAATTTTTCATAGTATTCCCTGATAATTGTTAGTATCTCTGAGGGATTGGTTGTAATAATCCCATTTTCATTCATGATATTATCTATTTGGGTCATCTCCCTTTTCTTTTTGAGAAGCCTGGCTAGAGGTTTGTGAACTTTGTTTATTTTTTCAAAAAACCAACTCTTGGTTTCGTTGATCTGCTCTACAGTTTTTTTAGATTCTATATTGTTTATTTCTGCTCTGATCTTTATTATTTCTTTCTTCTGCTGGGTTTAGGCTGTCTTTGCTGTTCTGTTTCTATTTCCTTTAGGTATGCTGTTCGATTTTGTATTTGGGATTTTTCTTGTTTCTTGAGATAGGCCTGGATTGCAATGTATTTTCGTCTCAGGACTGCCTTCGCTGCGTCCCAAAGGGTTTGGATTGTTGTATTTTCATTTTTGTTTGTTTCCATATATTTTTTAATTTCTTCTCTAATTGCCTGGTTGACCCACTCATTCTTTAGTAGGGTGTTCTTTAACCTCCATGCTTTTGGAGGTTTTCCAGACTTTTTCCTGTGGTTGATTTCAAGCTTCATAGCATTGTGGTCTGAAAGTATGCATGGTATAATTTCAATTCTTGTAAACTTATGAAGGGCTGTTTTGTGACCCAGTATATGATCTATCTTGGAGAATGTTCCATGTGCACTCGAGAAGAAAGTATATTCTGTTGCTTTGGGATGCAGAGTTCTAAATATATCTGTCAAGTCCATCTGATCCAATGTAGCATTCAGGGCCCTTGTTTCTTTATTGACCGTGTGTCTAGATGATCTATCCATTTCTGTAAGTGGAGTGTTAAAGTCCCCTGCAATGACCACATTCTTATCAATAAGGTTGCTTATGTTTATGAGTAGTTGTTTTATATATTTTTTGGGGCTCCGGTATTCGGCGTATAGACATTTGTATTTGTTAGCTCTTCCTGATGGATAGACCCTGTAATTATTATATAATGCCCTTCTTCATCTCTTGTTACAGCCTTTAATTTAAAGGCTAGTTTGTCTGATATAAGTATGGCTACTCCAGCTTTCTTTTGGCTTCCAGTAGCATGATAAATAGTTCTCCATCCCCTCACTCTCAATCTAAATGTGTCCTCAGATCTAAAATGAGTCTCTTGTAGACAGCAAATAGATGGGTCTTGTGTTTTTATCCATTCTGATACCCTATGTCTTTTGGTTGGCGCATTTAATCCATTTACATTCAGTGTTATTATAGAAAGGTACGGGTTTAGAGTCATTGTGATGTCTGTATGTTTTATGCTTGTAGTGATGTCTCTGGTACTTTGTCTCACAGGATCCCCCTTAGGATCTCTTGTAGGGCTGGTTTCGTGGTGACAAATTCCTTCAGTTTTTGTTTGTTTGGGAAGACCTTTATCTCTCCTTCTATTCTAAATGACAGACTTGCTGGATAAAGGATTCTCGGCTTCATATTTTTTCTGTTTAGCACACTGAAGATCTCGTGCCAATCGTTTCTGGCCTGCCAAGTTTCAAAAGAGAGATCAGTCACGAGTCTTATAGGTCTCCCTTTATATGTGAGGGCACGTTTATCCCTTGCTGCTTTCAGAATTTTCTCTTTATCCTTGTATTTTGCCAGTTTCACTATGATATGTCGTGCAGAAGATCGATTCAAGTTACGTCTGAAGGGAGTTCTCTGTGCCTCTTGGATTTCAATGCCTTTTTCCTTCCCCAGTTCAGGGAAGTTCTCAGCTATAATTTCTTCAAGTACCCCTTCAGCACCTTTCCCTCTCTCTTCCTCCTCTGGGATACCAATTATGCGTATATTATTTCTTTTTAGTGTATCACTTCGTTCTCTAATTTTCCCCTCATACTCCTGGATTTTTTTTATCTCTCTTTCTCTCAGCTTCCTCTTTTTCCATAACTTTATCTTCTAGTTCACCTATTCTCTCCTCTGCCTCTTCAATCCGAGCTGTCGTGGTTTCCATTTTGTTTTGCATTTCGTTTAAAGCATTTTTCAGCTCCTCGTGACTGTTCCTTAGTCCCTTGATCTCTGTAGCAAGAGATTCTCTGCTGTCCTGTATACTGTTTTCAAGCCCAGAGATTAATTTTATGACTATTATTCTAAATTCACTTTCTGTTATATTACTTAAATCCTTTTTGATCACTTCATTGGCTATTATTTCCTGGAGATTCTTCTGAGGGGAATTCTTCTGTTTGGTCATTTGGGATAGTCCCTGGAGTGGTGAGGACTTGCAGGGCACTTCCCCTGTGCTGTGGTGTATAAATGGAGTTGGTGGGCAGGGCCACATTCAGACCTGATGTCTGCCCCCAGCCCACCGCTGGGGCCACAGTCAGACTGGTGTGTGCCTTCTATTCCCCTCTCCTAGGGGCGGGATTCACTGTGGGGTGGCATGGCCCGTCTGGGCTACTTGCACACTGCCAGGCTTGTGTTGCTGGGGATCTGGCGTATTAGCTGGGGTGGGTAGGCAAGGTGCATGGGGGCAGGAGGGGCAGGCTTAGCTAACTTCTCCTTAGGTGATCCACTTCAGGAGGGGCCCTGTGGCAGCGGGAGGGAGTCAGATCCGCTGCTTCTGCCGGAGGTTTGGCTCCGCAGAAGCACAGAGTTGGGTGTTTGCGTGGAGCGAGCAAGTTCCCTGGCAGGAACTGGTTCCCTTTGGGATATTGGCTGGGGGATGGGCGAGGGAGATGGCGCTGGTGAGTGCCTTTGTTCCCTGCCAACCTGAGCTCTATCTTCAGGGGGCTCAGCAACTCTCCCTCCCTTTATCCACCAGCCTTCCCGCTTTCGAGCAGAGCTGTTAACTTATGACCTCCCAGATGCTAAGTCGTGCTTGCTGTCGGAACACAGTCCGTCAGGCCCCTCCGCTTTTGCCAGCCAGACTTGGGGGCTCTGCTTGGCCGTCAGGCTGCCCCTCTGCCCCGGCTCCCTCCTGCCAGTCCGTGGAGCGTGCACCTCCTCCCCGCCCTTCCTACCCTCTTCCGTGGGCCTCCCGCCTGCGCTTGGCTCCGGAGACTCCATTCTGCTAATCCTCTGGAGGTTTTCTGGGTTATTTAGGCAGGTGTAGGTGGAATCTAAGTGATCAGCAGGATGCGCGGTGAGCCCAGCGTCCTCCTACGCCGCCATCTTCCCAGCATTCTACCCCAATTTAACTTTAAAAAAAAATATGGTGACCATGTCATGCCTACAGAATATCTAGATAGTAATTTTTTCATTAAATTTGGGGATTTTTAACTTCATTTCTTCAAAAATTTTTATCTTATTTTATCTCATTTTGTAACATCAGTTACAGCTATGTTATACATCTTCATATTGTCCAACAGACCACTGGGATTTATGTTTTAAAAGCTTTTATCCCTGTCTTCTTCAGATTAGCTAAATTTTGTATGATGGTCTTCAATTATGCCTGACCTTTTTTTTCTGCTCTCTTGAATCTGCTCTTAAGCCCATTTAGTGAATTTTTCAATTCAACTATTATACATTTCATTCTAGAATTTACTTTTTAATATACTTTACTTGCTGAGATTATCCATCTGTTCATTCACTAACATTACATTTTCCTCTAAGTCCTTTAACATTGTTAAAATAGCTGCTTTAAAGCCCATGTCTGCTGACTCAAAATCAGAGATGTCTTTTTATATTGACTTTTTTTTTCTTGATCATGAGTCACATTTTCTTGCTTCTAAGAATGTCTAGTAATTTTTTATTATATACTCAATCTTGTGGATGATACCTTACAAAGATTATGAAGTATGCTATCCTTTTTAAAAGCATATTAAATGCTTTCTTTTGACAGATAGTAAATTTACTAATTGTTCTCCTTGATCTTCTCATGGCTTGATTTAAAATTTGTTCAAAGCAGTCCTACAAGTGCCCCTTTAGTTTTAAGCACAGTCTTTCTGGTGTCTGAACTAAATGTTCTGGTGTTAATGACATTTCTTCACTCTTCTGGAGTGTAAATATATTATCTTCCAGCATTATGTATTTCTAGTATCTCTAGCCCCTTAATGCCATAGTGGTAACTCTTTGACAGGACTTTCATAGTCTCAAATTGTGCAACCAATACTACATATTATATTGTTTTGAAGCTGATTTTTTTTTTAATTTTTTTTTTTAGCTTTTATTTATTTTTGAGACAGAGACAAAGCATGAACGGGGGAGGGTCAGAGAGAGGGAGACACAGAATCTGAAACAGGCTCTAGGCTCTGAGCTGTCAGCACAGAGTCCGACACGGGGCTGGAACTCATGGACCGTGAGATCATGACCTGGGCTGAAGTCGGCCGCTTAACCGACTGAGCCACCCAGGCGCACCTTGAAGCTGATTTTTAAAGTCATGCTTACCTGGCACTTGTAATTGTGAGGTCATAACCCCAAGAACAATTACTAAATTTGTGTTGTAACTTTGCTGGGTGATTTACCAATTTTATTATGTATTTTCTAGAAGTATGCAAAACTAACACTGGCAACAGATATTACAGGTTAGTTTTTTTTTTTTTTCCTCAACCAGTACTTTGTTGTTGAACAAACAGAATAAAATGAATACAGAAAAAGCAACATGTAAAGTGAGAGATTTTGCAAGGATTTTAAAATTGGGGCAGCTCCCTCTTTTTTCTGAAAGACATTTTTCTGGGAAAACAACTATATATTTAATATATATTACCTGTTTTCACAGGTCAAAATATTGAAAGTTAGGTAATATTCCTGTCATAAAGAAAAATTGATATAAAATGTTACACAATTCTAAAACCACTGAAATTTAATGTTTTATTAAGAGGACTTTTTTGGGGGGGTCAGAGGAAAATTCATGAAGACTTTGAGATTTAGTGTGTAGATTATAGCTGAAAAGAATGATCACTTTCTTGTTTGATGGTAAAGTTGCTATAGACAATCTCTTCTGTTATTGAGAGACTAATGATATCGTGTCTTCAGTCTTCAAAAGTGCATGAAAAGTTGTGTGTCCTTACACTGATGTAATGAGATTTTCAGGATGACAGATTCACAGG
Source organism: Panthera pardus (assembly GCF_024362965.1). Lineage (NCBI taxonomy): Eukaryota > Metazoa > Chordata > Mammalia > Carnivora > Felidae > Panthera > Panthera pardus. The sequence goes on along the minus strand of NW_026526810.1, from coordinate 19,619,071 downwards.
ACATGACTACATTTTTATGATGACACCATCCTTAGAGTATCAATGATGCAATTGATTTGTTCTGAATCCCTAACCCCAACTGATTTTAAGTGGCACACATAGAATTCTATTGTCAGAAAGAAGAGTCTAATTTGACTACTTAAAGCAATCCAAGTACATTTGACTAAAGTCTTTTTCACTGGAAGTATTTTTATGAATACTTCTGTGATAATATTATACAAAATGGTGGAAGAGTTTTTTGTTTTTTATTTGTTTGTTTTTTAACTCACCTAATGCTGTTCTTGCTGGTGTAGCATCTTTTTTGATCCAAAATGACACCCAGGATAAAACCACAGTCAGTATACAGGGAATGTATGTTTGAATAGTGAAGTATCCCATTCTTCTACTCAATTCAAAATATATAGTCATGACAACATAATCACCTGTAATAAAGTATTGTCAAAAAGTAAAACAACTTTCTTTGGTTAAAAAATAATTCAGGGGCAATAATTTTGTTAAATATATGACTTGGATAAAAATATACAACTACAGTAATAAGTTGTGAAAAAAGGTCAAAATGCTGGTGTTCTTAAACTTAATCTTTATAAACTTTATTTTATCTATGGCTTTCAAGGCATTTTACTGGGAAAAGACACACAAACAAACATATTAATTGATAGAGGAGACAGACATGCGCATCTATTCTTTGACATATTATTACATAACGAGCTATTATTGATTGAGTCCATCTGTGTGTTGTGTGTTTAAAATCAGGGGTAATATGATAGAAGAAGATAGGATTCAGTAGGCAGAGAGGGAAAGATGAGGACCTGAGGCCCCCAGTTAGGGAAAAACATGTATTTGGAAAAATTCTGGGAGTGTCTGACCACAGGAAAAGCCCTCAGGCATAAAGCTCCTCTTAAGAATGTAACAGACCCCACCTACTTCCTCTCAGGTTTCCCTCAGGAATTTAAGGAAAGACCTAGGTGTGGCCATAGACACCCCCCCCCCCCCACTGCTTTTAATGGAAATGAGCCAATACAGAATGGACAACCCAGCACCCAGAGTCATCCAGATGGTAAGGGCAGAACCTGAGAAGGAACAAGGGGAAAGGGAAGGGGAGGGGAGGGCTAACCAAAACCTTTTAAAGCAAGGACACTTGCCTAGTGTCGCAGGCATTCACTTTTGAATGTCCCCTTCCTGTAAAGAGAGCTTTCCTACTATTCTTACTTTCTAATCTTATATTCTAATAAACTTTTGCCTGCTGCTCATTTTGTGTCCACGTCTTAATTCTTCAAAGCAGCGAGAAAACAAATCCGGGTATTGTGGTTAAAAAAAAAATCCTGCAACAGTAACATAACAAAATCCATCCTCCAGTAGATCCATAGTCGTTTTGTTTTTTTCAATAGTAACAGAGCTATACATAAGTTTTCATACATAAATTTGTGTAACAATTTTATATTTCTATTTTTATAGCATAATTTTAGCTTATCAATCTTGTACTTTATGTTTTACTCGATATTTTTAGGTTGATGTTATCCTTTCATGACTCCAGCAGTTAGGCTGTGCCAGCCCAGAAAACAAAAAGAAGAAATCATTTTATGACTTTGCTTCCTCCTACTACAGCAAAGCTACACCATAAAAGAGTTGGGAGGAAAATAGTTGTTACTAGAGATTCCATAAGATTCCTGGTGGATAAGGAGAAGTTGCATGCTTAATACATGAGACATTTTATTCCAAAATCATCTCTATTTTGTATCTTTTCTGCATAACCTCCTGCTGAGAGGATGTCTATCCCCCTCTTCCCATTTGACTTTCACTCTTCAACATACTGGATTGTCTTTCAGCACCTGAAATTCAGTGTCCAGACCTGAACTATCATATCCCCCACACCAGGCTGTTCTCTCATCTAAGCCAGGTCCTTCTCTCTATTCAAGGCACAAATCCAGAAACCACCTGTCACTTCTTTTCCCTTATTCAATTCCTGCATTGTTCTCAATTCTTTTCCCCGCGAGTACCAGATTCTCTCATAGTCCCTGGCCTATCGCCTAACAACCAGTCCTTTTACACTCCAGACCATTCTATGTCCTACCATCAAAAGGATCATTATAAAACACAAATATCATTATATCCCCTTCCTTATAATCCTTCACCATCATCTTGCTACCTTTTTATTATTGTCATGACTTTAGTATGGTCTCTACTATTCTGCATGTAATACTCATTTCCCTATAGTCTCTGCACTCTGGAAATCAGATTCTCCCCAGGTGCTCAGACATACCAAGATTTTTCTCCATGGGTCACTAAGTTTCTTCTCATCTACCTAGGATGCTCTTCTTTTCTTTTCCCCTGCATCCCAGTAGTTCCACTCACCTTCAAATCTCAGCTTAGAAATCATTTAGTTCATCACGAAGTCCTCACTGAGCCTCTCCTGACAACTGTTATTCATTCATTTCTATAATTACTAGTATATTTTTCCAGACTAAAAAACTGGTTGGGTTATAGAATATATAATTTTTTTAATCAGCGTTACTTAATGATAAACAATTGATTAGTGTTTATTTATTGAAAAGATCATAATGAAATTTCCATTTTTAGTTTAAAAGATTGACAAGGAGACTATATTGAGCCCATATAAAAACTGCCTTTCAATAATTAGAATTCTTTTTGTAGTGTTCTGTTGTAGCAATATTCGGGATGGTTGATAGAAACATCAATGTTGAGATCATTTTCTGAGAAACATTTAAAATTTTAAGCAAATTAGCATTTCAATGTGAAGGAATCAGAATGATTAACCTGGAGCACTCAAAGGACACAAAGATATATTTCTAATATGAATGCCCAATTACATAATTTCCTGGGGAAATATCATTGAATTATGTGCAATATTTAAATAACTTTTAACCTTTACATAAAATTTCAGTTAAAAACCAAAGAGAAAACAAACAGTAGACAGAAAAAACAAACATAATAAATCACTCTAGTAGTTATGAACATAACCCCAACGGAATATCCAAACAGTTGAATAGTTTCTTCAGCCACCATTGTAGGTTCCTGAGAAAGATAAAGAGGGACAATTCCAGAGCAGATACACAATTCATTTTAGCAAATATCTCTGCTTTCCCCCAACCTAAGGTAAATGGACTGTATACACCTATGCTCAACATATACCTTTGACTAACTCAGAGATCTGCTGAATGTCCCATCATCAGGTATGAAAGTGAGATGGAATGTCAGGGACTCATTCTGGAGCCTGAGTCTATAAGTTAATTGGCTCTTGGTGAGGTTTTGGGACACACTCCAAAATGCAGTTCCAGGGAACTTCATGGTTCCAAATTTCCAGCTTCCATAGGATACAAATGGCTGGGGAAGAGAAACAGGAGGAATTGTGGGTTCTAGGCCCACTGCCCCTCACAAGAAGACCAACACATAGCCATTATACCACTCATCCTAAACTGGAAGGAAAAAGCCATGGGATCCTAATTTCTAGTTACATCACATATTTCTGTATACACTTAATTTGTTTATGTAGGCCTGAGGTATAATATGTCCTCAGAGGAGGTGAAAGCCCTTCCCTATATCTGTAAATAAGTGGCTGAAAGGTTTCTCAGACAGGTCAAGTACATGAGTAAATTATATTTGTCATTAGTTTTAGGGTTCTTAATTGAAGAATGATGTTCCTTCTATCTGCTCCCTTTCTGCAAGTGTACATATATCCACACATATACATCCACATGCATAGACACTCACACACACCCATGGACCCGGTCTACTCCAACTTGGGTGTGAAGTCTCAGGTCCTACTTCATGCTCCTTGGAAGCTTTCTTTCCCTCTCTGTGATGTTTAATCATGCACCATGATCAATGTGCAGCTTTCCTAATGCAGTTTACAAACTGGACCAGAATGGTTTTGATTTTATGTGATCAATTCTTTTCAAACAAAGGTACCTGGAGCCTTGGTTGACTCTTATGGCAATAATAAGGATCTAGCAACCACAGAGATCTCCATAGTCTACCCTGGAATGTGCCTGGTGCCCACTTTCTGGGGGAAAAATGGCATAGAAATAGTTGGGGAGAGAATGAGAAACTTCTCTGATCCATCAAGGTAAAAAGTCATCTTGGGCCCAGTGGATTTAAAAGAAAAAAAAAATGGCTCTTTTTGCCAATAGTTCATTTTTGTGATTTTCTTTCCCTGAGCCAATGTAAGGAAAAATATATGAAATCATTGATTACTTTTTGAGACAGCATGTGTAGTACTACTTTTTAGCACAATGGCACAGAGTAGGCAGTCAATACACATTTAAGAAATAAACATTTATTAAACTAATACTATGTTTTATGAATTTGGAAGTACAAAGATTAATAACATGCAGAAAGTTCCTTCAAGGCTGAAGACTAGGCACATCTTCCATAATTTACCCCAGCATTGTTCCCAGAGAGAACTATTATAAATCAGTACTTATTCCATGTCATAGATAACCTTATTTATTTATTACTCCTTAGGCAACAAAACTTCCTTTGAATCTCTTTTAAATATCATTGTTATTTCTCCAGACTTACTCTCCTTCTGATGGCCTTGCCTTCTCTCTGCCTTACAGTGGTATTTTCTCTTGGTCTCCTTTCAAAATATCCTAAGTTAATACCTCTTAAAAGTCAGCTAAGGTATGGTAATCAGCAAGCAATGTTATGTATAAAAGAAGCCTAATCTTCTCCATTTTAATCTTCAAGTTTGCCCTGGGAAAACTTACCTTATTCTTTTGCTTTTGACATTTGTACATGAAAATAAATTCTTGATTTTAAGGAATTAAATTTATCAACCTTTTATTTTATTGTTAGTGCTGTTGTCTTATCCTTGAGAATCTGTTTCCTAACCTAAGATCATAAAAATATTGTACTGTTTTTGTCTACAAGTTTTATTTTTATTTTTATATGTAGTTGATCGTTCTTCAAATTGAAAATTTTAAATTCCATGATCAGTTGTCATAATATCATTTGTTGCTACCCTCATTCATCTTCAGTGCCACCTCACATATCCTTATAAGTATGGATCTGTTTTATTCATGCATCCAGATATGTATGGATCTGTTCCTGCATGTCAATTCCTGCACAATTACCATACTATCTTAATCATTAAAACTGGAAGACCCACCCTAAAATGACCTCAAATTAATCACACATTTGTACAGTTCTCTCAGTTTGAGTGTGGGAAGAACCTGTGATTTTGTTTTAGCCAATAGAATGTAACTTCCTTGATCAGATTACTTTATATAGTACAGGTGAATGGATATTGAGATCTGTTGATTTCAAGCAAATCCAAAGAGAGACTGTGGATGGGCCTAACTCAATCAGGTGAAAACCCTTTGAAGGACTGGGACTTTCCTGAAGAGAGATTCTTCTTTTAGTCTTGTAGCTCTATGGCTACAAATGATAAATGCTGCCAACAACTTAATAAGTTTAGAAGTAGATTCTTCCTTAGTCAAGCCTCGAGATGAGAATAACCCAATTGTAAGCTATGACAGCTTAAATAGAGGACACAGCTAAGGCAAATCCATGCTTTTTACTCACATAAACTGTTGAATTATAAATGAACATTTTAAGTCACTAAATTTGTGGTAATCTGTTAGACAGAAATGAAAAATTAAGGGGGAGTGACATCAACAAGATGGCCAAATAAGATGTTCCTCAAACATATTCGCTCTCAACAACACTCATTTGGCATCCAGCCACCTTTGTGTCTTTGTGGGAGCTGTGGGATCCAGGTAGGAGACTGTGAAATCCTGGTGCTATTCAAGAATGAAGACAGCCATTTTGAAAAAAAACAGACTTTTACCAAGGCAACTGACTCATCGAACCTAAAAACAGCTCTGTTTGATTCAGAACTCATCCATAGCCACACTTGTCTTTTGTTCTGTTGCTATCACCATCTGCCAAGGGACTCATGAAAAGTTAACACCTACTATGCATTAGGTAATAGGCATACAGAACTCGATCCAGCTGTGGACCAAGAAATGGCTTATGAACTATCTCCAGCCCCTGTTGGTCACTATCTGGGAGTCTCTGAAGAACACTGATTTAGACATTTACCCACAGATGAGAGGCCTTTGTGGAAGTCCAGGAGTCAAACGGAGATGTTGAAGCACACTGCTAGAGAAAAAAAAAAAAATCCAAGACTGGACACATTGAAGAGGGAAAGAGAAACAGTTTGACTTTAGTCATATCACCCACCCCCAAAGTAGCACAGCTCAGTTCCAAGAGAAATCTTGGTCTGTGATTTCTCCCACAGGGAAAGTGAGAAAGTGTGAGTACCTGACTTCTCCAGCTGTGTGGGATGGTGCTTATGAGGTCCATTTCTCTCTCCTCTCACACAGAGTGCTTAGTCCTGCGCTGCATGCCTGGAGGGTGGTAAGCACTGAGAGAATAGCAGCCAGGGATTGGAATGGGATATAATAAAGGGACACAGATTATACTAACAATCTCATGGACTCCATCAGGAGGTATGCCTGCAAGTGGCCAGGAAACCTCATCTCTGGACCTCCCTAACTGGCCAACAGGTACCTCTAGTGCTCTGTATGCCACTCCTTTCCCCAACAGTGGCTGGTTCCCTATGTGCATTCTCAGTTGTGGTAATGGCAATCTTTAGCAAATGGCTAGTGAGCACACACAGAAAGCTGGCTCAAATCTGTGGGCCTGGGAGAAACTACACACTTGAGGACTCAGCACAGCTCTAGGTAATGAAAAAGAGAGGCTGTGAGCACCCACTATGGCTTTTCAGGATTGTGAGAAAGCATATAAATTTAAATATTATGCTACAAGAGGGAGCAGACATACCCATGGAAAAAGTCTGAGAAAGACTCAGAATCCCTCAGGCTGATGGAAGCTATTTCTCTCCCAAAGTCAGCACATAAAGACTGGAGGAAGTGAGTGCTACTTCAAATGCAAAGACAACAGTGCAAGACTTCAAGGAATATAAAAAAAATTAAGGAAACATGATCCCGATAAAGAACACAATAATTTTGCAAAAACCAACCCCAAACACCAAGATCTATGATTTACCAAAGAAAGAATTCAAAAGAGCTATTTTAAGGAAGCTCATTGAACTACAAAACAACCAGAACAACAATTTAATGAAATCAAGAAAACAAGACACATGCACACAAATTTAGAATTTTAACAAAGAGATAGAAATTACAGAAAAGAACCAAACAGAAATTCTGGAGCTGAAGGATAAAATGAAAGAAGTTAAAAAAAAAAAAGAAAAGAAAAAGAAAAGAGGCAATAGAAATCATCAACAGCAGACTTGAAAAAGAAAAAGAAGGAATCTGTAAAATAGAACAGGATTTTGAAATTATTCAGTTAAAAAAGAATAAAAGAAGAATAAAAAAGACTGAAGAAATCTATGTGGTGTAGAGAATATTACTAATAGAAACAATTTGCCAGTTATCAGAGTCCCAAAAGGAAAACAGAGGCAAATGGAGATAACAAACTAAATCAAATAGATAATGACTGAGAACTTTCCAAATCTGGGGAAGATTTGGACATTCAAGATCATGAAGCTAATAGGTAACCCCAACATTTCAATCTAAAACAATCTTCTTCAAAATACATTTTAATAAAACTGATTAAAATAAAAGACAAATACAGAACATTAAAAGAAAAAAATCTAATACAAGGGAACCACCATGAGGCTATCAGCATATTTCTTAGAAACCTTGGAGGCCAGAGAGAGAGTGGAATGATATATCCAAAGTACTTAAGGAAAAAAAAAACAAAAACCTGGCAATCAAGAATACTTTATCTTGCAAGTTGTCCTACAGAAATTAAGGCAAGATAAAGACTTTTACAGAAAAACAAAAGCTGAAGGAGTTCATCACCTTAAAAGAAATGCTGAAAGGATTTCAAGTTGAAAAAAAGGAAGCTAATTAGTAACATAAAAAACATAAAAATATACAACACATTGGTAAAGGTAAGTACATAGTCAAATTCAGAATACTCTAATACTGTAATATGGTAAGGTGTTAACCACTTCAGTATAAAGGTTAAGGTAAAAACAAGTGTTAAAAAATAATTATAGTTATAATAATTTCTTAATGGGTACAAGAAATAAGAGGCAAATTCTGACACAAAAATATAAAAGGAGGGAAACTATTAGCATTTTAAAAATGCAATAGAAGTTAGTGTAAAATAGATTGTTATGATTATATGATATTTTATTTAAGCCTCATGGTAACCATAAGGAAAAAAGCTACAGTAGATATACAAAAAATAAAGAGAAGGGAATGAAAGCATACCACAATGGGAAGTCATCAATTCAAAAAGGAAGACAGCAAGAGAGAGAAAGGAATAAGGGAATTATAAAACAGTCAGAAACAATTAATAAGATGGCATAAGTAAGTCCATACTTATCAATAATTATCTTAAATGTAAGAATAAATTCTCCAATTAAAAGACGTAGAGTGGCTGAATAGATTAAAAAGAAGATCCAACTGTATGCTGCCTATAGAAGACTTCAGCTTTAAAGACACACATAGGCTCAAAGTGAAGGGATAGAAAAAGATATTCCATGCAAGTGGAAACTAAAAAATTGCAAGATTAGATGTACTTATGTCAGACACAATAGACTTTAAGTCAAAAGTTGTAACAAGAGTCTTTTTTTTTTGTTAAATAAAATTCTATTTTTTTCAATATATGAAATTTATTGTAAAATTGGTTTCCATACAACACCGAGTGCTCATCCCCAAAGGTGCCCTCCAAAATACCCATCACCCACCCTCCCCTCTCCCCCACCCCCCATCAACCCTAAGTTTGTTCTCAGTTTTTAAGAGTCTCTTATGCTTTGGCTCTCTCCCACTCTACACTCTTTTTTTTTTCCTTCCCCTCCCCCATGGGTTTCTGTTAAGTTTCTCAGGATCCACATAAGAGTGAAAACATATGGTATCTGTCTTTCTCATAACAAGAGTCAAAGAAGGTCATTATGTAACGTCAAAGGAGTCAGTTCATCAAGAGGATGTCATAATTGTAAATATAAAAACACCCAACATTGAAGCACCTAAATATAATAAGCAATTACTAACCAAATAAGACAGAAACAGACAACAGTACATAGTAGGGGGCTTCAATACTCCACTTGCAACAATGAGGAGATAATTCAGATGGAGACTCAATAAGGAAATGTTGGATTTCAACTATATCTAAGATGTAATGGACCTAACAGACATATTCAGAACATTCCATCCAACAGCAGCAGGGATACACATTCTTTTGAAGTGCACAGAGAACATTTTCCAAGACAGATCATATATTTGGTCACAAAACAAGTCTTAACAAATTTAAAAAGATCAAAATCATACCAACTCTTTTTTTTTTTTTTTTTTTTTTTTTTTTTTTTTTTTTACAATAGTATGAAACTACAAGTCAGCAATAGGAAAAAAAAAAACGGGACAATTTGCAAACATGTGAGAATTAAACACCATGTTTCTGAACAACCAGTGAGTCAAAGAAGAAATCAAACAGAAATAAAAACAATTTTTGAAACAAATAAAAATGAAAACATAACATACCAAAACCCATAGGACGTAGCGAAGCCAGTTCTAAGATGGAACTTTATAGTGACAAATGTCTATGTTAAGAAAAAAGAAAGATCTCAAATAACCAAATTAACTTTTAGATCTCAAAGAACTGAGAAAAGAAGATCAAACAGCCCAGAGTTATCAGGAGGAAGAAAATAACAAAAATCAGTTCATGTTAAATGAAATAAAGACCAGAAAGACAATAAAAAATCTGTGAAACTAAGCTATTTGTGTAAAAATAAAGCAAATTGACAAATCTTTAGCTAGACTAAGAAAAGAAAAAGAAAAAAAAAAAGAGATGCCCCAGATAAATAAAATCAGAAATGAAACACCTGAGATTGCAACTGATACTACATTAATACAAAGCATTAAGAGACTAATATGAACAATTATATTCCAACAAACTGGATAAGCTAGAAGAAATTGATAAATTTCTAGAAACATACCTTCCAAGATTGAACCATGAGGAAAGAAAAAATCTGAAAAGACCAATAATGAGTAAGGAGAATGGATCAGCAATGAAAAAATCTCTCAACAAAGAAAATTATTGAATGGTTTCCATGGTGAATTCGATCAAACATTTACAAATGAATTAACACTAATTCTTGTCAAACCCTTCCACAAAAATGAAGAGAAAGGAATACTCCTAAACTAATTTTAGGAAACCAGCATTACTATGATTCCAAAGCTGGATAAGGACACTACAAGAAACCTACAGGCTTCTATTCCCAATGTGTATAGATGCAAATATTATCAACAAAATAATAGCACCAAATTCAACACACATTGAAATAATAATATACCATGATCAAGTAGGATTCATTCCTGAGATGGAAGGATGTTTCAACACATGCAAATCAATAAATGTGATACACCACATTACTAGAATAAAAGATAAAAATCACAATCATCTGAATAGATGCAGAAAGAGCATTTGACAAAATGCAACATCCTTTCATAATAAAAATTCTCAAAAATTTAGTTATCAAAGGAATGGAGCTCAACATAAAAAAGGCCACACATACCAAGGAAAAGTTAACATTACACCCAATAGTAAAAGGTTGAAAGCTTTCCTCTAAGATTAGAAACAAAACATATGTGTCCACTCCCACCATTTCTATCCAATATAGTGGGAAGTCTTAGCCAGGGCAGTTAGGCAAGAAAAAGAAATAAAAAGCTTCCAAATTGTAAAGAAAGAAGTAATATTGTTTGCTTGAAATGTAATATAATCTTAGATATAGGAAATCCTAAAGAATCCACCAAAAAAAAAAAAAACTATCAAAGCTAATAAATTAATTCAGTTAAGTTGCAGCATATAAAATCAACACTCAAGAATGAGTTACATTTATATATACTAACAATAAAATATTCAAAGAAGAAATAAAGAAAACAATCTCAGTTATAATGGCATCAAAGACAATAAAATACTTATAAATAAATTTAAGCCAAGGAGTACACTAAAAACGATGAGATAATGATGGAAGAAATTGAAGACACAAATATATATATGTAAATAAATATATTAGGTGTTCATGGATTGGAGAAATTAGTATATCCAAAGCCATCTATAGCTTCAATGCCATTCCTATCAAAATGTCAATGGCATTTTTCACAGAAATAAAGGAAAATCCTAACATTCACAGAGAGCCACAAAAGACCCTCAACAGCCAAATCAATCCTGAGGAAGAACAAAGGTGGAGGCATCACACTTCCTGATTTTAAACTATAGTACAAAGCTATAGTAATCAAAACAGTAGAGTACTGGCATAAAAATATATACATAGATAAATGGAATGGAATTGAGAACCCAGAAATAAATGTCTACATATATGGTCAGCTAATACTTGACAAAGTCAAAAATATTCAGTAGGAGAAATTATCTCTTCAATAAATGAGAAAACAGGATAATCACATGCAAAATACTAAAATTGATCCCCTATCTTATACCATTCACAAAAGTTAACTCAAAGTGGTTCAAAACTTCATTGTCAGTGTCTTAGAATGTAAAACTCTTAGAAGAAAATATAGTGGAAAAATTCCTTAACATTAGTCTTGGCAAAAATTATTTTAGATATAATACCAAAGCACAAGCAACGAAAGCAAAATTAAACAGATGGACTATATCAAACTAAAAATCTTTTGCATAGCAAAAGAAATAATCAACAAAATGAAAAGACAACCAATGGAATGGAAGAAAATATTTGCAAACCCTACATATGATAACAGGTTAATATCCAAAATATACAAGGAACCCACGCAATGCAACAGAAAAATTTGATTAAAAATGGGCTGAGAACCAAAATAGATAATTTTCCAAAGAAGGTATACAAATGGCATACAGATACATGAAAAGATGTTCAATATCCCTAATGTTAGGGAAATGCAAATCAAAACCATAATAAGATATCACCCTATACTTTTAGAATAGCTAATATCAAGATGTCAAGAAATAAGTACTGAAGAAGATGTGGAAGATAGAGAACTCTTGTGCACTGTTGGTAGGAATATAGGTTGGTGAAGCCACTTGGAAAATAGTATAGAGGATCCTCAAAAAATTAAAAAGAGAAATGCTACTTAATTTAGCAATCCCACTTCTGGGTATATATTCAAAGGTATCTCAAAGAGATATCTGTAATCCCATGTTCACTACAACATTATTTATGACAGAGAAGGTATGGAAACAACCTAAGTATTTATCTACAGATAATGGATAAAAGAAGAAGTGGTATATATATGCAAAGTTGGATATTTTCCAACCATGAGAAAGAAGGAAATTCTGTCATTTGCAATGAAACACATGATGGACTTTGAAGGCATTATGCTGGATGAAATAAGTAAGACATCGAAGAAAAATACTTTATGATCTCATTTATAAGTGGAATATAAAAATGTCAAACTCATAGAAACAGAGAGTAGAATTGTGGTTGCCAGTGGCAGGGGTGGGGAGGATGGGAGAAATGGGGGGATGTTGATCAAAAGTTACAAACTTACAGTTATAGGAATAATATATTCTAGGGATCTAATATACAACATAGTGACTATGGTTACCCTACTGTATTGTACACTTGAAAGTTGATAAGAGAGTAAATCTTTAATGTTCTTATGGCAAAAAAGGAAATTATGTAAGATGACAGAGGTGTTAACTAATCCTATTGTGGTAGTCATTTTGTAATATATATATGTGTGTGTGTGTGTGTGTGTATGTATCAAATCAACATGTTGTACACTTAAAATATACAACAATGTTGGCGTGCTGGGTGGCTCAGTCGGTTAAGGGTCTGACTTTGGCTCAGGTCATGATCTCACGGCTCATGAGTTGCAGCCCTGCGTCAGGCTCTGTCCTGACAGTTCAGAGTCTGGAACCTGCTTCAGATTCTGTGTCTTTCTCTCTCTCTGCCCCTCCACCCTCAGAAGAAATAAACGTTAAAAAATTAAATGTACAACAATGTTATATGTCAATAATATTTCAATAAAACTGGGAAAAAGAGAAAAATAATGCAATAGCATTGATTACTAGAAGAAAAATATTCAATTTTAGTATTCTTCAAACATAGCAAGGCTAGTCTTGGGTCTTTGTGTTTCTGTATAAATTGTACAACCAGTTAAAAAACTTCCTCAAGAAACACTTTTGGTGTTTTGATTGGAATAAACCAATAAATCAATGTATATTCACTTATTTAGTTCAGTGTGGCTACCAGGAAGTAGAGCTCTTAGCAAAATAAAGGTCTATCATTCATAAAGTATTACTTATTCCAAATTGAATATCCTGCAATAAGATATTGAATTTCTTCCATAAAGCCTTGGCATGCCTAGTGTTTAATTGTTGATATATATTTCTGTTGTTATGAACAATGACATACTTAAATATAAATTATATTTGTACTTAAATTATATTTTATAACTCTATTTTGCTGGCATTCAGAAATGAAATTTTTCACAAGGATCTTATATCCAACTACCTTTAAAATCTTATTAATTTGAATAATAATTTCTATGGATTCTGTCTTTTGGGTTTTCTATGTAGAATAATTTAACTTTATGCTTTCAAGTACCTCTACTAATACATTGAATGAACAGAAGGAGCCATCTTGAGCATAGTTTTGTTTTAATTTAGCCTTTCTTTCTCTTTCATTATAACGTAAAAAAATATTTCCAGTGCAGTTAGCATACAGTGTTATATTATTTCCAGTTGTACAATATAGTGATTCAACAATTCCATATATTATTCAGCGCTCATCAAGATAAGTGTACTCTTAACTTTTTCACTTCTTTCACCCATCCCCTCCCCATTTCCCCTCTAGTAACCATCAGTTTATTCTCTACAGTTAAGAGTCTGTTTCTTGGTGTGTCTGTGTTATTTTTTTCTCCTTTGTTCTTTGATTTGTTTCTTAAATTCCACATACACATATGAGTGAAATCATAGGCTATTAGTCTTTCTCTGATGGGATTATTTTGCTTAGCATTATACCTTTAGATGCATCTATGTTGTTGCAAGTGGTAAGATTTAATACTTTTAAAAGTATATATATATATATATATATATATATATATATATATATTATGTATATATATATATATATATATATATATATGGTGTATATATATATACCACGTTATATATTATATATCATATATATCACATTATATTATATATGCCACATATATATTAATATTATATATATTATATATGTGGCATATATACATACAAACACCACATATACCACATGTTCTTTATATATTCACCTATCAATGGAAAATTGAGATATTTCATAGTTTGACTATTATAAATAATGCAACAAACATAGGAGTGCATATACCCCTTCAAGTTAGTGTTTTTGTATTTTGGGGGTAAATACCCAGTAGTGTGATTACTGGATTGAGGGGCAGTTCCATTTTTTAAATTTTTTGAAGAACCTCCATACTGTCTTCCACAGTGCCTGCACCAGTTTACATTCCCAGCAATAGTGCAAGCGCATTCCTTTTTCTCCACAGTCTCCCAACACTTGTTTCTTGAGATTTTACTTTAACCATTTCCACAGGTGTGAGGTGATATATTATTGTGACTTTTATTTCTGTTTCCCTGATGGTGAGTGATGTTGAGCATCTTTTCATGTGTCTGTTGCCCATCTGAGTGTTTTATTTGGAGAAATCTCTGTTTGTATAAAATTCCCATTTAATTGGATTATTTGTGGGGTTTTTGGTGTTGAGTTTTATGTAAGTTCTTGATATATTTTGGATACTAACCCTTTATCAGATATATAATTTGCAAATATCTTCTCCAATTAAGTAGGTTGTCTTTTTAGTTTTGTAGGTTGTTCCCTTTGCTATGCAGAAGCTTTTTCTGTTAGTGTAGTGCCAAGTAGTTAATTTTTCCTTTTGTTTCTCTTGCCTTAGGAGACATATCTAGAAAAAAGTTATTACATCCTATGTCAGAAAAATTACTGTCTAAGCTCTCTTCAAGTTTTATTCTGGTTTCAGGTCTCACATGTAGGTTCTTAATCAATTTTGAGTTTATATTTTGTGTATGGTATAAGAAAGTGGTCCAGTTTCATTGTTTTGCATGTAAGCTGTCCAGTTTTCCCAACAAAATTTGTTGAAGAGACTGTCTTTCTTCCGTTGCATATTCTTGTCTTCTTTGTCAAAGATTAAATAACCATTTAATATAGCGTTTTTTCTCTGGACTTTTGTTCTGTTCCCTTGATCCATGTGTCTATTTTTGTGGCAGTACCATACTGTTTTGATTACTACAGCTTTGTAATATAACTTGAAGAAGTCTGAAATTGTGATTCCTCCAGCTTTGCTTTTTTAATTTTTTTTTTTCCCCACAAGATTGCTTTGGCTATTCAGTGTCCTTTGTGGTTCCATACACATTTCAGTATTCTTTGTTCTAGTTCTATGAAATATGTTGTTGGTATTTTGACAGGGATGGGTTTTCATTAAATCTGTAGAGAGCTTTGGGTAGTGTGGATATTTTAACAATATTTGTTCTTCCAATCCATGAACATGAATGTCTTTCCATTTCTTTCTGTTGCCTTCAATTTCTTCCATCAATGTTTTACAGTTTTTAGAGTACGTTTTTATTTCTTTGGTTAAGTATATTCTTACATATTTTAATAACTTTGGTGCCTGGAAATGGGATTTTTTTCTTAATTCCTCTTTCTGGTACTCCATTCTTGGTTTATAAAAATGCAGTGGATTTCTGTCATTGCTTTTGTATCCTGTGACCTTAACCAAACTCATTTATGAGTTCTAGTAGATTCTTGGTGGAGTCTTTTATATATAGACTTGGTGGAGGCTTTCTATATATAGAATCATGTCATTTACAAAATAGGGAAAGTTTGACTTCTTTCTCACCAATTTTGCTGCTTTTATTCCTTTCTCTTGTCTGATTTCTGTGGCTAGGACTTCCAGTACTATGTAGAATCAAAACAGTGAGAATGACATTCTTGTATTCTTCCTGACATCAGAGGAAAAGCCCTCAGCTTTTCCCAATTGAGTATGATGTGGCTGTGGGGTTTTCATATAAGGTCTTTATTGGGTTGAGGTTTGTTCCCTCTAAACATACTTTCTTGGGTTTTTTTTATCATGAATAAATGTACTTTGTCAAATGCTTTTTCTGCATCTATTGAAGTGATCATATGGTATTTATCCTTTCTCTTATTGAAGTGATGTGTCATGTTGATTGATTTGTGAATATTGAAACTCCATACCACCCTGCATCCCAGAAATAAATCCCACTTTATTGTGGTGAATTTTTTTTTTAAATGGATTGGGTTTCCTAATAATTTGTTGAGGATTTTGCCTTTAAGTTGTTCATCAGAAATTTTGGCCTGCAGTTCTTTTGGTAGTGTCTTTATCTGGTTTTGGCATTAGGTAATACTGGCCTAAGAATGAATTTAAGTTTTCCTTCTTTTTCTGTTTTTTGAAGAAGTTTGAGAAGAATAGGTATTAACTTTTCTTTAAATGTTCGGTCGAATTTGCCTATGAATATATCTGATCCCAGTCTTTTGTTTATTAGGAGTTTTTAAATTACTGATTCAATTTCATTGCTGGTAATTGGTCTGTTCATATTTTCTATTTCTTCCTGGTTCAATATGTTTCTAAAAACATATTCATTTTTTTCCCTAGGTTGTCCAGCTTGTTGTCATATAATTTTTCATAATATTTTCTGCCCATCATTTGTATTTCTATGGTATCAGTTATTATTTCTCCTCTTTCCTGTGATTTTGTTTCTTTGAGGCCTCTCTCTTTCTCTCTTTTTTTTTTTATGAGCCTGGCTAAAGGTTTTTCAATTGTATTGATTTTTTCAAGGAAAAAGTTAATGGTTTCATTGATCTGTTTTATTGGTTTTTGTTTTTTATTTAGTTTCTATTGCATTTATTTCTGCTCTAACCTTTTGTGTTTTTCTTCTTTTGTAGATCCTTTAGGGGTAAGGTTAGGTTGTTTATTTGAGATTTTTCTTGCTTCTTCATGTAGCCCTATGTTTCTATAAAATTTCCTCTTAGAACTGCTTTTGGTGCATTCCAAAGATTTGGGACCATTGTGTTCTCATTTCCATTTCTCTCCAGGTAATTTTAATTTATTTTTTTGACTTCTTGGTTGACCCATTCATTATTTAGTAACATGTTATTTAACCTCCATGTATTTGTGTTTTTCCAGATTTTTTTGTGGTTGACTTCTAGTTTCAAGCATTGTGGTCAGAAAAGATGCAGGGTATAAATTCGATATTTTTGAATTTGTCGAGACTTGTTTTGTAGTCTGATATGTGATGCATTATGGAAAATGTTCCATGTACATTGAAAGGAATGTGCGTGTTTTAGGATGAAGTGTTCGGAATAGATCTATTAAATTTATCTGGACCAGGGTGTCATTCAAAGCATTTGTTCCGTTGCTGGTTTTATGTTTGGATGATCTGTCCACTGACGTAAGTGGAGTTTTAAAGTATCCAACTATTATTGTGTTACTATTGCTTAGTTCCTTTATGTTTGCTATTAAGTGTTTTATGTATTTAGGTTTTTCCTTGTTGGGTGCATAAATATTTATAATGGCCATATCTTCTTATTGGGTTGTTCTATTTATTATTATATAGTGTCCTTCTTTGTCTCTCATTACTGGCTTTTTTTTTTTTTTTTTTAGTCTTGCTA
This sequence comes from Panthera pardus, assembly GCF_024362965.1. Lineage (NCBI taxonomy): Eukaryota > Metazoa > Chordata > Mammalia > Carnivora > Felidae > Panthera > Panthera pardus. The sequence continues at coordinate 19,601,382 of NW_026526810.1, read as the reverse complement.
CCCTGCCTTTTTTTGACATCCATTTGCATGACAAAGTATTCTCCACTTTCAATCTGCAACTGTCTTTAGGTCTGAAGTGTGTCTCTTGTAGGCAGCATACAGATTGATTTTGATTTTGTTTTAATATGAAATTTATTGTCAACATGATTTCCATACAACACACAGTGCTCATCCCAAAGGATGCCCTCCTCAATATTCATCACCCACCCTCCGTTCCCTCCCACCCCCCATCAACCCTCAGTTTGTTCTCAGTTTTTAAGAGTCTCTTATGCTTTGGCTCTCTCCCACTCTAACCTCTTTTTTTTTTTCCTTCCCCTCCCCCATGGGTTTCTGTTAAGTTTCTCAGGATCCACATAAGAGTGAAACCATATGGTATCTGTCTTTCTCTGTATGGCTTATTTCACTTAGCATCACACTTTCCAGTTCCATCCACATTGCTACAAAGGGCCATGTTGCGTTCTTTCTTATTGCCATGTGTATATATCTTTCTTATTGATATTGTGTATATAAACCACAATTTCTTTATCCATTCATCAGTTGATGGACATTTAGGCTCTTTCCATAATTTGGCTATTGTTGAGAGTGCTGCTATAAACATTGGGGTACAAGTGATCCTATGCATCAGTACTCCTGTATCCCTTGGGTAAATTCCTAGCAGTGCTACTGCTGGGTCATAGGGTAGGTATATTTTTAATTTTCTGAGGAACCTCCACACTGCTTTCCAGAGCGGCTGCACCAATTTGCATTCCCACCAACAGTGCAAGAGGGTTCCCGTTTCTCCACATCCTCTCCAGCATCTATAGTCTCCTGATTTGTTCATTTTGGCCACTCTGACTGGCGTAAGGTGATATCTGAGTGTGGTTTTGATTTGTATTTCCCTGATAAGGAGCGACGTTGAGCATCTTTTCATGTGCCTGTTGGCCATCCGGATGTCTTCTTTAGAGAAGTGTCTATTCATGTTTTCTGCCCATTTCTTCACTGGGTTATTTGTTTTTCTGGTGTGGAGTTCGGTGAGCTCTTTATAGATTTTGGATACTAGCCCTTTGTCCGATATGTCATTTGGTTGCCTTTTAGTTTTGTTGATTATTTCCTTTGCTGTGCAGAAGCTTTTTATCTTCATGAGGTCCCAATAGTTCATTTTTGCTTTTAATTCCCTTGCCTTTGGAGCTGTGTCAAGTAAGAAATTGCTGTGGGTGAGGTCAGAGAGGTTTTTTCCTGCTTTCTCCTCTAGGGTTTTGATGGTTTCCTGTCTCACATTCAGGTCCTTTATCCATTTTGAGTTTGTTTTTGTGAATGGTTTAAGAACTATTTAAACCATTGTTTCGTTTCATCCTTCTATATGTTGCTGTCCAGTTCTCCCAGCACCATTTGTTAAAGAGACTGTCTTTTTCCATTGGATATTCTTTCCTGCTTTGTCAAAGGTTAGTTGGCCATAATTTTGTGGGTATAGCTCTGGGGTTTCTATTCTATTCCATTGGTTTATTTGTCTTTTTTTTTGTGCCAATACCATACTGTCTTGATGATTACAGCCTTGTAATAGAGGCTAAAGTCTGGGATTGTGATGCCTCCTGCTTTGGTCTTCTTCTTCAAAATTTCTTTGGGTATTCGGGACCTCTTGTGGTTCCATAGAAATTTCAGGATTGCTTGTTCTAGCTTCGAGAAGAATGCTGGTGTAATTCTGATTGGGATTGCATTGAATGTGTAGATAGCTTTGGGTAATAATGATATTTTAACAATATTTATTCTTCCAATCCATGAGCACAGAATGTTTTTCCATTTGTTTATATTTTCTTCAATTTCCTTCGTAAACACTCTATACTTTTCACCATATAGATCTTTCACATATTTGGTTAGATTTATTCCCAGGTATTTTATGCTTCTTGGTGCAGTTGTGAATGGGATCAGTTCCTTTATTTGTCTTTCTGTTGCTTCATTATTAGTGTATAAGAATGCAACTGATTTCTGTACTTTGATTTTGTATCCTGTGACTTTGCTGAATTCATGTATCAGTTCTAGCAGACTTTTGGTGGAGTCTATGGGATTTTCTATGTATAATATCATGTCATCTGCAAAAAGTGAAAGCTTAACTTCATCTTTGACAATTTTGATGCCTTTGATTCCCTTTTGTTGTCTAATTGCTGATGCTAGAACTTCCAACACTATGTTAAACAACAGGGGTGAGAGTGGACATCCCTGTCATGTTCCTGATCTCAGGGGGAAAGCTCTCAGTTTTTCCCCATTGAGGATGATATTAGATGTGGGCTTTGAATAATGGCTTTTATGATGTTTAAGTATGTTCCTTCTATCCCGAGTTTCTCGAGGGTTTTTATTAAGAAAGGATGCTGAATTTTGTCAAATGCTTTTTCTGCATCAATTGACAGGATCATACGGTTCTTATCTTTTCTTCTATTAATGTGATGTATCACATTGATTGATTTGTTGAACCAGCCCTGCAGCCCAGGAATGAGTCCCACTTGATCATGGTGAATAATTCTTTTCATATGCTGTTGAATTCGATTTGCTAGTATTGTAGTGATAATTTTTGCATCCATATTCATCAGGGATATTGGCCTGTAGTTTTCTTTTTTTACTGGGTCTCTGTCTGGTTTAGGAATCAAAGTAATACTGGCTTCACAGAATGAGTCTGGAAGTTTTCCTTCCCTTTCTTTTTTTTGTAATAGCTTGAGAAGGATAGGTATTATGTGTGCTTTAAATGTCTGGTAGAATTCCCCTGGGAGGCCATCTGGTCCTGGACTCTTATTTGTTGGGAGATTTTTGATAACTGATTCAATTTCTTCCCTGGTTATGGGTCTGTTCAAGCTTTCTATTTCCTCCTGATTGAGTTTTGGGAGTGTGTGAGTGCTTAGGAATTTGTCCATTTCTTCCAGTTGTCCAGTTTGTTGGCATATAACTTTTCATAGTATTCCCTGATAATCGCTTGCATTTCTGAGGGATTGGTTGTAAAAATTCCATTTTCATTCATGATTTTATCTATTTGGGTCCTCTTCCTTTTCTTTGTGAGAAGTCTGGCTAGAGGTTTATCAATTTTGTTTATTTTTTCATAAAAACAACTCTTGGTTTCATTGATGTGCTCTACAGATTTTTTAGATTCTATATTGTTTATTTCTGCTCTGATCTTTATTATTTCTCTTCTGCTGGGTTTGGGGTGTCTTTGCTGTTCTACTTCTATTTCCTTTAGGTGTGCTGTTACATTTTGTATTTGGGATTTTTCTTGTTTCTTGAGATAGGCCTGGATTGCAATGTATTTTCCTCTCAGGACTGCCTTCGCTGCATCCCAAAGCATTTGGATTGTTGTATTTTCATTTTCATTTGTTTCCATATTTTCTTAATTTCTTCTCTAATTGCCTGATTGAGCCATTCATTCTTTAGTAGGGTGTTCTTTAACCTCCATGCTTTTGGAGGTTTTCCAGACTTTTTCTTGTCGTTGATTTCAAGCTTCATAGCATTGTGTTCTGAAAGTGTGCATGATATGATCTCAATTCTCTTATACTTATTAAGGGCTGTTTTGAGACCCAGTCAGCATGTGATCTATCTTAGAGAATGTTCCATGTGCACTCGAGAAGAAAGTATATTCTGTTGCTTTGGGATGCAGAGTTCTAAATATATCTCTCAAGTCCATCTGATCCAATGTATCATTCAGGGCCTTTGTTTCCTTATTGATCCTGGGTCTAGATGATCTATCCATTGCTTTAAGTAGAGTTTTAAAGTCCCCTGCAATTACCACATTCTTATCAATAAGGTTGCTTATGTTTGTGAGTAATTGTTTTATATATTTGGGGGCTCTAGTATTTTGCACATAGACATTTATAATTGCTAGCTCTTCCTGATGGATAGACCCTGTAATTATGATATATTGCTCTTCATCTCTTGTTACAGCCTTTAATTTACAGTCTAGTTTTTCTGATATAAGTATGGCTATTCCAGCTTTCTTTTGACTTCCAGTAACATGATAAATAGTCCTCCATCCCCTCACTTTCAATCTGAAGGTGTCCTCAGGTCTAAAATGAGTCTCTTGTACACAGCAAATAGATAGATCTTGTTTTTTTAATCCATTCTTATACCCTATGTCCTTTGGTTGGCGCATTTAGTCCATTTACATTCAGTGTTATTATAGAAAGATATGGGTTTAGAGTCATTGTGATGTCTTTAGGTTTCATGCTTGTAGCGATGTCTCTGGTACTTTGTCTCACAGGATCCCCCTTAGGATCTCTTGTAGGGCTGGTTTAGTGGTGATGAATTCCTTCAGTTTTTGTTTGTTTGGGAAGACCATTATCTCTCCTTCTATTCTAAATGATAGACTTGCTGGATAAAGGATTCTTGGCTGCATATTTTTTCTGTTCATCATATTGATGATTTCCTGCCATTCCTTTCTTGCCTGCCAAGTTTAAGTAGAAAGATCCATAACTAGTCTTATCGGTCTCCCTTTATATGTTAGATCATGTTTATCCCTAGCTGCTTTTACAATTTTCTCTTTATCCTTGTATTTTGCCAGTTTCTCTATGATATGCCGTGTAGAAGATTGATTCAAGTTATGTCTGAAGGGAGTTCTCTGTGCCTCTTGGATTTCAGTGCCTTCTTCCTTCCCCAGATCAGGGAAGTTCTCAGCTATGATTTCTTCAAGTACACCTTCAGCATCTGTCTCTCTCTCTTCCTCCCCTGGAATCCCTATTATACTATATATATTATATATATATATGCTATATATATTATCCCTATATATATTATTGTGTTTCATCGCATCATTTAGTTCTCTAATTCTCCCCTCATACTCCTGGATTTTTTTAATCTTTTTTTTTAGCTTCCTCTTTTTCTATAATTTTATCTTCTAATTCACCTATTCTCTCATCTGCCTCTTCAATCCAAGCTGTGGTCATCTCTATTTTATTTTGCATCTCATTCATAGCATATTTTAGCTCCTCCTGACTGTTTCTGAGCCCCTTGATCTCTGTAGCAATAGATTCTCTGCTGTCCTGTATACTTTTTTCAAGCCCAGTGATTAATTTTATGACTATTATTCTAAACTCTTGTTCCGTTATATTGCTTAAATCGTTTTTGATCAGTTCGTTAGCTGTCGCTACTTCCTGGTGTTCCTTTTGAGAATTATTCCGTTTTGTCATTTTGTATAGTCCCTGGAGTGGCATGGAACTGCATTGCTCTTCCCCTGTGCTGTCTGGAGTTACTTGTGCTGGTGGGTGAGACCGCAGTCAGACCTGATGTCTGCCCCCAGCCCACCGCTGTGACCACAGTCAGACTGGTGTGTATCTTATCTTCCCCTCTCCCAGGGGCAGGACTCACTGTGAAGTGGTGTGGCCCCTATCTGGGCTACTTGCACAGTGCCAGGCTTGTAGTGCTGCTTCTTCGGGATCTGGCGTAGTAGCCGGAGTGGATCCACAAGGTCCACGGGGGCAGGAGGGGCAGGCTCAGCTCTCTTTGCCTTCAGTGGTCCACTGCGGGAGGGCCCCTGTGGCACAGGAAGGAGGCAGACCTGTCCTCTTCTGTGTGACTCTTGTCTACGCTTGGCTCCAGAGAGTCCATTCTTCTAGACTTCTGGCAATTTTCTGGGTTATTTAGGCAGATGTGGGTGGAATCTAAGTGATCAGCAGGATGTGGTGAGCCCAGCGTCTTCATACACTGCCATCTTCCCTGAGATCCAAGCTGGAATTCTGATTTTGATTTTTTTAAAATCTATTTTGTCACCCTATTTCTTTTTTTTTTAATTTTTAAAAATTTATGTATGTATGTATGTATGTATTTATTGAGACAGAATTCAAGTGGGTTAGGGAAAGAGAGAGAGGGAGACATAGAATCCACAAATGGTTCCAGGCTCTGAGCTGTCAGCACCGAGCCTAATGCAGATCTTGAACTCACGAGCTGTGAGATCATGAACTGAGCCAACGTTGGACACTCAACCCACTGAGCCACCCATGTGCCCCTGTCACTCTATGTCTTTTGATGGGAGCATTGGAGCATTTGCATTCAAATTAATTTTATATGTGTGAATTTATTTCCTTTTGTTAAGTGTTTTGTAGTTGTTTTTGTAGTTCTTTTCTGGTCCTTTCTTCTCTTGATCTTTTTCACCTTTTGCTGGCTTTCTTTAGTGATATACTTGGATTCCTTTCTCTTTATTTATTCCATATTTAGTACTGGTTTTTGATTTGTGGTTACCATTAGGTTTGTATATGCTATAGTCTGCATATAGCAGTCTATATTAAGTTTGTGATCACTTAAATTTGAACACATTCTTCACTACTCTTCCTCACATTTTAGTTATATGGTATCATATTTATCATAGTTTTATCTTGTAAATTTCTGGACTGATTTTTACAGATATACTTACTTTTACTGCTTTGGTGTTTTCTAGTTTTCTTACTTTATGAAGACTTACTATATGGGTCTTTCCACTCAAAGAGTTCCCTTTAACATTTCTTGTAAGGATGGTTTAGTGGTCATGAACTCCTTTAGCTTTTGTTTGTCTGAGACAATATTTCTCCTATTCTAAATGATAGCCTTCCTGGATAGAGTATTTTTGACTACAGAGTTTTCCCATTCAGCATTTTGAATATATCATGCCATTCTCTTCTGGCCTGCAAAGATTCTGCTGAAAAATCTGCCAATAGGCTTATGGGGTCTCTCTTTTATGTAACTGTATTTTTTTTTCTTGCTGCTTTAAAAATTCTGTCTTATCACTACTTTCTTCCATTTTGATTACTATGTATCTTAGTGTGGATCTCCTTTGGTTGATTTTGTTGAGGGATTTCTGCCACCTGGATTGGAGGAATATCTGTTTCCTTCTGCAGATCAGGAAAGTTTTCAGCTATTATTACTTCAAATAAATTTTCTGCTCTCTTTTCTCTATCTTCTTCTGGGATACCTATAATGAAAATATTATTGCACTTGATGGAGTCATTGAGTTCCTTAAATCTATCTCATTTTGCATAGTTCTTTAAGCCTATTTCATTTTGCATACTTATTTTTCTCTGACCTGCTCAGCTTCATTCCTTTCCATTACTCTGTCTTCCAGGTTGATAATTTCTCTGTTTCCTCTAGCCTGCTATCTATTCCATCTACTGGATTTTTTATTTTATTTATTGTTGTCTTCATCTCTGATTGGTTCTTTTTTATCTTTTTGTTAAGATGTTCTCTACTCTTTTCTCCTCCATTCTTTTCTCAAGTCCAGTGAATATCTTTGTGATCGTTACTTTAAATTTTCTATCCAGAATATTACTTCTCTTCATATTATGTCTCTTGCTATAATTTTGTCTTATTTTTTTCTTTGGGGGCACAGTCTTCTGTCTCCTCATTTTGTCTACCTCTGTGTCTGTTTCTTTGTGTTAGGAGAGTCAGCTACATTTTCTGCTCTTGAAAGTAATGGTCTTATGATGAAGAGGTCCTGTAGTGCCCTGCAGTTCAGTGTTCCCTGTTCACCAGAACCTAGTGCTTTAGGGGGTGTCTTCTATATGTGTTGTGTGTGCCCTGCTATTGTGTCCTGGACACTGTTTCCTTCAGTAAAGTATCTGCAGAGGCTCTCTTTGCATGTTGTAGGCAGTGTTTTGTCCCAAGCCTGGAGCAGCATGTAGTTTTAAGTGTGAGCACTGGTCTGCTTAGGCAATGAGGCCTCCTTCTTCTACTGCTTCCAAGACAGGACCAACCTGGGAAGCCACAAAATGCACATGGGCTGGGCGTGCAATTTTAACGATGTGCTTTTGGGCATCTATCAGCACCACTGGGACTGAGACCCTGCAAAACGTGCATTGGGGAAGAGGTGTTGGCAAGGTTTGTGCTAATCTTCTAGGAGAGGGGACTTGAGGTGCCAGGACAAGGGCAAAAGTGACTGCTGAGGGCAGATATGCTAAAACACTGGGGTGGTGTGGGGCAAAGCTTGGTATAAACAAGTTAGGTAGTGAATATTGGTGCCCTGCTCTTTTCCTTGGGTGGCTATGTGTTTATGCTGTGGGGTCGGGGAGAGAGATGGTACCTTCCAGCTCCTTTTTCTCCCTAGAGAAGTCCCTTAGTGAACCCTGTCCCTCGGGGTCATTCTTTGAGATTAGTAAATAACACTTCCTCTTATATGTCTCAGGTGTTTTTTTTTTTTTTCAAATTGTTGCTTCTACACTGTATCTCCACAAGTTGTTTGTCATGCTGTTACTTTAAGGGTAGAGACTCAGCTTCCTGTCAATACCCCCACCTCAGCTTGTCCAGAACTAAACATGCTGATTTTTAAAATTCCAGTTTTAATTCCCACTAGTTGTAAGACCTCATGAAATTCAGCCCCTCTTGCTTCCAAAGCCAAATGTTATGGAATTCATCTTCCCTATGGGGGATCCTGGTGTGATAGTATATTTCTTTTCCCTCTCCATGCCTGAGGCTCCCTCTTCCCCATGGACAGCCATGGTTCATTAAACTCTTCACATTGTTTCCACCCTTCCTATCCTCTTTGACATGGGCTCTTCTCTACCTTTAGCTGTGGAGTTTGTTCTGCCAGTCTTCAGGTCATTTTCTGGGTTATTTATGTTTATGCGAATGTTATCTAATTGTATCAATGGGATTAGGTGAGTTTAGGGTCCTCTTACTCTACCATCTTCCCAGCCTCTCCTCTGTTTCTTTATAACTTTATTAATATTATCTCATGTCTTGTTTTCCTGGGACCTAGTGTTCAGATTTATGTATTCCTTGATGTCAGGATTTTTCTCTAATAATATCTTTAAATATTTTACTTTATTTGCTTTGTTCTTTTCCATTTCTCAGGAACATTAATTATGTGTTTGTGAACACTGTTTGATTTACATACTTATTATGTTCTTCTTACTAACTATTCCCTCTTGGGTGTACACCTCAGTATTTCTAAACCTGTTGTTCATGTTCCTGACAATATTTTTGGCAGATTGGCTTTTATTATTTCTACTTTTAATGTGGGTTTTACCTTTTATCATCTTATTTCTTCTTCTGTTTTATTCTCCCTACCTCTCCCACCCTTTATATTTTCTCTCTGGTTTTATTATATTTTTCTATCTTTCTTTTATTTCCTTTTGGCTGTTTCAATTTTGAGTTCAACACCCCTCACCCCCCAATTACTCTAAGATCTTAGAGAAATATTTAGTATTTGTTTATTTGATTAGCATTTATTTGGATTCTTAGGATAGCTATGCATCACTTGAATTTGTACTTTTTTATGTTTTGTTTTGTTCTCTTGTATCTTTGCACAGGTCTTATTTATACGCCTAACCTGATGTTGATTGGAGATATTTTTTTGAGGTTCAGCCCTACTAGAAGAACAATGCCAGCTGAAGTCAACTAAGCCCAAGTGATTGTCTAAAGATATTTCTAAAGTTTTCAATTTCCTACTTTCCTCCTCAGCTTTGTCTTTGAGCAGTATCTTATCAATCTTGTTTGTGAGTGTCTCTTCCTCTCTGCAACTTCCTTTTATGAGCATGTCAATGGCTCAGCCCTGAGATATTCCTTCTATTTTTTTTTATTTTCTATAGGATATCGTCTAATTTAAGGAGTTTAAATAGTACAAATATATCACACAATATTGGCCATTTTCTGGAAGTATAGTCACATATATTCTAACATCATCTCAATATGTCCACACAAATGTCTAAAAAGAATTTCAAACTCAATGTTCCCATGACTCCTGCTTCTCTTGTTTCCTGCTCTGGACTAAGCAGTTCTATCTTCAGTATAACCATCTCAGCAAATATGAACTTTGCCCTTCTAGTTGATCAGACCTGAAACTGCACAGCCATTTTTGATTCATCTCTTCCTATCACACTATATGGTCAGCCCATTAAAACACACACACACACACACACACACACAAATACACTCAGATTCCAACCACATTATTACCATCTCCAATGTATAGTCATGTCCACCTGATTATTATAATGGTTGCCTAAATTGCCTATCTGTAGACTGTTCTCTATTCAGCAGCCAATATAATTCTTTTAAAATAGAGGGAAGATCAAGCCTTGGCCAAGCTCATCCAGCAACTTCCCGTTTCATTCAGATAAACCCCCAAGATCTTAAGTTGGACTACAAAGTCCTCCATGTTTGAGCTTCCTCTCCATTACTGACCCCAATTAATGCTACACTGGCTCTCATGCTATCCCTCAAATGTCCCAAATTTTCCCCTCTGGTCTTGCATTTCTAATTCCCAAACCACTCACCCAACAGATCTTTGCATTTCTCATCTCCTCACTGCCTTCAGGTTTCCCCAAATAAGGTCCCATTAGAATCTTGAATACCTTATATAAAATAAGAATGTTTTGCCACAAACAGTGGAAATCCATTTTCTCCTCCTTGTTTTATTTCTTTCTATAGCATTTATCACCATCAAATATAAAATATCTGTATGTTTGTTTGTTTACCCTCTAATCTCCCTGCCCCCTAGAATGCATGTTCCATGAGGGCACTTTGTCCATTTCTTCACTTTCTTAATTCCTGTTTGCTGAATAGTCAATTAATCTTTTCAGCATTGTGCTTCCACTGATTTTGCATTGAAAAGGATATCAATGGGGAATCTTAAAGGGTCTTTGCAAGACATAGGGCTAGGTACAGTGATTTAGTGTTTCCTTTAGTGTTTCCTTTTCCATGTTTAGTAGTGGTATGATCAATCTCTCTCTCCCTCTCTCTCTGTCTCTTTATCTCTTTCTCTTTACTGATATATCAAGTGTCCATGGAACAGGGCCTGTCTCTATGATATCTTCTTCTGTGTCACTGCCTCTCATTCACAGGTTAAGATACATACATATATTTCCTTGCTCTAACTGTGTAGAGGGTTTAGAAGTGATGATACTTCCCTGTCCAGCAATTGGCTAACCCAGGACCTATTTCTTGATTTATAATACTATTCTCCAATAAAGAAAATCAAGATTACTTGGAGAAATCTCTGATTTTTTAGTGAGGGCAGAAAATAAACAAGGTGAGCTTGGAGCATCTGCAGTGCTCAAAGTAAAGATGTGATGAAGAAAACTAAATGATAGGGGGTATGTCAAAGGGCTTTTTAATGCTGGAGGCTGGAACACTTTGAGAAGAAAAATAAATAGAACTGTATTTGATTATAACCCAATGTAAAAAAAAATATCCATGAGTCCATACCTATATAAATAAATGAACAAGTAAATAAGTGCTGAAGAAGGGGCAAATCTGCCATGAAAATTATTAAAATTATTTTTGTACATACTGTCACTTCAAGGAAGTAAAGCATAACTTCCTGCCTGATAAGTAGGTGCTGTGCTTAATAACTTGTTTTTTAAAGGTCTGTGAAAAAGTGTGAACTGGAAGTAACTACAATGAGGATATCTGGCACATTCTGTCTTATCACCAGTGATAAGTAATGTTCATAGCACTTACCTTAATGTGATGTGCTAAGAATGGTATCTTATCTCTATGGTCTTTCTTCCCAAACACTTAACTCTAATATAATCATGAAAAAGAAAAAACAATAAAAAACAAAAAACAAAAAACACCTAAGAAAGGTAAATTGAGAGACATTTTACAAAACGCCTGACTAGTACTCTCAAAACTGTCAAGTTTACTAAAAACAAAGGATGTCTGGGAAAATTTCACAGCCCAGAAAGGCTAAGGAGTTGTGATGATTAAATTTAACAAAGTATCCTGGATGAGATCCTTGAAGAGAAAAGATATGAAAAAAAATATGAAATCTTATTACTTTGAGTTTATTTAATAATAATAATAATATATCAATATTGCTTTTTTTTTACTTATGTACTACAGAAATGAAAGCTATATTAACAGAGGGTATGGAGGGTACAGGGACTCTTTACATTGTCCTTGGAAATTTTATGTAAATTTAAAATTAGTTTTAAAAAAGTTTATTTAAATTATTAAGATAGCGTAAATTAGAGATAAGCAATCAAGTATATGTTAACTGGATTGAGATAAACATTTTTATAATTTATCCAGTCACGAAAAGCAGACTTAGTGTAGTGGAGGTATATAGTTTGTCTACTCATTATTTCCTATGGAAACCTGCCCTCTCCATTTCACTTAGTCCAGATAAGGATGTCAATCATTGTCTCTGGCCCTCCTTAGTAATAATTATGTAATCTACTCCTGACCAATTGGGGCAATTTATTCCTTTGTTTGTTGTGATTGCAAACTAATACCTTTTATTGAAGCTATCAAAGATGTAAGGTTTCAGGGCAAATGACTAATCTGAAATCTTTGGAAAGAGAGGCATTAGTAGGCATTTGCTTATTTAAGTATTTCTTACTTGAGCTAAATACACCAAACACTATACAATCATTTAAGACTATCAAGCCAGAAGTGTTTACCAAATTACTAAATACTAAGTACTAAATGGGGCAGCATGAAAATGTAAAACCTGTGAGGACCATAGAGATAAGGGTTTTTCATCTTCTTGCAGGTTTTTATCCAAGAACGTCACCAGGGTTCCAAAAGGAAGATCAAGGCGAATCCTGAGAAAGTCTCTCCAGTGGTGCAACTTGTGGGAGGACAACAGTCCCCATTGCCCAAACTCTACCCACACATATTGTTGTGTTCCCTGTGAAATAAATACTTTATTATGCAGGAAGAGAGCAGCAAGTACTATTGCATTAGGGAACTGTTGGAAACCTATTACATCTGTGAGAAGGGAAATGGAAAATAGCTCTTTACTTGCTAGGCTCAGCATTACATCTGGAGGGGCACAGAAACACTTATGAAGTTCACACCCGAAGGACTAGATTCACAAATTCTGCCTAAGATTGGATCTTAGTCAAAATACCAGATAACACCCACCATCCTCTGTTGCAACCACCAACACACTAACAAGCATTGAATAAAAACAATAGTGTAATCCATGTGGAAAAACTGTAACAGACAGATTATCTCTTGGCAGATTGAAAGGAAAGACCTGAATCCAAGTCACAAGTCACAAAGTTAAACAGGGAGAAAACTTTAAACACAGTTCAACTTCCTACCAGATAAGCAAAAACCCTCACCCTCACACTAAAGGCCTAGGAGAATGAAAGTCACGCTCATCTCTAAGCATACAAAACATTTACGTCAGTGTCTACTATTCTATACAACATATTCAGCTTTCAAATAATTTCAAGGCATGCAATAAACTAAGAGTAGCAGTCTGAATAGACAAAGCAATCATTAGAAAGAGAACCAGACATAAAAGAGGTGTTTAAAATAACCATTGAATATGTTAAAGGCTTTAATGAAGAAGGTAGACAACAAGCAAGGCTGATAGGTGATTTCAATGGATTAGTGGAAACTATTAGGAAGGGATCTAATGGAAATTCAGAAAAACAAAACAAAACAAAACTTAGTAGGGGAGTTTAAGCATGCTTTTGATGATCAATAGACTTATCACAGCCAAAGGAAAGAACCAGTGAGCTTGACAACAGTTGAACAGAAATTATCCAATCTGAAACACAAAGAAAAAAATACGTTAAAAATCAGAACAAAGAAACCAAGAGCTGTGGGACAATAACACACTAACATTTGCCATTTGCTGACTCTATATTCAAGCCAGCAAAAACACATGGAATCTTCTAGTGCTTTACTCTAAATTCCCTTTTTGTAACTAGCTAGAAAAAAAACTCTTGTTTTTAACAGGCTCATGTGACTAAGCAAGGCCCATCCAGATAATTTCCATATCTCAAGTTCAACTGTACCATATAAATAACATAACCTAATCATGGGAGCAAAATACATCACACTCTGTGGAAGAATATACAGAGGGTAGAAAACTTTGGAAATCATCTTATAATTCTCCCTATACAAGTGAAAAAAATCTAATCCTGTTTGTCTAGGAAAAAATATAAGAAACAAATAATATCATGAATGAAAGAGGGGTTAATATTATTTTATGATAAATGAATTAAGTGAACAACGCTATATCAATAATTCTACAACCTAGGTTAAATTAAAATATTCCTTGAGGGGCGCCTGGGTGGCTCAGTCAGTTAAGCAGCCAACTTCGGCTCAGGTCATGATCTCGCAGTCCGTGAGTTCGAGCCCCGCGTCGGGCTCTGTGCTGACAGCTCAGAGCCTGGAGCCTGTTTCAGATTCTGTGTCTCCCTCTCCCTGACCCTCCCCCGTTCATGCTTTGTCTCTCTCTGTCTCAAAAATAAATAAACGTTAAAAAAAATTTAAAAAAATATTCCTTGAAAGACATAAACTACCAAAACTCATTCAAAAAGAAATAATCTTTATAAACCTATATCTATTAAACTCTAAATACACAACTCTTTTTTTTAATTTTATTTATTTATTTTGAGAAAGAAAAAGAAAGTGTGTGTGCACATATGTAGGAGTGAGTGGAGGAGGAGCAGAGAGACAAGGGAGAGAGACAATCCTAAACAGGCTCTGCAATGTCAGTGTAGAATCTGACATGGAGCTTGAACTCAAGAACCATGAGATCATGACTTGAGCTGAAATCGAGTCAGACACTTAATTGACTGAATCACCCAGGGGTCCCTAAATACACAACTGTGATCAGATAACTTTACTATCAAATTTTATCAAGCATCAAATCTTATCAAGCAACTATAGTACCAAGTACACAAACTTTTCCAGAATATAAAACAAAAAGGAGCATTTCCAAACTCATTCTATGATGAGTTACCAACAGCAAAACCAGACATAAATATTACAAGAAAAGATAAAACTAATGAAGACAAATGTACCTTATTAATGTAGACACAAAACCATCAACAAAATAAAAGCAAATTGAATCTAGCAAAATACACATATAAAATACATGTTGTGGTATGTAAGATTAATTCCAGGAATGAAAGGCTGGTTCATATTAAAAAATCAGTCAATGTAAAACTAAACAGGAAAAATTATTTGGTTATTCAGGAAATGTAGAAAAATAATTTGATGAAAGGAAACATCCATTTACGAGAAAACTCCCAGAACACTAAAACTACAAGGGAAATTCATTAATCTAGAAAGAGTATCTACAAAAAACAAAAACAAAAACAAAAACATTGCTATTAACATCATTCTCTCCTATTGGATATGGGATAGGCTTAGTAACTCACTTCTAATTAGTAGAAAAATGAAAGGGATAAAATTGCAACTTTACAGTGGAATAATCTGGTATCTTAACAAAGTGATAAAGATTAATACCACCTGTAATAAGTAATGTTGATATCATGTAATCCCTCACATTATATGATGAAAGTGTCTAATATGAGAAAACATCAGAAAAGCCTAAGTTGGGGATATTCTAAAAAATATTTCATCAGTGTAAAAAAAAGTGTCAAGGTTAGCTGCTTTTCATAAAACAAATTGTCACAGATTGGAGGAGCCTAAGGAGATGTTAAAGCTAAACGCAGCATGATATCTTGGATTGGATCCTAGAACAGGAAAAGGACATTAATTAAAACATTCATGAAGTGCCAATAAAGGCTGTAACAAAGCTAATAGTTTTGGGGCTATGTAAATTTCTTCATTTTCCTAACTTTTCTTTAATTTTTTTAATGTTTATTAATTTTGGAGAGACAGAGAGAGAGTGTGAGCAGGGGAGGGGAAGAGAGAGAGGGAGACACAGAATCCAAAGCAGGCTACAGGCTCTGAGCTGTCAGCACAGAGCCCCACACAGGGCTTGAACTCACAAACCATGAGATCATGACCTGAGCTGAAGCTGGACACTTAACTGACTGAACCACCCAGGTGCCCTAGTTTTTCTAACTTTTCCATGGCTATATAAAACGTGAAATTACGAGAAAGTGAGCAAAAGGTAAATGAGAAGTTTCTGTATTATCTTTTCTACTTCTTTTGTAACTCTAAAACTTTTTAAAAAGAGAAATAAAAAACAACCCTGTCAACTTATAAGACTATTATCAGCAAAAGTATCTTCCAAGAATAAGGGAACAATAAACACTTTTTTTTTCTAGACATATAAAAGTGGAAACAATTCATCACTAGCACTTCCACACTACAAGAAATGTTAAAGGAAATCATTCACACATAAACCACCACCGCCACCACCAACAACAACAACAGAATGGAAACATGGATCTACACAAATGAATAACCAGCCCCGTGAATGGTAACCACATAGATAAAGGGCCACGTTAGAAGTTCCATTTTGTATGATTTCATTTATATAGATAGCATTCCTGAAATGGCAAGATGGAAATGGAGAGCGTATTAATGGTTGCCAGGGATTAAGGGGGGAAAGGAGGGAGAGAAACGAGCATGGCTCTTAAAGGACAACATGAGAGGTCCTTGTGGGGATGGAAATGTTTCATATCTTGACTGTATCACTAATCTGTGATACACCTTTTTCCCCCAAAAAACAGTACTATTGGTGTAATCCAGTAGAGTACATGAGATCTCTGTATTATTTATTATAATTCTATTTTAATCAATAATTATCTTAAAAAAGGGTAATGTAAAAACACCCTATTGATCAAATAATAAATCAAAATGTGAATTAGAAAGTATTTTTAGGGGCGCCTGGGTGGCTCAGTCAGTTCAGAGTCCGACTTTGGCTTAGGACATGATCTCATGGTTCATGAGTTTGAGCCCCACATTGGGTTCTGTGCTGACAGCTCAGAACCTGGAGCATGTTTCAGATTCTGTGTCTCCCTCTATCTCTGAGGGAGACATGCTCTGTCTCTCTGTCTCAAAAATAAATAAACGTTAAAAAATTTTTTAAAAAAAGTATTTTCAACTGAATGAAAATTATATTGAGTGTAAATGTTGAATGAAAATGAACTTTGTGAAAATCATCAATGATTCTGATTCAGACTCTATGCCAAATTTGATTAGTTTCAATTACCTAAGTTATCTTATTTTTATTAAATATAAGTCATATGCCCTCCTTACCTTGAGCTTCATCCTTATTTTTAGAGTACTCTGCTACTGGTGATTGTGTCACCAGGTCTGTGCTAGGCTCTTGTTACTGGACACCTAAGATCAAGGTCCTCTCACATCAATCCCTTAGAATGTTTCAACATGAGAATGCAAGATTTATGGGTAATAAAACAAGTGTCGTCTTCTAAGGTTGGCATTTTCTCAATACACTATGACAATTTATTCTCTTACTTGTAGACAATTCCATTATAGAAAATCAGAGCTAAAACTAAAAACTCCTACTTTCTCATCCCCAGGTGTTCAAAGGTGCTTTCACACTACCAATCAAGACAGAAATATGGGCACAGCCTCAAGTGCCTGAAGAAGTCAGATGAGGAGAGTTCACCTGGGATGTTTCAGAAACATATTTTACTTTGTATAAAGTCTGTTCAAATCTTGTGTTTTATATCTTTGGAATTTTTCACAGTTGATGGAATTACTTCAAATTTAGTGTCAAGGATGAGTTGTCAGTGAGGAAGCCTGATTTAAATAGACTGCAGAAGAATGAGCCTCTTTAGGGATATAATTCATTTACATCTGTGATGAGGGTTTAAAATGGTTGTGAGGTGATTGATTTGGGGACTCTAAAAAGAAACCTCAAGGACTGCCTCATGATCAGTCCATAACTGTCTTCAGGGAATATTTCAGGAGATTTGTGAAGCTTGCTTTGGAAAAGAAAATCTCTGTCCCTGGCACATCATTGTGGTTGAAGTCTGCATTCTTTAGGGACAAACATGCTGGTCTGTTTTTACCACCTCTGTCAACATTTGGAAACAGGTGTTGATTCTTATTCTGATGATACAGTTACTCAAGGCTAAATCTAAGGTCATTTTTATCTTTTAATTCTCCCTTATATAAGGTGCTTGGGTTCATTTTTTTATAGTAAATACAGATGATGCCTGAAAATTACCAAAAATAATAGACACTTGGTTATATTATTAATATAGTTAATCATACTGTGGCACCAAACTCTGTAGGTTTTGTACTCCACTATGTTAACTTTACATAACAAGTGAACATATACCAAAATAAAAATAAATGAGATCAGAGAGTAGGCTGGGCATATTTTTAGGATTTTGAATTGACATATTGGACTTAGCATAGAAAATGCCTCCAGAACAGGCAGATTTTAGGGAGTGGGAATTTAAGGAATTCCTTTAATTAACAAGACATAGTTATGCTATATCTGTACTGGCCTTGGGCCTCTGTCTACAGAGCTATCCATTGTCTCTCCTCTGTCCCATTCTGTATCTCATGGAGACTGGCAACTGTAGCTATTTCCCCAGCTTCTGGGTAAATGGGTACTAATGGGAAATGTACCTGGCAGAATGGAGAATGGGAGAAACCAGGGTATTTTTCCCTCTCCCTGGTTGTCTTAGGCCATTTCTCGAGGACATGGAACCTATAAGGTTCTATGAGGCCACTCTTAACTGGGCTTCTATGAGGCTATTCTGAACACTCCTTCCTTTGTCCCACTAACTTGAGAGAGTAGAGTATTCCATTTTTGCTAATCTCTGGGTTGTCTCATATCCCCTGGTTGCCTTATCTGCCTTTCAACCACTTGTCTAACCAATTCCCTGCATTCAATTCCCTCAGCTGTCTCCTAGTCACTCTCTGACAAGCTTTTGTCAGTTGATATATAAAGTATATTTTCCATAGAGAGAGACATATATTTCTTCTCCAAGTTCATCTGTTTTTGTTCTTCCTCCACATACCAGCCCCTCTTTTAGTGGCACTGTGCTCCTTCTAACAGCCTGGCTACCCAGAATCACCCTTTCCACCATGTTAAAGGCAGCCCTTGCTTGGTGAGTACCTGCTTGTTCTTTCACCTCAGTTTGAAGATCACCTTCCTGACCACTGAAGTGAAGTCAGGCTCCCCAGTTAGCATCTTATAGAGAATTTTGCCCATGTATTCTCCTTAACTTATGACAGTCGTGATTTCATACTTTCGGTGACATTATTGATTAATTTCTATCTTCCCTACTGACTATTAACTCAATAAGAACTGGGCCTTTGTTTCCTTCACTCACAATTTTATTCTAATGCCTAGCAAGAGGCATTACTCAGAAGAGATGATTACTAATCACATCAGTCAATAAATAAATGGAAATCCAATTACCATGTTAGACTATAGCCAAATGGATGAGTAGGTTAAGAAAGATATTGCCCTCATATGAATAGCTGTGGACTCTGGTCCTCCCTTGTCCTCCTCACTCTTTTGGTAATATTCTCAGTGCCTACCTATTTTCTGATGTGCTTTGTAGACTCAAATGCAATAGTTCGTTCTCTGTGCTTATCAGAATTGCTGGTATATTTTCTTATTCATCATCAGAAGTCTTATTTTTTAAATAAGCAGAGTAGCATATTTAAGAGAACAGCCATAACAATTTTATTACCTGGATTTTGACTAGGTGTTCCATCTCTTTGTGTCTCCATTTTTCTCACATGCAAACTGGTAATAATAATGGTATCTATATCTCCTATGGTCATTGGGAACATTAAATAAGTTAATAAACATAAAGCCCTTAAAACAGGGCCCAGCAGAAGGAAGCTGTGAGCACATGTCAACTGTGTTTTTTTTGTTTGTTTGTTTTTTTTAAATTTTTTTTCAACGTTTTTTATTTATTTTTGGGCAGAGAGAGACAGAGCATGAACGGGGGAGGGGCAGAGAGAGAGGGAGACACAGAATCGGAAACAGGCTCCAGGCTCCGAGCCATCAGCCCAGAGCCTGACGCGGGGCTCGAACCCACGGACCGCGAGATCGTGACCTGGCTGAAGTCGGACGCTTAACCGACTGCGCCACCCAGGCGCCCCGTCAACTGTGTTTTTAAACTATGCTGGTGTTGTCACCTTTGATGTTTTTCAGAATAGGGACCAAGTAAAATTCATATTTGTATCTAATTACTTCAAAAAGGATTACAGGCTTAATTGCTGCTAATGCTCACTGCTTATCAATATTATTAGAAGCCTGTTTCTTACATGGAAATAAGCATTTCCATTAAAACAAGGCTTTTTATCAAAAAGGAGTTGGTTTTTGAAAACAAATGTAAGACTAATCCTCAGATTGGCGTTGAACTTTTTTTTTTTAATGACTCGTGCCTCTCATCAATGATTGGGTTTTTTATAGTCAGGAATATGGCTCTAGATTTATTGCTACTGTTTCAATACCGGAAGGTGTGAGTGGAAAAACATGCATTAGAAAGTCACTCTCCCTTGTGTACTGTATCTTATCTCCTGAGACTTTTTCTGGGGAATGTTTTGACTGAGACCAATTAGTGCTTAGAATGCAGCCAGTTCTCAAATCTGTGTTTCCAATATTCTAGAATTAGTCTTAATTCTAATCAAATCAAATCGTAAAAATCGTAAGACGTGTAATAATGTGCAAATATAAATATGAAAAAAGTATATCTTAACCATATAAAGTTAGTTATTTTGGGATGGTGAAGGCATTGTGCTTAGTACTACTATAATTGACCAGGTTTGTTTGATAAGAAATTCCTAATGGGCAGATATACTTTTCCTAAATTATTATCAAGAGCTAGAATAAGCCCAATTATAACTCCAAAAGGTAATAATTCTCATATGAGTGAGTAGACATGCCATGTAGATGGACTAGTTATAATTCACAGTGATTACCATGAGTGAGTTTTTTATAATAATTAACATAAAGCTGCTATCTTTCTGATATGGTTTATGCTTCCAAGAGAAAAGCATTGCAATGCCCTCAGATTTCTCCCAAACAACTGTCATGGACAGAAGACAATAGAACAATGTTTACAAAGATCTCAGGGAAAGAAACTGACTTAGCTAAGACACAATTAATATAGGCAAGAGCAAACATTCTTAAACATAAAATAAGTCAGAGGATACAGCAATCATGGGTCTTTAATGAAAAAAAATAACTTAAAAATAAAATCCACCCCATTAAGTATTGGCTCAAATTAAGAATTCAGGGAAAAGGCCAACTTCCTTTTTGAGTCTTTTGGGCCTCAACAGTTTTCGGCCTTCATGCCAAAGCAGCACATCTTGGTGCCACTCCTTCTGAAACCCTTACTATGTATAATTGAAATCAGTGGAAAAACAATATCTCCCTTTCCCTTCCAAATAGGTGTTAGGTGTCCTCCTAACATTTTCAGGGCCCAGGTAAGATTACAAGTAGAGACCTTTATTATATACATCTAGAGTTTTAAAAAAGCATAAACCAACTTAGTAAAGTAATAAAGTATGTTTTTAGCCTCTCTATCCTCCTAAGTTGATAATTAGACTTTATTATGACCTAGTAGTCTAGGTTCAAATATGAAATTCCTGGATCCTTGGAATTCCATCCTGGAACATGGAACTGTAAGGAAAGTAAGTTGTGGTTACTGGTCCCAAGCCTGAAGTTTCTTCCTTCTCTCCCTACCTTTAGATCCATCCCACAGCCCAATATATATGGTCAAGCTATCCTGCACATAAAAGTTTCTTACATATGCAATAAACATTGTTAGTTTGGCCACCCCTCAGGTAAGCAAATGCAACAAAATGTTAACAATTGGTCAATCTAGGTGCAGAGCATACAGGTGTTCATTGAATTATTCTTGCTATTTTTCTTTTTTTTAATTTTTTTAACGTTTTATTTATTTTTGAGACAGGAAGAGACAGAGCATGAACAGGGGAGGGTCAGAGAGAGGGAGACACAGAATCTGAAACAGGCTCCAGGCTCTGAGCTGTCAGCACAGAGCCCGACGCAGGGCTCGAACTCACGGACCGCTAGATCATGACCTGAGCCGAAGTCAGCCACTTAACCGACTGAGCCACCCAGGCGCCCCTATTCTTGCTATTTTTCTAAAGGTTTTAAGACACCAATAAAAAAGGAAAATTATAGGCCAATATCCTTGATGACCATGAATACAAAAATTCTCAACAAATCAAATTCAACATGTTGAAAGAATTATTCAGCATGGTTGAGTAGGATTCATTCTTGGGCTACAGGGCTGGTTCAATATTCACAAATCAATCAATTTGATATACCATATTTATTAATAAAAGAAAGTATAAAAACTATATGATCCTCTCAACAGATGCAGAAAAAGCATACAAAATACAGCATCCATTCTTGATAAAAACCCTCAACAAAGTAGGGATAAATAGAACATACCTCAACATTCAAAAGACCCACAGCTAATATCCTTAATGGGGAAAAACTGAGAGCCTTTTCCTGATAGTCAGGAATAAGATAAGGATGTTTACTCTCAAGATGACTATTTAACATAGTACTGGAAGTCTTAGCCTCAACAATCAGACAACAAAAAAGAAATAAAAGGTGTCCAAATCAGCAAGGAAGATGTCAAACTTTCACTATTTGCAGACAACATGATACTCTATGTTGAAAGCCTGAAAGACTCCACCAAAAAATTGTTAGAATACATGAATTCTGCAAAATTGTAATAAAAGCAATATGAAGAAATTTCTATACACCAATAAAGAAGCAGCAGAAAAAGAATCAAGAAATTCATCCCATTTGTATTTACACTAATACCAATGACACCTAAGACTAAACCTAACTAAAGAGGTAAAAAATCTATACTCTGAAAACTACAGAACACTTATGAAAGAAATTGAAGAGGTAACATAGAAATGAAAAAGCATTCCATGCTCATGGATTGGAAGAATATTGTTAAATATCTATACTTCCCAAAGCAATCTACATTTAATGCAATCTCTATCAAAATACCACCAGAAATTTTTTGCAGAGCTAGAACAAACAGTCCTAAAACTTGTATGGAGCCACAAAAGACCCTGAAGAATCAAAACAATTCTGAAAAAGAAAAACAAAACTGGAGGCATCACAATTCTGGATTTCAAGCTATATTACAAAGCTATAGTCATCAAGACAGTATGGCACTGGCACAAAAACAGACACATAGATCAATGGAACAGAGGAGAAAACCCAGAAATAGAGCCACAACTATATGGTCAACTAATCTTTGACAAAGCAGAAGAGAACATCCGGTGGAAAAAGACAGTCTCTTTAACAAATGGTGTTGAGAAAACTGGATGGCAACATGCAGAAAAATGAAACTGGACCACTGTATTATACCATACACAAAAGTAAATTCAAAATGGATGAAAGACATAAATGTGAGACAAGAAACAATCAAACTCCTAGAGAAGAACAGAAGCAGCAACATCTTTGACCTCGGCTGGTACAACTTCTTACTAGACATATCACCACAGGCAAGGGAAACAAAAGCAAACATAAACTTTTGGGACTGCAAGATAAAAATCTTCTGCACAGCAAAGGAAACCATCAACAAAATAAAAAGGCAGCTTACAGAATGGGAGAAGATATTTGCAAATGACAAACCTGATAAAGGATTAATATACAAAATCTATAAAGAACTTATCTAACTCAATACCCAAAAAACAAATAATCCAGTTAAGAAATTGGCAAAGGCCATGAACAGACACTTTTCCAAAGAAGACAACCAGATGGCTAACAGACACATGAAAAGATGTTCAAAATCACTCATCATCAGGGAAATACAAGTCAAAACCATGATGAAATACCACCTCACACCAGTAAGAATGGCTAAAATAAACAACACAATAAACAACAGGTGTTGGTGAGGACACAGAGAAAGGGGAGCCCTCTTGCACTGTTGGTAGGAATGCAAGCTGGTGCAGCCACTTTGGAGAACAGTATGGAGGCTCTTCAAGAGACCCTATAATTCAGCAGTTGCACTATTATGTATTTACCTAAAGGGAACAAAAATACAGATTTGAAGGGATATATGCACCCCAGTATTTAGCACTATCAACAATAGCCAAAATATGGAGAGCCCAAATGTCCATTGACTGATGAATGGGTAAAAAATATGTGATATCTATCTATCCATCCATCCACACACACACACAATAGAATATTAGTTATCAAAAAGAATGAAATATTGCCGTTTGCAATGACATGGATAGAGCTAGAATGTATTATGCTAAACAAAATAAGTCAGTCAGAGAGAGACAGATATAATATGGTTTCACTCATATTTTCTATGCTGCAACTTTACTGACTTCATTTATCAGTTCTAGTAGGCTTTTGGTGGAGTCTTTTGGATCTTCTATATATAATACCATGTCATTTGCAAATAGTAAGTGTTTTACTTCTTTCTTTTCAATTAGGATGCTTTTATTTCTTTTTTTGTCTAATTATCGTGGCTAGGACTTCCAGTACTATGATGAATTAAAGTCGTGAGATTGGACATCTATGACTTGTTCTTGACCTTAGTGGAAAAGCTGGATTTTTTTCCTATTGGGTATGGTGTTAGTTGTGGGTTTTTCATATAAGGCTTTTATTATTTTGAGGTATTTTCTCTCTAGACCTACTTTGCAGAGGGTTTTTTTAAATCATGAATGGATCTCATACTTTGTCAAATGCTTTTTCTGCATCTATTGAAATCAATATATGATTTTATCGTTTTTCTTATTAATGTGGTGTATCTCACTGATTGTTTTGCAAATATTTAACCACCTTGCATTAAGAAATTGCAAATATTTGCAAATATTTAACCACCTTGCATTAAATCCCACTTGATCGTGGTGAATGATTTTTTAAATGGATTGTTGGATTAGGTTTGCTAATATTTTGTTGAGAATTTTGCATCTATATTTACAGAGATATTGGCTCATAGTTCCTTCTTTGGTGGTGTCTTTACCTGGTTTTGGTATCGGGGTGATATTAGCCTCATAGAATGAATTTGGTGGATTTTCTTCCTCTTCTATGTTTTTGGAATAGTTTGAGAAGAATAGGTACCAACTCTTTAAATGTTTGTCAGAATTCACCTATGAAACCCTCTGGTCCTGGAGTTTTGTTTGTTGGGAGTTTTTTGATTATTGATTCAGTTTCATTGCTGGTAATCAGTCTGTTCAAATTTTCTGTCTTCCTGCTTTAATTTTGGAAGGTTATATGTTTTTAAGAATTCATCCGTTTCTTCTAAGTTGTCAAAAAGCATATGCACATTTCTGTGTTTGCAGATGGGTCTACTAATTGGTGTGGATTCGCTTGCATATTGTTTTAGAAGACATCTACCTAATATTTATGTGGACTTTACTATGAGATAGTTAAAAAAAAACCTCATCTTTGTACTTTTCTCCACTTTTGAAGGTATTTTTAAAAAATATACATATGGCAACAAATCTATTGTATGAAAAGTAGTAGCGTGTCTTATGTTAAAAAACCCAGAAAAACTCTGGAGACATATATACCAAGTTATTAATGACTGGTGGAGGATGGAAACTGATTCCTCTTTTACATATTTTCCTGTGATTTTTAAGTTTTTAAGAATAACAATATATTAAAATATGTGCAAAGTGCACACATAATTGAAGAGGAATGGAAAATATTTCCCAGAGATGGCAATAAAACCACCATTATGGTTTTGTTTTATTTAGTTTCAGTATACATCCACACCCCAATAAACACAAACTAGGTCATAAAGGATTTTATACAATCATTTTTCTCTAACATTTTACTATAAGCATTTTTTCCTCATTCAAAATAAATAATTCTTTCAAAGTCTTTTTATTCAATATATCATCCTTTCCTTTGGGGCCATGAACAGTTTGTGAATTGAAGACACAGAATCTCACTGATGACAGACACTTCAAATAGCAGGTGTGATGCTAAAGGCCTGCCTTTATATTCAAAAAGTAAATGCACAGATGTATTTTTACCGGTGGTTCTTTCATCACACAAAGAACAATATAAATATCGGTCTTAAAAAAATAGCTGTTCTATTTCAGCAAAACAAATTTCTTTATAAAACAGTGTCATTCAATCCAATCCAAGTGGTACTTTGAAGACTCATTTTCAAGAAAGCATGCTGGCCTTTGTGTAATAATAATGGCATAAAGAAAGAGGAACCGGGGCGCCTGGGTGGCTCAGTCGGTTAAACATCCGACTTCAGCTCAGGTCACGATCTCACAGTCCGTGAGTTCGAGCCCCGCGTCAGGCTCTGGGCTGATGGCTCGGAGCCTGGAGCCTGCTTCCGATTCTGTGTCTCCCCCTCTCTCTGCCCCTCCCCCGTTCATGCTCTGTTTCTCTCTGTCCCAAAAATAAATAAACGTTAAAAAAAAAAAAAGAAAAGAAAGAGGAACCCTATGAGAGAAGGACCTGAGATGAGACATCTGAATACAGCAGATCTATTTACTACACTTGTCACCCCATTAACTAGCCCAAATGCTTAGTTGGTGCAGAGATTCACCTTGGGCCATAGGTTTAATTACCTTATGAAGTTCTAGGAACCAGTAGCATTAACTTCACAACGTCTTTTAGATCTTTTTGAAGTGAGACTTAAACCAAGACCAAAACATGAGTTTTTATTCCTTTATCTATGACTTTATTGCAGAAGAGTTTGATTACAAGTTTTAGAATGCATCCTATCTTTTTACTTAAGACATATTTGGAAAAGCTGTGATGAATTTTTAGCCAAGTCTGCACTCCAAGTTCTCATTAAATCTGTGGGCTTGCTAGATATTTTTTTTTTCTTTTTAAAGAGACTGTTCTAAGTTCAGCATAATTAGTCCTGACAAATGGGCAAGTCATGACACTGCAATTCTGGGTAAAGTCCAAACCTCTAGAGCTTTATTTATTGATAAAACAAAGTCTTTTGGTGTAAAGAATCAAGGAATGACCCTAGCATGGCTTAATAGCAAGGTTTTGATAAACAAATTACACAAGTCATATTTACTTAAACATATATATATATATATATTTATTTATTTACTTAAAATATATATATTTACTTAGAATATAAAATATATATATACTTAAATATATATGTATATATTAATTAATATGTACACATTAAATATATGTATATATATTTACTCAAAAATTAATATATATGTGTGTATACACACACACACACACACACATATATATATATATACACATACACATATATAAAGAAGGAAATAATGGTAGCTTTAGTATGTAAGGGTAATGGAGAAGAAAATTTAGAGGTATGCAAGTTGCCAACATTGCTCATGCATTTGAAATAAGAATACAGGGAGTAACAGAGTAATTTCTAAATGTTCTTATCATTATTACTTCAGTGTAAGCTTTTCCTCAGACTGTGTGATTTCTTTAATTATGTTCTTTACTTCTCTAGGAGGAGTAAGCAGGTTGACTAAATAACAGTTTGTATGCACCCTCAGAAGAGTGATTCCAGGTCATTGATGATCATGAATTGGTGACATTGGCTGCAGTGAGGAGCTGATGTGTCACCCACAGCAGAGTGAGGCTAGGCTCATATGGATTATGAATCTAGACCAATGGGTACTTCTTGTAAGCAGAGCACACAGCAAACAGGGTGAGAGAAGGGCATTGCCAAGGGTCAAGCAGTTAGAAAACCATTGCATTCCTGCTGTAAATGTATGGTATTCTGATAAATTGAATAAGTCTCCTTTTGTTTTAGAGCCAATCAGAAGGAGAATGTGGACTACTAAATCCAAAGCAGCATGACTCTGACCTCAGACCTCCTTCATGACCACAGAGATAGGTATAGTAATGAAACAAGGACAATAATGAAGAAATGGCAGGAAGGGTGATAGGGTAAGAGCTGGAAGTGGTCTCTGAAAGTATTTTCATTCTTCTGTCTCAGTGAGTGTGGAGAGCAGAGTGGAAAAGGGAGTAAGGTCCAAAGAACAGGGTTATTGTCCAGGGAGCATTGGGATCTGTAAGGACTACTTCTTGTATTGAAATATCCATTTAGTTACAGCCATATAGAAACAGAACCAATAGGAAAAGTGTCATTGGACAAAGGAAACATCCCCCGGCTTCTGTAATTGATGGCTTACTGTGCAAATGTTACCATGGTAAAGGAAGCTTGTCTCTGGTGGGCAAACATTTAGTAATCTTGGGAAATAGGTCTGTATTTCCCCCAGATTCTATGTTGATTAAAAAGAAAAATGGAAGTCAGACCAAAATCTTCAGATGAGTTACCTTCTGGATGAACATTAATAGTTTAAACTCCTGACCCTCTAAGGAATTCTATGAATTCCTTAGGACTGAATTCCCTACCTAGGCAGACAGCCTAGTAGGGACAGCCTCCAAAGAGATTCCAGGCTATAACAGTGTAAGTTTCTTAAAACTGACTCCTGTCAAAAGTGTATAGGGTTTTCTTAGAAAATGAAATTGTGGTAAACCATGTGCTTGTGCTGTCCAATTAACATGTATATCAAAGAACTTAATAAATTAATCTGCTTGAAATCACAAATATCAATTCAGACATTTGTATTCACACACCAAAATAAGTGTTACCTGTAAAGTACAAAGTAGATAAAAGTATCCTTTATCAATTAAATTTTAAGTAATAAAATTATAAACAAGCAGTAAAACACACTACTAAAATTCAAAATGCATTCCCTTTATTACTGTATCACCTTAATGGTCTCATATTAATATTTCTAAGATGACAATTAAATGTTGGTAAAGTGAAATATTTTTCTTTTTGACTTGTTTGGTAAACAAACCGTTCTTTTTTCTTCCACACATTCATATATCTACCAAGTACTTTCTTTTTTTATTCAATTTTTTAATGTTTATTTATTTTTGACAGAGAGAGAGAGAGACAGAGCATGAGTTGGGGAGGGAAAGAGAGAGGGAGACACAGAATCTGAA
This sequence comes from Panthera pardus, assembly GCF_024362965.1. NCBI lineage: Eukaryota > Metazoa > Chordata > Mammalia > Carnivora > Felidae > Panthera > Panthera pardus. The sequence goes on along the minus strand of NW_026526810.1, from coordinate 19,572,854 downwards.
GCAGGCTCCAGGCTCTGAGCTGTCAGCACAGAGCCTGATGCAGGGCTTGAACCCACGGACTGCAAGATCATGACCTGAGTCGCAGTCGGGCACTCAACCAACTGAGCCACCCAGGTGCCCCCCAAGTACTTTCTTTTTGAGAGAATTATGTACTTTGCTAGATCCCTGGGATACAAATAGGTCAATTTATTGGAAACATACACACAATATATGCTATGCAATTATTACTATTTTCAAGCTCATTTAATCCTCACAAGAGCTTTGTCTCTGAAGCAGGCGCTAGTACTGTCTTCCCCATTTTACAGATGAGAAAACTGAGGCTCAGAGAGGGAAGATAACTGTCCAAGATGACACAATTTGTATGTTTAAGCCCGGAATTTAAACCCAGGCATGATGGCTCCAGAGTTCTTGTTCTTATCTGTGTTTTACATTTCCTCTTTGATTACAATTAGAATACATCACAATGTGATAAATGCTACCCTGGGGGCAAAATCAGGGCATTGTGGAAGTAAATGGCTGTCCTACTTCACCTAGTCTTTAAGAGATTTATATATATATATATATATATATATATATATATATATATATATATTTATTTATTTATTTGAGAGAGAGAGAGAGGCAGAGAGAGGGAGACACAGAATCCCAAACAGGCTCCAAACTCTGAGCTGTCAGCACAGAGCCTGACGCTGGGCTTGAACTTACAAACCATGAGATCATGACCCGAGCTGAAGTCGGATGCTTAACTGACTGAGCCACCCAGGCACCCCTAAGAGATGTCTCAAAAATGGCTTCCTGGCTGAACATATCCATGTAGGGATGATTAAAGTTAATCAGAGTGGTGTGGAAGGGAATGGGGAGAAGCATGGTGTGACATACTTGCTAAGATGCAGACAGGTACCAGTACCTTAGCATAGGGTTGGGAGAGTTGTTTGATTGTATGTAACCAGGACCCCCCTGGCACTTTCTAGAATGATGTACTCAATAAGAACACTCAATAGTTGTCTTAAGCCTTGACACTAGTTTATATAAACAAGTTTAAAGACTCAGGTTTGCCATCTGTTAACTAGCATTTTAAAAATGGGGATATACTAGATCATTCCTTGCCAGAGATCTAAATTTCAACAATAATATAATTCTTTTTACAAATAATTTTAAATTATCATCTTTCCTTATGTGACTGTACAAATTTAAGACATTTCCTCCGATCAAATGATTGGAAGCAGGAATGTAACTCCATAATGGAAAAAAAAAAAAAAAGATATACAATATAAACCATTCTAGGAAATATACCAATGAAGTTTAACCCAACATAGAACTAGATAAAATAAAATATTCTGAAAATTGAGCGCTAGCCACAGGAAGTACTGTTAACCCTTTGTTCCAGTGATGTCATGGAAAAGCCACTGGCCTCAGAGTAAAAGTCTCTAACATCAGTTGCAGCATATATTGGGTGTTGCTGTGGGCCATGCCTGCGATCTTCCTGAGATTTAGTCCCTTACCTATTAATAAAGATATGGGCACATATTCTACCTTTCTCAAAGTGCAAGTTGAGAGGCAAATGAAAACTGTAAAATGGTATATGTATAAATTTCACTGTCACCATATTCTAAATATTATAATTTGTTCAGGTCCCATGGAAAGATAATTTTTCTTTTAAGGAGTAGTTAATTAAGTCTAATTTTAAAAGAATAGACATAGTCAGATGTGATCTGTATCATAGAATTTCAATTTTCTTAGTGGATGAGCAGTTCATTCAACCAAGCAGTGTTTTTTCCACATTTCCTCTCTGAATTAGAGGAGGAAGATGATTCACAGTAGGTTTGAAAGATTTTTCACTAAATCTTGTGAACAAAGACACTGTTGCTATTTTTAAAATTCTGACTATAAAACCCAGACTGATTTATTACTCAGATTGTACTCAGACAAATATGACAAAAAGCCAAGAAGAAACCAGTTTTAGAGTTTCTTCTACTGAAGCTATTTTAAACATACATTCCTATTTGCATTCAAGATACAAATCTCATTCTACTGCCATGTTAAAGCATGTTTCATTGAATAAAATGCTAACAGCTGATTTAATGGACTGTTTACTAAATGAAGTAATGTGGGGAATATCATAATCCTCCCTCACAGGAACTGTATTAAAGCAAATAATAAAAGATAATATTTGTATATAGTGATGGCAATTATGCACTTCACATATGGTGGTTTACTTAAATTCACAATATCCATATAAAGGAGAAGGCAGGGGCACCTGGGTGGCTCAGCTGGTTAAGCTTCTAGATCTAGAAGTTTCTGGTTAAGCTTCAAGACTCTAGATCTTGGCTCAGGTCATGATCTCACAGTTTGTAGTAGGAGCCCCACATTGGGCTCTGCTGATGGTATGGAGACTTCTTGGGATTCTGTCTCTTCTTTCAGAGCCTCCCCCACTTATGCACTCTCTTTCTCTCTCAAAATAAATAAATAAACTTAAAAAATAAAGGAGAAGGCAATTTCCTTCTCATTTATGAGAGGTGTACATGGATGGATCACAGAAGTTGCTCAAGGTAAGATAGTATTGCATCCACACGACTCCTGAAACAGAATGCTGGGGGCACCAGTGACAGTCACAACAAAGTTTATTGCAATGAGAGACAAAGCCGACAGATTGGGACCAACACTCTTGATAAGAGTGCAGCCCCGAACAGCTGGGGTACAGAGTTTTTATGGCCGATCACATTGTTGTATCATCACCTGGGAACAGAACAGAGAAACAGTTCCCAGACGAGTTAGAAACAGTTCCCAGATGAGTTAGAACAGTTGCCGGATGAGGTGATTATTTTAGACTTTCTGCTGCTAAGTTGCAACCAGTGGATCTCCTTGACCTTGCTTCTGATGCTCTTTTCTTTGAGCATTTGTTTCCTTAGTTGGTGAAGCCTGATTTACAAGAGTATGAAGTGTACTTTAAAAGAGTAAAGCAAGGCTGTTATCTCTTGACCTTCAGTGTCAGAACAAAGCTGTTGTTTTTCAATCTACACGTTAGCCCTACACTACAATTTAACCCTTACATTAGCAGATAAATGGTATTGCTGAAATCAAAGCTGGGAAGTCTGACTCCATTCTCCCACCCTCTGTGCTTACTCTTTACGGTGGGCACTATCAGAGAAAGTTTTTTTTGTTGTTGTTTTTTTGTTTTTGTTTTTGTTTTAATTCAACTGGAGCATGACCTACCTGTTGAATATGCAAAATTTAATGTACAGAATAATTTGGGGGGAGTTTGGAGAATTACTTACAGAAGCTGTTAACTTAAAGCTTAAATAAACTTCAAAAATATCAGGCAATCACATCAAATAGTGTGGCTTTTGCCGTAGTCATGGAAGAACAGCTCTTTCTCATGGTTACTTTGACTGTAAAAACTTTTATCTCTTAGGGGGTCTATTTGGGGCTTTGTAATAAAACAGGCACCAGGGGGAAAGCCACTAGGGCAGTTAAATTTGGGGGTCTCCTCCTTTGATGCCTTTGTTAGGACTGCCTTTGCTAGAAAGCCACTTCTAAGCATGCTCTAAGCATGCTCTAAGCTTGCCATAAATATGCCCACCACAGAATGTGTTTCACAGTTTTGGTTCCATGTCACAAAACTTGCTGTAGATGTTCTGATCCTCAGGATAAAAAAATGCTGGGTGACTTGCCCAAGTGATTTTAGACAATTGGACTCAGGTTCAAATGGACATTATAGGTAGTCTTGATACATCAAAGAAATGCATTAGTATGCAAATATCTTATGTTATGCCCAGAATTCGCGATCCCCAAAGACCACCAGGGAGCCAAGTCCCATGTAAAAGCAAAGAGCCTTTATTCAAGCTAGCTCGAGCTCAATCCCCTATCTGCATGGACGCAGCGGTGAGATGCCAGAGAGAGTGAGTTTCAAAAGCACAAAGGTTTTATAGGGGTCTAGGGGCAGTTGGTGAGGTAATGGCTGTGGCCTCAGCCGATTGGCTGGGGAAGGGTCGTGGCCTCAGCCAATTGTCTGGGGAAGGATTGGAGTCCCGTTACGCATGTCTCCAGGTGTGTTTTGATCGGGAAGTTTGAACGGGTGAGGGGGAGGTTACTCAAAGGGAGGAGGCGTGGTCTGAGGTTTCTGCGATTTTCTCAGAAAGGGTCCATGTCGGGGACATAGTCACTCAAGGTGGAGGACACAGAACAAGATGGAGTCGGCCAGCGTAGGTCTGCTCTTTCACTTAAAGGTTTAACCCAAATAGACAAAAGCAGCTTCCTATAATAATCACAAAGTCAATCTCTTTCACTCTCTCTCTATGTTTCCTTTGCCTGAAAACATCATCATTTCACTTTTATTTTTATTGCCTATTTTGTTGGATATCAAATTCTGCTTCTTTTTATTTGTTTTTAATCAAACTATAATTAACATATAGTATTATATTAGTTTCAGATATACAATATAATGATTCAATAAGTGTAATCATTTTTCAGAGCTCAAAAAAATAAGTGTACTGTTAACCCCCTTTATCTATTTCACCCATCCCTCCAACTACCTCCCCTCTGGCAAACACCAATTTGTTTTCTATGTTTAAGAGTCTGGTTTTTTGTTTGTTTTTTTTTTTTTTTGTCTCTCTCTTCTTTTTTGTTTGTTTATTCATTTGCTTTGTTTCTTAAATTGGATATTTGAGTGAAAAAAAATAATAAATACTCTGCTTCTTTTCATACTTGGAATTCCATTGTCATTTCGCAGCCTTGATTTCTAGTTCAAAGACAGATGTCTGTGTTAATTTTGCTCCTTTGAGGGTAATGTGTCTTTTTTTTTTTTTTTCCTCTTAATACTTAAAGACATACTTTTTGCCTTTGGTCTTTGGCAGTTCAGTGTTTCCCTTTGTATTATTCATCCTTTGGACTTCACAAGTGTTGCTGAGTGTGTGAGTTAATGTCTTCATTTATCAAGGGTAATTTTAAGTCTTTATGTCTTCAGATAGCGCATCTCATTTTCTATGGCCTACATTTCTGGAATTCTAAAATTTTTTTTTAACATTTATTTATTTTTGAGACAGAGAGAGACAGAGCATGAATGGGGGAGGGTCAGAGAGAGAGGGAGACACAGAATCTGAAGCAGGCTCCAGGCTCTGAGCTGTCAGCACAGAGCCTGATACAGGGCTCCAACTCATGGATGTTGAGATCATGACCTGAGCCAAATTCGGACGCTTAACCGACGGAGCCACCCAGGCGCCCCTACATTTCAGGAATTCTAATTGCACTTAGTTTTATTTTATTTTTTACCAATTCATTTATATGACAACTTTATATCACACCCCACATATTTTATTTCATTCTTAACTTTTTAAATTATTTATTCCTTTCTATTTTTTCTTTATTTTGGTATTTTCTATTGACCTGTTTTATAGTTAGCTGGTCATATTTTCCCTTTAACTTTTTTATATAATAATTTAAGTTTATCTTTTGTGTTTATAATTAAAATCCTTGAATTAAAAAAAAACTCCATTTGAATGTTTTTCTTTTAAACATATTCGCGTTCTCTGGTGAAAGTATCAATATTTTCAGTCATAATTTTCTCTTTTCCCCTGTTCTCTTAAAAATATTAGTTATTTCCATAGTAAAGACTTTGCTGGCTATTTCCAAAATCTAATCCCCTGTGGATCTGTGCTTATACTCTCTTAGTTTTCCTTTGGATTTGTTAATTTGGCAACAGCATATACCTTGTGTAAAATTTGTATGAAAATTTTTTATTATCCTTCAAAGACAGTTCATCACTTTCTTTTTTGGTCAATAAGTTTGGGACTAGTCATTCTAATACAATGAGAGGCTGGGGTAACTCAAGGCTCAGTTAGTTGTAGTTGGACAAGTTTTGTTTTTTTTGTTTGTTTGTTTGTTTTTTTGTTTTTTATTGTTGTTGGTGGTGGTGGTGGTCTCTTTCACATTTGCTCTAGGCTATAACCCTTCAGGTATTGTAACTGAGTTCTTGGTGTGTTCACCATGGCCCTTATTTGTGGAGCATCCTCAATGATAATTCTTATCTTCCTGACACTGATGGGCTGTTAGACTATCCTTCTCAGAGGCTTTTTGCTTGCTTTAACTTCCTTCTCTTCACAGTCTCAGACTTTAGAAAGTGTTTGCAGAATAGTGTTCATTTCTTTATCTTCCTTTCCCCCTGGGATTCTGGCCTAAAGAGCTTCTTATTATTGCATTTTGTTGATGCTCCAACTTGAGATAGATCTTTCAGAGACATTTTGTTTTCAGAGTCTTTACCTATATTTTTGGATTCACTTTCTATTTCCAGATGCTCAGCAAGTGACCACAGAGATAAAGCCACAACACAATGTGGGTTTACCTCTCTGTGTGGTGTCTACTTCTCCAGGATTTTGTATGCTCAAGTCATGGTTGCTTCAGCACCTACCTGATCAGTCTTCAAAGAGAATATAATGTTATCCTATCCATTTATTTTTCAGTCTATCTCAATGAAAGAGCTGGCATATTTCAAGCCACTCAAAAAATAATTGGAAGTAAAACTTCATCATTATGATTCACTTTCCTTTTCTTTTAACTTTTTATTTTAGAATACTTTTAGATTTACAGAAACATTGTGAAGATAATAGATGGTTCCTACACTCAGTTTTCCCTATTATTAATGATTACATTAGTATAACCTATTTGTTACATTTAGTGAGACAATATTAATACCTTATTAGTAACTAAAGTCCATACTTTATTCAGATTTTCAAAGTTATTTCCTAATGTCCTTTTTCTGTTTCAAGATCCTAATCTGGATGCCTTTCTTTTCTTTGCTTTTCTTTCTTTCTTTCTCTTTCTTTCTTTCTTTCTTTCTTTCTTTCTTTCTTTCTTTCTTTCTTCTTCTTTCAATTTACATCCAAGTTAGTTAGCATAGTGCAACAATGATTTCAGGAGTAGATTTCTTAATGTCTCCTTACCCATTTAGCCCATCCCTCCTCCCACAAACCCTTTAGTACTTTTCTCCATATTTAAGAGTCTCTTATGTTTTGTCCCCCTCCCTGTTTTTATGTATTTTTTGCTTCCCTTCCCTTGTGTTCATCTTTCTGTGTCTTAAAGTCCTCATATGAGTGAAATCATATGATATTTGCCTTTCTCTCACTGACTAATTTTGCTTTGCATAATACTCTCTAGTTCCATCCACATAGTTGCAAATGGCAAGATTTCATTCTTTTTGATTGCCAAGTAATACTCCATTGTGTGTGTGTGTGTGTGTGTGTGTATGTGTGTGTGTGTATATATATATATATATATATATATATATATATATATATATATCACATTTTCATTATCCATTCATCCAAGATGGACATTTGAGCTCTTTCCATACTTTGGCTATTGTTGATACTGCTGTTATAAACATTGCGGTGCATGTGCCCCTTCAAAATAGCATACCTGTATCCCTTGGATAGATCCCTAGTAGTGAAATTTCTGGGTTGTAGGGTAGTTTTTTTAATTTTTTGAGGAATCCCCATACTATTTTCCAGAGTGGCTGCACCAGTTTGAATTCCCACTAGCAGTGCAAAAGAGATCCTTTTTTTCCACATCCTTGCCAACATCTGTTGTTTTCTGAGTTGTTAATGTTAGCCATTCTGACAGGTGTCAGGTGATATCTCATTGTGGTTTTGATATGTATTCCCCTGATGATGAGTGATATGGAGCATTTTTTCATGTGTCAGTTGGCCATCTAGATGTCTTCTTTAGAAAAGTGTCTATTCATGTCTTTTGCCCATTTCTTCACTGGATTATTTGTTTTTTGGGAGTTGAGTTTGATAAGTTCTTTATAGATTTTAGAGACTAATACTTTATCTGATATATCATTTACAAAAATCGTTTCTCATTCTGTCAGTTGCCTTTTAGTTTTTCTGATTGTTTCCTTCACTGTGCAGAAGATTTTTATTTTGATGAGGTCACAGTAGTTCATTTTTGCTTTTGTTTCCCTTGCCTCAGGAGATGTGTTGAGTAAGAAGTTGCTGTGGCCAAGATCAAAGAGGTTTTTGCCTGCTTTCTCCTCAAGGATTTCGATGGCTTCCTGTCTTACATTTAGGTCTTTCATCCATTTTGAGTTTATTTTTGTGTCTGGTGTAAGAAAGTGGTCCAGGTTCATTCTTCTGCATGTCGCTCTCAAGCTTTCCCAGCACCATTTGCTGAAGAGACTGTCTTTATTCCATTTGATAGTCTTTCCTGCTTTGTCAAAGATTAGTTGGCCATACATTTGTGGGTCCATTTCTGGGTTCTCTATTCTGTTCCATTGATCTGAGTGCCTGTTTTTGGGCCAGTACCGTGCTGTCTTGATTACAGCTTTGTAATACAGCTTGAAGTCTGGGATTGTGATGCCTCCAGCTTTGGTTTTCTTTTTCAAGATTGCTTTGGCTATTCAGGATTTTTCTGGTTCCATACAAATTTTAGGATTATTTGTTCTAGCTTTGTGAAGAATGCTGGCGTTATTTTGATAGGGACTGCATTGAATATGTAGATTGCTTTGGGTAGTATTGACATTTTAACAATATTTGTTCTTCTTACCCAAAGCATGGAATATATTCCCATTTTTTTATGTCTTTTCCAATTTCTTTCATAATCTTTCTATACTTTTCAATGTATAGATTTTTCACCTCTTTGGTTAAATTTATTATAGGTATTTTATGGTTTTTATTGCAATTGTAAATGGGATCGATTCCTTGATTTTCTTTCTGTTGCTTCATTGTTGGTGTATAGGAATGCGACCGATTACTGTGCATTGACTTTATATCCTGTAACTTTGCTGAATTCATGAATCAGTTCCAGCAGTTTTTTTGGTGGAATCTTTTGGGTTCTCCATATAGAGTATCATGTCATCTGCGAGGAGTGAAAGTTTGACCTCCTCCTGGCTGCTTTGGATGCTTTTTATTTCTTTGGGTTGTCTGATTGCTGAGGTTAAGACTTCCAATACTATGTTGAATAACCACGGTGAGAGTGGACATCCCTATCTTGTTTCTGACCTTGGGAGGAAAGCTTTCAGTTTTTCTACATTGACAATGATATTAACATTGGGTCCTTCATATATGGCTTTTGTGATCTCGTGGTATGATCCTTCTATCCCTACTTTCTTGAGGGTTTTTATCAAGAATGGATGCTGTATTTTGTCAAATGCTTTCTCTACCTCTGTTGAGAGGATCATGTGGTTCTTGTCCTTTCTTCTATTGAAATGATGAAGCACATTGATTGTTTTGTGGACGTTGAACCATCCCTGCATCCCATATGTAAATCCCACTTGGTCATAGTGAATAATTTTTTTAATGTATTGTTGGATCCGGTTGGCTAATATCTTGTGGAGGATTTTTGCATTCATGTTGACCAGGAAAATTGGTCTATAGTTCTCCTTTTTAGTGGGGTGTTTGTCTGGTTTTGGAATCAAGGGAATACTGGACTCATAGAAAGAGTTTGGAAGTTTTCCTTCCATTTCTATTTTTTGGTACAGATTCAAGAGTATAGGTGTTAACTCTTCCTTAAATGTTTGGTAGAATTCCCCTGGAAAGCCATCTGGCCCTGGACTCTTGTTTTTTAGGAGATTTTTGATTACTAATTCGATTTCCTTCCTGGTTACAGATCTGTTCAAATTTTCTATTTCTTCCTGTTTCAGTTTTGGTAGTGTATCTGTTTCTAGGAATTTGTCCATTTCTTCCAGATTGCCCATTTTATTGGTGTATAATTGCTCATAATATTCTCTTATTATTGTTTTTATTTCTGCTGTGTTGGTTGTGATCTCTCCTCTTTCATTCTTGATTTTATTTATTTAGGTCCTTTCCTTTTTCTTTTTGATCAAACTGACTAGTGGTTTATCAATTTTGTTAATTCTTTCAAAGAACCAGCTTCTGGTTTCATTGATCTGTTCTACTGTTTGTTTGGTTTTGATAGCATTAATTTCTGCTCTAATCTTTATTATTTCCTGTTCTCTGCTGGTTTTGGGTTTCATTTGCTGTTTTTTTTTTTCCCCCAGCTCTTTAAGGTGTAAGGTTAGGTTGCATTCCTGAGACCTTTCTTCCTTCTTTAGGAGGGTCTGGATTGCTATATACTTTCCTTTTATGACCACCTTTGCTGTGTCCCAGAGCTTTTGGGCTGTGGTGTTTTCATTTTCATTGGCTCCTATGTACTTTTTAATTTCCTCATTAACTTCTTTGTTAGCCCATTCATTCTTTAGTATGAAGTTCTTTAGTCTTCAAGTATTTGTTACCTTTCCAAAATTTTCTTGTGGTTGATTTTGAGTTTCATAGCATTGCGGTCTGAAAATATGCACGGTATGATCTCACTCATTTCGTACTTGTTAAGGGCTGATTTGTGTCCAGTATGTGGTCCATTCTGGAGAATATTCCACGTGCACTGGAGAAGAATGTATATTCCTCTGCTTAGGATGAAATGTTCTGAATATATCTGTTAAGTCCATCTGGTCCAGTGTGTCTTTCAAAATGATTGTTTCCTTGTTTCTGATTAGATGGTCTGTCTATTGCTCTGAGTGGGTGCTGAAGTCCCCTGCTATTATGTTATTATTATCAATGAGTTTCTTTATGTTTGTCATTAATTGATTTATATATTTGGGTTCTTGCACAATTTGAGCATAAATGTTTACAATTGTAAGATCTTCTTGGTGGATAGAACCCTTAATTATGATATAATGCCCTTCTTCATCTCTTGTTACAGTCTTTATTTTAAAGTCTAGATTGTCCGATATAAGTATGGCTACTCAGGCTTTCTTTTGTTGACAATTGGCATGATACGCATTTCTCCATCCTCTTACTTTTAATTTGAAGGTGTTTATAGGTCTAAAGTGAGTTTCTTGTAAACAGCATATAGATGGAACTTGTTTCCTTACCCATTCTGTTACTTCATGTCTTTTGGTTGGAACATTTAGTCCATTGATGTTTAGATAGAGTACTGAAAGATAAGAATTTATTGCCATTATGTTTTTTGTAGAGTTGGAGTTTCTGGAGTGTTCTCTGGTAATTTCTAATCTTCGTTGTTTTTGGTATGTATGTATGTATGTATTTATTTATTTATTTTTGTCCTTTTTCCCATCAGAGAGTCCCTCTTAAAATTTCTTCCAGGGCTGGTTTAGTAGTCACAAACTCCTTTAATTTTTGTTTATCTGGGAACATTTTAATCCCTCCTATTTTGAATGACAGCCTTGCTGGATAAAGAATTTTTGGCTGCATATTTTTCTGATTCAGCACATTGAATATGTCCTGCCAGTCCTTTCTGGCCTGCCAAGTGTCTGTGGATAGGTTTGCTGCAAACCTGATCTGTCTTCCCTTGTAGTTTAAGGAATTTTTTTTTTCCCTTGCTGCTTTCATGATTCTTTCCTTACCTGAGTATTTTGTGATTTGGACTATGGTATTCCTTGGTGATGGTCAGTTTTTGTTGAATCTCATGGGAGTCCTCTGTATTTCCTGGATTTTGATTTCTGTGTCTTTCCCCAGATTAGGAAAGTTTTCTGTTATGATTCGCTCACATAACCCTTCTACCATTTTTCTCTCTCTTCATCTTCTGGTACCCCTATGATTCTGATGTTCCTTTCTAATGAATCACTGATTTCTCTAATTCTTAAATCGTGCTCTTTTGCCTTAGTCTCCTTCTGTTTTCTGCTTCATTATTCTCCATAAGTTTGCCTTCTATATCGCTGATTCTCTGCTTTGAGTCATCCATCCTTGCTGCTATGGCATCCATTCCAAATTGCAGCTCAGTTATAGCATTTTTTATTCGTCCTATCTTTTGCTTTTTTTTTTTTTTTTTTTTTTCTGCAGAAAGGGATCCTAACTTATTTTTGACCCCAGCTAGTATTCTCAGTATCATGATTATAAATTCTGGTTCAGAAATCTTTCTTGTATTTGTGTTGGTTAAATCTCTGGCTGTTATTTCTTCCTGATCTCTCTTTTGGGTGAATTCCTTCATTCTGTCATTTTGAAGGGAGAAAAGGAATTGATGAGTAAGAAAAAGTTAAAATTAAAAGAAAATTAAAATTAAAAAGTTAAACACACACATGTGCATGCATGCCCAAATCAAATAAATGATGCTAGATCCTAGGTTGTGTTTTGGTCTGGGGTTGAAAGGGGCTTGATAGCTTAGAGGAAAAAAAAGGGGAAAGAAAGAAATAGGAAATCGTTTGAAAATTTGAAAAAAATGAATACACTGCAAAACAATAAAATGAAATGGTGGAAGTAAAATAGAATTTGAAAAATTTACACAAAAGTAAAATATGAAGTAGAAAAAATTAAAGAAAATATTTTTAATAAAAATTGAAAATAAAAATAAAATTTTTGTCTTTCTGTATTTATGAAAAAGAAAAGAAATGACAAAGAAGGAAAAGGAAAAGAAAATTGAATACATGAACCAGCAAACAGACTGAAATATGATTGAAATTACTTCGTTTTCTCCTAGAAGTCAAAATATGAAACGCTTTATAGTCTGTAAACTAAGCTAATGGAGAGATTTGTTTTCCTGAACAGCGAGGTTGGCCCAGTTGGGCAGGGCTTAGTGTAACAGCTCCTTCTCCAGTAGATGGTGCTGGTTAGCTTACTGGGCTGGATTGTTGTGGCCCTTGTAGGTGTTTATGCACATGCGCAGGAGTGGTGAAAATGGCAGTCTCTAGTATTAGAACTCTGTTCTCCCTGATCAGCAATCACACACCCATCTTTTGTCTTTAGTTCCGTCCACTCATCACTTTTACACTGTCCATGGCCAACCCCCAGGCAGCACCTCCCTTCTGAGTTTTATCTCAAATGCGGCTGTTTTTCCCAATTCCTTATTTCTTAGGGACTGTGGCTTTGACCCATTATACCCCTCTGTGGGAGGGTCTCACCAAGAAATGGCCAGGTACCAGCTGTAGCCAGGAACACTCGCAGGACCATGCTGCTGCCGATGCCCAGAGACTGCAGCTGGGTGCCAGCCCGCCCCAGAAAAAGTTCATATAGTTGTGTAGCAGCTGTGTTTCAGGGATTATGGAAAATCACAACACACATCTAGCACCAGGCTTCACCCCCAATGACCTTGTTCCAGCACCAGTGAATGTCATTGTTCTCCCAGGTCCATTGGGGCCTTTGCCTGTGAGGGATCCACACAGCCTCTACCAGATGTCCTTCCAGCAGGGGAACCACCTCTCTCCATGTGGCCTGAACAGCCCTGGACTTCATTCTGCTCCTGGGGATTTGCCCTTCTCACCAGACCACCGCCAGGTATTGAGATGCAGAGTTTCAGAGTCTGTGTTCCCCCTGTTTATAGAGTCTTAATGGAATTTAAACCCTTTCCTTTCTCTTTTTTCCCTTTTTAGTTCAGTCCCTGTGGCTGTTTCCACTTTTCACTTTCTCTCCAGCTGCTGTTGGGAAGATGCTTTGCCTGTATTCTCTGCCTCCCCCCCCCCACCCCCGGTTTCTGTCCTCTCTCTACAAGGAAAAACAGCTCCCTGCCCTCTGCAGCTTTTCTCTCCCTCAAGTTCACCTCTCTGTACCACATACTTGCTGAGTTCTGTGGTTCAGGTTGTACAGATTGTTGTTAATCCTCAAATCAGTTTTCTAGGTGTGAAGGAAGGTTTAGTTTTGATCTGGCTGTATTTCATGGATGCAAGACACAAAAAATTTCCATGCTGTTCCACCATCTTCCATCCTCCACTGGATACCATATTGACTTTAAGTGGTTGTAACAGTTTTTCAGGCTTCCCTTGTTAGTGATGACCTTGGCAGTTTTGAGAAGTATGGGTAAAGTATTTTATAGGATATGCTTTGATTGTAATTTGTCTCATGTTTTCCTCATTATTAGACTGGGCTTCTATGTCTTTTGGAGTAAGTGACCAGAGGTAAAGTACCATTTCCATCACATCATATCAATGGTACATACCACTACCATTATATGACTCTTGATGCTCACCTTGATCCACTGGCTGACCTGGTGTTTGTCAAATGTCTGCTCTGTAATATTTTTCCATACTGTTTCCATACAACATATATTGTGCATGTTCTGACTGCTTTACCAACTGTTTCGCCCATCTCTTTCCATACTGTACTCTTTAAAAGGAAATCATTATGTGCAGCTCACACTTGAATAGGAGTCAGTCTATATTTCCCTGACAGTGTGATATCTACATAAATTACATCTACATATTAATATGCACAGGGTATTTGTCCATTTTCTCCTATTTATTTATTCAATCATTTATTTATATCAGTAGGGACTCCAGATCATTTTCATGTATAATTATTTTACACTTAGTTATAGCCCAATACTACTTTATTTATTTTATTGCTCATAGTAGTCGGCTTTAACAATCGCAACATCTTAGTTGGCTCTTATTTCTTTTTGACATATCCTTGTCATTATGTGTGTGTGTGAATGTCTTAACATTTTCTTTCTTCCTGGCACTGCAAGATGATCTAGTCTTACTTACATATTGTATGTAAGTACAATATGTATGTATGGCCCAAGCCATACAATCAACCATTCCTCCAAGGAACTTCGTTTCCTTTTACTGGAGATTGGCATTAGAAACAAAGATTTTGTCTCACTGGTACTAGGGTATCACTGCTCTAGAACCTCTCAGCTGACAGAGAAAGACAATGTATGTTTATATACTAACATGTGCATGTACACATATCTATAAATTTTTAATTCTTTTAAATTAATAAAATTTTTGAAAACCCAGGTCACATGTGTTGTCATTGACTTATTTAAAATAATTCATACACACACACACACACACACACACACACACATACACACACACATATATACATATACTTAAATTTTATGCAAGTTTTTCTCAGTGAAGAAATTGTATATAAGTTGTCAGAAAAATAATCTAATGCAGGCATACCTTGTGTTATTGGGCTTTGCTTTATTGCACTCCACAGATACTACATTTTTTTAAATAAATTGAAAGTCTGTGGCAACCCTGCATCCAAAAAGTGTACTGGCACCATTTTCCCAATAGCATTTGCTCACTTTTTGTCTTTGTGTCACATTTTGGTAATTCTCCCAATATTTCAAACTTTTTTATTATTATTTTTATTATGGTGATCTGTGATCAGTGATCTTTGATGTGACTATTCTAATTGTTTTGAGGTGCCAAGAACAGCACCCATATAAGATAACAAATTTGATTGAAAAGTGTGTGTGTTCTGACTGCTTCACCAACTCTTTCCCCATCTCGCTCCCTTTCCTCAAGCCTCCCTATTCCTTGAGACACAATATTGAAATTAGGCCAGTTAATAACCCTTCAGTGGTTTCCAACTGTTAAGGTAAAAAGAAGAGTCATACATCTCTTACTCGAAATCAAAAGCTAGAAATGATTAACCTTAGCAAGGAAGACATGTTGAAAGCTGAGACAGGCCAAAAGCGAGGCCTCTTGCACCAGTTATCCAAGTTGTGAATGCAAAGGCAAAGTTTTTGAAAGAAATTAAAAGTACTACTCCAGTGAACAGACAAATGACAAGAAAGTGAAACAGCCTTAATGCTGATATGGAGAAAGTTTTAGTGGTCTGCATAGAGGATCAAATCGGCTACAACATTCCCTTAAGTCAAAACATATTCCAGAGAAAAAAACCTTTTTTTTCAATTTTGTGAAGGCTGAGAGGGGTGAGAAAGCTGCAGAAGAAAAGTCTGAAGCTAGCAGAGATTGGTTAATGAGGTTTAAGGAAAGAAGCTGTCTCCATAATATAAAAGTACAAGGTAAAGAGGTAAGTGTTGATGTAGATCAGCCCCTGTTGCTAGGGGCTAATGCAGCTCATGACTTTAAGTTGAAGCCAATGTCCATTTGCTATTCCCAAATCCTAAGACCATTAACAATTATGCTAGATCTACTATGCATGTGCTCTATAAATGGAACAACAAAGTCTGAATGACAGCACATCTGTTTACAATATGATTAATGAAGATTTTAAGCCCACTGTTGATACCTACTGCTGAGAAAAGATTTTTCCCCCAAAATATTACTGCTCATTGACAATGTACCTGGTTACCCAAGAGATCTGATAGAGATATATGAAATTAATATTGTTTACATGCCTGCTAACAGGATCCATTCTGCAGCCCATGGATCAAGGAGTCATTTCAACTCTCAAGTCTTATTACTTAAGAAATAAATTACATAAGGGTATAGCTACCATAGATAATGATTTCCTTGATAGTTCTGGACAGTCAATTGAAAATCTTCTGGAAAATATTCACCATTCGAGATGTCATTAAGAACATGAGTGATTCATGGGAAGAAGTCAAAATATCAACATGAACAGGAGATTGGAAGAACTTAGTTCCAATCCTCATGGATGGCTTTAAGAGGTTCAAGACTTCAGTGGAGGAAATAACTACACATGTAGGAGAAATAGCAAGAGAACCAGAATTAGAATTAGAGCCCAAAGATGTGACTGGATTGCTACAGTCTAAGCATACAACTTTAATGGATGGGGAGTTGCTTCTTACAGTTGAGTGGAATCTACTTCTGGTAAAGGTGCTGTGATGATTCTTAAAATTACAACAAAGGATTTAGGATATTACATAAACTTAGTTGACAAAACAGTGGCAGAGTCTTCAGAGGATTGACTTCAAT
Organism: Panthera pardus; assembly: GCF_024362965.1. Classification (NCBI taxonomy): domain Eukaryota; kingdom Metazoa; phylum Chordata; class Mammalia; order Carnivora; family Felidae; genus Panthera; species Panthera pardus. The sequence goes on along the minus strand of NW_026526810.1, from coordinate 19,556,275 downwards.
TTTTAAAGAAGTTCTATTGTAGGTAAAATTCTATCAAACAACATCACATGCTGCAGATAAATTGTTTGTGAAAGGAAGAGTCAATTGATGTGACAAATTTCATTGTTTTCTTGCTTTAGGAAATTGCCACACCCACACCAAACCTTCAGCAACTGTCATCATGACCAGTCAGCAGCCAACAACACTGACCTTCCACCAGCAAAAAAATTATGACTTGCTGAAAGCTCAGATAACAGCATTTTTTGGCAATAACATTATTTTTTAAATTAAGGTATTACTTTATTTTTAAAGACAAAATGCTATTGCAAACTCAATAGACTATATAGTACAATGTAAATGTATGTTATATATGCACTAAGAAACCAAATAAATTGTTTGACTTGCTTTTTTATGATATTGGCTTTATTTTGGTAGTCTGGAACCAAACCAGCAATATATATGAGGTATTCTTATAGATTTATTTCCTATTATAATTGGTAGAATCTATGTATTTAGATATAAAATTTCTGGCTTTCATTTTCCAAAATGGCATTGGGCTAAAACAAAGGAAAAGATTTGCTGTAACCATCCTTGGGGAAACAGTTGAAGAAGGCAACTATCTAGACTATCTAAAGAACGTTCAGAAACATCAGTAACATACAAAATACAGCACACTGTTGACTCAGTCAGAAATCATCATAGGAGATTATTCTTTACTGGCTTTGATCTCACAGTAATGAGATTTTTACACCATCCATCTACTATAGTCTGGTCTGGTCCACCCAGTACATGCCAACTTTCAGTATCATCAGAATCATATAGGGGTATGAAATTCAGAGTCCTGGACTCCTCCTCCAAGAGATTCTGACCTAAAAGGTTCAAGGTGAGGCCTAGGAATCTCAATTTCCTACTACTTACTAGATGATGCAAAGGCTGCCCATCAGCAGGTCACACATGCTAGCTGTGCTAGCCCATGGCCTATTTTCTTCACAGTCAATGAAAACAGTCCACTTGGGAGGGGACACTAATCCTTAAGGGAATTCAAGTATAAAGAATGTGTTTGGGACAAAGAAAGTCTCATTTCCAAATGCAATCGAAATGCTAATTATCATGGTGTGTGATACTTTCTTGGTTACTATTATGGGTTGAACTGTGTTCCCCAAAAAGTATTATACTCCTCACACCAAGTACCTAAAAATGTTACTTTATTTGTAAATACAGTCATTGTAGATGTAATTAGTTAAGATGAAGTTTAACTGGAGTAGCGTGGACCAAGGGGTCTATATCCAATATAACTAGTATTCTTATACAAAAGGGGAAATTCAAACATAGGGACAGACATGCACAGAAGGAAGGTGACGTGAAGGCACAGAGACAATGCCACCTACAAGCCATGGAGTGGGAGCAGATCCTCCTGTGCAGTCCTCAGAAGGAACCAACCCTGGTGACACCTTGAATTTGGATTTCCCACATCCAGAATTATGAGACAATCATTTTGTGCTACTCCTACAACCACCCCAGGGAACACATATGGTCACTCATGCTCTTAAATGGTGTTTGCAAATTTTAAGTAAGCCTATTTATTTATTTATTTATTATTTATTTGTTATTTATTTATTATTATTTAAGTAAGCATATTTATTATACAGTCATAAAAATAATATTTTTATATTCCTGTTATCTTAACAGAGAAAAGGAGGACCAGTCAGATAAAAGTGGCTGTCCAGGGTCACACCCAAAGGATGTTGGGGTTAATGAAGATAGTGCTCACACAGATTCCATGATAATGTGAGGCAATAATGAAGTCAGTTCATCTCAAAGTATTTGGTGTTGGCAACATACCTAGATACTGGACACCTGGCCTCATGATTGTGAGGTTTATTTCTTTGATCTTCCATTTCACAGATAAGTTCCATAGTAAAATTAATTATAGATATTAGAAAACACGGAATAATAATATCCATCTTCTTCAAACTTCACAATGATTTCTGAGAACCATTTAGATAGATAATGCTCCAAAGGCTTTAATCTTCTTGGAAACAAGAGATGTGTAATTCTATATTATTGCCATCATCTTTTTGAGTTAAGAGATTGAAAACAAGTGATGACATTGGTCTATAAAAAGACATTTATCTAACAGGGGTCCTCTAAAATGCCATCAAAGCACTGTGGGTGACCGTTCCATATTGCAAAATGCCAGACACACTTAGCCACACAACGGTGTTTCATGAATATTCATTAAACTGTCTTAAATGTTGACACCTGAATTCATGCTGGATATGGCCAGAAAAACATGTATGGAACAGGACACTGTGGTGTGCAGGCACAGCATGCTTTCTCATCCTTGTGGGCTTCAGCTACCACACTGCCATCTCATGTTATCTTGAGTGCATAGACCTTATGCACAGTTATATATGAGAAATGTTCCCACTTATTCCAGCTGTACTTTCTTGCAAGCCTTAATAGTAACCAGAGGTTTAAGTTTTATCTCTGCATATTGTGAATTAGATAAATGAATAAATGAATTGTTGTAATAATTTTGTTTTATTTACTTTAAAAGGATTTTAAAGAAGAGGATCAACAAGGCAAAGCCAGACATTTGTCATGATGCTGCTTTGGGTTTTAAGGGGCTCATAGTACCTCTTTTTCAAATCCATTACATTGGATATGAATTCCATTAAGTTTGAATTTATACACAAAGAGGAATATGCTACCCAGGAATTCCCTCATTAAAAAGTGGGGGATCAGGTCAGATCTCCCCAAACTGCAATGGTATTTGTGAGGCCACACTGGGGATCCTAGAAAGATGATGTGAAGCTAAGAATGGTGTGGGGAGACACTGTATAATATGAAACTCACCTGAATTATCAACATACCCTGAAGAGTATAAAAACCCAATATTTTTGATCAGTAAATAAACTCCTGCAGGAACAGAGTTTTTTTGCTTTGTTTTGTTTTGGGTTTTTTTTTTTTGCTTTGGTTTTTGTAACTGGAAACATTGCAACATAAGAATGAGATTGCCAAATAAAGAAATTCTTAAAAAAAAACTATTCGTAATTTTTACTTTATTTTGTAAACACTCATTCTACTAAGGAATCAATTTCCTGGTTCACATAATCTGGATTCTGCCAATAATCAACAACAATCTATGATAATTGTTTTCAGGCTATAATTAATGCCCATCAATGGCTAACAGTGCACATAACGATTATTAATTAATAAACATATGTATTGGAATATTTTTTACATGTAAAAAATGTTTTCATTACAAGTATATTATACGCAAGATTGACTATGGTTCTAAAACTTTTTAAAAGTATAAGCTCAGGGGCGCCTGGGTGGCTCAGTTGGTTAAGCGTCCGACTTCAGCTCAGGTCACGATCTCATGGTCCGTGAGTTCGAGCCCCGTGTCGGGCTCTGGGCTGATGGCCCAGAGCCTGGAGCCTGCTTCTGATTCTGTGTCTCCCTCTCTCTCTGCCCCTCCCCCGTTCATACTGTCTTTCTCTCTGTCTCAAAAATAAATAAACGTTAAAAAAATTTTTTAAAGTATAAGCTCAGATTTAATCTAATTTTCTTATGGCCACAGTATTGGTAAAAATAATCTCACTTGAAGGAAATTAGTATTCCTCATGATAAAAATTTAAATGTCAAATAAATCTGCAAGCTTCCTGTGGCAGAATGCAATTCTTCCTTTCCTCTCTCAGAGTACATGTGAGAGACACATCTAAATATTCCATATTTTCCAAGTAAAAAGCTCAGTTATTGGCTAGTATGTTGCTTTTATGGGGCTATTCTTTTTTTTTTTTTTTTTTTTTTCCCTCAATGATGACATTTAGTATTCAATAAATCTTCAAATCCCCAAAAAACAACATTATTATTATACCCAAATGAAATGCCCAAAATGATGTTTTTTCAGACTAATAATGCTGCCCAGGAAGTTGTTGGTTATTCCATGAAAAAAGTATTTTCTGGTATAATCATCTGAAAAGTGCAGAATTAAACACAGACTGATTTATTTAACACAATTCTACCTTGTTTAGACACACTGGGCGTCTCCAGGAGGAGAATGCAGTATGCAGTGTTTCCTAATTTATTGCTGCGGTTAGGAAACACTTCTGCTAACACTGATGTTGGTATCTTGTAATATACTGGTGACCTATAGAAAATGGTGGGGAGGGGCACCTGGGTGGCTCAGTTGGTTAAGTGTCCGACTTCATCTCAGGTCATGATCTCATGGTTCATGAGTTGGAGCTTTGTGTCGGGCTCTGTGCTGACAGCCAGAGCCTGAAGGCTGCTTTAGATTCTGTATCTCCCTCTTTCTTTCTGCCCCTCCCCCACTCGTGCTCTCTCTCTCTCTCTCTCTCTCTTTCTCTTTATTTATTTATCAAAAATAAATAAACATTAAAAAATTAAACAAATAAAATGGTGAGGAGATGCTGAAACACCTGATCACATGTGAAGTGCCAGAAATAAGCTCTTCCTTTACCTCTGTGTTCCTGCAGCAGTTGATGGGACACATTTATATTGAAACATCTCTCACTAAATTCTAAATCCTTGTCCTTGCAAGCCTGGGGACTCACTAAGATGAAGAAGTGTCCAGAACATTTTAGCTCTTCCAGGAATTGTTTTGCAATTAAAAGAGATATTAGATTGTTATTAGATTATTGAATCTATGAATAGTAGTTAAAAGTACTTTTAAGACGATAACAAAGTTTGCATAAAAATATTAAAGAGGAAATCAGCCTATTATGAGCTCTTTCACAGCTTCCTAAATATATTAGAGTTATCTGTCTTGATATTTTAACAGAAAGGTTACTTTGTCTGCATTTAACACTTCTTCGGAACATAATCATCCTATGTCTATAAGGGTTGTTTGGGGTTCTAGAGAACCCAAAGCTTTTCAAGATAAAGTAGTGTGCCCACAGCAAGTTATTGGTGGAACTGGAATGCTTTGAAGCCCACTCTTCTATGGCAAGAGTAATAGTGTGTGGGAATTGTGAAATCTAGATGAGTTAGTGCATGTAAAACATTTAAAATAATAACTGGAATATTACACATGAGCTGGCATTATTTTTTTAAGTTTATTTATTTATTTTTGAGAGAGAGAACAAGATGGGGGATGGGGTACAGACACACACACACAGAATTCAAAGCAGGATCCAGGTTCTGCACTGTCAGCACAGAGACTGTCATGGGGCTTGAACTCTTGAACTGTGAGAACATGACCTGAGCCAAAGTCAGACACCTAACCCACTGAGACACCGAGATGCCCCATATTAGCTGGCATGATTATAGTCAAAGTCATCCAGCTCATTGTGCTGTATTTGAGATTGCCTAATTACCAAACTGCTCTATAGGTCTTTGGGGAAATGTTTTACTCAAAGCCTTATAGCCAGATGCCAGAATGGATACTGCACAAAGTCAGATCCCAGGAATCTCCCTGGAAGTGCAAGTGAAATCTAACAGCTGTATTCCCTTCTGGCAAAGAACTCCATGGGATAGGACAATCAGGGAGGGATCCAACCTCAGGCAGGCATTATTCCAAAAACTATTTGATCTAGACCTGTTTTTTTTTCAAGTTTATTCATTTATTTTGAGAGAGAACATGCACACATGTGCAAGTGGGGAAAGGGCAGAAAGAGAAAGAAAGAAAGAGAGAGAGAGAGAGAGAGAGAGAGAGAGAAACCTAAACAGGCTCCGTGCTGTCAGTGTGGAACCCAACATGGGCTCCATCTCACACCAATAAGACCATGACCTGAGCTGATATCAAGAGACAGATGCTTAACCAACTGAGCCGGCTAGGTGCCCAGATCTAGATCTGTTCTTATGGGTATCACCTTTTGGGTGTGACTAGTTATAGACACCCTTCAAGCATGATTCTACTGCAGAAAAATGGGCATCAACTTGTTCAGCCCCCATTTCATAGGTAAGAGATAAGCCTACTAGATTTGGAGTCATATCTGCCATTGAGGAAACTTAATGAGAATTTTCATCTAGAATATCTGAGCTGGTTTCATTATTCCCTTCAACACATGTCCAATCCTATTGTAGTGATGTGATCACATATTGCTCCAATATGTTTTACTTCATTCTTCTTTGCTTTTGGTATTCGTCGTATCCCATATACACATCACTTACTCGACTTGTCCATTTGACTGACAGAAAGTCTTTTAAATATAATACTTCCTTTTCTTTATTTTCTCTTCTTTCTGATAACACTCATGACCTTTCCTAGACTCATACCCACCTCCTAACTGATATCCTTGACTCAAATATTTTCCTCTCTATTTCGTTTAGGAGAACATCACTAGGAGCCAAGAACAGTCTACATGTTTCATATAATTAGCTAACAACATAGACAATAACCCCTTAATGTAATACAACAAAAAAGATAAACTTAATAAATACATAAATTATATGATAGATTATATCAACTAGTGAAGGCAGAGATTGCTCATAGGGTAGAATTCAATGAGAAGATGATTTTTGAGCACAAACTTATAGAACATAGGGGAGTTAGTCATGAAGAAATCCTGATGAAAGGCATCTAGGCATAGAACAGTCTGTCAAAAGTCATATAGTGAGAACATGCTTGATATGATGGAAGTGGAGTCAGAGAGAGTGCTTGGGTGAGACGTTGGGGGCAGAACATCAGGGGGTAGATCTTACAGGGCTTTGTAGGCGATCATAAAGACTGGCATTTGCTCTAAGAAAGAAGGGGAGTCATGAAACAGTTTTTAGTGGAGGAATGTTGATTTCAGTAATGATATATCACTTTCTTGTGGACCATAGGTGGGCAAGTCTATAATCAAGAGGATAAATAAGGGGGGTAATGCTCTAATTCAGGAAATAGTTGATGGTGACTCAGATCAGGATAGTAGCAATGCAATTGGTAGGAACCATCATATTTAGAATATTTTGAAAATATAGTCAACAGCATATGCTGATATTTTGGATTTGATATATAAAAGAAAGGGAGAGAGGATGATCCTGGAGTTTAGGCCTGAGAAAATGAAAGGATGGAGTTCAGGCCTGAGAAAATGAAAGGTCACCACTTGGTAGGGAAAAACTATAGCTAGAATTGCCTGTGTGTGCATCAGTTTGGGACATGCTAAGTGGGACTGGTCTCTGAGACATCCCAGGGGAGATCTTAAACATGTAGTTGGGTCCAGGAGGCTGGAATTTATGAGATATTTGATCTGGAGCTGGAGATGTAAATTTTGGAGTTCACACCACAGAAACCTGGATGAGACTCAGAAGAGTGAGTATAGATAGAAAATGGAGTCCTGGGCATTCCCAGAAAAACAGAATGTGGAGAAGATGGAGGTCCAACACAAAATGTGGAGGAAGAGACATCAAGGGGAGGATAATTAAGAGAGGTGTGTCCTGGAAACTAAGGGAAGAGGTAAGAGGAGTCATAGAGAGAGAAGGAGGCTTAGCATTTTAGAGGTCCCTGGTGACCTTGCTGAGAATAGTGTTGGTGGAAGAGTGAAGAGGAAAGTCTGGCTGGGGTGGGCTCCAGAGACAGGCATGAAGGTACTGGGTCGGTGAGACTAGAGGACTCTTTAGAAGAGTTTGCTGCAACAGGCACAAATAGGACAGTAGCTTGTGGAGGAATCATATTCTAGATATTCCCCTTCATATCTACCTTATACTCTATTCCACCTGCTTTATGCCCAGGAAGCTTCTACCTGGACCACACCATATAATTTCCGTGAGTTTTGGCTTCTAGCCCTTGGGGAGAAGGGACAGAAAATATGAGGTAAAGGAGGTTAAGACAAATATTCCTAGGATCCTTTCCTGCCTCAGTGCTGCAGTTCAGCTGGATTATCTGCTGAAAGTGATACTAGCTGCCATACAGCCCTTTCACTGCAACTATTTCTCAAGATTCTAGTAACCACTCCCCTTTCTTGCGTCTTCAGCTAAGTGGTAATAGCTTCCCAATATCACTAACTAGAGATTACTGCAATATGTCTATATTAGTTTCCTATTGCTGTTGTAACCAATGACCACAAACTTAGTGGCTTGAAACAACAAAACATTTTTATGTTATAGTTCTTCAGGTCAGAAGTCTGATATATGTCTTTCTTGGCTAAAATTAAGATGTCAGTAGGGCCATGTTCCCTTCTAGAGGTTCTAGAATTCATTTCCTTGCTCTTTCCAGGTTCTAGAAACTCTCACTTGTCTTGGCTCATGGCCCCTTCCTCCATTTTCAAATCCAGCAAAATTGTACCTCTCTGAGTTTCTTCCACAGTCACATTGTCTTCTGACTCTCTTCTTATCCCTCCTTCTTTCATAATGAACACATCTAGATAATCCAGGATAAGCTCTCGGTCTGAAGTTCAGGGGACCACCAACCTTAATTCCATCTGCCACCTTAAGTCTCCTTTGTCAAGTAACATGATGTATTCACAGGTTCTGGGGATTAGAAAATGGACATCTTTGGGAGCCATTATTCTGCCTACAACAATGCCTTATTTAAATATGTCATAAGTCCTGCCAGCAAGATTGTATATAGTTTCTACCCTTCATTATCTTCTTCTTAATTACCCAGTTTGTGTGTGTCATTTTTTTGCACACTGGAGACCTGACTGGAAACCAGTCATTTTTTTTTGCACACTGTAAACCATTTTTTTAAAAAAGGTTACTTAAATAAAAGCTTGTTTTTAAGTAGATGGTAGTAATGATCCAGCAGAAACTAAAAAAAAAGTGTGTGAGAGAAGGAGATGTGTTGGAGCAATCTCTTGTATAGGGGAAAAGAAAGATGACCTGGTACATATGTAGGTAAGCAATGGGAGTTCATCTGCAGCACTATGAGGGAGCGGTTGCAAGAGGTAGGCAAAGGTGTTGGACATCCTCTGAATTCCTCAATATTCTAGGAACAGTGAAAAGCAAGATCATTAGTGGAAAGTAAAGAATGAGGTTGGGACAAAGAGCAAAATAGGAACTGGCCATTCAAGAAAGTGGAAGAATAAATAGACTCCAGCGTAAATTTTAATGGAGGTGATATTACTCCTGTGGGAGTGAAATTCTTTTTGGAGGGACAGGTGACAGTCTTTGATATTGCTATGTGTAGTCCTCCAAAAGGCCATAATACATGAAAATATATACAAGCATATCATTAGTATCAGTATTTCTAAGGGAGGTAGTTAAAATATATATAAAAAGACTCCTTAGGAGAAGTGATAATGAATAAAAGATTGAGAAACGCCAAGAACAATGTAATATGATAACCTTAAAACCCTCTTGAAATTCATGGCCAACAACTTCAAAAGACAGTAATGATGAAAAATAGCATGCTTTTATTTATTATTTTTCCTCCATAATGCTGCATGGGTGTGGTTTGGAGTGGGTAGAGGGCTGGGTTTCACTAGGGTTGGATTGTATGCAAGAAAAGGGGGAAAAGGGAGCTGAGAGAGTGTGTAAAAGTGATCATAGTAACTTTTCCAGGATTTTCCACTGGGGAAATAGGATATAGAGCATTCTGGTCTGCTACAATAAGCATTGGAGTGTGGCAACCACCTTGGGCCCACGAGACGTTTAGAAATGAAGAATGAAAATTCATCATTTACATCTCACTCCCATATTACACAGCATCTGATTTATTAGAGGCAAGTGAGTTTAATTTTTTTAATATAGATTAATTTATTTAGAATACATTTTGTTCTTATTTTCTAAAGGAAGGGGTGATTTATAAGATTCAACATAATATGAAGTTCAAATAAAAACAGAAGTCAGAGAAGAGCAGGTAGAGAACATCCATCTATCAATGTCAATACATTCATTGACTTCCTGGAACAAGTAAAAAAAATTCCTGGGGAACTGTCATTTCTTATAAATGACAGCCCTAAACATTGCGTAGAATTTAGCTTAATATAATGTCTATTTGTTATGCTGGTGTATAGATTCTTGGTTTGTTCATAAGCCTTTAATGTCTACCATGTTTTTCTAGTGAGACTGAAATCTTCTTGCTGCCAGTGAATGTTTTCCATATTTGTTTAAACCCACAGTAATGTGATAGCACTCCAACCGGTCTTAAGGGTTAACTTACTTCAAAGTTAGGCACTCTTTGCAGACCTAAGCCCTTTAATATGTAGTAGAATTTACTTCCCCTGAGATTTGCAGACCCCTGACCTTAAAGAGTGAAGGATGAAACTTTCCCAGAATTTAAGTCCTCACTACATTTGAAAACAGCTGCCACTGATACCAACAAGTCTGTTCAGGGTCACGTCGACACAGGGGACACAGGACTAGCCGCCAGGGCACCTGCTTTCCCACACACAGACCCCTCCCTTTTCCCGTGCCTTCCCCTTTAAAACCCTCTGGCTTCACCTGGATGGGGAAGATGGTCGTTGAGATGTTTGTCAACCATTTTTCCAGGTTACAAGCTTCCTGAATAAAGCAGCATTTCCTCTCCCACAATCACTTGTCTCTTGAGTATTGATTTTTGAGCATTAAGTAGCTGAACCTAAGTTTGGAACCAATTCTCTGGTAACAGTAACACCTAGCACATAATTGCTCAGACTATTACCTTGACTCCCCAGCCCCCTCTATTTGCTACTTCCCTGTGCTGATATTGTCTTAACAGTGGATTTCAAAACTCCTGGGCCAGTTGTGTTTTAGTTGCCTTTGGATTTCCTATCCTTTAACATCATCTTTCAGAGAACAACAAGAGAAGAAAAACAGCATTGATATTTGGCACTTAAATGCTAGGACAACTCTCTCATTTAGTTACCCTCCTTTGGGCCGCTTTATACCCAAAAGGTCTGCTAGTACATTTCAACTTTTCAAGGAGCAGAATTACATTCTTAATGTAGGTGACTCATAATTGGGAAAAAGTCTCTCCAACACATTTCCCTTCTTGCTGCTTCCACAGCTTATTTAAATAAATTATGATCTTTTATTCTTTTAACTTTATCATTGTCTAATATTTAAACACAGACACCATTTCTCACCTTTACCACCATGACACCTGTAGGGAAGTTTTGATTTTCTCTGTTAATCAGGGATTTTCAGACTTTTCTTAATGTGGAAATGTTCTATATTTTACTATTCTATCAAGAATTCAGACTCTCCTTTAAAGGTATTTACCTCTAATTATCAAAGTTTATATCTTAATCTTAATCATCAGTAAAAAAATTGTTATGGAGTTTTAAGTGCCAATAAACTATTCACATTAACAATAAGATCAGTAGAAAAGCTGGCTTTAAAGCCATATGCACCCCACACCCTGGAAAAAGTAAATCAATTGCAAAATAGTAGGCCATAGGCATAAGTAAATACTGAAAACAAACAAACAAAACCCCCCATAAAACAAAAATCCCCAAACATCCAAATACATTAATAGATGAATCACTTCTTTTCATCTTAATATGCATATGAGTCACTTAATGAAATCAAATTGGTGGATTATTATTCTGTTCAATATATTGGAAAAGAAATACAAAGCTTAAAATAAAGTTTAGAGTAAAGGATACCAAAAAAACAGAAATTAAAATGCAAAGGGCTTCTTTCATGTTGAGATTATCAATAATATTTTATTATGTATGTGGAAAGTTGTACTCCCATCATTACTAAAATCAGTTTATATAAATATTGTCAATAGTTGGAATCCTAGTTAAGCTTATGGACATGATGCAAATACAGCCTTAATTAAAAATTTTTGATTAAAAAAGACCATTCTAATCATCCTTTTCCCATACCAATTAAAACTTTAAAAAATATTTTCACTTTTGAATTGGTTATTTTTCCTCAAATATCACTTGAGGTATATGATTGCCCTAATATAAGTAGTTAAAGCATATGCATGATGGAATTCTACATTAAGAGTCTGATTATATGTAGCCTTAGGAATGAGGGAAGAAAAGTCAGTCTTTTTTTTGAAAGTTATACTTCCTTAAATTAAGTCCTACCTGCAGATGTTGTTACAATTTCTGTAGTGTTTCTGAGGCCCATAAAGTCAAACTGATAAAGCCGCCAGGATTTCTGATCAGCTGCCTCAACTGAATTTTTTCTCCATCTGTAAATCATTTCTTCTTTGGGGTAGCCATCTGAAAATATAGAACAAATGTTTACCCTTGAAGATATAGGTTTATAAAACATTATAGTCAAAATTATAATTCTGATCATTTGACAGAAGTTAAAATTTTAGGTCATATTTGCTCTCAAAAATTTACTCAAAGGCACTAAAACTCAAAAATTAATGGGTAAAGGCCATTAAACTCAGAGAGTTCCTGCTGCAGATCTTCATGATCAGCAAGATGTTCACAGCCAGAAGCCTGGTCATCATCTGTGTGGACCCAGCATATAACGGGGCTGTCTTTGTTTCTTTAAGCTTGGAGAACCCCTTTTAGTCACCATAAGCTGTGGTCAGCTTTCAAAGAGGGAAGATGCTAGTCAGAGTGTCACTAGTTTCCAGACTCTGAGATCTAACTATCTGACCTACATCACCTTCTCTCTCCCCAAAACTCAGTCCATTCAGATCTCAGGAAAAACAAATTTAATAAGGCAATCATGCCAGGATTCCAGAGGTTAACTGACTCTCAGTCCTGCTTTGACTTTTATTAGAGACCAATGCTCACCTTATTAAATTCTCCAGGAAACAAGATGCTAGTGTGTTTCTGCTGCCTTAAACCTAGTGTGGCAACCTGCTCAGAGCCAGGTGTCATGGACAGGTGCTGTTACCAGGGTCCTGTGGGGTCCCTGGTCCAAGCAAGAGTTTGCCCCAATTATTGCTTCTCAACTCCTCGATCCCCACTTCTGAACAGCACTTGGAAAACACTTAGTTTTTGGAGTACTGTCCTGTCTCCAGGCTATATAACAAGGTTTCCCCATAGGGCATGCCTCACCTAAGAGCAGGCCTATATCCTATGTTGTTGCCCAACACATGACAGCATTGGTATTATTAGCCCTTCACTGATTCACATAGACACTGCTGGCATGACTGTCTGTGGTAGTAGGAAATGTATGCACTAGCATCCTGAATATAAAAAGCACCATACTGGTGCACACATACTAATACAAGCATATTAATAAAGTGATTGAAAATTTCTAATTAAATATTGCAAAGATCAGTTTGCAAAACCCTTAAAGACAGTATGCATTCTTGGTATTTTCCCTTCTGCCCATCATTGTTAACTTGGGTCCCTCATTAAAAGACTAAAATAGATCACAGGTATGCCCCCTTCTTTCTGATTGTGTATTGTTCTGTGAAATTATTGTCACCAATTCTGGGATAATTGCTCTCCTTTAACTTGACAATGTTGATATCAAGGCACTGAGACTCAGCTCCAGACATTTCTATGAAGTAAACAAACATTTTACTTGGCCATTAGCCACTGTCCTGCTTGCTTTATCTTCCTATCAGACTGTCATAAAGGACTTTATGCTACAATTATTTCTTTTTAACTTGTTTTATTAAACAGCTTTATTGAGGTGCAATTTGCATACATAAAACATGTACAGTTCAGTGGTTTTTAGTATATTCTCAGAGTGGTGGAACTATTTTCATAATGTAATTTTAGAATATTTTCATCACCACAAAATGAAACCTCAGATCCACTAGCAGTCACTTCCCATTCCCCTTGCACACATCACTAACATCACTTGTCTCATCCAGTCCTTGGCATCCACTAATGTATTTTCTGTCTATAGATTTGCCTGTTTTGGACATTTCATATAAATGAAATCATACAACATGTTATCTTTTAAACTGACCTCCTTCAGTTAGTGTAATGTGTTCAAGGTTCACTCATATTGTAGTCCCTGTGAGGTTTTCACCCTTATTTATCACCCAATAATATCCTACCACATGAATATACCATATTTTGCTTATCCATTTGTCAATCGATAGGTAGTTTGCTTGAATCCACTTCTACAATCTTATGAATAATGCTGTGATGAACATTTGACATTTTTTAAATAATTTATTCAAGACTATTGTAATACGAAAATGAAGCTCCATCAAAATAAAGAACAATAGGGTTTTTTAAAGCTAAGGTGAGCAAGTGAAAAGCAATTAGAGAATGTTAGGAAGAGGTCATAGACCACCAGTGTGTGCTAATAAACTTCACATATCTTTATGATGAGAGGTAGTTATGCAACTTGGAGGAAAGCCCTGCCGAAGTTAGGCTATTACCTTCCTACAGAAACTAGGAGATTGGGATACTATCTTTCTTGAATATATTTTAAAGAGATGGTTCCCAGATCCTTGAGAAAGACAATTTCTATTATGAAACTAACAAGATCCCTTTAAAAAGACTTACATCTTAAAGGGTCAGAGAAAGAACTTATAACTACAATTTTTTTCTTTTTTTATTAAAAATATTTTTAAATGTTTATTTATTTTTGACAGAGAGAGACACACACACAGCATGAGTGGGGGAGGGGCAGAGAGAGAGGGAGACACAGAATCAGAAACAGGCTCCAGGCTCTGAGCTGTCAGCACAAAGCCCGACGCAGGGCTGGAACTCACAGACCGTGAAATCATGACCTGAGCCTAAGTCAGACGCCCAACCAACTGAGCCACCCAGGTGCCCCACAATTTTTTTCTTTTAAAGTAAATGCTGTCAAAGAAGGGAGGCTAGGAGCCTATCAGGAAAAGGGCTGCGTGAAGTTTAGTCAAGGTGAGGGGTACTTAAAGCATTTTGGTCACTAGGAAGCCTCAGCATGGTGTACAGTAACCAAAATAAAAATTTTGCTGCTATTGTCCTATTTCTCTGCTTGTCTTCAAGGCAAACCTTCTTGAAAGATTTGCTTATCATCATTGTCTCTGATAAATCACCTGTTCACTCTTCAATACATTCCATTACTCCACATCTGATACTCTCCTGTGACTGGTCAACATATTGCCAAATCCAGTGTCCAGGTTCTCCTTCTGTAACTTACTTGATCTCAGCAACGTTCAATAGAATTAACTCCTTCTTCTTGAAACTATATTCCCTTGCCTTATGTTGTTTCATCCACTTCACTGGATGTTCCTTTTCTGACTCCTTTGCTGGTTTCTCCTCTCTGATGTCTGAAAGTTGGCGTGCCTCAGGGTTTGGCCTGGACTTCTTCCTTTTTTTTTTTTTTTTTTTTTTACTTTTGGAGAACGTATTCTCTCTAGGTAATATTTTTCTGCTCCATTATGTTAAGTACCATATTTAGGCTGATGACTCCTATGTCAATGCCTTAGTCTTGACATTTTTCTACGTCTCAAGAATCAGATATCCAGCTCCCTGCTTCTCATAAGATATCTAAAAGCACTACATGTTTAACTTCTTCCAAAGACAAGTTTCCCTTCCCTTAACCTAAACTTGCTTCTTTTCCATTTTTCTACCTAAGCAAATGGCAGTATTACCCACCTAATTATTCAAGAGTTATAAACACCTATGTATGAGATTTTGTGCTGCTTGTTTTCAATTTATTTTGGGTTTATGAATAGGAGTGGAATTGTTGAGTGATAGAGTAACTATATTTAACATTTTTTTAAGTTTATTTATTGGGGTGCCTGGGTGGCTCAGTTAAGTGTCCGACTTTGGTTCAGGTCATGTTCTCACAGTTTGTGAGCTTGAGACCACCTTGGGCCCCACATTGGGCTCTGTGCTAACAGTTCAGCCTCTGTGCTGACAGCTCAGAGGCTGAAGCCTGCTTCAGATTCTGTGTCCCCCTCTCTGTTCCTCCCTTGCTTGCAATCTCTCTGTCTCTCTCTCTCTTTCGAAAATGAATAAACACTAAATTGTTTTAAGTTTATTTATTTATTTCGAGAGAGAGAGAGAGAGAGAGAGAGAGAGAGATACCATGAACATGAACAGAGAACAGGGGAGGAACAGAGAGAGAGAGAGAGAGAGAGAGAGAGAAAGAATCCCAAGTAGGCTCCCAATGTTAGCACAGAGCCTAAAGTTGGGCTCCATCTCATGAATCATGAGATCATGACCTGAGCTGAAATCAAGAGTTAAATGCTTAACTAACCAACACACCCAAGTGCCCCTATATTTAATGTTTTGGGGAAACTGCCAAACTGTTTTTCAAGGCAATACCTTAAAATCCTACCAGCAATATATGAGGGCTCCAACTTCTCCATAGTCTTTCCAAAATTTGCCAATATCTGTCTTTCTAATTATAATAATCACAGTGGGTGTGAAGTGTACATGGCTGTTTAATTTTCACTTCCCTAATGACTGATGATATTGAACATCTTTTCATGATTTTATTGGCCATATATATGTCTTCTTTGGTGAGGTATTTAGATTTTTGGCTCATTTTTAAATTGGGTTATTTGTTTTCATATTGTTGAGTCTTAAGAATTATCTATATAATTTGGGTCAAATCTTTTATTAGGCATATGTTTTACAAATATTTTCTAGTATGCTGTGGATTATCTTTTGATTCTCCTGCATTTTTGAAGAAGAGTTTTGCTAGTTCTAGAATTATTGGTTGACAGTCTTTTACCTTCAACATTTTGAAGGAAATTTTCTAATCATCTTCTGGCCTCCTTGGTTTCTATTGAGAAATTGTCAGTTTGACTCTGATGTGGAAAGGTACGTATCTCTTTGAGTTGCTTATAATTTGTTGAGCTTCTTTAGGTTGCTAGCTTTTCAAATAATTTTGGCCCTATTTCTCTGCTCTTCTCCTTTGAGACTTTCATTAAATGTTTATTGGTAATTATCATGATGTGCCAATGGATGTATGAGTTTCTATACACTTTTCTCAACTCGGTCTTCATTTTGTTCCTCTTACTAGATAATCTTTACTGGCCTATCTTCAAGTCTGCTGCTATTTTCTTCTGACTGCTCAAATCTGTAATTTGTAGCTGGCTAGTGAATTTTTTCTTTCAGTCATTGTACTATTCAACTCCAGAATTGGAATTGATTTATTTTTAATAGTTTCTACCATTTTACAGATATTCTTCATTTAGTGAGACTTAATTATCATACTCTCCTTGCCCTTAATTCATCGGACATAGTTTACTTTAGTTCCTTGAATGCATGTAGAAAAGCTGACTTAAAGTTCGTGTCTATTACATCCAACATCTGGGATTCTTCAAAGATTATTTCTATTGACAGCTTTTATTCCTGTGTATTGGTATGCTTTCCTATTTCTTTGCAGGTTTTGTAATTTTTCATTGGAAACTGGACATTTTAAATAATGTATTATAACAATTCCAGTATCAGAATCCTCTTTTCACTTAAGGGGTGGTTGCCGTTCCTGGGTTTTTTGGTTTCATGCTTGTTTTTCTTCTTGTTAATTTCCTTAGTGACTCTTCTAAACTAATTTGTAAATCTGTATTCTCCACACTGTGTAGCCACTGAGTTCTTTAAATTTTTGTTGTTGATTTTATGCTCTTGTTTTTGTTTTTAAGCCTGGTCTCTCCTAAACTTCACTTTTGGTTTATTATAATTTAGTGGTCAGCCAGTGATCAGTGAGAAAGTTTCCTTAAATGTCTTGCCTGTATTTCTTCCTAATTCTGCTAAGGAGATCTGTGTGTGAAGGCATAACTTTAAACTTTAAACAGTTTACAGGACAGCCTTAGCTTTAATTTTCTGCTTACACAGTTCCTCAAAGCCAGAGGTTAGTGACAGGGCCTTCTCTATTCCTAGGTGTTTCCTGGGCATGCACACAGCCCTGCACAGATACACAACATTCTTATAGATCTTCAGGAATTTGCTGGAGCTCTTCAAAGTTCCTTGTAGTACAGGTCTTGCTTTAATTTTTTTTTGGCCTGGTCTTTTGTTTGCACTAATTAATATCACAAACTTAGGCAGATATAACATTGTCAGAAGATTTCCAATTTTTTTTCTATGATGCTTTAGTGATACTGAATCTTAAATTGTCTTTTTTTTAAAGCTGAGCTGAGCTCTGAGTCAAATGGCCACAATACCTAGGGAATGAAATTTTTCATTTTGCTAGAATACTGCTAGTTTTGACAAAATATTGACTTTGCTTTTGGGATAAAATTCTTAACTGAGTACCCAAAGAGGTCCATCTTGTCCATTCATTGTGAGCCTGCACATCTTTCATAACTACCATGCCAATGAGTCTTCAAGAAGGCAGAGAGAAAGGGGATAACCCAAAGCTTACATGCATAGGCTCTATTATTTCTGAGATTCAAAAGTTTCTCTTGGATAGACAATTTGTGACTTTAGTTATTTATACTGTTTTGAAATTTTAGTTGCTTTGCTAGTATTTTCACTGATTTTTATGGGGAAGTGGTCACTGAGATGCTTACTCCACCATTCCAAAGTTTATCTTCCATGCCATAATTATAACAATAATAAAGCAACAAATGATGGATTTTATTCATTGTACACCAATAGGCTCAATAGGATTTTTACCTATATTTTCCATTTAATCTTAATCCTCTTCTGGACTTATCTGAACATTGTAAATATTAAATAACTTACCCAGTGCCACACAGATCACCTTTGATGAGCTGCAAAACAAACCTAGGTCTATACAACTTCTTGTATAGACTTCTTTCAACTCCATTCTACCTGACTTCTTTTACAACTTTCATTCTTATTTCTAATTCAGAAGGTCTCCTGTTGTATCCTCCCTTTGACAAATAATCAATACTAATGTGTTGATAAATTTATATGTAACATTTTCTGTAAAACATATTTACATTTAAATTAACCATAGTCTTCTGAAGATGTATGCAATCACTTGAAATAACAATGGTAGTTGGGATTTTATAGAGAAGGTAAAGTGGAAGAAAAATTCTAGTGTCTTACTTAGCCACTGAATTCTTTTCTATGCCTCGTTTTCCTACACATCATCATCATCAATATCATCACAATCATGGTCATGGTCATCATTATCTTCACCACAGTGATCATCACCTTTGCCAATACTGCCACCACCACCACCATGACCATCATCAGCATCATAATCATCATAATATTGCTGTCACATATAACTGTAATTATGTGCCAGTCAATGTTCTAAGAGCCATGGGACCTTACTTGTAGGGGTCCAAAGTCCTGAGAGGGACATAGAAACTTTTGTTTTTGGATAATTTTGAATCATTTAGAGAAGTCCTTCCATTCCCATTTGTTTCCTCCTTCTTGGTATTTTTGTTATGTGTGACATACTGAACCTCAACAACTTCATATTAGCAAATTCATCAATCATTTCTTTTTTAAAAATTAATTTTGAGAGAGAAAGAAAGAGGCAGAGAGAGAGAGAGAGAGAGATGGAGAGAGAGAGACTTCCAAGCAGGCTCTATGCCATCAGCACAGAGCCAGACACAGGGTTCAAAACCACAAACTGTGAGATCATGACCTGAGCAGAATTCAAGAGTCAGATGGTTAACTGACTGAGCCACCCAGGCACCCCTCATCCATCATTTCTATATTTACCTTTTTATTGAGGCTTAAGTAGTCCTTCCTTAAAAAAATGTTCAGATAACTGTTTCCAAATTTAATTATAATTATTTTGTAGTTTTATTATTACATTTTTATTAATTATTCTGAAATTATTTTGAGCAGGATCCTTCTACTTGAATGTCAGTTCTGTGTGTGTGTACGTGTATATGTACATGTTTGTGTGTGTGTGTCTTACTTCTGTACATATATATTAACTAATACTATTTGATAGAAATGTTTAAAAGAGAAACATGCCTTATGGTTACGAAAATAAAATTTTCATACCAACAAAGTTAATTACTAATCCTGCCAATCTGTCCAGCTGGCCCCATGTTGTAGTGATACTACTGAATCTTACATTAAAAGCCATGACCATAGTGAATATGCCTGCTCTTCAGTCTCAGTCCCTGGCTCCCAGGAAGGAGACCCTCTGTTTGGATCCCATAAAACAAAGTATTTTCTAATTTTTGAAGCTAGAAAACAATATTAAGAAAAAGCTAAGTAAGACAAAGAAGACAGATTTTAATCTTGACATGCTTTTTCTGTTAATTGTTGCTTTGTTGTTTCATTAAAACAAAGATATTTTGTTTTTAACCATCAGTTCTTTCACATACATCATGAGATCTAGCCTAATACTTACATTATAAGTTTGAGTATCATAGTTACTATAATATCTTACAGAAATAAAAATTCTAACCATAACCATATATTCCTCAGGAAACCAAATGTGAACAATCTCATTTGTTTCTCACTTGACTTGCTTTATCTGTTCATGGTGAAAACATAAAATTATTTATTTTATCTTACTTTATATTGAAGTATATAAAAGTAGGCTTTTGATTTTAAAAATCTTTTTAATCACCTTATTATATTGAATACTTCACATATGAAAAAAAAATATCAATGATTCATGGACCAGACATTTATAACTTCAGTGGATGGTCAAGTTTGTCATGAAGGTTATAGTTCCTTCTAGCACAAACTTAACAAACAACAATATTTCACAATTTGATAGCATTTTTCTCTGTAAAAGTTTCACCCTACAAGTTATAATTTTCAAAAATATGAGTATTTTTCTCCTTTTCAGTAGTGTCAAAATTTCCTCCAAAACAATTTAGTTACCATAGGAGAAAAATGGAAGATTGTAGAAAGAGTGCTTGT
This sequence comes from Panthera pardus, assembly GCF_024362965.1. Lineage (NCBI taxonomy): Eukaryota > Metazoa > Chordata > Mammalia > Carnivora > Felidae > Panthera > Panthera pardus. The sequence goes on along the minus strand of NW_026526810.1, from coordinate 19,535,789 downwards.
GTGAGAAAGCATCAGACAGGTGGACATACAGGGAGTCCTATGACACCTTTAACAATCAGATACTGTCGGTGCTACTCAAACCAGTCCAGAGAGTAGAAAATGAAGGAAAACATCCTAATTATTTTTATATAGTAAGTATAACAATGATATGCAGCCTGATAATGGATGCACAAGAAAAGCAAATCTCACTTACAAATATTGATGCAAAACCTCAAATGAATTGTTAGTAAACAGTCTCAATCAGCATATTAAACACATTATGACCTAATGAGATTAATAGGAAGGAAAGAGTGGAAATTCGTGAGCATAATCCATCTGATGTTCATCTTCATAGAAGGCAAAGACATTTGATAAAACGTAGCATACATTTGTGTTAAAAATATTCAATAAAGGAGAGCTTAAATGATATTTCATATATACCTGTATAAGTATATATACATTAGTATATACAGATATATATATATATATATATATATATATATATATGTATACTGTGTGTGTGTTACTAGAAACCAATAACTTAATTACAAAGAAAACACTAGAGACTTTCCTTTTCTTTTTAAAACAAGTAAGTGTCCATTATCTTCACTATCACTTGCCATTATTTTGGATACATTAACCAAAATAATTCTAGAAAAATAAATAAATAAAATAAGAAGCATACAAATTAGAAAGAAAAATATGGTTTTGCATCTAGAAGACACAGAAGAATCAATGGATAAACTACCATAAATAATTTTTTAAATATCATAAATAGCTAAGTATAACTTAACAAAAACTCACAAATTCTATAAGAAGCAGTCCATAAGTTACTACTGAGCCAAAAGTAAACTGAATAAATAAAAGACACGCCATATTCCTGACTAGGGGGACTCAAAAACATAAAGGTGTTGATTTACCCAAGTTAAATATGTTCATTTGAAGTAATCTCAAGAAAGTCATTAGCTTTTTTTCTTTCTTTTCTGTTTCCAGACAAGTTGGTTATCTATCAATATTACTTAGAATAATAATTAGGAATTACCTTACCCATGGGTGCCTGGGTAGCTCAGTCGGTTAAGTGTCCGACTTTGGCTCAGGTCATGATCTCACAGTTTGTGGGTTTGAGTCCCGCATTGGGCTCTGTGCTGAAAATCAGAGCCTGGAGCCTGTTTCAGATTCTGTGTTTCCTTCTCACTCTCTGCCCCTCCCCTGGTCACGCTCTGTGTCTCCCTGTCTCAAAAATAATAAAATAAACTTTAAAAAATTAAAAAAAATACCAGGAGAAATGCAATGAAGGGAACCAGTTTTTCTTAGATTATTAAATATTATTAAATAATAAAAATTTATGTTTATAAAATGTTACAAAGACTACACCAAACTCAATTTTTCTTTAGCATATAACAGACCAAGGGAACAAGATAGTTGAGATTCTCCTGGAATTAGTATATGATAAAGACAACAAATTAAATTAATAGGAGGAAGTAGGAGTTTATGATCTGTGGAAGCCATATGAGAAAAGTATAAATTTAGATGCATTTTATACCATCCTCCATAATAAATTCCAAGAGGATCAGAGATCTAAAAAACCCACAAAAATACTAGAATAGAGATATGAATGAATTCCTTTACAACTTTGGGTTAATAAAAAATTTCCTAACAATGACTCAAAATCCAAGAGCAATTAAAAATGTATTTATAAAATTGGCAACATGAAAAAAATGATTTAACATAACAAAAACTATGCTTTAAGGAAAGTAAACATGACAAATAACAACTTGAGAAAATATGGTTAATATATCACATAAAAAGGATTTATTATACTAATAAAGAATGACATATAAAAATGAGAAAAAATTAGGCCAAAAATCCAATAGTAAAATCTATGAATAACTAGTTAACATTAAAAATGGACCATAAGTTGATAAAAATGCCAAACTTCACTCCAAATAAGAGAAAGGACTAGAAGCTGTTGGGCACCAACAAATTGTACTGAAAATTGATAAATAAATGGCAATATGAATTTTTCCAGGTGCTTTCAAAGGACTGAATTTTAGCTAAATAAATACCAATTAGGTAAAGTTCATTTTTACAGACAAACCACAGCTAACAAATGCAGGAAAAAAATGGCATAATTAAAATATACTCCTCTGTAGCCTCTGATGGATCTGGGAGTCTGTCTCAGCATCACTAAAGAAGGTCAAGCAGACATGTTACTTCTGCCATGATGTAATCAGAATTACACAGGACGGCCTATGAAGTACTCTTCAAAAGAGTTGAACCTAAAAGCTCACTAAAGGTCTAGAGCTAACTACTAGTTGTAAGAAATGTGGGGAATACATGACACCATGAAAATATAGCCAACTAAATCTAGGATGTGTGGAAGTTGGCAGGCAAGATGGCCTCATTTCTGCCCAAATAAATAAAGGAAGCTTGTACTGACTAAAATAAACTTGAGAGAAATATCAATCAAATGCAATGTGTAGACCTTAACTGATACTGATTTGAAATGACTGTAAAAAAGACACCTGGAGAAACTGGCCATGGATTGATTGAGTGTTATATGATATTAAAGAATCACTATTAACTTTGTGATAATGACACTGGATTAGCAGAGGTGCATATCTGTTAGAGGAAGTGTTTATTGGAGAATCCGTATGTTGGCTAACATTTACTTAAGGTATTCTTTAAAAAATATGAGACAGATACCCTAAACCAAAAGAGCAAAATGTTGATGTTGGGTAACTAGCACATGGGGTTTCACTGTACTCTTTTTCTCTATTAAAAAATAGAAAGGCCGAGAAAATGTTCATGCAAGTTGCAAACTAAAGCTTATCTTTAGACAATAAAATAGCTATTAGAAGTCTAAGAGGGTTATCAAAATAAAAATATATGAGCAGTCCAAAAACAGTACCAGCGATCCTACACACTGGATTCAGAGTCTGCCATATATGTGCTTTAAGACTTTGATCCCATTAAGTGAGACACTTCCCAGGTTTTAGGCTCCTAATTTGTGAAATGTGAAGAATGTGGATAGGATGCCTACCTTTAATAGTGTAGTAGTACTGAAAACTGCACATAATTCCATGTTAAGGAGTGAATGTGTCTCTTGCACCCCACCAAATTTATATGTTGAAGCTCTAATCCCCAATGTGTTGGGATCTGGAGGTGAGACCTTTGGAAGGTAACTAGGTTATGAAGCTTAAGCTCTCTTCATGGGATTAGTGTCTTTATAAGAAGAGGCACAAGAAAGACATCTCTCTTTTCCACACATAGGGACACAGTAGACAGATCTGCAGATCAGGAAGAGGGCCCTCAGTAGACACTGAATTTCACAGCATTTTGATCTTGGACTTCTAGCCTCCAGAACTGTGAGAAATACATGTTCGCTGTTGAAGCCATCCATTTTACAGAATTTTATAATAGCAGCCCTAAGAGATAACATAAAGTGCTTAGCAGTGTTCCAGGCCATGGTAATTACAAAATTAATGTCGATTTTAGTTTTTATTGTAGTGCCAAAAATAAAACTCATTCAAAATACTACATTGAAAAGTTTTTCCCTCTCTGGGCTGTGCAAAGGCTCTCCCTTATGTGTTCCAGTCTTAGGTGGCTAAAGGAGGGAGGGTTGGGGGGAGGGTTCAATGATTAGTAGCTATGACAACTGTCAACATGTTTGATCTTGGAGGATCCTCTCTTGCACACCCCTCTGGGTCCCTCTTCTTCCTGTGCTTCAGCTTAGGTTAAAATGGGTCAAGAGGCAAAGCCTTATATAAGAATTACAGTCTGCACAGCCTTTTGTCTAAGGAAAAGTTGTATTTGCTTTGAACGAAGAGAGTTAAGTGGTAGCTCCATGTCTGTTGCATTTGATCTACTTTGAGAAAGGTTTAGAGGGAAAAGAGGACTGATTTAAAATATGCAGTAAGAAGCTGCTTTTAAATTTATTTTTGTTTCTATGAAAGAAAACATAAATTCCATTTTGGCAATTGTGATAAATTTTTTGTCTATGGTTGTTGATGTGCCCAAGTATAACTATAATTTTCCTGATGCTAGGAAAAATATTATTTTCTCAATGAAAATGCCACAAAATGCTGCAGAACTTCAGGCAATGACAAATTTATTACTGTCAGGGTAGGAGGCCACAAAGATTAAGCAATATTATAAGAGCTATTGGATATATTAGTGGTTACTGGATATTGTAGGGGCTGCTGGATATTGTAGCATTACTATGGTTTGCTGCCAGATCACAAAACTCTATGTTTAAACATAATGACAGATTCTTCCTCAAAATTCTTCATTCAGAGATTTCTCAACTCAGTGTAGTCCAGCAGCATCCAGTGACTATTAATTATTAAATAAGTGTCCTTGAATTGAAGCTTGTAAGTTATTACTTGGTCTAAACACATTGTTTACCTTGTTTATAGACAGCAGACAAGCCACTCAATCTCTTGGTGGCCTTATCTCTTTTAATATGATGCAGTAATCTAAGACAGTGTTTTTGGATTTCAAAATAATATCCAGGATTTTTTAATGAAATATAGTAGAATAGAAAGAAGCATATCATATGGCATCTTATATAGTCCCCAGAAATATTATTTTGTGTTATTTTCAATATGTGTATGTGTCCTGAATCTGGAATGGAAAATGTATTTTACAGGGGGGCTTGCTGTGAAAGGTTGGAAAGATCCATCTAGAGGTGAATTTGCAAGTTCAGTGCTTTCAGGAGCAGGAAGGATAAATGAGGGAGGCCATGAGGTGAACTGGGATGAGGGGGTACAGAAACCTGCAGCACAGCCCTATCCAGAGCAGTGCCTACTTTGTGAAACTGCCCAGAGTCACAAAATATTTTGGCCGTTAAAAAAAAAAAAAAAGCAGAAATATTTACTTTTGAAAAAGAAAATCTACTGGCTTCTAAATGTTTACAACTAACTCTTTTTTTCTTCTTTTTTTAAAAAAATAAACACAGTTTGTCCATGGGATGCATGTTGCGCTTTAGGGCATCAGTTGGTACAAGGTAAATGTTTTCAAATTGTGTTTCCCTTGGTAGACAGCAGTCTATGAGGAGTTAATAGTCAACCAGAGACCCTTGGGCCTATGTTTATATTTTGTATTACTTTGAGGGTTTCATAGCTTTTAAAAAAGGTGAAAACACTGGCCTGGATGTAATATCTTATTCTCTTTAGTGATTCTCAGAAGAGTGTCATTGATCCTTACTCCCACCAAATGGAAGAAAAATGGGTCCAGTTGAGGTGTGTAGGAGCTAGTGTGGCCATATGAGGTTGGCATCCCACCCACTAAGTGAATGGGACCACATCTTCTTATCACCCTTGCTTGGTGCAGTCTGGGAGGCACCCATGTACTGTATGTCTGGGAGTATGCGTGTATGTAGATTCCAAAGTCTTCCAAAGTTTCACCTACTCACTAGTTATAAAAATGTAGCTACTTACAAAGAATTACTCATTCATAAATTTTAAATTATTAGCTGTGTTGTATAATTTTAATATCTTAAAATTTTTTTTAATAAAAATAAAAATTTAAAAGCCTACTAGCACAGAATGGGAGAAAATATTTGCAAATAATGCATCTGATGAGGGACTTGTGTCCAAAATATATAAGAACTTTTACATCTCAACATTAAAAAGACAAATAGTCTAATTTAAAAAAACAGGCAATGGTTTTGAATAGATTTTCTTTCAAGGAAGATATGAGTGTGACCAAAAAGCACATGAAAAGATGTGCAATATCATTAGTCATTAGGGAAATGAAAATCAAAACTAACATGAGATACTGCTTCACATGCACAATGGTGGATACAATTAAAAAAGAGAAAAAAGCAAGCGTTTAAGAGGATGCAGAAAAATTGGGACCCTCAAACACTGTTGGTAGGAATGTAAAATAGTGCAATTTCTATGGAAAACAGTTTAGCATTTCTTCAAAATGTCAACCATATATGCCACTTCAAGGTATATGCCCAAGGTATATGCTTCAAGGTTGGTATGTTCACACCAAAACCTGGATGCTAGTGTTCATAGCAGCAATAGTCATAATAACCACAAAGTGGAAACAACCCAATATGTACCAACTGATTAATATAAAAACAAAACCACATATTGTATGATTGTATTTATGTGAAATGGCCACAATGGGCAAACTAGAAAGGCAGAAAATACATTAATGGTTGCTTAGGGCTGGCATGAGGAGAATGGAGTGACTGCCTAATTGGTGCAGAGTTTCATTTGGGGTGAGGAAAATATTTTAAGTTAGGTGGTGATGACAGTTGTGCAGTTCTACGAATACACCAAGCACTGTTGAAATGTATACTTTACATTGGTGAATTTTGTAGTATATGAAATATAACTCAATAAAGGTGTTATTTAAAAAAAATCTTGGGAGTACCATAAATACTGAGTGCTCATACCTACAACAGCTGTTTGGGAGCACCAATGCATGAGTGAAATTAGTCCCTTTTACACTGACAGCAGGCTGCATGTGAGTGATTTGAATAAAGATGCAACATGGGGTGCCTGGGTGTCTCAGTTGGTTGAATGTCCAACTCTTGAGTTCGGCTCAGGCCATGATTTCACAGTTGTGGGATGGAGTCCCACGTCAGGCTCCATGCTGAGCGTGGACTGTGTTTAAGATTCTTTCTCTCTCTCTTTCTCTCTCTCTCCCTCTCTCTCTCTCTCTCTTTCCTTCTCTCTGCCTCTGCCTCCTCTCTAAAATAAAAAAAAAGTTAAAAAAATTTTTAATAAAGATGCAACAAATTTCAAGTTGTAGTTATGAGAAGGGGCTTGTGGATTTGGTGATGTCAAAATTGAGCCCACTCCCTAGGAGGAGGGCAGAATACGGAAATTTGTTGAGTGATGTAGTAAACACCTAGCTTTTCATGAGCAGCAGAGGACCTATTACTCTTTTTTACCTCATTTTCCTGAAGAGTTTCTAAAGTGCAAAGCCATCCCTCACAATCCCAGAGAGAAGTACTCAGGAACATGGCTCAAGCCCTGTGCACAGGTGTGAAGTGCAGACACTTATGACCCCAATCAACCTTCCCTGCTACATCCTCAGTGTGCCACCACTCTGCCCACTGCCTCCTCCAAACTGCTTGGGAGACAATGTGGAAAGAGGCAAGCATGATCACATAGTATGGCTCAAATATCTTTATTTTTACATATCTTCCTAGAAGCCCTCCTGGAGATTTGGAAAGAGCATGTGCAAATGAGGGGTCAGGCAGTTGAAGCTTATCATTTTCACAGTAATCTTCCCCTGGACTGCTGTTAAAGTTAAGATCCTCTCTCCAGTTGTAACAGCAATTAACACGACAATTATACAGAAAAATCCACATCATTTGAATTCTGTTTGAAATATCTTAATTATCAAATTAATCATGGAAGTCATCTTTGAATAGGAAATCTTTCTTTTCGGGAACATATGCCTCTCTTGAAGGACTGATTTTAGGTTCTTCAATAGAATTTTGATTACTTTTTTCATATATGTCTTGTGCCATTAATGTTAAAAAATGTTCCTATGATATATGTTTGCTTTTGCTTTCTAATTTTTTGTCTAATGTAAAGGTATTTATCATTTCTACTTTTACATAGATGTTGATAATGTGAATAAGAGCTGTTAAACATTATGTATTTATTTTGGATTGAGCTCATATCAGTACTTATATTAATTGTAATCATTTCAGTTGCATGCATTATTTTTTCAAGTTATATGATCATTTCACCTGGAAATAATGATATTGACTTTTCTAGTATTCATGATGCTTATTTTTATTTCCTTTGTATAATTCACTGAAACAATGATAATATCCCTGATGCTTGCCTTATGTTTGTCACCTACTATTTCTCCCTCTAATGCATGCTTAGTATTTTTATTGAAATATGCTACTGAATCAGTCTTTTAAGGTTTTAATATATTCAGTTAATAAATTCTTGTCACAGATATTCCAATGTAGCACCATCACATTTCTGAAATAAGTTCTAATCAGTTGTATTGCTCAATTTTAAAATAAATTGCTAAATTAGGCCTGCCATTATATTATTTTGAATCTTTTTATCTTTAGTGGAATGTTAGATTGTGATGCATCATGGGTTTTACATTTTAACACAAAGGTTACTTGAAAACCCTCTACATTGTGTGATGGCAGAAGTAACATTGGAATAAAACATATGATTCCAATGTTGCAATTTTAATTAGAATAATAAGCATTTTTTAAAAGTTTGCTAGACTTCATCTCTAATACCATATATACAAATAAGGTCTTAAAATAACTTTTCCTTGAAATAAACTACAGAAAAAAAAACACATGTCAAAAGTACCCATCTTGATGGATTTACAAAACTTAATGTGCCCGTCTATCCAGTGTTCTAGTCAGGAGACAGAATATTGCAGATACCCAAAATTTCTGGCAGCCCCCAAGACTACTTCATCCCAAGGAACTAAAATCTTTATTCCCACCACATTAGCTACCTCATAGTCCTATTCCAGCAATAACCCATACTCTGCCTTGTAACCTGATTGACTATGCTTTTATGATATAGAACATAGCAGGTCCCCAGGGCTTCCCTATATTACCTCTTTTTTTTTTCTTTTTAATTTGAGAGAGTGTGAGAGAGAGAGAGTCAGAGGGATATATATAGAGAGAATCTCTCAACGCTGAGCATGGAGCCCAATGTGAGACTCAATCCTATGACCATGAGATCATGACCTGAGCCAAAATCAAGAGTCAGATACTCATCTGACTGAGCCACCCAGGTGCCCCTATCACCTTTATTAATTGCTTCTCTATTGGAATTGTAACCAACATCTTGCCTCTGATACCACTGATTAATTTCCTCTGCTTTTGTTCTTAAGATAAAAAGAATTAGTATGTTCACCTTTGTGTCTGGTTTCTTTTTCATACTTTAAAAAATAGTAGCTTTTTATGAATCATTTATTTTTCTTCAGTTGTTGGTCCTTTAGTGTTTTCTTTCTTTCTTTTTTTTTGATGTATTAAGTTTTATTCATGATTATTAAGTGCATTATTTACAGTAGAATCCACAATATATTACCACTGAGTATCATTTAATATTAAGTATCATTAATTATCATTTCTGTATTCTTTCATAATTTTAGATATCTTTGTTTCATTGTTCTATATTGATTTTGTTGTGTTGTGTCCCTTTTATTTAGTTTTCTTCCAAACTCAGAGCTTTGGCTGATTGGTTGGTTCTACTCTTTGTTTCCATTTTACTGGGTACCTGACACTACTCTCAGTGCTTCAGAAACAGTAAGGAGTGTGTCAACCTACCTGCTTTCTTAGGCTTCTGTTCTCTCAGGTATAAGACAATAAGCAGATAGAGGTAGGTGTGGAGAGAGACTGAGAGTGACAAGGAAGCTTGGGATGTGAGATAATCAGAAAGGAGGTGAGGAAGATGCTGGAGAAACCTTGAGGGTGCAACCAGCATTAAGGTTATGAGCAAGAAAGGGCAAGCATGATATGGTTCAGAAAAACCAGGGAAGTGTTTGACAAGGATAAACCAGTGAGGGGACAGAATGAGGGCGAGATGGCTGCGGGAGCAGCAAGTGGCCAGTAAACATGGAAGAAAATGACCTGATTCATTAAGAGTCAGAAAAAAAAAGCAACAATTAAGATTCACTTTTTTCATGAGATAGGCAATATATATTTAAAAAAAAACAACTTACTAAAATAGGCAATGCTGACAAAGATGGTAAAAAAAAGTCACTTACACATTATTAACTAATACAAAATCATGGAATGAAATGTGGTACTATTTTTTAAAGTAGTAAATGTCATAAATTTTGACTTGTGAATTTATGTGACAGAAATTCAGTTCCAGAAAACAAATAATAATAGTAATAAAAATTCAAACAAAACAGACACACTACAAATGTTTATTGTGATATGCTATTTTTCAGCACCTTGAATGGTGGAAGAAATGATACTCCATCCATATTCTTGATTACAATGTGGCCATTGAAAAGAAGGAGGTAGTAAAATATGCACTGAATTGGAAGTATGCCCACAGCACTTTATAAAACACAAGATCCAGAAAGTTATGTCAAGTATAAGTTTATCTTAAAAAAATAGAGATGTGTATGTGCATGTGTGTATTAATGTACATATTATTATATATGTTCGCATGCGCAAACCTAAGCATATAGGATGAGCACATGTGCTAACTGTAGTTCAGTGTCAAACAGAGATATGGGTGCTATGAAGAGAGGTGGAATGCCTTTTACTTTAATTTAGACATTGTTTGAATTGTTGCTTCTTGCAACTTATCACACAAAAATAGTCTGCCTTGAAATAAGTGGGTTTTTTTGCTCTGTCTGTCAAAAATAAATGAAGAACTAGAAACTAAAAGTATATAAAATGTCCTATTTGAGGAATTGGTGGGCAAAAATGTTAGCAAAAATAATTATTTAATGTTTTTCTCATTATAATACCATAAATGTAATAAGATATATATATTACATATATCTTAATATATATTATATATTATATATTTTGACCTTTGGATAGATTTAGGCATTAGAGTATAATATATAATACATAATACCTAAATTTGAGTATTTAGGTATTATAATATGTATTATGTAAATATATAATACCTGAATTTACCCAAAGTCAATGTTTGGTTACTAAATTCAAATCTTTTTGGATACAGCCACAACTACAAAAGTATGGCCTCTAATTACAAAAACAGTGACACAAACTAATTCTATAGAATGGACCCTCAGAATTTTAGGCTCCCCATAGTTCATCTAGCCATAGTCACCTTTCCCTCACTTCCCTTAAAACAGAAACAACCAATATGAGATAAATGCAGAAGCATGCAAGTTTCACTGTTTGATAATGAAAAATTACACTTGATGGTGAGAAATAAGAAAGGAAAACTCTGAATATTGGACAAAAGAAACTGTATATTAGTCTAAGGAATTTACTTATAGTTTGAAGGAAGCTTGAATTTGTGAAACTGCAAAGGACTGTCCAGAGATCCATGTTCAAATCATCACTCTGATAAATATAATTATGCTAATTGTAATTTGTTTTCCAATTTCTTTTTGTGGAAAGTGACATGTTTTGGATGATAACACCCTTGGAAGCGGTTTTTCCTTCCTTTTGCAAAACTCCCACATTGTAACCTGTGTCACATGAAGTACATGGGCTGCCTGTGGCCCATAGGATGCATGTTGAAGTTCTGGGCACTCACCGCAGGTAAGAAGATGTGAGACTGAGGCAAAAGGAGAGCAAACCACCACCATTTGGGAATTGACCATTAGAACAGAAAGAGAATAGCCCTCTCATATTTTTACACTGACACATTTTCTTTTTTTTTTTTAATTTTTTTTAACGTTTATTTATTTTTGAGACAGAGAGAGACAAAGCATGAATGGGGGAGGGTCAGAGAGAGGGAGACACAGAATCTGAAACAGGCTCCAGGCTCTGAGCTGTCAGCACAGAGCCCCACGCGGGGCTGGAACTTACTGACCGTGAGATCATGACCTGAGCCGAAGTCAGCCGCTTAACCGACTGAGCCACCCAGGCGCCCCTACACTGACACATTTTCAATAGCTATCATATATTCCATCTAAAAATTGTTGAGACAGGTGTGCCTGGGTGGCTCAGTTGGTTAAGCATCTGAGTTCGGCTCGGGTCATGATCTCACAGTTCGTGAGTTCAAACCCAACATCAGGCTCTGTGCTGATAGCTCAGAGCCTGAAGCCTGTTTTGGATTCTGTGTCTCCCCTTTTCTCTGTCCCCACCTCTCTCTCAAAAATAAATAAACATTAAAAAATTAGAAATAAATAAATAAAAATTTTTGAGACAGAGGGCAGAGAACAACGAGCTTTTTTAAAAAAAAATTAATGTTTTTTTTATTTTTGACAGAGAGAGAGACAGAGCATGAGGGAGGAGGGGCAGAGAGTGAGGGAGACACAGAATCTGAAGCAGGCTCCAGGTTCTGAGCTGTCAGCACAGAGCCCAACGTGGGGCTCCAACTCATGGACCCTAGGATCATGACCTGAGCCGAAGTCAGATGCTTAACCAACTGAGCCACCCAGGCGCCCCAACAATCAGCTTTTGATATTCATGAATGTGTGCTGGGGAGGTATGTATGTTTGGGGAAAGCAGAGAAGGGAGAAAAGTCTTATAAGAGAGGATGTTAGTGGAATCGAACTATGAAAGCATTAAGATAATGGGCATGAAACACTGGAACCAGAAAGGAGGGCCATAAACATGGTGGAGACAGGGCAGTCAGAGACAACAAGTTCCTGGGGATGTGACACCCACAGCATCCTTGTGGAGAACTACCTTTCCATGTCTGAATGCCACAGAAACCAAGAGTTCTTCTAAGAGACTGGACAGCCTAGACTTTCATCATTGCATCCTCTGTTATAGGCTATGAGCAGCAAGTTGCATCCATTTACCTCACATAAAAATAATCTTTGGAAAATAAGCCTGGATTATATTCTTTTTGGTTAATTTTTGTCAGAAGTATAAGGACAAAGTGAGCCCTGCTGAGTTAAGAGACTCCCCTGAGAGGCACATTTAATTGCCCCCCATCTCTGATCCAAAAAAGCCAGAAGGAATTGATTGCTTCTCAGCCAGATAATGAAATTGAACTTGCATTTCCTCAAATGATGAGACAGCTATGGAACACCTTTCAAGACTTGATGAGCATATGAATGAGCATGGGGATACAATTTCAGGGAAAGAGGATTGTGTTCCCAGTAACCAAGGCCATATTAAATCAAACAATTTCAACTGTTTCAATCAGGGTGAGAGTTGGCTACACAAATACATGTCACCAGTCAAAAAGTACTATTATTAAATGGTTCTGTGGTGTGTAATGAAGATAAGTTGCATGATTGTCAATGTGATTCACTAGGATGGAACATTGTGATAAGTCAATAGCATTGAAAGAATCAGAGAGAAATTTCCCCTATCAAGCACATCCCAGTGGGCTTGTCATGATGTGCATTTGCTTGTCCTGAAGATGCTACATGGTTATGCTTCAAGCAGAGTGCACTGGCCAGTGTCCAGCATGTGCCAGCAAAAGAAGTCTGACAATGCACCCATATTTATGGAATTCACTAGTTTTACTACATCCTCCACAATCCTAAACTAGCTTGCTTCATAGAATGGTGGAATGGCCTCTTGAAAACTCAGATGCAACATCAGCTAGGTGGCTATATCTTGCAGGGCTAAGTCAAAATTGTCTAGGAATAAGCTTAGGAATTCCCTGAGCTTGCATTGATGGGTTAACAAGGCATAAAGAATTAGAAAGTCATAGGATGAACACAACCAAGATTGGGCAAGCAAGATTAGGTAAACAAGGTTAGGTAAACGGGCAAAGGCCCCTGGTATAGGTCAAAAATATAGGAATAGAAAAGCCTCAGGATGCAAGCATCAAAAATGGGGTAAACAAGATTAGGTGTTCAGGGTGGAAATACTCCTCAACTTAGTACAACAGCAGAAAGCTGCTTTCACAGGAAAGAAGGACAAAATATGTAAATATGTAAATAGGTAAACAGAACTTTAGGCTGCAGCAGGGTAAAGTTGCCCACAGTGGGGCTAATTAACAAAAGAAAGGTGCCTTGTTGACTCTGAGGTGCATGTTCTGTCTTTCTTGTCCCCTAGGCCAGTTTAGGTAAAAAGAAGTAGCACATCATGTCTGCTGTAAAAAACCTTTGGTGTATCACCAGAATTTTGTTTTGTATTTACCCAAACCCCTAAAAACACATATCTTCAAAACCGCTTTTCCCACACCCATGAGTGAATATTCACAGTTTCATGGTCTCTTTGTGCATGCCCATCATGCTTGTAAGCCTTCTGATCCTAATAAAAATGGAGCAAGAATCCTTACTCAGGGCTCTTGTCTCCTCCCAGACATTAGCCTCTCTCACATTTTAATCCTGCATCCCACTCTCTTTCTGGACAAGAAAGAACTTTAGACCTTAGATTTTAGTCTACGGCAATCTAAGATGTTGTATATGCTCTGAATCAGTATTTAATAAAATAGTGCTATTTCTCTGATAGTCAGGATTTACAACTTCAGGAATCAAGGGATGGAAATGAGAATGGCATCATTAATTATCTAGTGGCCCACTGCAAAATGTTTCCTTCCTGATCTCTGGACCAGAGGTTTTAGTTTCAAAAGAAGGAGTGTTTCTACCAGGAGACACAACAATGATCCTATTGAGCTGGTAGAGAAGACTGCTACCCATTCATTCTGGATTCTTCATGCTTTTGAATCAATAGGTAAAGAAGGCAGTCACTGTTGGTCGGGATACCAAAAGGAGATTGGATAATACCACTCCACAGTAGAGTTAAGGAAGAGTATGTCTGGAATACAAGTGATTCCTCAGGATATCTCTTAGTATGACCATGCCCTGTGACTAACATAAATAAAAAAACTACAACCACGCAATCCAAGCATGACTAGCAAATGTCCAGACTCTAGTAATGAAAGTTTGGTCATCCCATTAGTTAAAGAATCAAGACCAACTGAGGTGTTGTTGAAGGCAAAGGGAATATGGGGTACATATAAGAAGGTAGGTATAAATATCAGCTATTAATACATGACCAGTTACACAAAACAGTGTTGTAACTGTCATAAATAATTGTCTTCTTTATTTTATTATGAATACATGTGTATATAGAAAATATTTTATTTTCTTCCTTCTCTTATTCCCTTATGTAACATAAAATGTATTGACTTTATATCACACTATTTAAGTATTGTTAACTTTACATTATAGTATTTAAGTTTCAGAATATCAAGGAGAATACTAGGGACTTACTTTCTCTTATGTGGAAGAAGTTAGTGTGTTTTGGATTGTACACAGGGTAGTTGTATCATGTTAGCTGGAATTATGATTTGTCATTGTCTTTGGAGATTAAGTATAGTTTATGGATATGTGTATGGGTGCCATGTTGACAAGGGGTGGACTTATGATGGTGAATTTTATGTGTCAGCTTGACTGGGTTAAGGAAAGCCCAGATAGTTGGTTAAACATTATCTCTGGGTGTGTTTGTGAGGGGGTTTCCAGGTCAGATTAGCATTTGAATTGGTGGAATCAGTAAAGCAGATGACTGTCCCCGATAAGCATAGGCAATTCAACCAGTTGAGAGCCTGAATAAAATAAAGACAAACGAAGGGTGAATCTGCCCCCTTTTTCTTGCCTAACTTTTAAGGTGGGGCATATCTTTTTATTTTCTCCTGCCCTTGGACTGGGATTTGCATCATCAGCCTCAGACATATTGAATTTTACGACCAGCTTTCCTAGCTCTTCAGCTTGCAGATGGCAGATTGTGGGATTTAGTAGACTTCATAATCACATGAACCATTTCCTACAATAAATTTCCTTTATAACATATTGGTCCTGTTTCTATGGAAAGTCCTGCTTGATATAGATGGAGACTAAGATGCAGTGGAGTATCAAGAGGAGGAGGACCATGGAATGGAGTTCTGCACATAGTTTCTGCACTTTCTTGAAAGTTCACAATAAAGAGGAAAAAGAATCTTGTCACTGGTCTAGCTTCTGCCTCCTTTGCCAGGCTGCACCCGGTAATATCCCATGAGAAAGTCCCACAGCCCTGAGCCTGGGAGCTTTGTTTAATGGTCTGGAATTAGGAGATGTAGCATCTTCAGATTAGGTTCAGACACACGCGCGCACACACTTACATACCAGGTGCACACATGCATACATACCCTACACACACACACACACAATCACATGTGACACGCATACACATACATACCACACACACACCATGTGAACACACTCTTAATACATTACACATAGACACATGCATACACACATACTCACCACATATACACACAACATACACAAATAGTGGAAGATTAAAGGAAGAGAGGTTTGAACACACAGAATGTTCTGTAGCTGTTTACACTGATTCATTTTCTTGGGCTGTTTATAATTCAACCTTCTGCCAGCATGGATAATGGTGATAACCAGAATATTAGCAGTTTTTTTAATTTATAAGACCTTAAAAATTTAAGATTCCAATAAAAGAGAAAGGCTCCAATGAAAAGCAAATTCTTTTTATTCAGTTTCAGGCCTCAGGCACAGAATTATCAAAATTATTATGGAAAATAAGGGTGTTTGGGTGGCTCAGTCGGTTAAGTGTCCGACTTCAGCTCAGGTCATGATCTCACTACGAGCTTGGGCCTCACATCGGGCTCTGTGTTGACAGCTCAGAGCCTGGAGCCTGCTTCAGATTCTGTGTCTCCCTCTCTCTCTGCCCCCTCCCCTGCTTTCACTCTGTGTCTCTGCCTTTAATAAATAAATAAATATTTTTTAAAAAACCTATAAAATGATTATGGAAAATGAACTACCATTAGATGCTGAACTACCATTAGATGCTGTAGTAAATGGGAATGGTGTCTATGTTTATTGATGTTAAAGAGAATGCTCTTAGAGAACTATCTGAAGGGAGAAAGAAAAGATTAATAATAACCACAAAACATTCCAGGTTTACAGTTTTACAGATTTAGTATAGAATTGAATGAACTCATTATTGTTTCTTGCAGGTGTTACTATTTGCAATTTTTCACTTTGTCAACATACATATACATTGATGGGAAACTGATTTTCAAGAAGCAAAAATGAGCATTTTCCCAAAAGTAGGCAAGGATGATTTGCTAAGGACTAAAACACAGGAATGGAGGAATTGTAATATAGATCTTAATAGAACAACCACTTTGCCACTATGGCCTGAATACTCTAGTAGCTAAATAACAGAATCTGGTGTGTGGGTTTCACTTTTCTGTGTTCTGACAGTGTGAAAGAAACATAATTACATCAGCACCACTAGGTGTTTTCATGGTGGCAGCATTACTGGGCCACATTGAGCCTTGAGCCATTGGACCATGTCATTCCCTCTGCTTGAGAAATATTAACACCAATATCACCAGTGTTATCAATTACACTTTCACAAAGTTTTTCAATTCTGAAGAAAAGTTATTAGAAATACACTAGTCAACTTCTCTGTATTTACATGCCTACTAGAAAAATTCCCAGGGAACATAGCAAATATCTAGATAAAGCATGTTGTTATGATCACCATAGCTTTTCACTCATTTTTGTGAAGGGCCAGGGACAGATCACATGTTTACGTGCTTGTCATATCACATATGTTTAGTTTTTCCAAAAATGCTCAATGAAATGCTATATTACTCTTATGAAAACATTATGGGAATAATGAAAAGCTTACCTAAAGATGGACACACTGGAGCTACATAAAGGTGCATCCCCAAACTGACCTTGTGAAGGAGTTTTACCTGTACCTTCTGCATGACCCGCCAGCATGTCAGTCATCTCTATGGACCTATCACTTTCTGTATAGACTTTGAATAGGCTACAGAACTCCTGAGACTTATGACAGAGCCATAAGAAGAAGTACACAGACATAAACATAGGGAATAACATAGAAAAAGGAAAAGTAAAAAAATGGGGATGCAGAACAAGAAGAGTGGGGGAAGGCCTAAGATTAAGATCAGTGTTTCTCAAAATAAGACATCCATATGGCCAACAGGTACATGAAAAGTTTTTCAATATCACTAATTATCAGAGAAATGTAAATCAAACCCACAAGGAGATGTCACCTCACACCTGTTAGAATGGATAACATTGGACTTCTGGGAAAGAGGGCAGAGTAGGAGGACCCTAAGCTCAATTAATCCGTGGATGCACCTGGATAACACTCTTATCAGCATAAATAACCCAGAAAGTGACCCAAAGACTGGCAGAACAAGCTCCACAACCAAAGGTAGACAAGAAGTTATACTGAAGTGGGTAGAAAGGGCAGAGCCATGGTGGGGAGCTAAAGGAACTCTTGGGCCATCTGCAGGAAAGAGGGAGCCATGGGTGTGAAGAAGGGTGAGAAACAGACTATCACATCAGGGAGCCCACACAGGGAAGATGAATCCCCATAGTGTTTGGCTTTGAAAACTGAATGCCATGATTTCTTACAACTAGTGGGGCTTAAAGCATGGGACTTTAAAAATCAGCAGCCTTAGTTACAGGAGATCCGGAAGGGCAATAGGAAACCAAGTCCTTGCCTTTAAAGAAACAACACAAAAACAGCCTATGGAGATATAGAACACAAGCAGCAGTTTGAAAAACACCTGGGGCATTTGGGATGTAGAGTTATTTACTAAATAAGCAATGTATCCCAAATGAACAGAGATCACTGGGAAATTCTTCCAGGAACAAAGGAGTTTACAGGTACTATTTCCCTCCTGTGCTTCTTATCATAAACATACTGGCCACCTGTGAGAACCAGTGCAGTGAAAATATTTACTACCTACCTTGATTATACTATTTCTTACTCTCTGCAGCCAAGCCTACCTCAATCTCCACACTTTGGGTCCCATCATCGGAAGACCAATATAAACCTTGCCAATACCATGTCTCCCAATCCATGTGGTTAGCAGAACCCTAGTCTTGGCAGTGGCAGTACATCCTTGTGAAAGAGGACTGGTGGGCAAAACTGTGTTCACTGAACTTCCTGCCAAGACCAGGGTGTTACATACCTTGTGGACGAGAACTGGTGTGAATAACTTGTTGGCACTGCATGCTGCGCCTATGCATAATTTGTGGAGCAGCTCCAGCTGCCTTGGTATCAGCAGTGACTGTGCATCTCCACTGGAACAGGACCAGAGAACAAAACCTGTGAGTACTGCATGCCCCATCCAAATAGGCTTTGTGGATTGGCCCTGGTTGGCCTGGTCTTGCTGGCAAGACATGTGCCCTCTGGCAAAGGACCAGCACCACCTTGTGAAAGTGCATGCCTCACCCACTACTTTCAAAAGAAGAGACATAGCTGACTTTCTCAATGCAGAGAAACAACAACAAAAAAAGAGTTAGACAAAATGAGGAGATGGAGCAATATGTCACAAATGAAAGAACAGGACAAAATTAGAGCAAGAGACCTAAGCAAAATGGAGATAAGTAATATGCCATATAGAAAATTTAAGGTAATGATCATAAAGATACTCACTGGATTTGAGAAAATAGTGTAGAACATCAGTGAGACTCTTCACAAAGAGATAAAAAAGAACCAGAGATGAAGAAAACAATAAATGAAATAAACATACATTAGATAGAATAAATAGCAGGCTAAAGGAAGCAGAAGAAAGAATCAGTGACCTGGAAGCCAGAGTAATATAAAAAATGAAGCTTAGCAGGTGAGAGGGGGGAAAAATGTTATATAAAATGAGATAGACTTAGGGAACTCAATGACTCCATTAAGTATCATAACATTTGCATTATAGGGATCACAAGGGAAGAAGAGAGAAAAGGGAGCAGAAATTTTATTTGAAGAAATAATAGCTGAAAACTCCCCAAACTTGCAGAAGTAATTCAGTTCCAGGAGACACAGAGGTTCCCCTGTGACTCCAAGAGGTCACGCAAATAGTATAATAATTAAAATGGCAAAAACAAGTGGTAAAGAAAGAATTTTAAAAACAACAAGAGAAAAGAAGACAGTTACATAGGAAGGAAACTCCATAAGGCCATCAGCTGATTTTTCAACTGAAACTTTGTAGACCAGAAAGGAAGGGGCACGATGTATTTAAAAGGCTAGAAGGAAATACCTGTAGCCAAGAATAATCTATCCAACAAGGCTATAACTTCAGTATAGAAAGACATATAAAGAGTGTCCCAGAAAAATGAAAGTTAAAGAAATTTATGGCCACTAAACCGGCACTGCAAGGAATATTAAAGAGGGCTTTTTGAGTGGAAAGGAAAGACATAAGGAAGAGTAAAAAAAAAAAAAGTAGGACACATACAGGTGGTAAATTAAGTATATGTATAAAAATCTGTCAAGATTCACAAAATAAAGAATGTAAAGTAAGACACCTTATACCTAAAATGTGGGGGGAGAGAAGTAAAGAATGGGCTCAAACTTGGGGTATGGGTGGCTCAGTCAGTTAAGCATCTGACTTCAGCTCTGGTCATGTTCTTGTGGTTCCCGAGTTTAAGCTCCACATTGGGCTCTCTGCTGTTAGCACAGAGCCCCCTTTGGATCCTCTGTTCCCTTCTCTCCCTGCCCCTCCCCCATTATGTGCTCGCTCTCTCCCTCTCTCTCTCTCTCTCAAAAACAAATGAACATTTAAAAAAAGAATGGGTTCAAACTTAAGCAGCCATAAACTTAATATAGACCATTATATGCAGAAGACATTATATACAAACCTAGTGGTAACCACAAATCAAAAACCAGTAATAGATATGCAAATAAAAAGGAGAAATAAACCATAGTATACCATTAAAGAAAGCCAACTTATGGTGACAGAAGAGAGTAAGGGAAAAAAGGAACAGAGAAGATCTACAAAAATAGTGGCAAAACCAATAACAAAATAGCAATAAATACATACCTATAGATAATTACATTAAGTGCAAATGGACTAAATGCTCCAATCAAAAGACACAGGGTGACAGAACAGATAAAATAAGAAGCCCCATATATATGCTTCCAACAAGAATCTCATTTCAGACCAAAAGACACATGAAGATTGAAAGTGAGGGGATGAAGAAACATTTATTACACTAATAGGTGTGAAAGAGGGTAGCAAAACTCATATTGTACAATATAGATTTTAAAACAAAAACTGTAATAAGAGACAAAGAAGGGCACTGTGTAATTATTCATGGAACAATGCAGCAAGAAGACATAACAATTTTAAATATTTATGCACCCAACAAGAAAGCATCCAAATATATAAAACAGTTAATAACAAACATAAAGAGACTAATAAATAATAAAACAATAATGGTAGGGGAGTTTAACACCCCATTTACATGAGTGGACAGATCATTTAAACAGAAAATCAACAAGTAAACAGTGGCTTTGAATGACACTCTGGACCAGATAGATTTAATAGATATATTCAAACATTCCACCCAAAAGCAGCCGAATACACATTTCTTTTTAAGTGCGCGTGGAACATTCTCCAAAACAGATCACGTATTAGGCCACAAATAACTCTCAACAAATTCAAAAAGAGTAAAATTATGCCATGCAACTTTTTTGACCACAACACTATGAAACTAGAAATCAACTATAAGAAAAAATCTGGAAAGAGCATAAATATATGGAGGTTAAATACCATGTTACTAACGAATGGGTCAACCAAGAAATTAAAGAAGCAATAAAAAATTATACGGAAACAAATGTAAATGAAAACACAATGGCCAAAAATCTTTGGGATGCAGCAAAAGTGGTTCTAAGAAGAAAGTTTATAGCATTAGAGACCTACCTTAAGAAGCAAGAAAAATCTCAAATAAATAATCTAACCTTATCCCTAAAGGAGCTAGAAAAGGAAGAACAAATAAAACCCAAAACCAGCAGGAAGAAGGAAATTATAAAGATTAAAGCAGAAATAGTTGATATAGAACTAAATACATAGATATATAGATATAGATGATATAGATATAGATATAGATATATAGATATGGACATATAGATATAGATGATAGACGATATAGATATAGGTATATAGATAGATGATATATCAATGAAAACAGGAGATGGTTCTTTGACAAGATCAAAAAATTGGTAAAACTCTATCCAGACTCAGCAGAGAGAAAGAAAGAAAGAGAGAGAGAGAGAGGTAGAAAGATAGAGAGAGAGAGAGAGAGAGAGAGTGAGAGAGAGAGAGAGAGATTGAGAGGAACAAATCATAAGAGACTCTTAACTGTGGAGAACAAACTGACAGTTGATGGGGGGAAGTGGGTGGGAGATGAGCTAAATAGGTGAAAAGTTTTAAGGAGGGCACTTGTGATGAGCACTGGGTGTTATATGTAAGTGATGAATCACTAAATTCTACTCCTGCAACCAGTATTACCCTATATGTTAACTAAATAGAATTTAAATAAAAACTTGAAAGAAACAAAAATAAGCTTTTCAAAAAAAGAGAGAAAATTCAAATAAACAAAACTGTGAATGAAAGAGGAGAAACAACAACCAACACCACAGAAATACAAACAAATGTAAGAGATTATGAAAAAGTATATGCCAACAAATTAGATAACCTAGAATAAATGGGCACATTTCTAGAAACATATTAACTACCAAATCTTAAACAGGAAGAAGGACAAAATTAGAACAGATTGATTACCATCAAAAAGATTAAATCAGTAATCAAAAAACTCCCAACAAACAAAAGTTCAGGACCAGATGGATTCACAGGCAAATTCTTCCAAATATTTAAAGAAGAGTTAATACCTGTCTTACTCAAACTATTCCAAAAACAGAAATGGAAGGAAAAATTCCAAATTCATTCTATGAAGCCAGTATCACTCTGATACCCAAACCAGATAAACACACCACAAAACAAGAGAACTACAGAGCAATATCTTTGATAAAACATAGATGCAAATATCCTCAACAAAATACTAGCAAACCAAATCCAGCAATACATTATAAAAATCATTCACCACGACTAAGTGGAATTTATTCCCAGGATTTAAGAGGGGTTTTGATACTCATAAATTAATCAACATGATACATCACATCAATAAGAGAAAGGGTAAAAACCATATAATCATCTCAATTGACACAGAAAAAGCATTCGACAAAGTATAACATCCATTCATGATAAAAACGTTCAACAAAGTAGGTTTATAGGAAACATACCTCAACATAATAAAAGTCATACATGAAAAACCTGCAGCCAACATCATACTCAATGGGGGAAAACTGAGAGCTTTTCTTCTAAGGTCAGGAACAAGACAAGGATGTCCACTCTTACTACTTTTATTCAAAATAGTACTGGAAGTCCTAGCCTTAGCTGTCAGGCAACAAAAAGAAAAGTCATTGAAATCAGGAAAGAAGTAAAAGTTTCACTATTTGCAGATGACATGATAATCTATATAGAAAACCCTAAAGATTCTACCAAACACTACTAGAAGTGATAAATTAATTCAGTTAAGTCAGGATACAAAATCAACATGCATAATTCCATTGCATTTGTATACACTAATAATGGATCAGCAGAAAGAGAGATTAGGAAAACAATCCCATTTACAATTACACCAAAAATAATAAGATATCTAGGAGTAAATTTAAACTATGAGGTGAAAGATCTGTTCTCTGAAAACTATAAAAAAATTAATGAAAGAAATTAAAAACAACATCAACAAATAGACATTCCATGCACATGGATCGGGAAGAAAAATATCACTAATTGTCTGTACTACCCAAAGTGATCTACAGATTTAATGCAATCCATATCAAAATACCAACAGCTTTTTTCTTTTTTTTAAAGATTATTTTGTTTTAGAGAGAGAGAGAGAGAAGGAGAATGCACGAGTAGGGGAGAAGTAGAGAAAGAGTGAGAGAATCCCAAGCTGAGAGTGTGGATCCTGACTGGGGACTCAATCTCACAAACTCTAAGATCATGACCTGAACCAAAATCAAGAGTCAGATGCTTAACTGAGACACTCAGGTGTCCCCACAATTCCAGACTACAAGTTATATTACAAAACAGTATGGTATTGGAATGCCCAGCTTGCACAGTCAGTAGAGCATGTGACTCTTAATCTCAGGATTATGAGTTCAAGCCCCAAGTTGGGTGTAAACCTACTTAAAATAAAAGTAAAAAAAAAAAAAAAAAGAAAAAAAGAAAAAAGAAAACAAACAAAGACAAAAAACGGTATCATACTGGCACAAAAACAGACACATAGTTGAATAGAACAGAATATAAATCCCAGAAACAAAGCCAAGAATATGTATTCTTACACCATACACTCAAAATGAGTTAAGGTCCTAAATGTGAGAACTAAAACCATAAAAATCCTAGAAAAGAGCACAAACAGTACATTATCTGACACTGGATGACATTTTTCTAGATATGTCTCCTGAGGCAAGGGAAACAGAAGCAAAAATGAACTATTAGGACTTCATCAAAATAAAAATCTTCTGCACAGCAAAGAAAGCAACCAACAAAACTAAAGGACAGTCTACTGAATGGGAGAAAATCTTTGCAAATTACATAACTGATAAAGGGTTGGTATCAAAATATATAAAGACCTTATATAATTCAACATCAAAAAATCACATAATCCAATTTTTAAAATGGGCAGAAGACATGATCAGACATTTCTCCAAAGAAGACATACAGATAGCCACTAACATATGAAAAGATGCTAGGCATCACTCATCTAAAGATTGATGAGATATTACCTCACACCTGTCAGAATGGCTAAAATAAAAAACTCAAGAAACAACATGTGTTGGTGAGAATGTGGAGAAAAAGGAACTCTTGTGTATTTTTGGTGGGCATGTAAACTGTTGCAGCCACTGTGGAAGACGGCATGAAGTTTCCTCAAAAAGTTAAAAGTAGAACTACCCTATGATCTAGTAATGGCACTACTGGGTATTTACCCAGTGAAACACTAATTACAAAAACACCAGTACAAAATTACTATTTTGAAGGGCTGCACCCTATGTTTATTGTAGTATTATTTATAATGGCCAAATTATGGAAGCAGCCTAAATGCCCATTAATAGATGGATGAATGTAGAACATGTGATACACATCACATTATGTATATATAATTCAGCCATAAAGAATGAATTCATGCTATTTGCAACAAAAACATGGGAGGAAGGATCTCAGGAGTATTATATGAAGCAATATGAAGCAGTATGAGCCAGTCGGAGAAAGACAAATACCATATGATTTCACTCATATGTGGAATTTAAGAAACAAAACAAATTAACAAAGGAAGTAAAAATAAAGACAAACCAAAGAACAAACTCTCAACTATAGAAAACAAACTGATGGTTATCAGAGGGGTAGTGGGTGGAGGAATTGGTGAAAGAGGTGAAGGGGATTAAGAGTACACTTATCTTGATGAGCACTTAGTAATATATGGAAGTGTTGAATATTGTACCACTGAATCCAATGTAAAACTGTATGTTAACTACACTGGAATTAAAACAAAGAAAATTGGACAGTAGGCAAAAAAAAAAAAAAAAAAAAAAAAAAGGATGTCACCAGTAAAACAAGACATAGTATGTGTTGGTAAGTGTGTGGAGAAAAAGAAGGAACTCTTGTGCACTATCAGTGAGAATGTAAATTGGTGTAGCCACTGTTGAAAACAGTATGGAGGTTCCTGAAAAAATTAAAAATAAAACTACCATATGATCCAGTAATCCTACTTTGGGGCAAGTTTTCAGAAGAAATGAAATCAGGATCTCAAAGAGATATCTGCACACCATGTTTATTGTAGCATTATTCACAGCAGGCAAGATATGGAAATACCTTAAATGTCCATCAATGGATGAATGGGTAAAGTGTGACACACACACACACACACACACACACACACACACACACACTGGAATATTATTCAACAATGAGAAAGAAAGAAATATTGCCATTTGTGACAACATGAATGGGTCTGGAGAGCATTATCCTAGGTAAAATAAACTAGACAGAGTGAGACAAATACTGTATGATGTTACTTATAGGTGATTTATTTAAAAAACAGTCAAACTCATAGAATCAGTGAATAGAATGGTAGTTACCAGGGGCTGGGGAGGATGAAGGACAAGAGGAAATGTTGGCCAAAAGCTACAAAATTATAGGGGAAAAGAAGAATAATATTGTTGCCATCATGAACTTAAAATAGTTTGAGGGATTTTGTGATTTCAAAGGTACTGATGTGATTAAATGGCTATGTTCTACTCTTGGGTATATGAATAACTTATGTATTTTCATATTTTAAGGAAGCATATGCAGTGGATTAAAAATGAAAAGAATGACAGCAGGGAAGGAAGTTGCAAAAGATATGTTTTTGTCAAACTTATGAACATCCACCCCCAAATGCCTATGTCTGCCAGAAAATAGCTATGTTCTTCTCATGGAGGAGGCAGAATTTTTCCAGAATCTCTGTTTATGAACCAAACATCCGTTCAGCCTATTTCCAGTGCAAAATGCCTGATAGCAGGTTGAATTTGCAAAATCACGTTTCAAATGTATTGAATATTTTAAAAAAATTTTAATGTTTACTTATTTTTGAGAGAGAAAGAGAGAGAAAGTGAGTGAGCATGAGCAGGGGTGGGGTGAGAGAGGGAGACACAGAATTGAAAGCAGGCTCCAGGCTCTGAGTTGTCAGCACAAAGTCTGACATGGGGCTTGAACCCACAAGCTGTGAGATCATGACCTGAGCCAAAGTTGGATGCTTAACCAACTGAGCCACAGAGATGCCCCTCAAATGTATTGAGTATTTTAAAAGACAGATACATGTGCAGCTATAGAAAAGGTACAAAATCAAAGTCACTAGCACCTTCATATACTCCAGGGGAATACTTCACTTTCTACTGAGAGAATCTGGCAAGAATTTGAAAACATTCAATTATTTTAATTGAACTTCACACAAACTTTATATTGAGTTGATTACAACACAACACGGCTCACTATGTATGTGTATGTGTTTAGAAATCTTAGAGTCCTCATTGTCATAACCCATATAACACACCAGCACAATGTAGGTACCTTTTATATATGACTCACATAAATGGGTTAATTTTCCTAGAGCTGGAGCCCACATAGCCATTCCATATTCCTCATTTTTTTCATTATTTTAAACCAGTTTATCTAATACCCCCCTCCCTGTACCACCCTGGACAAAATGTAGAAATCTCAATAACAAAATTTTTCCTTCCTTATAAAACAGCAAGAAAAGTACACATTGTGTATTTTTCTATTTTCATGGGATATACCATCTTAACTTTTCAAAATAGAATTTTTAAAAAATATTAGATTTCATTACTGAAGACTTATGGGATGGCTGGTCTCAAACTGGGTAAGGTGATAAGGAAAAAAAACAGTCTTTTGCAAAGCTGGGCTTTTGCTGATTGAATTCTGTAGGCTCCCCTATTCCTTCTGAGTTGTCACCGATAATGAATACTACTGAGGAGGCATCCCAATGAGGGAGGAAGTGGCCCAAACTGAGCTTGAGGACCTCCAGGGAACTGTAGTATTCCAACACAGGTATGCTCCAGCTATGCCTGGAAGACTACAGCTCCCAGAATGTTTCTTTCCTTCACCGACTGGTATAGGAGATCCCTTTGGAGGAGGGAATCAGGGAAAGAATAAGGGATTAGCATGAAAAGGAAAGAAGACAGATTGTGTGTTTATCACAGGTACATTTTGGACACCACGCACATTTTTCTTCCCTCTTGGAGATGATCGATGCATTAGAGACTCTTAAAAATTAGTATTAAATAAATGTACTGAATTTTGTTACCAGGGAATTTTCTGAATCTATCCAAAATAACTACAAAAGAAACAGTTTGGAAAACATTTGGTCCAGACTATACATTATAGGGGCTCCTTTTAGAGGATTTTAATTTAATAACTTTGCAAGTGTGTGTGCATGCATGTGTGCCTGTATGTTTGTGTTTGTGTGCAGGCACAACATGTGTGTGTAAAGTCATGGAGTTTCTCAAGTTCTACAGGCTTTCTGAAGGTAATCATTTCAACCAACCAGTGTTTCCTGAATATCTACCATATGAGATCTATGCATATGGGACACATCATTGAACAGAGATTCCTTCTTTCTCTTCCGACAGGGATTATGGAATGTGAACTAATCAAAATTTGCCAAACTGATTTTAATCAGTGTTCTATGAAGCATACAAAATAATATCAAATCCTAGTGCTATGGATGTGTGCTCAAACTATATTTTTCAGGCATAATTATGTGAATAATTATGTCATAGCTGGTATTCAAATGAAAATGAGATGTATTTACAAGTGATATCCTATATGCTCTTCCCTGATAGAATCTTCTGTTTCTCATGAGTTTATGCCTTCCAGATTTATATTCTAGCCCCATTTATCTGAATTCCAGGTCTGATTTGTGCTCTGTATTTCCATTCCTATTTCAATGAATGAAACAAAATTCATTATTTTTTTTATAATAAATCATTATCTCTTCTCACTATCCCTTCCTTTGGGTAAAAATATTTTAATTTCTTTATACATGTAGGCAAAACATATCAGAGTCATCTCATATCCCATTTGTCCTTTATTTAATCATCAGTATATGTAGTCTTTATCTGTCCCCATCTGCTCAACCCTATCATTCTTGTCTTAGCTCAGACCCTCCCAGGTCTCCTCTAGACTCTGAGGTAGCCTCCTAATTTCTCTTTATAATTATTCAAACCTTCCTGCTTGTATAGTACAAACACAGTTTCAAGAATTATTTTTCTCCCTAAAAAATTTTTTGTCATTTCTTTCATTAACATCGGCTCAGGTCATGATCTCATGGTTTGTGAGCTCGAGCCCCACCTTGGGCTCACTGCTGTCAGCATGGAGCTCGCTTCAGATCCTCTGTCTCCCTCCCTCACTGCCCCTCCCCAACTCATGCTGTCTCTCTAAAAAATAAATAAAATATTTAAAAAAACCTTAATGATTCCTCATTTCCCATGGCAAAAATGTCTCCTGGTAAGCAAGACCACCCTAGGTCTAGTGCAGCTTCTCCCACCTACACTTCCAGGCTTGAACAAGCTCTCCTCCCCTCACTGGAGTAAACAGAAATGTTCAGTGCTCCTGGCATGATTCTTGTTTTGCCATGATTGTCTGCTTAGAATTTGAATCTTCTTCCCAAGGCCTTCCCTTACTCCTCCGCATAGGTTTTGTTCTGTCCTCTCTATTGCTGTTGCATTTTGTACACATCTGAGTTATGACTCCTGACAAATGCATTGTAGTATTTTACATGTGTGCCTTCTTTCATAGGCTTTGGATTTTTATGAGGACAGGAGTGTGTGCCTGATTTATTTATATCACTTCAATGCATGGAACCACCTCTGGTGCAGAGGAGGAACAGCATCTATGTTTTTTGAAGGCAAAAGGGATCTCCTCTGCCTAGTTGGAGGTACAAGAGCTCACTGGCCCCAGAATGATTAATAACCATGAGTACTGTCTGTGAGCAGAGTGTTTATCATCCCTATCTAATGAGTCCTAGATGAGGAGGTATTTTTAACATGCTTTCTTGACATGAGTGTGACAAGGACGTGAAGATAATAAAAAAGTACAACCATCACAGTCTCAGTGAACAGGGTATCTCTGTTTTTTCCCCACACACACATACACACAAACACACATACCACCACATTCACAAATACACGTTCATATACATACAAACACAACAGTCACAAATGCATACACACATTCATATATGTGCTCACTCATGTACACACACATACCACACTCACACATACATGTACATTTGTGCACACTTGTTCACATACATATACACACTCATATAACCACATACCACTTTCATTTTTACTTTCTCTCTCTCTCTTTTACACACACACAAACACACACTCACCCACATATGCCATTCTGGAAGCTCCAAGATAGCTCAGTAGTTCCTAGGAATAATTAAAGCACAAGGTAGAAGTAGGGTTCTTGGGTGGCTCAGTCAGTTAAGCATCCGATTTCATCTCAAGTCATTATTTCACGGTTTGTGAGTTGGAGCTCTGCATCAGGCTCTGTGCTGATAGCTCAGAGCCTGGAGTCTACTTCAGATTCTGTGTCTCCCTCTGTCTCTGTCCCTCGCCAGCTCATGCTCCATCTCTCTGTGTCTCAAGAACGAATATGTTAAAAAATATTTTTAAAAAAGCACAAGGTGGAAGTGAAATATTTATTATTCTATTTTAAATTACTTTCATATTTCTTTTTCCTTGATGTGACAGAGCATTATGCTAGGGTTTTTTTGGAAATTTTTTCTATGTAAATAAGTATATTATTTACAGATTTTATTTCAGGAAAGTAAGAGACATTGAGTATTTGTTGTAAAAAGGAAGCATGGGTGTTATGGGTGTTATGAGTTCAATTGTTTTTCCAAATTTCATATGTTGAAGTCCTAATCTCCAGTGCCTCTGAACGTGACTTCATTTGGAAATAAAATCTTTACAAAGGTAATAAAGTTAAAATAAGATATTAGGTAGACCCGAATCCAATGACAGGTGTCCTCATAAAAGGGGAAATGTGGACACAGAGACATACACAGAAGAAAGCCAATATGAAGAGATACAGGGAAAATGGCCATTAGCAAGCTAAGCAGAGAGGCCTAGAATAGATTCCTCCTCCATATCCCTGAGGAGGACCCAATCTTGCCAATACCTTGATTTCGGACTTACAGCTTTCAAAACTGTGAAACAATACATTTTTGTGGTTTGGGCCACCTATTTTATGGAACATTCTTATGGTAGCCTATCTTAGTCAGCTTGGGTTGCTAAAATAAACACCACAGACTGGATAGCTTTTAAAAAAAACAAAAGTATATTGCTCAGAGTTCTGGAGGTTGGAAAATCCAATACCATGATGCCAGCACAGTCACCTTCATGGTGAAACCCCCCTCTCTAGATCATAGTGTCTTCTTATTGTGTACCCACGTTGTAGGCTAAAGATATCTCTAGAACCTCTTTTTATAAAAGAACTAATCTCATTCACAAGGGTTTCACCTTCATGACTTAAGTACTTTCAAAGATTCTGTCTACTAATACCATCAATATTAGGGGTTAGGATTTCAACCTATGAATCTGGGAAAACACATATATTCAGACCATAGTGTAGCTTTTGAAAATACAATGGGAATTTTAAGATAATACAATGGGATTGCAAATCATGGATCTGCACTAACTGCTATGGACTGAATTGTGTCCCTCTCAAATTTATATGTTGAAATCTTAAACCCCAATGTGATTGTATTTAGAGATGGGATTTTGGGGAATAGTTAGGTTTAGATGAGGTCATGAGGATAGGGTCCTCGAATTGGATTAATGCCCTAATAATAATAGACACCAGAGAGGCTGCTCTCTCTCTCTTTGCCACGTGAGGAAACAGGTGGTCATCTGAAAGCCAAGATAAGTGCCCTCACTGGAAACTTATTTGGCCAGCACCATGATCTTGGACTTTCTAGCCTCCAGAACTATGAGAAAATAAATTTCTGTTGTTTTAGCCATCTAGTCCAAGGTATTTTGTTACAGGAGCCTGAGCAGACAAACACACCAATCTATAACTGGAAACATTTCACTGGATCAGGGAATTTCTTCCCATACTGGAAAAAAAGATGGTGTAACCCCCTTTTGCCATGCTATCTAACCCTCAAGGACAACTCTGTCTCTCATATCATGGAAGTATTGGAATGTGGAGAGAGCTCTTCTCTAACAACACCAGAGAGTCAAAGGACAATCCAGTGGACCACTGTTTCTTAAGCTATATTTCAAATCCTGGACTAAATATACACCTTGTTGTAACAATGTTAAATATTCTATGATGTTTGAAATATGCCCAGGTCTCATTTGCATCAAATGAAAAAAAAATCAACCAAGTACTGTTAGATTTTTGTTGAAAACAGACACCTGAGTGTAAGACTTACACACACACACACACACACGCACACCCATACCATTTGCCCAAATTTCAAAACTTTACATTGCCTAGTTAATTCTGAGCTGTCAAAAGGATATGCGATGAGAACAGGAGAAATTTGTCATTCATTTTTGCACTAGATTTTGACTGCTTTGTGGTTGTTATTTATAAGCTTTCCACATTCCTCCCTGAAAATCAACAAGGAACAGTTCTCTGAACTTAAAGTCACACATTACAGTATTGCACACACAACGTGTTTTAAGGGTCCAGGCTCACTGCATTACATTTTCCCCATCTTTACATCTGCCCAAACTACATCTGTTCAGTCCAGAAGACCAATGACAAGCAAGAGGAGAATTAAAAGGGTGTTGAGGGTCTTGGGTGCAGGATAAAGTGAGACATCCATAGTAAGTGTGAGCCAGAATTTAGCAACATTCACTTACAATGACCATCAATGACTTTTGTGATATTGTGGAGGTCGGTGTTCTCTTGTGTGGCCTCCAAATTCTATTCCCAGCATTTCTTTCTTATCTAGAGCACTTCATCTTCCCTAGCAATCATTGTATTTTTTC
The DNA here is from genome assembly GCF_024362965.1 of Panthera pardus. NCBI lineage: Eukaryota > Metazoa > Chordata > Mammalia > Carnivora > Felidae > Panthera > Panthera pardus. Next base: position 19,503,808 of record NW_026526810.1, on the reverse strand, counting down.
CTGACAGCTTATAGCTGAGTACCAATTAATATCTCATAAGTGTTTATTACATAAAAATGTTGTACTGAAAAATAGCATTCTTCAAGATGACACAAAGAAAGACATATCCAACTAGGCATGGAAATGAAAGGTGAAATAAAAGGCAACAAACATGGCAAGAATAGGTCCTATTATCTTTCTCCTTTTTCTTTCCTCTTTCTTTCTTTCTTTCTTTCTTCCTTCTTTTTCTTTCTTAATTCTCAGGTTACTTAACATACAGTGTACTCTTAGCTTCAGGAGTAGAATTCAGTGGTTCATCTCTTACACTTGACACCCAGTGCTTATCCCGAAGAGTGCCCTTCTTAATGCTCATCACCCATATAACCCACCCTTCCACGCCCCACCCCCGTAAACCCTCAGCTTGTTCTCTATATTTAAGAGTCTCTTATGTTTTGCCTCCCTCTCTCTTGTCTTATTTTTCCTTCCTTTCCACTATGTTCGTCTGTTAAGTTTTTCAAATTCCACATATGAGTGAAATTATGTGACATCTGTCTTTCTCTGACTGATTTATTTTGCTTAGCAAAATACCCTCCAATTCTATCCACTTTGTTGTAAATGGGAAAATTTCATTCTTATTCATCGCTGAGTAGTATTCCATTATATATAAATATATATTAATATGTATAATATATATATATATTTTTCCAATATATGAAATTTATTGTCAAATTGGTTTCCATACAACACCCAGAGCTCATCCCAAAAGGTGCCCTCCTCAATAACCATCACCCACCCTCCCCTCCCTCCCACCGCCCATCAACCCTCAGTTTGTTCTCAGTTTTTAACAGTCTCTTATGCTTTGGCTCTCTCCCACTCTAACCTCTTTTTTTTTTTCCCTTCCCCTCCCCCATGGGTTTCTGTTAAGTTTCTCAGGATCCACATAAGAGTGAAACCGTATGGTATCTTTCTCTGTATGGCTTATTTCACTTAGCATCACACTCTCCAGTTCCATCCACGTTGCTACAAAGGGCCATATTTCATTCTTTCCCATTGCCACGTAGTATTCCATTGTGTATATAAACCACAATTTCTTTATCCATTCATCAGTTGATGGACATTTAGGCTCTTTCCATAATTTGGCTATTGTTGAGAGTGCTGCTATAAACATTGGGGTACAAGTGCCCCTATGCATCAGTACTCCTGTATCCCTTGGGTAAATTCCTAGCAGTGCTATTGCTGGGTCATAAGGTAGGTCTATTTTTAATTTTCTGAGAAACCTCCACACTGCTTTCCAGAGTGGCTGCACCAGTTTGCATTCCCACCAACAGTGCAAGAGGATTCCCGTTTCTCCACATCCTCGCCAGCGTCTATTGTCTCCTGATTTGTTCATTTTGGCCACTCTGACTGGCTTGAGGTGATATCTGAGTGTGGTTTTGATTTGTATTTCCCTGATAAGGAGCGACGTTGAGCATCTTTTCATGTGCCTGTTGGCCATCTGGATGTCTTCTTTAGAGAAGTGTCTATTCATGTTTTCTGCCCATTTCTTCACTGGGTTGTTTTTCGGGTGTGGAGTTTGGTGAGCTCTTTATAGATTTTGGATACTAGCCCTTTGTCTGATATGTCATTTGCAAATATCTTTTCCCATTCCATTGGTTGCCTTTTAGTTTTGTTGGTTGTTTCCTTTGCTGTGCAGAAGATTTTATCTTCATAAGGTCCCAGTAATTCACTTTTGCTTTTAATTCCCTTGCCTTTGGGGATGTGTCGAGTAAGAGATTGGTACGGCTGAGGTCAGAGAGGTCTTTTCCTGCTTTCTCCTCTAAGGTTTTGATGGTTTCCTGTCTCATTCAGGTCCTTTATCCATTTTGAGTTTATTTTTGTGAATGGTGTGAGAAAGTGGTCTAGTTTCAGCCTTCTGCATGTTGCTGTCCAGTTCTCCCAGCACCATTTGTTAAAGAGACTGTCTTTTTTCCATTGGATGTTCTTTCCTGCTTTGTCAAAGATGAGTTGACCATACGTTTGTGGGTCTAGTTCTGGGGTTTCTATTCTATTCCATTGGTCTATGTGTGTTTTTGTGCCATGTATAATATATATTAAGAAGATGTGGTATATATATATTAAGATATATGGATATATATATATATATATATATATATATATATATATATATCACATCTTAATCCATTAATCTGTTGATTGAAATTTGGGCTCTTCCCATAATTTGGCTATTACTACTGCTATAAATATTATGATGCATGTGCCTCTTCCAATCAGCATTTTTATGTCTTTTGGATAAATTCCTAGTAATGCAATAGCTGGGTCATAGAGTAGCTCTATTTTTAACTTTCTGAGTAAACTCCATACTGTTGTCTAGAGTGGCTGAACCAGTTTGCATTCCCACCAACAGTGCAATAGGCTTTCCATTTGTCCACACCCTCACCAACATGTGTTGTTTCATGAGTTATTAATTTTAGGCATTCTGACAGGTGTGAAGTGGTATCTCAAGGTGGTTTGACTTGTATTTCCCTGATGATGAGCAATGTTGAGCATCTTTCATGTCTGTTTGCCTCCTGGATGTCTTTGGAAAAGTGTCTATTCATGTCTTCTGCCCATTTAGTCACAAGATTATTTGGTTTTCAGGTGTTGAGTTTGGTAAGTTTTCAATAGATTTTTGATCCTAACCCTAATCATTTGCAAATATCTTCTCCCATTCCTTTGGTTGCCTTTTAGTTGTGTTGATTGTTTCCTTTGCAGTACAGAAGCTTTTTATCTTGATGAGGTCCCAGTAGTTCATTTTTGCTTTTATTTCCCTTGCTTATGGAGACATGTCAAGTAAGAAGTTGCTGTGGCTGAGGCCAAAAAGGTTGCTGTCTGTTTTATCCTGTACGATTTTGATGGTTTCCTTTCTCACATTCAGGCCTTTCATCCATTTTGAACTTATTTTGTGTAGGGTGTAAGAAAGTGGTACAGTTTCATTCTTTTGCATGCTGCTGTCTAGTTCTCCCAGCACCACTTGCTAGAGACTGTATTTTTTCCATTGGGTACTCTTTCCTGGTTTGTCAAAGATTAGTTGACCATATATCTGTAGGTCCATTTATGGGTTTTTTGTTCTATTCCATTGATCTATGTGTCTGTTCTTGTGCCAACACCATACTGTCTTGATGATTACAGCTTTGTAATACAGCTTGAAGTCTGGTATTGTGATGCCTCTCACTTTGTTTTTCTTTTTCAACATTACTTTGGCTATTTGGGGTCTTTTGTGGTTCCATACAAATTTTAAGGTCGTTTGTTTTAGCTCTGTGAACAATAGTGGTGCTATTCTGATAGTGATTGCATTGAATGTGTATATTGCTTTGGGTAGTATTGACATTTTAACAATATTGGTTCTTCTGATCCATGAGCATGGAAGGTTTTTCCATTTCCTTATGTCTTCTTCAATTTCTTTCATAAACATTCTATAGTTTTCAATGTACAGATCTTTTACCACTTGGTTATGTTTATACCTCTTTGGTTATTTTATTGTTTTTAGTGCAATTGTAAATGGGATCGATTCCTTCATATCTTGTTCTGTTGTTTCATTATTGGGTATAGAAAATCTACTGATTTCTGTATATTGATTTTATATCCTGCAACTTTGCTAAATTAATGTATCAGTTCTAACAGTTTTTTTGGTGCAATCTTTGGGGTTTTCCATGTAGAGGATCATGTCATCTATGAAGAGTGAAAGTTTGACTTCTTCTTTGGCAATTCCGATGCCTTTTATTTCATTTTGTTGTCTGAATTCTCAGGCTAGGACTTCCAACACAGACTTAAACAATAGTGGTGAGAGTGGACATCCCTGTCGTGTTCCTGATCTCAGGGGGAAAACTCTCAGTTTTTCCCTATTGAGGATTATGTTAGCTGTGGGCTTTTCATATATGGCTTTTATGTTTAGGTATGTTTCTTCTAGCCTGACACTCTTGAGGGTTTTTTTTAAGAAAGAATGCTATATTTTCTGGGTCACAAAACAGTCGTGAACAAGTACAAAAATATTGAGATCATACAATGCATATTTTTAGATCATAGTGCTATGAAACTTGAAATTAAACACAAGGAAAAATTTGGAAAGCTACCAAGTACGTGTAGGTTAAAGAACAGCCTAGTAAAAAATGAGTGGGTTAACCAGGAAATTAAAGAAGAAATTAAGAAATACATGGAAGCAAATGAAAATGAAAACAGGACAGTCCAAACCCTTTTGGATGCAGCAAAGACAGTCCTAAGAAGAAAATACATTGCAATTCAGGCCTATTTCAAGAAGCAAGAAAGGTCCCAAATACGCAACCTAACCTTTTACACCTAAATGGACTAGGAAAACAGTAGCAAATAAAGCCCAAATCCAGAAGAATTGGGAAAATAATAAATATTAAAGCAGAAATAAATGATATAGATTCCAAAACAAAAACAAAAACAAAACATTAGAATAGATCAATGAATCCAGGAGCTGGTTTTTTGAAAGAATAAGCAAAATTGATAACCCCCTAGGAGATTTCTCAAAAAGAGAATAGAGAAAACCCAAATAGATAAAATCATGAATTAAAGAGGAGAGATTACAACAAACACCACAGAAATATAAAAAATTATTAAAGAATACTTTGAAAAATTATATGCTAACAAACTGGACAATCTGGAAGAAGTTGACAAATTCCTAGGAATTTACACACTACCAAAACTCAAATGGGAAGAAATAGAAAATTTGAACAGATCCATAACCAGTGAAAAAATTGAATCTTCTGTCAAAAATATCCCAACAAATAAGAGTCCTGGGCCATGTGGCATCCCAGGGGAATTTACCAGACATTTAAAACACAGTTAATACCTATTCTGCTCAAAGTATTCAAGAAAATAGAAATTAAAAGAAAGTTTCCAGACCCATTTTGTGAAGCCAGCATTACCTTGATTCCAAAGCCAGACAAAGACTCCAATAAAAAAGGATAATTAAATGCCAGTATCCCTGATGAACCTGGATGCAAAAATCCTCAACATGATACTAGCAAATTGAATTCAACAGTAATTAAAAGAATTATTCACTATGATCAAAGTGGGATTCATTCCTGGGCTGGAGGGCTGGTTCAATATTTGTAAGTCAGTCAATGTGAGACATCATAATTAATAGAAGAAAGGATAAGATGTTTGTCAGTAGATGCAGAAAAGGCATTTGACAAAATACAGTATTTTCTTTCTTTTTTTAAATGTTTTAAATTTCTTTATGAGAGGGAGAGAGTGGGGGAGGGGCAGAGACAGTGGGTGACAGGGGATCTGAAGTGGGCTCTGTACTGACAGCAGACAGCCTGATGTGGGGTCCAAACCCGCGAACGATGAGATTGAGGTAAGCCAAAGTCGGATGCTTATCCGACTGAGCCTCCCATGAAGCCCATCTTGTTTCTCCTTTTAAGACAAGTATGCACTGGCATGGCTCAATGAATTTCTAAACTGTTGAAAATTTCCACATCAGTTAGTTATTGTTTCAGGAATAATCAACCCATCAAGTCCCTGTGCCCTTTTGTCATCCTGAGTGTTTTACTTACCTTCCAAGAAGACTGTTGGCTTCATAATGATTCAACAACAATGAAGCCTGCCCTGGCATGTTAAAAGCTGGAGAGCTTATTATTGGTGTGTGTGATATACCAATTGTCAAGCCTTGTGAACACCACCTTATGCCCACATTCGTGCAGTGCATTTTTATTTTGAAGGGAAAAGTTCACTGATGAATGGGTTTCCTCCTCAGATGGTTGCAGCTTGGTTGTCAACTTGGTCAGAGGTAGACATAAATGCTCCACTCTTTAGTAAAAGAGATTCCTCCAGTGGTCTTTTTTGTTGTGACTTTAGGTGACTTTAGTAGTTTAGGAGATGTGGCAGGGACATGGGGCATCCAGTATGACCATACAGATGACAGAGGGTAGGTACACCAGTGGTGTGGAGTTCAGTGACATCAAATCTACCTGGTCTTTGTACCAAGAGATAACTACATGGCTGACTCATGCCAGGCCAATCCCCTGGCAATGTAGAGGGGAAAAAAGAGATGAAATAGACAAATTTGAATTCAAGCCATTAGAAAACACATTTTTGGCTTTGAGACAGGTGTGAAACCTTTATAAAGTTCCACATTCAGAGCAGTTGTAGAGGGAAGAAAGAAAGAATAAAAGAAATAGAACATAAGTGGATCTATTTTGCATTATTTATGAATTAGTTACCTGAACCAGAAACCTCACTTAGAATTAATCCAATCTTATCAAAATTCTTTAGAATCTTATTTGTATAGCTCCTAGGTGATCCTATGTGCTGATGCAGTTGGATAGGTGACTTCAGGCACTGGTAAGACCATCCTTTTGGGGAGATGAAAACCCCCCTGTTCCAGGAAATCAGTGGACTTACACTGGAGCTCAGTTATGTACAGAGAAAGCTAGAAATGAGATATAAATGGGACAAAGTGGGCTTATTTCCATACTTTTATTAACTGATGTGATTGTAAATAGGTTCTATTTTACTGTTTCTTAAGACCTGCCAAGAGAGGTATTAAATTCTAAGATGGGCCTCACTATCTTGGTGTCTAATGTTAACTCGCATGATGATGATACTTCACATGGAGAAAAGAGTTTTCAAATATGATTAAGATACTAATCAGTTGACCTTAAAAAATCAATAATCAGTTGATTATAGGGTGGGCTTAGCCTAATCACATGAGCCCTTAAAAAGTATAGAGCTTTGTAAAAGATTACAGATATAGTCAAAATATTACAAAAGTGAGAGGGTTTGAACATGAGGAAAACTCTCTGTTCCTGGCCTTAATACGAAGGAGGACATAGAATAAGAACTCGTGAGCAGCATATATAAGCTCAGAGATGTCCCTAGCTGACATCTAGCAAGAAAATAAGACTTCATTCTTACAAGCACAAGAAATTGAATTCTGTCAACACCAGGAACCAACTTGTAAGAGGTCCCCAGGAGGACTCTCCAGATAAGCATGGCCAATTCCTTGATTTCAACCTGAGCACATAACCCAATCATGCTATGCCAGATGTCTGACCTACAGAATTCTAAACTAATAAATAGGTGTAATTATCCACTAAGTGTGTGATAATTTATTATTCACTGAAAGAAAAATAATGTAAGAAGTCTCAGCAGAGTCCCTCCTATGAGTCTTTGTTCTCTTTTAGTGGTGCTGACAGCTTGACACAGAGGTTGAGAATAATAATGTTAATGATAATAATGATAATAATGATGACAATACTATTCAAGGACTCCTTAAATATGCAAAGTGCTTCCATAAATGGTTTACCTACATTAATTCATTTATTCAGCCTGTCACAAAGTGGCAGATAAGAATTTGAGATTTCTACATTAGGCTAGAACTACTGAACCAGGCTAAAGTATTTCCAACTTCATTTTGCTCAATGGATGCTACAAGAACTAAAACAAAAATTCTTTCTGGGAAAAAGATATGAGATCCAGGCCAGCACCTGCTCCACTAGAGGAAGAAACCTTTCTTCTATTCCAGGCATTTATTACCAATGAGAGCCCAGTGTTGTACAGCCTTCAGATATTCAGGAAAAGCTAGAAATATGGATTTAAAAACTGTTAAATATTCCCTTTTCTAAATGTTGGCAACTAATTTAACAAGAACTACAAAATGCTGTGTAAAATGAGCAAAATACCCATCTTCAAACTTTGTTATAGTAAAATGAGCAATGGCTGAAAACAGGCCATTCAGAGGAACATAAATGGCCAAAAGAAATTTTTAAATATGGTTAATTTCCTTTAATCAAAGAATGAAAAAATGAAACTATGAGAAAAAAATTTCATCCATCATACTGGCTGAAATGAACAAGAATAAATAATATTGTGTATTAATATAAAACTTAACAAAATGGACAATTGCATACCCAGGTGGTAGGAGTTTAAATGTTGATATCCTTTTCCTGGAGGGCATTCTGACACTATCAAAATTAAAATTTTAAGGGCATGCCCTTTAATTCAGTAATTCTATTCCTAAGTATTTAATCTACTAAAGTGTTTTCACCTGTGCACAAATATGTATTTAGTATTTTAATTATATTGTTTATAATTATAAGACATTGACAAATCTCATTCCTTATAGAAGAAGGATGGTTATGATAATTAAATCATGGTGAATCCTCACTGTAAAAAAAAAAAAAAAAATCTCCTGTGATAAAGCCTCTGGACTCTCAAAAATGCACAGGAAAGATGAAGTAAATGCTAGTTCTCAATCAAATAACACACAAAACACAAGGAAACAAGGGACCCAGGAAAAAGTATTCTTGGGAAAAACACCTAGGAAGTAGGAAAAAGGATTAGATAGAAACGGAGACAAAGGAAGCATGAATATAAGGCAAAAACATTTAGAGATTCTGACTCTAATTCAATCCTGAATAAATAAGTGTGGTTAAATGAGAGAAGCCCTTGTAGGAACTGAAGACCACTTGCAAATCATCTCATACCCTTAGATATCTGCCAGAAGCAAGTTTAACTCACGTTTAAGAATGAAATGTATCGTGGACTAATATTATCTCAGTATATTTTTATATGCAGTATCTAGTACTTAAAAACTATCAGACATTATGTGCTATAATAATTGCATTTAAAACAAGAGGAGAAAAAAACAGAGTTATATAGAAGTAATACTTTTTTCAAAAATTTTAAGGTTTTATTTATTTATTTTTGAAAGAGATAGAGACAGCATGAGTGGGGGGAGGGAGGGAGAGAGACAGAGAGAGACAGAGAGAGAGAGGTAGAATGAATCTCAATGCAGGGCTCAAACCCACAAAATTGTGAGATCATGACCTGAGACAAAACCAAGAGTTGGACGCTTAACTGACTGAGACACCCAAGGGCCCCAAAGTAATATTTCTATACTACACTGTAATTAGCCGAGAGATGAATAAAAAATAAAGGAAAACATAACAAAACTTATGGGATGCAACTAAATCAGTACTTAGAGAGAAATTTATAGTGGTATATATTCATATTATTAGAGAAGAAATATAAAAGGAATAATCTAACATTCTACCATAAGACACTGGAAAAATAAGAATGAATTAAACCCAAAATAAGAAGAAGTAAAAAAATTAAAGATTAAGGCATAAATTAATGAAATAAACATAGAATATTGAAGAAAATAAAACAATCAAAAGTTGGCCTTTTGAAAAGGTTAACAAAATTGACAAACTTCACTTAGACTTTCCAAGAAAAAAACTGAGGACTCAAATTACTAAAATTAGGTATGGAAGAAAGGATATTGTTGCTGAATCTAACTAGAAATAAAAATGACTATAAGGGAATAATATGTATGTCTACAAATTAAATTACTTAGATTAAATAAAGAAATTACTAGAAAGATACACACTGCCCAAATTGGCACATAAAAGAATCCATGTATATCTATAACAAGCTAAGAGATTGAATTTGTATTTTAAAACTTCCCACAAAGAAAATTCTAAGCTCAGATCTATTCACAGCACCTCCTATGAAACATTTGAAAGCAACTTCATATCAATATTTTAGAAACTCTTCCACAAAATAGAGAATGCACAAATGATTTCTAACTCATTGTGAAGCTAGCATTATCTAGATACTAAACCCAGACAGCACATCATAAGATAAAAAAAAAAAGAAAAAACCTTCAGAACAATATCCTCTAAGAAATAGATAAAAATATCAACAAAATATTGCAAACCAAATCCAGCAACATATAAAATGGATTATATAATATTATTAAGTGGTATTTATCTCAGGTACACAAGGAAAATTTAATATCCAAAAATTAATTAGTGTAATACACCATACTAATATCATAAAAGACATGAAACACGAGTCTCTCAAGAGATGCAGAAATAGAATTTCATGAAAATCCATACCCCTGTGTGGAAAAAAAAGCACTTAAAAACTGAGGAAAAGAGAGGAACTTCCTCATAAAGCCTGATAGCAAAAATTTGAACAATCCAATTTAAAATGGGCAGATGATCTCAATAGATATTTTTCAAAAAAAAAAAATTACACGCGTGGCTGAAAGATACAAGAAAACATTCTCAACATCACTAATCATAAAAGACAACAACAACAATGCAAACCAAAACCACAATGAGCGGTAACCTCAAACATGGTAGAATGGCTATTATGAAAAAGGCAAGAATCAATATTTGGCAAGAATGTGACAAAAAGGGAACACTTGTATACACTTGGTTGGAATATAAATTTGTACAGCCACCATAAAAAACAGTATGAAGATTTCTGAAAAATTAAAAATAGAATTACCATATGATCCAGCAATTCTACTTCCAGGTATTTATCTGTAGCTTTAAAAGGTATATTCACTCTTATGTTCATTGTAGCATTCTTTAAAATAGTTAAGATATAGAAACAACCTAAGTGTCTATTAATGGATGAATGAATACAGAAAATGTGTGTATAAATATATATATATAATGTATAATATATATAATGTAATATATATATACATACATATATACATATATAAAATGTAATATATATACACATTATATATAAACATATATATGTTTACATTATATATATATGCACATTATATATATAAACATATATATATACACACACATATATTTTTATATCTTAAATGTCTATATTTATAATATCTGAGTAGTCAACCATGAAGAAGAATTAAAGCTTGCTATTTGCACCAACAAATGCTAAGTAAAATAAGTCAGAAAGAAAAAGATAAATACCACATGACCTCACTTTTATGTGGAACCTAAAACAAAACAAAACAAAAACAGAAAAAATGGAGTTCATGGATATAGAGGACAGATTGGTGGTTGCCTAAGGCAGAAGACAGGTGGGGATGAAATGGGTGAAGTGGGTCAAAAGGTACAAATTTTCAGTTATGAAATGAATAATCCATAAGGATGTAATGTACAGCATGGTGACTAGTTAATGATACTGTATTGCATATTTTAAAGTAGCTCTAAGAGTGGATCTTAAAAGTTCTCATCGCAAGAAAAAATTATTAATATGTTATAACGGGATGTTAACTGAATGTTAACTGGATATAACTGTGGTGATCATTTCACAATTTATATAAATATTGAATAATTACATGGTAGTGTAATGTAGTGCTGGCACAACTGGATTTGCATGCCAAAGAAAGAAGCTGCACTACTTTCTCACAGTACCCAAAAATTAACTCAATGTGGAACACAGTTAAAGCTATGAAATCCTTATAAGAAAAAAAGTAGGAGTGGGGTGCTTGGGTGGCTCAGTTCAATGTCCGACTTTGGTTCAGGTCATGATTTCATAGTTCATGAGTTCAAGCCCGACATTGGGCTCTGTGCTGACAGCTCAGAGCCTGGAACCTGCTTTGGATTCTGTGTCTCCCCCTCTCAATGTGCCTCCCCACCTAACTCTCTGTTTCTCTTTCTCTCTCTCAAAAGTAAATAAACATTAAAAAAGAAAAAGAAAAAAACTAGGAATAAATCTTGGGTTAGGAAAAGACTTCTTTGATATAACACCGAAGTATAAACTGAAAGAAAAAATAGACTTTATCAAATTAAAAACTTTGCACTCAAAGCTTACCATTATGTAAGTAAAATTACAATGCATAGAAAGGGAGCAAATGTTTGCTAATCTTATAACCTGATAAGGCACTTATACCCAGGATACTTTTAAAAAGGTACAACTCAAAAATAAAAATAACAAATACAATAATTTAATAATGGCAACGATTTGAATAGACTTCCTTCTCCAAAGAAGATACATAGAAATATGAAAAAATACTCAGCACCAGTGGCTTCTTTCTCCAAATAAGATACATATAAACATGAAAAGACACTCAACATTAATGGATATAAAGATATTTGAGTCAAAACTTCACTTCACACTTAGTGGGATGGCTAAAATAATAATAATAATAATAATAATAATAATCAGGTAACAAAAAGCATTAGTTAGGATGTAGGAAAATTTCTGGTAAGCATGTAAAATGGCACGACTACTTTGAAAATCATCTTACAGTTTTTCAACAGGCTAAACAAAGTGACACCATATGACCCAGCCAATTCACTCCTAGCTATACATCAAAGTGAAATGAAGAGGGCATCTTTTGGGATGAGCACTGGGTGTTGTATGGAAACCAATTTGACAATAAATTTCATATATAAAAAAAGTGAAATGAAAACATATGTCTATGCAAAATTTGTATATGAAAGTTAATAGCAGCATTATTCATACTAGGAGAGAAACTGGGCTGGGAAATGCACATCAAGTAATTAATGGATAATCAAAATGTGTCATATGTGTACAGTGTAATGTAACTTGTCAATGGAATGGAATGCAGTAGTAAAGCATGCTAAAGGAAACAATAAACAAAACTAAAAGGCAACCAATGGAATGGGAAAAGATATTTGCAAATGACATATCGGACAAAGGGCTAGTATCCAAAATCTATAAAGAGCTCACCAAACTCCACACCCGAAAAACAAATAACCCAGTGAAGAAATGGGCAGAAAACATGAATAGACACTTCTCTAAAGAAGACATCCGGATGGCCAACAGGCACATGAAAAGATGTTCCACGTCGCTCCTTATCAGGGAAATACAAATCAAAACCACACTCAGATATCACCTCACGCCAGTCCGAGTGGCCAAAATGAACAAATCAGGAGACTATAGATGCTGGAGAGGATGTGGAGAAACGGGAACCCTCTTGCACTCTTGGTGGGAATGCAAATTGGTGCAGCCGCTCTGGAAAGCAGTGTGGAGGTTCCTCAGAAAATTAAAAAGAGACCTACCCTATGACCCAGCAATAGCACTGCTAGGAATTTACCCAAGGGATACAGGAGTACTGATGCAGAGGGGCACTTGTACCCCAGTGTTTATAGCAGCACTCTCAAAAATAGCCAAATTATGGAAAGAGCCTAAATGTCCATCAACTGATGAATGGATAAAGAAATTGTGGTTTATATACACAATGGAATACTACGTGGCAATGAGAAAGAATGAAATGTGGCCTTTTGTAGCAACATGGATGGAACTGGAGAGTGTGATACTAAGTGAAATAAGCCATACAGAGAAAGACAGATACCATATGGTTTCACTCTTATGTGGATCCTGAGAAACTTAACAGAAACCCATGGGGGAGGGGAAGGAAAAAAAAAAAAGAGGTTAGAGTGGGAGAGAGCCAAAGCATAAGAGACTGTTAAAAACTGAGAACAAACTGAGGGATGATGGGGGGTGGGAGGGAAGGGAGGGTGGGTGATGGGTACTGAGGAGGGCACCTTTTGGGATGAGCACTGGGTGTTGTATGGAAACCAATTTGACAATAAATTTCATATATTAAATAAAAAAAATCCTTTAGCTAATATCATGTTTAATGGTGAAAGGCTAACAACTTTCCTTCTAAGATCTGGAACAAGGGAAAAATGTCTTTTCTTTCAGTCTTATTTAGTGTGGTCCTGGACATTCTAGCAGGACCAATCAGACAAGTAGAAGAAATAAAAAGCATGCAAATTAAAACAGAAAAAAAGAAAACATGATTGTGTATGTAGAAAATACTAATGAATCTACAAAACCCTTTTAAACTTACATGTTAATTTAACAAGGTCTCAGGTACTAGATCAATAAAAAAATAAATTATACTTCTACATTAGCAATCAATCAAAAATGAAATTGAAAGTATAATACCACTTATAATTGAATTAAAATATGAGATTCTTAGTGATAATTTAAATAAAACATGTGGTGCAATATGTGGTACAAGCACTACTCAGAAAATGTAAAGAATACCTAAGTTAAGAGATATATGTAACTTAATGGATTGAGAGACTCTCTACTCTTAAGAAATTAATTGTCTGCAAATTGATCTATACATTTAATTCTATCCCAATTAAAATCCCGCTAGGCATTTTTGTTGAAGTTGACGAGATAATTACAAAATTATACAAAAATGTTGTGGAATTTAGAATAGCTCATTTTTTTTAACGTTTATTTATTTTTGAGACAGAGAGAGACAGAACGTGAACGAGGAAGGGTCAGAGAGAGAGAGGGAGACAGAGAATCTGAAACAGGCTCCAGGCTCTGAGCTGTCAGCACAGAGCCCGACGCAGGGCTTGAACTCACGAACCGCAAGATCATGACCTGAGTTGAAGTCGGACGCTTAACCGACTGAGCCACCCAGGCGCCCCACTCAATTTTTTAAAAGATCAAAATTGAGGGGCCCTTGGGTGGCTCAGTCAACTAAGCATCCCATTCTTGATTTCCACTCAGGTCATGATCTCATGGTTCATGAGATTGAGCCCCACAGTTAGGCTCTCTGCTGACAGCATGGAGCCTACTTGGAATTCTCTCCCCTCACACCACCCTTCCCCTTCTCTCTCTCTCTCTCTCTCTCTCTCAAATAAATAAATGAACATTAAAATAAAATAAAATAAAATAAAATAAATAAAATAAAGCAAAATGAAATGAAATAAAATAAAATATCAAAGTTGTATTTCAAGATTTACCATATAGCTACAGTAATCAAGACATTGTGTTACTAGAATAAAACAGAGCAGAATCGAGAAGTAGATTCACACATATCTGGTCAATTGATTTTTAACAAAAGGAATAAAGATAAGTCAATAGGGAATGGATAGTCTTTTAAATAAAAGTGAAGTTCAGTCCTTACCTCTCACCATTTACAAAATCTAACTAGAAATGCTTAATGTAATTTAATGTAGGTTTTAATGTAAAGACTAAAGATACAAATCTCCAAAAGAAAATATAGGAAAAAAAATTTCACCTCCTTGAAGTAAGTCAAGATTACTTATCACAAAACACAAAAATCATATCAAAGAAAAATGTCACAAATTGGACTTTCCCAAATCAATGACTTTTGCTCTTTGAAAGACACCAGTAAAAAACAAAACAAAACAAACAACAAAACTGAGAAGGAAAGCCACTACACATCTACTTGAAAGGCTCTAATTTAAAAGATGAATGATAACAAGTGGGGTGACTAGGACATTCATAATATTCCTGGTGCAAATGTAAAATGGTACAGTCACATTACAAAACTATATGACAGTTTCTTATTAAGTGAAGCAAACCTTTATATTTGACCAAATACTTCACCCCAGTTATTTACCAAAAAGAACTGTGAAGTCATGTCCATGCAAAGATTTGCACATGAATGCTCGTAGTAGCTCAAAACTGGAAATAACCCAATTTTCCATCAACCAAAGAATGGATAAACAAATTGTGATCTGTCTACACTAGAGAATATTTTCCACTAATAAAAAGGAATGCATTAATTTAATAAATAAAAAAATATTAAACTGAATGAAAATAGCCAAGTAAAAATAATCTGCACTTAGGATTCCATTTACATAAATTCTAGAACAGGCAGAATTAATCTGTAGAGAAAGAAGTAAATATAGTTGGTTATAAACTAATAGTTTTAATAAGTTAATTGAAAGTTTCTCATAGAAAAATCTATTATCTTTTCATGTACTAATAATCAATAATTAGAAGAAAACTTAAAAAGTAGCATTTGCAATATAAAGTGTTAATTTTTTTACTACTAGGTAAATCAGAGGATATTAAAACATACACAGAAACTTATGGAGAAGGGAAAAAAAGAGAATCTAGTCATTCTGCATTCCATATTCTGTATCCATGTATGGGAAGTCACTTTTGTGCAGATATCAATTGTTGTTATCTGTTGATGTCACTCTCATTCCCCAACACTCTCATGACTTCAGGACATGTCAGCCTAACCTCCTATTGCCTGTTCATTTTATTGTCCACCAGGGTCTCCTTTGCCTATTTATGTGGTTGCTAGAAGCTTGGAGAATAATTGTCACCTAGGGTGAGGTCTCAACCAGGAACTGTTGAATTGCTGTATGAATGCTCCAGTGGGACAGTTCTAAGGCTTTTGAACTGTGCTGGTTTTGAGACTCCCTGAAGTATTGGTGAACTGCATAATTATACACTTTATTGTAAAGTGTGGCTGTGTCCACCCCTTTCTGATAGTGTTCCTGTACTAGTGCTTCTTTCACCTCCCAAATTACAATTTGTACTTCTCTTAGGGTTTGTTGCTGGGTAAACCTAAACAAAGTAATCAATTCACACCAAATATAATTACAAATTCAATCTCATTTCCAATAAAATACAAATTATGTGTTTGGACATGTGTGTGAATAAACTGACAAAGTGACTCATAGTGTAAGATACCTTGTCTTAGGCTCTGCAATAGCAATCTGACCGTGTTAAAATACTAAAGCAAAAGTAATTTACTAGGACGTGTTGCTGAAAAACCAGTAAGGTGTGCATAAGGGAGTGCAGGTAAGGAAAGGGGTTAAGAATTGATATGGACCACATTCAGAGTTACCCCATTGGGCAAGAGGTAGGAGTTGGTGTAGTTATGCTTCTGCATTAGCCTGTGGAAAAGGCATGACTAAGAAGACATATACTTCCATCACTCTGGACCTCCATGTGTACCAGCAGCATGGGCTCTGGTAGTCTCCCATTAAATATGCTTACCATCAGAGAGAAAGCATGGGGAAGATGGAATGCCAGCAGAATCCAAGGGTACTCTTCATTCAGAGGGACATTTAGAGGAGACAAAATCATTTCCTCTGGGAGCTGCCACTGACTGAAGCTCCAGTGGCTCAAACAGAAACCCTCATCTGGCAGAACTTTTGCCAAGGCATCACCACAAAGTGCACAGCTATCAGAAGGAACGTCCTATGGAAGACATATTTACAAATGTATCTGTTAAAACTGCTGCCATAAACATCTGTTGATGAACCAAGGGGCTTTCCAGAGGTATCCCTGCCTAGCACATCAGAGGATGCATCAAGCCACAAGTATTCTGATTTATTAGAGGCCTTAGTGTTGCTCTGTGTCCAGCCATTTGACTGAGGTTGCAACTTGTTGTATGTTTAGTTCTAAACTATGGCTGCATTAATGACCAAAATTAGCCTTAATTTGCTTTCAGGTAAAAGAATAATAATATCATCAGAAGCTGGCTAAATGAAGTAATACTTAAGCACCTATCAGAGCCCTCCAAACATGCAGGTAATTGATATATATTTCTTGAAGCTTATTTGTCCTTTTTTAAGTTTATTTATTTATTTTGAAAGAAAGCATACATGTGAGCTGGGGAGAGGTGGAGAGAGAAAGGGAGAGAGAGAGTCCCAAGCAGGCTCCACACTGTCAGCTTAAAGCACAATGTAGGGCTCAATCTCATGAACCATGAAATCATGACCTGAGCCAAAATCAAAAGTTGGATGCGTAACCAACCGAGCCACAAGGATACCCCTCTTGAAGTTTATTTGTAGAGTAATTAGATTTCTCACTGAGCTATGAGGATACATTCTTCTCTGGGAATACTAGTGTTTAATGGCAGAATTTTGATCTATTGACTGATTGTGAGTTCAGTGGGCAAGGTTTGAGAAAAGAGGGTTACAGCAGTCACATTTCACTGTAGTCCAAAATGTCACTTTTATTAGTTGACTGGGAAGAACAACTGGGCACTCACCCCCCAACAAAAATGCTTAGCTTTATTAAAAACCAGAAAAAAATCCAAAACAAGAAACAAAAACAAAACAAAAACAAAAACCTGATCTTAAATTTTTACACAAATTATGGCTAGCTTAGTTGAAAAGTTTTCTAATTTCATAACTATGAGTGCTATGGTTATGACTAAAACTTTTTTTGTTCTTACTTCATAGTTCTTTGGAAAGCAAATAAGTGAAAATATGTCAGTGCAAAATGCTTTCTTTGTAGTCTAAATTTTCTGAGGCATGTCCACTGAAAGTGAAATAAAAGCATGAGCAACCCTACCAAATATATAAAAGTTACCAAAGATAGCAAAGAATAAAAACTATCAACTGAGGGGATCTAAGATGTTTGTGTGACAGAGTCACTACACTGGATGCTCTGAAGAGAGGACTTTAGATGGGCTTGCTTGGCTCTCTCATTTGTGCACAACAAAGTACCACAGAATGGGTAGTTTCAACAACAGAAATTAACATATTGTCTCACAGTTCTGGAAGCTGAATGTCTGAGATCAGTGTGAGCAAGGTTGTTTCTTCTGATGTCTCACTCTTCAGCTTACAAATGGTCATCTTCTCCTTGTACCCTCACGTGGTAATCCCTTTGTGTGTGTCAGTGTCCTAATCTCTTTTTATAAAGAACCAGTCAGATTGAATTAGGGCCCGCAGATATGAACTCATTCAACCTTAATCACCCCTTCAAAGACCTTATCTTTAAATTCAGCCACATTCTGAAGTATCAGATATTAGTACTCCAACATATGTATGTTTAGGAGACACCATTCAGCCTGTAACAAACTTCATACAGGGAGGGCCAGACTCTGGCCAGTTCATAGAGCACTGTCCACTTTGGTAGCATACAGAGCACCCTTACTGAAGAGAAACATTCTTCTTGCTTTTTATATTTGACAGCTCCTATTTTCTTGGATGGGCTAACCCTTCTGACTTCATGCAGTCTACTGCTTAGAAGAAAACAATTGCATTTTTCTCTGTTTCTGAGATATAAAAATGTTATAAGGTAGCCTCACTTGTTCAAATTTCTCATATAAACTGGCCATGTTGTGGAAAAATAGGTTAAAAATGATTCTGGAGGTCCTTTTAGAAGATGAAAACTAGAACCCAAAGCTGAATATGTAGAAGAGATAACTTATTGGATTCCAAAGTTCATTTTGTGTAAAGTGCATTTACCTCTATGGTTTAGCTTGTAGAGTGAGAATGCCCAAGGTGGCTTGATTAGACATCTTGAGTAAAATACATGCATGCTGTTTTTCTCTTAGTGGATTCTTTTTGCTAGTAATTTGTTACCAGGAGAAGCTTAGCTGTGACATGTTCTTTTGTGCATGGTACAAAGTGGACTTGTGCCCATGATTTTGTTCCAGTGCTCATTCAACCACCATCTACATTCTCATGCACTGTTCACCATTCTGGGGCTGTGGCTGTAGAGAACATTACTGCTCTGGTGCACTCAAAGTGATCATCATAAACCACTATAAAAAGAAAGAAAACTCTGGGAGTACCAGAAAGGGCACCTGGAGGAATCCATGCTTTAGGGAGCAAAGGATCGGAGGAGGAGGTTAAGACTGAGAGCCTTGCCTACTGTATCAGCTGTGAACTCATCCAAGACTAGGGGAGGAGTCAACCCTCCTTCCTAGAAGCTCTGTAGATGGGCAATCAATGGGCAGTGGGTTTCTCTGGGCCTGGCTTTGAACAGGTCTCACTCTTTGGTCCAAGATTTCCCTTAGTGTAAACCCAACTGATTCTTTCTTTCTGTCTTTCTTTCTTTCTTTCTTTCTTTCTTTCTTTCTTTCTATTTTCATTTTCTAAAATATAATCTGTTGTCAAATTGGCTTCCATACAACACCCAGTGCTCATCCCAACAAGTGCCCTCCTCCCTGTCCATCACCTACTTTCCCCTCTCCCCCACCCCCCATGTACCCTTAGTTTGTTCTCAGTCCTTAAGAGTCTCTTATGGTTTGCCTCCCTCCCTCTCTGTAACTTTTTTTCCCCCTTCCCCTCCCCCATGGTCTCTGTTAAGTTTCTCAAGATCCACATATGAGTGAAAACATGTGATATCTGTCTTTCTCTGCCTGGCTTATTTTACTTAACATAATACACTCCAGTTCCATCCACATTGCTACAAATGGTCAGAATTCATTATTTCTCATTGCCAAGTAGTATTCCATTGTATATATAAACCACATCTTCTTTATCCATTTGTCAAAATATGAGTCTGTGGCAAAATAATTTGGAAAATGCTGTATACCATGTTCTCACTTTGAAATTCTCAATTGGTGTGAGTAACCTCTAAGCAGTAAACTTAATTGAAATGTGTTTAATTCAGTGGTTTCCAAACTTTATCACAAACTTATAAAAAATAGCTTTAACACTCTGAATATCCAATGGGAGCCATTGCATCAGAATGTGAGGGTTTGGCTGTTTCTTCCCAGGAAGTCATAGGCACAAAGAAGGAGATTCAAGAGATGAGGGATCAATGACAGTTCCTGGCTGGCCTGGGTCTTCCTTGATTTGGACATGTTCTCAGGATAGTTTGACAGCCTCCCAAGATTTTAAAGATGAGGTTTTTGTTCTAAGCAGAGCAAATGAAGATGAATATAAGTTTTTTTGGGGAAAATGGTTCTGTAATATCAAGAAGAAGGAAAATGATTTTTCACTGCCCTCATCCTGGAGTCTGTCTTGGGAATTCCTAACTGCTTTGTAGCCAGGAGTTCAAGGACACAACATAGTTAAACATCTTTCCAGGACTATTTTCCATGTCAAGCATGAATAAACAACCACTTCATATGATACTCTGCACTCTACTTGCTAATTCTAGAGCAAAACAGTGAGATACCTGTCATATGGCTTACACAGAACAATAACTTAACATGATAAACTTGGGATGACACAATGTATTCCCTGAAAGAGATTTAAGTCTACAGTGGATATAGAAAATTGACATTGTACAAATGCTCCAACATAGTCTATTCCTTTGAAAGAGAAAACTGAACCAATATATATCATAAGTCATGTGAAATAGATCATTGAAATACATGCTCAAAACACATTAGAAGTATATGCTATATCTTTACTGTTCTTCATATTTATGATTTTTTTTAATTAAAAAAAAAAGAAAAACTCCTGGTCTTTATTTTCTCACTTAGGGTAACAAAGGGGATCCAGATTTTGAAGTAAAAACAGGACATGGGAATGCAGCTTCTGATGATACTAGCAACCTAAAGTGGTTCTTTAACCCCAGCACCTTTTGCCACTGAAGAGAGTAACAGCCAGAACGGACACCATAGACTCCCATACATTTCACCTGTTTTTGCACCTTAGATTTTTATGTTCACAGATACCAGCCTTCAGAGTCCCTCCCTACCAATTAATAATTACTTTAAAAGTAAATAGATTAAATTATCCAATCAAAAAGCAAGAGCGATTTGGGCGCCTGGGTGGCTCAGTTTGTTGAGAGTCCGACTTCGGCTGAGGTCATGATCTTGCTTTTGTGTGTTGAAGTCTCCCATCAAGCTCCATGCTGACACCCCAGAGCCTGAAGCCTGGTGATACTGTGTGTCCCTCTCTCTCTGACTCTCCCCCACTTGTACTCTTTCTCTGTCTCTCAAAAAATAAAATAAAACATTAAAAAAACATTTTTAAAAAATGGCATAGAGTGATTGGATGGAAAGACCCAATTCTATTCTGCCTGTAAGAGACTGATTTTAGTTTCAAGAACACATATAAGACCAAAGTGAAGGTATAGTAATAAAAGATATTTAAAGCAAATGGAAACCAAAAGAGACAAAGCTAGCTATACTCATATAAAATAGACTTGAAGTCAAAAAGCAGCAAGACACAATAAAGGTCATTATATAATGATAAAGGGGTCAATTTATCAAGAAGATGTAAAAATTATAAATATATACACAGCCAACGTTGGATACCTAAATATTTTAAACACATGCTAACAAATCTAAAAAGAGTAGTAAATGTCAATATAATAATAACAAAAGACTTTAATATCTTACTTTCAGCAATGGACAGATTATCCAGACAGAGAATCAATAAAGAAACCTTGCACTTGAACTATGTATTAGACCAAATGGACCTAACACACAGATACAGAACATTCCATCTACAAGGGCAGAATACACATTTTTCTCAAGTGCATGTGGAGCATTGTCCAGGATAAATCATATGCTCAGTCACAAAATAAGCCTTAGCAAATGTAAGACAAATGAAATCATACCAAGTGTCTTTTTCAACCACAATGTATAAGAATAGAAATCAATAACAGGAGGAAAACTAAAAAAAAAAAAAAAATCACAAATATGTAGCAATTAAACAACACACTCCAATGGATCAAAGAAGAAATCAAAAATGAAATAAAAAAATCTTGAAACAAACATAAATGGAAACACAACACACCAAAATCTATGGGATAATGCAAAAGCAGAGCTAAGAGGGAAGTTTATAGTATTAAATGCCTACATTAAAAAAAAATATCTCAAATAGGCAACATAACTTTACATCTCAAGAAATTAGGAAAAGAGAAAAGCCAAAAATTATCAGAAGAAAGGAGAAAACAAAGATCAGAGCAGAAGTAAATTAAATCAAGACGAGAAAGACTAGAAAAGATAAATAAAAATAAGAGTTGATATTTTCAAAAGATAAACGAATTTGACAAACCTTTAGCTATACTTACCAAGAAAAAAATAGAAAGGATTCAAATAAATAAAATTTTAAGTGAAAGATGAAAAATTAAAACTGATATCACTGCTGTTTAAGATTCATAAGAGGCTACTGGAACATTTATATGCCAACAAATTAGATAACCTAGGAGTTAATGGGTAAATTTTTAGAAACATAAAACCTACCAAGACTGATTATGAAAAAATAGAAGATCTGAATAGACTAGTAATCAATAAAGATATTGAACTGATAATCAAAAACCTCCCAGGTTATTGGGGTAATATTGGCCTCATAGAATGAATTGGGAAGGTTTTCTTTCTTTTCTATGTTTTGGAATATACTGAGGAACATAGGTGTTAACTCCTCCTTAAATAGTAGAATTCACCTTTGAGTCCATTTGATGCTAGACTTTTATTTGTTGAAAGTTTTTTTTTTACATACAAATTCAATTTTGTTACTAGTAATTGTTCTGCAGATTTCCTATTTCTCCTTGATTCAGTTTTGGAAGATTGTATATTTCCAGAAATTATCCATTTCTTCTAGGTTGTCCAATTAGTTGGCATATAATTTTTCACAGTAGTCTATTATAATCTTTTATATTTCTGTGGTGTTGGTTTTTACTTCTCCAATATATGGAAATGACCTAAGTGCCCATCAATAGATGAATGGATAAAGAAGATGAGATATGTAGAGATGTGAGATATATAACATGTAGCTGAACACATTGTGTACACACAAAATGGGATATTACTCAGCTACAAAAAGAATGAGATCTTGGCATTTGCAACCACATGAATAGACCAAGAGGGTATTATACTAAGTGAAATAAGTCAGGCAGAGAAAGACCAATGCCATATGATTTCACTTATGTGTGGATTATAAAAAAAAAAAAAGAACAAGCCAACAAACAAATAAAAAAGTAAAAACAGAAACAGAATCATAAATACAGAGAACAGGGGGAAGGTGGTTTCCAGAAAAGAGGGGACTGAGATTGAGGGACAGATAAGATAAATAAAGGACATTAAAAGGTGCAAACTTGCAGTTATAAAATGGATAAGTCAGAAGAATGAAAGGTACAGCATGAGGAATACAGTCAATATAATGGCATTTTATGGAGATGGCTGGGGAGTGCACTTTTCATGTGAGCATAGCTTAATGTATGGAACTGTCATCACTATGCTGTGCACATTAAAATAATGTATGATTGTATGTCAACTGTACTTCAATTAAAAAAAAAATTCAGGACCTTATGGATTCATGGGTTAATTCTATCAAATATTTGAATAAGAATTAACACCAGTGATCAAGACATTATGATACTGGCACAAAACAGACACCTAGATCAATGGAACATAATAGAAAATCCACAAATGAACCCACAACTGTATGGTCAACTAATCTTTGACAAAGCAGGAAGAATATCCAATGGAAAAAAGACAGTCCCTTCAACAATTGGTGTTTTGCAACATCCAAAAGAATGAGCTTTGACCACTTTCTTATGCCATACACAAAAATAAATTCAAAATGGATTAAAGACCTAAATGTGAGACAAGAAGCCATCAAACTCTTAGAGGAGAACATAGGCAGCAGTCTCTTTGACATCAACTGTAGCAACTTCTTATTACATACATCTCCTGAGGCAAGGGAAATGAAAGCAAATGTGAACTATTCAGACTTCATCAAGATAAAAACAAAAAAAACAAAAAAAACAAAAAAAAACTTCTGCACAGAAAAGGAAACAATCAACAAAACTAAAAGGCAACCTTTGGAATGGGAGAGGATATTTGCAAATGACATATCAGATAAAGTGTTGCTAATCAGATCTTTAACTCATCAAATTCAACACCCAAAAAATGTATAATGCACTTAAAAAATGGGCAGAAAACATGAATGGCTTTTTTGCAAAGAAGACATAGAGATGACTAACAGACACATGAAAAGATGCTCACCATCACTCATCATCAGGGAAATACAAATCAAAACTACAATAAAATACCACCTCACACCTGTCAGAATGTCTAAAATTAATAACACAGGAAACAACAGATGTTGGTGAGGATGTGGAGAAAGGGGAACCCTCTTACACTGTTGGTGGACATGCAAACTGGTGCAGCCACTCTGGACAACAGTACGGAGGTTCCTCAAAAAGTTAAAAATAGAACTACCTGAATTTGAGGAGGAGGTTGGAAGATGGTGGCCTAGGAGGACGCTGGGCTCACCGCGCGTCCTGCTGATCACTTAGATTCCACCTACACGTGCCTAAATAACCCAGAAAACCGCCAGAGGATTAGCAGAACGGAGTCTCCAGAGCCAAGCACAGACGAGAGGCCCACAGAAGAGGGTAGGAAGGGCGGCGAGGCGGTGCGTGCTCCACGGACTGGCGGGAGGGAGCCGGGGCGGAGGGGCAGCCTCCTGGCCAAGCAGAGCCCCCCTAGTCTGGCTGGCAAAAGCGGAGGAGCCGGACGGAGTGTGTTCCGACAGCAAGCGAGACTTAGCATCTGGGAGGTCATAAGTTAACAGCTCTGCTCCGAAAGCGGAAAGGCTGGAGGACAAAGGGAGGGAGAGTTGGTGAGCCCCAGGACGACAAAGCTCAGTTTGGTGGGGAACAAAGGCGCTCGCCAGCGCCATCTCCCCCGCCCATCCCCCAGCCAAAATCCCAAAGGGAACCAGTTCCTGCCAGGGAACTTGCTCGCTCCGCACAACACCCAACTCTGTGCTTCTGTGGAGCCAAAACTCCAGCAGCGGATCTGACTCCCTCCCGCTGCCACAGGGCCCCTCCTGAAGTGGATCACCTAAGGAGAAGCGAGCTAAGCCTGCCCCTCCCGCCCCCATGCACCTTGCCTACCCACCCCAGCTAATATGCCAGATCCCAGCACCACAAGCCTGGCAGTGTGCAAGTAGCCCAGACAGCCACGCCACCCCACAGTGAATCTGCCCCTAGGAGAGGGGAAGAGAAGGCACACACCAGTCTGACTGTGGCCCCAGCGGTGGGCTGGGGGCAGACATCAGGTCGGACTGTGGCCCCGTCCACCAACTCCAGTTATACACCACAGCACAGGGGAAGTGCCCTGCAGGTCCTCACCACTCCAGGGACTATCCAAAATGACCAAACGGAAGAATTCCCCTCAGAAGAATCTCCAGGAAAGAACAACAGCCAATGAACTGATCAAAAAGGATTTAAATAATATAACAGAAACTGAATTTAGAATAATAGTCATAAAATTAATCGCTGGGCTTGAAAACAGTATAGACGACAGCAGAGAATCTCTTGCTACAGAGATCAAGGGACTAAGGAACAGTCACGAGGAGCTGAAAAGCACTTTAAAAGAGATGCAAAACAAAATGGAAACCACGATGGCTCGGATTGAAGAGGCAGAGGAGAGAATAGGTGAACTAGAAGATAAAGTTATGGAAAAAGAGGAAGCTGAGAAAAAGAGAGATAAAAAAATCCAGGATTATGAGGGGAAAATTAGAGAACTAAGTGATACACTAAAAAGAAATAATCGACGCATAATTGGTATCCCAGAGGAGGAAGAGAGAGGGAAAGGTGCTGAAGGGGTACTTGAAGACATAATAGCTGAGAACTTCCCTGAACTGGGGAAGGAAAAAGGCATTGAAATCCAAGAGGCACAGAGAACTCCCTTCAGACGTAACTTGAATTGATCTTCTGCACGACATATCATAGTGAAACTGGCAAAATACAAGGATAAAGAGAAAATTCTGAAAGCAGCAAGGGATAAACGTGCCCTCACATATAAAGGGAGACCTATAAGACTCGTGACTGATCTCTCTTTTGAAACTTGGCAGGCCAGAAAGGATTGGCACGAGATCTTCAGTGTGCTGAACAGAAAAAATATGCAGCCGAGAATACTTTATCCAGCAAGTCTGTCATTGAGAATAGAAGGAGAGATAACGGTCTTCCCAAACAAACAAAAACTGAAGGAATTTGTCACCACTAAACCATCCCTACAAGAGATCCTAAGGGGGATCCTGTGAGACAAAGTACCAGAGACATCGCTACAAGCATAAAACATACAGACATCACAATGACTCTAAAGCCGTATCTTTCTATAATAACACTGAATGTAAATGGATTAAATGCGCCAACCAAAAGACATAGGGTATCAGAATGGATAAAAAAACAAGACCCATCTATTTGCTGTCTACAAGAGACTCATTTTAGATCTGAGGACACCTTTAGATTGAGAGTGAGGGGACGGAGAACTATTTATCATGCTACTGGAAGCCAAAAGAAAGCTGGAGTAGCCATACTTATATCAGACAAACTAGACTTTAAATTAAAGGCTGTAACAAGATATGAAGAAGGGCATTATATAATAATTACAGGGTCTATCCATCAGGAAGAGCTAACAATTATAAATGTCTATGCACGAAATACCGGAGCCCCCAAATATATAAAACAATTACTCACAAACATAAGCAACCTTATTGATAAGAATGTGGTCATTGCAGAGGACTTTAATACTCCACTTACAACAATTGATAGATCATCTAGACACACGGTCAATAAAGAAACAAGGGCCCTGAATGCTACATTGGATCAGATGGACTTGACAGATATCTTTAGAACTCTGCATCTCAAAGCAAGAGAATATACTTTCTTCTTGAGTGCACACGGAACATTCTCCAAGATAGATCATATACTGGGTCACAAAACAGCCCTTCATAAGTTCACAAGAATTGAAATTATACCATGCATACTTTCAGACCACAATGCTATGAAGCTTGAAATCAACCACAGGAAAAAGTCTGGAAAACCTCCAAAAGCATGGAGGTTAAAGAACACGCTAGTAATGAATGGGTGGGTCAACCAGGCATTAGAGAAGAAATTAAGAAATATATGGAAACAAACGAAAGTGAAAATACAACAATCCAGACACTTTGGGATGCAGCGAAGGCAGTCCTGAGAGGAAAATACATTGCAGGGCAGAAAACATAGATAGACACTTCTCTAAAGAAGACATGTGGATGGCCAACAGGCACATGAAAAGATGTTCCACGTCGCTCCTTATCAGGGAAATACAAATCAAAACCACACTCAGATATCATCTCACACCAGTCAGAGTGGCCAAAATGAACAAATCAGGAGACTATAGATGCTGGCGAGGATGTGGAGAAATGGGAACCCTCTTGCACTGTTGGTGGGAATGCAAATTTGTGCAGCTGCTCTGGAAAGCAGTGTGGAGGTTCCTCAGAAAATTAAAAATAGACCTACCCTATGGCCCAGCAATAGCACTGCTAGGAATTTACCCAAGGGATACAGGAGCACTGATGCATAGGATCACTTGTACCCCAATGTTTATAGCAGCACTCTCAACAATAGCCAAATTATGGAAAGAGCCTAAATGTCCATCAACTGATGAATGGATAAAGAAATTGTGGTTTATATACACAATGGAATACTATGTGGCAGTGAGAAAGAATGAAATATGGCCTTTTGTAGTAACATGGATGGAACTGGAGAGTGTGATGCTAAGTGAAATAAGCCATACACAGAAAGACAGATACCATATGGTCACTCTTATGTGGATCCTGAAAAACTTAATAGAAACCCATGGGGGAGTGGAAGGAAAAAAAAAAAGAGGTTAGAGTGGGAGAGAGCCAAAGCATAAGAGACTGTTAAAAACTGAGAACAAACTGAGGGTTGATGGGGGGTGGGAGGGAGGGGAGGGTGGGTGATGGGTATTGAGGAGGGCACCTTTTGGGATGAGCACTGGGTGTTGTATGGAAACCAATTTGACAATAAATTTCATATATTAAAAAAAAAAAGGAAAATACATTGCAATCCAGGCCTATCTCAAGAAACAAGAAAAATCCCATATACAAAATCTAACAGCACACCTAAAGGAAATAGAAGCAGAACAGCAAAGGCAGCCTAAACCCAGCAGAAGAAGAGAAATAATAAAGATCAGAGCAGAAATAAACAATATAGAATCTAAAAAAACTGTAGAGCAGATCAACGAAACCAAGAGTTGGTTTTTTGCAAAAATAAACAAAATTGACAAACCTCTAGCCAGGCTTCTCAAAAGAAAAGGGAGATGACCCAAATAGATAAAATCATGAATGAAAATCAATTATTAAAACCAGTCCCTCAGAGATACAAACAATTATCAGGGAATACTATGAAAAATTATATGCCAACAAATTGGACCACCTGGAAGAAATGGACAAATTCCTAAACAGCCACACTCTTCCAAAACTCAATCAGGAGGAAATAGAAAGCTTGAGCAGACCCATAACTAGCGAAGAAATTGAATCGGTTATCAAAAATCTCCCAACAAATAAGAGTCCAGGACCAGATGGCTTCCCAGGGGAGTTCTACCAGACGTTTAAAGCAGAGATAATACCTATCCTTCTCAAGCTATTCCAAGAAATGGAAAGGGAAGGAAAACTTCCAGACTCATTCTATGAAGCCAGTATTACTTTGATTCCTAAACCAGACACCCAGTAAAAAAAGAGAACTACAGGCCAATATCCCTGATGAATATGGATGCAAAAATTCTCAATAAGATACTAGCAAATCAAATTCAACAGCATATAAAAAGAATTATTCACCATGATCAAGTGGGACTCATTCCTGGAATGCAGGGCTGGTTCAACATTTGCAAATCAATCAACGTGATACATCACATTAATAAAAAAAAAAAAAAGAGAAGAACCATATGATCCTGTCAATCGATGCAGAAAAGGCCTTTGACAAAATCCAGCACCCTTTCTTAAGAAAAACCCTTGAGAAAGTTGGGATAGAAGGAACATACTTAAAGATCATAAAAGCCATTTATGAAAAGCCCACAGCTAACATCATCCTCAATGGGGAAAAACTGAGAGCTTTTTCCCTGATATCAGGAACACGACAGGGATGCCCACTCTCACCGCTGTTGTTTAACATAGTGTTGGAAGTTCTAGCATCAGCAATCAGACAACAAAGGAAATCAAAGGCATCAAAATTGGCAAAGATGAAGTCAAGCTTTCGCTTTTTGCAGATGACATTATATTATACATGGAAAATCCAATAGACTCCACCAAAAGTCTGCTGGAACTGACACATGAATTCAGCAAAGTTGCAGGATACAAAATCAATGTATAGAAATCAGTTGCATTCTTATACACTCACAATGAAGCAACAGAAAGACAAATAAAGAAACTGATCCCATTCACAATTGCACCAAGAAGCATAAAATACCTAGGAATAAATCTAACCAAAGATGTAAAAGATCTGTATGCTGAAAACTATAGAAAGCTTATGAAGGTAATTGAAGAAGATATAAAGAAATGGAAAGACATTCCCTGCTCATGGATTGGAAGAATAAATATTGTCAAAATGTCAATACTACCCAAAGCTATCTACACATTCAATGCAATCCCAATCAAAATTGCACCAGCATTCTTCTCGAAACTAGAACAAGCAATCCTAAAATTCATATGGAACCACAAAAGGCCCCGAATAGCCAAAGTAATTTTGAAGAAGACCAAAGCAGGAGGCATCACAATCCCAGACTTTAGCCTCTACTATAAAGCTGTAATCATCAAGACAGCATAGTATTGGCATAAAAACAGACACATAGACTAATGGAATAGAATAGAAACCCCAGAACTAGACCCACAAACGTATGGCCAACTCATCTTTGACAAAGCAAGAAAGAACATCCAATGGAAAAAAGACAGTCTCTTTAACAAATGGTGCTGGGAGAACTGGACAGCAACATGCAGAAGGTTGAAACTAGACCACTTTCTCACACCATTCACAAAAATAAACTCAAAATGGGTAAAGGACCTGAATGTGAGACAGGAAACCATCAAAACCCTAGAGGAGAAAGCAGGAAAAGACCTCTCTGACCTCAGCCATAGCAATCTCTTACTCGGCACATCCCCAAAGGCAAGGGAATTAAAAGCAAAAGTGAATTACTGGGACCTTATGCAGATAAAAAGCTTCTGCACAGCAAAGGAAACAACCAACAAAACTAAAAGGCAATCAACGGAATGGGAAAAGATATTTGCAAATGACATATCGGACAAAGGGCTAGTATCCAAAATCTATAAAGAGCTCACCAAACTCCACACCCGAAAAACAAATAACCCAGTGAAGAAATGGGCAGAAAACATGAATAGACACTTCTCTAAAGAAGACATCCGGATGGCCAACAGGCACATGAAAAGATGTTCCACGTCGCTCCTTATCAGGGAAATACAAATCAAAACCACACTCAGATATCACCTCACGCCAGTCCGAGTGGCCAAAATGAACAAATCAGGAGACTATAGATGCTGGAGAGGATGTGGAGAAACGGGAACCCTCTTGCACTGTTGGTGGGAATGCAAATTGGTGCAGCCGCTCTGGAAAGCAGTGTGGAGGTTCCTCAGAAAATTAAAAAGAGACCTACCCTATGACCCAGCAATAGCACTGCTAGGAATTTACCCAAGGGATACAGGAGTACTGATGCAGAGGGGCACTTGTACCCCAGTGTTTATAGCAGCACTCTCAACAATAGCCAAATTATGGAAAGAGCCTAAATGTCCATCAACTGATGAATGGATAAAGAAATTGTGGTTTATATACACAATGGAATACTACGTGGCAATGAGAAAGAATGAAATGTGGCCTTTTGTAGCAACGTGGATGGAACTGGAGAGTGTGATGCTAAGTGAAATAAGCCATACAGAGAAAGACAGATACTGTATGGTTTCACTCTTATGTGGATCCTGAGAAACTTAACAGAAACCCATGGGGGAAGGAACGGAAAAAAAAAAGAGGTTAGAGTGGGAGAGAGCCAAAGCAAAAGAGACTGTTAAAAACTGAGAACAAACTGAGGGTTGGTGGGGTTGGGAGGGAAGGGAGGGTGGGTGATGGGTATTGAGAAGGGCACCTTTTGGGATGAGCACTGGGTGTTGTATGGAAACAAATTTGACAATAAATTTCATATATCCCAAAAAAAAAAAAAGAAACCAATTTGACAATAAATTTTATATATTGGAAAAAAAAGAAAAAACTTAGAACTACCTTAAGGTCTAGCAACTGGACTACTAGGTATTTTACCCAAAAGATACAAAAATACTGATTTGAAGGGACACGTGCACCCCAATGTTTATAGCAGCATGATCAACAATAGCCAAATTATGAGAAGAGCTGAATGGATCCATTCATTATCTTATAGATATTTCAGCTTTTTCCATAATTTGGCTATTGTTTGATAAAGCTGCTATAAACATTGGCATATATATGTGTATGTAATGTATATGTGTGTATAATATATATGTATATATTATATAAAACAATGAAAACATATATAAATATGAAATCTTGCCATTTGTTACAATGTGGATGGAGCTAGAGTGTATTATGCTACGTGAAATAACACAGTTAAAGAAAAATACCATATGATTTCACTCATATGTGGAATTTAAGAAATGAAACAGATGAACATTGTGGGGTAAAAAGAGACAAACTAAAAAACATACTCTTAACTTAAAAAACAAACTGATGGTTGCTGGAAGGCAAGGTGAATGAGGGTATAGGTTAAATGGTGATCGATATTAAAGGAGGGCACTTGTGATGAGCACTGGGCCTTGTATGTCAAAATATAATAATAATAATAATAATAATACCAATCCTTCACAAACTATTCCAAAAAAGTGAAGAGGAAATCCTGCTATTTGCAACAACATAAATGGATCTAGAGGTAATTATGCAAAGTGAAATAAGTCAGAAGAGAAAAACAAATACTGTATGATCTTACTTATATGTAGAACCCCAAAATGTCAAATTCACAGAAACAAATGGTAGACTAATGTTTACCAGGACCTAGGAATATGGGGAGATGTTGATCAAAAGCTACAAGCTTTATGTTATAAGATGAATAAGTTATAGGCATCTAATATACAACATAGTGATTATAGTTGACAATACTATATTATATACTTGACAGTTGTATGAGGGTAGATCTTAGCTGTTCCCACTATAACTACAACAAGAAAAAATGGTAATTATGTGAGGTGAAGAATGTGATATCTAATCTTATTAAGATAAACATTTTGGGGGCATCTGCCTGGCTCAGTCAGTTAAGTGTCCAACTCTTGATATTGGCTCAGGTCATGATCTCACAGTTTGGAAAATGGAGACCTGCGCTGTCAGTGCAGAGCCTGCTTGGGATTTTCTCTTTTCCCCTCTGTCCCTCTAATCCCCACCGCCCAATATATAAACATTTAAAAAAAAGAAAAGATAAAACATTTTGTTTTATCTTTGTTTGTATACCTTAGGTTTACATAATATTATATGCTAAATATAATTTTTTTAGCATATTCTCAGTAAATTTAGCAAATTCTCAGTAAAACTGGAAACAAGTAATAAAGTTTGAAAGCCTTGCTCCAGGGTACCTTTAAATACTCCTCAACACACACAGCATTGTTCCTCTTGATTATGTACCCAAATGTACTCAAATGTATGATAAAGAACTTTACTTACATAGAGGGGCACCTCACAAATGACACCCAGCCGTCAAGGCTTTTCATGTAGAGGTAAGTACTTGGTGATTTGGAACAGCTGGTAGTATGTGGAGAGCTGCACTCTTCTGCCCCCAGCAGGGCTGTTCTCGCTCACTGACAGAATCCATAAATCACACCATATGATTTTACAGGCCCAAGAGGTATGCCTCTCTGCTTACCTCCAATCTTTCTTCAAAAAAGCAAAACAGGGGCGCCTGGATGGTTCAGTTGGCTCAGGTCATGACCAGGGTCATGGGATTGAGCCCCAAGTTAGGCTCTGTGCTGAGCATGGAGCCTGCTTAAGATTCTCTCTCTCTTTCCCTCTGCCCCTCTACCCTGCTTGCACATGCTCTCTTTCTAAAATATAAATGAATAAATTAGTAAATAAATAATTTTTTTTAAAATAAAGAATAAAAAACTCCTTTACATAAGGATAGGAAAACCTAATCTCAGGCTTTCACCATGGTAAAATTTGTGATTTACACCATTGTTATAATATTTACATTGTCATTTATCTTCCAATTTATAATGAATAAATTAAGTAATTGAATAATTAGATAAAATAAATTATTATGATATTTTTTTAAAAAAATGTTTATTCATTTTGAGAGAGAGGGAGTGCTCACAAGTGGGGGAGGGGCAGAGAGAGAGGGAGAGAGAGAATCCCAAGCATTGTCAGCACAGAGCCTGAATCAGGACTTCACCTCACAAGCCATGAGATGATGACCTGAGCCTAAATCAAGGGTTAACAGACTGAGCCACGCAGGTGCCCCCATTACAATCTATTCTTAATTATGTCACATGTATGTTTCCTTTAAAGAGTTGCACTAGGTCCACCCCTTGCTCTGGACTAAATAATGAATCTCTCGTATCTTCTTCCTTAACTAAAATGGGGACTAAATAATTAAAATGCCTACTTGATGGGTCTGATAGGTTAAGCATGCTTTATATTGTCTAACACAAGAAAAAACCCTGATCAACATTGTTATATTAACAGAGATTAATATTTGCTGTTAATACCCAGCAAAGAGGAGTGACACCAACAGATGGATTTTGATACTCCTAATGGGAGGAAGTACATTGCAATGCAGATAGCATAGCTAATAATAAGCATTACTGAACAGGAATGATTTTGGAGCGAGAAAGCAAAAACTGTTCACCAACATTTCTAGCTTGTTGGAGAAAAAAAAATGCACTATCACAAAAACCTCAAACACACATGTGAATCTCAGACTCCATAAAAATGTCATCTAGACAGGTATAGATTCTTAAAAATAAAGGATCAAAATGGCTCAGAAGATCTTACATTATTTATTTGTTTCCATTTACAATGTTGAAAAGTCTTTCATGGTTACTTTTTCAGATGAGACAGGGCACCACTCTGCTAGGGAAAACCCAAAGAAATTCTTGAGAGATTATCAGGAATGGGGGAAGGGTGGCAAAGGCAGATGTCTGAAAATATCTGCAGCTTGAAGCACCCCAGTACAGAATCTTGGGATGGTGCAGGGATCCTGAATGAAGTCAGGTTGTGGGGGAGATAGTTTTGGCACAAAGTTCACTAAGATCTCACGTGTATGGTATCACTGCACGTAGTGGGAAATGTAGAAACATGAAAAGTGCAATAAAGTCCCTGGTGTCAATCTTAAATGCTAACAAGTTGGAAATAAGATTATTCTGTAGGGGGTTAAACTAGTATAATCTATACCTACTCTAGTTACAGAAAACTACAATGTGCCAATGGTAACTTCTAAGGTCCCATAATAAATGTCTTCAAGATAAATGTAGGGTTCTGCTTTCTATGGTAATTCATCTTGTGGAAGTTGATAATCAGCAATAAAAGTATTTCCAAGGCATAAGGACACTCAGAGTTGGGCTTTTTGGGTAGTCTTCTGTTCTGAAGGTGACTCTCTGAGGGTGTCTTGAAAGACATATTTCCACAAGGTTGGGTGCTGGGCAGTTGGTGGTATTTACAGGCATTCCACCACAGGCTTGAGTGACAGTTCCAAAGCTGGATACATTTCACTGAAATGTGACTTCATAGGTAATGCTGGCCTTATGTATTGTCTTTAGAATACAAGCCCAAGACTTCACAGAATTATTATTTTTTTAATAAAAAGCCTTCATAAAAATGTGTGGTACAAATAAAATTATTAGAAAACAGCTTTACATTCAGCTAAGCCATTGAGAAAACACTGAACAGGTCTCTGGTGATTGATACATTTATTAGAAGTAAGGAATTCAAATGTCACTTAAACAATCACACCATTTTTTTAATTTCAGGTAATCTAATTTGGAGGAATTTTGACTTAATGAATGGAACTGGATAATGTCCCATTCACGCAGGAGAAACACCTTCTTTAAGGATCCACTTTGGATCCACAGACATCCTTTCTTTTCCTTGCTTCTCTGCCAAAATGTGAATGCTCATACGGGACACACCAGCACCCAGACTTCTCTACTGCTCTGCTTTCAGCTGAAGCATCATTTCCAGGGATCTTCCCAGGTCTGCTTCCTAAGGCACAGCCTCCCTCATTTGTGGAAGGTCAACTCTGCTCTGTTAGACATGGATACCTTACTCATTCCTGCATTTCACCCAGAATATAATGCTTCTCTGGGAGGCAGCCAGGTCTGCTTTTTCTCCATTTCATGCCAAGTATTTGTTCAGGGACTGGACATAGCAGGTATTCTACAAATATTTGCAAAATGAGGGAATGGGTGGAAGAAAATGACTTCATTAGAGTGAGAAGTGGAGTGAGGAGTAGAAGAGAGTTGAAAGTATGAAAAAGATTTGTTAAAAAGCCAAGTAATCTGTGTTCCAGATAAAAAAGAAAATTTCTGTTTCCACCAAAAATTCAGTATGAAATAAAATTTAATTATACTCTACTTATTAAGCAGAGACACAATTAGAGTTGCTATGTTCAGTAACTCTAAAATTTACAACCTCTCTGACTTATAGGCTGAATAGATTGCATCATGTCAGCAGATTCGCCTGAAAAGTTTTAACAATTTTTTCACTCTTCCTAAGCAGCTGCAATTTTAGAACAGTCTGGCATGTATGTGACAAATTAAAAGATGCTTGATGATAATCAACAATATCAAAGTTAAGTAAATAGAACATGAAAAGGAATATATATATCATTGCTGATGAGATGATGAGACTGTGGACTGGCCCCTGTTTGATTATTCCTCCTGACCTCCTGTATGCTATCCATGTTCTTTGTGTGTTCTTTCCCCACTTTCTGGCCAGTCCATGTTGGGGAACCCAGCCTCCAGTAATGGACTCTGTGATCTGCATTTTCTCTAAGAGTTCACATTCAGTGTTGTGGCTTTAAATACAAAGATGTGTGGACAATGATCACATTTCTCTCTTTCACTTACACTCCCCCACCTTCCAGACTCATCTTTCAAGTGAGTAACTCAGAATCTCCACTTGTAGATATAACAGGAATCACAATTTCATATTTCCACATCCAAAATGCTTCAGATTGTCTCTAAGCCTTTTCCCACATCTCAATGAATGTAACCCCACATACCCAGTGTTCAAGCCAAAAATTAAGCTAAAGTGTTTTATTTATCCCCTTGGTAACCCTAATATTCTGTTCACAACTGCCATCATTATGAACCCCAACATATATCTTGAATCTGAACACTTCCCTTTATCTTCACTGCACCGTGTAGTCAAAGCACCCTCATCTGGTATGGAAACTACTGCAATGGCCTCTCTTGGCCCTACACACATTCCTAGAGCTCATAGAAACTGAGCAGCTGGAAAGCAAGCTCAATTCTTCTCTCCCTAATTCATACCTGATATAGAGGAAGCATCAATAAACTATGGAATGTTTGCTAAATGATTAAAAGAATAGCTAACAGACCACTAGCTGAGAGGCATGAAGTCTATGGGTTCTGGACTTTGGCCTATCTCCAGATTTAGACATTTTACTTTGGTAGGCTTTGGTGGTGATTTTAATACCATAAACTTAAATTATTTGACAGAGATAAGATGATATTAACATCATTCGATGTTTAAACAGCACTCTTTATTCATGCCTCTTACATTCAGCATATTTATTGAGCACCCATATTCTGGCGAAAGATAATAAACAATATTTTTCCAGTAGTGCAAATTGTCAGTTCTAGAGCAGGGGACAGCATACAATAACTGCAAGCAAAATCTGGCCTCCACCTATTTTTGTAAATAAAGTTTTAATGAATCACAACAACACACATTTTTATGCATATTTTCTATGCGCCATAGTGACAGAATTGAGTAGTTGCAAGAGAAACCCATATAGCCCCCGAAGCCTAAACTACTGACTGTTTTGACATTTACAGAAATTTGCTAAACTCTGCTAGACAAAGAAATAGAGCAGTATAAGGGGAGAAGAGACTGTAGGATGAAGATCATGGCAGGATATCTAGGGTAATTTGGAAAGTGCTTAGGATAAAGAAAACTTTCAGTAGGTCCTAAAAAAGTGAGGGCACAGACGCTGCACATGTAGGAGAAGAAACTCCGAGCACAGTAGGAAGTTACTTCCTAATACAAGAAAGTCTGGCATGTTAAAAGAACAATAAGGGTGTCAGGGTTCCTGGGCTGGGTGACTGGAGAGGAGTAGAAGAGATGAGAGCAGGAAGAAAATTCAGATAAATGCATAAATGGATTGCAACTAACCTAAACTGAACTCCAGCTGAAGAAGGATCTTGTAAGGCAGGAGGCAGGAAAATTTCCCTTCACCTGTTAGACATCAAAGAGAGACCTTACAAACCAAAGCCCCCAGAGAGTAGAGCCTGTCCCTTCCTGGTCTCCCCTGGAGGCTGTCCCACTGCTTTGGCCTTTGCCTGCTGTTCTCAGTGACAAGTGACACTGGCTCTAATGGCACATAAGTAGACTGTTATATCTACAGACTTACAGTTTGATTGTGTTAGGCTATAGTATATGCTATAATGTATTTTAATTTTATTAAAATCTATCACTATTATGTTTTATAAAGGCAAAAAGGATGAAAAAATGAGACCCATGTCAAGAGATACTACCTATACTGTATTCTTTGTCTTCTTTCTTTCTCTCTCTATTGTCCTTCCTTCCTTCCTTCCTTTCTTCCTCCATCCCTCCTTTCTTTTATCTATCTATCTATCTATCTATCTATTATCTATCTATTGGTCTATCTATCATCTATCTGTCTTTATGCCACAGTGCAAATTGCTGTGTATAACAAATACTTCCTTTGCACTGTGCTTGAATTCTACTGTTATTCAAAGAAGTTATTTCTCATAGTCTTTTTTGACAAAATGATTATCCATAACTGCTCATTGTCTCCATCTTTTTCTAGCCATAAATACAAATTTAAGCTATTGTAATTGAATCTGCCGTTAACATCTGCATAAATATGTCATGCATTATTCTGGACTGCTTATAATGTGTGTGAACTATAGTGGCACACTAGCAATTTTCATGTTTATCAAAAAGATTTAGTCGAGCCAAAAATCAACTGCCTACGATTGTTATGCAAATATATTTCCTGGGTCAGATTGAAGGCTTTACATAGCTGCATTGACATGGATAACTGGTGAAGAAAATATTATAAATAAAAAGGCTCATGTAAATTTCTCTAAGAATTGTGTTGTCTAAACATCTTGGGGAAGATAAACATTTGTTAGAAAATTATTAATCTTAACAAATAAAATAAAATAATTTAAAATAAAGAAATTTATTAATCTCAGGTTTTTTGTGTTTACACAGAAGGCATAGTTCATCTTGAAATTTACCTTTTTTGGGATACTTGAAAATGTGGTGACTGATCTATGATCATTGTTCCTCAGAAGGTTCTGAACCAGCATCTACCGAAACAGAGTGATAGAACACATTTTTGCCATATGAACTAAATCCAACCACATGCAATGGTACCCCTAAAGTCAAGGAAGGCTTCAACAACATCTGTTGAATTGGGACTACTAAAATAACTAATGAGATCATTTTGATAAACTAATTGATTAATTGGATTTTAAAATACCCACCAGAGTGGCAACACTTCTAGAATGACAGAGTAAGGATCTCTGCAAAGACACTACTCCATAATAACAAGGAGAACATTGGCAAAATTATTAATCTTTTCATAACTCTGGAAATTAACTGTAGCTTTACAACAATCTGAGGAGAATTTACACAGACACATGCTGATAGCTCAGTAAGAGAAACCTTTGTAGTGTTGTGACTTGTCTATTTCTACCTCCCTCATTCCACATCTGTGGTGGCTCTGAAAACAAAAGCCTTTCTGAGGACACCAGTTATGAAAGCCAATAGCTTAGAAGGCACAGGAGAGTCAAAATGTATTGAGAATTCCCCAATAAGTCTTAGACCATAAAATTTTCACTATTTATTCTGTTTGGCAGTGTCAGTGAGTAAATAATGACCCTTAAAGATACCCACAACCTAATTTCCAGAACCTGTGTATATCTTACTTTACATGGCAAAAGGGCTTTACAGATGAGATTTAGGGTCTTGGAGGGGAAAAGTATCTTGAATTGTTCAAGGTTCAGTGGGGACTTAATGTAAACAATGATCCTTACAAGAAGGAGGCAAAGGGTCAGAGTCAGAGAAGGATGTGATGATAGAAGCAGAGGTTAGATTGATGTAGTCATGAACAAAGGAATGTAAACAGCCTCAAGAAGCTGGGAAAGACAAGAAATGGAATCTCTAGCTTGTGACAGAAAACTAAGCTTACTGGCACCTTGATTTTGGCTAAGACCTATTTTAGACTTCTGACCACCAGACCTAGAGGTTAACAAATCTGTGTTCTTTTAAGCAATTAAGTTTTTGGTAATTGTTACAGCAGCAATAGGAAACTAAGACAGATTTTGATACCTGGAAGTGGGGTTCTGGCTTTGGGCAGCAGTCAGAGGCTAGAATCATTAAGAGGACAACAGGAAAAAAAACAAGTCTAGATTTCCTTGAAAGACAGCATAAATGTAGATACTAGAAACTCTGCTAGTGAAAATTCAAAGTGAGGATTATGGTAGAGAAAACCTATGTTATCTTAAAGATAATATGCATAAAAACACTGTTTTAAATCATCATAAAAAACACTGTTGACAGAAACATTAATATTAAAGCCGCTAAAGATGAAGGCTCAGAAGGAAATGAGGAATGTTTCATTGAAACCTGGAGGAAAATGACTTATTGTTATATAGTAGAAGAAAGTTTTGCAGAATCATGTTCTACAGTTATGTGGAATGTAGAACATGTGAACAGTTAAGTTTTAAGTTGAGCTAAGGAAGTTTCTGAGCAAAGTTTTTTCTTGATGCCTATAGTAAAAGGTGATTAGAAAGAGATAAAATGAGGAGATAAACTGTTACGTTTAAAAGAACCAGGAGATATGATAGGAAGATGGCAGCATAGGAGGACACTGGGCTCACCGCGCGTCCTGCTGATCACTTAGATTCCACCTACACCTGCCTAAATAACCCAGAAAACCGCCAGAGGATTAGCAGAATGGAGTCTCTGGAGCCAAGCGCAGACAAGAGGCCCACGGAAGAGGGTAGGAAGGACAGCAAGGCGGTGCGCGCTCCACAGACTGGCGGGAGTGAGCCGGGGCAGAGGGGCAGCTTGCCAGCCAAGCCGAGGCCCCGAGTATGGCTGGCAAAAGCAGAGGGGCCGGACAGAGTGTGTTCCCACAGCAAGTGCAACTTAGCATCTGGGAGGTCATAAGTTAACAGCTCTGCTCAGAAAGCGGGAAGGCTGGAGGACAAAGGGAGGGAGAGCTGCTGAGCCCCCAGATGACAGAGCTCAGTTTGGTGGGGAACAAAGGCACTCGCCAGCGCCATCTCCCTCGCCCATTCCCCAGCCAAAATCCCAAAGGGAAACAGTTCCTGCCAGGGAACTTGCTCGCGCAGCGCAAACACCCAACTCTGTGCTTCTGCGGAGCCAAACCTCCAGCAGCGGATCTGACTCCCTCCCGCTGCCACAGGGCCCCTCCTGAAGTGGATCACCTAAGGAGAAGCGAGCTAAGCCTGCCCCTCCCCCCCCCATGCACCTTGCCTACCCACCCCAGCTAATATGCCAGATCCCAGCACCACAAGCCTGGCAGTGTGCAAGTAGCCCAGACAGCCACGCCACCCCACAGTGAATCTGCCCCTAGGAGAGGGGAAGAGAAGGCACACACCAGTCTGACTGTGGCCCCAGCGGTGGGCTGGGGGCAGACATCAGGTCGGACTGCGGCCCCGCCCACCAACTCCAGTTATACACCACAGCACAGGGGAAGTGCCCTGCAGGTCCTCACCACTCCAGGGACTATCCAAAATGACCAAACGGAAGAATTCCCCTCAGAAGAATCTCCAGGAAAGAACAACAGCCAATGAACTGATCAAAAAGGATTTAAATAATATAACAGAAACTGAATTTAGAATAATAGTCATAAAATTAATCGCTGGGCTTGAAAACAGTATAGACGACAGCAGAGAATCTCTTGCTACAGAGATCAAGGGACTAAGGAACAGTCACGAGGAGCTGAAAAACGCTTTAAACGAAATGCAAAACAAAATGGAAACCACGACGGCTTGGATTGAAGAGGCAGAGGAGAGAATAGGTGAACTAGAAGATAAAGTTATGGAAAAAGAGGAAGCTGAGAGAAAGAGAGATAAAAAAATCCAGGAATATGAGGGGAAAATTAGAGAACTAAGTGATACACTAAAAAGAAATAATCGATGCATAATTCGTATCCCAGAGGAGGAAGAGAGAGGGAAAGGTGCTGAAGGGGCACTTGAACAAATTATAGCTGAGAACTTCCCTGAACTGGGGAAGGAAAAAGGCATTGAAATCCAAGAGGCACAGACAACTCCCTTCAGACGTAACTTGAATCGATCTTCTGCACGACATATCATAGTGAAACTGGCAAAATACAAGGATAAAGAGAAAATTCTGAAAGCAGCAAGGGATAAACGTGCCCTCACATATAAAGGGAGACCTATAAGACTCGTGACTGATCTCTCTTTTGAAACTTGGCAGGCCAGAAAGGATTGGCACGATATCTTCAGTGTGCTAAACAGAAAAAATATGCAGCTGAGAATCCTTTATCCAGCAAGTCTGTCATTTAGAATAGAAGGAGAGATAACGGTCTTCCCAAACAAACAAAAACTGAAGGAATTTGTCACCACTAAACCAGCCCTACAAGAGATCCTAAGGGGAATCCTGTGAGACAAAGTACCAGAGACATCGCTACAAGCATAAAACATACAGACATCACAATGACTCTAAACCCGAACCTTTCTATAATAACACTGAATGTAAATGGATTAAATGCGCCAACCAAAAGACACAGGGTATCAGAATGGATAAAAAAACAAGACCCATCTATTTGCTGTCTACAAGAGACTCATTTTAGATCTGAGGACACCTTTATATTGAGAGTGAGGGGACGGAGAACTATTTATCACACTATTGGAAGCCAAGAGAAAGGTGTAGTAGCCATACTTATATCAGACAAACTAGACTTTAAATTAAAGGCTGTAACAAGAGATGAAGAAGGGCATTATATAATAATTACAGGGTCTATCCATCAGGAAGAGCTAACAATTATAAATGTGTATGCGCCGAATACCAGAGCCCCCAAATATATAAAACAATTACTCACAAACATAAGCAACCTTATTGATAAGAAT
Organism: Panthera pardus; assembly: GCF_024362965.1. Classification (NCBI taxonomy): domain Eukaryota; kingdom Metazoa; phylum Chordata; class Mammalia; order Carnivora; family Felidae; genus Panthera; species Panthera pardus. Next base: position 19,461,431 of record NW_026526810.1, on the reverse strand, counting down.
GTGGTAATTGCAGGGGACTTTAACACTCCACTTACAGAAATGGATAGATCATCTAGACACACGGTCAATAAAGAAACAAGGGCCCTGAATGCAACATTGGATCAGGTGGACTTGACAGATATATTTAGAACTCTGCATCCCAAAGCAACAGAATATACTTTCTTCTCGAGTGCACATGGAACATTCTCCAAGATAGATCACATACTGGGTCACAAAACAGCCCTTCATAAGTTCACAAGAATTGAAATTATACCATGCATACTTTCAGACCACAATGCTATGAAGCTTGAAATCAACCACAGGAAAAAGTCTGGAAAACCTCCAAAAGCATGGAGGTTAAAGAACACCTTACTAAAGAATGAGTGGGTCAACCAGGCAATTAGAGAAGAAATTAAAAAATATATGGAAACAAACGAAAATGAAAATACAACAATCCAGACACTTTGGGATGCAGCGAAGGCAGTCCTGAGAGGAAAATGCATCGCAATCCAGGCCTATCTCAAGAAACAAGAAAAATCCCAAGTACAAAATCGAACAGCACACCTAAAGTAAAGAGAAGCAGAACAGCAAAAGCAGCCTAAACCCAGCAGAAGAAGAGAAATAATAAAGATCACAGCAGAAATAAACAATACAGAATCTAAAAAAACTGTAGAGCAGATCAACGAAACCAAGAGTTGGTTTTTTGAAAAAATAAACAAAATTGACAACCCTCTAGCCAGGCTTCTCAAAAAGAAAAGGGAGATGACCCAAATAGATAAAATCATGAATGAAAATCAATTATTAAAACCAGTCCCTCAGAGATACAAGCAATTATCAGGGAATACTATGAAAAATTATATGCCAACAAATTGGACCACCTGGAAGAAATGGACAAATTCCTAAACAGCCACACTCTTCCAAAACTCAATCAGGAGGAAATAGAAAGCTTGAACAGACCCATAACCAGCAAAGAAATTGAATTGGTTATCAAAAATTTCCCAACAAATAAGAGTCCAGGACCAGATGGCTTCCCAGGGGAGTTCTACCAGACGTTTAAAGCAGAGATAATACCTATCCTTCTCAAGCTATTCCAAGAAATGGAAAGGGAAGGAAAACTTCCAGACTCATTCTAGGAAGCCAGTATTACTTTGATTCCTAAACCAGACACCCAGTAAAAAAAGAGAACTACAGGCCAATATCCCTGATGAATATGGATGCAAATATTCTCAATAAGATACTAGCAAATCAAATTCAACAGCATATAAAAAGAATTATTCACCATGATCAAGTGGGACTCATTCCTGGGATGCAGGGCTGGACCAACATTCGCAAATCAATCAACGTGATACATCACATTAACAAAAAAAAAAGAGAAGAACCATATGATCCTGTCAATCGATGCAGAAAAGGCCTTTACACCCTTTCTTAATAAAAACCCTTGAGAAAGTCGGGATAGAAGGAACATACTTAAAGATCATAAAGGCCATTTATGAAAAGCCCACAGCTAACATCATCCTCAATGGGGAAAAACTGAGAGCTTTTTCCCTGAGATCAGGAACACGACAGGGATGCCCACTCTCACCGCTGTTGTTTAACATAGTGTTGGAAGTTCTAGCATCAGCAATCAGACAACAAAAGGAAATCAAAGGCATCAAAATTGGCAAAGATGAAGTCAAGCTTTCGCTTTTTGCAGATGACATGATATTATTCATGGAAAATCCAATAGACTCCACCAAAAGTCTGCTGGAACTGACACATGAATTCAGCAAAGTTGCAGGATACAAAATCAATGTACAGAAATCAGTTGCATTCTTATACACTCACAATGAAGCAACAGAAAGACAAATAAAGAAATTGATCCCATTCACAATTGCACCAAGAAGCATAAAATACCTAGGAATAAATCTAACCAAAGATGTAAAAGATCTGTATGCTGAAAACTATAGAAAGCTTATGAAGGTAATTGAAGAAGATATAAAGAAATGCAAAGACATTCCCTGCTCATGGATTGGAAGAATAAATATTGTCAAAATGTCAATACTACCCAAAGCTATCTACACATTCAATGCAATCCCAATCAAAATTGCACCAGCATTCTTCTCGAAACAAGAACAAGCAATCCTAAAATTCATATGGAACCACAAAAGGCCCCGAATAGCCAAAGTAATTTTGAAGAAGAAGACCAAAGCAGGAGGCATCACAATCCCAGACTTTAGCCTCTACTACAAAGCTATAATCATCAAGACAGCATAGTATTGGCATAAAAACAGACACATAGACCAATGGAATAGAATAGAAACCGAGAACTAGACCCACAAATGTATGGCCAACTCGTCTTTGACAAAGCAAGAAAGAACATCCAATGGAAAAAAGACAGTCTCTTTAACAAATGGTGCTGGGAGAACTGGACAGCAACATGCAGAAGGTTGAAACTAGACCACTTTCTCACACCATTCACAAAAATAAACTCAAAATGGGTAAAGGACCTGAATGTGAGACAGGAAACCATCCAAACCCTAGAGGAGAAAGCAGGAAAAGACCTCTCTGACCTCAGCCATAGCAATCTCTTACTCGACACATCCCCAAAGGCAAGGAAATTAAAAGCAAAAATGAATTACTGGGACCTTATGCAGATAAAAAGCTTCTGCGCAGCAAAGGAAACAAGCAACAAAACGAAAAGGTAACCAACGGAATGGGAAAAGATATTTGCAAATGACATATCGGACAAAGGGCTAGTATCCAAAATCTATAAAGAGCTCACCAAACTCCACACCCGAAAAACAAATAACCCAGTGAAGAAATGGGCAGAAAACATGAATAGACACTTCTCTAAAGAAGACATCCGGATGGCCAACAGGCACATGAAAAGATGTTCCACGTCGCTCCTTATCAGGGAAATACAAATCAAAACCACACTCAGATATCACCTCACGCCAGTCCAAGTGGCCAAAATGAACAAATCAGGAGACTATAGATGCTGGAGAGGATGTGGAGAAACGGGAACCCTCTTGCACTTTTGATGGGAATGCAAATTGGTGCAGCCGCTCTGGAAAGCAGTGTGGATGTTCTTCAGAATATTAAAAATAGACCTACCCTATGAGCCAGCAATAGCACTGCTAGGAATTTACCCAAGGGATACAGGAGTACTGATGTAGAGGGGCACTTGTACCCCAATGTTTATAGCAGCACTCTCAACAATAGCCAAATTATGGAAAGAGCCTAAATGTCCATCAACTGATGAATGGATAAAGAAATTGTGGTTTATATACACAATGGAATACTACGTGGCAATGAGAAAGAATGAAATGTGGCCTTTTGTAGCAACGTGGATGGAACTGGAGAGTGTGATGCTAAGTGAAATAAGCCATACAGAGAAAGACAGATACCATATGGTTTCACACTTATGTGGATCCTGAGAAACTCAACAGAAACCCATGGGGGAGGGGAAGGAAAAAAAAAAGAGGTTAGAGTGGGAGAGATCCAAAGCATAAGAGACTGTTAAAAACTGAGAACAAACTGAGGGATGATGGGGGGTGGGAGGGAGGGGAGGGTGGGTGATGGGTATTGAGGAGGGCACCTTTTGGGATGAGCACTGGGTGTTGTATGGAAACCAATTTGACAATAAATTTCATATATTGAAAAAAAATAAAAAATAAAAGAGCCAGCATATCATGGTATGAAAAATTATCAGTCTATCCAAATTGCAAAAGTTGTTAAATTTAGGACATTCACTGTGAAGAAAGTGTGTTTTGAAGAAAAAGCCGAGTGTGGCTAGACTTTCTTTTCTTCTTTCTAAGGATCAAAATGTAGAATATTCAATCATACAGAAAGCTCTTTGAAGATTTTAAGCATGTGACTCTTGGATCTGCTCACCAATCTCAGTAAATGAAACAACGCTAGACAATGACTTGAATCAACACAAAGAAATAAAGAACACCAAAGAAATTAACTATATCTGTAAGTATAAAAGACAGCACAAATGTAATTTATTTGTAACACTTTTATTCCCCCAATATATATATTTTAAAATGTTTTTAAAGTTTATTTATTTATTTATTTCGTGAGAGAGAGAGAGAGCATGAGTGGGTAAGGACAGAGAGAGAGAGGGAGAGAGAATTCCAAGGAGACTCTGTGCTGTTAGTGCAGAGTCCCACATGGGGCTCAAACCCATGAACCATGAGATCATGACCTGAGCATAGATTAAGAGTCTACCACTTAACTGACTGAGCCATCCAGGTGCCCCATCTCTTGTCTAATTTAAATGACAAATACATAAGAGCATAATTATATGAACGTGCTAATGGGCTAAGAATATATAGATAAGCAACTTGTATATAATTAATAGCACAAAGCTGGGGTGAGGGAAAGGAGCTAAACTGGAAAAAGCTATTATATAATATTGAAATTAAGTCAATATAAATCTGAACTATTTTGTTTTAAATTAAGATTTTAATTACACTAACAGACATCTATAGAAATGTATGAAACAATAACAATGCATGTTCTCCTCAAGTACACATAGAATATTTTCCAGGATGAGCCATAGACTAGACCATAAAACAAACCTTATTAAATTTAAAATTGTTGAGACTATCCAAAGTATGTTCTCCAAACACAATGGAATGAAATTATGAATAAATAACAGGAGTAAATTTGGGAAATTCACAAATGTTTATAAGTTAAATAACACACTCCCAAGTAATGAAAAGATAAAAGAAGAAATCACAAGGGAAACAAGAAAACACTGTTAGATGAGTGCAGAAATACAAGATTGGTTTAATATATGAAAATCAATAAATATAATACACATTATTAATATAATAAAGAACAAAATAACATGATAGTCTCAATATTCAGAGAAACACTTTTTAGTCAAACACTTTTATAATAAGAGCAGATAGCCAACAGGGAGTGGTCAATAGGTACCTTCTTCAACTTGATAATGTGTATCTACAAAAAATGTAACAGTTTATAGTGTGACAATTGTTGAGAATTGCTTTCACCCTAGGAACAACACAAAAATATTTGTTCTTACCATTTCTATTGAGAATTGAACATGAGCTTCTATACAAGGAATTGAGCAAGAAAATGAAAAAAAGCATTAAAATTAAAGGGAAGAAATAAAACTATCTTTATAGATAACATGATATAAAATATAGAAAAATCCCAAGTAATCCACAAAAAAACTATGTTATGCAATAAATAAATTCAGTAAATTTGAAGTTTTCAAGATCAATCAATATGCAAAAATAAGTTGTGTTTCTATACAGTAGCAGTGAACATTCAGAAAGGAAAATTACAAAACAATTCCATTTTAAAAACTTGCAGATGGTATTTTCCAGAAATTGACAATCTGATCCCAAAACTCATATGGAAATTCAAAAGAACTAGAATAGACAAAACAATCTTGAAAAAGAACAAAGTTGGAGGACTCACAGATCCCTATTTCAAAACTTCCTTCAAAATTTCAGTAACTAAGAGGGTGATACTGTCATAAGGACAGGCATATAGACAGTGAAATAAAATGGACACTCCACAAATAATCCCTCATATATATGGTCAATTAATTTTTGGCAAGGGTGCCAAAATAATTCACTAGGTAAAAGAACAGTCTTTTTAACTAATGGTGCTGGGACAATTGGATATACACAAGGAAAAGAATAAGTTTAGATTCCTTCCTCTCACCATATGCAAAAAATAATTAAAAATGGATCATAGACCAAGATATCAGAGATAATATTACAAAACTTAGAAGAAAACTTAGAAATAGAACTTCATAGCCTTCATTAGGCAATGGTTTCTTAAATATTATACCAAAAAGACAAGGAACAAAAGAAAAAAAAGAATAAAATAAATCTATTCAAATTTATATTCTGTATTTCAAACAATACCATTAAATAAGTGGAAATACAACCCAGAATGCAAGAAAATATTTGCATGACTTGTACCCAGATATTTTGAGACAACTTGTAACTCAATAATAGATAAATAAAACAATTGAAAAATGGACAGAAGAGCTGAGTAGACATATCTTCAAATAATATATATAAAGGACCAGTAAGCACCTGAACATATTTTCAACATCATTAGTTATTAGAGAAAATAGAAATAAAATCACCATGAAATATCACTTCACACTCACAAGGATAGGTAAAATAAAAAGATAATATCAAAGGATAGTATCAAAGTGTTGATGAGAATGAACATCATTAGTTATTAGAGAAAATAGAAATAAAATCACCATGAAATATCACTTCACACTCACAAGGATAGGTAAAATAAAAAGATAATATCAAAGGATAGTATCAAAGTGTTGATGAGAATGTGGAGAAATTGGAATACTCTCACACTACCAGTGGTATCATAAAATGGTGAAGTCACTGTAGAAAATTGGAAGTTCCTCAAAATAGAAACAGAGTTACTGTATAACCTAGCAACTCCACCCTTAAGTATATGCCCAAGAGTATTGCAAACAAAAGTAAAAACTTGTACATGTTTTTTTTCACAGCAGAATTATTCTAACAAAATTAAAAAAAAAATGTCTACCAATTGAAGAATAGACCCTCAAACTAGTATACTCATATAATGGAATATTACTTTTCAGACAAAAGGAATACAATGCTAATATGGACAAACCATAAAACAGTATTCTCAGTGAAAAAAGTCAGTAACAAAAACCTACATATTATGTTATGAATTTATATGAAATATCCAGAGGAAGCAAATCCATGTATAGAAAGTGGTCTCCAAGAGGTGAGGGAAAGAGAAAATGGGAAGTGACAGCTAATGTGTATGGGGTTTATTTTGGAGGCGATAAAAATACTCTAAATAACAGTGACAGTTGTATAAATCTGTGATTATACTAAGAAAACTATTACATTTATACTTTAAAAGAAGGAAATTTATAGTACATGCCTTATATCTCATTAAAGTTGTTATTTAAAAATTAGCCACCAAAACATTAGGTTATAAGAGACTTGACTCCAAGATAAACTCTGCTTTAACTGTAGAACTCACTACCATGTCAGTAACCTAAAGTCAAAAATGGATAAATCATCTTTATCTGGAAAATTAAAACATTAGAACAGGTAATCTCTATTCCTTCCATTTCTTAATAATATGTTTATATGAATGACTTAGCTCCAAATCCTGTTCAGTTTTGTTTTTGAAATGTTAATATGATCAAATATTTCTCACTTCTTGATTTCAGTTTCTAAATGACCAAAGTAATCACATTAGGAGACTCACTGTGATTTGTAATTCTATTTTGCAAAAATTTTGTTGAATCTTATCTAAAAGAGTGGGACTCTACTTTTTTTTCTGTCCATGAAGATGTTTTCTGAACTTTGTAGAATGCTTTAGTTTCATAGATTCACATTCAACTTTCCTCCCTGAACTGTCATAAACATTGAGACGTTTAGACAGTACATTGACATGTAGCCATTTTAGTTTTAAGAAATCCATTTGTAAACTGACACATTTAAATGAATCTTATTTTTAATTTAATTTCAAATTCTTTGCTTGTTTGCTTATTTGCTTGTTCAGTCAGAAACACCTAAAATCATATGTTGTCACTTCTTGTGGTTAACCAGAAGTATCAGGAATGTGGTGAACACTGTCTTCCATTAAGTTTGTCTGTGATTGTTTCATTCATGGCTGGTGGGCCAATTAGGAAACAGTAGACTAAACAAGTAGGTACAACCCATGGAAAAATGAACAATGAGGGTTCAGATACCTACATATTTTATTTTTGAAAATTTTACAAATCTCTCAAATAACAAGGGAGTCAAAAAAGTTGGAGAAGATCATGCATGGTGTCACTTTAAGTTCTCTCCCTTTGTCCCCATAGTCAATCATTCTTGTGGAAACAGATAGAGCTAAGCTTCAGTTTATATTTTGCCAAATCATCTTAAACCAGAAAATAATATATCCAGGATGAAAATAACCCTTAGCAATATATCTTTTCTATGAAAGACAGAGCAATACCCTTAGTCATATATCTCAGCTATATTTTCATACTTAGTCAGAACAGCATAAGAGATGTTAGTAGTTTTTCACATTCCATGGTAGTAATTCTCAAATGGAAGCTCTGAGACTCCCCATCCTAAAACTCACATTTTATAGATTTATTTGCATAAGTCTTTTAAATTTCAGAGAAGTTAAATATAGCAAGCCACTCCAGGGGATGGGCTAGATATATTTTGATTTATGAAAATGTTCAAGCATATATTTGTATATAAAGATTAGAAAAGGAGAGAATCAAGAGCAAATGAGTAGAATCATATTTCTCTTCCATATATTCGGGACAAAAATGAAATTTAAAGAAGACAAATAAAACTCAAGGTGAGTAGAAGAAAAGAAATAATAAAAATCAGAGCAGAAATAAATGATTTAGAGATTAAAAAGCAATTTAAAAAATCAATGAAACCAAGGACTGGTTCTTTAAAAGATAAATAAAATTGACAAACCCTTAGCCAGATTCATCAAGAGAAAAAAAGATAAATGACCCAAATAAGTAAAATCAGAAATTATATAGAAGGAGCAACAACTGACACAAAAGAAATACAAAGGATTATAAGATAATTTTAAGAAAAATGTTATGCCAACAAACTAGACAGCCTAGAAAAAAAATGGATAAATTCCTAAAAACATATAATCTTCCAAAACAGAACCAGGAAGAAATAGAAAATCTGAACACACTGATTACAAGTAAAGAAATTGAGTTGGTAATAATAATTTAAAAAACTACCAAAAAATAAAACTCCAGGATCAGATGAATTCACAAATAAATTCTACCTAACATTTAAAGAAGAGTTAATACATATTCTCCTCAAACTATTCCAAAAAATAAAAAAGGAAAGCTTCTAAATACATTTTATGAGGTCAGCATTACACCATTAAAAAAAAAATGCTGACCTATATTCCTGGTGAACATATACGCAACAATCCTCAACAAAATATTAGCAAACCACTTACACCAATACATTAAAAGATTATTCACCACAGTCAAGTAGGATTTATTCCTGGGATGCAAAGATGGTTCAATATTCACAAATCAATAAATGGAATATACCACATCAACCAAATTAAAGATAAAAATCATATAATCACTTCAATAGCTGTAGACAAGATTCAACATCCATTCATGATAAAAACTCTCAACAAAATGGGGTTAGAGGAAACATATCTCAACATAATAAAAGCTTTGCATGAAAAACCCACAGCTAAAACATTCTCAATGGTGAAAAACTAGAACTTTCCCTCTCATGTCAGGAATAAAACACAGATTTGATCACTTTTATTTAACATAGTACTGAAAGTCCTAACCACAGCAATTAGACAAGAAAAGTAAATAAGCATCCATGTTGGTGAAGAAGTTAAACTGTAATTATTTGCAGATGATATGGTACTATACATAGAAAATCCTGAAGACTCCACCAAAAACTATTAGAAGTAATAAACAAATTCAGGAAGGTGGTAGTATACAAAATTAATACCCAGAAATCAGTAGTATTTCTATTCACCAACAACAAAGTCACAGAAAGATAAATTTAAAAATAAAACTATTTACACTTCCACCAGAAAGAGTAAAATACCTAAGAATTAACTTAACCAAACAGGTGAAAAGTTTGTATTCTGAAAACCGATTGAGAGAGACAGAGAGAGAGAGACAGAGAGAGAGAGAGAGAGAAATTGGAGATGACATAAACAAATGGAAAGATATTCCATTCTCATCCATGGATTGGAAGATTAATATTGTCAAAATGTCCCTATTTCCCAAAGCAGTATACACATTTAATGCAATCCCTATCAAAATGCCAGCAGCATTTTTTTTCACAAAACTAGAACAAATAATCCTAAAATGTGTATGGAACCACAGAAAACCCTGAATAGCCAAAGCAATTCTGAGAAAGAACAAAGCTGGAGATAGCACAATTCTGGATTTCAAGATATGCTACAGAGCTGTAGCAATAAAAACAGTATGGTACTGGCACAAAAACAGACACATAGATCAATAAAACAGAATAGAGACCCAAGAGATAAACCTACATTTATATGGTTAATTTATCTATGACAAAGGAGGCAAGAATATAAAATGAGGAAAATACAGTATTTTCAATAAATGGTGCCAGGAATACTGGATAGCTACATGCAAAAAAAAAAAAAAAAAAAAAAAAAAAAGAAACTGGGTCAGTTTCTAACACCATACATAAAAATAAACTCAAAATGAATTAAAGACCTAAATATGAGACCTGAAATCATAAAAATCCTAGAAAAGAGCACAGGCAGTAATTTCTATAACATCAGCCATTGTCACATTTTTCTAGATATGTCTCCTAAGGCAAGAGAAACAAAGTAAAGATAAACTATTGTGACTACATCAGAATCAAAAGCTTTTGCACAGCAAACGAAAACCATAAATAAAACAAAATGACAATCTACTAACGGGAGAAGATATTTGCAAATGGTGTATCTGATAAATGGTTAATATCCAAAAATATATAAAGAACTTATAGAACTCAACACCAAAAAAAGTCCCAAACAATTCAATTAAAAATAAGCTGAGGACCTGAATAGATACTTTTCCAAGGAAGACATACAGATGGCCAACATACACGTGAAAAGATGCTCAACATCACTCATCATCAGGAAAATGCAAATGAAAACGACGATGAGACCTCATACCTGTCAGAATGGTTAAAATCAAGAATATAAGAAATAATAAGTTTTGGTGAGGAAGTGGAGAAAAAGGAACCTTCATTCACTTTTAGTGGGAATGAAAATTGGTTGTAGAAAACAATAAGGAGGTTTCCCAAAATATTAAAAATAGAAATATCATATGATCCAATAATTCCTCTAGTGGGTATTTACCCAGTGAATATGAAAACACTAACTCAAGAAAATATATGCACCTTATGTTTATTATAGCATCATTTACAATAGCCAAGCCATGGAAGCATCCTAAGTGTTTATCAATAGATACCAGATGAGGAAATGTGGTATATATATTTAACAGAATATTATGAAGCCATAAAAAAGAAGAGATAATGTCATTTGAGACAGCATGGATGGACTCAGAGAGTATTATGTTAAATTAAATAAATCAGAACCAGAAAGAAAAATGTCATATGATTCCACTCAGAAATGGAATCTTAATAAAATGAATAAACAAAAAACAGAATCAGACTTATAAATATAAAGAACAAACTGATGGTTGCCAGAGGGAAGAAGGTGCATGGTTGTGAAAAATAGATGAAGGAGAGTGGGGGATACAGACACTATTTATGGAATGAGCAACTAATGGGAATAAAAAGCAAAACATAAGGAATGTAGTCAATGATATTATAATAGCAATGCAATGGGACAGATGGTAGCTATACTTGTGAGCATAGCATAATGTATAAAATTGCCAAATCACTAAGTTATATACCTGAAATTAATATAAAATTGTGTGTCAACTATACTCATATGAATTGTTTAATGAAATTTCATCAACTACTGAGTCACTGCACTTAGTTTTTTCAGATTTTTTAAAACAAACAATGAAATGAGACAATGGACATGGAGCTAAGGTTTTAAATCCAAATCTCATAAATGACATTTGTTAGGTATTGATCCAGGTCCAGTCACTTACCATATGCCTAGTTATAATAGCAATAAAAATATTATAAACATTATTATGCACTCCCTGTGTCAGGCCTACATGAAGCTCACTGTATGCTGTATTTTGTTTAAATTATATAATAAACTATATCATAGCCCTATGAAGAAGGTAGTGCAATTATCCTCATTTTATGAATGAGGAAAGAGACTTAGAAGTATTTGGCCCAAACAGGAAAGGTAGGACTTGAACACAGACGGTCTGATAGCACTCTTGGCAACCATACTGCCTATTGTTAATCTCATTAAACTTTAGGTGCCTTATCTGCAAAATGGATTGGAAAATACATGCCTCAAATTATGTAAGTAAAGATCAGGTAAGGTTGTACATAAAAGGAGTATTTAAATGTGGATGAATTAAGATAAGCATTTAAAATTATAGCTCATTAAATATTAAAAGATAAAACTCAGTCACCATGAAGCACAATTATAAAATGATATTGTTGTATAACACTATCATAAATCTTACATAGGAGAACATATTTAGTATCACATATTTGGATCATTTCCCAGAAGAGAGAGTGTTGAAATAATAAATTTTATTTCTTCTGCTGGTGGAGCCAAACATCAGATGGTTGGTTGTCATTCAGGGTTTCTCAGAGAAGATGATGCTTTAATGCTAATATGGAAGGCCTGATTCCAAATGTCCCCAGAAAATCTCTGAGACCAAAAGCATGAGTACTGGAAGCCACACCCAGAGGAGCAGCAGGGAAATTCTCAAGGATACTTTCTTTTGCTGCATTTTTAGTATTGAAATATTTCACATTTGTGTTTTTCAGCTCATGGTTTTGGTTAAAAGCCTGTAATCGAATTTTCCATTAGGACTCCCCCAGCATAAGACCTTGTTTTGAAGACAAGCTCTTGAAGGGCTAATTCTTTCAAGTGTTGAAATATTTATTTTTCCTCCTCATGCCAATTTTTACAAGCAAACCAGGCCAATCACGTTTATTATATGTGTAGAGTCAAAAGAGATGGTTCGTCTTTCTTTTTTCCCAGCCCACATTTTCAGCAGTCAGCTACTTCCTTTCTCTGGGGAGCATGTATTTGGTGATGGGTTCTCCATCTTGGAATATAATTCAGATGTCCCTCATTCTTTGCAGAGATTCTAAAATTTTTACTCTAGTTGAAGAGTCTTTGGAGTATTTGGATTAATTATTCAAATGTCTACATACTCAGTCTGTGGTAAAGGATGATTGTTTTATATCCTCCACTATTGCTGTTGCCAGAATGAAGCTTTATTTATCACAGATCTATGAGCTACTTCACTGTTAAGCCAAGTTCACATGAAGAAGTAAGCCTCTTTCTTATTTTTAGGCAAATCAAAATTTCAAACATTATAGGAAAGAAGAAAATTGAGAACACAGTTATATCTATTTTACTAAAAATAGCACATTCCAGGCCTAAATTTTCATAAAATCATACAACCACAATTACATTCTCCAAGGGGAGATAATATGAGAAGATCCTCTCAAAAATTTCACTTTGCACTGACTTAGGGACAAACTTAAAGTTGCTCAGACATTGATAAGTAGATTCTGGGTTTTATAAAGCCACAAAGACCTCCAGGTGTCCAAGAGTACACTCATTCTAAACAGCAACTGCAAATTTGGGAATCCGCAAGATCATCCTCAGGATTATAAATGTGTTAGGGCTCACAGAACTCAGCCAAATCATTCCACTCGCAGTTACAGTTTATTACAGCAAAAAGATAGATGCAGAAGGAAAGTAGCCAAATAAAGCTGCAAAAAGGGCAGGGTCCAGGGCAGGGTCCAGGAGTGAAAAAGAAAAAAAGAAAAAAAAAAAGAAAGAAGAAGACTCTTTAACTTGTCTGAATGAACAAAAAGCATAAGAAGGGGATCAGACATCAACCACAAGATCTTCCATTCATTCACTTATTGAGAATAATTGTTCCTTCTTCTATGTATTTGCCTGACATTACTGTTAATAGTGTGTGTTCTTTGTTTTCCTATCTTTTATTATGTTAAAATAAATCCTTTCTTTTCATTTTTACCTTAGTAGTCGACCTGAAAGACTATTCTGAAAAATACTGAGAAATGATGTGAAAGAAAGAATATTCTAACAGCAAAAGGATTTACACGGAAGTGTCTATTGTCTATAAAAGTACTGAGTTGAAGTAGTATAATATCATTTCTTTCCTGAAAATGAAAGTTTTCAAGGGCAGAAAACCTCACTTGATATTCTTGAGAGCCTCTGCTATTATATCCAGAATAATAACGTTGCAATGTTTAACTTAACTGGAAAATAGATTATATCTTCAAGGATTTTTTAAAAATCAAACACTTAATATGTATGACTCCTGGAGTGTTTTAAATACATCAAAACTCTTTGTTCTTCAAGTCTATCCTATAAATTTTTGTTAGCGATTTTCCAACCTATTTGTCAGAAAAGCAACTTGACATGTTGCAATTCTAAACACTAGTAATCAAAGCCCATCTTTTGTCATGCAGGTGTGATAGGAGAACAAAAATCTTACTATCTGCCAACTGTATCTTTTTATCTGAAAGCTGTATTTTCCCCTTCAGTGCAAATAATAATGGGACCAGCCTTATGTGTAAGTGGACTAGACAGTTACCTATGTATTATTCGTAATTTGACTACAGAAGATTTATGGAAAAGTCCAAATAGCTCTTCTATTTGTTTTGTGACCTTACTTACAAAAACATACCTGGAGTTTGCATCTCTTGGTGGCAATGATGTTATGCCCTTTTACAATAGAAATAACTCTGGGACAGGCAGTTGAGAGTGAAGGGTAAGATGCAGAGACTACACGGAACTATTTATTTTATTCCTTAGTGTAATCAGCTTAAGAGAAAAATAATACACTAGACAACTGAGAAAGCCTGAGGGGAATAAGGTACAGACATAGAAATCAGGTAAAGGAAGTAAATGTCAAAGGTTGACAGACTTGAGGCCAAATGTATGTGAAAGCTCAGTGACTGCTGTGGTGTGAGGTTCTGAAAGGTGGCGGGTGGGGGGGGGGCGGGTTGGTCAAGCATCAGGACACTAGAAGCAAAGAAAGCACATGGGGCACTGTTAGTACTGGACAATGAAGATATTGCAAAGGTACCTCACATTTAGACAGAGGGCAAATCAGTCTGTGATTAATTGAGCCATTGTTCATTTCCAAGGAGTAACACTCACCATGTTGATGTAGTAGAGAAAACTAATGACAACATAATGAGAGCTATGTGTGTTATGAGAAGTACAATATCTGTGCATTCAGAATCTAAACTGTGTGTGTAACATTTGTGTTCATAGAGGCATCTTGTGCAACATCCCACTGAGTCTGAGCTGGATCTTGGCTTTTGGAAAAGTCCTGAGTTGTCATGGCAACTGCTTCCCTGAACACTGACATCCATGCCTGCCGCCTGCTGGCTCTGACTTAAATGGTTTGATTTTTTTTTTTAACATAAATTGTGCAATAAAACTTAGTTTAAAGATTGCTGCAATTTGTGCCATAATTTTCCCTCTAGGTTGAAAAAGGAAAATTATTTTAGTTAAAAACCACGTTTTAAAAAAATTATCATTTTTGTGTTTATTCATTTATTCCTTAATGTATTCCTTCTCTAAAAACTAACTGGGGGCATTCTCTAATGTGAGGCTAAAGGCCTACCAATGGAGATCATCAGAGTGCACCTTGTGGTTGAGGGGTCTCTGTCACCCAGAAGCATGGCTGGAATGAAAGCTGGTTGTATCCACCACATCCCAAAGTTGGGTGCTTGCTTCTACAGGGAGTGTCTTTGTTACTGCCTTTTTTGTTTCTAGATAGTCCATTTCTCTCACTATAGGTGGAGGAGTTTCAGTACAAAGTGTCAAAGGAAAGCCCTCTTGTCCGCATGCTTCCTGAGGCTGTGTGATTTTTCTCTTATACTCTGTTTCTCAATGCAAATGAAACTGGTTTCCAGGAGATCACATTTTTCATTACTATTTTTCCCTCTGCTGTGGCCTGGATATGCTTCACATTGGAACCAGTGGTAGACTTAAAAGTTCCTTGACCTTCAGGCATCTTCCCTGCACATCAATCCAAGAGGGAACTGCCTTACTTCCTCCACTTGTGCTATTAGTTTGTAATACTTTGTAGCAAAGGAAGTCACTTTTATTACAATCAGAGTCTTCAGGTGGGACCAAATCACACCATCTCAGATATATTTAGAGGTTGCTTCATGGCTGAGCCTTCTCCCTGGTACAAAGGGCCTGTCAACCTTGACAAGGTATTGTTACTGTGCAATTTGACTTTTGGCAGAGGTTGGGATGCAGATGTCCAGCAGCCAGGTGCTTGCTTAACTCTGGTATTTCCCTGGTGAGGTATGCTCTTTATTATCCTATTTTGCATATGAGGAAAAGAGACTCAGAGAGGAAAGGGAAGAGACAGGATTTGAACTCACATTGGCCAAGTGTCACAGTCACTGTTGCCCTCTGCATCCCTGTGACCAACATGTGCAGGTTGTGGTATGCCAATGCTTTTGTCAGAAGGAGAAGGACCTGTATATCTGGGGAAGGGAGGGCATAACACCTAATGGGAGGGAGCTGTGGGCAGCGTGACAAAGTACAGAAGGATTTTCCGAACAATTATGGAGTTGGTGCCACCACAACCCCTTTCATCCCCAACTCTTCAGGGCCTTTCCCTCCAAGAGTATATATCACTTGTAGCTAGTGACCTTGGTTATTCCTTTCTTAGGAGGAGTATTACCATCCCAACAGAGCATGCCAAGGAGAGGGTTGTGAGATTGGAAGGGTAGCCCTGATTTGTTGTCTGTTAGCACAGAAAGGGAGAAAGTACATTGCTTCTGGAAAGAAAAGTGAACAGAGTCAAAGAAATACCCTGCCTAGACTCATCAGACTGTGTGAGGAGCAGTGAGGAGGGAGGTAGCAGACTGAGCAGGAGGGAGGTGATCAGCTCCTCTCCTGAGTGCCTGGGTGTGAACATCTTTCACACTTGCTTTATCATCTAATCCTTTCCAAAAGTCCACAGGAAATTGAATGATCTGTCTTTAGGCAAGAACTGAGGTTCCAGGGATCTACAGAGTTAGCCCAAGAACAGACACCAGTAAATGGGGACATAGACCCTAATGCATGTCCGCTGCTTCTCATGCTCCTAGCAGACCCACCAGCCATCTTGTTTCAGTGAAAAGTATCAGTTGGACTAACAGGAGAGGGAACCTCTGCCCAGTTATAGGACGCTGAGAAGAAGAAAAAAAATAAAAACACTCAGAGCAAGACTCTCTTGTTAGATAGAGGACAGAGGTAGAGGGTCCATATGAGATAGTGAGAGTAACAATAATGAATGAGTGCTCACGGAAGTTACAAAAATGAATGAGTGCTCAAGGAAGGAAAAACAAGGAAAAGATGGCCTAAGAATGAGATTTGACATTTATGATAACTATAATGTGAATAGATGAACACAGAAGAGAATGGAGAAACCCTATGAAGGTCAATAAGCTTTGGGAATTGAAGGGCTAAGCCTTGTGTGATGGGAGACTTAAGGTGAGGGGTCTAAGAAGTGACTTTTAGAGACGGAAACACTACCCACTTAATACCCAACTGTTGGAGTCAGAGAGAAACATAAGCAGGAACAAGAGGAATAGATTTGGGAACAAGTAGTCAACTAAAGATCATTGAGAATATATGGGAGAGGCACTATTTCCAGAGGACTGGATGTCTTCTCAAGGAGGAGAATGTCAGCTAGGGAAAATTTTTCTCATCTCTTGCTCCTACCCATTTGACATGATTAGCACACCACTTCCAGTAGTAAAAATTAAAGAAAAATGTCTGCAGACATTCTCAATATCCTTTGGGGGAGCAATATCACCTCCAGCTGAGAACTCTGTAGAGAATCTCACTGAATGGCTGAGATATTATTTTACTAAACAGTCACATGCTACAGCACACTCAAGTAATTTCCAATTATTTCTCTCCTTTGAGCAGGTTTGGTTATATATAACTCTTATTATTTAAAAAAAAATTAACATTTATTTATTATTGAGAGTCAGAGAGAGACAGAGCATGAGCATGAGAAGGGGAGGGGCTGAGAGATGGGAGACACAAAATCCGAAGCAGGCTCCAGGCTCTGAGTTGTCAGCACAGAGCACGACGGGGGACTCAAACTCACAAACTGCGAGATCATGACCTGAGCCCAAGTGAGATGTTTAACCGATTAAGCCACCCAGGGACCCCCAACTCTTATTATTTAGATAAGTTCTTAGAAATATAATTACTGTTATTTTAAATATTTTGATACATACTTCCAAAGAGCAAGGAGAGAGGAGTTCAGTTGAAGAGGATGCCTAAGAGCCTGAAAAATACAAGGCAAAAACACAAGTTGAAACTGCAGTGGACAGCAAGTGCTCAAAGTCTCTGAGGTGAGACATGACTACTCACAAGAGTGTTTCTGTGATGCTGACAACTGAGCCATAGCCCCGCAGGCAAGAGATGCTATGGAGAATCCACAGATTCAAGGTATTAATTAGATCAAATAAATACTTATTTCCTTAGTAACAATTCTGATGTAGTCCCTAGATACCTTTGAACTCCCCAAATCTAAATGTTTATTTTGTTTGTTTAAAATAAATAAAATAAATGATAAGATCCTGCCCCTCAAAACATCACAGTAATGGAGTCTTGGCACCTTTTAGGCTTGGAAGGAGGCCTTCTTCAGATGATCCTCCTTTTGGTTGTTCATTAGGCTAAATGGTGGGGTGTCAAGAGATGGCTGAGAAGGCACTAAAGTATGAGAGGAAGTGTGAGATGATGAATTGAATGGAAGAATGAAGAAATTGTGAGAATTAGGGAAACTCATAAATAAGAAAGATGACATGAACTTATTCCGGAGAGAAGAGTCAGAAATGAAACATTTAGATAATTTGCTTTAAAAAAAATATGATATATATTGGGGCATGTGGGTGGCTCAGTCAGATAAGCATTTGACTCTTGATTTGGGCTCAGGTCATGATCTCACAGTCATGAGATCAAGCCCTGCATTAGTCTCTACCTTGGGCCTAGAATGTGCTTAAGATTCTCTCTCTTCCTCTCCCTTTGATTCTCCCTTGCTCTCTTCCTCTCTCTCTCTCTCTCTCTCTCTCTCTCTCTCTCTCGAAGAAGAAAAGTTATGACATATAGTTATTCCATAAACTTTAAGGTGCTTGTGGATAAAAATTTGGTTCAGTATAAGCTACACAGTATTTGTCATTGAATTTCACTAAGTGCTGAAATAGCTATCACTCTTTTATAAGCATTAATAAGAAAGAATCTGAGCATTAATATTTCTAAAGGAATCTACCTTGTACATTTTATCTTTGTAAATTTAATTTCCCAGAATATATCAGACACCCAAAAGATGCCTTGTAGAGACTTTATTCAAATTAGTCCTTCTGAACATGAACATTAATTAACTGAAAATATTCAGGAGAAAAATAGGAATATGGAAAAATTGTCATTTCATTCTTTCTTTCCACCCCTAAAAAGTAGTTGTAGGAAAGATAAAAAGGGGACATCTTTAGTTAGGCATAAGTGCAAAATTATAGCATTGGATGAAGAAATAATTTTATTCTGTCAGCAAGCTTCATCAGCTGGGATTCATATTCTTGCCTCCTTGTGTAATTCTACATCTTAAAATCAACCACAAGTTATATACACTGATGTGAATGCATTTTTTAAGGTAAGGACCCAATTAAATATGAAAGTGAACATTTAAATTAGGTACTCAAATGTAATTTAAACCTTAACCACAACTTAAAGATAAGGATTTTCTTGTGCTACACTAAGCACAGGTGAGAACTCATTTCTAATGTTAGCACACATATGTTAATTGCTTTTTCTTTTTAAATATAATCTGTTTACCATAAAATATGCATTTATCATGTTAATTATAAATTTCTATGTAATATCTCTAAACTGTAATAAAAATGACTGTCCTCCAACTGACTTTAACTTAGGTCAAGATCTTCTTCTATATTGTTTTGCCTTAGTTAATAACAACTTTTAGGTGTGTAATATTAATATAAGTTGATATGGCAGACTTATCTTGGACAATACTTTGAACATGAATTATTGTAAACACAAATCTCCTGTAAGTGTGCATTATTATCTGCAAAAATGTTTTTCTAAACATTGCTAAATGGATAAGCTATGATTTATAATCTATTTATTGCCTCATTTGCTGTTTGTTCTCAAGGGATTTACACATCTTTTCACTTTGGCTGCTTTGACTTGAAAAGAATAATGCAAAACAAATTTAGAAAAAACAGTAAAAATAACTTTGCAATTAATTATATTCATTTTCACAATGACTTATAATAAACAGGAAAACAGAGTGATTATCCTACTGTGATATTTTCCCAAAAAGCAAATATATCATTTGTAACTGGACATACAAGATTGAATTTAGAGTAATAAATACTGGGGCAGGGGGGTGACTTTTATTTTACTTCCTAAGTGAAGTCATAATATTTGCCTTTTCTTTCAAAGAAATGACTTACGACACAAAATCTAGTCCTTAACTGAGCTAGGGCTTGGGGAAAGATGAAAGCTGACAGCTATACAGCACTGTAAACTCTCTCTGCATTAGAATCCTCAACAAATGGCCCCAGAAGACACTCCTTTTCTCTTCCATGTGCAAATGTGAGAAGTTCAAAGAATGCCCAATTGCCCCTTCTCATTTTTTTCTCACCCACCTCAAATTCATGAGTTTAGTTCATTGATTTATGTTATATGAATGGATAATACAATATAAACATGCCTTACTTGGGTGCCTGGGTGGCTCAGTTGGTTGAGCCTCTGACTTCAGCTCAGGTCATGGATCTTACGGTTTGTGAGTTTGAGCCCCGCGTTGGGCTTGGTGCTGACAGCTCAGAGCCTGAAGCCGGCTTTGGATTCCGTCTCCCTCTCTCTCTGACCCTCCCCTGCTCACGTTCTGTCTCTCTCTCTTTCAAAAATAAACATTAAAAAATAATTAAACATGCCTTATTTATTAAAAAAACAAATCATGCAACAACCTAAATGAATCTCAAAGAATTATTCTGACAAAAAAAAGGCCTATCTAAAAAACTTACATACAGTGTGATTCCTTTTATATAACCTTGAAATGACAAAATTACAAAAATAGAGAACAAATTAGTGGTTGCCAGGGGTTAAGGACAGGATGGAAGTGAATGCAGCTATAAAAGGACAAGAGTAGTACAAAGGATATTTGTGAGGATGCTCTGTATCTTGACTGTATCAATGTCAATGTCCTGATTTTCTTGTGCTATGCTTTTGTGAGATGCTACTACTGAGAGAAATCGGTAAAGGGCATATGGGGACACCAAATTACTTCTTACAACTGTGTGTGAATCTACAATTATCTCAAAATAAAAATGTTTAGCTAAAAAAAATCTGTATGATAGAAAAAATGAAGGAGAAATCAAGATTTGCTGACAAAAAATTAGGGGATATAATGTCAGAAGAACTGCCCAGCAAGAAATGTTAAAAGCAGTTTTTCAAGGAGATGAGAAATGAAATGTGGAAGAATTAAATCTACATAAAGAAAAGATCTACAAAAGAACAAATTAAGGTAAAACAAAAATTTTTATTTTTCTTATTCTTTTCTAATTCTTAATTGATCTAAAAGATAACTGTTTAAGACAATAACAGTAACAAAGTATTAGATGATTAGACATCGATGACACAAGGAACCAAAGGGAAGAATCAGGAATGCTAGTCAGATGCCTGTGCTGCATGTCAAATAGTAGAGTGCTATCTGAAGGTAAACTTAAGTTATTGATTTGTATTTTATAAACTCCATAGCAACCACTTTAAAATGAAAAAAAAAAAAAACAAGTACAAATGATATGCTAATAAAATAGAAAATAGAATCATATAAAATTATCAATTAAGATCATGGAGGTCAAAAAAGAGGTAAAAATGAAGCAAATAACAAATAAAATGAATCAAAAACTATTTTAAAATGATAGATATTAATCATCTATAAAAATAATCACTTTAAATATACACACTGTAAATACGTCAGTTCAGGGACAGAGTGATTGGATTGCACACACACACACACACACACACACACACACACACACGTGTAAGACCTAATAAAGTGTTATCCATAGGGAATCTACTGTAAATATAAAGTCTCAAATAGGTTAATAATAAAGGGATGGGGAAGCACTTTTGCAAAGGCTGAATAAGGAAGTCCAAAATTTGCTGATTCATAAAAGCAATCTTATTGTAAAAAGGGGCACCTGTGTGGCTCAGTTGGTTATGTGCCAACTCTTGATTTCTGCTCAGGTCCTGATCTCACAAGTTCAAGCCCAAGTCTATGCTGTCAGCCCAGAGTTTGGATTCTCTCTCTCTGCCCCACCGATACTCATGCTCGCTCTGTCAAAATTAAATAAATAAATAAATGAATAAATGAATAAATGAATAAATAAATAAATAAATAAATAAATAAATAAATTTAAAAAAAGGACACTGGAAAATAATTTAAAAAAATAAAAACATTTCAGAAGTCTGAAAATCAAAGGTTTGCAATAATCTAAACAGTATTTATTCAAGAAAAGTGGCTGAATCTTGGTAATGCAGACAAACCATGTGACATTTTCATGTAAAATGAAATTTACATTACATTACATTAAATTAAATTACATTAAATTACAGGCATTTAACTGTAAAAAAAGAGCACCTAACAAGTAGAGGGGGCAGAATAGGTTAGAAGTTTCCAGGGAATAGCCTGGTCTAATTTAACCTGTTTGACAGTTCTGTGGAAAACTCCATTCACAGGACTTGTGTTTCTTTGACCTGACTGTGAAGCTCCATCAAAGAAGCCCTATACATAGAGTGTTTGTCTGAAACTATTATTCACAATTGTTTAATATCCAAGCTGCCTATGGCAGTGATACCAGTTGAAGCAAACAAAAGGCTGGCCAAAAAAAAAAAAAAATCCTTAAGAGAAAAATAGAGGAAGGAGATATTCATACAGTGCTTTGAAAAGTTCTGACACATTTTTCTGGGGACCTAAAGAACATGCATATATGAAGGACTACGGGCATGGCCATGATAGATCTAAGATCTTAATGTCTCACCTCTGTGCAAGCAGGAAGTGAACACTGATGGTTGAGAAAGGGTTGTAAACTGTCTGGGAAAGCATTGAAGACATTCCACAGTGCACACACATGCACACACAAATGCACATACACACACAGACTTACAGAGCTTCAACAAATGCTGGGATTCTTATTGGTTCAAGGCATTAAGAAGATCTCCACCAATGATTAGTTGACCTTATGTTTGAATCTTGAGGCATTATACTAAGTAAGATAAAGCAGTAACAAAACAATAAATACTGCCTGATTCTACTTATAGAAAGTGTATAAAATACTCATAAAGATGGAACATAGAATGGTGGTTGCCATGGACTGGGGATGGAGGGAGGGAAATGGAGATTTTTTGTTTAATGGGTATAGAGTTTTAGTTTCTCAAGATGAAAATAGTTACAGAGATTGCTGAACAGTGTGAATGCATTTTATGCCACTGAACTCTACCACACCGAATGGTAAATTTTGTGTTATGTGTATTTTTGCCATAATTTTCAAACATAGAAAATTGGGCTCAGTAATTTATAAAAGTGGCTATAAAACACTATGAAAGGGGTTCATTCTAGTAATATTTCACCATTTAGAAATCAATCAATGTAATCCAGCATATCAACAGACAGAAGAAGACAAATCACATGATCATAGCAATTAATGCAGAAAACCTTTGAAACAAAGTCTTTATAATTTTTTTAACAAATTTTTAAACAAAACACTCATTTGTGATAGAAAATTTTAGTAAATTAGGAAGAGAGAAAAACATCCTCAACTTGATAAAGAGCATCTATGAAACCCTGCATCTGATATCATATTTTACAGTAAAAGACTAAACGTTCTTTTCCTGATATCAAGAACCAGGTACCACTCTAATTCAACACAGTACTGAAAGTTTGTATATTTGGGTGCTCCCGTATTCGGCGCGTAGACATTTATAATTGTTAACTCTTTCTGATGGATAGACCTTGTAATTATTATATAATGCCCTTCTTCATCTCTTGTTACAGCCTTTAATTTAAAGTCTAGTTTGTCTGATATAAGTACGGCTACTCCAGCTTTCTTTTGACTTCCAGTAGCATGATAAATAGTTCTCAAGTACTGAAAGTTTGAACCAGTGAAATCAGTAAGGAAAAAAATATATAAAGTCATGCAGATTGGAAAGAAAAAAAGATAACTGTTTACTTGCCTATATACAAAATCCTAAAGAATGTAGAAAAAAACTTTACTAGAACTGATAAATAAGTTTAACAAGGACATAAAGGACATAAGATATAAGATCACGTAAAATCTATCTCATTTCTACCTACTAGCAGTGAGCATATGGAAACAAAATTCGTAACAATGCTGTTTATAATCAACCAAAAAAAAAGATAAAGAAAAAAAAGAAGTGTCTAGGCATAAGTCTAATACAGCATGTACAGAATTTTCATGCTTAAAATTACAAACTAATTAAAGAATTCAAAGAACATCTAAATAAGTGGAGAGATGCAATGAATTCATGAATTAGAAGATTCAATAAGAGTAAAGACACCATCAGTTGTTCCTAGTTTCTGTCAAAATCCCAGAAAGATTCTTTTGTAGATATAGACAAGCTTATTCTAAAATTTATGTGGAAAGGCAAAGGAACTTGAATAACTGGAAAATATTTTTAAAGTTTATTTATTTATTTTGAGAAAGAGAGAGAGAGAGAGGATGCAAGTGGGAAAGAGGCAGAGAGACAGAGACAGAGAGAGAGAGAGAGAGGGAATCCCAAGCCAAGCTCTGCACTATTAGCACAGACCTGACATGGAGCTCAGTCTCACGAATTGTGAGATCATGACCTGAGCCAAAGCCAAGAGTCAGATATTCAACTGACTGAGATACCCAGTCACTCGAGGGAAAAACAAAATGTAAAAGAATAAAGTGGGAGGAAGCACTTTTTCCAATGTTGAGATATACTTTATAGCTATAGTAATCAGGACAGTGGGATATTAGCAGAGGGTAGAAATGTAAATCAATAAAGCACACTAAAGTCCCCAGAAATAAACTCAGATATGTCTTAGTGATTTTTGACAAACTGGCAAAAGCAAGTCCATGGAGGAATTACAAACATTTCAATACAACCTAAGAAATATTGGACACCAGCAAAAGAAATAAACTGTAACCTAAACTTTATGCCATGGATAAAAATTAATTTTAAATGGATTTAAGTGAAAAACTAAAAATTTTAGGAGAAATAGGGGGAAATCTTTGATATCTAAGGCAAAACATTATTAGATTATTATTAGATGTAATGCTAAAAAGAAGTACCATATAACAAAAAAATGATAATTGGATTTCAAGAAAATTAAATTTGTGCTTTATGAAAATACTCTAGATCAGGGAAGATGGTGGCATAGGAGGAAGCTGGGCTAACAGCAAGTCCTCCTGATCACTTAGATTCCACCTACACCTGCCTAAATAACCCAGAAAACCGCCAGAGAATGAGCAGAACAGAGTCTCCGGAGCCAAGCGCAGACGAGAGGCCCACGGAAGAGGGTAGGAAGGGCGGCGAGGTGGTGAGCGCTCCACGGACTGGCGGGAGGGAGCCAGGGCGGAGGGGCAGCCTACCAGCCAAGCCGAAGCCCCGAGTCTGGCTGGCAAAAGCAGAGGGGCCAGACGGAGTGTGTTCCCACAGCAAAGGCGACTTAGCGTCTGGGAGGTCATAAGTTAACAGCTCTGCTCAGAAAGCGGGAAGGCTGGAGGACAAAGGGAGGGAGAGCTGCTGAGCCCCCAGACGACAGAGCTCAGTTTGGTGGGGAACAAGGCGCTCGCCAGCGCCATCTCCCTCGCCCATTCCCCAGCCAAAATCCCAAAGGGAAACAGTTCCTGCCAGGGAACTTGCTCGTTCCGCACAAACACCCAACTCTGTGCTTCTGCGGAGCCAAACCTCCGGCAGCGGATCTGACTCCCTCCTGCTGCCACAGGGCCCCTCCTGAAGTGGATCACCTAAGGAGAAGCGAGCTAAGCCTGCCCCTCCTGCCCCCGTGCACCTTGCCTACCCACCCCAGCTAATATGCCAGATCCCAGCACCACAAGCCTGGCAGTGTGCAAGTAGCCCACACGGGCCACGCCACCCCACAGTGAATCTGCCCCTAGGAGAGGGGAAGAGAAGGCACACACCAGTCTGACTGTGGCCCCAGCAGTGGGCTGGGGGCAGACATCAGGTCGGACTGCGGCCCCGCCCACCAACTCCAGTTATACATCACAGCACAGGGGAAGTGCCCTGCAGGTCCTCACCACTCCAGGGACTATCCAAAATGACCAAACGGAAGAATTCCCCTCAGAAGAATCTCCAGGAAAGAACAACAGCCAATGAACTGATCAAAAAGGATTTAAATAATATAACAGAAACTGAATTTAGAATAATAGTCATAAAATTAATCGCTGGGCTTGAAAACAGTATAGACGACAGCAGAGAATCTCTTGCTACAGAGATCAAGGGACTAAGGAACAGTCACGAGGAGCTGAAAAACGCTTTAAACGAAATGCAAAACAAAATGGAAACCATGAAGGCTCGGATTGAAGAGGCAGAGGAGAGAATAGGTGAACTAGAAGATAAAGTTATGGAAAAAGAGGAAGCTGAGAAAAAGAGAGATAAAAAAATCCAGGATTATGAGGGGAAAATTAGAGAACTAAGTGATACACTAAAAAGAAATAATCGACGCATAATTGGTATCCCAGAGGAGGAAGAGAGAGGGAAAGGTGCTGAAGGGGTACTTGAAGAAATTATAGCTGAGAACTTCCCTGAACTGGGGAAGGAAAAAGGCATTGAAATCCAAGAGGCACAGACAACTCCCTTCAGACGTAACATGAATCAATCTTCTGCACGACATATCATAGTGAAACTGGCAAAATACAAGGATAAAGAGAAAATTCTGAAAGCAGCAAGGGATAAACGTGCCCTCACATATAAAGGGAGATCTATAAGACTCGTGACTGATCTCTCTTTTGAAACTTGGCAGGCCAGAAAGGATTGGCAGGAGATCTTCAGTGTGCTAAACAGAAAAAATATGCAGCCGAGAATCCTTTATCCAGCAAGTCTGTCAATTAGAATACAAGGAGAGATAAAGGTCTTCCCAAACAAACAAAAACTGAAGGAATTTGTCACCACTAAACCAGCCCTACAAGAGATCCTAAAGGGGATCCTGTGAGACAAAGTACCAGAGACATCACTACAAGCATAAAACATACAGACATCACAATGACTCTAAACCCGAATTTTTCTATAATAACACTGAATGTAAATGGATTAAATGCGCCAACCAAAAGACATAGGGTATCAGAATGGATAAAAAAACAAGACCCATCTATTTGCTGTCTACAAGAGACTCATTTTAGATCTGAGGACACCTTTAGATTGAGAGTGAGGGGATGGAGAACTATTTATCATGCTACTGGAAGCCAAAAGAAAGCTGGAGTAGCCATACTTATATCAGACAAACTAGACTTTAAATTAAAGGCTGCAACAAGAGATGAAGAAGGGCATTATATAATAATTACAGGGTCTATCCATCAGGAAGAGCTAACAATTATAAATGTCTATGCGCCGAATACTGGAGCCCCCAAATATATAACACAATTACTCATGAACATAAGCAACCTTATTGATAAGAATGTGGTAATTGCAGGGGACTTTAACACCCCACTTACAGAAATGGATAGATCATCTACACACACGGTCAATAAAGAAACAAGGGCCCTGAATGCTACATTGGATCAGATGGACTTGACAGATATCTTTAGAACTCTGCATCCCAAAGCAACAGAATATACTTTCTTCTCGAGTGCACATGGAACATTCTCCAAGATAGATCACATACTGTGTCACAAAACAGCCCTTCATAAGTATACAAGAATTGAGATCATACCATGCACACTTTCAGACCACAATGCTAGGAAGCTTGAAATCAACCACAGGAAAAAGTCTGGAAAACCTCCAAAAGCATGGAGGTTAAAGAACACCCTACTAAAGAATGAGTGGGTCAACCAGGCAATTAGAGAAGAAATTAAAAAATATATGGAAACAAACGAAAATGAAAATACAACAATCCAAACGCTCTGGGATGCAGCGAAGGCAGTCCTGAGAGGAAAATACATCGCCTTCCAGGCCTATCTCAAGAAACAAGAAAAACCCCAAATACAAAATCTAACAGCACACCTAAAGGAAATAGAAGCAGAACAGCAAAGGCAGCCTAAACCCAGCAGAAGAAGAGAAATAATAAAGATCAGAGCAGAAATAAACAATATAGAATCTAAAAAAACTGTAGAGCAGATCAACGAAACCAAGAGTTGGTTTTTTGAAAAAATAAACAAAATTGACAACCCTCTAGCCAGGCTTCTCAAAAAGAAAAGGGAGATGACCCAAATAGATAAAATCATGAATGAAAATCAATTATTAAAACCAGTCCCTCAGAGATACAAGCAATTATCAGGGAATACTATGAAAAATTATATGCCAACAAATTGGACCACCTGGAAGAAATGGACAAATTCCTAAACAGCCACACTCTTCCAAAACTCAATCAGGAGGAAATAGAAAGCTTGAACAGACCCATAACCAGCGAAGAAATTGAATCGGTTATCAAAAATCTCCCAACAAATAAGAGTCCAGGACCAGATGGCTTCCCAGGGGAGTTCTACCAGACGTTTAAAGCAGGGATAATACCTATCCTTCTCAAGCTATTCCAAGAAATGGAAAGGGAAGGAAAACTTCCAGACTCATTCTATGAAGCCAGTATTACTTTGATTCCTAAACCAGACAGAGACCCAGTAAAAAAAGAGAACTACAGGCCAATATCCCTGATGAATATGGATGCAAATATTCTCAATAAGATACTAGCAAATCAAATTCAACAGCATATAAAATGAATTATTCACCATGCTCAAGTGGGACTCATTCCTGGGATGCAGGGCTGGTTCAACATTCGCAAATCAATCAACGTGATACATCACATTAATAAAAAAAAAAGAGAAGAACCATATGATCCTGTCAATCGATGCAGAAAAGGCCTTTGACAAAATCCAGTACCGTTTCTTAATAAAAACCCTTGAGAAAGTCGGGATAGAAGGAACATACTTAAAGATCATAAAAGCCATTTATGAGAAGCCCACAGCTAACATCATCCTCAATGGGGAAAAACTGAGAGCTTTTTCCCTGAGATCAGGAACACGACAGGGATGCCCACTCTCACCGCTGTTGTTTAATATAGTGTTGGAAGTTCTAGCATCAGCAATCAGACAACAAAAGGAAATCAAAGGCATCAAAATTGGCAAAGATGAAGTCAAGCTTTTGCTTTTTGCAGATGACATGATATTATACATGGAAAATCCGATAGACTCCACCAAAAGTCTGCTAGAACTGACACATGAATTCAGCAAAGTTGCAGGATAAAAATCAATGTACAGAAATCAGTTGCATTCTTATACACTCACAATGAAGCAACAGAAAGACAAATAAAGAAATTGATCCCATTCACAATTGCACCAAGAAGCATAAAATACCTAGGAATAAATCTAACCAAAGATGTAAAAGATCTGTATGCTGAAAAGTATAGAAAGCTTATGAAGGTAATTGAAGAAGATATAAAGAAATGGAAAGACATTCCCTGCTCATGGATTGGAAGAATAAATATTGTCAAAATGTCAATACTACCCAAAGCTATCTACACATTCAATGCAATCCCAATCAAAATTGCACCAGCATTCTTTTCGAAACTAGAACAAGCCATCCTAAAATTCATATGGAACCACAAAAGGCCCCGAATAGCCAAAGTAATTTTGAAGAAGAAGACCAAAGCAGGAGGCATCACAATCCCAGACTTTAGCCTCTACTACAAAGCTATAATCATCAAGACAGCATGGTATTGGCACAAAAACAGACACATAGACCAATGGAATAGAATAGAAACCCCAGAACTAGACCCACAAACGTATGGCCAACTCATTTTTGACAAAGCAGGAAAGAACATCCAATGGAAAAAAGACAGTCTCTTTAACAAATGGTGCTGGGAGAACTGGACAGCAACATGCAGAAGGTTGAAACTAGACCACTTTCTCACACCATTCACAAAAATAAACTCAAAATGGGTAAAGGACCTGAATGTGAGACAGGAAACCATCCAAACCCTAGAGGAGAAAGCAGGAAAAGACCTCTCTGACCTCAGCCATAGCAATCTCTTACTCGACACATCCCCAAAGGCAAGGAAATTAAAAGCAAAAATGAATTACTGGGACCTTATGAAGATAAAAAGCCTCTGCGCAGCAAAGAAAACAAGCAACAAAACGAAAAGGTAACCAACGGAATGGGAAAAGATATTTGCAAATGACATATCGGACAAAGGGCTAGTATCCCAAATCTATAAAGAGCTCACCAAACTCCACACCCGAAAAACAAATAACCCAATGAAGAAATGGGCAGAAAACATGAATAGACACTTCTCTAAAGAAGACATCCAGATGGCCAACAGGCACATGAAAAGATGTTCAACGTCGTTCCTCATCAGGGAAATACAAATCAAAACCACACTCAGATATCACCTCACGCCAGTCCGAGTGGCCAAAATGAACAAATCAGGAGACTATAGATGCTGGAGATGATGTGGAGAAACGGGAACCCTCTTGCACTGTTGGTGGGAATGTAAATTGGTGCAGCCGCTCTGGAAAGCAGTGTGGAGGTTCCTCAGAAATTAAAAATAGACCTACCTTATGAGCCAGCAATAGCACTGCTAGGAATTTACCCAAGGGATACAGGAGCACTGATGCAGAGGGGCACTTGTATCCCAATGTTTATAGCAGCACTCTCAACAATAGCCAAATTATGGAAAGAGCCTAAATGTCCATCAACTGATGAATGGATAATGAAATTGTGGTTTATATACACAATGGAATACTACGTGGCAATGAGAAAGAATGAAATATGGCCTTTTGTAGCAACGTGGATGGAACTGGAGAGTGTGATGCTAAGTGAAATAAGCCATACAGAGAAAGACAGATACCATATGGTTTCACACTTATGTGGATCCTGAGAAACTCAACAGAAACCCATGCGGGAGGGGAAGGAAAAAAAAAAAAAAGAGGTTAGAGTGGGAGAGAGCCAAAGCATAAGGGACTGTTAAAAACTGAGAACAAACTGAGGGTTGATGGGGGGTGGGAGGGAGGGGAGGGTGGGTGATGGGTATTGAGGAGGGCACCTTTTGGGATGAGCACTGGGTGTTGTATGGAAACCAATTTGACAATAAATTTCATATATTGAAAAAAAAATAGTGAACTCCTTAAAGAAAAAAAAATAAAGATTAGTTGATAAAAGTAAAAAAAAATACTGTATAAATAAGATGAATAAAAAAGCTATGGGCCAGGAGAAAGTTTAAAATTTTTTTTTTTTAACGTTTATTTATTTTTGAGACAGAGAGAGACAGAGCATGAACAGGGGAGGGGCAGAGAGAGAGAGGGAGACACAGAATCAGAAGCAGGCTCCAGGCTCTGAGCCATCAGCCCAGAACCCGACGCGGGGCTCGAACTCACGGACCATGAGATCGTGACCTGAGCCGAAGTCGGATGCTCAACCGACTGAGCCACCCAGGCGCCCCAGGACCAGGAGAAAGTTTATGCAATACTTCCACATATATAAGAGAAAAGTCTTATATCTAGAATACCTATTGTCACTCAAAACTCAACAGAGAACAAACAAACAAATAAGTATTTAGAGGATGGTCCAAAGCAATGCAGAGATATTTCACTAGAGGGAAGATATGCTTGGCAAATAAACATATAAAAACATATTCAACATCATTTGACATTATGGAAATGCAAGTTTACCTATAGGAATAGTAATATTACCAAATACTGGCCAGATGGCAGAGCACCTGGATCTCATACATTGCTGGCAGAAATCCAAAATTATATAAATCCTCTGGAAAATAGTTTGGAAGTTTTTGTTTTTTTTTTATAAAATTAAAAATGTACTTTTCAACAAATGGTGCCTGGACAATAGGATATTTAAAAAAAACTATGAAGTTGAATGCTTTCTTTACTATATACAGAAATTAACTCAGGATGGATTAAAGAATTAAAATTATGAAACTTAAAATAAATCATAGGAGAAAACTTCATGACCTTAGATTTGGCAAGAATTCTTGAATATGACACCAACCGTTTTGTTGGTTAAGAAAAGAAAACACAAATAAAATAGGCTTCATCAAAATAATTTTTTAAATGTTTGTGATTTCAAAGGACACTGTAAGATAGTGCAAATACAACCCATAGAATAGAAGAAAATATTTACAAATCATATGCATGGTAAGTGGCTTGTGTCTAGAATATATAAAGAACTCTAACAACTCAATAATAAAAATACAAATAATCCAGTTAAAAATGGACAAAGAATCTGGAGAGGTATTTCTCTGAGGAAAATATACAAAAGGCCAAAAAGCACATGAAAGAACATAGATATCATTGATCATCAGAAATGCAAACCAAAACCACATGAAATACTATTTCATACCCACTAGTAGATAATGAAAAGTGATGGTAAGGATGTGGAGATATCAAAAGTCTCATAAACTTCTGGCAGGGATGTGAAATAATGCATCTGATTTGGAAAACAATTTGATAGCTCCCCAAATGATCAAACATGGAGTTACCATATGACTTCAGCATTTCACTTCTAAGTATATACCCAAGAAGAATGAAAACATGCTCACACAAAAACATGTACACAAATATTTATGCTGGCATTATTCATAATAGCTGAAAGTGAACACAACCTACATATCCACCAACAGATAAATAGATAAACAAAATGTGGTATAGCCAATGAAGTATTACTCAATTATAAAAAGAAAAATAGTACTGATGCATGTTACAACTTGGATGAAACTCAAAAACATTATGCTACCTGAAAGAAGTTAGGCACAAAGGTCAAGATATTATATGATTCCATTCACATTAAAGTCCAGAATAAACCCATTTAGAGAAGCATAAAGTAGATTAGTGGCTGCTGAAGAGTGGAGAGGAGATGGAGATGAGCAGCGACAGTAAACATGTATGGGTTTTTGGTTAGGTGATGAAAACTGAGTGTGGCGATCATTGCATATATCTGTGATTATACTAAAAACTATTGTACATTTTAAATGAGTGTGGTATGTGAATGGTATTTCAATAAATTTGTTTTTTTTTAAAGGTAAACAGAATTTACAACATGACACAGCAATCACATTTTTAGGAATTTGTAGCAGAGAAGTAAAAACTATACTTACATAAAAATCTGTGTACAAATGTTCATAATAATTGTTCATAAGAGCTTTATTTGTAGTAGTAAAATCACTGGAAACAGCTAAGATGCCATTCAAGTAGTGAGTGGCCAAATGAAATCTGGTATATCCACACAATGGAATACTTCTCAATAATAAAAATAAACAAAGTATTGATTTACACAACAACCTATGCTTAGTGAAAAGTGAATCTGATGGAAGAAATCAAAGAAAATCTAAATAAAGAGACATATACGTTGATTAGAAGATTCAATATGAGATATATATTCTCCCAATTAATCTATAGGTTATATACTTATATGATAATATTTATATGGCTCTTTTAAAACCACAAAAGTATAAACCAGGAGCAAGAACAGGTTAGCGGTCTCTATAGGGCAGGGCTGGAAGGTGGGGGGTTGTGATGCATGGTGCAAATATAAAGTAGCAGGAAGAAATTTCTTTGAAGTAATAGAACAGTTTTGTATCTTGAACAGATTTGTATATGAGGTTACACATATCTGTGTGTGTGATTAAACTGCATAGAAATATACTAACACACATGTATGAGTCAATTTTTAAAAAGGTGAGCACTGAATAAGGTCTGTGATCTCTTTACTAATATTGTTCCAGTATCAATTTTCTGTTTTTGTTATTTTACTTCAGTATGATGTCACCATTGCAGCAAATATGGGGAAGACTACATGGGAATCTATGTGGAATTTTTGAAATCTATAATCATTTAAAAATTCAAAGTTTTAAACAAAGGATGGGGAGCATTCCCTACTTTTCATTGTTGCTATCAATTTAATGCCTACTATCTGTGACACTTCCTCTCCAGTCCCACTCCATGTGCCACCTTGCATGCCCAACCCTCTGCATTTTGTTGCTCTCTGTTTCCTTCTGGTGGATTAGCAGATTGTTGCCAATTCTCCACTCCTCTCTACTTCATGAAATGAAACACTCTTTCTGTGCCCCATGCTTTTAGAATTCTGGTTTTTGTGTTTTCTAATTCTATAATTTATCTAATTTATCTAATTTGATAAATTAATTTGGGCTGGTGTGATGAGGTACTTTACTCTGGAGATCACTCAACTGGGTGTTAAGTGCTTCTAATACTTCTATTGCACACCCTCTGATTTGGTTTCATGGCTTCTTTGAGCCTAAGACGTATCTGATGTGACTAAAATTATCTGACTCATCTGAAGAAAAAGGCGGGCACTCTGCTAATATGACAATGATAGAGAACAAACTCAGTGCTTTTTCCCATTAGTAAAATACATACTGTCTTTTAGGATTTGTTGAAAGCAGTGACTCCTTTTTTATTAAGTTCAAAATTAAACAACCTATTCTCTACTGGTTGAAAATGTAGTACAATAACATAAAAGCTAATAAGAGGGATTTGCGGTCAGACAGGGACAACTACTGATATTCTCAAGTCTTTATACAGAGAGTTTCTTGCTTCACCTGGTGTAGGGTCCAGGACACAGTCTTCTCTAAATTATTAATTTATTACAGACAAAGATACTGCATTTTAAGGCAGAACTTGATTAAGAGCAGTGGCTATATCCAGAAATAACCAAATTTCACTTTGTTTAATTGGGCTATTTCTGGATAGAGACTAATAGTAAATTTTTCTCCAGCTCTTATCTTTGTTCACTATTTACAGAAGCTGGCTGAAGGCTGCATAGCAATCAGGGTGGCATGTTCACACTTAGAATGGAAATTGGAAGACACCAAACAGACTAGAACCTTGACATACAGATGTTGTGTTAACAGACTTGTTGACAGAACATTGAACATCACTGCTTAGCAAAGATCGTACCATCAACAAGCAGTCATGGCTGCCATCCCTGAAGTCATTGTATTTCAACATTAAGAAAGAAGATAAAACTACACTGACAAAATCTGGAGAGAAAGGGTCATGACACCAAAAGACAATGGTTGACAGCCTTCAATCCATCCATGACAATTTCCCATAAAAGGGAATGTACTTGTCACATTATCAAGGTAGCTAAAGCAAAGGGCACAGTTGGAAGAGTTGGAAAAAAACATTACAGAATTGTAAAGTTTGTAAATATCATAATCTAAAATAAGGAAGGAAAAAATTAGGTTAACAAATTGCATACTTGTGATTTTTTCACTTGTTTTGTGATAGGGATTTTTTGGTTGTTTTAATGCCATCTTGACTCAATTTTGGTATAGAAGCTGATCAATTCCCTTTCTAGACCAGCTGAATAAATCCATACTCAACCACTTCCCTTATCAGGATCTCATATACAAAGCTACTATGCACCAGCCCTAATCATGCAAGGCCAGATGACAGACACCAAAAGGACAACCTCTATGCCCCTGAGTCTAAGAAATTACTCAAATTAGCCAATCCACAGGGATTCCATAAAACCTGGCCACCTCCACCCCACATGCTATGTACAAGTTGCCTGCTTGAAAGATGCAGCTTACTGTTACTCTGTCCCAGGGGTCAACCTCCCATTTGACTCTACCTGGCAGCCTTTTCTTGACTGGAACTGCAAGTTATAAAAACGTTCTACCTTTCATCTATCTGAGTGTAATCTGAGTGTCCCACCATTAAAAGAATCTTTTAAAAATTATAAAACATTGCCCAAGGTTATTTTCTAGTTTAAGCAGTGATATGAGTCAATGATCAAGTGCAGTATAGCCAGAAATGTAAGGTATATACTCCTTTTACCATCCACAAGCCCTGGGGCAGGGAGCACCTCCATGTTTCACTTTCTGATGGTTAGATTGTCTCTTTGAGAGAAGGGAACAAGCATTTTTAACTTCATTGCCTAATATGGTGCCTGAAACTTTTAATATTTTTACTAAATGATTTTCTTGTAAAATAAGTGAATAATTAGGTGAATAAATGTCATTTAGCAGTGTCATATGAAATTAAATAGCAAACAAATTAATCCCAAATGTTTTATGTTAAACTGTCCCCAGATAAAGTCTGTAAGACAAAAGGTTTCATCTTCTGAGGTTTTCCATGTCTTTGCTGTCACTTTAAGTTTAGAAGATTTCTGTACACAAATACTCTTGGTTCAAACTTTTCCAATGTTGTAGCAGAAAAAAGAGACTGCCAGGTAAAATCCACAGGCTTTGATAATCATCTGAACAAAGGTCCAGATAGTTTCCTCACTTAGATGAGAAATAGAAATAACAGTGTGGGAATGGGAGATGAGGGGCTGATGGGTAATAATTCATGAGGTTTACTGCATGTTGATTTTGAAGCAATGATGGGGCATCCAGTGGTACTGGGATGAATGGATCTGTAGTTGAGGTAGAAACCTGGGTAGGAGGTAAGTGTATGTAACTCATTAAAATAAAGACAGTTACTGAAATGATGGTGGCTCTGCAATCATGTTCACACTAAGAAGAGAAAATCCCTGACCTGGGACACCAACCACTCCGGAAGAGAAATAGGAAAGGGGCTGCAGAAAGCACTGAGAATGAGACACTAAAGCTATAGATACAAAGGTGGCAGACAAATCAGAGAGTTGATCTAAAATCCAAGAAAGAAAGAAATTGGAAGAAGGGGAGAGTAAACTGTGTCTGACGTTGCAGACAGAAAGAATCTACTGGGAGGCACATCCAGAAACGTTTCTGTTGTACAGAAAGTCATTTAACTGTCTTAATATTTGAAGAGTCATTTCTGGACAGACATATAACATACACTGGGCAAGATGACTTATTGTACCTTAAAATAACTTAATGCTTGACCATGGAGAAAAAATTACTGTGTGACTCAAGATCTCAAAGTGTGTTACCAAGAGAAACTGAAAAGAAAGCAATGATTCCTGCTTTCTGTCTGATTTGAATATTTACCTTATATTCAATAGGTAATAGAGGTAATAGACTTCATGACATCTGGAAGTCAGAAAGCAATTAGGGCCCAGCAGGTGCCATGATGACGAGGAATGTCTTCTGAAGTCATCCTGAAGTAGAATGACACCACACTAGAATTCTCTGGTACTATTCAAAATGTGGCAAGCACTGCAGCTCTCCCAGCTGTTACTGCTTCATTTTTCACCTTCCCATTCACCTTGGCACCAGATTGTTTTCTACCAATCTTAAGTTGAACACTGATAAGCCTTTAAAACTTATAAATCATTTCAGAATTGTGAAGCAACCATTTGTAGTTCTAAGAGATTTGGAGATTTGATTTCTAATAGTAGCTCAGTAATCAAATAGCTGTGTGACCACTGCCTATTCATTAATTTTTTGGTAGGGTTGTTTTCAACTATATTCTTACTCATATATTTTAGTAATATCAAACTCAGTTGGTGTTCTTGTTAAAATTTGCCACTCCTAACTAATTTAATATCTCCTCTCAGGAAAAAAAAATGAAGGAACACTGTAATTACTCACAATACCATGGCTCTTTGAAACCTGTTTGTATAAAAACAGTACATGCCTCTTGTAGTTCCCTAATACTATTGATTAGTTGTTGGTTACATCATTATCATTCTGCTTCATCCATTGGGCTACTTGTGCATACTAGTTTTTAATAACTCTTTCAGAAGTGTTTATTTTGTTTCATATATGATAATCACAAGTACAAATCTAAATAAGAATATGCAGGAAAATGATAATTCATATTCAGATCATATTAAATTTTACTATTTGGAGTTTTATAGCACAAGCATAAAATAATACATTCTCCAACCATATCTTCTCTTGAACTTTTTAGTTCATAATAACTGCATTCCTAGAATGTGATCTGTTTTGATGTGGGCCACATCCCTGACTTCCAACAACACTTCCAGCAGGTAGAATGGGCAAGTTTAGAAATAAAAGCCATGGCATTTATACTAACAACATGAGCATCCCTCATCCAACATGGCTGAGACAGAACCAAGAGCACAGTGACACCTTATCAATCACAATCAAGGGAGGACATTGATGGGGAGAATTGGTTGCCTTTGTTGATCAATGATCTTGAAAGCCCTTAGTAAAAGTAGTTGTGGCCTTGTGACTGTCATGTGGTATAGCCTGAAGTGATCACTCAGATGGCCAATGGCATCGGTGCACAAAGTGGAGAATGCCTTGGTTGTATAGACTAGTGGCAAAACTGTGGTCAGAACGCAGGTAGTGCTCAAGTCCATATCTGTCAATAAGGCAGATCTCTGAATTCTTCTTGTGTCCAGTATGAGTAAGAGTGATCAAACACAAGTACATCATGACCATTCTTGTGGCCCAAAGCTCAGATAAGTGAGCAGAAGCAGTACATTGACCAGGTTTCCTTCCCATCACCAGGCCTTGCTACTGGACCCCAAGATGACCCATAGGCATAAGCTGCAGAGTATGTGGGGCATTTGGTTGACCTCATGTATAGGAAAGAGGGTCAGAAAGCACTCCAAAGGAAATAAACAGAGATAAAAGCCAGATGTGTGCAACCTGGGCTCAGGTTGTCAAATCACCTGGTCAACCCCACTTGTCACAGACACCAGAAAGGGACTTGGATAATTTTAAAGTAGACATCTTTGGCAACTGGGATCCATAGAAGACCTAGTCTGTGCTGAAGGTGCCCTGCCTAGATGCACCAGTCATCCCAAGAAACAGAGAAGAATTAAAAAAGGAATGCACTCCAAAGTATGGGGTCCCCTGAAGCATAAGACCCTGCCTGAAGTCAGTTATTTTTTTAAAGTATTTTGAACAGTTCACTTCATTGTCTTCTGAATTCCATCTTCTCAGTTGAGAACATAACTCTCAATGTAATGATTGCAGCTTTGAAGGAAATGATTGCTTTTGCTTTAGGTATTTTTAAGAGTTTTTTATTTGGTCTGATTTTCAGCTGATTACCTCAGTGTACTTAAGTATTTTTTAATTACTTTCTTATTCATCCTGATTGGAATTCATATTTTTTTTTATTTTTTATTTGATACCTTTCATCAGCTTTGAAAATCTCTTAGCTCTTATTACTTCAAATATTGCTGCTGTCTCATTTTTTATCTCTTCTTTTGTTAGGATTCCACTTATACATATATCTGGCTTTTTTTTTTTTCCTGCTTCACCTAGTATCTACTTTTGCTTATGTATTATCTAACCTTTAGTTTTTCAACATTTTATTTTGACAGTTTTAATCTGCAGAAGATAAATAGATATGTCTTCACAAGAAGAAATGGTTAGTGCATGCTAATGGACAACAGGTAGCAACTGATGATTATGGAAACTTTCCTCACAGTCACAACTCAGAGTTTCTGATGGTCAAAGGCTCTATCTAGTATCTCTTGTACAATTGCTTCCCAGGGAAAAGATGGTATCTTCCATGCTCCTGCTTTCCTGAACAGGGAGAGGTAAATGGTTTAGTTCAAATAGCCACATGGACCAAAATTTTGGGTGTTATTAGGTAGCTGACCAGTCTTCACATCATTCATTTAATTTTTTTTTCCCACCCAACAATGTGTCAGCTTCTGCAGTCAACAATTCCCTTTATGTAACTTTCTTTCAACAGCCCCTTGCTGGGTATCTCACATGGGCATAGCAGAGTGTAGCTTTTGAGAAAGGAACACAGCATTTGAGTTTCAGGGTTGATAGGAAATATGTAAATCTGATAGGTTTGGACTTCCAGGTTTCATCACAATAACAAAATCACCAAATATTTTCTGTAATGATCACACCTCTATGTTTGGAAAGGTTTGGAAACCTGGAGAATTAAAAAAAAAATCTTTAATTTCCCTTTGGACATTGTACTTTTCTCAGGGATGTACCTCTAATGAGAAAGATGGAAGGTAAAAGGACCATATTACCTTCAATTATCAATTCTGCAGTTGAGTTAACCAGGACTGAGATTAAATTCACCTTCTCTGCTTATTGTTTACAAGACACACTTTTCTGCACCAAATGCACATCAAACCAACCATAGACTGAAGCAAAATGACAATATCAAAGAAATTTAGGAAAATAAGTTTTTTTTTTTTGAGGCAGTTGACATCTTCTTGTCTGATAAGCTCATCTTAAACTTAGAACACTTCACATATAATTATTTTGAAAAAGCACATTCTTATATAATGATGAGGAATTATGGATTTATAAACTTATACATTTTTTTAAAAATTCTGGGTTTGCTTGCCCAACATGGTTAGTTCTAGGAAAATCAAGTGCTTTCCTAGTTACCACATAAGACAAGTAAACAAACGTGAATGGAAGGGGAATAAAGTGAAAAGAACTAATCAATTATTATTATGCAAAAATAAAAAAAATAATTATCTCAGCAATGGGTACAGGCAGAATTTTAGTTACTTTAAGATAGTATTTTAAAGTAGAGAAACTGATTTGAAAATTTCTAAATAATTGCAAACTACTTTGCAAAATCGTAGAATAATAAATACAAATGTGAGATATGTTAAATTCTTAGATCAGAAAAATCCAAAATAAGCTTATTTATTTTCATAATATAGTTTAAGGAAGAAGGACTTGAAAAGATATTTTTAAAATGTGATGATGACTATTCATTTTAGTGTTCTAAATAAAGGCTACTATATGTTAAGTATTATATGTTAAGCTAGCTACTATATGGCTTTAGTAGAGAAGGGGAAACATCATCTGAGAAATATATATTTACTTCCAAAACTTATTTCGAAACAAAGTGGTAAAATATTTAAATTTTATTTGTAACCTTGAAAATGTGGGAAAAAATAAAAACAGCATACAATAGATACAAACTTTAATTATCCATATAGATTATTGTATATAAATATATAACTGCTTATATTTCACCTGGAAGCAAGTCCAAATGCCTCTGTGCTTTGTCTGAGTACCCCAAACACTGTGTTAGTAAAATGGGGATATTTAACTTCTGACTCAGCTTTGATCTTTTCTGTCTTCTTGGGAAGATCTGGGTCTACTGTCATCACTCAGAGGAAATAACTTTAATAGTCTTGAGGCAGAAAATTGAAGACATTTTAATAAAATAGACCAAGCACTTAGAGTTGGTCATTCAAACAACAAGTACAGATAATGCTTTAATATAAATCTAAAATAAAATACTCTCCTTCTTCCACTAAGGGTCCCGAGGTCAACCACAGAACTGTCTCCTTAGAAAACATACTTCCAAGTCAAAGGTTTCTAAACATGTCAAAGCTTAAGCTAGTGCCTTTTGATGTACTAGTTGAAAATGCACTATGGTTTGAACAAAGGTTACTAGCTATTTCTAGGGAAAGCAAAGGGATTACAAAGAAGCCATTGCTATGTAATAAAGGGACTTGAATATTGATTAAGTGCAGGATTGGAAATGATTATTAAGCATCTTAAGCACAGGTTTGAGTCTGGCAGAGAGAGTATTTGTCCATTTATGTAGCATCTCTCCTTTTCAATGGACAGAATTGACATCTGTTTTATTGTCCATTTTTTGGTTTAATCACTCCATCTTTTTTGTAGGGTCTTTTGAAACAGTTTTTTTTTTTAATGTTTATTTATTTTGAGAGAGAGAGAAAGAGAAAGAGAGAGCATGAGCCAGGGAGGAGCAGAGAGAGAGATAGTGAGAGAATCCCAAGCATGCTCTGCACCGTCAGTGCAAAGCCCTACCAGGGCTTGATCCTACAAATTCTGAGATCATGGCCCGAGACAAATTCAAGAGTCCAATGTTTAACCACTTGAGCCATCCAGGCACCCCCTCAAACAATTTATAAATGGACTCTGAGGAAGTCTTCAGGTAAAAAGCTTATCATTACTAAACTAACTTTCTGAAATTTTAGGTATTAACAAATTTTAGCTACCCAGAAACTATACAATTCTTTGAGTTTTTAAACCAATTCTTCTATTATAATATAGATTTTTAAATGAGAAGAAAAGCCTACCATGCTACCTATTTAACATTAAGATGACAACTCACAAACTACTGCTCTGATGATGGGAAGGTTCTGTTTGTATGCAGAAAACAAACTTCTGTTCGGTTGCCAGGTGTCCCAATGTGCCCCACGTTTGTGTTCTAACCCCACCTCCATGCTTTACTTATTCTCTTTCTGCTCAAACTGCCTTTCTTGTGCACTTCTGATGATGAAGATTTTATCTGTATTTCAGGGACTACTATGTTCTATCTTCTGAAAAATTCAGCAAATAATTCGGACCACATTGGCCTCTTATCAAGCCCTTCACTGAATTCAAATATTATTTAATTTACAGTGCCTTCCATTGTGCTGTGATTGGTGTGTGTGTGTTTGTGTGTGTGTGTGATCTTCCCAAATGGATGGCAAAACTTTTTGAATTATTGTTTCCTGTCTTATACATTTCTACTACACCATACCAGTAGGAAATTAGTATTTGTGATTTCCAGATAAAATTCTGGAAATAAGATAAGTGTAAATAAATATTTCTTTTGCAAATATTAACCATAATTTGCACACATGTACACACAAGCAGATTATTAATATTAATAATAATATTTATATATTTATAAACCTAAAGACGTGATACATCATATGAGAGAGAAAATGACTCAATTTAATGACTATGGTTTTGAGAATGGTAATAATTTTTGTGTATTTCTTTATCTCCACCTTCCAAAAACTTACAGTAGTAGAAGTCCATAAACCCATAAACATATCACCTTAAATTAAGTATATATATTTATTAAATTATTTTTATATTATACAATAATATTGTATTGTATTTACACACATATATGTAATTTTAAATAACATATACTATGTAAGATCTTGCCATCCAGAAACTTTTTTATTGAGCAAATGTCAGTCTCAGGCTTTTCTATAAATGATTTTGACTTAGATTTATATATGATATGGATATAAGATGCTGATTTGCATTTATAAATGACATAGAGAGTAAGTAAAATTTCAGAAAAAAAGTAACTCATGCTGAGATGAAGAATAGTGTACTACTGTGAATGCCAAAAACAAACACCTGTATATAAAATATCCTCTATTTGTATAGGTTATATGTGAATCACTGTCAACTTAATCAGGAGCTTGGAGGAAAATAAAGGAATGGGTTGGGAAAGAACATACATAAGCAGAGACAGAGGAAAAAAAAACTAAAAGCAAGAAGCAATGAAAAATCAGAGGTATGTCCCCTATGTGGCAGGGGAAATGGGTTGTGGTCTGTGAAGGGGCCACTATGAATGGAATGAGAGAGGCAGGTTACAAGAGAGTCTAAGATGAACTACATAGGATGGGTTCTCATGAGGATGAATATTGCCCAGAAGCCAAGTGGAAAACTTTGGGCATGACAAATCAGAAAATATGGAAAGTACATAATAATAACAGATAATAACAAATTGTTATAGCATTTATTGATGGTGATAATTTCCTTATGTAACAGGATTGGAATTATAAACATTAAAAATAAACATGAGAGTCAAAATTAAAATTGCATTTATTTTTATATTTAGCCTTAGAGAATCACATCGAACATTGTTACTTGGGATAATTCTTTTTCTCCTCCACCCTTCTCACTGTGGTCATATGTTGTCTTTGTAATGTAATCAGATTCATTTGTCAGAGAATAAATGTCATCTTTCCTTTCATATCCTGATGATTTGTATAAACTTTCATAGAGCAGATTTACTTTTGTTGGAGTGCAATTCTTTTGAATTTTACAAACACATGGCCATGTGCCTACCCCCATTATTCTAGCACTCCCCCAATTTCCCAGTGCCTTCCTCCATTTCCTAATCCAAGACAAAAACCAAATACTCTTTTCCCTCCTATAATTTTGCCTTTCCAAAAGTAATATAAATGATATAATACAATATGTAATCATTTATTCTGACTTCTTTCACTTTGAGATTTGTTCATCTTGTTGCATGTATAATTATCTTTTTTAAAAAATTGTGAATAGTATATCATTATATGAATGTATAATAGCTTGTTTATAAATTAATCAGTTCAAGGAAATTTGAGTTATGTCCCAATTATGACAATTATGAATTTTATAAGTTTATAAATTTTCACATACAGATTGTATGTGTGCTTGTGTGTGTACATATTTTTTCCATTTCTTATAA
Source organism: Panthera pardus (assembly GCF_024362965.1). Classification (NCBI taxonomy): domain Eukaryota; kingdom Metazoa; phylum Chordata; class Mammalia; order Carnivora; family Felidae; genus Panthera; species Panthera pardus. Next base: position 19,417,446 of record NW_026526810.1, on the reverse strand, counting down.
GTGGGAATGCTGATAATTATATAGCAAGTGTATGCTGAACTTTTTGTAAACCAATAAACTGTATTCTAGAGTAGCTGTACCATTTTACTTGCTATATGTATGATATACATATGGAAATGTATAAGATATTTGGTTGTTCCATACCCTCACCAGCACTCGGTATTCCATTTTTTAATGTGTTGTTTTTTTATTATTCTTCTTTTATTAAAATATAATTAACATACAGTGTCTATGACTTTCAGGTGTACATCATACTGATTTGACAATTCCATACATTATTCAACACTCACCACAGTAAGTGTAGTCACCAAATGTCATTCTAACAAGTATGTATTTATCTCTCAGTGTAGTTTTAATTTATAATTCTTTAATGATTAATGATATTGACCATCTTTTCATATGCATATTTAACCTTATACACATTGTTTTGGCGAAGTGCTTGTTTAAATTTTTTACCTATTTTTATAGGTAAAAATTGTGTTCTTATTGTTGAGTATTATTTACATATTCTGGGTACAGCCCTTTGTTCAAATATGATTTGCAAATATTTTCTCCCAGTTTGCAACTCATGTTTTCATTCTTTTAATTGTATCTAATTGCATAGCAAAATATTTTTAATTTAATAAGTTTAATTTGTCCATTTTTTTCTTCTTTTGTAAGTTATGCTTTTGAATTCGTATCTAAGAAATACTTTTAGCTAACCCCAAATGAGGCAAAATTTCATGTTTTTGTATAGAAATAGTCAAGTTTAAATTTCACATTTATGTCAATGATTCATTTTTGTTACTTTTTATGTAAGGTGTTAGGTATGTGTCTGGGTTTATTATTTGATTAAGGATGTCCAAATTTTCCAGCATTATTTGTTGAAAATACAATCTTTTCTCTTTCAATTTTGTCAAAATTCAGGTGACTATGGTAGCGTGGACTTATATATAGACTCTCAATGATGTTCCATAGATCAATGTGTCTATACTTTTCACAATAACACTGTGTTGATTGATTTAGTTTTATAGTAGTATATGAAATAAATTAATCACGTCTTCAAGCTTCATTCTTTCTTTCCAAAATTCTTTAAATATTATTGTTCTTTTCCTTTTCCATCTAAATTTTAGAATTAGCTTATTAATATCTATAAGTCCTTAGGTTTCACCATATATATAATAACAGTAAAGAGGCAGAAATTGTATACAAATAGACATCATAGGATTGAAAAGTGTAATAAGTGAAACAAAAAAAATACACAAAAGGGGCTCAATATCAGATATGAATTGGCAAAACAAAGAACCAGAAAATGAAACTTAAAAATAGATTACCCAGTCTGAGAAACTAAAGAAGAAAAAAAAAGACAGAGAGAGAATGAAGGAAAATGAACAGAGCTGTACATCACATGCTATCAAGTATAACAACATATGCATAATGAAATCTCCAGAGAGAAAGGGACAGAAAGAAAGAAACAAAAAGCTAATTAAAAAAAATAATTTCCTCATACTTCCCCAATACAATGTCAAACTTTAATCTACATTTCCAAGAATGTCAATAAATTCCAAGTGGAAAAAACTCCAACATTTCCACACTTAAGCAACATCATAGTCAAACTGAAAAAAGACAGTAAAAAAAGATAATCTTGAAAACAACATGCAAAAAGCATCTCATCATGTACAAGGGATCATGAAGAAGATTAAAAGATGGCTTTTCAGGAAAATTAATGGAGGTCAGAAAGCAGTGAAATAACATATTCAACATTGCCGCATGAAATAGGTTGTCAACCAATAATTCAGCATTCAGCAAAACTATCCTTTAAAAATTAAGAAGAAACTAAGACATTCCAAGATTTTAAAAATTGACAGAATCAGTTTTTAGCACCACCCCTACAAGATATTCTAAAGGTCCTTCAGGTTGAAATGAGGAGACAAGAGAGATAAGCCACAGGGACAAAGAGTCAAGGTGAATGTAACCATGTAGGTAAATGTAAAAAATAGTACTTGTTTTTTCAAATTTTCATTGTAATTTTATTTATTTATTAAATTATTTACTTTAAATATATAGGTTTCCAGTTATGGAATGAATAAGTCATGGGAATAAAAGGCACAGCCCAAGGAATATAATCAATGATATTATAATAGCATTATGTGGTGACAGATGGTAGCTATACTTGTGGTGAGCATAGCATAATGTATAAAAAGCATCAATGTATTTTTATAAAAGTTTTCTACTCCCATGTGATTTGAAATACAACCACATAAATCAAGAGTTATTAAATGAGTTCATGGGCTTATGATGTATAAAAATGTAATTTACAAGATAATGATAATAATGAGGAGAAGGGGAAGAAGACATATATTACAAAAAAACTTTAAAGCAAAATTTCTACAAACTATTAAAATTAAATCAGCCCTGCATCCCAGGTATAAATCCCACTTGGGATGTATTTTTTAATATATTGTTGAATCAGGTTGTCTAATTAATATCTTGTGGAGGATTTTTGCATCCATGTTCATCAGGGAAATTGGTCTACAGCTCTCCTTTTTAGCGGGGTCTCTGTCTGGTTTTGGAATCAAGGTAATACTGGCTTCATAGAAGGAGTTTGGAAGTTTTCCTTCCATTTCTATTTTTTGAAACAGTTTCAGGAGAATAGGTGTTAACTCTTCCTTAAATGTTTGGTAGAATTCCCCTGGAAAGCCATCTGGCCCTGGACTCTTGACTTTTTGGAGATTTTTGATTACTAATTCGATTTCTTTCCTGGTTATGGGTCTGTTCAAATTTTCTATTTCTTCCTGTTTGAGTTTTGATAAGTGTATATGTTTCTAAGAATTTCTCCATTTCTTCCAGATTACCCATTTTAGTGGCATATAATTTCTCATAATATTCTCTTATTATTGTTTTTATTTCTTTTGTATTGGAAACATGCATAATTTTTTTAATTTAAATTAATTTTAAAATTTATTTTACATTTATTTATTTTTGAGAGACAGAGAGAGACAGAGCATATGTGGGGGAGGGGCAGAGATGGAGGGAGACACAGACTCTGAAGCAGGCTCCAGGTTCTGAGCTGTCAGTGCAGCACCTGATGCGGGGCTTGAACTCATGAACTGTGAGATCATGACTTGAGCTAAAGTCAGATACTTAACCAACCGAGCCGCCCAGGTGCCCCACAAAGTATTGCATAATTAAATATCAATACTGACGAACTAGTTATCCCCTTTTGATCCCTGCTTTTCTGCTTCATTTGATAAAATTAGAGCCAATGAGAGGAACCTGAAATTTGGATTGTTCAAATGAATGTTAGTTCAAACAAAGGAAACTTAAATGCTTTCAATAAAGGTCCTGATTTGGTAAGCTCAGGAAATACGGTTAATGAACATGAGTCAGTAAAATTTCAGTCTAGCACGATATTATATTCTAAAGCCCAGTTATGAGCTTCTCTGTCTCTTTGTTTATTTTATATCTCAATAAATCTATATTTGTATCTCTAAATTTTTAGAATGATAATCATATGTTCAGAAAATAATGCTTTCACACATCAATTTACATTAATTCTTCAGTTTGATGATATATTAGTCTTTGTTTTATTGTCGTTGTTTACTACACAGTAATGCAATTTCTCCAGGGCCAAATAGGCATTGTCCAACAGTCCTGCAAAGCAACTATTGTGCTTTCAGCAGACAAGTCATCTTACAATTTTGATTTTGGACATTTTATGTGTGGAATCCCACTACCTTTTTTTTCATTGGCAAAACTTACCCACAGATAGTTGCAAACCTACACTGTATTTAAACTTCAAAATATGTATTTAAACATTAAAATAAGTGTTTAATCTCTTGGGTGAATAGTTCTTTAGTCCTTCTCAGTCCCTCCCCAAATTCCACAGATCCCAGAAATTCAGGAGAAAAGATTCTCAGTAGTGTCATCTGCCCAGGAGAGGCTGCTTCCTGGCTTCACAGCTTTTGCTTATGTCCCCCTCACATGATATGGTTACTGTGGACAAGACTCTCCATGCCAGTTCAGTTTCCCAGACATCATTCCTTTAAAAACCTGCCCATTTCTCAAACCACTGATATTTCTAAGATAGAAGCCAGCATCCTTGCCTTTTAGTATTTCTCATGAACACTGTGTATATGCTTAGCACCTGAATTTGGGTGATATTCTCAAGAATACCTGTATTTGGCTCCATTTCCTAGAAACTTGGGAAAGTTCTGTTGTTGAATTAAGGGGAAAAAATTATCAACTATTTTAAACTACAGAGGAACAATTCATGTGCATACTCCCTCTGTTGTATTAAACATGGTCCTTAGAGTCAAAAACAGTTAATGGGTCAATTATATACTTGTTGCTCAGGACTGATTGAAACAGTGGAGAGCTTCTGAGTCTAGAGTACATAAAACTCACAGCCTACAAAGCAAAGAATTCACTAGAAGAAAATAAAATCTGCAATCAAACTAGGAAATTAAAGGTGATCATCTTATATTTTTAAAAAAATCAGAAAACTTGCTGGAGGAAAAATAAAAATTACTTTGGGTCTTTGGTAGGATATCAGAGATGCTTTCTTGGTAACCATACACATTGAGAAAACTGATGACAACTGGGGATACATTAATAAAAGACTTTTGGACCACCAGAAGAAAATTTTGGCCAGTTTCTTTTAACCAAACTTAGAATGCAGTTGTGCTGACATATCCACGTAAAAATCTAATGGAGGTTGAGGGCATGGATACTCTTGTTATTTTTTTTTTTTTTCCTCATGATCTTTGTACTGTCTGACTAAAATGTAAATTTCTGGAGGACAATGTATTCTGTTTTTAGTACCAAGCATGTGGCAAATATTTGATGGAAAATGTGAATTATATTGTGACTTTTGAAGCCCAGCCACCAAAAATAAAGATATATGGATGGAGATATATGAATTACACATACATACTTGATCTATGTTCATACTCCATTCAAATTGGAGATATTACTCAAGATTTCCTTAATCAGTAGTATCACTAAGATAACCCTTTTATCCACTTCCTCTGGAATACTCATGTTTACTAAATGTATGAAATAAATATAAAGGAATAAGTTAAATTAGAATATATTTTTAATTCGAAATTAAAAGAGATAGTTTTAATTTTGAATGTGGAGGATAAGCACATATAACCCTCACTACATAAAAAATAGCTTAATCAATCATCATTTTGCTGATGTTGTTGGTTTTCTCTGAGTTTGTTATTACATCCACTATGATTGGGAACAGAGGCAGAGGAAAAACATTCACCATCCTTTCATTTTCTTTGTAGTTCTTGATTTCCTGACTTTCTCTTTCTCTATTTTATATATTACTCTCTAAATAAAAATGTGAGGCTTCACACAGGATTTCTATGTTCCATAGACTGAATATATTCTACTAAGTACACTAAAAGAAAGTAAACAATATTATTACAATATTATTCCTGATAGAAAGTGTTTCATATATCTAAAAGAACTATAGAAGCTTTCAAGAAAAACTCAAGTTTCAAAGAAAATTTTTGGGAAAAACATTGAAATTGTTTAATATTATATTAATATAGTTATCTTTCTCTGATTAAATGAAATTTTTTCTCAACTTCTCATTAATTTGTATGTGAAAGACATAAATCAGGTCATTGACAAAAGGCAACATGAACAGGTAATGTTTGGTGGCTCCAAATTGTTCATGTTCATAATTGATTTACATTGCAAGAAGCCATGGTGTTTCTCTGTTGGAATCTTCCTTGTCTAAAAGATTTGTGACTACATTATCCATGGTTCTGTTTTTTAATGGAGATAAAGCCAAAGAAACAAAACCAAGAAAAGCATTTCCCAAATGTACTGAACATGAAACTCAAGTAACATAACTTTATTTTATTCCCTGACTACATCCATTTCACTGGGTCATTCTTATAATGATCAAATCTAAGGATGTGGATAACATCCTACCTGAAGAAAGTAAAAAAATTCAGAACACCCATTACTTTACTTGACACTATGATGTATTCTGCATAGACAAAACTATCCATGAATTTATCAAATAGTTTTGTCCTTAAAAATAAAAAGAAATAGGGACACCTGGATGACTCAGTCAGTTAAGCATCCAACTCTTGGTTTTAGCTCAGGTCATGATCTTATGGTTTATGAGTTGGAGCCCCACATCAGGCTCTGCACTGCCAGTGCAAATCCTGCCTGGGATTCTTTTTCTCTCCCACTCTCTGCCCCTGCTCACATACACACACTCTCCAAAAATAAATAAATAAACTTAAAAAATAAAGGCAATAAAACAAGTACTCCTAAATACAGTTATAAAAACATAAAAAAATAGAAGGAATCCACATTTTCACCACATTTGAAACATTATTCAGGACATGTATTGTCATGTGAAATCATTTTTCAGACTAAATATTTTTAAAATGCTTTTCATTCTTTTTTCCCAAAATGTAGAAACATGAGAAATAAAAATTAAGGATGTCTTTCTGTAAGAAGATTTCATCACAATTGAGTCTTTTCCTTTGCTCTTGCTCTGAGTAAGTTTTTTCTTGTATAAAAGTATTTGGTGAAGTGTTTGCAAAGGGGTAATTATGATATGGATAAAAGGTTTGCATGCTTGGAAAGCAGCATATGGCCACTAAAATCTCATTCCCTGCCAGACTCCCATTTTTCTAGTGGATCAGTTGGCATACTCAACTTCTTAATGTCCCTTCTAAAGAAAGGCACTGCCTCTACCATTACCCACCACAGTGATCTTCTGATAATATCTGGTGTCTATGTTCTTACCCAGGGTTAGCACAGGAAATACTCATGATTATTGGTTTTCACATTGCCTGCCTTCTTAGATTCTTGTGGAGACTTGAAATGTATTCTGAGGCTATGAATACATTCTGGCAAATGTACTAATATACTAACATGAAAATTTATTATAGTCATCTTTGCTTTAAACATGATGCCTCTGGTTTTAAACAAACAACTCAGAAGAAATGCACCAAATTATTTTTTAAAATACATAACTTTTCTAAACACTACCTCTTTGCTTATTCTCAGACATCTAAAATGATACAAGTTAGGGCCTTCCTCATTGTCCAGGCTAGTGGAAAGAACATGTTCACTCATGCATATCCTCTTTTATATGTAGCCTTTGATTTGTGTACATGATTTAATCAGAAAATAAATATAGCAGTACTATCTCTTCTCTATTTATTGGTGACAATTGCTATCATGGCTTATTCTCATTCAGCAATAGAGGACTGTATGTAGGTTACAGACAGTTTGCACAGGGATTAAGAGTAAAGACTCTAGAGCCATATAAATAAAATTTTCATTTCAAAAAAAGGGCTATAATGTAATGAAATTACTTAACTTTAAAATATTAAGTGTTGAATTACAATATGTAAAGAACTTGGAATTTGTCACTCCAGTCCATTTCATAGGAAAAAGCAGGGCAAAATGAAAATCAATGATCTTTTTGGACCCATCAGAGACTTAAAGTTGATGGGCAAACTGCCACCTTGAAATTTAGAAAGATAGCTGCATCCAAGGAGAAACACCTGAGATTAGTTTACCTGGAACAGAAACTGCTGAACCATAAGATGGTAGAAACAATTAAATGGTGATGTTGATGAAATACTTGAGGCAGAGTTTGGGCTAGAATAAGAGAAATACATGGAGCCAAGTGATGGGAGGGCAGAAGCTCCAACACATTGGGAATTTACGTCAAGGACCCCATACAGTTCTAACAATGAAGACTAAGAAAGCTACCCTTTCAGCTTTGGGGCAAAGAGTAGGAGAAGGGGAGGTGGGATGAAGTAGGGTGTAGTAATCACTATGAAATATGCACAGGTCCTTCTTAATAAAAAATACCAGTTCTACAGAGACAAAGGGATTGCAAGAACATTATCCAAGTAGGGAGAAGGAATTCCTCCTGCTACAGCTTACTTCTACCCTTATTTTCTCACCTAAGAGGGCATGGGAAGATAGCCAATAGAGTCAGGGCTTTAAGAAATTACATAGGATAGAACACTGAAGCTAGGCAGGGAGTAGAGGTATGGGACAAAAAAGCTGCACCAATGCTTATGAATGTCACAGTCTAAAGACCAGTCCTACTGAAATGTTGAGATGTAATCAGAAGATTATAGAAAGACCTTCTTCACCCACATTTTATCACCTCAAAAATATGACTCTAGTATAATAACAGGAGATTCCACTGAATTTTCTGTAACAAACAGATGGTCTTCCAGGAATAGTAATTAGGGAAGCTCAGAGTCAAGACGGGAGACAAACAAATGTCATTTCAGGAATTTGAAGCCTCTGGCCCCAGTAGGTACAAGGGATATGAAACATAGCTGGACTCTAGCCAGATTAACGTAAATGTTTATACAAAAGCTTAGTTAATTCAGTTTCAATGATCTCATGCAACACAACACATTAAACTTGCCCAAAAATGTTATAAGTCATGTCAAAAGGTAAGAAAAAAGGCCCACAATCTGAAGAAAGAAAGCAATCACAAGAAACAGACTCAGATATGGACAGATGTTGGAATTATCAGAATGAAAATTAAAGTAACTATAATTAATGTACTTAAGGATCTATTAAAAATAGAAAACATGGGAAAACATGTAGAAACCTAAAACATTTTTCGAAAGGTAGAAAACATGTCAAATGGATAATGTAAGCAAAAAGATGAAAATTCAAAAATATCAAGAAAAAATTATAGAAATCAAAGCCATTGTAATATAAATGAAGAATTTCTTCAGTTGCTTAATGGTAGACTGGAAATGGCCAAGGAAAGAATCAGTGCACATGAAAATAAATCAATAGACACTTCCCAAACTCAAATGCAATGATAAAAGATAATTTAAAAATGAAAATGACAGAAAACTTGAGAGAATTATGAAAAATTTTCAAAAAGTGTAACATGAATGTAACAGAACTACAAGAAGCAAATGAGATAAAGAACAAACCAGAAGAAATATTTGAAATGATAATGGCTAAGAACTTTTAATTATTGACAGACACCAAACAATAGATCCAGGAAACTTAGAGAATACTGTGCGGGAAAGATACAAACAAAATAAAAAATAAAACAAAAAGAATGCCTCACCTAAGCATATCATATACAAACTGCAGATAGTCAAAGTAAGAGAAAATCTTGAAAGAGTGAAATAGTTAAAGTATTTGAAGAAAAAAAAGAAAATCTACTGACCTAGAATTCTATGTACAGAGAAACTCTCCTTCAAAAGTAAAGAGTAAATAAAGATTTCCTGAGATGAAAAAAAAACTATGGGATTTTGACACCAAGACAACTGCTTTGCAAGAAGTGTTAAAAAGTTCTTCAAGGAGAAGAAAAATGATAGATGTCAAAAATTTGGATCTACAAAATGAAAATGAAAAGAGCATCTGAGTAGGGATAAGTGAAAGTAAAATGCAATCTTTCATTTTTCTAATTCTTAACAACATAAAATAAATTTTTGTTTAAAGTAATAATAGTAGGGGCGCCTGGGTGGCTCAGTCATTTGGGGTTCGGCTCAGGTCATAATCTCAGGGTTCCTGGGTTTGGTCCCGCTTCAGGTTCTGTGCTCACAGTTTGGAGCCTGCTTTGGATTCTGTGTTTCGGTCTCTCTCTGTCCCTCGCCCAATCATGCTCTGTCTCTCTCTGTCTCTCTGTCTCTCTGTCTCTGTCTCTCTCTCAAAGATAAATAAACATTAAAAATTTAAGAAATAAAGTAATAATAGTAATTATTCACTGAGTGATTATAACATATACATAAGTGAAAGTATGAGAGTTCCAAAGGGATAAAAGCATAAAACTCACCTGAAATGGTGTATTTTTATTTGAAGTTGTACTTAGCTTACTTAAAAACTACATTAAAACTATCACATAAAAATTTCAAAGACATATAATGGCACACAAAGACAGCAGATATTATGGAATCATATACATCACTAAATTAAAACCAGAAGAGATAGAAAATCAGGATAGGAGACGAACAAAAAAATAAATGCATTGAAAAGAGATGTTACATCATGCTAGCAACTAATCCAACTATATTGCTAATCACTTAAATAATAAATGATCTAAATGCATCAAATATAAAATAGATACTGTCAAAGAATAAGAAACTCACTTTAACTATAAAGATGCAGGTTAAAAGCAAAGAATGAAAAAATATATATAACATATTAACAGTAACCAAAAAGAAGAGCTGGATTCCTTTATTAATTTTAGAAGAATCAGATGTCAGAAGATGAAAGTTCATCAGAGATAAAAAGGAACATTTCATAATGATAGAGATGAATTCTCTGAGAAGATACAAGAATCATAAACATACATGCAACTTAAAGGAGAACATCAAAACACAGGAGGCAAAACTGATAGAACTGAAAGAAGAAATAGGAAAATCTTTTACTATAATTGGAAACTTTAATACCCCTTTGTTAGTAATTGATAAATCAGGCAGGCAATCAGCACTCCAACGTTAATAGCAGCTTGATGATAATTGTTCAAAATTGGAAGCAGCAAAGATATGCTTCAACAAATAAATCAAAAAACAAGGACATCTCCATACAGCAGACTGTTTTTTTTGGTGATAAGAAAGAATGAGTTATCAAGCTTCACAAAGGCACAGATGAATTTTATATGAATCTTATAATGCTAATTCAAAGAAATTTTTAAAAAGTTCATCTTAAAAGGTTGCATGCTTCATGATTTCATTTATATGACATTCTGGGAAAAGACTCAACTATAGAGATGTAAAAAGGTCAGTGATTGCTGGGTGTGCAGGGATGAATGGAAATGAATTAGTGAATCATGGGTGATTCTTTTTTTGTGTGCTTTATTTATTTATTTTTTTAATATATGAAATTTATTGTCAAATTGGTTTCCATACAACACCCAGTGCTCATCCCAAAAAATGCCCTCTTCAATGCCCATCACTTTCCCTCCCCTCCCTCTCACCCCATCAACCCTCAGTTTATTCACTCTTATGTGGATCCTGAGAAACTTAACAGGAACCCATGGGGGAGAGGAAGGAAAAAAAAAAAGAGGTTAGAGTGGGAGAGAGCCAAAGCATAAGAGACTCATGGGTGATTCTTTAGCATGATGATACTATTCTGTATGATACAATATTATAGATACATGACATTAGGTGTTTGTGAAAATCCATTGACCTTTATAGTATAGTATAGAACTTTAATGCTTGCACGTTTAAAAAAGAAAAACATTGAGGAGTTTAGTTACCAAAAAAAACTCTGTCTTACAAATGTATGAAACAATCTCACTGCAGAGAGAATGGTAGAGAAATGTATTGACTTAAGTAACTGAATATGTGTAGAGTCTCTATAAGTCTAAAGAAAAAAGGGACTGTACTTAAGTACTATACACTAGTTAATAAAGTTGTTTCCATGTGGATATGGGTTATCAACTTTGAAACCACTACACATATACTAGAATTGAACAGTTAAGCAAATGGGATGATGAATGGGAAGTCAGTATTCTAATTGTTAAAATGAGAGTTTACAGATAAAGCAAATGGAGAAGTGTAGAATGCTCCATGTTGTAATTGATTACAACTGGAGACTTTAATATAAACTCATTTTTAGCTAAACACGAGTTTAATTAATATATGGTTATATAGAGAAATATTTATAAATAAGTGTATATGTATATTTCCAGAATGTCATGTAAATGGAGACACACAATAGTCCTTTTTAGATGAGCTGCTTAGCAATATGCATTTAAGACTATTCAAATCTGGTTACTATATATTCTCTCTATATACAAATATATATACATATATATATTTGAATATAGTATATTTGAATATATATACTATATATTTACTCTCTATATATATTTGGATGTATATATATTATATATGTGTTTTTTTTTTTTTTTTTTTTCAGGTGAGAGAACTGAAAAGCAACAACATCCCAGTAGAAATGAGCACACCTCACACTGGATATTACTCTGTAATAAAAGGAACCAGGGATTTTTAAGAAACAGATAGTTCTTTGGGACAAAAAAACACACAATATGAGTCTGGAGCATCTTGTGGTAGCAGAGAGTAAGAAAGTGCTTTCAAAACTATTATGTTAGGTATGTCAAAGAGATAAACATGCCAACTGAAAGAGCTCCCAGTGGCTAAGGCTAGAATAGCTGGGTTATTGACTTATAACCCAAATTACAAATTAATATAAATGAATAATTAAATCAATAAATAAATGAAGGATAATAGACAAAATGTTTTTGTAGAAGAATTCCAAACAGTTTATGTAGATGCTCTCCCCTCAAGTAGGTATAGCCTAATTCCACACTCCTCATGTATTAGCTGCACATGCTGACTTCCTTCCAAAGAAGACAGAGTACTCATGAAAAATAAGGGAAGTAACTTTATAGTGGAGAAACATACTTACAGTGGAAGACACTACAAGTGATCAAGGTTAATGGCAACAGTGAAAAGTTATGTTGACAGTACGATGTGATAAGAATTGCACTTTACCTCTGTTGTGTTCCTTTCAAAAGTATGTACCCAACTAGTCACGAGAAAAATATTATACAATTCTTCCCAATTGAAGGACAGTCTAAAAAATACTTGACCAATACTCCTCCAACATTTCAAGGTTATTAACAATAATGAAAGTCTGAGAAAATTGTTGCAGCCAAAAGGAGCCTAAGGAGACATAACAGCTAAATGTAATATGTTATTCTAGATTGGTACCTAGAACAAAGAAAGGACAGTAGGTAGGTAAAAGGAAAATCTTAAGTGTGGACAATAGTTAACTATAAGATATCAATAGTAGTTTGCTAACTTTCATAAATATATGATGGTAATAATATGGATACTAGGGATTGAGTGTGCAGAGATTTTCTATTCTATCTTCATAATTCATCTGTAAATCTAAAACTATCCTACACTAAAAAATTTTATTTTAAAGAAATAAAAAAAATAATGGTGTATGTCACAGTGTATGTATTAGGACTGGTAATTAACTGTTAAAGAAGATTTCAGCAAGTTATTTTCATCCAAGCTTATGCTGTTATGTGAAGCAAAAAAAAAACAAAAAAAAAACAAAAAACACTGGATTATGTCTTGCCCTTTTTGTTACTTCTCTGGAGTCATTCTGGTGTAACATGGTTAATGAACAATATTGCCAAATGTATGGGCTGATTTGTGTGAGCATGTTTTTAAACAAATATTTTAAAACAATTCCTGTGGTCATGAAAATAGTGACTATTTTGTTTTATTTTATTTTTTTATACAAAATTTATTGTCAAATTGGTTTCCATACAACCCCCAGTGCTCATCCCAACGGTTGCCCTCCTCAATGCCCATCACCCAATTTCCCCTCCCTCCCACCCATGCCCCCTCCATCAACCTTCAGTTTATTCTCAGTTTTTAAGAGTCTCTTATGATTTGGCTCCTTCGCTGTCTGTAACTTTTTTTTCCCTTCCCCTACCCCATGGTCCTCTGGTAAGTTTCTCAGGATCCACATAAGAGTGAAAGCATACGGTATCTGTCTTTCTCTGGATGAGTTATTTCACTTAGCATAACACTCCCCAGTTCCATCCATGGTGCTACAAAAGGCCAGATTTCATTCTTTCTCACTGCCAAGTAGTATTCCATCATATATATAAACCACAATTTCTTTATCCACTCACCAGTTGATGGACATTTAGGCTCTTTCCATAATTTGGTTATTGTTGAAAGTGCCGCTATAAACATTGGGGAACAAGTGCCCCTATGCATCAGCACGCCTGTATCTCTTGGGAAAATTCCTAGCAGTGCTATTGCTGGGTCATAGGGTAGGTCTATTTTTAATTTTTTGAGGAACCTCCACTCTGTTTTCCAGAGCAACTGCACCAGTTTTCATTCCCACCAAGAGTGCAAGAGGGTTCCCATTTCTCCACATCCTTGCCAGCATCTATAGTCTCCTGATTTGTTCATTTCAGCCATTCTGACTGGTGTGAGGTAATATTTTAGTGTGATTTTGATTTGTGTTTCCCTGATGAGGAGTGATGTTGAGCATCTTTTCATGTGCCTGTTGGCCATCTGGATGTCTTCTTTAGAGAAGTGTCTATTCATGTCTTCTGCCCATTTCTCCACAGGATTATTTGTTTTTTGGGTGTGGAGTTTGGTGAGTTCTTTATAGATTTTGGATACTAGCCCTTTGTGCAATAAGTCATTTGCAAATATCTTTTCCCATTCTGTCAGTTGCCTTTTAGTTTGTTGATTGTTTCCTTTGCAGTGCAGAAGTTTTTCTCTTCATGAAGTCCCGAATAGTTCATTTTTGCTTTGAATTCACTTGCCTTTGGAGATGTGTCAAGTAAGAAATTGCTGCGGCTGACGTCAGAGAAGTTTTTTCCTGCTTTCTCCTCTAGGGTTTAATTGTTTTCTGTCTCATATTCAGGCCCTTCATCCATTTTGAGTCTATTTTTGTGAATGCTGTAAGCAAGTGGTCTAGTTTCATTCTTCTGCATGTTACTGTCCAGTTCTCCCAGCACCATTTGTTAATGAGATTGTCTTTGTTCCATTGGATATTCTTTCCTGCATTGTCAAAGATTAGTTGGCCCTACTTTTGTGGGTCCAATTCTGGAGTCTCTATTCTATTCCATTGGTCTATGTGTTGGTTTTTGTGCCAACATCATGCTGTCTTGATTGCAGTTTTGTAGTAGAGGCTAAAGTCTGGGATGTGATGCCTCCCACTTTGGTCTTCTTCTTCAACATTACTTTGGCTATTCAGAGTCTTTTGTGGTTCCATACACATTTTAGGATTACTTGTTCTAGCTTCAAGAAGAATGCTGGTGCAATTTTGATTGGGATTGCATTGAATGTGTAGATAGCTTTGGTTAGTATTGACATTATAACAATATTTCTTCTTCCAATCCATGAGCATGGAACGTTTTTCCATTTCTTTGTATCTTCTTCAGTTTCCTTCATAAGGTTTCTATAGTTTTCAATATACAGATCTTTTACTCTTTTAGGTTTACTCTAGGTATTTTCTGATTCTTGTTGAAATTGTGAATGGGATCAGTTTCTTTATTTGTCCTTCTGTTGCTTCATTATTAGTGTATAAGAATGCAACTGATTTCTGTACATTAATTTTGTATAATGCCACTTAACTGAATTCACGTGTCAGTTCTAGGAGACTTTTGGTGGAGTCTGTCAGGTTTTCCATGTATAGTATGATGTCATCTGCAAAAAGTGAAAGCTTAACTTCATCTTTGCAAATTTTGATACCTTTTATGTCATTTTGTTGTCTGATTGCTGATGCTAGAATGTCCAACACTATGTTAAACAACAGAGGTAAGAGTGGACATCCCTGTTGTGCTCCTGATCTCAGGGAAAAAGCTCTCAGTTTTTCCCCATTGAGGATGTATTAGCTGTGGGCTTTTCATAAATGACTTTTATGATGTTGAAGTATGTTCCTTCTATCCTGGCTTTCTTGAAGGTTTTTATTAAGAAAGGATGCTGGGTTTTGCCAAATGCTTTTTTTGCATCTATTGACAGGATCATATAGTTCTTATCTTTTATTTTATTAATGTGATGTATCACATTGATTGATTTGCGAATATTGAACCAGCCCTGCAGCCCAGGAATGAATCCCACTTGATCATGGTGAATAATTGTTTTTATATGCTGTTGATTTGATTTGTTAGTATCTTCTTGAGAATTTTTACATCAATATTCATCAGGGATATTGGCCTGAAATTCTCTTTTTTCGCTGGGTCTCTGTCTGGTTTTGGAATCAATGTAATGCTGGCTTCATAGAATGAGTCTGGAAGTTTTCCTTCCCTTTCTATTTTTTGGAACAGCTTGAGAAATATAGGTATTATCTCTGCTTTAAATGTCTGCTAGAATTCCGCAGGGAAGCCATCTGCTCCTGGACTCTTATTTATTGGGAGATTTTTGATAACTGATTCAATTTCTTTCCTGGTTATGGGTCTGTTCAAATTTTCCATTTCTTCCCGTTTGAGTTTTTGAAGTGTGTGGGTGCTTAGGAATTTGTCTATTTCTTCCAAGCTGTCCAGTTTGTTGGCATATAATTTTCCATAGTATTCCCTGATAATTGCTTGTATTTCTGAGAGATTGGTTGTAATAATTCCATTTTCATTCATGATTTTATCTATTTGGGTCATCTCCCCTTTCTTTTTGAGAAGCTTGGCTAGAGGTTTATCAATTTTGTTTATTTTTTCAAAAAAACCAACTGTTGATTTCATTGATTTGCTATACTGTTTTTATTTTATTTTATTTATTTTA
The DNA here is from genome assembly GCF_024362965.1 of Panthera pardus. Taxonomy (NCBI): domain Eukaryota; kingdom Metazoa; phylum Chordata; class Mammalia; order Carnivora; family Felidae; genus Panthera; species Panthera pardus. Next base: position 19,401,205 of record NW_026526810.1, on the reverse strand, counting down.
TTCTTTTTTAGATTCTATATTGTTTATTTCTTCTATGATATTTATTATTTCTCTTCTGCTGGGTTTGGGGTGTCTTTGTTGTTCTGCTTCTATTTCCTTTAGGTGTGCTGTTAGATTTTGTATTTGGGATTTTTCTTGTTTCTTGAGATAGGCCTGGATTGCAATGTATCTTCCTCTTAGCACTGCCTTTGCTGCATCCAAAGCGTTTGGATTTTTGTATTTTCATTTTCCTTTGTTTCCTTATATTTTGTAATTTTTTCTCTAATTGCCTGGTTGACCCATTCATTCTTTAGTAGGGTGTTCTTTAACCTCCATGCTTTTGGAGGTTTTCCAGACTTTTTCCTGTGGTTGATTTCAAGTTTCATAGCACTGAAAGTATGCATGGTATGATTTCAATTCTGTTATACTTATTAAGGGCTGTTTTGTCACCCAGTCAGTATGTGATCTATCATGGAGAATGTTCCATGTTCGCTCGAGAAGAGAGCATATTCTGTTGCTTTGGGATGCAGAGTTCTAAATATATCTGTCAAGTCCATCTGATCCAATGTATCATTCAGGGCCCTTGTTTCTTTATTGATCCTGTTTCTAGGTGATCTATCCATTGTTGTAAGTGGAGTATTAAAGTTCCTTGCCATTACCACATTCTTATCAATAAGGTTGCTTATGTTTGTGATCAATTGGTTTATATATTTAGGGTCTCCTGTATTTGGCATATAGACATTTATAATTGTTAGGGCTTCCTGAGGAATAGACCCCGTAATTATTATATAATGCTCTTCATAATCTCTTGTTACAGCCTTTAATTTAAAATCTATTTTGTCTGTTATAAGTATGGCTACTCCAGCTTTCTTTTGACTTCTGGTAGGATGATAGTTCTCCACCCCCTCCCTTTCAATCTGAAGGTGTCCTCGGGTCTAAAATGAGTCTCATGTAGACAAGAAATAGATGGGTCTTGTTTTTTATCCATTCTGTTACCCTATGTCTTTTGGTTGGAGCATTTAGTTCATTTACATTCAGTGTTATTACTGAGAGATATGGGTTTAGAGTCATTGTGATATCTGTAGGTTTCATGCTTGTAGTGGTGTCTCTGGTACATTGTGGTCCTTGCAACATTTCACTCACAGAGTGCCCCTTAGGGCCACTGGTAGGGCTGGTTTAGTGGTGATGAATTCCTTCAGTTTTTGTTTGTTTGGGGAAACCTTTATCTTTCCTTCCATTCTGAACAGCAGATTTGCTGAATAAAGGATTCTTGGCTGCATATTTTTTTCTGTTCATTACGTTGAAGATTTCCTGCCATTCTTTTCTGGCCTGCCAAGTTTCAATAGATAGGTCTGCTACAACCCTTATGTGTCTACCTTTGTATTTTAGGGCTTGTTTATCCCTAGCTGCTCCAGAATTCTTTATCCTTGTATTTTGCCAGTTTCACTATGATATGTCATACAGATTGATTCAAGTTACATCTAAAGGAGTTCTCTATACCTTTTGGATTTCAATGATTGTTTCCTTCCCCAGATCAGGAAGTTCTCAGCTATGATTTGTTCAACTACACCTTTAGCCCCTTTCTCTCTCTTCTTCTTCTGGAATTCCTATGATACGGATATTATTCCATTTGATTGTATCAATTAGTTCTCTAATTCTCCCCTCATACTCTTGGATTTTTTTATCTCTCTTTTTCTCAGCTTCCTCTGTTTCCATAATTTTATCTTCTAATGCACCTATTCTCTCCTCTGCCTTTCAATCCGTGCTATGGCTACCCCCATTTTATTTTGCACCTCATTTATAACATTTTTTAATTCCTCATGACTATTTTTTAGTCCCTTGATCCCTGTGGTAGCTCCAAACTGTAGGGCACTTCCCTTGTGCTGTCCAAAGAAACTTGTGTTGGTGGGTGGTGCTGCAGTTAGACCCGATGTCTTCCCCCAGCCCACCACTGGGTCCACAGTCAGACTGGTGTACCTTATCTTCCCCTCTCCCAGGAGCAGGACTCACTGTGGAGTGGTGTGGCCCCTGTCTGAGCTGCTTGCACACTGCCAGGCTTGTGGTGCTGCTTTGATTGGATCTGGCCAAGGGTGTATTAGATGGGGTGGATCCACAAGGTGCACAGAGATGGGAGAGGCTGGCTTGGTTAGCTTTGCTGTAGGTGGTCCCCTGAAGTAGGGACCCTGCAGCACCAGGAGGGAGGCAGGCCCTTTGGAGGGATGGATCCACAGAAGCACAGCATTGGGCGTTTGCATGGTGCAAGCAAGTTTGGTGAAGGGAGCTGGTTCCCTTTGGAATTACGGCTGGAAGATGGGAAAGGGAAATGGTGCTTGCCAGTGCCTTTGTTCCCCAATGGGCTGAGTTCTGTCTTCTGGGGCTCACCAACTCTCCCTCCTGGCGTCCTCTCACCCTCTCCATTTTCTGAGAGCAGAGCTGTTGACTTTTAACATTCCAGATTTTAAGTCCACTGGCTGTTAGAACTCATGGAGTCTGTCCCCTCCACTTTTGAAAGCCAGACTTCAGGAGCTCTGCCTTGCCCTGCAGGCTTCCCCTACACCACCCTGGCTCCCTCTGGCCAGTCTGTGTAGCGTGCCCCACCTCTCTGCCCTTCCTACCCTCTTCCGTGGCCTCTTGTCTATGTTTGTCTCTGGACAGTCCTTTCTGCTTGTCTTATGTTGTTTTTCTCAGTTATTTATACTGATATAGGTGGAATCTAAGCGAACAGCAGGACGAGGTGAGCCCAGCATCCTCTTATACTGCCATCTTTCTGGCTATCACCACTTAGGCCTTCCTAAACTTGCTTTGTTGAAAGTTTTCCCCCAAAATCTCAAATTTAACTTTTAAAAACTTCTCAATGTGTACCTGGGTGGTTCAGTTGGTTAAGCATCTGACTCTTGATCTCAAATCAGGTCTTAATCTCAGCTTAGGTCTTGATCTCAGCTTAGGTCTCGATCTCAGGGTCGTGAGTTCAAGCCCCACGTTGGGTTGGCTCTGTAAGGTGAATCCCCTGGGCATCTTGGTGGAACTTCCAAAATTATGTGTCTGACTCTTAATTTCAGCTCAGGTCTTGATCTCAGGGTCTTAAGTTCAAGCCCTGCATTGGGCTCTGTGTTGGATGTGAAGCCTACTCTTCAAGACCAATGTGACAGTTGTCCTATCTGGAATGTTTTAATTTTCCTTGGCATTTTTAAAGACATATGCCTTACTTGTAGACTCTTTTATTTATGTTTTTTATTATTGTACAGGAGCTCAAGAGCTAAAGTCTTGATAGACAAGGACACACTGAAGAATTGTCACAGATTGGAGGAGACTAAGGGGAAGTGAAAACAAATGCAATGCAATGGGGGATGTTGGTAGAATCATAGATATCTAGAGTAGTCAATGCTTAGTGACAAATTGTAGAATGGTGGTTGCCAGAGCTGCAATTCGAGTCTGTGCTCCATAGGGCTCCACCATATCCCACGCCTCAATTGCTATTTTTTAATTTTTTTAGAAAGCTTTCCAAGACGTTATGTGAACATTTGGTCCCCACCCTGTATTAGAGGCTGTTTGCTAGCTGAGGGATGTCTGATTGCATCCTTTAATCAGAATATAAGACTTTCTAGAAGTGGTGACAAACTCCCCAGACAGACCCTAAAGGTTTAACAAAGGATTTCTTTAGCCTTCCTTCTTGATTTAGCTATATGGCACAAGAAATAATGGAACACTAGTTTTTATCTGACTCACTGTGGAATACCAATAGAAATGAACAGGGATAAAAGTGAAGACAACTTGTGCCCCAGCGTCACCAGATGAGATGACAGTATGGGGGCCATGAGGAGGGAGACAGCTCCCCTTCATTCAGTTCATGAACTGTATTTGTATTTTGAGCACTGTGGATTTACTGATACTGGTGTACTATGCTGCTAAATACTAATCCAATAAATTCATGTTTATCATGGTAAAACAAATAAAATCAGGTCAGCAGTTTGAAGTCGAGTGCTTCAAAGAAGAAAAAATATTAAACTTTATTTTTTGGTTTGTTCATTCTTAACTTATATTTTAGAAATTACAAGCTTTTCACAGTTTATAATCTATTCCTGGTGAAGTCAAATATAATTTCTACAGAGTAACTAATGTTAACAATAGTTATTTGTTTCTCCGTTGTCTAATGAGATCACATATCAATGTAGCAAATTGACCTGAGGTATTATTATTTGTGAAACATTACTCATTAAAGTATTTACTGTTCAATATTTCTCCTATCTGACTTTACCACTATGGATATTTGATTTTTAAAAAGTTAAGGCAATAAGAACAGCAAACACCTCACTTGGAGCATCATGAGACATTTATACTTTTAGCATTGACATTTATATTTTTATACATTCTTTAATAGATTCCTAGCACACAAAAAGTTAGCACAAGAGGTGAGATAGATTACATTCTTTGTTCTTGAATAATTATTTCCATATTTTCCTAGCTTCCTGACATTTTTTATACCCTGAAGGCAGTTTTATGCTTGCATATTTTGTATCACTTTTAAATTTAACTATAAAGGAGGATATACCACAACATGCTCTTTTCAATTATTTTACTTATTCTATTTTTGTTAAAGGAAAAGATGGAAAACAAATATTTAGTTGTTTTTGAGAATTTTACAAAATTAAATTTTATTTTTTTTTAACTTGAGGGATCATTTAAATAGCTTGCTATCAATAGGTGTGACTGTCTAGTGCTATCATATGTATATATTTTACCAATCAGAATTAGATTGTGGGATGGACTAGAAGCAAGAAGACATCACTTTAGAAGTTTAGGAATATATTTTGACTAATTAAATGTAAACAGCATTTTTCTGAAGGTATACACAAATGTTACATATTATTTATCAAAATAATCCATGTATCTTGAATTCATTTGACCTCAGAGAACACTGGTTGCACTGGTACAAAATTTGGCTGGATAAATTTTTAACTTACATTGTGTTCTGTGGTACAGGTAGTATTTTACCACGTAGAAATAAGACTGTAGGTTTAAATAAAACTTGCATCTAATACCAAATTACTTCCAAGGTGATTATATTGATTTATGTTATTTAAAAACTTTTCCATTTCACATATACTCAACACTGGACACTTTTAGGCAGTTAAATTTTTGCTTCTTTCATAGTTAAGAATGAAAACTTACTGTTGTTTTTATTTATATTTTCTATTTTATTAATGTGAAACACATTTGTTAAATTACTATTTGTGTTTTTTTTTCTCTATGAATCTCCTTTTCGTATTATATGCAGACTTTCCTACTGCAATGTGAGCTTTATTTATATTTCTGATATTGATTTTTAGTATTGCTTTGTTTAAAAGAGGAATTATGTAACTCAAGATTCTTTCAGTTGTAAGTCATAAAATCAAATTCAGAGTAACTTAAAACATAATTAACTGGCTTGTGTAACTGACAAAATTAAAGTCAGGTATGACTTAAGAAAAGGATGAACTCGGTAACTCAAAAAGTGTATAGACATCAGGAATCAATTTAATGACACTTTTCTCAGCCTTGTCCTACTTTTCACTGGTGTGGTTTGATGTGGTGTGGTTGAGAAGAAGAAGTCAAATTCCTATTTCCATCACTTGGACCAGAAACAGAAGAGTGGAAATGGTTTGCAGTGTTTTAACCTGTCTGTGGACTACCCAAGTAACTGGTATCTATTTTACCTGGATTCAAGCTCAGACAGAAACAAATTATGGTATCATATTTTGAATCGTATGCTAAAGTCAGAAGTGGCAAGCATAGCAGTATGTGAAAACTTCAGGGGGACTGTAGACTTGTGGATGGTGTAAGAGATTATATGAAGAAGAATCCAATAGAATACCTAAATTCCATAGAAGAAACTGGGATCAGATTTTTTTTAATTAAGGCATTTTAAAACAGTCACAGAAAACTGGGAAAACACACACACACACACACACACACACACACACGAGGCCCAAATAACATTCAACCTGGATGGATTTCAAAGTTTAGAAGCTTGCTAATTAGTAAAGGTCTTCCACACAAGTCTGCAAAGATGGGGGATATTGCTTTTTTCCACAAATTTCCAACTTTCAACAAAAGATCACAAGACATACAAATAAAACAAAAAACACAGCACATTTAAAGAAACAAAATGAATCTCCAAAAATAGTCTCTGAGGGAATACACACATTGGGCTTACTATTTAAAGACTAAAGCAACTGTTTTATATGTGCTAAAAAAACCCTAAAAGAAATCATGAAAATACTATATGAATAAAATAAAAATATAAACAAATAGAAATTATAAAATAGAACCAAATAGAAATTCTAAAGCTGAAAATTATGATAACTGGATTGAAAAATTCACTGAGAGAGGTTATCAACAGACTCTAACAGGAAGAAGACAGAATCAGGGAATATACATACATATCATTTGAAATTATTGGGTTTGAGGTAAATTAAATAAATAGAAAATAGATAGAGATAGATAGATAATAGATATATAGATATTTTAAAAGAAGATGAAAATGGAAAGAATTAAAGGGACTTATCAGACATCAATAAGTTGGATAATATATAGATTAGGAGTCTCAGAAGGAGAAGAGGGAGAAATAAAAGGTTCAGAGTGGTTATTTGAAGAAATAATAACTAAAAACTACACAATTTTGAGGAAAGACATGAATATACAAATACAAGACAATCAGTGAAATCCCAAGTAGAATAAATCATGAAAACTTACACAGAGATACATAATAAAACTATTAAAAGCCAAATATAAAGAGAAAACCTTGAAAGCAACAAAAGAAAAGCAACTCATCACATACAAAGGCTCCCTAATAAGACTATTGGTGGATTTCTCTGCAGTAAACTTATGGAAGTAGTATTTTTATTATTTAGATGACTAGGATTTATGCCAGTATGAACAATCCTTGTTAATTTATTTCCCTGTGAAATGTGTAAAAATTTGTTTCATTTTGGATTTTACAAATGTCATTATTGCCTACTGTCTATAGGGTGGGGGCAGCAGGGGTGGGGGACAAGTGAATATCCCTAAAGGCACTCTTTAGACATTTATGAAGGTCATCCCTTAATGACAAGTTCTAGTATTAGATTTTAAATTATTATTTTTCTACTAAATTCTATGTTTCTTTCCTTCTCCTGTATCCCTCCCTCTCCTATACTCTCCCCTTCTCTATCAGTCCCTCTCTGTAATTTAGTTCTTATTTTCTGCAACTAATTCTCTCTTTCATTGATTTTTCCTCCATATTCCATAATAATTCTGTCACTTCATTTGCCAGAATGTGTTCTCTAATTACTATTATGTCCTTTTAATGAATCTTAATTCTTGAAAGTTTAGAATTCATATATTTAATTTTCTAGAAATTGGTTTTCTTCTTTTGTGTATTGTACATAGTATTGCCTTAGGGATGTAACAGATTCTCATCACTTGGATAATTAATAATTATAATTATTAATTATTCTAAGGTTTTCTGTTTTGTGCCTTAATTCTGTTTCCTTAAAGTTTATGATATCCAGTTGGTTTGCTCTTCATGGATTCTGTCAGGACTCCACACATACTAGGCACATTTCCACTGCACATATTTTACTTGAAAATAATAGTGTTAAGTGGAATATGACATGACAGCCAATCATCTCAGAGTTCAGTATTATTGTAGCAGTTAAAATCCCTTTGAGTCATTTCTCCTAAATATCACCAAAGACTAGTCCGTTCTTTCACAGAGCTATGAAGAATGTTGAGGCTTGGGGCACCTGGGTGCCTCAAGTGTCTGACTCTTGATTTTGGCTCAGGTCATGATCTCTTCTGGTTTGTGGGATGGAGTTCCATGTCAGGCTCTTCACTGCCAGAATGGGGCCTGCTTGGGATTCTCTCTCTCCTTCTCTCTCTGCCACTCCCCTTTCTCCTCACTCTCTCAAAATAAATAAATACACTTCAAAAATGCTGAGGCTTTTTTGACACTTTATTGGAAATTAATATTCTTCTCCTTGTCTGTGCTATACATGTCAACAATGTTTGAATTACAGTTAACACAATCCCATCTATGCTTACTCCTTCCTTCCCTACCTTTCTCCCTTCCTTCCCTCCATCCCCTTCTTTCCTCTATCCTTTCTTTCTTCTTTCTTTCTTTCTTTCTTTCTTTCTTTCTTTCTCTTGGGTGCACATAATTGGATCAGTCATAATTCTTGTTTCATGAAATACACTTGTCATTGGTACTTTCAAAATCTCCTTTTATTAATTTATTCAACTGGATAATTCTAACGGAATAACAAGCTCTTGAAAAAAACTATGACCTAAAGTACAAATGAGGACTTCGATAACAACCTGCATCTAACTAGGCAATCTCCCTCAAATCCACCCACTTGCATACCCACAGTGGAATAATTATCTTGGTGTTTATTGTTCTTTAGATTTCCTTTTATATAGTTGTAGTCCATCTCTATGTATGTTTATGCAAAGAGATGCATGTTTATGTTATGTGTATTTGTTTTTTTCCCTTTCTATAAAGTTCACCATTAAGTAAACAATTTATGATGTAAATAACCTTCTGAGACTTATTTTTTCCATTAAATTTAATATTTCTCTAGTTATCCTTATTGGATCTCATCATAGTTTATTTATCTTTACTACTGTGTACTATTTCACTGACTTTTATTTTTAATATGTTTTTTAATAGTCTGTTCCAATAATGAAATCCTTGGACTTTTTGTGATGCTATTAAATTATTTTATTTTTATATGTTTTCTGTAATTTTAGCAGGATTATGGATGAACAGAAGTTAATATTATGTTCAGCCAGCCATTGTGTGCTAAAAGTAGCACTGTTTTTTTTAAGAGTTTATTTTTAAATAATCTCTACACCCACTGTGGGCCTCTAACTCACAACCCTGAGATCAAGATTTGCACACTCCACCAACTGAAACAGGTGGTCCTGCATTATTTTATTAAAAGTACTGTTACTTTCTCTAACTTAGGCATGAAAATAAAAAATCTCAAAGACAAAAAAAACTTTATTATCCAACATTCTTTGTTCTCACCCAAGTAAAAATATGTCTTATGACCTATTACTTCCATTTATCTTAGGGAAATGAAAATATATGATTGAAAGTTAAACAAGAATTTTTATAACAGCCTTTTAATAGCTGAAAAAAATACTGAAATCAACCCAAATATCTATTTACAAACGAAGCGAAAACAAATGTTTGTTGTAATCATACAACAGAATAAAACTCATTAAAAACAAGTCCAGACAAGATGAAACCAATATGCTTCACTCTTTCTCTTCTGCTGACCACTACTCAAAACCCTGGACGGTATGTGTCAAGCAACTATCAGGATAATTTGAAAGGGGAGAAAGAATCTAGAATAGCTAGGGACTTTGAGACTCAACAGAAGAGTGGTGAGTTTCCTGGGATTTTGTATTTATATCTCCTTTATATACTGGCCTGGGAGATTGAGGAGCCTGCAACTTGAACATGCCAGTGACACAGATACACACATGTGCACTCACACATGTCTCCATGCATGTGTGCACATACGCACTCACACACACACACACACACACACACACACACACACACACAATCCATTGTTCCTACTCAAGAAATAAGGAAGAGGGTGTATCTGCAAGATCAAAATTTTTGAGCTATATCTGCCCTACTCCATGTGAACACCACAAAAGCAGCAATGTTTATTGCCTTGTTCAGCATGTGTTCTAGAGATTGTGGGATTGACCACTTTAAAGTCCAGCAATTCTGCAGTATTATGAGCAGAGGTATTGCTCATCCCACTCTCCACTGGGTCTCTGGATACTGGGGGAAAGAGACCTGCCAGCCATCTCCACTGTGTACTAAACAAACAACAGTTGAGTTGGCTTCTCACCTCTTCTACTTAAAGAGGATAAAGCTAGAAAAAAAAAAAACATATTTTATAGCTGTGCATTAAGTCCTGGGCACACAACCAAATGGTGCATGAATAAAATTAACCAGAATTGACAGAGAAAAGCTGTAATAAATGAACTAGAATATGGAATATGTGATTGCAAATGGCCTCTGGGTAGTACTAAGAAGGGTGGGCCAGAATAGTGCTGCACAGACTTTGAAACTAAAATTAACATGCAAATGACAGCTCACAAATGTGAGCTAAAATTTGTATTTGGAAACCAACTGATTTATTTGTCTAAAATAATAGACTTAAATAGGTACAGAAGTCTCATAGTTTCATCCTCAAAATGTCTAGGATACAATCCAGAATTATTCATCATATCAAAAAAAGGTGAAATCCCATTTGAAATGACAAAAGATCATCAACACCAAGAAAACACATGTAGTGTACTTATCTGACAAGGATAAGTTCTCAAACAAATAATTCAAAACACTCTTTAAGCATATGTGGAAATAGAAAATCTCAGCAAATAAACAGATGATATACAAAAGAACTAAATGAAAATGTTAGAACTGAAAAATGAAGTAACTAAAAAAGAACATTCAGTGGATGGGCTCAAAAGCAAAATGGAGAGGTGTCTGTGTAGTTCAGTCAGTTACGTGCTCCACTTCAGCTCAGGTCATGATCTCATGGTTCATGGGTTCCAGCCCCACTTTGGCCTCTGTGCTGACAGCTCAGAGTCTGGAGTCTGCTTTAGATTTTGTCTCCCTCTCTCTCTGCCCTTCCCCACTCAGGATGTCTCTCTCTCTCTCTCTCTCTCTCTCTCTCAAAAATAAATAAACATTAAAACTATTTTAGGGGTGCCTGGTGGCTCAGTAGGTTGAGTGACTGACTTTGACTAAGCTCATGATTTCGTAGCTCATGAGTTCTAGCCCCATGTTGGACTCTGTGCTGGAAGCTCAGAGCCTGGAGTCTGCTTCCAATTTTGTCTTTCTCTGCCCCTTCCCTTGCTTTCAGCCTGTCTCTCTCTCAAAAATAAATAAGTATTAAAAATATTTTAAAATAAATTAAAAGAAAAAAGCAGAATGGAGATGACAGAGGAAAGACTCAATAGATTTGAAAATAGAAGAATAAGATTAGAAACTTTCCAATCTAAAGGACAAATAGAAAATCAACTGCATAAATTGGAACAGAGCCTCGGGGATCTGTGAGACATACAAGAAAACTGATATTTGCATTATGGAAGTCCCAGAAGGAGAGAAGGAAGATGTAGTGAGGAAAAGAAAGTGTTTTAAAAAATAATGGGAGAATATTTCCCAATACATACATGAAATACATAAAATACATGAAATACATAAACCTACAGATTCAAGAATCTGAGGAACTCCAAAAAGTATAAACTTAAATAAATCCACAGCCAGACACATCGTAATCAAATTTCTTGAATTTTTTAAAGAAAAAAAAAAAAAACCTTGAAAGTATTCAGAAAGACATAAAACATTTACTTATATACTTATAGGGGAACAACTATTCAGATGATAATATTTCATCAGAAATCATGAAGGTCAAAAGGAAATGGCATAAAATTTGCCAGATGCTGAAAGAAAACTGTCAATCTAGAATTTTGTCTCTAGGGAAATAGCCTTTAAGAATAAAGGTGAAAAAAATATTCTTAGGGAAAAAAATGTAAGAGAACTTGTTGCTATTAGACCCACTCTAAAAAATTGGCAAAGGAGGTTATTCAGACAGAAAGAATGATCGCAGAAGGAAACATGGAACATAAAAATTAAGAGAAGGTGATAGAAATGGTAAATATCTGAGTTATTATAATACATTATTCTTCTCTAGAGCTTTTTTTTAATATGCCTGATGGTTGAATAAAAATAAGAACACTGCCTAATGGAGTTTTCAAGGTTTATAGTAGCACTATATATAACACTTATATCATAAAGGGCAGAGCAGTAGGTAAAGAAATGTAAGTGCTTGTGAGATTCTACAGTCCACCTGAAGTGATAAAATGTTGACATTGGTAGACCATGATAAATTAAGTATGTATATTGTAATTCTTTGAGCAGCCCCTACTGCCATACAATTCCTATCAAAATCCTGAGGATATATTTTGTAGCTACAGAAAAGCTATTTCAAAATCTTATATGTACAGGAAAAGGAACTAGAGTAGGTAAAACAATTTTGTAAAAGGATAAAGTTGTAGAAATAACATTACCTGATTTAAAGACTTAACTATATAAATATAGCATGGAATTAGCATAAGAAGAAGCTCATAGATCAATGAAACAAAAGACAGCCCAGACACAGACTCACACAAGTGTAGCTAAAAGTTTTTTGTACAAAGATGCAAAATTAATTTAATAGATATTTGACAGTCTTTTCAGCACACGGTGTTAAAACAACAGTATGCCAAAGTGAAACTTAATTTAAACCTTATAGCTTATAGAATTCAAATATTAACACTAAATGGGTTATAGATGTAAATGTAAAACAAAAGTATATTTTTACTAAAAAATATGAAAACAATTTCATGATCTAAAATTAACTGAAGTGTTCTCAGATGCAAAACAAAATAAAAATTCATTAAAAATTTGTAGATTAAATTTAATTAACATCAAAATTTTCATCTCTGTGAAAGACACTGTTAATAGAAGAAAAATGTATGCTAAGATTGGGAGAAAATATTTGCAAAACACATATGTAAATAATGGTTTTGATCAAAAATATATAAAGAACTTTCTAAACTTAATTGTAAGAAAACAAACAGTGTAATTAGAAAATGGGCAAACACATAAATAAAAAAAAACGTGTAGATGGCACATAAGCATTGCATATATATTTGACATTATTAGCCATTAGGTAAATTCAAGTTAAAGAAGAGTGACTGAAATGAAAAATTGCTGGCAAAACTAATAATGGGATGTGCACAGAACATCTAGATACCTCTTACATTGCTGGTGAGAATGTGGAATAATATAGTGACTCTAAAATACATTTTGACAATTTCTTATAAAATTAAACATTCACTTTCCATATGACTTAGCCTTCTTACAACTGGTTACTTATCATACAAAAATGAAAACTTATGTTCATATAAAATTTCTGTACAAGATTTCATAGTGGCTTTCTTTGTAATTACTGAAAACTGAAAACAATGCAAATATCAATGGCTGAATGAATATGCAAACTATACTAAATTCATACAATAGACTGCTATACAGCAATAAAAGGAAGAAACTATTGATACATGCAGCAATTTGGATAGCATACTGAGTGAAAAAAGTACATCCTCAAAAAGTTTGCATCCTCTATTGTTCTACTTCTATAAGATCTCTGGAATTATAAAATCAATTATGGAGAACAGATTGATGTTTATAACTAGTTAGATTTGGGTAGAGGATATGAATATAAAAGAAAGAGTATTTCGTTTAAGCAATAAAATAGTTCTATGATCTGATTATAGTAGAGGCTAAATGAATTTATTCACATGATAAAATTTCATTGACACACACAGAAAGTGAATTTACAAACTGGTAAAATCCAAATAAGTTTGTTGTTTTATTAATATATTTTATCAGTGTCAATTTTCTTGCTCTTATCATATGTGCAATATTGAAAGATGCTGAGTAAGGGATACACTGGTATTCTCTATACTATTTCTGAGGTTTCTATGTGAAAGCAAAATTATTTACAAATTAGAAAAAATTAAAAAGTAGAGAAACTATTGATATAAACAATAATATGGGGGAATTTTTAAAACTGTCAAAGTAAATCATACACACAAATGTGCACAGACAAGTACACACTATACAATCCCATTTTTCTGAAATCCAAGAAAAAAAACAAAAGTAATCCATGGTAGAAGAATGTCTGTGAAAGGAGCTTGGTTAATCCTTTTCCAAAAAAACAATGATAAAGTTGGCAAGGTTTTCAAAAATTATGATTTAATGTTTCTAGGTATTGGTGAAGGAAACACACTATGTCAAAAATAATTCATTAAAGAAAGCTATTGAACTGGATATAAACTGTGAAAATATATGTCACTTTAGCCATGGATTGCTTTCATCCACTCCCAGCTTTATGATATGTAAGTTCATTCCTAAAGTTTGGGGCATTCCATCAGTATTGTCAACTCCACTGCACTGCCAGATGGGGCTGATTTTATTTGGAGCAGAACATGGCAAAATCCTATTTAAAAATCCCCAAATCATGTTGGAAAAATCTGAGCAGCATGTCAAAACAATAGACATTTCAGTGGTATACCATTATGAAGGCTGTTAGCCTGGTTGTGATATTAGTTGAAGAAAAAAAAATGCAGACCAGCCAGAGATTTGACACATAGATCCAGGGAAAGACATAGCCAAAGAGGACACTGCTAATATTTCTCTTATCTTGAACCCATTCAGAAGACTGGAGGGGGCCTTTGGAACTGCAAACCCCTAGAGGAACGCAGAAGAGACTTGGTAGGCCCTTTAACTTAAAAAATTCAATGGCAACCTAATTCACTCAAGGGGCTTAAACATAACCTCTGACTAATCAGCTGTCACTGTTAAGTTGTGCTGCTCCAATTACAAAATCAAATTTAAAAAGAAAAATAAAGAAAAAACTCAGAAAAAGAAAAAAAATATCAGAAGTGCTTCCTGTGAGGGTAACAGATGCCACAGAATTAATCTAGGCAATTTAGTAAACAAACAAAAACTGCAACAATAACAAAGCTTGGGAATATCAGAATACAGAGTTTCTACAATGTATTATCTAAAATGTCCATTTTTTAATAAGTAAATATGCGATATAAAAAGAAACAGGAGAGTGTGACTCATGTATAGGAAAAACTCAATAGAAACTCCTTCAGAGGGTCCAGATGTTGGACAAGCTGATGAGAGCTATAAAAAATATATTAATATGTTCAAAAAACTAAAGGAAACTAATTTTCCAGAATTAAAGGAAAGTATGATGATGATTATTCACAAAATACAGATCATCAATATGTAATGAAATTATAGAAATAAACCAAAGGAAATTCTGGATTTGAAAAGGCAATAAATTAAAAAAAAAAAAAAAAAATCAGGGCGCCTGGGCAGCTCAGTGGGTTAAGCGACCAACTTCAGCTCAGGTCATGATCTCACAGTCTGTGAGTTCAAGCCCCGTGTCAGGCTCTGTGCTGACAGCTCAGAGACTGGAGCCTGCTTTGGATTCTGTGTCCCCACCCTCCTCTGCCCCTTGCCCCACTCACACTCTATATCTCTCTGAAAATCAAATAAAGACATAAAAAAATTAGAAATCAAATATGTGTTTGTGCAAGGTACATCTGAACTTAAAAAAAAAAAAAAAACTCACTAGAAAGACTCAACATCAGATTTGAACTGGTAGAAGAAATAATGACCTTAAAGATAGTTCTATAAAGATTGCCCTAAAAACACCTGAAAGAAAAAGAAAAAGTATGAAGAAAAATAAAAGACTCAGGGACCTGTGGGGCATCATTCAGCACTCCAAACGTATGTAATGGTAATGTCAAGAGAGGAGAGAGATAAAGGAATAGGAAATATGTTTGAAAAAAAAAAATGGTTGAAAACTTTTAACTTTGGTGAAAACATGAATATGCATGTCTAGTAAGCTCAACAAGCTTCAAGTAGGATAAACACAAAGAGATGCACACTCAGATACATGGTAGTCAAATTGTTAAACGTCAAAAACAAAAGTAATTTATAGTGACAGAAATCATAATGCTGTTGCTTTAGGGCTTAAAGAACGTGTAGTGTTTTAAATGCAATTTTTATTATTCAAATATGGTGAGGCCAACAGACCAGGACACATTTGTCGTTGAAAAGATTGTTCCCAATAGGAAACTGTATGCTATGTCATGGGTGAGTGGGGGGGGTGGGGACACAGGGAAGCACCAGGGTTGTTGAGGGAATGGAAGGAAAAGGGGGAATCTGTGAGAAAGAATCTTTATTGCAGTTTTTACAAGAGGGAGTAGACAAGGCAGAGTAAGCAGTTTAGGAATGGCTAATTTGAATAATTTCATCAGTCTCTAGAGCATAGAAACTGTCCTTAGTTATACTTGACTCTGGGGTGATTGGGGCATGCAGAGAGGGATCCCAAGCATAAGAGACCCTGCAGGAGGTTTTTGGGAGTATGGGCTTTAAATTGGTTGTTTGTTTGTTTGTTTGTTTGTTTTCCCCTGGGAAAGTTGTTTGCTATCCCTAAGAATTAGTTAACCCTGGAAGAAGCAACCCCTTATAATGTCAGCAAGGTCCCAAAATGTCAAACATCAGAATAAAAAAAGATATGCTTAATACATAAAGAGGCAGGATGAATATTCTGGGGATAACAGCAATTTTCCGTATCTTTTTGGATAGTGTTTACACAGATGCAGACAAGTGTCAAAATACATTAAACTTAACATCTAAGATCTGTGCATTTTATTGTATGCCAACTATACTTCAAGCAAAATGTAAACACAAATAAAAATTTGAAAATTAAGAAAATCAGTCTGATATAGTAATATTAAAATTAACAAAATAAAGTCTATACTGGAAAGTTAATATGAAGGTGAGATACCATGTGCAGAAAGTTTCTAGAGAGGAATTTGGTATGTACTAGGGTTTTTAAAAAATAAAGGCATTTTTATTATTGTATGGTAATACAAGTACTACTTGGAATTATTTGGAATACAAGACTTCTCTATTGTCCACCACTTTTGCACATTTAACATTAATGTGTAACTCAGAATTGTGCTGTTGATAAGTATCTGTTAATTGGTTTTCTTCTCTTTTTTTCTCCTATGCTCATTTGTTTTGTTTCTTAAATTCCACATATGAGTGAAATCATTTGGCATTTGTCTTTCCTAACTTTTGAGAACAAACTGATGGTTACCAGAGGGGAGGTGGAAGGAGAGATGGGTTAAATGTGTGATTGGATTTAGGAGTTGCACTTGTTGTGATGAGCATTGGGTGTTGTATGTAAGTGTTGAATCACTAAATTCTACAACTGAAACTAAAATTACACTGTATGTTAACTAATTGGAATTTAAATTAAAACTTAAAAAAGGGATTATGTTGATAATCTAAGGCACAGAACATTATTAAATCATTACTAAATCAGGACTAAACATCAGGGCATTTTTTATGAGTCTCTATTCTCTAGCATTCATAATTAATCTAAAACAAGAATTAAATTATTCTGTCAGTTAAATTTATTCACACACCTCCTTTCCACATTTGTGTGTATATTTCACTTTTCCCTTGTGTTTGTTCTTAGTTATTTCCAAAAATCCTTTTATTAAAATGTCCTCTTACTTTTTCAGCCAGCAGGTGAGTTTTGTGATATCATGACTGGAATCATCTTATTTAATGCAATACTCAATTCTCATTTCCTAGGCTTATGCTAAATTTCAAGGTTCTTCTGCGAATCATTCTCAGTGACAGTTGGTTTACATTTAATCAAGAGAAGCTACAGATTCTGGAAGCCTGAGCCATCTTCTGGGCTGTTTGCAATGATTCACTATGTCCTGGATGTTTTCTGTTGCTGAAATTACTTGACCTCAGGTTTTTCACTTTAGACATACAATAACCATTAAATATAATATAAATACAGCATTGAATTTATATGTTTGCATTTCTGCTGAGCAAACCTAAACCTGGTTCATTTGTCAAACAGATTTGTTGAATTAATTAAGATAAAAAAATAGCAGAAAAATCTACTATATAGTCTATTATGTGACCCTTAAATATTGCTCATTCTTAAAGGAGATTTGCAGAATAATCAGTTAAAAAATCAATCATTTGGCCTCAGTCAATTTTCTAATCATGAATTTACCTCTGTGCTTGGTGACATTGTACAAAAAAAAAAAGTGGAAAACTGTAATTATCATATACTCTATTTTACAAAATTACTTTCAAGCCTGTAATCACTCATGAAAAAAATAACACTTTTTAAATTTCAACGAATCTGGGTTTAATTTAATGTTTATTTATTTATTTATTTTGAGAAAGAGAAAGAGAAAGAGTGAGCAGGGGAGGGGCAGAGAGAGGGGGAGGGAGAGAATCCCTAGTAGTCTCCGTTCTGTTAGCACAGAGCTTCATGTAGGGCTTGATCTCATGAAATATGAGATCATGACCTGAGACAAAATCAATAGTTGGACATTTACGGGAGCCTGAGTGGCTCAGCCAGTTAAGCGTCTGACTTTGGCTCAAGTTATGATCTCGTGGTTTATGGGTTTGAGCCCAGCGTCTGGCTCTATGCTGACAGCTCAGAGCCTGGGACCTGCTTCAGATTTTATATCTCCCTCTCTCTCTGCCCATCCCCTGTTTGTGGTCTGTCTCTCTCTCTCCCCAAAATAAATAAACATTAAAAAAAATAAGGGCACCTGGGTGACTCAGTTGGTTAAGCATCTGACTCTTGGTTTTGGCTCAGGTCATGATCTCATAGTTTGGTGATTTCAAATCCCACATCAGTCTCTGTGCTGGCAGCACAAAGTCAGCTTGGGATTCTCTCTCTCTCCCTCTCTCTGCCCCTCCCTCACTTGCACTGTGTCTGTCTCTTTCAAAATAAATAAATAAACTTAAAAAATAAAGAAAAATAATTAAAAAAAAAAGAGTAGGACACTTAAACAACTGAGCAACCCAGGTGCATTACAATTAATCAGGTTTTTAAGCAAAATAAATATTGAAGATAATTATATATGCATTTGACCAATGTTCCAAATTCATTGAGACTTATAAGGTGAGAATCATTTTTCCTTAGATGCTGTGTCTTCCTCTTACAGGTACTTGGATAACCCTATGTCCTGTTTTGCTTAATATAGTTGGCAGAGTGGCTGAAAATATTTTGTATAACGTTATATTTCATTAAACAAATGAAACAAGCAGGACAAATGCTAAACTGGACAGAAATCTTGGAAATAAGAAACCAAAGTTGCTTTGAGCAGCTAAATGAATGATCACTTAAGATAGGGTAACTGAGGGATAAATGACTTGCCTACAGGTACAGCCTAGAATTGTAGTCTCCCAGTTTCAATGGGAGATATCACAGGAGCGTAAGACAGGGATCTAAGCACACATAGCCTAATTGATAAACTTGATTAAAAAAGTGGAAGTGTGGTCTTGGATAATGGCATAGAAAGACAAAACATATTTTGTTTTTTTGTTTTTTTTTTCCTTGTTTACCATTTTATTTATTTATTTATTTATTTTTTAATTTTTTTTTAATTTTTTTTTTTAATATATGAAATTTACTGTCAAATTGGTTTCCATACAACACCCAGTGCTCATCCCAAAAGGTGCCCTCCTCAATACCCATCACCCACCCTGCCCTCCCTCCCACCCTGCCCTCCCTCCCACCCGCCATCAACCCTCAGTTTGTTCTCAGTTTTTAACAGTCTCTAATGCTTTGGCTCTCTCCCACTCTAACCTCTTTTTTTTTTTTTTTTTTTTTTTCCTTCCCCTCCCCCATGGGTTTCTGTTATGTTTCTCAGGATCCACATAAGAGTGAAACCATATGGTATCTGTCTTTCTCTGTATGGCTTATTTCACTTAGCATCACGCTCTCCAGTTCCATCCATGTTGCTACAAAAGGCCATATTTCATTTTTTCTCATTGCCACGTAGTATTCCATTGTGTATATAAACCACAATTTCTTTATCCATTCATCAGTTGATGGACATTTAGGCTCTTTCCATAATTTGGCTATTGTTGAGAGTGCCGCTATAAACATTGGGGTACAGGTGCCCCTATGCATCAGTACTCCTGTATCCCTTGGATAAATTCCTAGCAGTGCTATTGCTGGGTCATAGGGTAGGTCTATTTTTAATTTTCTGAGGAACCTCCACACTGCTTTCCAGAGCGGCTGCACCAATTTGCATTCCCACCAACAGTGCAAGAGGGTTCCCGTTTCTCCACATCCTCTCCAGCATCTATAGTCTCCTGATTTCTTCATTTTGGCCACTCTGACTGGCGTGAGGTGGTATCTGAGTGTGGTTTTGATTTGTATTTCCCTGATAAGGAGCGACGTTGAACATCTTTTCATGTGCCTGTTGGCCATCCGGATGTCTTCTTTAGAGAAGTGTCTATTCATGGACAAAACATATTTTGTATCTTCATGATGGGTAAGTAAGAGTGAAAATCCTCAATTAAAGTAACAGTACTCAGATGAAGATAACTATGCCATGGTTAAGAAAGAACGTTAAAGACACATTAACCATTAGTGAACACAATTTGCTTTACATCAATATATACCCATTTATATTCTTTATCCATTCATCAGTCGTGGACATTTGGGCTCTTTCCATAGTTTGGCTACTGTTGATAATGCTGCTATAAACAATGGGGTACTTGTACCCCTTCAAATTTGTATTTTTGTATTCTTTGGGTAAATATCTAGTAGTGCAATTGCTGGACCATAGGGTAGTTCTATTTTTAACTTTTTGAGGAATCTTCATAGTGTTTGCCAGACTTGCTGCACCAGTTTGCATGACCACCAAGAGTGCAAGAAGGCTCCTCTCTCTCCACATACTCACCAAGACCTGTTGTTTCTCGTGTTGTTAATTTTAGCCACTCTGACAGGTGTGAAGTGATATCTCATCATAGTTTTGATTTGTATTTCCCTGATGATGAGTGATGTTGAGCATCTTTTTGTGTCAGCCAGCCACCTGGATGTCTTCTTTGGAAAAGTGTCTATTCATGTATTCTGCCCATTTCTTAATTGGATTATTTGTTTTTTGGGTGTTGAGTTTGACAAGTTCTTTATAGATTTTTGATATTAACCCTTTAAGACATTTGTCATTTGCAAATATCTTCTCCCATTCTGTAGTCTGCCTTTTAATTTTATTGATTGTTTTTTTTAACTGTGCAGAAGATTTTTGTCTTGAAGTCCCAATATTTCATTTTTGCTTTCGTTTCTCTTACTTCCGGCAATATGTCTAGTAAGAAGATGCTATGGCCAAGGTCAAGGTCAACACTGCCTGCCTGTGTTCTTCTCTAGGATTCTGATGGTTTCCTGTCTCACTTTTAGGTCTTTCTCTATCAAAATACCACCAGCATTTCTCACAGAGCTAGAGAAAACAATCCTAAAATTTGCGTGGAACCACAAAAGACCCTGTATAGTCAAAGCAATCCTGAAAAATAAAAACAAAGCTGGAGACATCATGATTCTGGACTTTAAGCTATATTACAAAGCTATAGTCATCAAGACAGTATGGTACTGGCACAAAATCTGACACATAGATCAATGACACAGAATAGAAAACCCAGAAATAGATTCACAATTATATGGTCAGCTAATATTCAACAAAACAAGAAAGAATATACAATGGAATAAAGACAGTCTCTTTAACAAATGGTATTGGGAAAACTGGACAGCAACATGTAAAAGAATGAAACTGGACCACTTTATTACACTATACACAGAAATACAGTTTAAAGACAAAGAACAGGTTTCCAAACCAGACTCAAGTATGGCAGAAATTTAGAAACTATCAGATAAGGGATTTGAAACAATTGTGATTAATATGCTGAAGGATTAAATGGAAAAAGTGGACAACATGCAAGAATAGATGGGCCATGTAAACAGAAAGCTGAAAATCCTAAGATCAAAAGGAAACATTAACAACAACAACAACAACAACAAAAACCTAATAGAAATGAAGAATGTCTTTAATAGGCACATAAATAGACTGGACACAACCCAGAAAACAATTAGTGCTCTTTAAGACATATCAATACAAACTTCCAAAACAGAAATCCAAAGAAAAAAGAAAAAAAAATTAAAAAGGTAGAAGAGAATATCAAAGAACCATGGGACAATTACATGAAAAATCAATACCGGGTACTATTTCAAAGACTTCACAGATAAACTTTACAAAGAGCCATGTTTACCTAAAGTACTTTTAATGATATACCCACATGGATGGTGCTGGCCCCTTTGGCAATCATAGCTCCAATGAGTGGCCTATAGCAGCACCTGCAACTCAGTTTGAAGGCTTCCTTCCACTGCAAATGTCCAGAACTTAGCCAATGATAAATGCAGTTGGAGGATAAGCTCCCTACTTCCTCACCCCTAGTTGAGAAAACTCTGAGGTGTGCTCTATCCCAAGAGCCCACAGCCCACTCTATGCATACCTTTGATTAGCTACCTGTGTTTCATGGGGTTTCTTCCCAAATATACTGCTTGCACTCAGTGCTTGCTATAGGTTCTGTCTCTGGGAAAACCCACCCTGAGACAATAGAAATACATAAACAATACAACTGGGTTGTAGGATAAAGTATTTGTGAATAACAAGAACAAACTTGAAAACAGACAAAATATTAGATTGATTTTTAAATTTAAAAACGCAATCATATTAATAAAACATTCTAGGATACATCAGTTGGAACTCTTTTTAACAAAAATAATTTAAATGCCATCTATGAAATCTAAAGAAGCCTTAAACATCCCCTCTGAGATGAGAAAATAAATAACAAAATAAGAAAATATGAAAATATTAGTAGCACATTAATATTACAATGGGATTGTGGCCAGTACATGATAGTGTTTCAGAGAAAACTAAAATAAATCAGTTAATGACCAGAAGAGGGAGCTAATGAAGATTTTCTATTACTGATGTATTAATTATCTTTTGAGTATTTATAAATAAAATTATCCAAGTTTTAATCATAAATTTGTAGGACAGGAAAATTATTTTTCTGTAACACTGAGGGTTAACAAAAATAAACACCAAAGTAAATGTCAGCAGCTGAAAAAGTTCATATTTCTCAAATAAATTTTACTATGAATTGCTGTTGATATAGTTAAATATTATTAATGTGGATTCATAGCATTTTAGAGTTGTGAGAGCCCTTTTAACGAACACTGTTAAGACTACTGATTAAAAGCACCAGTCATAATGAAGCCACCTGTTAACTTGTAGACTTCTGCCCAGTGGAGATGCAAATTATGTTTGGTAGAAAAGATAACTCTAAACATTATGGGTTATTTCCCTGAAGGAATTTACTGGTTTTATATCTAACACAAAAATCTTTTCTACCATTTTTTAAAATAAAATCTCCCATAAATGCTTAGTTATTCAAATGTTCCTTTAACTGGTTTGGCATCTTATTGATTTCCTCATTTATTAATGAGTTTATTAAAATGTTTGACACGTGTTTAGTGTATATTTTTGAGTCATCTTACTAACTCTTTGAAATTATACTTCAGCAGCATATAGTTTGCATTCTTAATTTCATAGGCAAAGATACTTAGAAAGATTATTTTTCTGATCAAGAATTTGGAATTTGGACCCAAGTATTCTAAATACCAGATTGGGCCCTTACTAGAATGGCTCACCTTTCTCCTATTGTATTTTACCTGATATCTGTATGTCCTTTCACATTTACAGGTACTGTTAGGCATGGCTATATACTAGCATTTTGTAGATGGAGAAAATTGAACATAGATGGATAATGTCTTGCTTGAAGCCACAAACCTAGTTATCAGATTACCACAGTATGGCGATACCCACAAGGAACTGTCAGGTACAGTTAAGGACTATTCAAGGTACAATGGCCTGGAACCTGGAGAGACATCTGGGTACAGTAAATGCTGCTGGGGCTGGAAGGGGGGCATTCAGGTATGGAGACACAGTGAAGGACTCAGAGGAGATGTTGCTGTTGAGCTGGACCATTTAAACAGGCCCAGAAATTGTAACCTTTTATATTTAGTGGTAGACTTAAGTTCTAAGAAGTAGACTAGTGCTGTAAGGAACTTGTTATTAAGAATAATAAATTGTGGTTGTCAATAAAATTAGATTTTCATAATAAAACTGATGATATAAACACATAAAATATCATCAGAAAATCAGACCTTAGGATTCTGATATTGTTTTACCTAAAGAGAATCCTGAAATGAGAATCAAGACTAACAACAATGCCATATATTCTATAGAAGATGGGAAGGTAAAATCTTGAAGATGATTTAATATTTGATTATAATTTTGTGCAATATTTTAGGTTTTTATTAGCAACAAAATATAACTATATCCTAAGTCAATTAAAACTGAACAGTGTGTGCTTAAAATCCATTGCAATACTATTTACTCTTTTTTGCTGTTAAAAAAAAAAGATTCACAGTGTTCTTTGCTCTTAAACAACCAAAATGAATTAACAATATTAAACTGAATGTTCCCATAACTTTTATGCTTTCTTATTTTAAGATATTGATATAAAACTTTGGTACGTTCAGCATTATTTGCTTTTTACAAAATATACTGAAGTAAAATATTTATATTTGCTGATGACAAATTCATTGCAATGAGCTTTATTACAATTGAGATTTAGGGAAACAGGGCATCTTTTTGTAATTCTTTTTATTTTTCCTCACACATGTACAGGTTTGTTGGATATAAACAGAAGAGTCAAAATCAATAGAAACAAATTGCATTTCCACTTTCCTTTGGCATTAAATGCTTTGGAAAACATTTAACATTAACTATACATGGTGCTCTTGTATTGTGATTTGTATTATTAACTATCACCAACATAATTACCACAAACTATAAGAAAATATATTATGTTATATTAAGCTATATTATGTTATATTATATATTAATAAAAGGATCAGATTTTCCTTCTAACAGAGTAGATTGCTTTTTCTAAATTATCTTTATTTTGTAGAAAACTACACAATTTCTTCAATAAATTTATTTGCATCTTTCTAGCTAGGCTAAAAGAGATTATTTTTTAAGGTTTATTTATTTATTTTGAGAGAGAGAGAGTGCATGCATGCTTTGCATGCATGAGCAAAAGAGGGGCAGAGAGAGAGGGAGAGAGAAAATCCCAAGCAGGCTCCGTGCTATTAATCTGGAGCCCAACGTGGAGTTTGAGCTGACAAACCTTGAGATCATGACCTGAGCCCAAAGTCAAGAGTTTGCTGCTTAACCAACTGAGCCACCCAAGTGCCCCAAAGAGATGAATGTTTAATTCACAACTGGGAATTGCAGATATATTTGTAAAACATTCCAAAAATGTTATTGAAGGGAAAGAGGGTCAGAAAAATGTTGATGTATTCTATCAACATTTAATAATTAATCTAGCCTTTAGGCAAACACATTCAGAGTTTATGGTCTAATATATTATCTTTTCTCACAAAATATTCTGTTTCTAATTCTATTACGAGATTCAGATCATGGAACTTAGTACACTGGGCATAAAAACTGGTTAATATGGGGTGACCATATAATTGCCTAGATAAATGAAGGCACCTGTGTTACTTCAAACCTCAACATCAGACACAACTGCTTGTATGTTTGTTTTTTCCCCCATTATCTTGACCTTGTGATTGAGAAAGAATGCAGGAGAGCAGTGAACATCACAGCTGTGCAGCACAGAACCAACACGTTTGTCAGTGTTAATAATGGGCACATGGATCTGCACCCATTTTTGGCCACTGCTAGAATAACAACTAATATCTTTCTAGTAGCTACTGGTAGCATCTCCATGCATGAGAAACACAGATGTTTACTACGTTAGATATAGCAGGGAAATAATGTGCCAGACTGTCAATTTCATTTTACCATTCCTAGTTATTTTTCACATAACTAAAATTTACTGTGGGCTTGCCTCACTGAAATATAACTGATGAGGAAAAAGTAGTGCAGTTATTTTAAACAAGCAGCTAATGAAGTGGGAGGCACCTCCTGGCTCCTCTTCTGAAGTGGACTCCTGAGATTCTTGGGCAAAAACAGGTCCATGTCACAGTGACTGAGTCTGCTGGACCAAACAAAACAGGTGGCCCCAGATTCTGCTGCTCAGATCCCAAGTGGAGTGACAGAAACACTTTGCTAAGCAACCTGGAGATTATCCAAACAGGTAGGAGACTGGCAACTTTAGATTGTCTGATGTTGACAGCAAAACTACAAAATATTTACTCCAGGCTATTGTTTGAGCAGGTAAGTTGCTAAGTGGCCATCTTGTTGGCAATTCTTTACTAGCGATTTGTACATTGCATTGTTCTCCTTAGATTCCCTCAAGGCTCTGCTAATGCAATCTTCATGGTTGCTGTCAAACTAAATAAAGAGGTAAACTGAGGCAAAGCCAAAATTGTCTAGAAGATGAGGAAATAACAAATGAATTGCAATTTGGGACATGCAAACTGTAGCAGTCCGTTGAGGGTTTGGGGGAAGACTGTATTTATGGGGAGGGAATGTAAAGAGAGGAGAGGTCAGTTAGAGTCTATTAATATAAAAAAAAAACAAACAAACTAGCTTCAAAAATTTTGTTAGCAGGCAGACTCAGTCCAGTCATACCAAAAAAAGTTCACCTCATCTTATTTTGTGAGACAAACCTGACCTGGTTTACTTTTTGTTCATTCCTCTGGAACATAATCAATACTTTCCAAGGTTGGGATGAGGCAATCCGTGACCAACTCCTTATAATTTAAGAACATTCCAATATTATCAGTTTTCTGTATATCAGTCATTTATAGAAAATTGGTTTCTTAGGGGCGCCTGGGTGGCTCAGTCGGTTAAGTGTCTGACTTCAGCTCAGGTCATGATCTCGCGGTCCGTGAGTTCGAGCCCCGCGTCGGGTTCTGTGCTGACCGCTCACAGCCTGGAGCCTGTTTCCGATTCTGTGTCTCCCTCTCTCTCTGACCCTCCCCCATTCGTTTCATTTTAGATTGAAATTCTTTCACATTGTCAAAGTTGAAAGATATTAAAATTCACCCAGGAAAATTAGTTCATTTAACAGATATGAAAACTAAGGACGTCAGTTGAAAAGTGACTACTGCAATATTTCATTCCACTTATGCATGTTGTTTTTGCAATGCATTCCCTGGTGAATTTTCTTAAGGGCATACTTAAAAAATTGTTTAGCATTTATTTATTTTTGAGATACAGAGACAGAGCATGAGAAAGGGAGGGGAAGAGAGAGAGAAGGAGACACAGAATCCAAAGCAGGGTCCAGGCTCTGAGCTGTCAGCACAGAGTCCGATGAGGGGCTTGAACTCACAGACCGGGGCATGAACTCAGTTCATGACCTGAGCTGAAGTTGGAGGCTTAACCGACTGAGCCACTCAGGCGCCCCTCCAAGGGAATATTTTAAAGAATGACTTTGTTCTTCAAGAACTGAAAGTTCACTTGATTAGGATGTACTGAAGGATTATGCAATTAGCATCCAAGCTATTACACTTCCATGTTGGAACTGAGGGCCTCGCATGCCTATCTGAAAACTAAGGGGGCAAAGGGAACATCCCACTCTTGGTCTCCACACGATGAAAAAAGAAGGAGATTTTGTCAATACCCACATGTGAAAGTTTTCTCTGGTATACCTTATCTTCATACAACAAAAGAATTTCTAGAATCTCATTCAAATTTTAGACAGAATAATTGCATCATTTCATGTTAAGGGAGCACTATCTATACTAGCATTGCCTACATTCCCAACAGAGCTTTGGGTTGGGCAGTTTTCCTAGTTATGCCTCTTATGCACATTAATTGAAAGGTATTATAAATGACATCTAGTCTGAGGTATCTCCTTGTGTTTGTGTTCACTCACCATTAAGTAATCTTGCTGAACACACTTGGTTACCTAGAACTTTCTGCTAACTGGTGCTCTACACATCTATAGTGTAATGCTACCTGATGTAAGATAAAATGACCTCTGAGGCTTTAAAAATTTAAGGATCCTTTGAATCATAGACATATGATTAAATTTTTCAGTACATTTTTAATGTTATGCATAAGAAAGGTAAAATACAATTAAAAAACAAAAATACTAGGTAGGATGCAAAACATAAAAATCTTTTAAAATGGGACACCTGGGTGGCTCAGTCAGTTGGGTGTCTGACTCTTGATTTCAGCACAAGTCAAGATCTCATGGCTGAGAGATTGGACCCCAAGTTGGGCTCCATCCTGAGTGTGAAGCTTACTTGAGATTCTCTCTCCCTTGCCCTCTACCCCTCCTCTGTGTGCTCTCTCTGTCTCTGTCCTTCTCTCAAAAAAAAAAAAAAAAAAAAACTTAAAAAAAAAAATAAAGAAAAAAGGTGAATTAAAATCAAGTCTTGGAAAATGTAGATGATTTGTTATCTGACCCTTGCCTACATATCCAAGATCATTTCAAGTTGTTGGGTTCCTTCAACTTTGAACTTCATCAGCAGAGGGCTTAGTGCACCAAATATGAACCCTTTCAGTCATGCTGGCCTTTGTCAATGTCTCTCATCCCCTTCCTATCCCATCAGCTCCCCTTCCTTCCCTTCGCTTCCCTGATTGCCTTTCCATCCAGAAAATTCCTACATATCTGTAAAATCCTTGATTCATTGTCTCTACCGTGAAACTTCCCAGACTCCTAAGCAAATGCATTTGTTCCTTCTACAGTTTTTTACTTCTCATTTTCAGAGAAAATGGGTTAAACACTCTGTGACCTAGAATGAATCACATCCTACATCCCTGTGCTTCAACATCTTGTAAAATTGGAGCATTCTGACAACAATTGTGTTGTGAGGGTTAAATAAGACAGCACTAGGATAATGTAAATAGTATTACCATTTCTGCTAGTATCATTATGATTATTTGTATTATGCAGTAAATTGATTGAAATATTATTTTTTTCTGAGAGGGACAGTAGGTACTGTGAGGACAGCTCCATGTCCTTTTCATAATTCCTCATACTTAGATCTACTATATGGCAACATTTTTGACCAACAACCCTAGCATACTGTGTGTGTGTGTGTGTGTCCATGTACTTTGGCCCACACACCTCTATCAGGTTTCCTGATGGTAAGCTTTAGGAATGAGTTTAAAACCTGGATAAGAAGTGGCCAAAGTATCCGTCTTATCTCCATTCCCTGAAATTCACACTGTAATCTGAGTCATTAAGCTCTGACTTTACTTCACTGTGGAAGAAATTAAACAAATAAAAGAATGAGTCCTTCTTTCCAAGACCTAAGCTGAGTGGCCCATCACATCAGTCATTTTTCTATCCCATTCCTGGCCATACTGGGTCCTCAGGAGGTGGTGAGGGTCCTGAACCTGGAAATACCCCAGTGAGATGGACAGCAGTGAGAAAGGACAGTGAGCTCAGAAGAAAGAGAGAGACAGGGAAAGCTAGGATATTTACCCTGATCTCTTTCTACTTTTCTCCCTATAAAAGCATTCCTCATTACAGTAGTCTGACTTTCCTTGTCTCACATTTAGACTTCTTTGCCTGGTAAACAGAAGGAAAACTGTGCAACCCATGATGGCTAGC
Organism: Panthera pardus; assembly: GCF_024362965.1. Classification (NCBI taxonomy): domain Eukaryota; kingdom Metazoa; phylum Chordata; class Mammalia; order Carnivora; family Felidae; genus Panthera; species Panthera pardus. Next base: position 19,372,110 of record NW_026526810.1, on the reverse strand, counting down.
CAGTGAAGGCCACAGGATATCAAGTAGGTTTACAATTAATGTATGATTAGTTGACTAAAATTTAAATAATCAACAAGCCACATATAATTTAGAGAAGTTGCCACATATGTTGTGTACAAAGTGATTCAGTTTTGCCCTAATATTTACAGATACTCCCACTATATTTGAAGCATTTCAAATGTTGTTTGAAAGTTTATTTTCTTCCCAATTCTTTCCCTTCCTCTCTCTCTCACTTTATCTCCTTCCTCTCTCTGCATGTCTCTCTCATTCTCTCTCCGTCCCTTCCTTTCCCTCTCCTTCCTTCTCTCTCTCACCATGCATTGGAAAAGGCACTGTGTAAAAAGAGGACTGCAAATTTATTGACTCCTCAAAACAATATAAAACACCTTTTAGCGACAAAACAATAGTATCCTTGCTCCCACCCTTACCAAGATTTATAAAATTTTTTAGAATAATGAAGCTACTCTTGGACCTTTAGACACCACATACTTTTATTGGCAGCTGGCTTCTTTTTATATCCCTTTTGTCCATGAAGATGGGCTAAGAGTCATAGTGTTTCAGACAAAGGGGAAGAAGACCAGTGTCTTCCTCCTAGATGACTTAACAAATATCTAGGACATCATAGGTTTTAAGGGTGAGGAATGAAAAAGATGTCACAGATATTCCTACTAAACTGGAAGAAGATATGAAGTCTTGTGGAGGAGGGAGCTGGCATGAAACCCCAGGTGAGGGAAAAGACCTCACAAAGGTAGAGGAATCTGAAGCAGCAGGCTCCAGCATGTGAGGGAAGCAGGAGCAAATCCATGGGCATGAGGAGGCTTAACTCATGTAGACTGGAGAAATACACTGGGGTGTCCCTCAGTTCCCTTAGGAGTCCTGCTACCTAAGTCACCAGAGGTTAGTGGAGGCACACAGAAGTTAGTGGCCAGTGGCCAACCAGAGGGCCTCTCATGATGTTCTTGCAACAGGAGATAGATAAATCACATGGTTCAATCTGAGGAGTGTCTGCCTCTGTTGCAAGTGTGGGTTTGCAGAGACACAGAAACAGTGAGGGTCAAGTTAGTGGGGGTAAGGGTGCCAGGTTCTATTCTGACAGAGGAGAATACAGGTTCTACAAATTGTGCACATCTGGAGCAGATGCAGGAGGAGCCTTCTGGAGTGAATGCAGGAGGAGCCTTATGAGGTGGGAAAGGACCATTGCTGCAGAGGTGAGCAAAGATGTTGTATACCAGGATGTATGTGAGGACCAGGGATTCCTTCATCACTGGGAGAACACAGTCCTCCAGAGGACTGATTCCTTGACTTGGCATGTGCACAGATACATCTTAGCCAGGAGAGCAGGGTCGGGAGAAGAATCTTAAATAACTGGGAATTTAGCCCAAGGCAGAGAGCTAAGACAGAACAAGACACCTTTATACTACAGATGGCATACTTTTAGTTGGCAAGTCCATGGCCTGTCCCCAAAACACAAGAATCAATGAGAATGATGCTATATGATGAATTTTATTTTATTTTTTATTTTTATTTATTTATTTTAATATGAAATTTATTGTCAAATTGGTTTCCATACAACACATGGTTTCCATCCATATTGTCAGTTGGTTTCCATGAGCAACAATTGCTCATCCCAACAGGTGCCCTCCTCAATGCCCATCACCCACCCTCTCCTACCTCCCACCCCCCATCAACCCTCAGTTTGTTCTCAGTTTTTAACAGTCTCTTATGTTTTGGCTCCTTCCCTCTTTAACCTTTTTTTTTCCTTCCCCTCCCCCATGGTCTTCTGGTAAGTTTCTCAGGATCCACATAAGAGAGAAAACATATGGTATCTGTCTTTCTCTGTATGACTTACTTTACTTAGCATAACACTCTTCAGTTCCATCCACGTTGCTACAAAAGGCCAGATTTCATTCTTTCTCATTGTCAAGTAGTATTCCATTGTGTATATAAACTACAATTTCTTTATCCATTCATCAGTTGATGGACGTTTAGGCTCTTTCCATAATTTGGTTATTGTTGAAAGTGCTGCTATAAACATGTGGGTACAAGTGCCCCTATGCATCAGCACTCCTGTATCCCTTGGGTAAATTCCTAGCAGTGCTATTGCTGGGTCATAGAGTAGATCTATATGATGAATTTTAGATCAGTGTCATGCAAAACAAGGATAGTGGGATTTTTCCCCTTTTTTGTTCTTTCTCTAGAATTTTAGGAAATATATGGAATACATTTTTATCCTGCTCCAAAAATTTTTCCACATATGATGTAGGGGGGAAAAATCATGGAGTTGGACTCTTGAAATCACAGACTCTAGGTACAATTTCAGCCTGGCTGGCTGCACAACTGTGGCCTATAACATACCCAAGGCCCACACTCATTTTCTCTTCTCTACTCCATAAGGTCCATGGCTCTTCCTCCTCTGAAATTTTCCAATTTTAAAGGATTGTATGTCTTCTGTTTAAGCTGTAAAAATAATTTTTGCCTAATTCTAGTCTCTCTATGAGTGTCTTTGGGTTCTTTACCTAAACTTGATATTTTACAGTCATATTAAAATGTGCCACATGCTCTGGGTCCTCCAAGAATACCTTTCATTCATGTAATTGAAGTGCTTGTTGTCTAGGCAAGAACACAGTTCCATCATTTCCCAGACTCACTGTGGCCACCTCAGGACATGCAGAAGCACAACTTGCCCGTGAGATCATACTAATGCCCAAAGGGACACATCTATCTCATCCCAAAGTGTAATTTAGCCATGTGGTTGCCATGCAAATTAAATTCTAAACACAAAAACAGATCCCTTTAATTGGAAGCAATTATTCTATTGAGTGTTTCCCTTGAAATATATAAAACCAGAAAGAGCTTTTTATACTACAAAGTTATAACAACAGAAATCCAGTTCTTAAAATGTTTACTGAGGTCACTGTTAACATGATTTTCATGCACAATTATGTGTTGAAACCATGGTATCTTGTACTAAACTGGTGGCTAGTCTCTGTCACTATCCTTCTCCTCTTCTGGTACAAACATTAGTTCTCTGATATTCTAAAAGAACACCCATTCTGGTCATTTAGACCCAATACATGTACCCATCAGATGCCACATGACTGTGTCCAAAAGGAAGGGCTCCAGAAGTCAAGCTGTGCATCAGGATGGGCCTTGTGATCATCGTTCCAGTGAAATGTTCAAGCATCATAGCAGACTTGCTGGTCCTCTCCATTCTCTTATCCCTTTGCTCATTTCTGAAATTTCAGTTCAACTTCCATGTAAGTCCAGGTCTTAAAAGCTGATTTGCTTAGAAGAATTAACAACTCACATGTTGTGCTGAGCTGAGAACTGAGAGCTGGGTAGGTGCATAAATGACAGACAGGGGAAGAGGAAATGCCTGCAAGGTGGGAAGTTGGTGGAGAAAAAGAAAGTGCAATTGCTCAATTATCTGTCCTGGGGTTAAGTCAGACAGAGAGGGTGGTTGACACTGACAATGTGTTTGTCTTTGAAAGACACAGTCCCTACTGTGTATCCACTCAGTGTGGCCAAGGAATGAGAGGCATTCTCGCTTCAGTGCTGAGGCAGGTGTGTGCCTTTTCAATGTTTGCATTCACAGCACCCTCAGCAGTGTCTGGCCTAGAGGAGGCAATTGTATCCCAATGAATGAATGACCACTGGTTGAAGACCTTTGCCAGAACTGACTCAAGTCTTCATACCTACTTGGAATCAGGACTAAGTCCTGGAGGGTAAATGAATATTTAAGTGAAAATATATCTTACTAAGCTTCTAATGTGCATTCATGCCTCTAGGACCCTCCTCCTCTCCCTTTTCATGACATGTCATTTTGGCTCACCTACCACCTCCCTCTTTTCTCACTCAACACTCCATCTTGCTCATAGCATCAGTGCAGAAGCTATCATCAGACAACCAAATGCCCAATAGCACTATGCCAAATTTCCAATCCTTCTCCATTACTCTCAGCCGTAAACAAACTCCAGAAAGAGAATATGGCCCATCTTGTTATATAATTGCTTTAGTGATGACCGACCTAAGGTTTGCAAACTCAGTATGCTTTTGTGTCCCTACATCTCTGGAGTAAGTCCTTTAACCTACTTCCCTCCTCATTTGGGTGTCTTTGCTTTTATCCTAAAGCTTCTTCAAAGTACCATCATCACGGGCATCCTAAGTTCAATCTTTCTTAAAGACTTCCTAAAGCATCCAGAAGAAGGCTCCTCCTGTGGGGACTCTCTGTAACAATGCTGTCTGTCTTGGGCCATCTTTGTCTGTCCTGGCTGGCTCCTTGGTCATACCATATGCTTCATCATCAGCACCCATAAGGAAGCATGGCCCTCTCATACCAGCCATTGCCTTGTGGACTAGCAAGCACAGGCCTTGGAAACAGAGGATGAACAAGACCTAAGAGTGGCCATCCTTCTCTCACAGACTTGTCTAAAGTAAAAGAAACTATGTGGTGGCATTCAGAGACTTACTAACACTTAGTAAGAATCTAAATTCATCAGTTTAACTTGGTTGGTAGGTTTTTTTCCTGCCTTGGACATAACTAGCTCCTTTAAAGTTATCCAACCATCTTGCCATAGAGTATGGATTCAATGACCTGATGATTTGCTCTATCTTGTCTAGTCCTATATCTGGACTGTTCATACTCACATACTCATACTCACAGAGGAACTTCTTTTATACTTTCAGGTCAACTAATTTGTTGCCACTTCAAAGAAGATTCCCATGGTCACCAAGCCTCACATACTCCCACACCAGTCATTACTTAATTTACTTCATAGCACTTATCTCTTTCTTAAATCTTAATAAAAACTATTTTTTTTATGTGCTTGCCTGATTTCTGGTGGTCTGCTTCTCTTCCCTGGAATGCTATGATCCTGAGGTAAGACACTGAGTCAGCCATGCTTACCTGTTTCCTCCATGCGAAGAACCTTCATGGGTGTGTGATCAGCACTTAATAAATATGTGCTGATTGAGAAAATCCACTCATGTCTTTCACATCCTCTCACTCAGCTTCCATAGTAGATAACCTGTCCCTCTATTCCAGATCCCCTCTTCAAGTAAGGACCCTTCTGAAGGGCTTTCATAGTTCCAGAACTCCCAGGGGCAAACACTAGGAATTTGTTTTCTATGTCCTCTAGTTTAAAGATTTGAGTGAAGTCTTGTGCTCAGCTGGACCTGGAATCTTATTGAGTAGAACTTACTGGTGAATGGGACCAACCTTCCTCCATATTTTCACTCCTTAATATATAGAAATCATAACAAAGTTATATCATGAGAAATTCAGGGCATTCCTGCTGGTTTCTTCTTGGAAGAAGGAAGGGATGTTCCTTTTTGCTAGACAGAAATGTGCCTGGGCAATGTCTGGGAGGAAGCTTGAAATATGGAGATGTAGGTTCTTCTTTCCTCGAAGACAAGTTTTGGTGGTGGCAAGAAAGATTAAAAAAAACTTAGGAGAATGAAAATTGCTAATGAACTATGTACCAGTTTATAAGCTCTTAACACTGGATTTAGTATAAATCTTTCTATATATTGTAGCAATATAAAAATATCATTACTTTCATACATTCTTGCTTATCAATAGAATTTCTGGTTTTACTATTATGTACTTTCTAGTCCCTTGAAATACTGAAGAACAAAGTGTTACTTTGGGCAGTTTAACAGCTTCAAATGAACCACTGTGTGGAGAGATGATCATTTGAAACCTGATGCCTGGCTCTAACATCTGAGATGGATTGGTAAGCCCTAACCAGTTGGAAGCAGTGACTCTAACTAGAGTTAGATTTTGGCATTAAGTAAAAGGTATCCAACTGAATGTCAAGATATACAGAGCAATGTCCTTTTAGTGAAACTTCCATTTCCTGATACATGGCAAAAATCACAAAAATGGGAGACAATTTCACTATGTGTCTATTTTTCATTTTTACTGAATATAAATGCTACCTCAAAACGTTTTAATGTATACTGAAAAAAAATTAAAAACATGAAAAATGTTAACAATTTAAGTAGGCATTAACCAATTCTTACTACTTTTTTCACCAAAAACCAGTCCCTTGAAAACCTCTACTTTTGCATTATATGGTCACAATATTTTAATTTTCATTCTTGACTTCTTCCAAAGAACGTCTTCACACAATGACTCAAACTTCAACACCATCTTTAATTCCATGTCTGAACCTCACAGATGAATCCTGCTGGGGCATTTGCCATGTGCAAAAATTTCCTTTTGGTAGAATCTACTAATCTAGATTATACGCTTTAACCTAATCTCTGTCATTGAAGTGAAAACAAGTTCCTCCTGATTAAAAAAAAAAAAAAGCATAAATATAATAGTAGAAGATGTCATTTTGTTACCCTTGCATGTGTGCTTATAATATTCTGTGTGTATATGTAATTAAGCCTATTTGAGCTCTTGAAAGACATTCAATAGTTTGGGAAACATCCAAACTAATGCTAAGTACATGTGAGCAAATAGAAAATCATTTTGTGTAATTAACCCTTGTAGTCATCATAATTAAAAACAATGAGACCAGAGACAGAAAAATGATGTGTCAGTGTCTATGTGTGTGTATAAAATACAAATGTGCATATTAATTTTTTAACATGGACTTTTCTCAAAGCAAATAAAATGGGGGTTATTGAATTATCCTCAAGGGAGATAGTGAATATCAATCAGTTAAATAAGTCCTAATATTTAAAGAAACGGGATAATAATCATTTCAGAAATGTTGAAATTACAGATTGAATGGGAAATATTAAAATTTGGCTTCCTTGATACGTACTTTTCTGGTATCCTGTCTCCAACTGAAGGATAGATTCAAGACTATAACAGAAAGTGAGTGACATTTATATAAGAACACAAAAGCCCAGAAGAACCACATGCCCTCTTGTCTTCACAGTCTGTTGACCGTTCACCCTCATTAAAGGCTGGTGTGCTTAGGCCCTATCTTGGAAGAATTCCCTCTGGGGACTCCAGTGAGATGAAAGATCTCCTGTCTTTTACTGTTAGGGATGTTTATGAGGGTGAAACCAGCTTCCATTTAATTTCGTGTAAGTTTACCCGGGAAAATAATAAATACCCAGGAAAATAATATCCCCTCCACCCTTACCTCCAGAACAGAATGATGTTCAGGGAAAGCACTGATCCAGTCCCTAGTCTTGGTGCATTCACATCATTCTGGGAACAAACTAATTCATAATCTTACTTAAGACATAGCATTAACCTTTTCCCGTGTTTGGGGTACCATTTAGATAAACAGACTTCAGCACTCAGGATCCAGAAATGGGTTGACCCAGGAGAAAGTGACGCGTACTGTGGAAAGTATCCTCAAGTGCCATGCTAGATCACACCACAAGTCCAGGTGTTTTGCTGAACCTACCAGCTAAACATGTCACATAAACATACTCCTTCAGAGCCCTGGGCCTGCTGGATCTGCTCTCCTGTGTTCCCATCCAGCCTGAGAGAGACTGCAGTCACAATGGACCGCAGGTACTGAAGGCTTGCTGGTTGCCAGGCACGATGCTTAGGCATTTAAATGGGTGATGATTTCACCCTGGCAAGGTACTGTTGACATAAGCTATTGATGGTCTCCCTTTCCCAGCTGGGGAGACAGAGACCTCAAGTCAGTCTCAGAATGAATTGCCCAAGGTCATACTACTGAGGAGAGGTGGGCCTCAGCCTTAAATGCATGAGCTCAACTCCAGAGTTGCCTGACTCATGGCCACACAGCACCATCTGGAGCCATCAAGTGTGCCATTTCACACAGATGAGGGAGCATCCCACACATTCCTCTGGGAGCCAAAGAAACTTGGGCTCCTCATCGCAGAAGCAGATGGGAGTTTAGCAACCTTTGAATGTCTCAGGGGTCATCTTTGCAGCAGAGGAATCTGGTTTGACAGAAAGGGACTTGCAGGGCTTATGTAGTAACTGTAGGGGAGCAGTGGACATGGAAGAGGAGTATATCCAACCACCAGACACACCCACAAGCAGACTGAAGGTCCTTATCCAGGTCATATGTCTAGACTGTGATGGCTTGTTTATTAGGAATTATTCACCACTGGTGTTTCATGTTAATAAAATCTCCTTTTGGTACATTCTCATCAAAACAAGCACACATTCTGAGGAAAATATTTTCTAGGTAAAATATCTTGCAAATGAATTACAGGGCTCTGGGTCTGGAGCAGTTAAACATCAATACAAGAGACTGTTAATTCTTTTTCCCTTGTGCTTTCTGATACAAGCCAGGGTCATGTCCCATTAACTGTTCCTCAAGCCCTTCCTTCTGTTCATTCTTTGAACCACACCCTCCAGGCAGGACAGGATTACCAGTGAGTCTGCCTGAGGAAGAGCAGGCAGGAGGAAGAGCAGATTTGGATCTAAGTCTTTTTCATGCACATCCCCCCACCTTCCTAGTCATGGAAGAATTGTGTCTGTCCTGCCACAGCAGCCTCTGCCTTCACACCAGACATCACCTCATCTTGGTAGGTTAAAAATGTCTGGTGAGGGGCATCTGGGTGGCTCAGTGAAGCAGTTAAGCATTGGACTTTTTTTTTTAATATGAAATTTATTGTCAAATTGGTTTCCATACAACACCCAGTGCTCATCCAAACAGGTGCCCTCCTCAATGCCCATCACCTACCCTCCTCTCCCTCCCACCCCCCATCAACTCTCAGTTTGTTCTCAGTTTTTAAGAGTCTCTTATGGTTTTGGACTTTTGATTTGGGATCAAGTCATGATCTCCTGGTCGTGAGATTGGGACCCGCATTGGGCTCTGGGCTTTAAGCATGAAGCCTGCTTAAGATTTTCTCTTTCTCCCTCTGCCCTTCTGTCTCACTTGCATGCTCTCTCTCTTTCTCTCTCTCTAAGAAAGGGGGCTTCTGGTGAGCCCATAAGTATTTGCTCCTCTTGCATAGCACTTTTGACACTGCACTGTGGTCTGGAAATGCTCTGGATCCTGACTCCTACAGGGAGTAAGGCATGTTTTCCCTGTCCCCAGACCCTAGTAGAGAATTGTATGTGTGGTCCATACTGAAAAAAAATGCATAGACAATTGAAGAAAAAAGTAGATAAGCTTATGAAGAAGGAAGAGGAAGAGGAGTGGGAGGATGAAGAGGAGGAAGAAGAGGAGGAGGAGGAAGAGGAGGAAGACATATAAAAATATTTATATAAGACCTACATCAAAGAACTTGAAGGTTTTATAAAGATGTTCAGATAATCTTGGCATGGCTTCCCTGGCTTACATAAGCCTCTGCTTCAAATCTATCTTAAAGAAAGGGAAAATATGGATAGCAGTTTAAGATAAACATGCATAGAAATAACAGAAATGATCTCTTTTTTTTAAGTTTATTTATTTTGAAAGAGAGACAGCATGAGTGGGGGGAGGGGCAGAGAGAGAGGGAGAGAGAGAGTATCCCAAGCAGGCTCCAGGTTGCCAGTACAGAGCCTGATGTGAGGCTCGAACCCATGAAGCTGAAAGATCATGACCTGAGCCAAAATCAAGAGTCATATGCTTAGCCAACTGAGCCATCCAGGCACCTCCAGAAATTATCTTTTAAATACTCAAAAAATGTAACATGTCATTTGTTTATGATGACTTCATAGAAAGGGTCACACAAAACAATTACATAGAAATGCTGATACAGAGTATATAACCAGTCATATAAATGCTTTCCCTTTCATTTTATATTTTATTATTTAAAAAAAAATAATGTTTATTTCTGAGAGAGAGTGAGAGAGAGACAGAGACAGAACACAAGCGGGGAAGGGCAGAGAGAGAGGGAGACACAGCAACTGAAGTAGGTTCCAGGCTCTGAGCTGTCAGCACAAAACCCCACGCAGAACTCGAACTCACCGAGCCATGAGATTATGACCTGAGAGGAAGTCAGACACTCAACTGACTGAGCCACCCAGGCGCCCCATATTTTATTATATGTTTAACCATGGAGATAGATCACAGTTTGTTTCCTCAGCTTCAAACCAGAGTTTATAATATCTCAGCCGATCTATAATTGCATTGTTTATTCTAGCTTTTGTTTTGTATTGAATTTGATTATTTGCAAAAACAAAAGAACTAAAGGAACATATCTCCTCTCATTAAATTAAGTTTTAATTATAGGCCACTGTGGAAAATATTAAGACCTGATTAAAACTGAATATACTGAAAAAAAAAAAAGGTCAAGAAGGAGGTATAACATAAAAACCAATATATTTTATTTTAACTGTATAACATTTTAAATAGCTTCTGACTATGAGGGAGCTGAAGGACCACGGAGACAACTGATGGTTGTTTCCGCTGAGCAAATGAGTCCAGCTCATGCTGTTTGAGGCACCATCTTGAAATGGGATCGGCCTGGGGCAAAAAGGCCTCTGGGACATCCCGGATGGGAGGACGGAGGCCAAAGACACCTGCCCAGTGATGCTTCTCACGGCTTTCCCTCCAAACTTGTGTCTATCAGAGAAGCTTGTAGTGCCTCACAGCCACCAGAGGGTGTCACCGCGGCTCTTGATCTCAGAACCTGTCTGCCCTTCCAGAGCACAGCCCTGTGCAAGAGTCAGACCCCCTGGACGAGACACCCCAAAAAGTGGCACTCTGCACTGCTTAACTTAACTCTGTGAACTGCAGCTGAGAGCTGACCCTTCATGGAACTTTGAGACATGTAAACCAATTAATTTCCAGCTCACACAGCAGCCAGAGTTTCCTATGTTTCTGTATGCTTCAAGAGAAAAATAAAAACCAAAAAAAACCCTTGTTTCTTTACTACAAGATTTCTCCCATAGCAGGCTTTTCATATATGTATTTGAATAGGGAATACATTTTTTTATGTGGTGATTTCTTTTGGCATTTTTTAAAGGTTCATCCAGTGTCTCATTTATTACATGTCCTGTGTTCTGACAGTTTTTCCTTGTGGATCTCAGTGGAACCCTGCAGGGATAACAGAATAAAGGTCCTCAGGCAGATCTGTTAGCTCAGGGCATAGCTTCCCACTGGAGAGGTACATTGAGGGTGTGTCACTTCTTATCTCACCTCTGGATTTACCATTGCTTTGCTACCAACCACCATCCCTTCTCTCTACACTTCTTTACCATCTCTACGTAGTATGACTTGCATCGGAATAAAATTTCTTAAAGCTGGGGAAGATACCTTCTTCAATAGAGCAGCTCCCAGAGAGGATTTAGAATGAATCTACAACATTCACTTACAACCAACCTTACATCCAAGGTGATAAAGGACAAAGTTTTTCTCATGGAGTAGAAATTTATCTGTAAGAACAATAAGCAGGCACATAGTTACTTTCAGATTTGGGTGTTTGGTAGATATTTTCTTGAAAATGAAAGAAGGGAGTCTGTCACTTCTAGGAAAACAATTGAAAGTATTTGTTACCAATACTAAAATTTGGGATTTCAAATGGATATTAAAATTTTGGAAAATTTGTATGGTTTCATATTGCAATTAAATTCTAAGAAATTACTCCTTGTTGAATTTTATGATATGAAAAAAAGAATATCCATGATTACCTGAAATGTCTAATAAAATACTCATCCATTTTTTAACTACAAATCTGTCTCAGGCTGGATTTTCTTCAATCAAAATTATATATCACAAATTATTCAGTACAGGAGCAGATATGAAAATCATCTGGCTTTCATTAAGCCAGATATTACAGAGATTTGGAAAAATGTAAAATAGATCACTAAACTCTTGCTAATTTATTATTTTTTTTGGATAATATAATTGTTTTTTATAGAAGTACATTACTTATTCAGGCTTTTTTTGTTATTTTCAGATGAATTAATAAATGCATATATTAAAATGATTCAGCTTAATTTTAATATAGTAAATATTGCTGGAGGTAATGCACATCAATAAAAGTTTTTGGAGTCTTCTATAATTTTTAAGGGTTTTACATAATACTGAGAGAACTTTTGTTGTACTAGTGGGCACATGGACTGGGGGTTTTGTATCTTATGCTAAGTCAATTCACACATTTGAATTTCATGGCTGCTAATGTAAATTTCACTGAGACTTGATGTATCTTAAGAGATTCAAGTTGCTAGAAATGGTTTCAAAGGCAGAATGGAAAGTGAACATAAAGGGCTAGACTCTACTCAGCATTAAGGCAAATAGAATGACATTATAGGAGTTAAATACAATAAAGGACCTCTTGACTGAAAGGGTAATTTCTACATTGGAGTACCTCTCTTTGGAATCCCTCTGAAGTAACAACAAACAAACAAACAAACAAACCTGATAAATGCCCCACTCTTGAGGATAATTTATCTTTATAATGTCATATAAATGTCAAATGTACAAAAACACTGAAAGGTTTTTGTAACGAACACACATACATCCATGCAGATTCTTCAGTTAACAATGTACAATACTTGTTTTTACATTTATCTGTATAGATCAAATTAACCCATGGGGTTATAGGATTCCTGCTGTGATCTAACTGCATTTACCAGTCAGCATTATCTTAGGAAGTTCCTTTCATTTTATGAATACCAATCCTTATCACCACCTTCAAAGTGTGCAGGCCATTCTTATCTCAGGCCAACTTATCTCAGATTGTTTAAACTCTTTACTGATTTGAGAAATACTGAGATGGACACATTTTTTTTCCCCAACAACGATCCATTATTTCCCTAATTTCAACTCTAAGAATTTGGATCCTTCAGTGAATGAACTTTTCCAAGGTTTCTTGTGGGTATTTTGGCAAGTTTTGTCAACATGATTTTCCTGTGCAAAATGAGTCCACATGTAGACATCAAAGAAAAGATAAAGTTTAGTTTGAAGACAAGAGGAATTGAGGGGACATTGTAGCTCCTTTCAGACATCCTGCCTTATAGTGGGTCCTCAATAAATATCAAAGGAATAAATGACTTAATCATGAATCATAGTGCTAGAAGATTTATGTCTGGAGTCTCTCATTGTAAGAGTGAGAATGACAAAGTTGTGTGAGGTCAGACCTCCTGCCTCCATCCCATCTTCCACCAAATCTTCCCCACTCCCTAGATAGGAAAATTTTACTCAAATTAATTGTCACAGAGGTAAGATACAATTTATTATATAACTATAAATTTCATTATGGTAAATACACTTCATAAATCAACTATATTCTTTTTAATAACAGCTTTATCTAGCTATAAATTACACATCATAATGTTCACCCTTTAAAAGTGGACAATTCAGTTGTTTTTAGTATATTCAGAAGTTGGTTTCCAATCAATTGATTACCACTACCTGATTTCAGAACATATCATCACTCCAAAAAGAAAACCTACCTATGACTTTTAGCTCCTATTCCTCATTCCTCCTACTCTCAGCTGCTGGCATCCACTGATATACTTTCTGTCTTTATAAATTTGTCTATTCTAGATATTTTATATAAGTGGTATCACACAAATATTGGTTCTTTTATGTCTGTTTTTTTTTCATTTAATAAAATGTTTTCAATGTTCATCCATTATATAGCATACCTCAAGACTTCATTTCTTCTAATTGCTGATAATATTCCATTGTGTGGATATATAACATCTTTTTTATCCATTCATCAGTTGGTGGACATTTGTATTTTTCCATTGTTTATTTATCCTGGATAGTGTTGCTACGAACATTCATGTGAAAGTTTTAGTGTGAATATATATTGTCATTTCTTTTGGCTATATACCTAGGAATGGAAACTATGAATAATATGGTAAATTTATGTTTAACTGTTTGAGGAATTGCCAAACTGTTTTCCAAAGCAGATGCATCATTTTACATTTCCACCAGCAATGTGCAAGGGTTCTAATTTCTCCATATCATCACAAAGACTTGTTATGATATCTTTGTGTTACAACCATCTTAGTGGTTGTGAGGTGGCACTTCATTGTGGTTTTGAATTGCATTTTCTTCATGATTCAGGATATTGAGCATCTTTTCATGTACTGATTGGCCATTTGTATATCTTCTTTGGAGAAATGCCTATTCAAATCCCTTTCCTATCTTTAATTGGCCTATTTGTCTTTGTATTGTTGAGTTGTATAAGCACATGCTCTTATTTTCTCTATTCTCATGGTCTGTTTGTTTACACACAGGAGACAGACTCCCCACCAGATTAAAGGTTTGGTATCACTAAGCAGCTCCCATCCAGTGGAAGATTTTGACACACAAAAAGAGTAGGAGATAAACATGCCATAGCTAATTATGGAAGCCAGTGGAGACAAAAGTTTTCCTGTTGAAGATGAAACCCTGCACACCTTGGGCTTTTCTGGAACAACAAAATTTGGTCCTGTTGTTATCTTAGAATTATCGACAGTACTCTTTTCGTCTTAAAAGTGTTTCAATTGGAACAAGAAATCACATGATATACAAGTCCTATGTATGAACACTGATGAACAGCTAAAGTCTATTCAAAACCTCAATAATGTAAGTTGTGCATCAACTAGGCTGTGTGCAAGACATGTGATGCTGCATATAGCAGGTGTAGCCACTGACCTCTGGGAGTTTTCATCTAGTTAATGAGTCTTCCATAAAATTGTGGTAGAAATTAAGATTGTGGGAATTGAATCATGCTTTAAATGCATGTGATATAGTAACCCATGTAACAGAACCCTGCAGTGAACTTTAACAAACACTAAATTCTTACAGTAGCTTCTCTGGTTGGGGCATACAGCTACTGTAACCCACAAAATATAATAAAGTATATTAGCATTTCTTAAAGTCTCCTGTTGATGATTCTCTGTGCAGCTACATGCTCCTGTCCTTTCTCAGGCCCCTGATGAATGCTGAGACTTCAAGGCTTTCATTCACACACACTCAGGACCACCCATCCTTAGACAGCTCCTGTTGGGTTGGGAAGTGTCATTGTGCTTCCACTCCAAAGTGAGGTATGGCCCAAGACATATTCATTCATTGTAGTTAAAATAACTGGAGAAGGATATATTTTTGTTAATTTGAGAATATTTGAGGTTATGGTGATGATGACACTGCACTGAATTCCATCTTATTCTCCTGAGAAGGAGTGGACAGGGACATGCATGATTCCCATGGTGAATAAATGCATAAATGATAACTTGCACCTGCTGTCAGTTTTCTTGTCACCAAGAGTGAGGTTTGCCACTCTACAAGCATTATCTAACTTCATCCTCCTATTATTACTGTAATTTTTCAGACAATGAAACTAAGTCTTAGAAAGATACAGTAATTATCCAAGATCATCCAGTTTATTAGAGCAAACTTGGATTTGAGCCAAAGCAATCTGACTTTGGAATTATCCCTTTCTTCCTCCTTTCTTTCAGAAGTCCCATGAGCCCTTGCAGTGCCAGAAAATGCCTTCAGGGTTTAGGATGCCAGAGAGAACAGAGAAAACTGCTATTGCTCCTGGTGCTCACTGAGGTGGGAGAAGCAGTGAACACAGGAACAAGAGCATGCATGATGTCTGAAAGAAAATAAAGCAGAATCCAAAGGTGGAGGTGTGGTACTGTTAAACACAAACAAATCTGGGAATGCTTCTTGAACATGATGAACTTTACACCAAGACCTGGAGAAAGTGTCAAGAAAACCATGCATAAGTGTATGAAAAGAAGCTTCTGGTCTGAGAGAAAAGTTGATGCAGTATTCTCACGCAGACATACCTAGCATGTGCAGGACACAGGTGTCCAGTGTGGCTGAGCCCTTGGCGGAGCTAGCAGTGTGTCAGTGTGGAGAAGCTTTGAGAACATAGTAAGGAGTTGGTCTTTATTCTAAGTGAAGTAGAAAGCAACTGCAAGAATACATCTGAGCAGTATGGCTGCTCTAATAAGATGGAGCGTAAATGCCCATGTGGTGGCAAGAGGTATCTGCTAGCCTCCACATGAAGAGACTGCCACTGGGCCACATAGAAGTTGTGCAGGCACTGAGAGTGGACATAGGCCCTCAGAAAATTCAGTGACTACATGTGAGGGAGAAAGAGATGTCCAGAACAACTCTGAAGTCTGCAAAAACAGAAGTTTCATTTAATGAGCAGAGAAAAGAACAGAAAAGGACATGTTTGGGGTGGTTTGTAGCTGTTACACTTGAAATATTTGATGGACACCCAACTACCAGAATACCCATCTCTTTTCAATGCCTCTTTGTCAACAATAGCAAAATTAAATGAGATAATATGGATAATATAGATAAAATGAGGTATCAGTTTTTTATCAAGTGAGCATCTGCCCATCTTGGACAGGTCACAGACGTAGTTTCCTTTATTTTATCCTTCCGATATTGTGAGTTAACTGTTACTATCCCCATACTCACTATCAGGACTTATGACTTTCACTATGTCATCCCTGCTTCTGTGTTAAGTGTGGGACATGGGGAAGACAGTAAGAACATTGCTCATCATTGACTCTCAAGTTCAACTATAGTGATTAAGGGCTGAGTCTGACCCTGATATATGGCCAGTGGCTTCAAGGAAGTTGCTCCTGCAGCTTCCTTCCCCATCACCAGCATGGGATGATGTGAGAGCCTGACTTATAAGCCAATGAAGAATAACCTCAGACAGTCCCTGACCCAAAATGTGCTCACTGTCTCTCACTTTTTTCATTCTTATAATTGCATACTTTAATACTTTTAATTTGAAGGCTGTCAACTTGCTCAGTTCACCTTGGATTTATGTCTTGTGGGATTTCCTGGGTCACTTTTTCTAGCTTCAGGAAATGAAAAAGAGAAGCTGACAAATCTTTTACCCACTCACAACCCTTTGAAGTATAGAGGGCTGAACACACAGTCTCCCTTGGTCCTCTTTTTCTATCTTCCCTGATTTATGAGGTGAAGAGTGACAGGGAGATAGAGATTAAATGGCTGAACAGTTTGTCAGAGTCCCTATGTGACATGAAATCTTAAAAGAATGTAAGATGACAAAAAAGAAAAAAAAAACTCACAAAGAAGAATACCTGGCCTGTCTAGACCTGTGTATTTTACCTGCAAAGGAATGTCCAGTGGACAGTTTCTTGTGGAAAACTTGTGACCTCCAAAAGCCACACAGCCCATGTCTTCTGTCTCAACACTCAGGCCAATCTCATTTGTCTGCCAGGTCTGGGGAGCCTTTCTTCTTCCACAAAGGTTTCCAGAACCTGCCTTGCTGGGCTCACCTCCTTATGCAGACCTGTCATTCCAGTTGGTCCCCCATTTCTCATCCAGCTCCATCCTGACTCCCCAAACATATGAAGCAATTGGATTTCTACAATTCATTTGGCAAACAATTAGCAACTTCTCTTATGTTGATCATGTCTGTGCTACCTACAACTACATTGCAAGCCCTTCAATCATCCCTTGCATATCAGGAAAATCAATCTGTATTCAATATTTCTATTTTTATGTATTGATAGCTTATCCATTTTCAGAAAAAGACAACTGCAGTTTATTGAATTGATATTGGATTTTTCCTGCACTAATTCCTCCCAAAATTTAGTAGTAAAAAGAGCACTGGAGGGGGTGCCTGGGTAGCTCAGTCAGTTAAGCATCTCACGTTTCATGGATTTGAGCCCTGTGTCAGGCTCTGTGCTGACAGCTCAGAGCCTGGAGCCTGCTTCAGATTTGTGTCTCCCTCTCTTTCTGCCTCACCCCTGCTCGTGCTCTCTCTCTCTCAAAAATAGACATTAATAATAATAAAAAAAATAGCACTGAACCAGAAATCAGGAGATGTGGTTTCCCATCATAGATCTACCAGGACTAGCTGTGTGCCTGTGAGAAGCACAAGTAACCTCTCTGGCCCTGGTTCCTCATGAATGGAATGAAAGTCTTAGATGAGATTGCCAGCTTCAAGCTTGAAACGTTTAAATGTCTCTGAGGTACACAGAAGTTGATGGATATGCACGTTAAAAGGATAACTGGGAAAGCAATTAGGAAGGAAGAAACGTGTGACAGGAGTGGTGTTTTCTCTAACTAAAGTTTATTGTGTGTACAAAGGGGAAAATCACAACCCAACACAGTAACATTTTGACTATTGTTTAAGTTGCCAAAAATAAGTACTGATAAGAAGTGTTTTTGTCACTAAAGGGAAAAAAAATAAGGGCAGCAAAGGATGCAGTCAGGTATGAGCAAAAGGACAAACATGGTTTGCAACTCAATGGGGAATCCAAAAAACACATGTTTCTGGGAGAAAGATTGCAACTCAAGCATTCCTCTAAAATGCATGTTTCCCCCAAAGGGAAAGTTCTAAAAGATCCCTCAATTTTCTGATAAACTGTGAATTGTGGAAAACTTTTCACAAAGTTCATGAAGCAGGCAAGTTTCTGTTATTCCAGCCAAACAATAAAGAAATACCCTTAGGTGGGTTTGCAACGACAGAAAGGCAGACTCAATGTCTGGTCAGCATGTTCTTAATGCTGGAAAATTGCAAAGAGGCATTTGCCTTCAACAGCGTTGGTGATGTCCTGGTGAGAGTGGAATCTGAGAACACCATCCATTGTCATTTCTATTGTACCCTATACATGAGTTAAATAAAAATAAAACTAAGTAGAAGTGTGTTTCCTCTGAAAAAACAACATAATCCTTCTCCTGAGAGAAAGTTACTGCAAACCTCATTTCACTTTGGTCTCTAGCTATTGAGAAGATCATCCTTCATTTTAGGTTCCAGCTCAACTAATTATAACAACCCAGAAGGCTAGAGGAGTATTTGAGGAGTTCTCCTCTAAGAAAGAGCTCCAATTTTATTTTAAATGTTATTTTGTATATATATTATTTGCTCTTTAGCAAAATATTTCATCATTCTCCATCACAGAAACTTCAAACACTGAAGTCATTTCTGATTCCCTTTTCATCCTTGACTCACTAGTGAGTCCTTGACCCCTCTTGTCCTCTCTCCCCCTTACTATTCTCACTACAAAACTATCTAACGTCTGTCTAACTGGACTGTCTCTGTTCCTTATTTATATCCAGCTCTCCATGAATTCTGCTACACATTGCTCTTTTCCAAACTTGTAAGTGATCCTGTCATTTCTTAATTCAAAAGCTTTCCTTCTTGTTGTTGTCAGAAAACAGTTGAGATCTCCCAGGCTGACGTTCTGTTCTAAGCTTCTCTCTCTCTTTTTCACTGCACATTATTTATGAATTTCTGGGTCTGTTCACCATTTTCTTTCCTCTCAAAACTCCTGTCACCATAACTGCTTGTTAAATCCTAACTTTAATAACTGAAAATGCCAACTCTTCCCTGATTTCCTATGACAGGAGTAATTTCCTGCCTCCTAAAATGTCAGAGGAAATTTTACTTTCTTTACTACTATTTTCATTATTATGTGTTAGTGTTAGCATTAGTATATTATCCACACACAATAGTTGCAGAGAGGCAAACTACAGTGGTTAAAGAGTATAGTATCTGTGAGCTTGTTTTAGAATCTTGACACTTGGGACCTGAGCAAGTTACTTAATGACCTTGGGCCTCAGTGTCCTCATCCAAAAAGTGAAAACAAGAAAGGTATGTATCACACTGGTTTTTTTAAGGGTTTGTTAATTAATTAATCATTACATAAATACAGCAGTCAAAACAGTATCTCATACATAGTAGTAACTGCTCAATAAATTCTTACTGGTTCCACTGAAGAAGGGAGTGTCTGATATTTATTTAACTCTGCAATCTTTTGTTTCCATTTTCAAGGACATTTTCTTTGAAAATGCCTAACTCTTAACCATTAGCTGTAACTGAAATAGCATATGAAGATACTTCTGGATTCAGCTCCACGCTGAAAAGAGCTTGCAAGTTGTCACAACTGTCCTTACAATGAGAAAAGCCTGGAATAACTGAAAGTCAATGACTTTTTTTTAGGCTTATCCAAGAACTGAGGTCACAAAGCAAATCACCACTCAGAAATATGGAAAGACACATGAACACAGAGAGTCAAAGCAGAGGTCTATTCATCTTGAGGAGAAGTCACTGAAGCCATAAACTGGTAGGGACACTCACATAATAATTTTAATTATTGTTGGAGGCTCAGTGTGAACAAGAATGAGACTAAAAGACATCTTGAGGCAGAGACCTCATTTACAGGTTTAACCTCAAGGAACCCTATAAGGTTCTCAAAGTGAAGATCCAAGAAAGATCTTTCCTCTGGCAGGAGAAGATTAAGCATTATAAAATATACATTCAGCATTCGCTATATAACAAAGACCTACTCTAGAAGGGAAATGTCTTTACCAGAACCTTATCTTAATGAGAGAAATCATAAGAGACTCTTAAATACTGAGAACAAACTGAGGATTGGTGGGGCACGTGGGAGAGAGGGGAAAGTGTGTGATGGGCATTGAGGAGGGCACCTGTTCGGATGAGCACTAGGTGTTGTATGGAAACCAAGTTGACAATAAATTATACATAAAAAGAAAAAGAGAGAGAGACAAGGGCATTCTTGGCACTTCAGGACTCTCTGGCATTCCTGTGTCACCGAAAGGGGTGAGAAACAGTCAACAGGGACTAGGGCTTCAAGGAAGTCAGATAAGGACATTGTAGCCAGGGAGGGGAGTATGGGTAAGGAAGAAAACATCTTATACCACTGGAGGAACATTTGTGAAAGTCTTAGCCATAAACCCAGGCTTACTTAAAGACAGAGAAGCAATTGTAAAATTAGAGAAAGTTCCCCCTACCTAATACCTCACCATGAACTAACAGGTCTCCAGTCTAAGAACAATAGATTAGAGATGAGAGAGCTGTAAGATGCAAACTCTCTCTGAGTAGGTGAACCTGGCTAGCCTAATCACTCAACAAGGACTCTGGAGGAGGCACCTACAGCTCCGGCAAACATGACACACAGCCCAATTCCTCACATTAAAGGCCTATTTATTTGTATTTACTTACCAACACAACTTGCCTGGCTTTCAAATAAATAAATAAATAAATAAAGTCAGACCAAAAGGCAACAGAAAAACAAAAACAATGTGGAGAGACAAAGCCATCAACAGAACTATACTCACAGATGCCACAGATGTTGGAATAATCAGATAAGAAATTTAAATTAATGATTAATGATTAATATTTTAAGGATTCTAATGGAAAAAAATGCAGAACAGTTGAGTCCTGCAGAAAGCTGAAAACAAAACACTAAGAAAAATTTAAAAGGAAATGTTATAAAACAACAAAAAATGTAACAGAAATAAAGACTATCTTCATGGGTTCATCAATAGACTGAACACAATGAAGGAAATAATGAAGACAGGTCAATGAAAACTTCCACAACAAATTAAAAGAAAGGAAAGCAAAAGAGACCATAACAACCAAGAACTGTAGGGCAATTAAAAAATATTTAATATATACAAAATTGAAATACCACAAGAAGGAGAAAGAAATGAAAAGAACTATATGAACTAATACAATAAGAGCTAAGGTCTTTCCCATATTGACAGACAGCAAATCACACATCCAAGAAGCTCAGAGAACATGAGGCAGAATTGAAAAAAAATAAAAATAAAAAAATAAAAAAATAAACAGACAAAAAACTCCATCACCTACACATATCATATTCAAACTGCAGAAAACCAAACAGTAAACTTTGGAAAAAAATGAGGAGTATTATAGCAGATGGTAAGAGGGATTGTAAGTCCTAACATTAGAGAAATAAGGAAAAAAAGTTATGTTTACAGTAAAACCTGCACACTGATGTTGGGAAGTAACCAAAATGTTTTTCAGTGGGTTAATGGATAAGCTATGGTACACTCAAACAATGAAATATTAATCAGGACTAAAAAGTAATGAGTTATCAAGCCATAAATAGACACAGAAGAGCATTATATACACATTATTAAGTGAAATACCCAATCTGAAAAGGCCATATACTGTATGATTCCAACTATATGACCTTCTGGAAAAGAAGGAAGACAATAAAAAAAGCAGCAGTTGCCATGGGATGGAGGCAGGGTGCGGGGATAAATTGGCAGAGCACATGGGATTTTTAGGGCAGTGAAAGTGTTTTGTGTGAGATTATAATGTGAGTAAATATGATTATATATTTTTCTAAACTCATAGAATGTTCAACACCAAGAGTGAACCCAAATATAAACTATGGACTTTGGGTGCAAATGATATGTCAAATGGGAACACATCAATTACAATAAACATACCACTCTGGTCGGGGGACATTGATAATGGGAATGCTATGCTTGTGTAGGGACAAGGGTATAAGGAACATCTTTGTAACTTCCTATTAATTTTGTTGGAAATCTAACAATAAATAGTCTTTTTAAAAAAATGCTGGCAAGATACTGGGGTGAAATGGTTATAATGTTGAAAGAAAGAATAAAACACTAACCTAGAATCCAATATTCACATAAATTATCCTTCCAAAGTGAAAGAAAAATGTTTTCTCATACAAACACAAACTAAGGAAATTTGTCAACTTGCTCTTCAAGAAATGTTAAAATCTGTTAATCAAACAGAAGAAAAATGACGTCAGAAATTCAGGTCTATATAAATAAGGGAGTTTTAGAGAAAAATAAATCCTGTACTGATTGATACAAAATGTAACTGTTTAAAATAGTAATAATATAATTATAGCTTATGGACAAGTGAAATAAAAGATAACAATGTTATAAAGGACAGGGGCAAAAAAAAAAAAAAGCAAATTCTCTATTCAGGAATCTGCACCACACATGAAGCAATACCTCATTATTTGAAATTAGGTTTATATTTGTTCAGAATGTAAATTGCAAACTTTAAGGAAACTATCATTTTTTAAAAATAATATAATTGATATGCTAAAAAGTAAATGGAATCACATAAAATCACATGAAATGCTCAGTTAAAACTAGAGAAGGCATAAAAAGGGAGAGGAGAATCAAAGAACAAATTTAATGAAAAGGAAACAGGTATAAATATGGACATTAACTCAGCTATATCAATGACCACTTTAAATCAAAATGCTCTAAATACCTCAAGTAAAAGACAGATATTTTCAGAGTGGATTAAAAAAAAAGAGAGACCTACATGTTCTCTGTAAGAAACCCATTTTAAGCATAAAGACTCAGCTTAATATAAAAAGGATGGAGAAAGATACACTGACATTAATCAAAAGAAAGAATAACTATTTTAATTTCAGGCAAAGTTGACTTCAGAATAAGAGAGTTAATCAGAGATAAAAAGTGGCATTATATAATAGAGGTGTTAATTCTACAAGAAGACAAAACAATCCTAAATGCGTCTGTACTTAAGACAGCATCAAAATACATGAGGTAAAACTGAAAGAACTGAAAGGAGAAATACATATATCTGTTGAGACACTTTAGCATTCTTGTCTAAATAAATAGCAGAAACTTATGCAGAAATTGGATGGCAGAAAAGACTCAAATCTAAATCAAAATAATGTTTTATCAATTGGTAATTTTCCAATTATTTCAAAAACTTATGATCAAAGAAAGCATTAGTCTATGGCTTAAAATGTCTTAAATGTTTGTAGTATTTGATATAATGATCATAATAATTTCATGATAAAATTACGTTGACTTTCAAAAGTTAAGAGTATTTATTTCAGAACGTTTCCAATATTCACTTCTGTACAATATTAACTTCACTATGGGATTTGTTTAATAAAAATTCTTTACAAAGACTCGTAATGGAACAAGAAGAAAGATACGTATTAAATAGCGAAGCATAATTTCATTGGCATTCATAGTCTGAATCAGATCTATAATAAAAAAAATAGCATTCAACACTTCACATTGCTAAGTTATTAAGACTAATAAGGAAACCCCTCATCTAAAACAGAGTCTGACCCAATGTTTCTGTTATTTCAAGCATGTAAGCACAAGAACGTATGTTATGTCAGAATAAGCCTAACAAGTTGAGAGGAAAATGAAGGCAGAGTAGGAGAACCCTAGGCTTGTCTTATCCCATGAGTAAAATTAGATAACTATCAAATCATCATAAATATCCCAGAAATGACCTGGAGACTGATGGAAAAAACTCCATAACTAGAGGGAAAGAAGAGGCCACATTGAAGAAGGTAGCAAGTCCAGAGACTTGGTTTCAGGGAGAAAGGATCCTGGTTCCTTGGAGGGCAGGGAGCCATGGTTGCAGACAAGGGCCAGAAATAGAGGAGCACACAGAGAAACACACAAGGAGAATATTTTCCCTTAGCCATTGGCTTTGGAAATGAAAAGGGCTGAATTTTATGAGTTTTTGCAACTTTAAACCTGAGTTTTAAAGGTCAGCTGGCTTGGCTGAGATACAGCCTGGAGGACACTGCACTGCTCTTGGAAAGAAGGCAGGCAAACAACCCAGGGACATACAGAGTGGGACATACACTGATATGAAGAGCATCCAGGGGGCACAGTGGGAAAATTATTTGCTTTTCTCAAATGTCCCTGAAAGGCAGCGTTCCTGGAAACATCTCTCAGGGAACAAATGAGCTGGCTGGTGCCATTTCCCTCCCTGTTCCTCAGAATAAATGCAGAGCCACCTGTGGGAAACGGCATGGCCTGGACACTGGCTGCCTAACTTGTTTACACGAAGTCCTATCCCTCTGCAGTCTGGTGGCACTGCCCTTCTCAGTCACACTTGCCTCAGTCCCAGTCTGGTATGCATCCTCACCCAAAAGACCAGCATAAACCCCTGCCCACATCATGTCTCCAGACCACAGACTTTACAGGGATCAATATCAGTGGACGTGGGGACAGGGCTTATTTAACAAGCAAACCAGAGCACACCTAGTTAAAACTCACCACATTCAGGCCAGGGACCAGTCACTCCCCACAGGAGGCAAGGGGAGTCTCTGCAGATGACTGGAATGAGGACAGACTAGCCAGAACACAACAGCAGAGTGCATGCAATACACACTGGAGATACTCCCTGAAGCACCAGGCCCTGGGCAGTACAAGATCTCTTCTTCAGAAGATCATTACTTTCAGGAGCAGGAAATATAACTGACTTTTCTAACACGGAGAAGAAGGCTGAGATTTAGACAAAATGAGAAGACAGAGGAATTTATCCCAAACGAAAGAACAAGATAAGACCATGACCGGATAGCTAAGCCGAACAGATATAAGTAACATGCCTTCTAAAGAACTTAAAACAATGATCATATGGATATGCACCAGACTTGAGAAAAGAATGGAAGAATTCAGTGAGACCCTTACTATAGAGATAAAAAGTTAAAAAAAAAGAATCAGTCAAAAAAGAAGAGTGCAATAAATGAAATTGAAACATTCTTAATGCAATAAAAGTAGGCTTGAAGAAGCAAAATAACAAATGAATGATCTAGAAGACAAAGTAATGGAAAGTAATGAAACTGAACAAAAGAGAGAAAGAAGAATTATGCAACACAAAAATAGACTTAGGACACTCAGTGACTCCATCAAAAGTAATAACATTTGTATTACAGGAATCTCAGAAAAAGAAGATAGAGAAAAGAGGGCACAAAATTTATTGAAGAAATACTAGCTGAAAACATCCCAAATCAGGAGAAAGAAACAGATATCCAGATCCAGGAAGCACGGAGAACACCATCAAAATTAACAAAAGTAGGCCCACACCAAGACATAATGTAATTAAATTAAAAAAAATATAATGATAAAGAAAAAATATTAAAAGCAACAAAAGATGTCAGTAACTTACAAGGGAAAACCTGTAATGCTACCAGGATATTTTTCAACAGAAACTTGGCAAGCCAGAAAGGAGTGACATGATATATTCAAAGTGCTGAAAGAATATCTGCAGCCAAGAATACTCTATTAATCAAGGATAGTATTCAGAATAAATGGAGACATAAAGAGTTTTCCAGACAAACAAAAACTAAAGGAATTTGTGACCACTAAACTAGCCCTGCAAGAAATATTAAAGGGGACTCTGAGTCGAAGGAAAGTTCAAAAAGGACAGTAGGGGTGCCTGGGTGGCTCTGTTAGTTAAGTGTCCAACTTCAGCTCAAGTCATGATCTTGGTCCATCAAGTTCCACACTGGCACTGCAGAGCCTGTGTGGGAGTTCTCTCTCTTTCTCTTTCTCTCTTCTCCACTTGTGCTCTCTCTCTCTCTCTCTCTCTCTCTCAAAATAAATAAATAAACTTTAAAAAGGTAACCATATAAAGGCAAAACACAAAAGCAGTAAATAAATATTTCTGTAAAAATCAGCCAAGGAACTCATAAAAAAGGAAATAAAATATAATAACATATATCCAAAACATCGGAAGGAGAAGAGAAAAGAATAGGTTCATACTTAAACAACCATCAGCTTAATATAGACTGGTATTTGCAGAAGAGGGTATACAAACCTAATGATAAACATATGTCAAAAACCACTAATAAACATGTAAAAAATAAAGAGAAAGAAATCCAAATATATCACTAAAGAAAATCAGCACAATATGAGTTAGAGGAAGACAAAAAAATATCAGAGAAAATCTCCAAGAACAATCACAAAACAAGTAATAAAATGGCAATAAATACATAACTAATAATTATTACTATGACTGTTAATGGACTAAACCCTCCAATCAAAATATAGAGGGTATCAGAATTGATATAAAAAAAGACCCATCTATATACTGACTACAAGAGACTCATTTTAGAACTAAAGATACCTGCAGATTGAAGGTGAGGAGATGGAAGAATACTATCATGCAAATGGACATCAAAAGAAAGCTGGAGTAGCAAAACATATATCAGACAAACTAGACTTTAAAGCAAAGACTGTAACAATAGCAAAAGAGGGCACTATATAATAATAAAAGGACAATCCAACAAAAATATATAAAAAATGTAAACATGCACTCAACATGAGAGCACCCAAATATATAAAACAACTAATAACAACCAAACAGAAAATAATCAATAATAATACAATAATAGTAGGAGACTTCAACACCCTTCTTACACCAATGGACAGATAATCTAAACAGAAAATCAACAATGACACAATGGCTTTGAATGGCACACTGCTTCAGATAGACTTAACAGATATATTCAGAACATTCCATCCTAAAACAGCAGAAAAACACATTCTTTTCAAGAGCACATGGAACATTCTCCAGAATAGAGCATATATTAGGCCACAAAATCGGTCTTAACAAATACAAGAAGATTGAAGTTATACCATCCATGCATAGTTTCTGATCACAGTGCTATGAAACTTGAAGTCAACCATAAGAAACATCTGGAAAGACAACACATACATGAAGGTTAAATAGCATGCTACTAAACAATGAGGGTCAACCAGGAAGTCAAAGAAGAAATTAAAAAAAAATACATGCAAATAAATAAAAATGAAAAATTTCCAAAACATTTGGGATGCAGCAAAAGTGGTCCTAAGAAGGACATATATAGCAACACAGGCCTACCTCAGGAAGAAAGAAAATCTTAAATCAACAACCCAACTTTATACCTAAAAGAACTAAAAGAAAAATAATAAATGAAGCTTAAAGCTACCAGAAGGAAGGAAATCATAAAGATGAGAGAAGAAATAAATACTATAGAAACAAACAAAAACCCAATTCAAAAAGTTGATTTTTTGGAAAATCAACTAGAAGTTGATTTTTTGGAAAAAAATTAATAAAATTGATAAAATTGTAGCCAGATTATAAAAAATAAAAAAAAATAAATAAAGGACCCGAATAATTAAAATTTAAAAATGACAGAGGAGAACAACACCACAGAAATACAGTCATAAGAGAATATTATAAAAAACTATATGGCAATAAATTAGGCAACCTGGAAGAAATGGATAAATTCATAGAAACACATAAATTACCAAAACTAAAAGAGGAAGAAAAGGAAAACTTGAACAGATCAATAACTAGCAAAGAAATCGTATCAATAATCAAAAATTCCCCAAAAACAGAAGTCCAGGACCAGATGGCTTCACAGGCAAATTCTACCAAACATTGAAAGAAGAGTTAATACCTATTCTTCTCAAAGTACTACAAGTAATAGAAAATGAAAGAAAACTTCCAAATTCATTCTATGAGACTATCATTACCCTAATACCAAAACCAGATAAAGACATCATAAAAAAGAGAATTACGGCCAATATCTCTATTAACATAGATGCAAAAATCCTCAACAAAATGCTAGCAAACCAAATCCAACAATACATTATAAAAATCATTCACCATGATTAAATGGGATTTATTCCTGGGTTGCAAGTGTGGTTCGATATCTGCAAATTAATCAATGTGATACATCACATCAATAAAATAAATGATAAGGACCATATGACCATTTCAGGAAAATGATACAGGATACAGGAAAAAGAAAACTTTTGACAAAGTATAGTATTCATTCATGATCAAAATCGTCAACAAAGTTGGTTTAGAGGAAACATACCTTGACATAATAAAGGCTATATATGAAAATACCGTATGTTTTCACTCTTTTATGGATCCTGAGAAACTTAACAGAAGACCATGGGGGAGGGGAAGGAAAAAAAAGTTAGAGAGGGAGGGAGCCAAACCATAAGAGACTCTTAAAAACTGAGAATAAACTGAGGGTTGATGGGGGTGAGAGGGAGGGGAAAGTGGGTGATGGGCATTGAGGAGGGCACCAGTTGGGATGAGCATTGGGGGTTGTATGGAAACTGATTTGACAATAAATTTCATATTAAAAAAAAAAAGAAAATCCCACAGCTAATATCATCCCCAATGGAAAAAAAAAAAACAAAACTGAGAGCTTTTCCTCTATGGTCAGAAAAAAGACTTGAATATCCAGTTTCACCACTGTTATTTAACATAATAATGGAAGTCCTAGCCACAGCAATCAGGCATCAAAATGCCTACGAATAGGTAAGGAAGAAGTAAAACTTTCACTATTTGCAAATGGCATACACTATGTACAGAAAACCCAAAAGACTCAACCAAAAAACTGCTAGAACTGATACATGAATTCAGTAAAGTCACAGGATACAAAATCAATGTACAGAAATCTGTTGCATTTCTATACACCAGTAATGAAGCAGCAGAAAGAGAAATTAAGGAATCAATCCCTTAATCCCTCAATCCCTCAATCCAATTGCACCAAATCCCTCAATTGCACCAAAAACAATAAGGTACCTAGGAATAAACTTAACCAAAGAGGTGAAAGATCTGTACTCTGGGAACTATAAACACTGTGAAAGAAACTGAAGATGACAAAAAGAAATAGAAAGACATTCCATACTCATGGATTTAAAGAACAAATGTTGTCAAAATGTCTATATTATGCAAAGCACTCTATGGATATAATGCAATCCAATGAATATAATGCAAAATACTGACAACACTTTTCACAGAGCTAGAACAAAGAATCCTAAAATTTCTATGGAACCATGAAAAACCTCTAATAATCAAAGCAATCTTGAAATAGAAAAGCAAAGTGGGAGGGACTTCAAGTTACATTATGAAATTGTAGTGATCAAAACAGTATGGTAGCAGCACAAAAATACATATAGATCAATAGAACAGAATAGAAAATCCAGAAATGAACCCACAATTATATGGGCAAGTAATCTTCCACAAAACAGGCAAGAATAGCGAATGAGAAAAAGACTCTTTGTCTTATTTTGTCTGTAACAAATAGTGTTGGGAAAACTGGACAGATACATGTAAAAGAATGAAACTGGACCACTTTCTTTCACCATACACAAAAATAAATTCAAAATGGATTAGAAACCCAAATGTGAGGCCTAAAACCATAAAAATCCTAGAGGAGAACATTGGAAGTAACCTATTTGACATGAGCCTTACCAATTTCTAGATGTTTGTCCTGAGGAAAGGGAACCAAAAGCAAAAAGGCACTATTGAGACTTCATCAAAATAAAAAGGGTTTGCACAGAAGAGGAAACAACCAACAAAACTAAAAGGCAACTACAGAACGGGAGAAGATGTTTGCAAATGACATATTCAATAAATGGTGAGTATCCAAAATATATTAAGAACTTATACAACTCACCATCCAAAAAAACAAATAATCTGATTAAAAAATGGGCAGAAGACATGAATAGACAGTTTTCAAAAAAAAAAAAAAAGACACACAGATTGCCAATAGACACATGAAAAGATGCTCAATATCACTCATCATTAGGGAAATGCAAATCAAAAGTACAATGAGATATCACTTCACACCTGTCAGGATGGCTATAATCAACAGCAGAGAAAATAACAGGTGTTGAGGAGAATGTGGTGGAGAAAGAACTCTCTTGCACTATTGATTGGAATGCAAACTGATGCAGCCACTCTGGAAAACAGTTTGGAGATTCCTCAAAAAGTTAAAAATAGAACTATCCTATGACACAGCAATTGAGCTGCTAGGTATTTACCCAAAGAATACAAAAATGCAATCAAAGGGATACATGTACCTTAATGTTTATAACAGCATTAACTACAATAGCCAAACTATGAAAACAGCCCAAGTGTCCAGCAACTGATGAATAGATAAAGAATGTGGTGTGTGTGTGTGTGTGTGTGTAAACAATGGAATGTTACTCAACCATAAAACAGAATCAAATCTTGCCATTTGCAAAACCATGGATGGAGCTAGAGAGCATTATGGCAAGTGAAAAAAATGGAAAATTGTGAAAGAAAAGAAAGAGACAAACCAAGAAACAGACTCAACAAGAGAGAACAAACTGAAGGTTACAAGAGGGGAGGAGGGTGGAGGTTGGGTTAAATTAGCAGTGAGGATTAAGTAGTGCACTTGCTGTGATGAGCACCAGGTGATGTATGGTAGTATTGAATCACAATATTGTACACCTGAAACTAATACTACACTGTATGTTAACTAATGGTAATTTAAATAAAATCTTTAAAAAAAGAACAAGCCTAACAAGTTGAGAACAGACATGATGCTCCTCACTCCTGGTCTTCTCAGAACAGATTGCATAATTCATAAGATGATGGCCTAAGATCCTAGTATCTTCTAAGTTCTCAGGAAATACACCACTCAATATAAGCTATTTGTCAAACACATTTATAGAATCCTGAAACTATGTATTCTTTTCCACTGTAACTATTTACCTTTTATTCAAGCTAAAAATATGTGCATCATTTTCAATTCTACAACCTCTGCCTGGCTGCAATGGTCGCAATGGCTGCAATGGCTTCAATAAAACTTGAAAATGTATAGAATTATCTGATGTTCTTCAGTTCTTGGTCATCCAAGGAAAGGAAAGTTGTCTAAAAGTATGAAATGTAGTTCACCCGGTACTTAAACATTACCCAAGTCCTCTGTTCATGTTCACATAAGGAATAACGGGATTTTTTGACTCTATCCCCAAATAATGAAAATTGATCAAAATTACTCTTTGACTTTCAACTCTCTCTCTCTCTCCCCCTTCCCCACCTTGCTTCCTTTCTTTCTCTTTTCTAGATAACTAAATTCAAAGTTTACTTATGAACAGGTAATTTAAAAAAAAAATTAAGGAGAAGAATGATTCAGAATCCCTGTTTAGGTAGATCATTTAGTTGAATCAGTAGAGAACAGATTTTAAATCTGGGTATTAGTGAAATTTTAAAGAATAACAATATAGAGGAAAGGAAATTAATACACAAATTCAAGACATAATTAAAATAATATTATTTGATAGTTATTTGCACTTATAAGTGTATTGACTTTCAGCTGTACATTCACCCTTTACTAACCTACTCTGTGAGAATAGACACAGACCCTGTCAACAATTATTTACAGCTGCCACAGTGTTAAATGTCAGTAGGAGGCATAGGAAGGAAACTAAGGATGGGATTTCATTTCCTAGTATGAATGTGTTTCTGTTAGCTTTTTCTTCGTTTTGCCATACAGTATGCACTCAGAGCATACGGTCTTTTGTGAGTTTGCAGCCCCAGTTCTGGCCTACTTACCACCACAATGCAATCCTACCAGGAAAGACACTGTATATTCCAGCTCTCATGATAACCATTCAGTGATGAGCTCCTGATGCCTTGTCTCCCTCCATGCATCCATTAATGTGCCTTCGTCTACCTGCACCACATGAGTGTGTTAAGAAACATCAGACACAGACACCACATACCTCAGGCCTGATAGCACACAGACATTTAGCAGCTCCTGCAGCCCTCTCTCTTTGGGCCTACCAATAAGGCTTGGTCACCTATACCCAGAGGGCTGTTTCCTGCCTGAAAATCCCAGCCAAGTTTTTGTTTGTTTTGTTTTTGTTTTTGTTTTTGTTTTTGTTTTTCCCATTTGGATTCTGGCTAGGTGCTCCCTGCTTGCATGCCAACTATAAACCAGCTCTGGCCCTGGACAACTCAGAGAATTTTCCCACCATCTGGGTAGCTGCCACCACACCTGGTCCAAAAAAGTCCCAGTGTAAATCCTGGGAAGAAGTTCTGCTTCCAATTTGTTTCTCTGGATACTCTCCCTCAACCCAAGGTTGTTTGTTTGTTTGTTTGTTTGTTTGTTTGTTTTAAATATTTTTAAGTGTATTTATTTATGAGAGATAGAGACAGCACAAGTGGGAGAGGGGCAGAGAGAGGGGGAGATACAGAATCCAAAGGAGGGCCCAGGCTCTGCACTGTCAGCACAGAGCCCAACGCGGGGCTCGAACCCACAAACCATGAGATCATAACCTGAGCTGAATTCAGATGCTTAACCAAGTGAGCCACTCAGACATCCCTGTTTGTTTGTTTTAATATGTTTTATTTTTTGGAACAGTTTTAGCTTTACAGTAAAACTGAGCTGAAATTACAGAGATTTCCCATGTCTCCTCTTCTTTCATATGTGATTTTAGAATTTTCTGATTGACAATGTTCTTTAATAGGAATAGCATGTGTTCTCATTAATGAGCTCACCACCTACTTAGTCAAATGGTATTCCTCAAAATGAGGCATTACATGGGTTGTATCATCTTGAGTTGTTAATACAGATAGTTGACCTTCGGCAGAATAACCTGACCTACACAGAATAAATATCTATCAAGCACCTACTGGAAACAGGTATTTAGCAGCCCACAGAAAACATGATCCCTAGTCTCTAAAACTCGGCAAGGCCATTTTTATTAAATATTGACTAAGTGCACAGAAAGAGCAGTTTATAACCAAAATGCATTGATAGATTTTCCTCTCAATTACATTCTGGCTTCATTGGCCCAGCAGGGGAAATTGCTTGGTTTACAGATTTCTAATTTTCATCTTTTCATGCTGTTAAAGTGACAACAAGGCACTTTCCCAGACATTCTTTCAGTTCATCACTGAAGACCACAGGGCCTTATGCATTCCATGACCTCTTATACTGATTAAACAGGTATATACCTGAGATTCACATTTCCAAGTTTCTTTTCTGTCTGGAATGTTTGCAGAAATGGAAGCAGTAGCTGTGTCATGTCCTTCATGCCAGTTCATGCCTTGTAATCATCCATTCAGGAGGCAGTGGTCAGATTATGGATGGAAGTGATAGAGAATACATTTCTAGAATGCCCCACAAGGGGTCATTTGCCTTGACATTGGCTCTACTTAGTTAATAACTTCCCAATTAAGGACTGGTCTGGTAGAGAAAACCTTGGATTTGGGGAAGCAAGAGTTGAGTTTACCTGTCTATGATGCACTAGCTGTGTGACACTGAATCTGCATTTTTATTATTTCTGTAAGACTCAGATTTCTCATCTGTAAAAGAGGGTTGGCAGATGAGAATGGGGTTCAGAATATGCTTCCCTGCAAACTGACAAGAAGCACATGCAAAGAAGATGATTTGTCGCTGCTCTCTGGCCACTGCATAGTACTGGGTGTGGTGTCAGCCCAGAGGGAGAACTGGATGTACCCTTCACTGTAACTCAGCAGTGGCAGGACCCAGACGCACTGACATTAAGATTTACTAACTGGCATTTACTCCTCTTCCAAATTAATTAGCTTGGGAGAATGGAGTATTTCCTCTTAAAACTGAAAATCAGCCAAAATTCTCAGATATTTTATACATCACTGTAGCATCAGTGACATTTCCCTAATAATTTTTCTAGCTCTGATACAGTTATAAGTTGACACAAGTGTCAAAGATAAAAAGTACCATGTTTTTTTTGAAAAAAAAATTGCCTTAAATTGTTTACTGGGATAAAGCCATACTGTAGCAAAATACATCTCATATAGTGTGATCTGGGTATCTGTTTTGCTCTACCTGTCCTCTACCAATAAGAATAAAAATAACAGTAATAATAATAATAATTAAGAGCAAAGACTCAATAGACATTGGGCTTGGTTCAAACCCCCAGTGATATGGCAGATGACCTTACCGCTCTTGCTGGATTTCCTCAGCTGTGAAAGGCATTGGAAAACACAGGGCCTCCCAGGACCATTGTACAGATCAAATGAAATGATGATCATAAGTACTCAGAACAATGTTTGGCACTCAGAACAATGCCTGGCCCCTACATAAATGTTAGTGGTAAACTGAGGATTTCCAAGTTACAGCACTGAACTCTGTGCTTAACATTAAGCCCCAACACTTCCACTCAAACCTGTGACTATGTCTTAGCAGAGAAGAGGCCAAAGCATCCCAGATACTCAGAATTTAAAAATAAAAACTTTATTTATAAGTTTTTTAAAGTTTGCTTATTTATTTATTTTGAGAGAGAGAGAGAGAAAAAGAGAGAGAGTATGCGCACACACACAAATGGGGGAGGGGCAGAGAGAAGGAGAAACAAAATCCCAAGCAGGCTCTGTACCATCAGTGCAGAGCCTAATGAAGGGCTCAAACCCATGAACCATGAGATCATGACCTGAGCCAAGATCAAGAGTTGGACACTTAAATGACTGTGCCACCTGGGTGCCCCAAAACTTTATTTTTAAAGTTTAAAAAACGTTTTTAAAATTATATTTTAAAGAATACATGCAATATATAAAATAGCACAAACCACACAAAAAGGGTAGAGATTTCATCATTTCTAGTCGCTTACATAATGCTTAGTATTATGACTTTTGGGGGCACCTGGGTAGCTCAGTGGGTTAAGCATCCAACTTCCACTCAGGTCATAATCTTGCAGTTTGTTGATTTGAACCCCAT
This sequence comes from Panthera pardus, assembly GCF_024362965.1. Taxonomy (NCBI): domain Eukaryota; kingdom Metazoa; phylum Chordata; class Mammalia; order Carnivora; family Felidae; genus Panthera; species Panthera pardus. The sequence continues at coordinate 19,337,222 of NW_026526810.1, read as the reverse complement.
GTAGGGCTCTGTGCTGACAGCTCAGAGCCTGGGGTCTGTTTCAAATTCTGTGCTTCCCTCTCTCTCCCTCTGTCCCTACCCCACTTGTGTTCTCTCTCTCTCAAAAATAAAAATAAACATTAAGAAAATTAAATTTTGATGATGGAAAATGTTTAAAGCCAAACAATTTTTTTCCATAAAAACTGGAAACAGCTGTTAAATGAATCCTGAACTGGACAGTAAATACTCAAATGTATTTTTGACCTAGGTAAACATTCAGTAGATTAAGGAATCACTTAGGCATTTTTAAGTCTTCCTCTTCATGTCTCTGTTACAGTGTTCCAACGATTCTGTCCTGTTTTCCCTCCAGAACACATTCTAAGCAGAAATGTTTGTATCTTTATGTTTATGTTCCTAAGAACTAATTTTCAAAAAGAAAATACTATACAAAAATATGTAACAGAACTATGAAAAATGTGGGTAAGGAGTCTTTTCTCCACAGCCAAGCAGCCTTTGCTTTGCCTGGTTTCTTTTGTGTACTCTTCAGAGTTTGTCTGCCTCATGAGTAAGACAGCATTTGTGGGATTATGTCTGATGAAAGGTAGAAAATATCTGTCTACAATAAAGTGATGACCTTGTGATTAGATTTCCAGTTGTTGCTGCTGAAGTTTTGATTCCATCTTTGTTGACTTCAAGTTTTGCTTTTTGCAAGATGTAAGAAACATGAAGATTTTCTGACCTTGTAATTTTTGCAAAATTTGATTTTGATGGATCAAGCATCTTGGCAACACTAAGAACTTTCAGTAGTTCCTTCAAATCAGTCTGCTATGGCTGTGGACTTGTGGAGGATCAGCTGCATGCTTTTGGTGCCATGGTGCTCACATCAGCTGTCTATGGGGGGGAAATAGCCAAGAGTGAGGCAGAGGTGGAGGTCTTCATTGGCAGCACAATCAGCCTACTGATGTTTTCCTCAAAAGTACTGTGGGTACTTTTGACCCTTACCAGAACATGGAGAGCTGGACTAATATTGACACCAACAAGATTTCTCATCAGCTGTCAAAAATATACTATTTCGTATTCTCAGGATGAAATCTTAATTTTATTAAGCCTTAAATTACACCTCACTCACAAGACCCAGTTCAGTGAGCATGCCATTGATATGGTCTAGGGAAAGAAATTGGCCATCATACCCCTGGCCTTATTTTTAACACAGTCACAGAGCCTGGTGTCTGTAGGCATCCCTATACAAAAATGTGTGCCTTATTGGCTGGATTCTTCTGAATAGGCAAAGGTAAGCACAGTATAAAAGGCTAATGGTTAGTGAGAATTTGGCTTTTTTATTTTCCTTATAAAGGCTTCCCTGTGCAGTGTGTGTTTACTATAGTTGTTCATCCTTGGGAAACCTACAGGCTGAAAGAAAATGTGCAAACATCTCTAACACTAGTTCCTGTCATCCCAATCTCATCGATGTTGACATGGTTGGCTAATCCAACTAGGAATCTCTAAAGGGAGTGACTCTAGTCCTTTTCCATCATTTTGTAACTTGCTGCTATTCTCATCTTGCAGATGGGAGGAGGGAGGTTTCAAAACATTTAGAGAAATGTTACTACTGCTGATCAGAGAAATTATTGCTTGAGTTCCCTTCTAGGATTTTTTATGGTTTCAGGTCTCAAATTTAGGTCTTTAATCCATTTTTAATTTATTTTTGTTTATGGCGTAAGAAAGTTATCCAGTTTCATTCTTTTGCATGTAGCTGCCCAATTTTCCCAACATTTTTGTTGAAGAGACTGTCTTTTTCCCATTGTATATTGCTTCCTCCTCTGTTGAAGATTAATTGACTATAAAATTGTGGGTTTATTTCTGGGTTTTTCAATTCTGTTCTATTAATATATGTGTCTATTTTTGTGCCATTACCACACTGTTTTGATTATCATAGCTTTGTAGTGTATCTTGATATCTGGGTTTATGATACCTCCTATTTTCTTTTTCTTTTTCAAGATTGCTTTGGCTATTCATGGTCTTTTGTGGTTCCATACAAATTTTAGGATTGTTTGTCGAAGTTCTGTGAAAAATGCTGTTGGAATTTTGATAGGCATTTCATTAAATCTGTAGATTGCTTTGGCTAGTATATAAAATCTTGCCATTTGCAATGGAACTGATGGAGCTATTAAGTGAAATAAGCCAGTCAGAGAAAGACAAACACCGTATGATTTCTCTCATACATGGAATTTAAGAAACAAAACAAAAAAGAAAAGGGAAAAAATGAAAGAGAGTGAGAAAGAGAAACCAAGAAATGGACTCTTAACTATAGAGAACAAATTAATGGTTACCAGAGGGGAGCTGGGTGAGAGTATGGGTGAAATAGGTGATGGAAATTAAGGAATGCATTTGTGATGAACATTGGGTATTGTATGGAATTATTGAATCAGTATATTGCATACCTGAAACTAATATAACACTATATTAAAACAAAAGCTTAATAAATAAATAAATAAATAAATAAATAAATAGGTTTAGAGAGGTAAAGGAAGTTCCCTGATGTTCTATAGTGAGTGAGGAGGCAGCTGGATTCCAGCCCAGAAAACCTTGTTCCATGTCCTTGGCCTCTCCCTTGCAGACTTCTCACTCCCAATACTCTCTTCAGTTACAGGTTTATACACAGTAATGACAATCAAATGACTCCCTCCTGATCTCTTGGGGACTCCTGGGTGGGTGGCTCCCATAATATGTACACTCTGTCACTTAATCTTCACAGTGACAGATGAGGTAGGTGTTATGATTCTTATTTCATAGATGAGAAAATAATGTTCAGAGAGGTTAAACAATATGCAAATACCTATACGGTGAGAAGTGGTGGCAGTGGGAAGATTTCACTCTAAGACCTTCTGACTTCCACTTTGTTTTCAGGCATTCAGTGTTTGGAATGTGCAGACAGCACCTGTGTACATTCCAGTGCATGAGTCACAAATCACACTCTTCTCCATGTGATCCAGCCTTGACTATAGGCACATGTACAAGACCATTTGCTGCATAACCTTTAGATGGCAAAAGGAGTGGTCTTGCTGCTATATAATAGGATCTGCAGGATGCTGAAAGATCACCTTCTCTGGGACCTCCCTGACATTCCTGCCACTGTACCATCCACCCTCCCTCATTTGAGAAAGAGGCAGGAAGTCTCCAGGGACCCACTGATACAGGGCATTTAGGGCCAGCTGGCTACAGTGGGAGTACATCAAACAAAAAGCTTCTGCAAAGCAAATGAAACAACAAAATGGAAAGCAATATACAAAATGGGAGGAAATATTTGCAAACCATAAATTCGATAAGAGGTTAATATCCAAAATATATAAAGAGTTCACACAACTCAGTAGGGAAAAATAATCTGACTAAAAAATGGTGAAAGGACCTGAATAGACATTTTTTTGAAATAAGACATACAGATGGCCAACAGGTACACAAAAAAGGGCTCAATATCACTAATCATCAGGAAGTGCAAATCAAAATGGCAATGAGATGTTACCTTACACCTGTCAGAATGGTTATTATAAAAAAGACAATAGATAACACTGTTGGCTATGATATAGAGAAAAGGGAACCCTTGTGCCCTATTGGTGGGAATGTAAATTGGTTCTCCTATTATGGAAAACAGTATGGAGGTTTCTCAAAAAATTAAAAATAAAACTGCCATACAATCTAGTAATTCCACTTTTGTGAATGTACTCAAAGAAAATGAAATCAAAGAGGTCTGCACACCCACGTTCATTGCAACATTATTTATAACAGCTAAGACATGGAAACAACTTAAGTGACCATTGATGGATGAAGAAGTTTCTAATATATACATTATATATATATATATATATATATATATATATATATATATACACACACACACATATACACACATACAATAGAATATCATTCATCCTTGAGAAAGAAGGAAATCTTGCCATTCCCAATAATATGGATAAACTTTGAGGGCACTATGCTAAATGAAATAAGCCAGACACAGAAAGATAAATAGTACACGATCTCATATGTGGAGTCTAAAACAGTTAAACATGTAGCTGAGAGTTGAAAAATGGCTGGTAGGGACTAGAAGGATAGGGGGAAATAAGGTTTGAAGGGCACAAAGTTGCAGTTACACAAGATAAATTCTGGAGATCCTCTCTACAGCATGGTGACTATAGCTAACAATACTGTACTATTAACATAAAATTTAATAGAGATTAGATATTATGTTAAGTGTGGTTATCACAAAATGAAAAAAATAATAAAGGGATCTTCAGGAAAATATGGGATGTGATATATATATATATATATGTATATATATATATATATATATATATATATATAGGCTTGATGGTGGTGATGGTTTCATGGGTGAATACTTACCCCCAAATTTACTGAGTTGTACACATTAAATGTGTACAGCTTTTTATATGTCAATAATACCTCAATAAAGTGACTTTGAAAAATAAAATAAAAGTGGCTGAATATCATTATCAAAGGAAAAAAGAAAAAAAGAGAAGAGCACAGTCTTCAGAGTCACAACTCCTCTCTTGCAGTGGGGCATTCTTTGTTCTGTCATGATCAGGTCCTTAGCCTCTATGAACCACTTACTTCACCTAAAGCCAGAATAAAAATAACCCACCTTCAACACTGGACAGTGGAGCCATAGCAATCATGTGTAGCAGTGGTTTGCCACTTTAATGAGTTTTCACCATATTGAGGGTCACAGTAACATGGAGGGAATCCCAAAGCCCTGTAATTTCTGTTGCAGATGCCATCACTTTCATTGTACAAGGCATGCACAGTTATTACCAGCTAGTGGACACCCTCCCATCCTCCAAGGTGTGCAAGTCTACAGCAATGGGAAGGCAGGGGCAGGCAAAACTGGAGAGGCCAGAGATCCAGGAACATATGGGTAATTGAGCTGTCTGTCAAGTGTAGAGTAAACACCTTAAGGAGTATGGGCAAGAAAAGAGAAGGTGGAAAAGTCCACCTCACCTGGTGCACAAGTCTGCCTGGTGTGGTTCTTCATGGGAAACATGGTTTTCAGGGTGTTGTCTTGATTCTCACTGAAAGGGGTAGGCTACTGGACTCAATTGTGTCTCCCAAACATGCCACAGAGCTCCCTCTAGCTACAACCAAATTAGGTAGATTCAAGCAGATACTGGAGCATTTGAGACCTTGAAACCCACATATTTGGTAGGCTGGAAGGGTGGGAACTTCCTCTTGGTATCAGTCAGGGTTCTCTAGAGAGAGAGAACCAATAGGATAGACAGATATAGATAGGCATCGGCACAGGCATAAGAGAAGACCTATTACAGGAATAGGTTCATGAAGTTATGGAGGCTAAGAAGTCCCATTATCTGTCATCTGTAAGCTGAAAACCCAGAAAATTTTGTGGTGTAGGGATACCTTAGAGAAAATGCAGGTTCAGTTCCAGATCACCACAATGAAGGGAATATCACAATAAAGCTAGACAAATGAGTTTGTTGGTTTCCTAGTATTTACAATATGCTGCACTCTATGAAGTGTGCAGTAGTGTTATATCCAAAAAACAAACAAACAAACAATGCATGTACTTTAATTTAAAATACTTTTTAGGGGTACTGGGTGGCTCAGTCGGTTAAGCGTCTGACTCTTGATTTTGGCTCAGGTCATGATCTCATGGTTAGTGAAATCAAGCCTTGTGTCAGGTGCAAAGTCTGTTTGCAGTTCTCCCTCCCTCTCTCTCTGCTCCTCCCCCCTCACAGTCTTTCCCCCAAAATAAATAAATAAATAAATAAGCATTAAAAAATAAAACACTTTATTGCTAAAAAAATGCTACCATCATCTGACCTTTCAATGAGTCATAATCACTGACACAGAGCACCATAAGAAATATAATATAATGAAAAAGTTTGAAATATTGTGAGAATTTCCAAAATGTGACACAGAGATATGAAGAGACCAAATTCTTTTGAAAAGAAAAAAAAAAATGGCATGAGTAGACTTGCTCAATGCAGAGTTGCCACAGACCTGCAATTTCTAGAAAAACACCGTATCTGTGGAGCACAATAAAGTGAAGTGCAATAAAATGGGGTATGCCTGTGTAAGTCTGAGTCCATGGGCCCAACAATTGGGAGCTAATCATGTAAGTCTGTAAGTCCCAGTCTGAGTCTGAAGGCCTGAGAACCAGGAGCAGCAACACCTAAGGGCAGAAGAAGATGGATGTTCCAGCCCAAGTAAAGAGAGCAAATTCCATATTCCTCTGCCTTTGTATTCTATTTGGGTCTTCAATGGATTGGATAATGTCCACCAGTGTTGGTGAGGGTGATCTGCTTTAGTCTACCAGTTAAATATTAAACTCTCTTCTGGAGACACCCTCACAGACAAACCCAGAAATGTTTTACCAGTTACCCAAACATCCCATAGAGTAGTCAAATTGACACATAAAATTAACCACCGCTGTCCCCTTGGATGATGTGGGGTTTTTTTCTTTATTTCTTCTTATTTTTTTGGAAGTCTCACACCTGAGCATTTGCTTCAGAGGACACAGGACAACTGCTGGCATTTAACACCATCTGCTATTTGGTGATTAACTCTTCCAACAGAGAGAAAGAACTTGCAAGGAGCTGTGTGGTTCCTTTCTTGCCAAAGCAAAAGGGATGGGAGAGAGTCCCACCTGCCAGGATGCTCTACCTGGCAGAAGGCCCACCTCATTAAGGCACTTGGGCAGCATTCAGGAAACAAGCAATTTTGTTTCATCTTATTTTAAGATACACACCAGTTATAAAAGCATTTTGATGAGCCAAGAGTACTTAGTTCCCTCTCCAGGTCACATCAACAGGGTTGATATTTTATTCAACAGGGTTGAATAAACTGGGTTTAGAATAAAATACATTTGGCTCTACTCTATCTGCTGCACACATAGGAATAAAGGAAGTATTAGTGACCCTTAAAAATAAATCTTTCTGGTTTGTATCTCTCCACAGCCAAACAAATGTTGCCGAAGCCTGATGATGAAGTTAAGTGAAGCCTTCCAGTCTTGCTCAGCCTGCCCTTCTGCCCTGAAGGGATACAACTCAACTGACCATGAGATGCAGCTGATGCCCTCCCTCTAGGCTTTGAGATTTAACTTGGAGCATGAGTCTCCTGGCATGCCTTTAGAATCTTTTTCCAAGTCAACATTCCTCAGAGATCCTGCGGCCATAAAGGGATGTGAAGACAGTGAACCAGTGTCTGAATCAAACTAAGTAGAAATGAATTTAATTTCAGAGCCACAGAACTGGGGAATTTGATCAACTGAAACTGGTCTCCATTGCTTTTTTTTTCTATCTCATCATGGCAGATGTGCTTTAAAAGGAAGATAAAAAGGGATGCCTGGGGACATTACTAAAAGAAAATTTTGATCAAATAGTCTTTTTTTTTCCTATTGAATAGTATGAGTGCTTTTTATATATTGGATATCAGTCCTTCATCATATAAACGATTTGCAAAATTTTATCCTCCTCAATATGTTGCCTTTTCATTCAGTTGTTTCCTTTGCTGTGCAAATGCCTTTAGTATGCTGCATTCCCAGTTGTTTATTTTTGGTTTTTGCTGGTTTTGGTTTTGGTGTCAGATTCAAAATATCATCACCAAGGCCTATGGTAAGGAACTTACAGCCTGTGTTTCCTTTAGGAGTTTTATGGTTTCAGGTCTTTCATTTAAGTATTTCATACATTTGAGTTAATTTTTGTGTATGGTGTAAGTTACTGGTCAACTTTCTCTCTCTCTCTCTCTCTCTCTCTCTCTTTCTTTCTTTCTTCTTTCTTTTTGCATATGGATGTCCAGTTTCCCAACACCATTTCTTGAACAGTCTATCCTTTCCCCCACTGCATATTCTTGGCTCTTTGGCATTAATTAATTGAGCATATATGCATGGGCTTTATGGACTCTCTATTCTGTTCCATTGATCTATGTCTGTTTTTTGCAAAAGACATTGGAATATTGATAGAGATTGCATTGGATCTTTAGATTGCTTTGGGTGGTACAGACATGTGAACAATAGTGATTCTTTCAATCCATGAGCATGAAATATGTTTCCATTTATTTGTCTTATTCAAATTATTTCATTAATGTCTGATAGTTTTCAAAATACAGTCCTTTCACTTTTTTGGTTAACTTTATACCTAGGTATTTCCGTAAGCTATCTAAACAGGGAGCAAAATTTGAGGAAAGAAGAATCAAGAACATTATTGATATTAAAGAAAACACACAGTTTAAAGGAAATGAGTAGCTGGTTTGGAAACCTGAGGGATTGTCTAAGACTGTGCTTTCCAATAAAAGTTAGCCATGAGATATAAGTAAACTACTGAGCACTTGAAATGTGACTACTCCAAACTAAAATGTGAAGTTAGCATAAAATACACATTGGATATTGAAGACTCAGTATGAAACTATCCCAAACTAATTTATAAAAATATCTCATTATTATTTTTTCATATTGATTACATGTTCAAATGATATTTTGGATAAATTGTATTAAATAAAAATAATATTAAAGTTAATTTCATGTTTCTTTTAACGTTTTAAAACATGGCTCCTAGAAAATTTTAAATTATACCCTTGGTTTGCATTGCATTTCCAGTAGACAGCACTGATCACTGTATGATGAAAAAAGATCAAGGGGTGTTAATCGAAAATAAAGACTTTGGAAATGGAGAGACCACAATGCTACTCAGACAAATATTTACACAATTTAAAATGAATGTCAAACAGAGGAAAAACTAATACAGATATTGTGCTGTTGCCTATGGATTGAATCCAGCTCATGGATATTTTGGCCAGTAGAGTTTTAACCTTCAAAATGTTTTAATTATACATTTAATTTTAAATGAATTTGTTGTCGAGTTTTAAACAATACTGGAAACTTTCATATAAAAATTCAGATCTCCTGCTTGAAAAAAAAAGTATCTGGCAAAATCTTTTCTGTGTTCCATCTAAGATCTGGTCAACATTGAAAAGTGGGTGTCTCACAAATATTTTATGTAGTTTGCCACAATCTCTACTAGGACTTGTATGCTAGAGACTAAAATTAAATGTTAGCTAGTCAAACATGAAGTCATGCTTCTTGTTGTATACTTATGAAGGGAAAAAATACATATGGTAGCCAGAGTCATTCATTGAAATTCTCAATGTGGCTTTTTTTCACTGCATTTGCAACCCCTACACATGGCATAGGAAAGGGTAGTGCAGAGCTAATAAGGGCTAAGGGTAAACCTTAGCATTTGTACAGAATACAAGTTTCTTGGAGTTAGTGAGAGCACTAGATAAAGAAAAATAGAAACATATTTCTGACAGACTACAATGGGGAAAATAATTTTGAAGGATGATCAAAGATAACTATTTCTGTGGCTCCTAATACATATTTTCAATTTATCTTCATAAGAACAATTTACAGATAATTCACAGATCAAGAATAGAAAGTAATATCCCTCTTAATATGATAGAATAATCATTTTAGATGTTAAGAGATATATGGGAAGAGGTATCAGAAGGAAGTAGAGCATATCTGTAATCAGAAGCTCATGAAAAATGGAGGGGTGGGCTTGAAGTTCATTTGGTACATGTGAGTTACTGTTATTGAGTAGACAATCAAATTCCTGGTGAAACAACAGTTTAGTGTATTTTCCTTCCTTCACAGAAACTTCTCATGAAATTGAATAAAGTGAAGCAAAATTGGCAGATGTCATTTCTCACCAAGCACATAGCTACTCTCCTGAATCAGATTCTCAGAGAGTTCTGCAAACATCTCTTCTCATCAAGTAACCTTAGAGGAATATGGAGGATTATCCCATTGTCATGATGATTATGATCCTCTTTAGAGGCCTCTAGTCTACTCACATTGACTATATTTTACTCTTTTCATACGTGTTGCTCTTCTGGTGAACTATCATTAAACCATATAACTAAAAACTATAGTGTAAACAATTTTTGGTTTGGAACATGCAATTAAAACTCTATCAGTCAACATTTTTGTATCCTTTGGATAAATACCTAGTAGTGTAATTGCTTAGTCATGGGGAAGTTCTATTTTTAATTCTTTGAGGAACTTCCATACTGCTTTCCAGAATGGCTGCACCAGTTTGCATTCACACCAATAGTGCAAAAGAGTTCCCCTTTATCTGCATCATCACCAATATCTATTGTTTCCTGAATTTTTCACTTTAGCCATCCTGACAGGTGTGAGGTGGTATCTCATTGTGGTTTTGATTTGTATTTCTCTGATGATGAGTGATGCTGAGCATCTTTTCATGTGTCTGTTAGCCATCTTGATGTCTGCTTTGGAAAATTGTTTATTCATGTCTTCTGCCCATTTCTTCACTGGATTACTTGTTTTGGGGGTATTGAGTTTGATAAGTTCTTTACAGATTTTGGATACTAACCCTTTATCCAACATGCCATTTGCAAATATCTGCTTCTACCCCATCAGTTACCTTTTGGTTTTGTTGAATACAGAAGATGTGGTGTATATATACACACACATATATACACACAATGGAATATTATTCAGTAATCAAAAAGAATGAAATATTGCCATTTGCAACAATGTGGATATAAGTAGAATGTATTATGCTAAGCAAAATAAGTCCGTCAGAGAAAAACAAACACTTTATGATTTCACGCATTAAGAATTTAAGAAAGAAAACAGATGAACATAGAGGAAGGGAAGGAAAAATAAGATAAAAACAGAGAGGGAGGCAAACCATAGGACTCTTAAATACAGAGAACAAACTGAGGGTTCCCAGAGGGAAGGTGAGTGGGGGAATAGACTAAATGGGTGATGGGCATTAAGGAGGGCACTTGTTGGGATGAACACTGGGTGTTATGTGTAAGTGATGAATCACTGGATTCTACTCCTGAAACCAATACTACACTGTTAACTAATTTGAATTTAAATAAATAATTTTTTTAAAAATCTATGAGTAAAATCTATAGATACTAGATCTTTGTATTGATCTATACACAGCTATTTAGGATGACTTTAGTTTCTAATTTGGTAAAATGAAAATATAGAAGATATAGTTTACTGTTGTTTAGAGCTATATGTTGAGTGAAAAAGAGGAAAACATCCATAAAAAATAGTGAAGCATGGAATTTCAAGAAAGAGTGGAAAGAAATGAAGTTGGAGAGGGAGGAAGGGGTCTTTTAGGCTATGTATGGTAAAGATTTCAAGCTTGATGATAATCACCAGGGGAAAGAACTTTTGAAGTACAGGATTGATATATATATATAACATATATATATATGCTATATGCTATATATATATGCTATATATATATATGCTCAATAATAATATTGAGCTGCATTATATATGTATATATATATTATATATATATATATACGTATATATATATATACGTACATATATTATATATGTATATATATTATATATATATATATACGTATATATATATATATATATATACGTACATATATTATATATGTATATATATATATAATGCAGCTCAATATTATTATTCATATCTCTATTCTTTAAGATAGCGTTTTTAATTTACAATAGATTTAATTTTATAGAAAAATTACAAAGATACTACAGGGAGTTCCCAATACACTACACCCAGTTTCTCCTATTATTATTATCTTACATTAACATGTACATTTGTCACAATTAATGAGCCAATATTGATACATTATTGTTAACTGATGTCCACACTTCTTTTTTTCAGATTTCATCAGTTTTACTCTCATGCTTTTGTTCTATTCTGGGATGCCATCCAAGACACCGCATTAGCTATGATGGTTTCACAGATATTCCTTGCTTTCAATGACATTGACAGAGGAGTACTGGTCAGGTTTTTGTAGAATGTACCTCAATTATGATTTTGTCTGATATTTTTATTATGATTATAGGTGGGTTATGAGTTTTTAGGAGGGAGACCACATGGGTCAAATGCCATTATCATCACATATCAAGGATAAATATTATCGATATGACTTATAACTGTTGATGTTGACCTTAATCATCTGGCTGAAGTAGTTGTTGTCAGTTTTCCCCACTATAAAATAATTCTTTTTATCCCTTTCCATAATAAACTCTTTGGAAGGAAGTCACTATGCTCATCCTTTACATCCTTTCATCTTCATGAGAGTGGAATGTCTACATAAATTATTTGGAATTCTTCTGCATGTGAGATTTGCCTCTTGTCCCAATCTACTTAAGGTGCAATGATACTCTGTGGTATGAGTATATCAAATTTTGTTTATCTGTTCATCAGTTGATGGACATTTGAATATATCTGTATATCAATCTTTATAGCAGCACCACACCACACTGTCTTGGTATTGTAACTTAGTAGTAAGCTTTAAAATTAGATATGTGAGCTCTCTAAATCTGTTCTTATTTGAAGATTGTTTTGGCTATTCTGTATTTCTTGCATTTCCCTATAAACTTTAGAATCAGTTTGTCAATGTCAGGGAAAAAGAGCGGCTGAGGTTGTGATAAGTATTGCACTGAATCTATAGATTATTTTGGAAAGCATTACCACCTTACCAATATTAAGTCTCAGTTCATAAACATAGAATGCCTTTCCATTTGTTTAGATTTTTGTTCATTTCAACAATATTTTTGCACTTTTTAATGTACAATCATGCACTTATTTTGTTAAATTCATTCTTAAGTATTGTATTCTTTTCAATACTTTTGTAAATGTAATTGTTTTCTTACTTTGATTGTCAGGTTTTTCATTTCTAGTTTATAGAAATACAAATGTTGTTTATATACTGATCTTGTATCCCACAATCATAATTCAATCCTTTTAAATTTATTGACTTGTTTCATTACTTAACATATGGCTTGTCTTGCATAATGTGTCATGTGCACTTAAGAAGAATGTATATTCTGTTCTTGTTCAGTGGAGTGTTCTATAGATATCTACTGGATCTAGCTACTTTGAACTGTTTTTCAAGTCTTCTGTTTTCCTGTTAGAACTTTTCTTTATAGTTTTTCTATCCATTTTTGAAAGTGTAGTATTAAAGTATCTAACTATTATTGCTCTTTGTCTGTTTTTCCCTTCAAATCTGTCAACTTTTTCTTTACGTATTTTAATGTTTTGTTAGTAGATGTATGTATATTTATTATTGTTTTGAATTTCTTGATGTGCTGACACATTTTATCATTATAAAATGTCCTTTGTCTCTAATAGCAATTTTCCTTAATGTTTTTTTTTCTTATGTTAATACAACCAATCCAATTTTCTTCTGGTCATTATTTACATAATATATCTTATTTCACCTTTCCACTTTCAAATGATTTGTGTTTGAATCTAACTTGTGTATCATATGGACAGTACATAGTAGGATCATAATCTTTAACCCTTTCTTCCAACCGCAGACTCTTGTTTGCAGTGTTTAATCCTTTTACGGTCAGTGTAGTTACTGATACGATAGAATTTATGTCTGTCATTTTACTATTTGTTATCTATGTCATGTCATTTTTGTTCCTATTTCTTCACTACTGTCTTTTTTGTGTGTTAAATAGATATCTTTTAGTGCAAAAATTTAAGTTCTGTGCCATTTCATTTAATTTTACTTTTAGCTATTTTTTTGTGATTATCCTATTACAATTAATTTCTTAAAACAATCTACTATGGATTAGTATCAAATTAATTTTAATAGAATGTAATTTTTTTTTTGCTCATATAGCTTCATTTCTACCCCCTTATGTTCTTTCATTTCAGCTTGAAGGACTGCCTTTAGTACTTCTTGTAGGATAGGTTTGTCTGCTAGCAATAAATTCTCCATTCTAATTCATTTGGAAATGTCTTTCTTCAGTTTTAAAGGGTAGGTTTACTGTATATAGAAATTTTGGATGATAGTCTTTCTTCCAGCCTTTAAATAATGTCATCTCCTGCCTTCTGGCCTCCATGGTTTCTGATAAAAAATCAGCTGCTAATCTTATTAAGGACTAATTATTGGTTATGAGTTGCTTCTCTCTTATTGCTTTCTCTTTGTCTTTGCCTTTTGACAGTTTGATTATAATATGCCTAAGTATAGATATTTTTACGTTTATGCTATTTGAAATTCATTGAGCTCTTGGATGTGTAAATCCACATATTTCATCAAATTTGGGAAGTTATTGGTTATTATTTCTTCAAATATTCTTTCTGATTTCTTCTTCTCTCCTCTTTTTCTTGGATTCTCCTTATGCACGTATTGCTAAGCTTAATTTTATTCCATAAATCTCTGAGTCTCTGTTCATTTTTCTTAATTCTTTTGTATTTATGTTCTTTGGACCCTATGATGAAAATGAATTTAGAACTTCTGGGTGGCTCAGTTAGTTAGTTAGATACTAACTTGACTCAGTTAGTCGAGTATCTGGCTCTTGGTTTTGGCTCAGGTCATGATCTCATGGTTCCTGAGATTGAGGCCTATGTTGGGCTTTGCATTGACAGCATGAAGCCTGCTTGGGAAAATCTCCCTTCCTCTCTCTGCCTCTCCCTTATTTGCACACACACACACACACACACACACACTCAGTCTCTCAAAATAAATAAATAAACATTAAAAAAGATAATAAATCTATATTTAAGTATGCTGATTCTTCCTTCTTTATGCTCAAATCTGCTGCTGAACCCTCGAATGAATGTTTTATTCTAGTTATTACACTTTTCGTTCAATGTTTTTGTTGTGGTAAAATGTACATAATGTCAAATGGTAAGTGTACACTTCAGCGATATTAAGTATATTAACGTTGTGTAGCTATCACCACTATCCATTTCCAGAGTTCTTTTTATTTTACAAAAATAAAACTATATACCATTCAACTGTAACTCCTCATTCCCTCTACCTCCAGGTCCTGGTGACCAACTTTTGACATTCTGTCCTTTGATTGTGACTGTGCTCTGATACCTCAAATAAGTGAAACAATACAGTATTTGTCTTTTTGTGATTGTGTTATTTCATTTGGCATCATGCTCTCAAATTTCATCCTTGCTGTAGCATGTGACAGAAATCCCATCTTTTTTAAGTATGAATAATATCCCATTGTATGTATGGACCATTTTTTTTTTTTACTTATCTATGCATCTGTCAATGGACATTTGAGCTGCTTCCACAGGGAAGGGAAAAACCTCAGCTTGTAGACTCAGGAGAAATTTTCCCTAAAAGGAGATTCCTTGTCCATATTTGGCTTTGAGAACAACAAAAAAGCAAAAAAGTCCTTCCCAAGAATGTAAAAACACAGCCTGAAATCAGACACGTAGCTAGAATTCACATATTCTATGTGGCCCAGGAATCCAAGCTTAATCTTTAAAGTAATAGAGACAACCAGGCAAAGCCAGAGCAAAACATCGTTAGAAAAAAAAAAAACAAACTGTTTTAAATGTAAGCCTCAAAGAAATACCACAGAAAAAATTCCAAGAAACATGAGTTCAAATGAAATAATTACTAATTCATCAGAAAAGCAAATTAATTCCATGTAATGGAGTAAAACAAAACAACAAATTCTGCAAATTGCTCCAACAAAGACACCAGAACATTTTGAAAATTTGAATAAATGGAAGGTGACATTAAACATTTAGTGAAGAAATAAGGTGCTGTCAAATTGCATAAAAAATTAGAAAAAAGAAAAAAATTAGAATGTCTAATAATGAGAAACAATTATTGAAATTATAAAGTCAATAGATGAATTAATAGCATACCAGGGCGTTGGAAGGATCTACATAGCTAAATTGAATTGATTGAAGACACTAATAAACAATGAAGTGGACAAGTCACTAAGAAAATTATATGCATATATACGAAAGTGACTCACAAAGAACTAAACTATTTGAATGGTTCCATTTTTTTTTAAGTTTATTTATTTATTTTGAGAGAGAGAGGGAGCACGGGCAGGGGAGAGGCAGAGAGAGATGAGAGAAAAAAAATCCCAAGCAGGCTTCCCACTGTCAGCACAGAGCCTAATGCAGGACTTGATCTCACGAACAGTGAGATCATGCATGACCTGAGCCAAAATCAAGGGTTGGACGCTCAACTGAGTCACCTAAGTGCCTCTGAATGGTTCCATAACTGGTAAAGTAATTAAATAGAGAATAGCAGGCCTAAAGTAATCTACAGACAACTTTATCAGACATTCATATACTTTAGACATTTACTTAATAAGCATTGACAATTTGTGTTACCAACAGTATAATGGTTCAGGGAATGTATTGCTTTAAATTGGGAATCAACCAATTAAATTAATCTCTACAAAAATTTTTTTTGGGTTCCTGGGTGGCTCAGTCGGTTAAACTCTGACTTCAGCTCAGTTCATGATCTCACGGTTCATGAATTCAGGCCCCCAAATGAGGTTCTGTGCTGACAGCTCAGAGCCTGGAGCCTGCTTCAAATTCTGTATCTCCCTCTCTCTCTGCCTCCCCCTTCTTGCATTCTGTTTCTCTCTCTCTCAAAAATAAATAAACATTAAAATACATACATATATATATATATATGCCCAACCTAGGAGATTAGTGAAATTTTGCTTTCTATTTGTCTTTTTCTGGATCCAAAATGAACTATAAAGTGTGTTCATCTCTTATTTCATTTTCATCTTTCACTTCCAGTGAAGAAACCCACAAAACCTTCTTCTTGAGATTTCATCACATTTGTTTGTCAAGCACTGTATGCAATTTTATAAAAGGTCAATAAATTTAACTAAATTCTTATGAGTAATACTTAACTACTTGTGATTAACACATTTAAATTGAAGTATACTAAATTCTACAGATCTATATTGGCTATTACTTAAAAAGTTATTTTTATATATAAACACATAAATTTGATATTTCCTTTTATATGTATCTTTGTATGTATTAGATTTTGTCTTTAAGAATCTGTGAAAGATTACTTGTTAGTAATTATTAGAAGATACAGTACCAAAAAAATTACATCCTACAAGAGTGCAATGAGACAAATATAAATATATTTAAATGAATTTGTTAATCTTTCTATTCAGAATATAAAACAGCTTGCTTGAGGATGATACTAAACCCCAAAATATTGCAAATGAATTTTACATACTTCCAAATAACATGCACAATCCATTAGCATAAGGGTCTTTGGTAAGTCGACTGTTCACCGATTTCTGACTCTTCCAATATTACAAGGAATGGTCAAGCTGATCACAGTTTTTTTTAAAGATACCTATTCAGTAACATGCATCCTATGTAATAATGTCTGGAGACAAAATGCCCATGTGTCTAATATCAAAACCATTATCAACTCTTTCTGGTTGCACAGTGATGCTATGATGCTAATCACATGTCTATCTGCCTAAAATCAATAGAAGCTACACGTTCCTTTACAAAGCATTTATACCCCAAGTTAGTACTCACAGCTGGAAAAAATCAGTGGACAGGAATGTTCATCCATGGGAAAGTTGTGCAGCTGTAGCTGGCACTCTGCATTTATGGTGAGCCTGTGGGAGAGCCAAGAATCACTCTTGAAGTCAGCCAGAAGCAGCCCAGAAAAGTCCCAGGTTAAGACTAGGGAGCTGCCATTTTATCACAAGTGGGGAGTGGGAGCAGTGCATTTAATTCTTGGCAGTGGTGCCATCCATTCAGGGATACCATTTAGTGGCTTTTGTGTTATTTTGTTTTATTTTTAACTATTGGTAACAGAGAGAATTTCAGTTACTAAAATTCGAAACTGCACCTAGAAACACAAACTAAGTCAGAGAGGAGAGAAATAAAAACAACTGTTATTTTATATATTTTTGCCTTCAATCTGTTTGACTGAATTAAACACTTCTTCCATTTTGAGACTGACATATTTGTCTAAATAGGTATAATGACAAATTAATCCACTTGCAGAAGCAATTTCAGATTTGGACAACTCCCTCATTTGACCAAACAGGTGGTAGCACTGCATCCTTCCAGAGAAGACAGCCCTGAGATCAGAGTTTCTATAAAGAATCCCTGGAAGGGCCATGTCCCTATTCTGGTTTGCTGAGGCTCACCTTCATTTCAGATTCTTAATCACATTTCTTTAAGATTGATGAGGAAGTACCTGTAACACCTCATGGCCACAACTTACCTGCAATTAGGAGCTCATACACTGAATGTGGGGGTGAGAAAGGAGAAGTACCCAGCAGCTGGTGGTGGACTTCACTGAGCCAAGAAGACACATGGGTGAGAAGAATTAGAGAATTCACATTATCGTGAGGCATGCTGAGTTTGAAATGCTTTTTTTTAGACCTTCAGGAGGAGACACTACATGGACAGGTAGTTTCAAGCATCTGGAGTCCATAAAGGAAGTTCTGGGTTGGAAGTAGGCATGCAGGAAACCTCAGCATAGATATGGGAAGGAATGAGCTAAGCCAACAGGAGAGAGGAAAATGATTGAAGTGATGAGGAAGTCCTGAGACAGAAGAAGCAGTGTTAGGAGGGACAGCATAAGAGCAGGAGCAGGAGACACAGGGAGGAGTCATGGTGCTGCAAGGCAGTGAGAGAAAGTCTGTTAGAAAAGCATGACCATGCCCAGTGTCACCTGAAAGGTGACAGGCAGTGGGGACAACAGTTTCTGGAAGTTGCTGTCCTGATCCTAATACTAGACGAACAGAAAGGTTAGCCCAGGTTTATGGCATTTCTGTGGTATGTTACAGCTAGATGATCAGTTAGACTTGGACTATGCTAATGGAAAGACTCCTGAGAGACAGAGACTCTGATAACACTAGTTGCCAGTGGTGAATTTTGACAGGTAAGTCAGTTCACTTCTCTGAAGTGCAGTTTTTCTTACATTTACAGGTTTGTGAGGACTGCCTACCCCTTAGGAAGACTCATTACACTAGCTGCCAGTTCCATTAGGGATGCACTGGGGAATGACCTCTGTGCTCTTTTTTCCCTCTGGTCCTGAATTTGGTTATGATTACATTTGTTAATTAGCACTCTAAGACATCTTTATTTTCCTAGCTGAGTTGACCCATTGGGTTAAATACATTAAACATAATTTCCACAGCCTATTTTCAACAGAAATGGATTCTGATGAAGGAATGACTTTATATTCATTGCAGCTAATTTGTAGGTCTTTATTTTCACATATAGTATCATTAGGATGAACTTTTTTAGAATGAGATAACATGTCAAACATGAGAATTGATAGAACTCACCAATATGAAAAGAGGGTCCCATGTGTATAGTAATCTAAATTAGAGACTCCAGTATCAGCCCATCGGTGATCCAAAATCCACCAACATCTGAGAGAAGGGCCAACATGGCAGAGAAGTAGGGGGATCCATACTTCCTATGTCTCCCAAAGAAGGGTTGAAGCCAAAGGACTTTAAAGTCCAAGAGTCTGGGAGAAAAAGAGACTGAGTCTACCAGGGAGAAACAGGACAATGTGAGAGAACACAGGGCTACTTCAAGGAACATATCAAAGCACAGATGGTGCTTTGGTGGCAGATCCAAACATCACTACAAGTAGGGAAATAAAATAACCAAAGTCACAACAACAGAGAGAAAGTAACACTCTCCAAAAAACACCTCCTGAAGTGCCAGGCAAGGACAGTGTATAACCAACCATTAATATAACAGTGCTTGCAGGTGTAGAGCACATAACAAGCTTTTAAACTCATAAAGGGCAAAAAACTAGCCAACATGATGAAACAGAAGAATTCTCCTCAAAAGAAATTACAGGAAGAAGTGACAGCTAAAGAATTGATCAAAACAGATTTAAGCAGCATAACTGAACAAGAATTTAGAATAATAGTCATAAAATTAATCACTGGGCTTGAAAAAAGAATAGAAGACATCAGAGAATCTATTGCTACAGAGACCGAGGGACTCAAAAATAGTCATGATAAATTAAAAATGCTATCAATAAGGTGCAAAATAAAATGGAGGTAGCCACAACACGGATTGAAGAGGCAGAGGGGAGAATAGGTGAATTAGAAGATAAAATTATGGAAAAAGAGGAAGCTGAGAAAAACAGAGATTAAAAGAAAATCCAGGATCACAAGGGGAGAATTAGAGAACTAAGTGACTCAATATCCATATCATAGGAATTCCAGAAGGAGAGAAAGGGGCTGAAGGTGTACTTGAACAAATCATAGTTGAGAACTTATCCAATCTGGGGACAGAAACAGGCATTGAAATCCAAAAGGCACAGATAACTCCCTTCAAATGTAACTTGAATCGATCTTCTGCACAACATAT
Source organism: Panthera pardus (assembly GCF_024362965.1). Classification (NCBI taxonomy): domain Eukaryota; kingdom Metazoa; phylum Chordata; class Mammalia; order Carnivora; family Felidae; genus Panthera; species Panthera pardus. The sequence continues at coordinate 19,317,060 of NW_026526810.1, read as the reverse complement.
CATAGTGAAACTGGAAAAATACAAGGATTAAGAGAGAATTCTGAAAGCAGCTAGGGATAAACAGGCCTTAACATACAAAGGTAGACACATAGGGGTAGTAGCAGACCTATCTACTGAAACTTTGCAGGCCAGAAAGGAATTGCAGGAAATCTTCAATGTTTCGAACGGGAAAAATACGCAGTGAAGAATCCTTTATCCAGCAGGCTTGTCATTCAGAATAGAAGGAGAGATAAAAGTTTTCCCAAACAAAGAAAAACTGAAGAAATTCATCACCACTAACCCAGCCCTACAAGAGATCTTAAGGGGGACTCTGAGTGAAATGCTGCAAGGGCCACAAAGTACCAGAGATATCACTACAAGCATAAAAACCTACAAATAACACAGTGACTCTAAACCCATATCTTTCAATAATAACACTGAATGTAAATGGACTAAATGCTCCAACCAAAAGACATAGGGTATCAGAATGGATAAAAAAACAACACTCATCTATTTACTGTCTACAAGAGACTCATTTTAGACCTGAGGACACCTTCAGATTGAAAGTGAGTGGATGGAAAACTATCTATCATCCTACTGGAATTCAAAAGAAACCTGGAGTAGCCATACTTACATCAGACAAACTAGAAGAAGGGCATTATATAATAATTACAGGGTCTATACAACAGGAAGAGCTAACAATTATAAATGTTTATGCACAGAATTTGGAAGCCCCCAGATATATAAAGCAATTAATCGCAAACATAAGCAATCTTTTTGGTAAGAATGTGGTAATTGCAGAGGACTTTAAACTCCACTTACAACAATGGACAGATCATCTAGACAGAGAATCAATAAAGAAACAAGGGCCCTGAAGGATACATTGGACCAGGTAGACTTGACATATATATTTAGACGTTATATCCCAAAGCAGTAGAATATACTTTCTTCTTGAGTGTACATGGAATAGTCTCCAAATTAGATCACATACTGGGTCACAAAACAGCCCTTAATAAGTATAACAGAATTGAGATCATACCATGCACACTTTCAGACCACAATGCTTTGAAACTTGAAATCAACCACAGGAAAAAGTCTGGAAAACCTCCAAAAACATGGAGATTAAAAAACATGTTACCTAAGAATGAATGGGTCAACCAGGCAATTAGAGAAAAAATTAAAAAAAAAATATATATATATATGGAAACAAATGAAAATGAAAATACGACAATCCAAATGCTTTGGGATGCTGCGAAGGCAGTCCTGAGAGGAAAATACATTGCAATCCAGGCCTGTCTCAAGAAACAAGAAAAATCTCAAAAACAAAATGTAACAGCATACCTAAAGGAAATAGAAGCAGAACAGCAGACATCTCAAACCCAGCAGAAGAGAAATATAAAGATCAGAGCAGAAATAAACAATATAGAATCTAAAAAAATATGTAGAGCACATCAATGAAACCAAGAGTTGGTTTTTTGAAAAAATAAACAAAATTGATAACCCTCTAGCCAGGCTTCTCAATAAGAAAAGGGAGAGGACCCAAATATATAAAATCACGAAGGAAAATTTATTACAACCAATTCCTTAGAAATACAATTATCAGGGAATACTATGAAAAATTATATGCCAGCAAACTGGACAACCTGGAGGAAATGGACAAATTCCTAAACTCCCACACACTACCAAAACTCAAACAGGAAAAAATAGAAAATTTGAACAGACCCATAACTAGTGAATAAATTGAATCAGTTATCAAAAATCTCCCAACAAATAGCAGTCCAGGAGCAGATGGCTTCCCTGGGGAATTCTACCAGACATTTAAAAAAAAATTTTTTAACGTTTATTTATTTTTGAGACAGAGAGAGACAGAGCATGATCGGGGGAGGGTCAGAGAGAGAGGGAGACACAGAATCGGAAGCAGGCTCCAGGCTCTGAGCTGTCAGCACAGAGCCCGACGCGGGGCTCGAACTCACAGACCGTGAGATCATGACCTGAGCCGAAGTCGGACGCTTAACCGACCAAGCCACCCAGGCGCCCCTCTACCGGACATTTAAAGCAGAGTTAATATCTATCCTTCTCAAGTTCCAAAAATTAGAAAGGGAAGGAAAACTTCCAGACTCATTCTATGAAGCCAGCATTACTTTGATTCGCAAACCAGACTGAGACCGAGTGAAAAAAGAGAACTACAGGTCAATATCCCTGATGAATATGGATGCAAAAATTCTCAACAAGACATTAGCAAATCAAATTCAACAGCATATAAAAAGAATTATTCACCATGTTCAAGTGGGATTCATTCATGGGCTGCAGGGCTGGTTCAATACTTGCAAATCAATTAATGTGATGCATCACATTAATAAAATAAAAGATAAGAACTATATGATCCTGTCAATCAATGCAAAAAAAGCATTTGGCAAAATTCAGCATCGTTTCTTAACAAAAACCTTCAAGAAAGCCGGGATAGAATGAATATACTTCAACATCATAAAAGCCATTTATGAAAAGTCCACAGCTATTACCATCCTCAATGGGGAAAAACTGAGAGCTTTCCCCCTGAGATCAGGAACACGACAGGGATGTCCATTCTCACCACTGTTGTTTAACATAGAGTTGGAAGTCCTAGCCTCAACGATCAGACATCAAATTGAAATAAAATGCATCAAAATTGGTAAAGATGAAGCCAAGCTTTCACTTTTTGCAAATGACATGATACTGTACATGGAAGACCCGAAAGACTCCACCAAAAGTTGGCTAGAACTGATACATGAATTCAGCAAAGTCACAGTGTACAGAATCCATGTACAGAAATTGGTTGCATTTTTATAAACCAATAATGAAGCAACAGAAAGACAAATAAAGAAACTGATCCCATTCACAATTGCACCAAGAAACATAAAATACCTAGGAATAAACTTAACCAAAGATATAAAAGATCTCTATGCTGACAACTATAGAAAGTTTATGAAGGAAATTGAAGAAGGCACAAAGAAATGGAAAAACATTACATGCTCATGGATTGGAAGAATAAATATTGTTAAAATGTCAGTACTATCCAAAGTAATCTACACATTCAAGGCAATCCCAATCAAAACTGCACCAGCATTCTTCTCAAAGCCAGAACAAACAATTCTAAAATTTGTATGGAACCACAAAAGACTTTGAATAGCCAAAGTGATATTGAAGAAGAAAACCAAGGTGGGAGGTATCACAATCCCATACTCTAGCCTCTACTACAAGGCTGTAATCATGAAGAAAGTATGGTATTGGCAAAAATAAGTAAATAAATAAATAAATAAATAAATAAATAAATAAAATACAAAACAAAACAAAAAAAAACCAGACACATAGACCAATGGAATAGAATAGAGACTCCAGAATTGGACCCATAAATGTATGGCTAACTAATCTTTGATAAAGGAGAAAAGAGTATCCAATGGAAAAAAGTCTCTTTAACAAATGGTGCTGGAAGAACTGGGCAACAACATGCAGAAGAATGAAACTAAACCATTTTCTTACACCCTACACAAAAATAAACTCAAAATAGATGAAAGACTTAAACGTGAGACATGAAACCATAAAAGCCCTAGAGGAGAAAACAGGCAACAACCTCTTTTACCTCAGCTGTAGTAATTTCTTCCTCAACATGTCTCCAAATGCAAGGGAAATAAAAGCAAAAATGAACTATTGGACCTCATCAAGGTAAGGAATTTCTGCACTCCAAAGGAAATAATCAACAAAACTAAAAGGCAAATGACATAATGGGAGAAGATATTTGCAAATGACCTGTCAGATAGAGGGTTAGCATCCAAAATCTATAAAGAACTTACCAAACTCAATATTTGAAAAACAAATAATCCAGTGAAGAAATGGGCAGAAGACAGGAATAGACACTTTTCCAAAGAAGACTTTAAGATGGCCAACAGACACATGAAAAGATGCTCAATGTCACTCCTCATCAGGGAAATACAAATCTAAGCCACACTGAGATACCACCTCATGCTGGTCAGAGTGGCTAAAATGAACAAACCAAGAAACTATAGATGCTGGAGAGGATGTGGAGAAATGGAAACCCTCTTGCACTGTTGGTGGGAATGCAAACTGGTGCAGCAGCTCTGGAAAACAGTGTATAGGTTCCTCGAAAAATTAAAAATAGATCTATCCTATGACCCAGCAATAACACTGCTGGGAATTTACCCAAGGGATACAGGAGTGCTGATGCATAGGGACACTTGTACCCCAATGTTTATAACAGCACTTTCAACAATAGCCAAATTATGGAAAGAGCCTCTATGTCCATCAACTGATGAATGGATAAAGAAGATGTGATTTATATATACAATGGGATACTACTTGGCAAAGAGAAAGAATGAAATCTAGCCATTTGCAACAACATGGATGGAACTGGAGGGTATTATGCTAAGTGAAATAAGCAAGTCAGAGAAAGACAGATACCATATGTTTTCACTCATATGTGGATCTTGAGAAACTTAACAGAAGAACATGGGGGAAGATAAGGGAAATAAAAGTTACAGAGAGGGAGGGAGGCAAATCATAAGAGACTCTTGGATACTGAAAACAAACTGAGGATTGATGAGGGGTGGGGGAAAGGGGAAAGTGGGTGATGGGCATTGAGGAGGACACTTGTTGGGATGAGCACTGGGTGTTGTATGGAAACCACTTTGATAATAAATTTTATCATAAAATTTTTTTTAAAAAATCCACCAACATCTCACCTTAAAGTGTAAAGGATTTTCCCATCATTCCAAATTCTGAGGAGCTGATTGGGGGTGGTGATCCAGTGAGCCTCTGCAGTTTTAGAATTGCGGAAGATTGTATCTGGAATCCATATTAATCCCACCATGTTGCTGTTCAGAGTGAGTATTTTCATTGTACTGTTGAATCGAAGGCGACTGTCTGTCCAGGTCTGAGCAAAAAATATATCAATTTGGTATTCCTGAAACAGAGAAAAATGAGAGGCAACATCGTTCTATTAGTAAATTTTCTGTATGCTTCATTTCCTTTGTCAAGGGTTTGGTTTTCCTTCATGTATACACCCTTATCCCCCATGTACCTTTCTTTCAGTGCTTGGTATAGTGCCTGGATCAACATAGCACACATTTTCACAAATGATAACCAGTATTATTAGTCAATAATGTGATAACATATGTAAAAAAGATTCTGTAAATCTTAAATTATAATAAACACATAAACTGTGATAAGGGGCCAAGAGGTAGTAGACTATAAATCAGAGCATAGATGCAGATCCCCCTGCATTCTCAAGTCCAAGCTTTGACAGGTAACACAACCTATTTAAGCCTCATTATAATCTGTAAAATAGGTGGAATGCCTACTTCCTAAATGAGGTATAAAAATAAAGGAAAAACCTTAGTGTCTGGCATTGATCCATAAGTATTAGCTTATATAATAATTATTATCTTCACTTAAAGGCCTTCTGAAACAACACAACTCAAATCAGAAAGAAAAGTAAGAAACAAGTAACAACAAAGAACTATAAAGGTGATAGAACTCAAGCCAAACTCTGATTCAAGAGAATGCTGGTGAGGCTCAGGTGACCTCTGTAATTGGAAACCATTTGATATTCTCCGTACAGAATAAGACTTTGCTGTGACCATCAGGTGTGGGATGGTACTAATTTTACCATGAGACCTAAAGAAATGTCCAGAGACGAGACTACCTCAGAGGCATTTCCCCTAATCACAGTTTAAAGTATTATTAGCAATCAAGCCCATAGTAAGGAGGATCTAGATGCAGACTATTGGAGATTTTTATATCTTTTAGTTTCCTTTACATATTAGATATTATAAATGAATTGCTCTTACAGAGTGTGGGTTCAGTAATCCTCAACAAATCCCACATTTATTCCTTACACCGAGTTTCCAGTTAAAGAATCTTTCTGAGATAGGTAGTTGAACTGACCAATCCTAGTTTTTATTAATTAATATGTTCATTTATCATATGTTTGCTGCACTGAGTATGCCAAGCCCTGCAAACCACTGAAGACCCAGCCCTGTGCCAAGAAAACTCCTTGTCCTCATGGAGATTGTATTCTAGTCAGGAAATTAAACATACAGTTAAGGTGAAAAAACCCAGCATACTTGATGGTCAAATATATCAATCATAAAAAATGAGGTCAGTGTATTAGTTAATATTTCAGCTAGAAAATACAAAATTTATCCAAGGGTTCAATATGGAAAGAATTATGTACAGAGAATCTGCATCTTGCTTAAGTGTTTGACGAGCTGAGAGAGAAAACTCCAGGGAAGGAGCAGCTGAAGGCAGGTTGCTGTGGAAGCGTCCAGAGCTGAGTGAAATCTCAGCATCCAGAGGGTCCCATTCAAGTCCTTCCCTCTTTTCATGTGTCTGCTTAAACAAGCCTCTGGAGAATAATGGCCTCTGCCTCTTCATCACCGTCCAGAATTTTGCACATGTTTCTCATTGACAGACTCTAAACCCAGAACTGCACAGAGACTGAGAGAGACAGAGACAGAGAGAGACAGAGACAGAGAGAGACTAAGAGGAAGTTTGTGTGTGTGTGTGTGTGTGTGTGTCTACACACATGCATGTGTGTTATTTCCTGTCATATACTATTTTAAAAATGGGTTTCAACCAGTGCTGCCATAAGTAAAATAAGTCAGACCAAACCAGATAAATACCATATGATCTCACTTCTATGTGGAAACTAAAACAAAACAAAACAAACAACTGAAGTCATGGATGCAGAGAACAGATTGGTGAATTCCAGGTGTGGGGAGTTGGAGGTGGGGGAAGAGATGAAAGGAATCAAAAGGTACAAATTTCCCATCATAGGATGAATAAGTTCTGGGGGTGTAATGTACAGCATGGTGACTATAGTTAACAATACTGTACTGCATAATAGAAGTCACTAAGTGTAGATCTTAAAAGTTCTCATCATAGAAAAAAATATTTCTAATTATGTGGATGATGGATGTTAACTAGACTTATTATGGTAATCATTTTGTAGCATATACATATGTCAAAACATTTGTATACCTGAAACTAATATTACATTAAATGTCAATTATATCTCAATAAAAAATAAAAGAAAGAAAATCAGTTTATTAACAAAGAAGAATGCTGAAACAAAACTATAACAGGCTTAGGACTGGAGATAAAGTGGCTCATGTCATGCATGGGTGAAATGCTTGGCAAAGTTGACACCTGTAATAAGGCAGAGCACATCTAATGAATGCGTAGCTCTTTGGGCAGAGGTTGGAAAAGGAACATTAATAAGAATGTGTTGGCTGCTATTGACTGTTTTTGGTAAGTTAACATAAGAAAGAAATTATCTCAGAAGATAATTGGCCAGTCTGAAAGCAGTTATGAAAGAGAAAAGAAAGATAAAGCAAACACAATTTCTTGCAGGGTTAGAAGAAGCAAATACTTCTCATTCCCATCAGTAAATCAGAATATCAAGAAATGCTTTGAGAATAAAAGTTCATTGAAACTCAGCTTTGCAAAATAATCAGATTCACTGATAAAAATCCCTAAATGGATTAAGTTGTCACCCTGTAAGATCTTTAATCATACAAACATGGCTTCAGGATATGAGACTCTTCCATTGAAGGCTGATATGGCCAAGGTAACTATACTTAATTTAAGAGAAAGAGTAAGAGTCCATTTGAAAGCAAAAGGATGGGAGAGGCAGTGGTATGCAAAAGCAAAGGCACATGGTGAATCCTAGAATAGTGTTCACAAAAGGTCTGTGAATGTGGCTATGCACATGTGAAACTCTCCTAGTAGGTAAGAAGCTGACTCGGTTTTAAGAGAGTTCTACTGCCAAAGGACCATCAAGTCAGGAAGAGACGTCTGTGACTCTTTGAAACTGAGATGTATTTTTGCATTACTATCTATAATGGGCTGATTATGGCTTGGAAAACTGATCAGAGCTTATTTTCCAATGTTCATTTTTTTCTCATGGCTAAAGTAGCTAGTGGAAAAAGAATAAACTCTCAGACAATTGAGTCAAGAGCCAGGGAGAAGAGTCCTTTGGAACCCTACGTTAGGAGAAGAATTAAAGCTTAATCAAAGAAGATGCCTTCCTTCCAGGGAGCAGAGCCCACTCAGGATCTGCCAATTAGAGTCTCAAAATTGCTGTGAAACCAGTGGGTTGATTGTGATGATCCTGGCTCTTCTCCATTGTTGTAGACATACCAGGTATGCTGGAGTAGGTCAAATAGCTTTTCTCTTTAGTTTAGAAGTTGATAGACCAAGAAAAACCATGTACAGAATTGATGTGGATGTCAGCACAAATACACATAACCTTGACGTTGAAACTGGGCCTGGGTGGACCTTTTTGGTTACCTCATTTGAAGAAGGGTGGGATGTATCTTCCCTGACGTGGGAGAGATAGACAATATTTGGCAGCTAGATACAGATCATCGTGGTCACTGGTGCTCTTCACCAAGTACTGCAGCAGCCCTCCTTATGGGCACAGAGTAGAATTGCACTTCCCCCTCCCCCTGTTGGGGCTGTGTCTGCCACCTTATTTATGATAAAGTGTAATGTGAGCAGAGTGAAGTGTGTCATTTCTGAGATGATGTTTGAAGAGCACACCTCCTTTTCAGTGTGTGAGAGACTGTGGAGCACAGCTCCTGCTGATTCATGCTGGACACATATCATGGGTGCAAAATTCCCCAGAGCAGTTTGTAAGAGGAGCAATCCACAGCCTATACCAACTGGTACCTTGGAAAATGTGGAATGGGGAGTGGAATGAGGGAGAAAGTACTGCTTTCCTTATTGAGAAGTTGACTTAGAACCAAAACCTCAGAGAGGTGCAGGAGTGAGCCGCACAATAGATGGAACAAAAGACCTGGAGCAAGTTCAAAAGCATACCTGATGAGACAGTAACAATTCTGCCAGACAGAATAGACTGGATGAGGTGAGTAGGCACCTCAACTACTTGATGGCAGGATTTTAGCCTAACAATGATGATTGCTGACTATGTAACAGGCTATATTTGCACAGGGAACACAGTCAGTACTTTAAATAAAATTCAGCATATGACAATGAAAGTGTGACTCATACAGATATTCATCCATGTTACTTCCTTCTTTTCTTTAATACTGGTTTATCAGATAAGAGAATGAGTAGAAAAGGATGAAAAATGTTCTTCCAAGCAGGGCCAAGGCCTACCTATGTGATCAATGATAACAAATAATTGGAGAAAGTGTTTGCAAATGACATATCTGACAAAGGGTTAGGGCAATATCTAAAATCTATAAAGACCTTATCAAACTCAACATCCAAAAAACAAACAAATAGTCAGAAGACATGAATAGACAGACACTTTTCCAAAGAAGACATACAGATGACCAACAGACACGTGAAAAGATGCTCAACATCACACCTCATCAGAGAAATTCAAATCAAAACCATGATGAGATATCACCTCACGCCTGTCAGAATGGCTAAAATTAACATCACAAGAAACAACAGGTGTCAGTGAGAATGTGGAGAAAGAGAACCCTCCTGCACTCTTGGTGGGACCACAAACTGGTGCAGCCACTCCGGAAAACAATATGGAGGTTCCTCAAAATGTTAAAAATAGAACTATCCTACAACCCAGCAATCGCACTAATAGTTATTTACCAAAATGATAAAAAATACAGATATGAAGGGGTACATATACCCCAATGTTTATAACAGCATTAATAACAATAGCCAAACTATGGAAAGAGCCCAAATATTCATTAACTGATGAATGGATAAAGAAGATGTGGTATACTGAGGTGCCTGTCTAGCTCAGTCCTAATGGACTCTTGTCCAGCTCTTGATTTTGGCTCAGCTGATGATCTCACAGTTCATGGGATCAAGCCCCATGTAGGGCTCTGTACTGACAGCACGGAGCCTACTTAGGATTCTGTCTCCCCCTCTCTCTCTGCCTCTCCTCCACTAGTGCTCTTTCTCTCTCTCTCAAAATAAATAAACTAAAAAAAAGATGTGGTATATGTATACAACTGAATATTACTTGACAATCAAAAAGAATGAAAATCTTGCCATTTACAATGCCATGGATGGAGCTAGAATGCATTATGCTAAGTGAAATAAGTCAGTCAGAGAAAGATAAAGATCAGATAAGTTCACTCATTTTTGGAATTTAAGAAACAAACAAAGAAACAAAAAACAGATGGACGCAGGGGAAGGCGGGAAAGAGAAGAAAGTGAAACAAACCACAAGAGACTCAATGATAGAGAACAAACTTAAGGTTTATGGGAGAGATGTGGAAGGGAGGTGGGATAGATGTGTGATAGGTATTAAGGAGGGCACTTGTGATGAGCACTGGGTGTTGTATGTAAGTGATGAATCATTGAATTTTACTTCTGAAACCAATATTGCATTGTATATTAACTAAAATTTAAATTAAAAAAAGAATACTCTCTATAAAAGTCCCAACTATATTTTACAAAAAACCTAAAATCATACAGATTTTTTAAAATCTATATTATATCAAGGATATTAAAACTCAGAAAACTTGAGGAATTTTACCAAGGTTACTCAATATGTCAAAATTTGTTTGAATTTTGGGCTCCAAAATTCTAAGTGCTTGTTTTTATTGTGTAAAAATGGCAAAACAAAGAGTGTCCTACAAAGGTTCTTCCTCTCGTCTATCACCTTTACTTTCTATTCCCACTAATGCACAGGTTATACACCTTCACAATAAAACATTTTAAAAATGCTGACTTGAAATCAGTAAATCATACAGCAAGATATGAGGTGCAAATATTTCTTTACCTTCCAGTCTCTGATTATTGATACAGAGACTATAATAACCCTTCCTCCCAGTGGTTAAACTGAGGTTTAAGAGATTAAGTAATTTTCATCAAGTCCCACAACTGCTAAGCACTAATTGCTCTGAACTACACAGTTAAAATCTGTTTGCCTAGAGGTGGCTGAAATCTGGTTAGATGAAGAAACCACCAGGACATGTAAAAGGAAGAAGCCCAGTGCAGAAGTTCCCTCCGTATTTACCCTGTTTACAAACCACATGAGATTGTTTACCTTCCTCAGCTTCAGTTTCCTCATCTACACAATGGGGTGGTTGGTGTAGATTAAACGTAGGGCCCTTCCAATTGCAACATATTATATTTCCATATTCATGCCTACATTAGCCTTCTACTGTTGAAAGTAATTTTCCATTTCACTCATTTCTGTCTTAACTTTTGCAAAAAAGATGAGATAGAATGGCTTCTACACAAGTTCTACGCCCTGCCACTAAAAGGAAATTTTGTATGTTTGAATTCTACATGAAGTACAGTTATCCCCCTCATCCTTGGGGAATATGTTCCAAGAACCCCACTGAATGCCTGACACCACAGATAGTACTGGACCATATAATACACTCTTTTTTTCCCTATATGTACATACATATGATAAAGTTTAATTTACAAATTAGGCATAGTAAGAGGTTAATTATAACTGATACAAAACAGAACAATTATAACAAATATATTGCAAAAAAAGTTATGCAAATGTGCTTTCTCTCTCTCTCTCTCTCTCTCTCTCTCTCTGTATCTTATTGTACTGTAGTCATCCTTCTTGTGATGATGTGAGATGATAAAATGCTTACGTGATGAGATGAGGTGAGATGAATGACATAGGCATTGTGATATAATGTTAGGCGACTACTGTCCTAACAATAGATCAGAAGGAGGGGCATCAGTTTCAGAACTGAGGTTGACTGAGGGCTAGTGAAACCACAGAAAGCAAAACCAGAGATAAAGAGGGAACCATTGTTTTCAGAAACCATCTGTGAGGCTTCAGCTTACAGAGTGAGTCATGGACTCCTGTCTCCACTTCCAATATTACTTTCTTGTAAGGGAAAGGAACACACCATGATGCTCTGGGGTTGGAGGCAGAGGGATTTGGGAGGATACTTCCTTTATTCTAAAGCCTTGCCACAAACTCCAACTCAAGAGGGTATAATGTGGATAGTGTGTGTAGTGCATGGGATGGATGTTTTATTGTGTCTACATTTTACTAAATGTTGAAAAAACACTTCCCACCCACAGAGAAATATTTTTATGTTTTTAATAAACTTATTTACAATGTCACTAATCAATTTTCCTTTCTGAAGAAGAAAAAAAAATCATTCTTACAAATAAACATTTTATATAATTCATAAATAGCTGTGAAATTAATGTGTTTAAAATAGTAGTAAATGTAACATGTGATAAATGTGCAGAATCCCCCAATTTAAATCATCATGCTTGTGGAGACCTTATGTTCATAATTTGTTTTAATAATTGGAGAACTTAAAGATTCCTAAATAGGCCATGAATTGTTGCAGCATGTGGAGCATTTTGACAAAACGGAAGAAAATTTATGCTTCTTAATGATATCAATCTGTGACTTCTAAAAATTAGAAAATTACTTCCCAACACTCCTTTACTTTCCTTTGTTATAGAAGAGGGTGAAATTGATTGATTAATAAACAACAGGGACTCGGATACTGGGTTTGCAAGAGACATACATCCCAGGGACAGAGGCTATCTTCCTTAGATCCCCAGCACATCAGCACATCACCTGGTACTGATGGGTAAATATATTAGTAAAGGAAGTCATGGGAAGTTTTCTTTATAAAATTGTAATACAGACGCATGCCAATTAAAGGCTGCTCAAATATCTCAATTATGGGCAAAATGTTAGTTGAAAGTGTCAGAAATAAAACACAATGTTATCCAAAGCTGTTCATAACATTTGTGCTTAAACACAGTTTCTTCCACTTTCAGGTTTTCCATTTGAAAATGCACCTACCCTTTCTATCCAAACTCTCATTGTCTCAATATTCTCTATAAAAGTTCACATTTTTATCCTAATTTACAATCAAGTGGAAAATCTGTTATATTGAATCTTTATGTGCACATCAGCAAAAATTTTAAGAGGTAGGTGGTTCTGGATGAAAGTGTGTACTGTACTATGGTAAGTTATTTGCAAAAACAGCCATAAGAATTCCTTTTACTTTGTTCATGGTCTTGGCCATGTGGCTTAATAGAAAATGTAACAGCAGAAGAAACTTGGAAAGTCTTGAGTGCTGGGGTAGCCTATCTTGCTGCTCTTGGGAACCCTGAAACCACCACCAAATGAATGAGATAGGCCAATCTGCCAGAAATGAGAAATGCCCATATGTTTCCATGGTATCAGCTCAAGTCAAGCCAACACCCAGAGAGGTGAGTAAAGCCATCCTTGACTAGCCATCCAAGATCAGACGACTTGCCAATCCAATCCAAGAATAATGCAAAATAATAAAAAACTAGATTTTAGGATAGTTTGTTACACAGAAAGCTAACTGATAGGCTCAATCATCAGTTGTTGCAATTTTAGCATTATGATTTTCAATTCCACTCCCTTTCCTGGAAAGTTTAGCCCTTCATGGTATGTGACCTTCACATAGTCAAACCTACTAAACCTATAGCAAAGCTGGGCCCAATTTAAGTAGTATCTTTCTTATCCTTTAACTATTATCTCTCTATCATCATAGCGTGTGTTGTTTGCAGTGTGGAATAACATTATAATTTATAACCAGTACAATTCTCAGATATAATTTTGGAGTTGTTATACAGGTGTTTAAGAGTTCATTTGTATTTAGGGTATTTTTTTGGAATTTCTGTATGAACTGCAAATACCTCATTATTATTTTCATTTGAGAATGGAATATAGTGTTCCACTATCTAAAAATCATTATTTGGAGGGAAGATGGCGGCGTAGGAGGACTCTGGGCTCACCGCGCATCCTGCTGATCACTTAGATTCCACCTACACCTGCCTAAAGAACCCAGAAAACCGCCAGAGGATTAGCAGAACGGAGTCTCCAGAGCCAAGCGCAGACGAGAGGACCACGGAAGAGGGTAGGAAGGGCGGCTAGGCGGTGCACGCTCCACGGACTGGCGGGAGGGAGCCGGGGCGGAGGGGCGGCTTGCCGGCCAAGCAGAGCCCCCGAGTCTGGCTGGCAAAAGCGGAGGGGCCTGAGGGACTGTGTTCCGACAGCAAGCGCGACTTAGCATCTAGGAGGTCATAAGTTAACAGCTCTGCTCAGAAAGCGGGAAGGCTGGAGGACAAAGGGAGTGAGAGCTGCTGAGCCCCCGGACGGCAGAGCTCAGCTTGGCGGGGAACAAAGGCGCTCGCCAGCGCCATCTCCCCCGCCCATCCCCCAGCCAAAATCCCAAAGAGAACATGTTCCTGCCAGAGAACTTGCTTGCTCCGCGCAAACACCCAACTCTGTGCTTCTGCGGATCCAAACCTCCGGCAGCGGATCTGACTCCCTCCCGCTGCCACAGGGCCCCTCTTGAAGTGGATCACCTAAGGAGAAGCGAGCTAAGCCTGCCCCTCCTGCCCCCGTGCACCTTGCCTACCCAACCCAGCTAATATGCCAGATCCCCAGCACCACAAGCCTGGCAGTGTGCAAGTAGCCCAGACGGGCCATGCCACCCCACAGTGAATACCACCCCTAGGAGAGGGGAAGAGAAGGCACACACCAGTCTGACTGTGGCCCCAGCAGTGGGCTGGGGGCAGACATCAGGTCGGACTGCGGCCCCGCCCACCAACTCCAGTTATACATCACAGCACAGGGGAAGTGCCCTGCAGGTCCTCACCACTCCAGGGACTATCCAAAATGACCAAACGGAAGAATTCCCCTCAGAAGAATCTCCAGGAAAGAACAACAGCCAATGAACTGATCAAAAAGGATTTAAATAATATAACAGAAACTGAATTTAGAATAATAGTCATAAAATTAATCGCTGGGCTTGAAAACAGTATAGAGGACAGCAGAGAATCTCTTGCCACAGAGATCAAGGGACTAAGGAACAGTCACGAGGAGCTGAAAAACGCTTTAAACGAAATGCAAAACAAAATGGAAACCACGACGGCTCGGATTGAAGAGGCAGAGGAGAGAATAGGTGAACTAGAAGATAAAGTTATGGAGAAAGAGGAAGCTGAGAGAAAGAGAGATAAAAAAAATCCAGGAGTATGAGGGGAAAATTAGAGAACTAAGTGATACACTAAAAAGAAATAATCGACGCATAATTGGTATCCCAGGGGAGGAAGAGAGAGGGAAAGGTGCTGAAGGGGTACTTGAAGAAATTATAGCTGAGAACTTCCCTGAACTGGGGAAGGAAAAAGGCATTGAAATCCAAGAGGCACAGAGAACTCCCTTCAGACGTAACTTGGATCGATCTTCTGCACGACATATCATAGTGAAACTGGCAAAATACAAGGATAAAGAGAAAATTCTGAAAGCAGCAAGGGATAAACGTGCCCTCAAATATAAAGGGAGACCTATAAGACTCTCTTTTGAGTGTCTGATCTCTCTTTTGAAAGTTGCCTGGCCAGAAAGGACTGGCACGATATCTTCAGTGTGCTAAACAGAAAAAATATGCAGCCGAGAATCCTTTATCCAGCAAGTCTGTCATTTAAATAGAAGGAGAGATAAAGGTCTTCCCAAACAAACAAAAACTGAAGGAATTTGTCACCACTAAACCAGCCCTACAAGAGATCCTAAGGGGGATCCTGTGAGACAAAGTACCAGAGACATCACTACAAGCATAAAACATACAGACATCACAATGACTCTAAACCCATATCTTTCTATAATAACACTGAATGTAAATGGATTAAATGCGCCAACCAAAAGACATAGGGTATCAGAATGGATAAAAAAAACAAGACCCATCTATTTGCTGTCTACAAGAGACTCATTTTAGATCTGAGGACACCTTTAGATTGAGAGGGAGGGGATGGAGAACTATTTATCATGCTACTGGAAGCCAAAAGAAAGCTGGAGTAGCCATACTTATATCAGACAAACTAGACTTTCAATTAAAGGCTGTAACAAGAGATGAAGAAGGGCATTATATAATAATTACAGGGTCTATCCATCAGGAAGAGCTAACAATTATAAATGTCTATGCGCCAAATACCGGAACCCCCAGATATATAAAACAATTACTCATAAACATAAGCAACCTTATTGATAAGAATGTGGTAATTGCAGGGGACTTTAACACCCCACTTACAGAAATGGATAGATCATCTAGACACACAGTCAATAAAGAAACAAGGGCCCTGAATGCTACAATGGATCAGATGGACTTGACAGATATATTTAGAACTCTGCATCCCAAAGCAACAGAATATACTTTCTTCTCGAGTGCACATGGAACATTCTCCAAGATAGATCATATACTGGGTCACAAAAGAGCCCTTCATAAGTTTACAAGAATTGAAATTATACCATGCATACTTTCAGACCACAATGCTATGAAGCTTGAAATCAACCACAGGAAAAAGTCTGGAAAACCTCTAAAAGCATGGAGGTTAAAGAACGCCCTACTAACGAATGAGTGGGTCAACCAGGCAATTAGAGAAGAAATTAAAAAATATATGGAAACAAACGAAAATGAAAATACAACAATCCAAACGCTTTGGGACGCAGCGATGGCAATCCTGAGACGAAAATACATTGCAATCCAGGCCTATCTCAAGAAACAAGAAAAATCCCAAATACAAAATCTAACAGCACACCTAAAGGAAATAGAAGCAGAACAGCAAAGGCAGCCTAAACCCAGCAGAAGAAGAGAAATAATAAAGATCAGAGCAGAAATAAACAATATAGAATCTAAAAAAACTGTAGGGCAGATCAACGAAACCAAGAGTTGGTTTTTTGAAAAAATAAACAAAACTGACAAACCTCTAGCCAGGCTTCTCACAAAGAAAAGGGAGATGACCCAAATAGATAAAATCATGAATGAAAATGGAATTATTACAACCAATCCCTCAGAGATACAAACAATTATCAGGGAATACTATGAAAAATTATATGCCAACAAATTGGACCACCTGGAAGAAATGGACAAATTCCTAAACACCCACACTCTTCCAAAACTCAATCAGGAGGAAATAGAAAGCTTGAACAGACCCATAACCAGCGAAGAAATTGAATCGGTTATCAAAAATCTCCCAACAAATAAGAGTCCAGGACCAGATGGCTTCCCAGGGGAGTTCTACCAGACGTTTAAAGCAGAGATAATACCTATCTTTCTCAAGCTATTCCAAGAAATAGGAAGGGAAGGAAAACTTCCAGACTCATTCTATGAAGCCAGTATTACTTTGATTCCTAAACCCGACAGAGACCCAGTAAAAAAAGAGAACTACAGACCAATATCCCTGATGAATATGGATGCAAAAATTCTCAATAAGATACTAGCAAATCGAATTCAACAGCATATAAAAAGAATTATTCACCATGATCAAGTGGGATTCATTCCTGGGATGCAGGGCTGGTTCAACATTCGCAAATCGATCAACGTGCTACATCACATTAACAAAAAAAAAAAGAGAAGAACCATATGATCCTGTCAATCGATGCAGAAAAGGCCTTTGACAAAATCCAGCACCCTTTCTTAATAAAAACCCTTGAGAAAGTTGGGATAGAAGGAACATACTTAAAGATCATAAAAGCCATTTATGAAAAGCCCACAGCTAACATCATCCTCAACGGGGAAAAACTGACAGCTTTTTCCCTGAGATCATGAACACAACAGGGATGCCCACTCTCACCGCTGTTGTTTAACATAGTACTGGAAGTTCTAGCATCAGCAATCAGACAACAAAAGGAAATCAAAGGCATCCAAATTGGCAAAGATGAAGTCAAGCTTTCGCTTTTTGCAGATGACATGATATTATATATGGAAAATCCGATAGACTCCTCCAAAAGTCTGCTAGAACTGATACATGAATTCAGCAAAGTGGTAGGATACAAAATCAATGTACAGATCAGTTGCATTCTTATATACTAACAATGAAGCAACAGAAAGACAAATAAAGAAACTGATCCCATTCACAATTGCACCAAGAAGCATAAAATACCTAGGAATAAATCTAACCAAAGATGTAAAAGATCTGTATGCTGAAAACTATAGAAAGCTTATGCAGGTAATTGAAGAAGATATAAAGAAATGGAAACACATTCCCTGCTCATGGATTGGAAGAATAAATATTGTCAAAATGTCAATACTACGCAAAGCTATCTACACATTCAATGCAATCCCAATCAAAATTGCACCAGCATTCTTCTCAAAACTAGAACAAGCCATCCTAAAATTCATATGGAACCACAAAAGGCCCCGGATAGCCAAAGTAATTTTGAAGAAGAAGACCAAAGCAGGAGGCATCACAATCCCAGACTTTAGCCTCTACTACAAAGCTGTAATCATCAGGACAGCATGGTACTGGCACAAAAACAGACACATAGACCAATGGAATAGAATAGAAACCCCAGAACTAGACCCACAAACGTATGGCCAACTCATCTTTGACAAAGCAGGAAAGAACATCCAATGGAAAAAAGACAGTCTCTTTAACAAATGGTGCTGGGAGAACTGGACAGCAACATGCAGAAGGTTGAAACTAGACCACTGTCTCACACCATTCACAAAAATAAACTCAAAATGGTAAAGGACCTGAATGTGAGACAGGAAACCATCAAAACCTTAGAGGAGAAAGCAGGAAAAGACCTCTCTGACCTCAGCCGTAGCAATCTCTTACTCGACACATCCCCAAAGGCAAGGGAATTAAAAGCAAAAACGAATTACCTACACCTTATGAAGATAAAAAGCTTCTGCACAGCAAAGGAAACAACCAACAAAACTAAAAGGCAACCAACGGAATGGGAAAAGATATTTGCAAATGACATATCGGACAAAGGGCTAGTATCCAAAATCTATAAAGAGCTCATCAAACTCCACACCCGAAAAACAAAGAACCCAGTGAAGAAATGGGCAGAAAACATGAATAGACACTTCTCTAAAGAAGACATCCGGATGGCCAACAGGCACATGAAAAGATGTTCAACGTCGCTCCTTATCAGGGAAATACAAATCAAAACCACACTCAGATATCACCTCACGCCAGTCAGAGTGGCCAAAATGAACAAATCAGGAGACTATAGATGCTGGAGAGGATGTGGAGAAACGGGAACCCTCTTGCACTGTTGGTGGGAATGCAAATTGGTGCAGCCGCTCTGGAAAGCAGTGTGGAGGTTCCTCAGAAAATTGAAAATAGACCTACCCTATGACCCAGCAATAGCACTGCTAGGAATTTATCCAAGGGATACAGGAGTACTGATGCATAGGGGCACTTGTACCCCAATGTTTACAGCAGCACTCTCAACAATAGCCAAATTATGGAAAGAGCCTAAATGTCCATCAACTGATGAATGGATAAAGAAATTGTGGTTTATATACACAATGGAATACTACGTGGCAATGAGAAAGAATGAAATATGGCCTTTTGTAGCAACGTGGATGGAACCAGAGAGTGTGATGCTAAGTGAAATAAGCCATACAGAGAAAGACAGATACCGTATGGTTTCACTCTTATGTGGATCCTGAGAAACATAACAGAAACCCATGGGGGAGGGGAAGGAAAAAAAAAAAAAGAGGTTAGAGTGGGAGAGAGCCAAAGCATAAGAGACTGTTAAAAACTGAGAACAAACTGAGGGTTGATGGGGGGTGGGAGGGAGGGGAGGGTGGGTGATGGGTATTGAGGAGGGCACCTTTTGGGATGAGCACTGAGTGTTGTATGGAAACCAATTTGACAGTAAATTTCATATATTAAAAAATAAAAAAAATTAAAAAAAAACTATGTGCCCTCATAGTCTAAAAAAAAATAAATAAATAAAATAAAATAAAAATCATTATTTATTATGTTTTCACAAAGGGATTGGAATCACATGATGATTTGTAATTACTGTAGTAAAATCCATGGTTGAAGAAGTTGGTATTACAGGGAAAGCAGATCAGAGAAAACCACTAGAGAGGATATTTCACTACAGAGGATATAAATTGCATTTGCACATCCAACATAAAGAATGTCATAGAAATAGTTTCCATTTCTCACTCCTTGATGATACTTATCATCAAGATAAGATAGATACTTATCAGGAATGTTTTCTTGTCTCTGAAAATTCAAAAATGATTTAAAAATATTATTTTGTTCCTTTACAAATAATACAGGAAATGTACATTAATATTCTCATAGTTGTGTGACTCTAGTCCTCAAAAGGGGTATTAAATACGTTCTAGATGCCATAACTGGGAATGTTTCTGGGAACCCGCAGGACTGGAGATACAGCACAAGGTGAAGGCACAGGAGGTAATCTTTGATTCTTTCTTTCTTTCTTTCTTTCTTTCTTTCTTTCTTTCTCTCTTTCCAATTTTATTATTTATTTATTTATTTATTATTATTTATTCATTTATTTATTATTTATTTATTTATATATTTACATCCAAGTTAGTTAGCATATAGTGCAATAATGATTTCAGGAGTAGAACCCAGTGATTCATTGTCTCTATATAACACATAGTACTCATCCCAACAAGTATCCTCCCTAAATCCCCTTGCCAATTTACCCCATCCCCCCACCCCAATCCCCTCCAGCAACCCTGTTTGTTCTCTGTATTTAAGACTCTTTTGTTTTGTCCCCCTCCCTGTTTTTATTCTATTTTTGCTTCCCTTCCCTTATGTTCATCTGTTTTGTATCTTAAATTCCTCATATGAGTGAAGTCCTATGATTTTTGTCTTTCTCTGACTG
This sequence comes from Panthera pardus, assembly GCF_024362965.1. Taxonomy (NCBI): domain Eukaryota; kingdom Metazoa; phylum Chordata; class Mammalia; order Carnivora; family Felidae; genus Panthera; species Panthera pardus. The sequence goes on along the minus strand of NW_026526810.1, from coordinate 19,296,453 downwards.
ACTAATTTCTCTTAGTATGATACACTCTAGTTCCAGCCATATTGTTGCAAATGGCAAGATTTCTTTCTTTCTGATTGCCAAGTAATATTTCATTGTATATACATACCCCATTTTCTTTATCCATTCATCAGTCAATGGGCATCTGGACTCTTTCCATACTTTGGCTACTGTTGATAGCACTACTATAAACTTTGGGGTGGATGTGTCCTTTCGAAACAGCACACTTGTATCCCTTGGATAAATACCAAGTAGTGCAATTGCTGGGTCATATAGTAGTTCCATTTTTTAATTTTTGGAGGAAACTCCATACAGTTTTCCATACTGACTGCACCCCCATCAGTTTGCATTCCCACCATCAGTGCAAAAGTGTTCCTCTTTCTCTGCATCCTTGACAATATCTATCTGTTGTTGCCTGAGTTGTTAATGTTAGCCATTCTGACAGGTGTAAGGTGGGATCTCATTGTGGTTTTGATTTGTATTTCCCTGATGATGAGTGATGTTGAGCACTTTTTCATGTGTCTGTTAGCCATCTAGATGTCTTCTTTGGAGAACTGTCTATTCATGTCTTTTGCCTATTTCTTCACTGGATTATTCATTTTTTGGGAGTTGAGTTTGATAAGTTCTTTATAGATTTTGGATACTAACCCTTTATCTGATATGTCATCTGCTAATATCTTCTCCCATTCTGTTGGTTACCTTTCAGTTTTGCTGACTGTTTCCTTCATAGTGTCAAAGGTTTTTATTTTGATGAAGTTCCAATAGTTCATTTTTGCTTTTGTTTCCCTTGCCTCTGTAGACATGTTGAGTAAGAAGTTGTTGTGGCAGTGGTCAAAGAGTTTTTTTTTTTTTTTTTTTCCTGATTTCTCCTCTAGGAACACCATTTGCTGAAGAGACTATCTTTATTCCATTCGATATTATTTCCTGCTTTGTTGAAGATTAGTGGGCCGTATGTTTGTGGGTCCATTTCTGTGTTCTCTATTCTGTTCCATTGATCTATGTGTCTATTTTGGTGCCAGCACAATATTGGCTTGATGATTACAACTTTGTAATACATCTTGTAGTCTGGACTTGTGACTCCCCCAGCTTTGTTTTTCTTTTTTAGGATTACTTTTTTAGGATTTAAGCTATTCAGGGTCTTTTCTGGTTCCATACAAATTTTAGGATTGTTTGTTCTAGCTCTATGAAGAATGATGGTGTTATTTTGATAGTGGATTGCACTGAATATTTGGATTTCTTTCAGTAGTATTGATATTTTAACAATATTTCTTCTTCCAATCCATGAGCATGGAATAATTTTCCATTTTCTGTGCCTTCTTCAATTTATTTCATAAGCTTTCTATAGTTTTAAATGTATAGATTTTTCACCTTTTTGTTTAGGTTTATTCCTAGGTATTTTATGTTTTTTTTTTTTTTTGGTGCAATTGTAAATGAGATCAATCCCTTGGTTTCTCTTTCTGCTGCTTCTATTTTGTGTATAGAAATGCAACTGATTTCTGTGTATTGATTTTATATCCTGTGACTTTGCTGAATTCATGGATAAGTTCTAGCAGTTTTTTGGTGGAATCTTTTGGGTTTTCCACATAAAGCATCATGTCATTTGCGAAGAGTGAAAGTTTGGCTTCCTCCTTGATGATTTGGATTCCTTTTATTTCTTTGTGTTGTCTGATTCCTGAGGCTAGGACTTCCAACACTATGTTGAATAACAGTGGTGAGAATGAACATCCTTGTCATGTTCCTAACCTTAGGGGGAAAGCTCTCAGTTTTTCCCCATTGAGGATGATATTAGCAGTGGGTCTTTCATAGATGGCTTTTATGATATTGAGGTATGATCCTTCTACCCTTACTTCCTTGAAGGTTTTTGTCAAGAAAAAAGGCTATATATTGTCAAATGCTTTCTCTGCATCTACTGAGAACATCATGTGGTTCTTTCTCTCAATATGATGCATCACATTAATTGATTTGTGGATATTGAAGCAGCCCTGCATCCCAGGAATAAACTCCACTTGATCATGATCAATAATACTTTATTATTGGATAAATATTGTTGGATCCAGTTAAGTAGTATCTTGTTAAGAATTTTTGCATCCACGTTCATCAGGGAAATTGGTCTGTAGTTCTCCTTTGCAGTGGGGTCTTTGTCTGGCTTTGAAATAAGGGTAACACTGACCTCATAAAATGAGTTTGGAAGTTTTCCTTCAGTTTCTATTTTTTGGAACAGCTTTCAAAGATAGCTGTTAACACTTCTTTAAATGTTTGGTATAATTCCCCTGGAAAGCCATCTTGCTTTGGACTCTTATTTTGGGGGGAGATTTTTGATTACTAATTCATTCCTTTACTGGTTATGGGTCTGTTCAAATTTTCTATTTCTTCTTCTTTTAGTTTTAGTAGTTTATATGTTTCTAGGAATTTGTGCATTTCTTCAGGATTGCCCAATGTATTGGCATATAATTGCCATTAATCTCTTATTGTTTGTATTTCTGCAGTGTTGGTTGTGATCTTTATTCTTTTATTCGTGATTTTATTTTTTTGGGTCCTTTCCTTTTTCTTTTTAAGAAGCATGCTTGGAGTTTGTCATTTTTGTTAATTCTGTCAAAGAATCAGCTACTGGTTTAATTGATCTGTTTTACTGTTGTCTTTTTTTTTTTATTTCAATATCATTATTTCCTGTCTTCTGCTGGTTTTGGGTTTTATTTGCTGTTCTTTTTCCAGCTCTTTAAGGTGAAAGATTAGGTTGTGTATCTGAGGCCTTTCTTTCTTCCTTAGGAAGGCCTGGATTGCTATATAATTCCCTCTTATGACCACCTTTGCTACATCCCAAAGGTTTTGGGCTGTTGTGTTTTCATTTTCATTGGCTTCAATATTCGTTTTAATTTCCTCTTTAGTTTCTTGGTTAACCCATTTATTCTTTCATAGGATGTACTTTAATATCCATGTATTCATAATCTTTCCAAAATTTTTCTTGTGATTGATTTCAAGTTTCATAGCATTGTGATCTGTAAATATACACAGTATGATTTCAATCTTTTTGTATTTGTTGAATTCTGATTTGTGTCTCAGCATGTGATCTATTGTGGAGAATCTTCCATGTGCACTCGAGAAGAATGTGTATTTTGCTGCTTTAAGAAGAACTGTTCTGAATATATCTGTTAAGTCCATCTGGTTCAGTGTGCCATTCAAAGCCATTGTTACTTTGTTGATTTTCTGTTTAGATGATCTGTCCATTGTTGTGAGTGGGGTGTTGAAGTCCCCTACAATTATGGTATTATTATCAATGAGTTTCTGTATGTTTGTGATTAACTGACTTATACATATGCTTCCTTCAACGTTGGGGGCATAAATGTTTACAATTGTTATACCTTATTGGTGGATAGACCCCTTAATTATGATATAATGCCCTTATTCATCTCTTGTTATCATCTTTATTTTAAATCTAGTTTGTCTGATATAAGTATGGCTACTCCAGCTTTCTTTTTGGTGACCATTAGCATGATACATGTTTCTCTATGCCCTTACTTTCAATCTGAAGGTGTCTTTCTGTCTAAAATGGGTCTCTTGTATTATAGATGCTAGAAAGTATGTGGAGAAACAGGAACCCTCTTGCACTGTTGGTGGGAATGCAAATTGGTGCAGCAGCTCTGGAAAAGAGTGTGGAGGTTCCTCAAAAAATTAAAATAAGTCTATCCTATGACCCAACAATAGCACTGCTAGGAATTTACCCAAGGGATACAGGAGTGCTGATGCATAGGGGCACTTGCACCCCAATTTTTATAGCAACTCTTTCAACAATAGCCAAATTATGGAAAGAGCCTAAATGTCTATCAACTGATGAATGGATAAAGAAGATGTGGTTTCTATATACAATGGGATACTACTTGGCAATGAGAAAAAATGAAATCTGGCCATTTGTAGCAACATGGATGGAACTAGAGGGTATTATGTTAAGTGAAATAAGTCAGGAAGATAAAGACAGATACCATATGTTTTCACTCATATGTGGATCCTGAGAAACAACAGAAGACCATGGGTGAGGGGAAGGGGAAAAAAGTTACAGAGCGGAAGGAGGCAAACCATAAGAGACTCCTGGATACTGAAAACACACTGAGGGTTTAAGGGGGTTGGGGGAGAGGGGAAAGTGGGTGATGGGCATTGAGGAGGCCACCTGTTGGGACGAGCACTGGGTGTTGTATGGAAACTAATTTGACAATAAATTATATTTAATCTGAAATAAAATAAAATAAAATAAAATAAAATAAAATAAAATAAAAAGGATCTCTTGTAAACAGTATATAGATTGATATTGTTCTCTCATCCATTCTGTTACCCTATGTCTTTTGATTGGAGCATTTAGTCCACCGATATTTATCTATTTATTTATTTATTTATTTATTTATTTATGTTTAATGTTTATTAATTTTTGAGAGAGAAAGCATGAGCGGGGGAGGGGCAAACAGAGGGAGACACAGAATCTGAAGCAGGTTCCAGGCTCTGAGCTGTCAGCACAAAGCCCAACACAGGGCTCAAACTCATGAACTGTGGGATCATAAACTGAGCCAAAGTCAGGTGCTTAACCAACTGAATCACCCAGGTGCCCCGAGTCCATTGACATTTAAAGTGAGTACTGAAAGGCATGAATTTATTGCCATTGTGTTGTCTGTAGAGCTGGAGTTTCTGGTGGTGTTCTTTGGTCCTTTCTAGTTTTTGTTGCTTCTGGCCTTTTTTTGTTCCATTTCATCTTTTCTCCCCTCAGAGAGTCCCCCTTAAAATTTCTTGTACAGCTGGTTTAGTGGTTATGAACTCCTTTAATTTTTTGTTTTTCTGGGAAACTCTTTATCTCTCTTTGTATTTTGAATGACAATGTTGCTGGGTAAAGAATTCTTGGCTACATATTTTTCCAATTCAGCACATTGAATATATCCTGCCACTCCTTTCTGGCTTGCCATGTTTCTGTGGATAGATCTGCTGCCTAACCTGATCTGTCTTCCCTTATAGGTTAAGGGCTTTTTTCCTCTGGCTGCTTTCATAATTCTTTCTTTGTCTGTGTATTTTGTGAATTTGACTGTGATATGCCTTGTTGATGGCCGAATTTTTTAAATCTAATGAGAGTTCTCTGTGCTTCTTGAATTTTGAAGTCTGCGTCTTTACCCAGGTTAGGAATGTTTTCTACTATAATTTATTCTCCTAAACCTTCTACCTCTTTTTCTCTTTCTTCATCTTCTGGGACTTCCATTATTTGGATGCTATTCCTTTTTAATAAGTCACTGAGTTCTCTAATTCTTGTATTGTGCTCTTTTGCCTTTGTTTCCCTCTGTTTTTCTGCTTAATTATTCTCCATAACTTCATCTTCTATGTCACTGATACGTTGCTCTGCTTCGTCCATCCTTGTCACTATTGCAACCACTTGAGATTGCATCTTAGTTATAGCATATTTTTAATGTTTATTTATTTTGAGAGAGAGAGGGAGAGAGAGAGAGCAGGGGAGGGGCAGAGACAGAGGGAGACACAGAATCTGAAACATACTCCAGGCTCTGGGCTGTCAGCACAGAGCCCAACGTGGGGCTTGAACTCACGAGCCATGAGATCATAACCTGACCTAAAGTTGAATGTTCAACTGACTGAGCCACCAGGTGTCCCTCGGTTTTAACATTTTTAATTTCACCCTGATTAAATTTTATTTCTTTTATCTCCACAGAAAGGGATTCTATGCTTTTTTCAACTCCAGCTAGTATTCTTATTATCATGATTCTGAATTGTAGTTCAGATATCTTGCTTATGTCTATGTTGATTAAGCCCCTGGCTGTTACTTCTTCCTGTCCTTTTTTTTTTTTTTTTTTTTTTTTTTTTTTTTGGTGGGAGGATGAATTCCTTTGTTTTGTCATTGTGGAGGAAAAAAAGAATTAATAAAATAAAATTTTTAATTTTAAAAATGAAAAACAGCACCAAAAATCAAACAACGGAAGCTAGATCCTAGGTGCATTTTGGCCTGGTTGTTTAAAGAAGTTTGATAGAATAGAGAAATAGGGGAAAGAAAAGAAAGAAAGAAAAAAAGTGATAAAAAGTTAAATTTTAAAAAATGTATACAATAAAATAGAATAAAATGAAAGTGAAATAGAATTAAAAAATATAAAAAATGAAAAAAAAAATAGTAAGAGGAATTTTAAAAATATTAAAGTAAAATAAAAATAAAATTTTCTCTTTCTGTATCGAAAAAAAAATTAAAGAAAGGAGAAAAGGAGGGGAAAAAATGGCCCTTTGATGAAACAGCAAACAGAATGAAACCCAAATGATGTTACATCTCGTTTCCTCTGGAACTCAAACTATGAAGCACTTATAGTCCCTACACTAAGCAGGTGTAGGGACTTGTAGTAGTCCTCTAGAGCATGCACTTGGAGAGTGCAGTTGGACGGGACTTGGTTTAACAGCTCTGTTCTCCTCCAGGTGGCGCTGCTGAGCTTAGTTGGGTGGATTGGTGTGTGTATGCACATGTGCATGTATGCACATGTGCGGGGGAGGTGAAAATAATGTCACCCAGCTTCCTAGTTTCTAGAACAGGAATTCTACCTCTCACTGACCTGCAATCAAACACCCATCCTTTGTCTCAGGCTTCTGTCCACTCCTTGCTTCTACACTGTCCATGTTCAAGCCATCAGCCTGTCAGGCAGCACCTGCCTTCTGAATTTTATCTCAGATGGAGCTGTATTTCCAAACCCCTCACTTCTGAGGGCCCTGTGACTTTCACCTGCTCAGACACTTTGGGAGAGTGTCACTGAGCAATGACTGAGTGCTGGCTTGCCCCAGATAATATGCATGTTAAGCAGCTAAGGTTCAGAGATTTTGGCAAATCAAAACACATAGCCAGGGCCAGGTTTCACTGCACTTTAGCATCTTTGTTCCAATACCAGCATCTTTGTTCCAATACCAGAAAACATGGCTGTTCTCTGGAGTCCGCTGGGACCTTTGTCTGTGGGAAGGCCATATGGCCTCTATCAAACGCTTCAAAGCAGGGGAACCATTTCTCCTTGTGTGGCCCATGGACCCCTCAGACCTCGCTGCTTGATGCTAGGGATTCACCTTCTTCCCCACCAGAGCACCTCCAGGTATTAAGCTCCAGAATTTCTGACTCTGTGCTCCCATTTATAGAGTCCTAATGGTATTGAAACCCTCTCCTTTCTCCCCATCAGTGGTTTTGTGGAACAGATTTGTTGTTCAGTAACTTGTGGGTGTTTTCACTCTTTCTCTTTCTCTCCAGCTACTTTTGGGGGGAATGCTTTTCCTGTACTCTCCTGATCTGCCACACTCTTCCCCACTTTCTGTGTCCTCTCTCCACAAGAGCATGTCCTTACCCTCCGTGGCTTCCCTTTCCCCAACTTTACCTCTCTGCACCACATACCTGACAAGTTCTGTAGCTCAAGTTATGCAGATTGTTGTGTTAATCCTTAGATCAATTTCCTAGGTGTACGAAATTGTTTGGTGTTGATCTAGCTGCATTTCATGGACAAGAGAAGCTGAGAACTTCCATGCTGCTCCACCATCTTGGCCCCACCTTTCTCTATTCAGGAAGTACCTTTCAAAGCTGCTTTCTTCTTCCCAGGTTTCTAAAAAACTGGTGACATCACAGGTAACTTCATGAGTGTGAACACAAGGGACTGGGAACACCCAGGTCTGCGTGTCCACTCAGATTTATTAGCCTCATCTTCTCATGTTGTTCCTAAGGGAAAAACTGCAGCACTAACTGGTCCTGTTACACCTTCTTATTCCTCTTCAGTGTGTCCTGATGAAAGCACAGCCTGGAGCCAGGCTGCCTTGGAACAAATCCCACCTCACTACTTAGGGCAGTGAAAACTTGGCCATGCTTCAAAACCTCTTCATGACAAAGGTTCTCCATGGAAATTGGAAAAATAACCATCCAAATATAATTTTTAATTCCATAATGGAAATAAATAGCTTGAACTTAACACATTAAGGTCATTTGTTTTCAAGAAATTTTTTTAGTCATCTTCATGTAGTCCTAATTTTAAAAACTATTTGGAAGTTTATTCTAAGTATGTGTATATATATCTATATTATGCAAATGTATATTAAATATAAGTAACTAATAAATATATAAAATAATTCAATAGATACACTCATTCATGAAAAAAGTATGCCAGGCCATGGTAGAAGTGAGAATATGAAGCATATCATCTTTTACAAATAGTCATGGTAGTGTTGCTCTCTTTTCATATCACTGCACATTGGCAGAGACTTCAAAATTCTTGCATATATAGAAAAGTTTGAAGGAAGGTAGTTACAATACTTACAAGTTAATTTCTAGTTGATTAGTGCTTTGCAATTAAGCAAAGCAAACTTTAAAATCAATTTTGAAAAGTAATGCAAATGATGTGCTTTCCCACTATAAGGTACACCTTTGCATGGAGATATGTAAAGAAAACCAGGGTGGGTGTAGGTGCCTAGATGCTTGCCTAAATTCTAAGGCAGCCCCCTAAGCCCCTAATTTTTCTGGCTACAAACACACGCAGCCAAAAGTGGTGTTTGCCTCTCCCCATTAGTGCCCCTGGCACTGGAGGTAGGACCTTTTCAGAGACAAATTTGCAGCCCCTTGGACCTTAACCATTACAAAAGAGTCAGGCAAGACCCAAAATTGTTTTTTTCCCTATTTTTTAAACATTAAATTTTGGAAAGATTTGCACCTTCAATTTTCTAGGACGTCATCTTATGTTAAGAAAAAAGGATGTTATATGTAGAACCTTCACATAGAATGTATGAAACCCCGAAATTGAAGATGTGAATCTTTTAGAAATTTGATATTTGTGTGGAACCACAAAAGACCCTGAATGACCAACACAATCTTAAAAAATAACAAAACTAGAGGTATCACAATCCCAGATTTCAAGAGATACTACAAAGCTGTAGTAATGAAAATAGTATGGTACTGGAACAAAATAGACATATAGAACAATGGAACATAATAGAGAACCCAGAAATAAACCCACCATTATGTGGTCAATTAATCTATGATGAAGGATGAAAGAATATTCAATGAAAAAAAAATAGTCTCTTCAATAAATAGTTTTGGGAAACCTGGACGGCTAAATTCAAAGAATTAAACTGTGCCACTTTCTTACACCATACACAAAACTAAAGTCAAAATTCATTAAGGATCTAAATGTGAGACCTGAAACCATAAAAATCCTAGAGGATAGCATAGCCAGTAATTTTTCTGACATTGACCATAGCAACATCTTTCTAGATATGTCCCCTGAGACAAGGGAAACAAAAGCAAAAGTAAATACTATTGGAACTACATCAAGATGAAACGTTTCTGTACAGCAAAAGGAAACAATCAACAAAATAAAAATGCAACCTACAGAATGGGAGAAGATATTTACAAATTATATATCTGATAAGAGATTAATATCTAACGTATATAAAGAACTTATACAACTCAACACCAAAAAAAATCATCCAATTAAAAATGGGCAGAAGAACTGGACAGACATTCATCCAAAGAAGACATACAGATAGTCAACAGACACACAAAAAGATGCTCAATTTCCTTATCAGAGAAATGCAAATCAAACACACAATGAGATGTCACCTCACATCTGTCAGAATATTTATATTATCAAAAAGATAATAGATAAAAACTGTTGGTTAGGATGTGGAGAAAAATATCCCTTGTGCACTGTTGGTAGGAATGCAAACTGGTGCAGCCACTGTAGAAAACAGTATGGAGGCTCCTCAAAAAATTTAAGAGTGAACTACCATATGATTTAGTAATTCCACTACTGAGTATTTACTCAAATAAAAATAAAAATACTAATTCAAAAAGATATATGTACCCCTATGTTTATAGTAACATTATTTACAATAGCCAAGATTGCAAGGACAAGTTTCCGTCAACTGATGAATATATATATCTCACATTTTCACATATATATATATATATATATATATATATATATATATTTCACTCATATGTGAAATTTAAGTAACAAAAGAAAGAGAGAGATAAACCAAAAAGCTGACTCTTAACTATAGGGAACAAATTAATGGTTTACCAGAGGGGTGGTGGGTGAAGGATAGGGGTGAAATAGGTGGGTGAAGGATAGGAGTGAAGGATAGGGTGAAATAGGTGAAAGAAATTGTCATTGTACACCTGTCATTATGAGCACTGACTAATGTATAGAATTGTTGAGTCATTATATCATACACCTGAAACTTGTATAACATTGTATGTTAATTATACTGGAATTAAAAATTAAATTAAAAATTAAATTAAATTAAAAAGATAACTTTTTTAAGAGTACATGATTTTTTTCTATAAAAATTGTCTTCCACTTTGCTAGTATATTTTCTTTCTAGATAAAATCCTTTCCTGTGTTATTATTTGTATGAAATACGAGTTTTAGGAAGTTAAATATCAGTACCAAATGATAAATGCACTTTCTTCTTTCCAAAGTACTGGACACCACTCATTGCCCAAATATTCATGAACACTCCTCTGGAAGTGAATCTTGCAAGTGCTCTCTCTTCCAGAAAGGATAACTTCTAAGAGTAGGAAGTGAAGTTAACATCCACTGACATTAGGATAGTGCTAACACATGCAAGGGAGTGAGAGAGGGTGCTCTATAACCAAGATAGGGACACAGGACCACCACATTCCAAAAATAATTAGACCTGTAATTGATTTTTTTCTATTTCTTTTTTTTAATTAGCTTGTTTTATTTATTTATTTATTTTTTAATTTACATCCAAATTAGTTAGCATATAGTGCAACCAGGATTTCAGGAGTAGATTCCTTAGTGTCCCTTAGCCATTTAGCACCTCACCCCTCCCACAATCCCTCCAGTAACCCTCAGTTTGTACTCCATATTTATGAGTCTCTTCTGTTTTGTCCCCCTCCCTGTTTTCCCATTATTTTTGTTTCCCTTCCCTTATGTTCATCTGTTTTGTCTCTCAAAGTCCTCATATGAGTGAAGTCATATGATTTTTGTCTTTCTCTGACTAATTTCACTTAGTATAATACCCTCCAGTTTCATCCACGTAGTTGCAAATGGCATGATTTCATTTTTTTGATTGCCAAGTAATATTCCATTGTATGCATATACCACATCTTCTTTATCCATTCATCCATCGATGCACATTTGGGCTCTTTCCATACTTTGGCTATTATTGACAGTGCTGCTATACACATGGGGGTGCACGTGTCCCTTTGAAACAGCACACCTGTATCCTGTGGATAAATGCCTAGTAGTGCAATTGCTGGGTGATAGGGTAGTTCTATATTTAGTTTTTTGAGGAACTCCATACTGTTTTCCAGAGTGGCTTGCATTGCCACCAACAATGCAAAACAGATCCTCTTTCTCCGTATCCTCGCCAACATCTGTTGTTGCCTGAGTTGTTAATGTTAGCCATTCTGACAGGTGTGAGGTGGTATCTCATTGCGATTTTGGTTTGTATTTCCCTGATGAAGAGTGATGTTGAGCATTTTTTCATGTGTCGGTTGCCCATCTGGATGTCTTCTTTGGAGAAGTGTCTATTCATGTCTTTTGCCCATTTCTTCACTGGATTATTTGTTTTTTGGGTGTTGAGTTTGGTAAGTTCTTTATAGATTTTGGATACTAACCCTTTATCTGATATGTATTTACCAATATCTTCTCCCATTCTGTTGGTTGCCTTTTAGTTTTGCTGATTGTTTCCTTCTATTTTGATGAGGTCCCAGTAGTTCATTTTTGCTTTTGTTTCCCTTCCCTCCGGAGACGTGTTGAGTAAGAAGTTGCTGCAGCCAAGATTAAAGAGGTTTTTGCCTGATTTCTCCTCAAGGATTTTGATGGATACCTATCTTACATTTCAGTCTTTAATTCATTTTGAGTTTATTTTTGTAAGTTTATTTTTGTAAGAAAATTTTGTAAGAAAGTGGTCCAGGTTCATTCTTCTGCAGGTCGCTGTCAGTTTTCCCAGCACCACTTGCTGAAGAGACTTTATTCCATTGGATATTCTTGTCTGCTTTGTCAAAGATTAGTTAGACATATGTTTGTGGGTCTATTTCTGGGTTCTCTATTCTGTTCCATTGATCTGAGTGTCTGTTCTTGTGCCAGTACCATACTGTCTTGATGATTACAGCTTTGTAGTATAGCTTGAAGTCCAGGATTGTACTGCCTCCTGCTTTGGTTTTCTTTTTTCAAAATTGCTTTTGCTATTCGGGGTCTTTCTGGTTCCATACAAATTTTAGGATTATTTGTTCTAGCTCTGTGAGGAATGCTGGTGTTATGTTGATAGGAATTGCTTTGAATATATACATTGCTTTGGATAGTATCGACATTTTAACAATATTTGTTCTTCCTATCCAGGAGCATGGAATCTTTTTTCCATTTCTTTTTGTCTTCTTCAATTTCTTTCATAAGCTTTGTATAGTTTTCAGTGTATAGATCTTTCACCTCTTTGGTTAGATTTATTCCTAGATATTTTATGCTTTTTGGTGCAATTGTAAATGGGATATATTCCTTGATTTCTCTTTCTGTTGCTTCATCGTTAGTGTATAGGAATGCAACCAATTTCTGTGCATTCATTTTATATCCTGAAACTTTGCTGAATTCATGAATCAATTCTAGCAGTTCTTTGGTGGGATATTTTGGGTTTTCCATATAGAGTATCATGTCATCTGAAAAGAGTGAAAGTTTCACCTCCTCCTGGCTGATTTGGATGCCTTTTATTTGTTTGTGTTGTCTGATTGCAGAGGCTAAGACTTCCAATACTATGTTGAATAACAGTGGCAAGAGTGGACATCCCTGTCTTGTTCCTGACCTTATGGATAAAGTTGCCATTTTTGCCCCATTGAGGATGATATCAACTTTGGATCATTCATATATGGCTTTTTATGACCTTGAGGTATGCTCCTTCTATCCCTCACTTTCTTGAGTGTTTTTATCAAGAAAGGATTCTGTATTTTGTCTAATGCTTTCTCTGCATCTATTGAGAGGATCATATGGTTCCTGTCCTTTCTTTTATTGATGTGATGAATCACGTTAACTGTTTTGCAGATATTGAACCAGCCCTGCATCCCTGGTATAAATCCTTCTTGGTCGTGGTGAATAATTTTTTTAATGTATTGTTGGATCCAGTTGGCTAATATCTCGTAGAGGATTTTTTTTTTTTTTTTTTTATTTTTGGGACAGAGAGAGACAGAGCATGAACGGGGGAGGGTCAGAGAGAGAGGGAGACACAGAATCGGAAACAGGCTCCAGGCTCCGAGCCATCATCCCAGAGCCTGACTCGGGGCTCGAACTCACGGACCGCGAGATCGTGACCTGGCTGAAGTCGGACGCTTAACCGACTGCGCCACCCAGGCGCCCCATGGATTTTTGCATCCATATTCATCAGGGAAATTTGTCTACAGTTCTCCTTTTCAGTGGGATCTCTCTCTCATTTTGGAATCAAGGTAATGCTGGCCTCACAGAAAGATTTTGGAAGTTTTCCTTCCATTTCTATTTTTTGGAACAGCTTCAGGAGAATAGGTGTTAACTGTTCCTTAAATGTTTGGTAGAATTCCCCTGGAAAGCCATCTGGCCCTGGACTCCTGTTTTTTGGGAGATTTTTGATTACCAATTTGATTTCCTTCCTGATTTTGGGTCTGTTCAAATTTTCTATTTCTTCCTGTTTCAGTTTTAGTAACGTATATGATTCTAGGAATTTGTCTTTTTCTTCCAGATTGCCCATTTTATTGGCATATAATATTCTCTTATTATTGTTTTTATTTCTGCTATGTTGGTTGTGATCTTTCCTCTTTCATTCTGGATTTTATTTATTTGAGTCCTTTGCTTTTTCTTTTTGATCAAACTGGCTAGTGGTTTATCAATTTTGTTAATTCTTTCAAAGAACCAGGTTCTGGTTTCATTGGTTTGTTCTACTGTTGTTTTTTCTTTTTTTAATTTTTTTAAATTTTTTTTCTATAACATTAATTTCTGCTCTAATCTTTATTATTTCCTGTCTTCTGCTGGTTCTGGGTTTTATTTGCTGTTCTTTTTTCAGCCTCTTATGCTTAATGTTAGGTTGTGTATCTGTGTGATCTTTCTTCCTTCTTTAGGAAGGCCTGGATTGCTATATACTTTCCTCTTATTACTGACTGCCTTTGCTGCATCCCAGAGGTTTTGGGTTGTGATGTTATCATTTGCATTGGCTTCCATATAGTTTTTAATTTCCTCTTTAACTTCTTGGTTGACCCATTCATTCTTTAGAAGGATGTTTTTCAGTCTCCAAGTATTTGTTACCTTTCTGAATATTTTCTTATGGTTGATTTTGAGTTTCATAGCATTGTGGTCTGAAAATATGCACGGCATGATCTCGATCTTTTTGTACTTACTTAGAATGATTTGTGTCCCAGTATATGGTCTATTCTGGAGAATGTTCCATGTGCACCTGAGAAGAATGTATATTCTGCTGCTTTAGGATGAAATGTTCTGAATATATCTGTTAAGTTCATCTGGTCCGGTGTGCCATTCAAAGCCATTGTTTCCTTGTTGATTTTTTGATTAGATGATCTGTCCATTGCTGTGAGTGGGGTGTTGAAATCTCCTACTATTATGGTATTACTATTGATGAGTTTCTTTATGTTTGTGATTAATTGATTTATATATTTGGGCGCTTTCACATTTGGTGCATAAATGTTTATAATTGTTAGGTCTTCTTGGTGGATAGACCCCTTGATTATGATATAATGCCCTTCTGCATCTCTTGATACACTCTTTATTTTAAAGTCTAGATTGTCTGATATAAGTATGGCTACTCCAGCTTTCTTTTGTTGACCATTAGCATGATAGATGGTTCTCCATCTCCTTATTTTCAATGAAGGTGTCTTTGGGTCTAAAGTGGGTCTCTTGTAAATTGATTTTTAAATGCACAGTGGGGCCCCATCAGTAGCCTCAGCATAATATAAAATTGTGAACAAGAGATGAGAGAGGCCTGACTTCTTGGAGCCATGTGGTCACACCACCACCCCATATGTGTCTGCTATTCTTACTGATAAAGTAACCTCCAGACCCCTTATATGATATAAGTGATCACAAGTGTCGTAACCAACTCACCTTGTTTGAAGAATGTAGGGTCCATCTTACTAATGCACTGATACTTGTACAAGTTGGTAGACTCAGCCCATGTTCTAAATAATCCATCCACATGCCCTCGCTTTGCTGAGTGTTCACAATAGTGTGAACATCCTTGTTTTGCAGACAGGAATTAAGGAGTGGGTAACTCAACCACCTAATCAATGACCCAGCTTTGCTGGAGCCAAGTTGGTTTCAAGTGTTATCTCTTGACTGTGTTCAGCAATAGTGAGAGGCTTACCTCAGACCACCAGACCGACAGACAGGACCCAAGAGATGGAAAGTGTGCCTTTTGGTGCTAGCCCCCATTCCAGGAAGTTGCATCCATATGTATAAAGCCAAATACATTATAAAGAGGATGCACTACAGAGATTTAAACTCCCTCCAGGTAAAGTAATGAAACAAATTTAGTCACAATCTGTCTTGACCATCTGCATTATTCCTGGAGCATCACTAGTATAAATAACAAACAATTTTTAATCTATATGAAATTAAGTCTTTTTACCTCCTGAGACCTCATGAGTGATTTAGTGAACATAATGTCCCAAGGTAGAGGAAGGATGAAGGAAGTAGAACTCAGTATTCTTCTCCTTCCCAGCAGAGTGCCAGTATTATCTCAGGGGACCTTTAGCATTAAAGATGATTTTAAATATATAAATCTCCCCTTTGTCACATTGCTTTATATGAGGCCCTATGAAGGTAACAGTGGAAGGTGAAAAAAAAATGTGGCTTTTCTGTGCATAAAGAAAACTGCTGTAATTCTGTACTGGTTACATTTTTAATATTACAGAGACAGATCTCTAGTAGATCCCTGCTTTGAGTTTTCTCAAAATGATGAAGTACTTTGCCTTTAAGCACTGCTCAGAAGTACCACCACCCAAAATTATGAGAATTTTAGGAGGTAAAATGATTTGTAAAACTTTGTAAAGGAATCTGTATCAGGTGCTTACATAAGCAAGGTTTTTTACTTTGTGTTATTTGCTTTTACCCTTGGAGAATTGACTTGGGCTCTTTCTCTTAACAACCATAAAAATCAGTATTCCAGATTTAATAGTGCTTTTTTTTTTTTAACACAGTGGGTGTTAAAATGTATTACAAGATATGTTAACAAGGCTGTATTTAAACTGCTTGAGCGAAGGATGTGGGGAAGACTTTTCTTTCAACTTTATTGAGATACAATTGACATATTCATTGTGTAAGTTTTGAGAAGTACAATGTATTAATACACTTTTATATTGCAAGTGATCATCACCATAGCTTTAGCCAGCACCTCCATTCCACCACATAATTACTTTTTTGTGTGTGTATGGTAAGACCATTAAATTCCTTTCTTGTCCACAGTCTCTAAATCAGGATAAAAGATTCTCTATCTGTAATTTAACAAGAGGACTTCTCAACCTCTTTTTTTTAACTCAAAATGTTTGATCATTCCATGAGAAAATGCTTTGCTGTACAGCTGATCCCAGTAGGAAGTTGGGCACAGTTGGTAACCATTCCTGGTTAAAGTTTACTGCCAAATCACATTTAAAAAAAATTAACATTTATTTATTTTTGAGAGACAGAGAGAGGCAAAGCACAAATAGGGAAGGGTAAGAGAGGGAGAGAGAGAGAAAGAGAGAGAGAGAGAGAGAGAGAGAGAGAATCTGAAGAAGGCTCCAGGGTCTGAGCTGTCAGCACAGAGCCTGAAGCAGGGTTCAAACCAATGAACCATGATATCATGACCTGAGCTGAAGTTGGACACTTATCTGACTGAGCCACCCAGGTGTCCCTTCCAAAACACATTTATCTTCAGACTGAAGTATTTTTTTTAATATTTACACAGGAGATAGCAGTCCTTTAGTCATACCATACCTCTAAATAACTTTGCACTAGTGGAGATTCTCAATGAACACAGAGCACCTTTGAAGAATGTCTGGATGAGAATCTGAGATAAATGGCTGCTGACACAGGAAATGACAACAGCTGACTCCCAGGCTTCGTTCCTATGAGGCCACGATTCAAATTGGCAAATACAAAATGTTAGCCTGAACTAGTCATCCAGTAGAGAAACTGTTGACCTCTTTTTCAGATTGGAAAGTAGTCCCCACAGTGGGATTGGAAGGCCATATAGAAACTTTGCAATCATTCTAGAAGACACCACACACTTAGGATGGATGCCACAGTGAAGAGGGAGAAAAGGTCAAGGTATCAGTGCAAGGCTGAGAGGACAGATGCATGCCAAGAACAAGAGCTGGCACGTAGTAAAAGGAAGAGGTGATGCAGCATACGAGGAAAGACCTAAGAAACAATTATA
Organism: Panthera pardus; assembly: GCF_024362965.1. NCBI lineage: Eukaryota > Metazoa > Chordata > Mammalia > Carnivora > Felidae > Panthera > Panthera pardus. The sequence goes on along the minus strand of NW_026526810.1, from coordinate 19,279,062 downwards.
AAAATGGAAAGGAGCTCCAAAACACATCAGAATTTAGAACCTCTGACTTAGAAAAATTAAAATAAGTAAACAGAGCAAAAACTTTATCAGCTCAGGGATTAGGGTTTGCAGAAGAGAGGTTTGTGTCTAGCTGGATAGTACTTTGTGACATCACAAGAAGAAATTTCTGAGATATTGTTACTATACTTGATCTTAGTCAAAAGGTGGTGAAACGATTGAGATATTGTTAATCTTCCTCTGGTTAAAAATTTTAGATTCCTCACAAATATTTAAGAAGTGATTTTAATTTAGAAATTAAGATATAAAAAAGAGTATGTTGAAGATCACCATTTTCTCATATAAACTAGTAGATGAAAAGCATTGGTTCATAAAATAGCATGTCTTGTTTAACAGCTATAGCCCAGATGGAAATCAGAGGTCATGCTGAAAACTCTGCTCCCTAAAACAAACTAAATTCATCATCAATTGGAGGAATTTCTCACATGAAAAATATACACACATTAAGGACATAGAATAAAATACTGGATTATAATCTTAAACATTTTAAAACACCAATGAGTACTTCATATTTTTTGTGCATTCACTATATGCCAAGCATTGTAATTATGTGACAAATATAGATTTTTTTTAAGAATGCCCAACTACTTGTGAGGTAGATTTCATTACTTTCTCAATTTTCTATCCAAAGATATACTTTGTTTTCAACTAGAAGGCAACTGAACAATTTTCACATTTTTTCTAAAAAATCTAATGAATTAGAAAGTAGTAAATGAATGTAATTTACAAAATAAACTATAAGGAAACTATCGTTCAAAGTTATCAAAGTGCATTAAAGAAACATTTGCAAAAAGAACTCATTTATGGGTAATGTTTGAAAATGTAGAATGCTACAACTAAAAGAAATCAGAATTTGGATGATTTTTAAAGGTTAGAGAGGGAGGGAGCCAAAACATAAGAGACTCTTAAAAACTGAGAATAAACTGAGGGTTGATGGGGGTGGGAGGGAGGGGTGGGAGGGAGGGGTGATGGGTATTGAGGAGGGCACCTGTTGGGATGAGCACTGGGTGTTGTATGGAACCAATTTGACAATAAATTTCATATTAAAAAAAAAGATAAGTGAAGAAGTTTGAACTAAAAAAGAAGTGGATATTGAAAAACTCCAGAAATCAAATGAAATATACACTTATATAGTCTACATATAGATTCATCAAAAAATCATTGTGTAGATCTAAGACCGTTTTCATTATATGAAATGTGTCAACATTTTTATAATAAATGTGTTTTATAAAAATGGTCAAAAATATTTTAAAACACATAATTTCATAAGATAAAAGGATTTCTGTGCATATATGTAATATGACTCATATCTGTCACTATAAGAAGAGAAAGAATGCTTTTGGTGAGAATGTTTAGCATTCAGGTTCCAATTTGCCAATTACCTGGGACTCTAACACAAAGAGGAATATCTTCATTTATTTATGTCCACAAATTTTATTGTCTTGTCTCTTGTATTTTAATCTGTCATCCATCAGAATTGGCTTTTGTGTGAGATAAATGTTAAGTTTTCTTTTCTTCTCATATGGCCATACAATTATCCCAACACTACTGATTGAAAGGGCTGTGTTTTTCTCACTGCTTGGCAATACCAATCTTGTCATAAACCTAGTGTCTGTATATGCCCAGACCTTTTTTCCAGACTCTTGAATCTGTTCCACTTCCACTGACCCTAATCAGCTTGTAAATATTCACAAAAGCAAAAACCACAGGAATTTTAATAGGGATTACATTGGCTCTATGGATTAATGGATAATTTCCCTATTTCCAATATAGAGTCTTCCAAATACATGGACATGGAAATCACTAACCATTACTTAGGTCTGTTAACCTCTCAATAATGGTTTATAGTTAGCTACAGGGTAATATGTGTCTTTTGTTAGGATTTCCTTAGGTACTTGTTATTATGCTTTATTTCTATATTATCATACAGCAACTCTTTCAGTGGCTATACAGTTCCATAAATTTTAAATAGATGTAGATATTTGTGTAACTATCAACATAATAAGGGTACAGAACAGTTCTATCATTCTCCAAAATTATCTTCTGCTAAAGCTTTATCACACTTTTTCAGAGTTGTTTTGGATAGTATAAGTCCTCTGCCTTTCCAAATTGTAGAATCACTTGTCCATATCTACAAAACTCCTTCTGGGATTTGGATTGGCTTTGCATTAAAACTGTGTATCAATTTGTGGATAATTTATATGTTTAATATATGAATAAACACAATGTGACTCTTCATTTCTTTATATCCTCTTTGATTTCTTTTATTCTGATTTTGTAATTTTTTTTTAATGTTTATTTATTTTTTTGAGATAGAGAGAGACAGAGCATGAATGGGGGAGGGTCAGAGAGAGAAGGAGACACAGAATCTGAAACAGTCTCCAGGCTCCAAGCTGTCAGCACAGAGCCAATGCGGGGCTCGAACTCACAGACCATGAGATCATGATCTGAGCCAAAGTCGGACGCTCAACCGTCTGAGCCACCCAGGCACCCCTCGGATTTTTAGCTTTCTATAAACTGGCACTTTACATATTTTGTTACTTTTATATCTGAATATTTCAATTTTGAACTTATTTTTATTTATTTATTTTTTCAAATGTTTATTTATCTTCAGAGAGAGGGTGAGGGTATGAGCAGAGAAGGACCAGAGAGTTAGGGAGAGAGAGAATCCCATGCTGTCAGTGCACAGCCTGATGTGGGACTCAAACCCACAAATCATATGGTGACTTGACCTGAAGTCAAAAGTCAGATGCTTAACCAACTGAGCCACCCAGGAACTCCTCAATTTTGGACTTATTTTTAATGATGTTTTCAAACCTTTCTCTTTTCCAATGTATACTATACTATACAAAATACACCTGATTCATATAGGGACTCAGATGTGAGAGAATGAAAGAAATGGGGGAGCAAATGGGAGATTTTTGTCCTCTCTATGAATTAAGAATTCTTTTCCAACTCCTCAAGCCATACTAGAGTATTTTAGAAATTTTCATTGTCTGCAAAACACTCCTGACTTCCAGATTTCAACTTGTGTTGAATTCAGGTCAGGAGATCCTGGAAGAAAAACAATGGTAAATTCCTTGATCATTTGTGGTACTTTGAATTTTGGTGTTCTTTCCCAAACCATTTGCTACTATTTAATTTTCAGTGTTTCAGACAGCTGTTGCAAGCACTATATCCATCTTTTTTTTTTTTATTGTTGTAATGAAATGGGAAAGAAAGAGTAAAGAATGTTTATCCTATCTAACCTAGAACAGGAAATTATAAATTGTATATTTTTTTAAAGTTTATTTATTTTTGAGAGAGAGAGAGAGAAAGAGAGCACAGTGGGGGAGGAGCAGAGAGAGAGAGGTAGAGAGATCCCAAGCAGGTTCCACACTGTCAACATGGAGCCCAATGTGGGGCTTGAACTCACGAACCACAATATCATGACCTGAGCTGAAGCCAGTGCTTAAAAAACTGAGCACCCAGGTGCCTCTATAAATTGTATCTTTAAAGATACAATTTTAGTTTTGATTTTCTGTTGGTATATAAAACAGTTAATTATGAAATATTGACCTTATGGCCAGGAACCATGCAGAAATCGCACATTGCATTTAAAAAATAAATTTTATTGGATTTTCTATGTATATACTTATTCATTTCTAATTTAATCCTATTGTTGTTGAAAATTATACATTGCATAATTTCAATCCTTTTAAATGTATTGAGTCTTGTACTATGGACTAAGTTGTGGTTTTTCCTGGAGAATGTTCCAGTGCACATGAAAAGAATGTGCATTTTGCTGTTTTTAGATGAGTTTTCTAGAGAGAATTTTTAGGTTTAATTGCTTTATAATTTTGTTCAAGTTTTCTATTTCTTTGTTGATTTCTATTTGTTCTATCTATTATTGAAAGCAGGTATTGGAGACTCCAAATATTACTGTTGAATTGTGTGTTTCTTCTTCAAGTTTGTTTTTGCTTTATATATTTTGGAGCTCCTTTTTTTAAAAATTGAAGTATAGTTGACCCATAATGTTACAATAGTTTCAAGGGTACAACATAGTGATTTGACAATTCTATACATTATGCTATGCTCACTGCAAGTATATCTATAATCTGTCAGCATACAACATTATTATAATACCATTAACTATATTCTATATGCTGTACTTTACTTGGAGGTCTGTTTTTAGGTTCATGTATGTTAACTTCTTCCTGATACATTGATCCTTTATCATTGTGTAATACTATTTATCTCTGGGAACATTTGTTTTTCTTAAAGTCAATCTTGCCTGATGGCAGTATAGTCACATTAACACACTAATGTTGACTGTTTTCATGATAATCTCTTTCAATACTTTTACTTTCAACCTATTTGCATCCCTGAATTTAAAGTGTACCTTTGTGGACAGCATATAGTAGATAGGGTCTTTTCTTTTTTTTCTAATCTGATAATCCCTGCCTTTAATTAAATTATTTAATTCATTTACATTTAATGTCATTGATATGATTGGATTTACATCCACCATTTTCTTTTTTTTATGCCATTCATACTTTTTCATTCTTTTGTTCATTGTTTACTTATTTATTTTACATTAAGTGGATGTTTTCTAATATAAAATGTGAGTTTCTACAGTAATTTTTAAATTTTATTTTTAAAAGTTATATTTTTAGTTGTTAATCTCAAGCTTACAATATATATCTTAGCTTATTAAAATATATTTCAGAGTTGCATAATCTTATTCCTGGAAAATACAGGAAACTTTACTACTACACAGATCCATTTCCCGATTTTTGTGTTATTGTTATATGTATGACATTTATACATGTTAAAAATCCAAAACATTGATTAATTATTATTTTATATAATCTGCTTTTAAGAAAGCAGAAAGAAAAGAGAGCAAGTGTATATTTATATTTACAGAGTTTGTTATATTAACCATCTTATTTATCACTTCTGATTCTTTTCATTTTTCCAACGGATTCAAGTTAGCATCTGATATCAATAATTTTCATCCAATATAGTTTTATTCTCGATTCCTCTGTGCTTTTATTATGTAATTATATATATATATATATATATATATAATTTTATGCAATTTTTAAAAATCAATTAAGAGAAAAATATACAGTTATACTGTATTTTAGAATTACATAATTACCTTTACTGGTGCCTTTGTTTTTTCATGTGGAATTATTGTCTAGGATCACTTGCTTACAACCAGAAAAGTGTCTTTTAGCATTTCTTACAAACAGGCCTCATCACTGACACTCTCACTCCCATGTTGCATAAGCTTTATTCAAGGTAGGTGCAGCTAAGAGGACAGAGGCTCCTTCTTCATGCAGTCCCTACTCATATGTAAGATCTCTACTCTAAGCACAGCAGGCCATAAACACTGGGAGCACTGTCCAGTTTGTCTTTGTCTTTCCCATACTAGGAAGGGCAAGCCTATAGTACCAGGAACTACTATCCCATTGTCAGTTCATAGAGCAGATTCACCCTGGAATAAGTAGAATTCCACTGTCCCCACCCCAGTTTCTGTTTCTGTCCAGGGTAGAGGTAGGTCACAGGATTAAATATCTCCACAGCTCTGCCTGAAGGGACTGATTTTATTTCAAATGGCAGCGGCTTGCCCATTCCAATGAAACTATAGCCCTAGATTGGGATCTTGGGGGAAAGAGAGTTCCAGTCTTATTGGATGCACCTGTCCAGAGTAAGTGCCTGCATTTAAACATCCATAAGATAAAGGTGGAATGGGTGGGGACCAGATGTGGCTTGAATGCCGACAGGATCTTGCTGTTCTTACTGAGATTTAGTAGATTTCTTGAACGAATGCTTATTTTTCCTTTATGCACTCAGGATGAGTTCCAGAGACTTTAAATGCTTGTGTGTGTGTGTGTGTGTGTGTGTGTGTGTGTGTGTGTTATAATTTCCTCCAGTTAAATGGTTGTTTTGCCAAGAAAAGGATCTGCTGAGCTCTTCATTATACCACTCCAAAACACCCATCTGCATTCCTAATTATCTGCAAATAATGACAGCTATATTTGCTCCATTACAACACCTACATTTTAAGAACTGGATTCAGTGTGGATCTATTTCCATCTACTTTTACTCCTAGTCTGTAGACTTTAGGAGTTGAAATCCAAAGTTTGTAGGTTTTACCAGACATCCTCTTGGAGGGCTCTGTACTCTAATTTTTGTCTCCAATCCCTGTAGGGTTGGCTAGAATTTCTGCTCAGAGTCTCAGCCTGTCAACAGCCTCTTCCAAAATGCAGATGCTCCTTAAGGTAACAGTCCTAACTGCCTGGCTACCCACTGTGAATTTTCTTTATCACTTGACTCTTTCTTCCAAAACTTTTCACAGCCATGATGCTTGATTTCCCATATTTTCAAGCTGAAGTTTTGTATTTTGTTCAGCTTTCATGGTTATCTTTAGTAAGTTAGTTGTTCTGATCTCCCTTATTCACTATTATCAGAAGTAGAAGTGCAACATAGTTCAAAACCTAATGACTACTAGTTAAGATTTTAGACCAAAGTGAAAGGAGTAGAGAGATATAAGAAATCTTTGTACTTCTCTACCTCCAGTTGGAGTGTCATTTTAATATTAAGTAATGAAAAAGAAGAAAACACAACAAAATTTAATTCAAAACCAACACTGCCCACATTTAGGTGAAAATTGACTCAGTAGTAAATTGTGATGGGTCTCTCCAGACCTTTTGCGTTCAGATTGGTTCTAAAAAATCCTTTTTCTTTCTCCATGGATTAGATTCCTTTATTCCAGAATTTCCTCAAGTTGAGTGAATTGGTGTCCCAGAACTTGGCGGTTCCTACATGTGTTCTTTGTTAGGATAGCACCAGGCCAGACATTCATCTTTGGGCATTCATTCACCCTCATTTGGATCTGATTACAGTACTTTGAAGGTATGTTTTTTTTTTTTTTCATTATGAAACAACTACTGTTGGCTATATTCTTTAAAAAAAACTGAGGGACTGGGGGACTAATATAGTGGTTAATAAATTAGGACTCATTTATGAAAGGTTTTATAGATTCCAGAATCAAAAGTGAGGGAGGTCACTGAAGAGTATGTATAGTGTATTTAAAGAAGTAACTATCAGAATTACCTGAGGAGCTTGTTAAAATACAGATCCTCACATACAGACTGTTAAATTCAGTAAGTCTGTGAGTGGGACCTAATAATTTATATTTCTAACCAGCTCCCAGGTAATGTTGAGGCTGCTTGAGGCTGCTGGTCCAAAGATAGTCCTTGAGGGATGCCTGGGTGGCTCAGTCAGTTATACCTCCAACTCTTGGTTTTGGATCAGGTCATGATCTCACCATTGGTGAGTTAGAACCCCACCTTGGGGTTGGGATTCTCTGCTTGGGATTCCCTCTCTCTTTCTCTCTCTCTCTCTCTCTCTCTCTCTCTCTCTCTCTCTCTCCCTGTCTCTGCCCTCCTTTATTTCTCTCAAAATAAATAAATTTAAAAAGAAAGACAGCCCTTGCAAACCTCTGAACTAGACCAACTGAACAGGAAATTGTATTGGTGGTAAATTGTTTAAAATGGAGGGATAGAGAAGACAATGGGATACAGAAAACAGGCACTGGTCTGTCATTATCTGGGCATGTGATATTGTCAAGACAATCTGCTTCTTTCTTACTGGGATGCTCTTCCTTAAACTATTTATCATGGCTAATTCCATCAAATGTTGCTTACTCAGTGAGGTGAACCCTGATACTCCATCTTAAATTTCAGCTCCAGGAGTGCCTGGGTGGCTCAGTTGGTTAAGCATCCAACTTTGGCTCATGTCTTGATCTCGTGGTTTGTGGGTTCAGGCCTGCATCAGGCTCTGTGCTGACAGCTTAGACCTTGCTTTAGATTTTGGATTCTGTGTCTCCCTCTCTGCCCCTCCCCTGTTCATGTTCTGTCTGTCTCTGTCTCAAAAGTAAACATTAAAAAAATAAATTACAGCTCCACCCTCACACCTGATATCCTGATGATTTTGCTTTCTTTTATAGCACTGTCATACACACATTCACACATGCACAATTTTCTTATTTATTACATTTACTTTTTACTGTCTGTGTTTACCCTCGAGAATGTAGTTCCACAAAGACAGAGATTCTCATCTGTTTAAATCACTTATTTACTCCAGATACTCAGAATAGTATCTGGCATATAATAGAAGCTCAATAAATATGTGCATGAATGAATGCCTTTTAATACTTCATGTGCAAATTGAGCATGCATAGCTCTAAAATGCATTTCCAGCTCTCCAATTTTACCTTCTGCTTTTCTTTCTCCTTTTCTTTAAGAATTTACTTGCAATGAACACACTCACATGACTACATCAATTCATTTTTCTCTTTTTTATCAGATCTTTGTTATGTAATGCTGCAATCTACTCAGGTTCTCTTCACACATTCTAATTTTTTAAATGTTTATTTATTTTTGGCAGACACACACACACACACACGCACACACTGCATGAGTGGGGGAGGGGCAGAGAGAGAGGGAGACACAGAATCTGAAGCAGGCTCCAGGCTCTGAGCTGTCAGCACAGAGCCCAACGCCGGGCTCGAACTCACAGACCGCGAGATCATGACCTGAGCTGAGGTCAATGCTCAACCAACTGAGCCATCCAGGCTCCCCATCTCTCCACACATTCTAAACTTAATTCCATCTATATCACTTCTCTATTGTCTACTTCTTCTATGTCTTGCACTTGTCCCCATGACACAGTCTTTGGTACAAATAGATTAATGAAAATTTTCTCTGAATTTTGCAAAGAAAAAAAGGCAACATTAGTAGCAGTCAATGATCCCTTCATTTCCATAAGTGTCAGTAATCCAAATTCACAGCATCACCTCTGGACCTTACTAACATTTTCAATGAATGCAATATGTATGTTTTATGGGTTTTTTTTTTTAGTTAGTTAGTTAGTTAGTTAGTTTGTTTATTTATTTAGAGACAGAAAGTAAGCAGAGGAGGGGAAGAGACAGAGGAAGAGAGAGAATCACAAGCAGGCTCTGCACCATCAGCACAAAGCCCTTTGTGGGGCTTGAATTCATGAACTGTGAGATCATGACCTCAGCTGAAATCAAGAGTTGGGTGCTTAAGCGACTGAACCACCCAGGCATGTTTCTGTGTCTTACATTTTAAGCCATTAGTTCAGGCTCAGTGTTTTCTATATTTGTACTCCTTTAAAATTATTAATGACTAATATCAATATTATTAGGTAAAGAAAAGTATAATCTACCAACATCAGTAGGTCTATGTTGCTATGGAAATAGCCCTGATTTCTATTCCTTTTGTCCCTTGTCTGAAAGCACTTATGTTTACTGCTATTATAGAAATAGTGTGCATCCTGGTAGCAATAGTAACAGCTTATAAAAAGTTGCTTTTCACATCACTGCTTCTCTCCCATCTCTGCACACCAGAACACAATCCTTACTTCAGCTAGTGATATGGATTATTATCTAGGGAACAGGGTCAGATAACCTATTCTGACATTAATGTTCAAATGCCTCAAAGACATTTGAAGTGTCAGTTACATGGGGAGACACTCAAATGCCACCCCCCTTTCTCTTTCTCACATACATCTAATCAATAGCCAAATTTATTAGGCATACAAGGAGGACAGCACAAAAGGAAGAGCATAGATTCTTCTTTTTAATCAAGTTGATGTGAGAAGCAAAGGCAAATGAAAGTTAAATTTTCTTACAACTTACAGCCACTGACAAGTCCTTGAGACAGGCAGAGTGACATTAGGAACAAAGTTGCCTTGATGATGAAACTTTGCTAAGGGCAAAAGGCAAACTTACTCCCACCCCCAGGATCCTGTAAATCCAGTTTAACATTAAAAATTACTTTGGAAGCTTCCTTTATTTTTACCACTCCAATATATATGTTGGCAATCATACTCCAAGCTTATGGCCCACGGACATACATCTGAAGGGTCTCATGACTGAGTTTTTACTAAATAGTAATTAAACAACTTTTCTTAGTAATAGCCAGCCCACTCAGGATTCCGGAAACTCTGTTTGGAAACTTGTGCTGTCCCTAACCCCCTCCCAGCTTGAGAGTACATAATTAGTTACCTCTCACGACCCCAGCACAGCTCTTTCTGCCCATCCATCCTGTCTCCATGCTTTAATAAACTACCTTTCTGCACCAAACACATCTCAATAGTTCTTTCTTGGTCATCGGCTCCAAACCCCAACAGTTCCCACATCATTTGTCACCCTAAAGTGGGGTTGCCTCAGTGCAAACTTGGTGAGTACTTTCTCTTCTCTTCTTTTAACTTTCATTCCAGGGGCTTTTCAAGGAGCATGGACTTATTGGAACACTTTCATGTTCATTGCTCAGGCTAGAATCGTCTAGACTGTGTCCCCATACTTTAATAAAACCACCTTTTTGCACTGAAGGTGTCTCAAGAATTCTTCCTTGGCCATCAGCTTTGAAACCCAAAACTTTTCACATCTGAAAGCTGCCCCAGCAGTGCTCAAATCCATAAGCCTATAGCAGAATGAACCGATGTCACAATTTCATCCCTGCTCTAAACACATTTGTTTATTATTCCATTCACCTTAAAGGAATTCATTGATTTTGAAAAGATTTGGAATACTATAAGGACAAGATACTCATTTTCTGTAGAATGCCTTCATTAAATAAGAAACTTCTGGAATGGACTGCATAATTCAATTTTACTTTTTGTAGTTAAATGGAAATTGGCATTTTAAAATAAGCCTATCTGCTGCCATGTTGATGGATTTCAGTGGAAATCAAATATAGGGTTACAGATCATAGAAGAGAATGATTTTAATCATCAATGTTGAGACCTAAAACCAAGATTAAGCTAATATGTCATCCAGGAATAGCACAGATATTAACATACAAAGCACTATCATTCATAACAACCTACAGTAAGGTTAAGATATCTTAAAAATACAAGTATATCCAAAATTACATGGAAAACCATATTTATCCTAAGATCCAAAGCCATTAATCATGGATCTACTTTGATAAGCATGGGTTATGTCTAACTTTATAATAATAAGAACAGTCAGTTATGGAGTGTTACCATGATGAGAACAAAGGCAAAATAAATGTAGATAAAATTAATTTTCATTACAATTTGAGACCATTGACAAATACAAAGACAGGCAGAATATGACATTACTCAAGGAACTCACAACTGTCTTAGTGTTGATGTTTGGCTAGAGGCAAAAAGCAACCTTACTTTGACAATAGCCAGACCTCCAGGATCCTATAAGTCTTCTTTAATATATGAGAATCCCTTTAAAAAATTCCTTTATCTCTATCCCCCTTCCCCCAAATTAAAAGCATACAAATGGCTAATAGACAAATGAAAAGATGCTCAGCATAGTTCATAATCAGGGAAATACAAGACAAAGCAACAATGAGATACCACCTCACACTGGTCAGAGTGTCCAAAATTAACAACTTAGGAAACAACAGGTGTTGGCGAGGATGAGGAGAAGAGAAACCCTTTTCCACTGTTGGTGGATGTGCAAACTGGTGCAGCCACCCCGGGAAACAGTATGGAGACTCTGCAAAAAATTAAAAATAGTACTACCCTATGACCCGGAAATTGAACTACTAGGTATTTACCAAAAGGATACAGAAATGCTGATTCAAAGGGGTACATCCATCCCAGTTTATAGCAGCACTATCAACAACAGCCAAATTATGGAAAGAGCCCAAATGTCCAGTGACTGAAGAATGGATAACGAAGATGTGATATATATATCATATCTGGAAAACACAATGGAATACTACTTGGCAATGAAAAAGAATGAAATCTTGCCATTTGCGACAACATTGATGGAATTAGAGTGTATTATGCCAAGTGAAATGAGTCAGTCAGAGAAAGACAAATAGCATATGATTTCACTCATATGTATAATTTAAGAAACAAAACATGAACATAGGAGAAGGGAAGGAAAAATAAAATAAAAACAGAGAGGGAGGCAAACCGTAAGAGACTCTTAAACACAGAGAACAAACTGAAGGTTGCTGGAGGGGAAGGTGGGTGGGGTAATGGGCTAAATGGATGCTGAGCATTAAGGAGGGTATTTGCTGGGATGAGCACTGGGTGTTACATGTAAGTGATGAATCACTAAATTCTACTCATGAAACCAATACTACACTATATGTTAACTAATTTGTACTTAAATATTAAGTAAATAATAAATAAATAAATAAATAGTGCATAGTCATTCCTCACAAATCCATGGATCCTGTCCTTGTGCTTTAATAAAAATACCTTTTTGCACAAAAAATGTCTCAAGAATTTTTTCTTGGCCATTTGGTTCTGACCCCATCACTTCAGCCAAATATCCAAATTACCTTGGAAATTTTATTGTAAACAGTTTGGCAGTGAATACAGTGTGTGTGTGTTTCTGAGTAAAATTGTATGTGAATATTATTCTTTCTATAATTACTGAGAAAAGTTTTATAAGAAAATAGGAGATCTTTGTTGTTGTTGGGGCACTTAAAATTCATTGTATTTTTCAAAAAACTGTAAATGTGTTTTTTCATGTTTTGTCATTTATTTTCTTAATAATTTTTAAATTAAGGACAGTTCTGAATTTACAGAAAAACTGCTAATGTATTACAAAATTCTCATATACTCTTTACCCAGTTTTTCTTCTTATTAACATTAGATTAGTATGGCATATACATAACAATTAATGGACCGATATTGATGCACCATTGTTAACTAAGGTCCATATTTTATTCATATTTCCTTAGTTTTTACCTATTTTTTTTTTTTATTCCACAATCCTAAAGTCTCTGCCTCTGCCCCTCTGGCCAACTTAGTAGTCTTAAATTTTAGCAAGCACCTTTAGCCCATGTGATTGATTAAACTTTTCTTTGTATATCTATAGATCACACGTTGCTTCCTAGAAAGACTTGGAACCCAACCCTTTTGCATAACCTCCCCACCCCAGACACCAATACACAGCCTCCAAGCATTCAAAAAGGTCTGTATCTGACACCATTGAGTCTGCACACAATCAAGAAATGTTATAAACACTGTGTTCTCCATTTACTGATAAACTACCCTAAAATTCCTTTAAAAATATTTGGGCCAGGTAGAAACATTGAAGTTGACTTTGGGACAAAAGTCTGCCTTCTCCAAGGTGGCTGGCCTCCTGAATAAAGCTCATATTCCTTTCCAATCAAAATGTGTCTCTTGAGTGTTGGCTTTTTGAAAAATGAGCAGCCAAACTTGGGTGTTTCTATAATAATCACATCCAGGTTACCACATCACTTTTAGTTGCTGTTTCTCCTTATATTCTTCGTGATTTGACAGTTTTCAGACTTCCTTTGTTTTTGATTACCTTGGCAATTTTGAGGAGTACTAGTTAGGAATTGTGTAGTTTCACTTATGATTTGTCTGATGTTTTTCTCATGATTAGATTTGGGTTATGGTTTTTGGGAGGGAGACCACAGAGGTATAGTATAGTGACATGCTCAATACATTTTATCAAGGGCACATACTGGCTTACCACTTCTGATGTTGACCTTGATCACCTGGATGACGCAATGTTTGTCAAATTTCTCCTCTGTAAAGTTACTTTTTTGCCCTCTTTCCATGTTTTATTTTTTAGACAAAAACTATGAAGTCCATTTTATGTTCAAGTTGGGGAAGGAGGATTGAGTTCCACCTCCTAGAAGGGAGTACCTACATAAATTATTTGGACTTCTTTTAGGGAAGATTTGCCTCTTCTCCCTATTTATTTTTTTATTTATTTATCTTTCATCTTTATCAGTATGGTCTCATGAATATTTATTTTATACTTTCATTTATAATCCAATTCTACTTCGTGTATTTTTGGCTCAGATTCTTTCAGCTGTGGCCATTGGGAGATCTTTTAGTTGGTTTATGTGCATTTTTGACATACCTCCACCAAGGAGTGTGTGTGTGTGTGTGTGTGTGTGTGTGTGTGTGTGTTAGAACTGTCTTCTTTTCAGGCACTATAAGATACTTTAGACTCATACATGTCCTTACCCAGTCTTAAAATCAGCCATTTTCCAAGAATCCCTGGTTTAGATATATTTTATTAGAGACTGGGATTAGAAACCACTATCTGGGTACTAGTTAGGATTGTTGCCGGTGGAATGTCATTATTTTTGACACTCTTAGGTTAAAGAGCAAGGAAATATATATGTGTATACTAGTGTATGTATACAGTTATTTCTAAATATTTCTATATGTAACTAACTGTAATATATTAAACTAAATATGAATTCACATTATGCTAAATCATTGTCAGCTCTAAATCATTACCACATAGATCATTCCAGCTTCCTCAACTGCTTATGTAAAAATTCTCACTGTAACCATGAGAAACCTGACTCTAACATTGGACATCCATTTATTTAATTGTGCAATTTTAATATACTATATAGCAGTATCAGAATATTAAACCATAGCCCCTAGGACAAAAATTTATAATCTAGCGTACAGTGCTTTTGGTTTTTTTTTTTTTCTGTGGCTTTTTTTTTACATATGAAATTTATTGTGAAATAGGTTTCCATATAACACCCAGTGCTCGTCCCAAAATGTGCCCTCATCAATACCCATCATCCACCCTCCCCTCCCTCCAACCCCCCATCAACCCTCAGATTATTCTCAGTTTTTAAGAGCCTCTTATACTTTGGCTCCCTCCCTCTCTAACGTCTTTTTTTTTTCTTCCCTTCCCCCATGGACTTCTGTTAAGTTTGTCGAGATCCACATAAGAGTGAAAATATATGGTATATGTCTTTCTCTGTATGGCTTATTTCACTTAGCATCACACTCTCCAGTTCCATCCACGTTGCTACAAAAGGCCGTATTTCATTCCTTCTCATTGCCACGCAGTATTCCATTGTGTATATAAACCACAATTTCTTTATCTATTCATCAGTTGATGCACATTTAGGCTCTTTCCATAATTTGGCTATTGTTGAAAGTGCTGCTATAAGCATTGGGGTACAAGTGCCCCTATGCATCAGTACTCCTGTATCCCGTGGGTAAATTCCTAGCAGTGCTATTGCTGACTCATAGGGTAGATCTATTTTTAATTTTTTGAGGAACCTCCACACTTTTCCAGAGTGGCTGCACAAGTTTGCATTCCCACCGACAGTGCAAGAGGGTTCCCATTTCTCCACACCCTCGCCAGCATCTATAGTCTCCTGATTTGTTCATTTTAGCTACTCTGACTGGCATGAGGTGATATCTCAGTGTGGTTTTGATTTGTATTTCCCTGATGAGGAGCGACGTTGAACATCTTTTCATGTGTCTGTTGGCCATCTGGATGTCTTCTTTAGAGAAATGTCTATTCATGTTTTCTGCCCATTTCTTCACTGGATTATTTGTTTTTTGGGTGTGGAGTTTGGTGAGCTCTTCATAGAGTTTGGATACTAGCCCTTTGTCTGATATGTCATTTGCAAATATCTTTTCCCATTCCATTGGTTGTCTTTTAATTTTGTTGATTGTTTCTTTTGTAGTGCAGAAGGTTTTTATCTTTATGAGGTCCAAATAGTTCATTTTTGCTTTTAATTCCCTTACCATTGGGGATGTGTCAAGTAAGAAATTGCTGCAGCTGAGGTCAAAGAGGTCTTTTCCTGCTTTCTCCTCTAGGGTTTTGATGGTTTCCTGTCTCACATTCAGGTCCTTTATCCATTTTGAGTTTGTTTTTGTGAATGGTGTGAGAAAGTGGTCTAGTTTCAACCTTCTGCATGTTGCTGTCCAGTTCTCCCACCACCATTTGTTAAAGAGACTGTCTTTTTTCTATTGGATATTCTTTCCTACTTTGTCAAAGATTAGCTGGCCATTCTTTTGTGAGTCTGGTTCTGGGGTTTCCATTCTACTCCTTTGGTCTATGTGTCTGTTTTTGTGCCAATACCATGCTGTATTGGTGGTTACAGCTTTGCAGTAGAGGCTAAAGTCTGGGATTGTGATGCCTCCTGCTTTGGTTTTTTTCTTCAAAATTACTTTGGCTATTCGGGGCCTTTTGTGGTTCCATATGAATTTTAGGATGGCTTGTTCTAGTTTCGAGAAGAATGTTGGTGCAATTTTGATTGGGATTGCATTGAATGTGTAGATAGCTTTGCGTAGTATTGACATTTTGACAATATTTATTCTTCCAATCCATGAGCAGGGAATGTCTTTCCATTTCTTTATATCTTCTTCAATTACCTTCATAAGCTTTCTATGGTTTTCAGCATACAGATCTTTTACATCTTTGGTTAGATTTATTCCTAGGTATTTTATGCTTCTTGGTGCAATTGTGAATGGAATCAGTTTCTTTATTTGTCCTTCTGTTGCTTCATTATTAGTGTATAAGAATGCAACGGATTTCTGTACATTGACTTTGTATCCTGCGACTTTGCTGAATTCATGCATCAGTTCTAGCTGACTTTTGGTGGAGTCTATCGGATTTTCCATGTATAATATCATGTCATCTGCAAAAAGTGAAAGCTTAACTTCATCTTTGCCAATTTTGATGCCTGGGATTTACTTTTGTTGTCTGATTGCTGATGCTAACACTTCCAACACCATGTTAAACAACAGCGGTGAGAGTGGACATCCCTGTCGTGGTCCTGATCTCAGGGAGAAAATCTCAGTTCTTCCCCATTAAGGATGATATTAGCTGTGGGCTTTTCATAAATGGCTTTTATGATATTGAAGTATGTTCCTTCTATCCCGTCTTTCTTGAGGGTTTTTATTAAGAAAGATGCTACATTTTGTCAAATGCTTTTTCTGCATTGATTGACAGGATTATATGGTTCTTTTCTTTTACTAAAGTGATGTATCACATTGATTGATTTGTGAATGTTGAACCAGCCCTGCAGCCGAAGAATGATTCCCACTTGATCATGGTGTATAATTCTTTTTATATGCTCTTGAGTTCAATTTGCTAGTATCTTCTTGAGAATTTTTGCATCCATATTCATCAGGGATATTGGCTTGTAGTTCTTTTTTTTTTTTTTTCTGGGTCTCTGTCTGGTTTAGGAATCAAAGTAATGCTGGATTCATAGAATGAGTCTGCAAGTTTTCCTTCCCTTTCTATTTTTTGGAAAAGCTGGAGAAAGCTAGGTATTATCTCAGCTTTAAATGTCTGGTAGAATTCCCCTGGGAAGCCATCTGGTCCTGGATTCCTATTTGTTGGGAGATTTTTGATAAATGATTCAATTTCCTCACTGGTTATGGGTCTGTTCAAGTTTTCTCTTTCTTCCTGTTGTAGTTTTGGAAGCGTGTGGGTGTTTAGGAATTTGTCCATTTCTTCCAGGTTGTCCAGTTTGTTGGCATATAATTTTTCATAGTATTCCCTGATAATTGCTTGTATCTCTGAGGGATTGGTTGTAATAATTCCATTTTCATTCATGATTTTATCTATTTGGGTCATCTCCCTTTTCTTTTTGAGAAGCCTGGCTAGAGGGTTATCAATTTTGTTTATTTTTTCAAAAAAACAACTCTTGGTTTTGTTGATCTGCTCTACAGTTTTTCAGATTCTATATTGTTTATTTATGCTCTGGTCTTTATTATTTCTCTTCTTCTGATGGGTTTGGGGTGTGTTTGCTGTTCTGCTTCTATTTCCTTTAGGTGTGCTGTTAGATTTTGTATTTGGAATTTTTCATGTTTCTTTAGATAGGCCTGGATTGCAATGTATTTTCCTCTCAGGACTGCCTTCGCTGCATCCCAAAGTATTTGGATTGTCATATTTTCATTTTCATTTGTTTCCATATATCTTTTAATTTCTTCTCTGATTGCCTGGTTGACCCATTCAGTCTTTAGTAGGGTGTTCTTTAACCTCCATGCTTTTGGAGGTTTTCCAGACTTTTTCCTGTGGTTGATTTCAAGCTTCCTAGCATTGTGGTCTGAAAGTATGCATGGTATGATCTCAATTCTTGTATACTTATGACGGGCTGTTTTGTGACCCGGTATGTGATCTATCTTGGAGAATGTTCCATGTGCACTCGAGAAGAAAGTATATTCTGTTGCTTTGTGATGCAGAGTTCTAAATATATCTGTCAAGCCCATCTGATTCGATGTGTCATTCAGGGCCCTTGTTTCTTTATGGTTCTGTGTCTAGATGATCTATCCATTGTTGTAATTGGAGTATTAAAGTCCCCTGCAATTACCACATTCTTATCAATAAGGTTACTTGTGTTTGTGAGTAATTATTTTATATATTTGGGGCTGCTGTATTTGGCGCTTAGACATTTATAATTGTTAGCTCTTCCTGATGGATAGACCCTGTAATTACTATATAATGCCCTTCTTCATCTCTTGTTACAGTCTTTAATTTAAAGTCTAGTTTGTCTGATATAAGTATGGCTACTCCAGCTTTCTTTTGACTTCCAGGAGCATGATAGATAGTTCTCCATCCCCTCACTTTCAGTCTGAAGGTGTCCTCAGGTCTAAAATGAGTCTGTTGTAGACAGCAAATGTATGGGTCTTGTCTTTTTTATCCATTCTGATACCCTATGTCTTTTGGTTGGCGCATTTAGTCCATTTACATTCAGTGTTATTATGGAAAGATAGGGGTTTAGAGTCATGATGTCTGTAGGTTTCATGCTTGTAGTGATGTCTCTGGTACTTTGTCTCACAGGATCCCCCTTAGGATCTCTAGTAGGGCTGGTTTATTGGTAATGAATTCCTTCAGTTTTTGTTTGTTTGGGAAGATCTTTTCTCTCCTATTCTAAATGACAGACTTGGTGGATAAAGGATTCTCGACTGCATATTTTTTTTTTTTCTGTTCATCACATTGAAGATTTCCTATCATTCCTTTCTGGCCTGCCAAGTTTCAGTAGAGAGATCGGTCATGAGTCTTATAGGTCTCCCTTTATATGTTAGAGCTTGTTTATCCCTGGCTGCTTTCAGAATTTTCTTTTTATCCTTGTATTTTGCCAGTTTCACTATGATATGTTGTGCAGAAGTTACGCCTAAGTTACGTCTAAAGGGAGTTCTCTGTGCCTCTTGGATTTCAACGCCTTTTCCGTTCCCCAGATCAGGGAAGTTCTCAGCTATGATTTGTTCAAGTATACCTTCAGCCCCTTTCTCTCTCTCTTCCTCCTCTGGAATCCCAGTTATACGTATGTTATTGTGTTTCATCGCATCACTTAATTCTCTAATTCTCCCCTAATACTCCTGTATTTTTGTATCTCTCTTTTTCTCTGCTTCCTCTTTTTCAATAATTTTGTTTTCTAATTCACCTATTCTCTCCTCTGCCTCTTCAATCCGAGCTGTGGTCGCCTCCATTTTATTTTGCACCTCATTTATAGCATTTTTTAGCTCCTCCTGACTGTTTCTTAGTCCCTTCATCTCTGTAGCAATAGATTCTCTGCTGTCCTCTATGCTTTTTTTCAAGCCCAGCGATTAATTTAATGGCTATTATTTTAAATTCATGTTCCATTATATTGCTTAAATCGTTTCTGATCAATTCGTTAGCTGTGGCTACTTCCTGGAGTTTCTTTTCAGGAGAATTTTTCCTTTTCATCATTTTGGGTAGTCCCTGTGGTGGCTCCAAACTGCAGGGCACTTCTGTGCTGTCTGGAGTAACTTGTGTTGGTGGGTGGGGCTGTAGTCAGAACTGATGTCTGTCCCCAGACCACTGTTGGGGCCACAGTCAGGCTGGTGTGACCTTATCTTCCCCTCTCCCAGGGGCAGGACTCACTGTGGAGTGGTATGGCCCCTGTCTGGGCTACTTGCACACTGCCATGCTTGTGGTGCTGCTTCTATGGGATCTGGTGTATTTGCGGTGTGGATCCGCAAGGTGCACAGTGGCGGGAGGGGCAGGCTCAGCTCACTTTACCTTCAGTGGTCTGCTGCACGAGGGGCCCTGCAGCACTGGGAGGGATGCAGACCCATAGGAGGGATGGATCCACTGAAGCACAGCATTGGGTGTATGCACGGTGTAAGCAAGTTCCATGCGGGGAACTGGTTTACTTTGGGATTTTGGCTGGGGGATGGGCGAGGGAGATGCTGCTGGCTAGCGCTTTTGTTCCCCTCTGAGCTGAGCTCTGTCTTCTGAGGCTCAACACCTCTCCCTCCCGGTGTCCTCTTGCCCTCCCCACTCTCTGAGAGCAGAGCTGTCGATGTTATACATTCCAGATGTTAAGTCCCACTGGCTGTCAGAATTCAGGGAGTCCGGTCCCTCCACTTTTTCAAGGGGATCTGCCTTGCGGGAGGGCTACCTCCCCACTACCCCGACTCCCTCCCGCCAGTCTGTGTAGTGCACACAACCTCTCCGCCCTTCCTACCCTCTTCTGTGGACCTCTTTTCTATGCTTGGCTCTGGATAGTCTGTTCTGCTAGTATTCTGGCAGTTTTCTGGGTTGTTTAGGCAGATGTGGGTGGAATCTAAGTGATTAGCAGGACGTGGTGAGCCCAGTGTCCTCCTATGTTGCCATCTTCCTAGAGTACAGTGCTTTTGTACAGTTTTTTGGTCTTTAGTCTTATAGACTCTACTCATTTACAATGTTAGGTCAGTAGGTTTTATCCCGCCCTTTTTGTTTCATAAGTGTGTGATATGATTAGAATGTTTTTTTCATATTCTACATTAAATACAAGGAGTTAAGTTCATCCACGATGAACAGAAAAATATAGATGACAAAGGATAGTGCCAATGGATTCAAAAACAGATTGTCCAGATTGAAGAATAAATAAAATAACATAAAATAAAATGTGCAAAATCTTAGTGACTTCTTAGATACCAACATTTGAGGAATTAGTCTCACTCAAAAAGAAATAAGAGATAAAATGGACAGAAAAAATGAAGAAATAACATTTAAAGAGCCACACTGGGAAAAAGTGTGTGTGTGTGTGTGTGTGTGTGTGTGTGTGTGTGTGTAGATGGCAATGAAAGTTTTTCAGGCTCAAGAAAAAAGTTATATGAAAACTTGGAAGAGCTTCATGAATGTTACATATCTTTATAAATAAAAATCACTAACTTTTTACAATTTTCCTCTTTATAATATATACGACAGTTTTGAGCAAAAATTATACTTTCTCATGTATAATATGTGCAGACACAATACATTTAACAACTACAGCATAAAATACAGGGGAAAGAGGTAAATGGATTTATGCAGTTTTGGAATTTCTGCATTTTATGTGCAGTAGTACAACATCAATTCTAAATAGATTGTCAATTTTAGGGAAGTCTATTATAATTCCTAAAGCAAGCACTCAAATATAGTGAAAAATATTATATGTGAAACAACCTAAAAATACACTTGTATTCTAATAATATTAAAATAATTTTCCCCAAAACCCAAAAAGGTAGGGAAGGAGGAATAGAGGAACAAAAATTAGGCATAATGGGGAAAAATTCATAAAATTGCAGACCAAAACCCAATCCTATCAAAGATGTTCGAAGTCATTATTCAGTGTTATTGAAGATGTGGAGAATCCTGAAATCTTCCATATTGCTAGTAGGAATACAAAATGTTATAGCCACTTCAGAAAATAATTTGTCAGTATCTTATAAATTTAGTCACACACATATCATCCAAACCCAGCAGGCCAATTCCTAGGAATTTACCCAGAAGAAATAACATATGTCCACCTAAAGATTTATATGCAAATGTCCAGAGTGGTATTATTTACAATAGCAAACACTGGGAACAATTCAAATCTACTCCAAGTGGTTAATGAATAAGCAAACTGTAGTATGTCTATGCTATAAAATATTAATTGGATAAAGGAAATGAACTATTGGTATACACAACATAGATGAATCTTAATAAAAACATGACATGATGTAAAAGGTTTGAAATACAAATGACTACATATTACATCTTCCCATTTATATAAAATTTTGAGTCAAGCAAAACCATAGTAGCAAGAAGCACATTAGTGGCTTCTTGGGGCTAGGGATCAATGGAGGAGATTGATTTCAGAGGGGCACAAAAATAATGGGGTGATGGAAATGTTCGATATTTTGCTTGTAGTGGAAGTTACATTACTCTATACAACTGAATACTTAGAATTAGCAAGTTTTATTATGTGTAAATTATACATGAATAAAGCTGAAGGAAAAATATAGAAAAATAGTAAATAGAGCCAGAACAAAACTAAAATAACTTCGAGAGGTCTGATTTAAAAAGAAAAAGAAAAAGAAAAAGAAAGCATGAATACAAAATATTAGGAATTAAAGAGTACAGCAACAAATGTAGTATAAGTTTTAAGAATAACAAATGTAGTATGAATAAATTTAAATATTTAAAAACAATAGAAAATTCTCTACTAAATTTTTATTTATCAAAATGAACCTAAGAATAAATTGCAAACATGAAGCTATCATGCGCAATTAAGAGAACTGAAATTGTAAAACATTTTACCAATATCTTCCCCTAATCCTCAACCAAACAAAAAAAACATACATATTCTGGGTAGTTTCTTTATCAAATCTTGAATGAGGGAATGAGTGGATGATTTCTATCTTTTGTAAAACTGATTCAGAGAATTAAAAAGAAAATCAGGAAGCTACTTAACTTGTATTATGAAGTGAAAATAACCTTGACAACAAACAAAACAAAGCAAAAATACCAAATTCAATTAAAGATATTGTATTCCTTTTTTACTGTTGTTGCAGCAAATTGCCACAAATGTAGTAGCACAAACTGCAGCTCTTGCAGTTCTGGTGGTTAGAAGTTTAAATTAGGTTAGCAGGGCTGCTTTCCTGTGTAGAAGCTCAAGGGTAGAATCATTTCTTTGGTTTTCCAGTTACCAGAGGCTGTGGCATTTCTTGGCTCTTGTCTGACATCACTTTGGTGTTTCCTTGACAAGTCTGCTTCTGTGACTCTGGTGTTATGCCTTTCTCTTATAAGAACCCGTCTGATTAGATTAGCATACCAGATACTAGGATAAACTCAAAATCTTATCAAAATCCCCATCTCAAAATCCTTAAAATAATCGCATCTGCAAAGTCCTTT
This sequence comes from Panthera pardus, assembly GCF_024362965.1. Lineage (NCBI taxonomy): Eukaryota > Metazoa > Chordata > Mammalia > Carnivora > Felidae > Panthera > Panthera pardus. The sequence goes on along the minus strand of NW_026526810.1, from coordinate 19,256,069 downwards.
TTGTTATATAAGGTAAAACTCACAGATTCTGGGGATTCTGGTAGACATCTCTGGGGGGGCATTATTCTGCCAACCTCAAAGATACAAAAATGCTAGGGGGACCTGGGTGGGTGGTTCAGTCGGGTAAGCATCCAACTCTTGATTTCCAATCAGGTCATAATCTTAATCTCACAGTTTGTGATTTCAAGTCCTGTGTTGGGTTCTGAGATGGCAGTGCAGAGCCTGCTTGGGATTCACTGCCTCATTCTCTCTTTGCCCACTCTCCCAAAAATAAATAAATAAACAATTTTTAAAAGATACAAAAATCCTAAATTAAAAAAATATATCAAAACTAAATGTGTATAAAAACAATAAATCATCCTGAACAAATAAAAGTTATGCCAGGAACACAAGGTTGATTCAATATTAGAAATTTCATTTTAAATTAAAAAAAAAAATGTAGGGGAAGCTCTTTCTGCCCACGGGTCCTGCCCCCTTGCTTTAATAAAATCATATTTTTGCACCAAAGACATCTTCAAAAATTCTTTTTTGGTCATTGGTTCTGGACTCCATGAACCCCCATCACCCCAAAACCTCATCATTTGGCACCATAATGTGGGTTTACGAGTCTCTTCATCTGGACCCTGAACCAGTGCACACTTGGTGAGTACTCTTTTCCTCCTTTACTCTCATGGAATTTTCAAGGAGTATGGTCTTATTGAAGCACTTTCATATCAATTTCTCAGGCTACAATCCACTCACCTGTGGCTACTCTACAGGGAGGAGAAAGCCTGCCTTTTGGGTGGAAGTTAGTACCCTAGCCTGAATGGTAATAGGACCAAGAAACTTGATGCCTTCACTTTATTTCTGTCCTAATGCAAAATCATCTATCTTGGGCATGGGACATCCACCTAAGTGACTAGCATGGCTGCCAATCTTAATACTCCTATGTGAGATTTCTTCTTCATTAGTCTAATGTGATCCCCTTCACATCTCTGGTCTACTCACTTCTGGCCTTGAGACCTCCACTGGGAGCCAGCTGAAACCAGTACTTGATTGAACTAAAACCCAACAAGGGGCCATTTCCTAGGAAGTCGTTTATAAGGACTACATGTGTTGGAATGTTGCTTAGATCATGATGGATTTCTGTCTTTACAGTTTCCAGTCAATGTCCTCTACTAACTGAAACTACAAAATTGGGTTATTTGGAAAACTTTTCCAGTGTCTCCTATGGTTTAAAAATGGCGTGTTTTTCATGGCCTTCTCTTTAAGGCAAGCACAGTGCAGCACAACATGACCACCAAGGCACAGCATGGCCTTTTCCATGAGGCAAGCCACAGTGCATTGCACCAAGCCCCCCCCCCCAACTGCCCCAGGAATGGCACATGTCCTTCTCAGCAAGTCAGACCCTCAGTCCATATGCCAGCACACATCTGTAGTATAGAATGCAATGGGAAAGCTGAGGGAGGGTCGACCTTCCTCATTCAGAAGCCCTTAGCTACTGGTTGTGATCATAGCAATTTTGTTCCATGGACACCTCAGGTCAGTTTGACACCTCAGGAACCTCTGACATATCTTGGGCATGGGATGCCACCCAGAAGTTGGGTGGGGGACGATTTTCATGGTAATGGATCTTCTCTCTAGGAGGAACATGAGAGCTCCTCTTCTGTCCCCAAGGACTCTCCCTTGGGATGCCTTTTTAACCCACTGCAAACCATTCTAATTGCAAAATTTAGGGAAAAAATGACCTGTTGTAACACTGCATGGCCTTAGTAGAATCTAGCAGTTAGATCTTTTCTGAAGGAAACAGGGCAAATGGATGGAGGTAACCTAGGTCAAGGCCCTCAAGGATCTGAAGCAGGACCCAGACCAAAAGACCTCTTACAGAATGTGCTGAAATATGTTTGGTTACTAAACTCCCTCCTGACATATTGGATATCTAAACAGGCCTCCTCCTGATAAAACTCAGTTGCTGGAGGAAAAACAAGCCATCTTTAATGAAGGGGACAATGACTCTCTCTCTTTCTCTCTCTCTTCCTCCTCCTAATAGATATGGGGGCTTCTCCCTCATTCATTTCCCAGATAATGGCTCTAATTGGAGCTAGCTGGTTAGTCTACCCCAGGATGGGGACATTAAGGAATATTCCCAAGCAGCTTCCAAAACTCCCTTTGTTTCAGGAAAATCCCCTGTCTTCTCTAGCTGATATGGACTGCCTAATTCCACTAGTTGGTGGAAAACAAAACAAAACAAAAACCTGGTGTCTGCTCTTCTATTCGGGCTGACAAAATTTAAAATTGGGAATCTTCTTTCTCTGCCATCTGCTAGCACCTCACCTCTTCTGTCTTCCTCTCTCTCTCTTCCTGTTTCTGCATCACATGTGGTGTGGCCTGCATAACTGGTTCCTATAACATCCTCCCAGCCTCAGGAACCATTGTCTCCTCTTCTCTCCCTCAAAGTCAAGGAGCAAAGAGCACCCCCTTGGACCATCCACTTCAAATTCCCCACCAGTGTTCCAGGTTAAAAAAAAATTGACAACAGGGAAAAATTTGTCTTAAGTAGACCCAAATAAAAAATATTTGTATTTAAGCTAATTTAAATTTGGTGGTTTGACACAGACCAGTCCATGACCATTAAAAATGAAGAGTTTTAGTCTATCTAGGTTTCCTGAAGGTCAAATAACTTCATTTTATCTCTGCTGCAATTTTTTAGCAAAAAGATGACTTAAAATGATGGTTAATTTTGTCTGTCTCAAAGTTTTCATGGATAGTTGTTAAGATAGCTTTCATAGTATTTGGAACCTAAAACTTTAAAGTTTCATTTGCATGGATAAATGGGATTGAATTCATTGGATATCTAGGTCTTTTCCAAATAGAATGGAAGGCTAAAACATTAATTACTGTACCTAGGTTTGTGCTTCTGACTTCTTATTGCAGAGACACTAAGGATATTTGGGTCAGTTGGTAAACATGCTTTGTGCTTAAGTGATTCATGAGTTTGCTATCTAAAGAATTATGGTGACAGTTCATAATTGGTTACTACTTTTCACTGGAGACCAAGGTGTCTAAGAGTTAAAAATTCTGCTAAGTGTAATTAAGACTGATGAAAATAAAGGAAAGAACTCTGTATGTAAAAAGTAGGAGATGTGTAAGAAAAACAAAAGGAAATGAAATACATTTTTGTTGAAGGTAAAAGAAAGTAATTTTGTCCTAAATGAGATTCTTTCTTTGGAGAGACATGTCTTGGGACAAAATTTGAAGGAAAGAAAAGTTGTAGAATGTTTTTGAAGGGAAATCTTTGGAAAAGAATTTTATGTGTGGTCAGAATGGACTAAAGCTGAAATAAATGGATTTTAAAAGTACACTGGCATAAGATTAAAATTCTGCTTTTCTCTATGTCAAAAAAAAAAGGGTTTCTTTGAATTGTTGATCTGCTGTTAATAAAAAAAAATAATATGCAAAGGTTTTTTCCCTTGTCTGCAGGGAAAACCAAAGCTTGTTTATGTCTTTATCAGGTCTTTGATTACTTAAGTTAAAACTTCTCAATGTTAAAGGAGCTAGGTTTTTATAACAACTATATAATGCTACATATTTGCCTTTGCAATGTCTTACTGCCACCTTGGTTAAATCAATAAAGTTTTAAAATTTGAAATAATCTGTAATCCTATTTAGGATGTGCTTTATAACTAAGGTTTTAACAAACTTTTCCAAGATTTAAATTGTAATTGAAATATTTTTGACCAATTACGTTTATTTCATGTGTTCAGTTACTCTGGAAGCACTATCAAGCAAATAATGGTAAACCTTAGGTTGTATTGCTTGAGTGAATACTATAACTATTCTAGAGATTATATGCAATTCCTAAAGTTTTAATATGTTCTGGTATAAGGCCCTCATTTAACATTCTAATTATAGTGTTGCATGGGGGAGGAGCCAAGATGGCGGAAGAGCATGGAGGTTTTGTGTGTGTCTTGAATCCATGAAATACAGCCAGACCAACACTAAACCACCCTGCACACCTAGAAAACTGATCTGAGGATTAACACAACAATCTGCACAACCTGAAGTACAGAATTCAGCAGGTATGCAGCGTGGAGAGGTGAACTTGGGGAGAGAGAAGCTACGGAAGGCAGGGAGCTGCTTTTGCATGTGGAGGGAGGATGGAGAAGGGGTGGGAAGGAGAATATTGGAAAAGCACCCCTCCTTGAAAGCAGCTGGAGAGAAAGTGGAAAATTGGAAACAGCCACAGGGACTGAACTAATAAGGGAGAAAGAAAGGAGAGGGTTTAAATTCCATTAAGACTGTAAACAGGGAGAACACAGAGTCTGAAACCCCGCAGCTCAATATCTGGCGGTGCTCTGGTGGGAAAGGCGAATCCCCAGGAGCAGAGTGGGGTTCAGGAGGTTCTTGGCCCACACAGGGAGAGGCAGTTCCACTGCAAGAAGGACATTTGGTAGAGGCTGTGAGGCCACCTAGGCCTAGCAGACCCCAGAGAATGGCCACATTTGCTGGTGTTGGCACAAGGTCCTTGGGGGTGAAGACTGGTGCTACATGTGTGTTGTGATTTTCCATAATCCCTGAGGTGCTGCTGCTACACTGTCTCTCGAACTTTTTCTGGGGCAGGTTGACACCTGGCCACAGTCTCTGGGCATTGGCAGCCGCATAGTCCCACAAGTGTTCCTGGGTGCAGCTGGCACCTGTCCATTGCTAGATGAGACCCTCTGCAAAGGGGGAGAACAAGTCAAAGCTGCAGTCCCTCAGAAGTGGGGCGCTGGGGAAGGCAGCCACATCTAAGACAAAACTCAGGAGGCAGGTGCTGCCTGGGGCTTGGTCACGGACAGTGTGGAAACAGGTAGTGGACAGAAGCCGAAGACAAAGGATGGGTGTGCAATTGCTGAGCGGGGAGAACAGAGTTTCAATACTAGAGACTAGGTAGCTGGGTGATGCCATTTTCACCACTCTTGTGCATGCCCATATGCACTTACAAGTGCCACAACAATCCAGCCCAGTAGACTAGCAGCGCTATCTAGTAGAGAATGGAGACTTTACAATAAGCCCTTAACAACTGGGCCAACCTCACTCTTCAAGAACAGAAGTCTCACCACCTGCTTAGTTTATGGACTATAAAGTGCTTCCTAGTTTGACTTCTAGGGGAAAACGAAGTAATTTCAGTCGTATTTCAGTCTTTAGCTTTTCCATCTATTCAATTTTTTCTTTCTTTCTTTCTTTCTTTCTTCTCTTTTTTGTTTCTTTTCTTTTTCTTGAATACAGAAAGACAAAAAATTCATTTCATTTTTCAAATTTTATTAAAAATATTTTCTTTAATTTTTTCTACTATATTTCTTACTTTTGTGTAATTTTTTTCAAATTCTATCTTACTTCCATCATTTCATTTTAGTCTACTTCAGTGTATTCATGTTTTCAAATTTTCAAACAATTTCCTTTTTTTTTTTTACTTTTTTTCCTCCTTTTTTCTCTAATCTATCAAGCCACTTTCAAAACTTAGACCAAAACACATTTAGGGTCTAGCATAATTTATTTGGTTTTGTGTGTTGTGTTTATTTTTAATTTTTTAATTTTAATATTTTTTATTTTAATTTTTTATTTTAATTTTTCAACCTCATTAATTCCTTTTCTCCCTTCAAAACATGAAATGAAGGAATTTTCAACAAAAGAAAGAGCAGGAAGAAATGACAGCCAGGGACTTTATCAACACAGACACAAGCAATATGTCTGAACCAGAATTTAGAATCACAATAATAAGAATACTAGTTGGAGTCGAAAATAGATTAGAATCCTTTTATGCGGAGATACTAGAAGTAAAATCTAGTCAGGATGAAACAAAAAATGCTATAACTGAGCTGCAATCTCAAATGGATGTGAGGCAGCAAGGATGGATGAGGTAGAACAGAGAATCAGCCATATAGAGGACAAATATATGAAGAATAATGAAGCAGAAAAAAAGAGATTAAGGCAAAGAGCACGATTTAAGAATTAGAGAAATCAGTGACTCACTAAAAACGAGCAACATCAGAATCAGAGGGTCCCAGAAGAGGAAGAGAGAGAAATAGGGGTAGATGGATTATGTGAGCAAATCATAGCAGAAAACTTTCCTAACCTGGGGAAAGACACAGACATCAAAATTCAGGAAGCACAGAGGACCCCCATTAGATTCAACAAAAACTGACCATCAACAAGGCATATCATAGTCAAATTCACAAAATCCTCAGGCAGGAGAGAATTATGAAAGCAGCAAGGGAAAAATAGTCCTTAACTGACAAGGAAAGATAGATCAGGTTTGCAGCAGACCTATCCACAGAAACTTTGCAGGCCAGAAAGGAGTGGCAGGATATATTCAATGTGATGAATCAGAAAAATATGCAGGAAAGAATTCTTTATCCAGCAAGGCTCTCATTCAAAATAGGAGACATAAAAAAATTTCCCAGACAAACAAAAATTAAAGGAGTTTGTGACCACTAAACTAACCCTGCAATACATTTTAAGGGGGATTCTCTGAGGGGAGAAAACATGAATAAATAATAAATAAATAAATAAATAAATACCAAAATCAACAAAGATTAGAAATGACCAGAGAGCACCACCAGAAACTCCAACTCTACAAGCAACATAATGGCAATAAATTCATATCTTTCAGTACTCACTCTAAGCATCAATGGACTAAATGCTCCAGTCAAAAAGACATAGGGTAACAGAATGGATAAGAAAACAAGATCCATCTATATACTGTTTACAAGAGACACACTTTAGACCTACAGACACCTTCAGATTGAAAGTAAGGGGTTGGAGAACCATCTATCATGCTAATGGCCAACAAAAGAAAGCTGGAGTAGCCATATTTATATCAGACTATCTAGACTTTAAAATAAAGACTGTATCAAGAGGTGAAGAAGGGCATTTTATCATAATTAAGTGGTCTATCCACCAAGAAGACCTCACAATTGTAAACATTTATGCACCAAATGTGAAAGCACCCAAATATATAAATCAATTAATCACAAACATAAAGAAACTCATTGATAATAATTCCAAAATCGTGGAGGACTTCAACACCCCACTTACAATGGACAGATCATCTAATGAGAGAATCAACAAGGAAACAATAGCTTTGAATGACACACTGGACTAGATGGACATAACAGATATATTCAGAACATATATATATATATATATATATATATATATATATGTATATATATGTGTATATATATGTGTGTGTGTGTATATATATGTGTGTGTGTGTGTGTGTGTGTGTGTGTGTATATATATATATTCTTCAGTGGAATATATATTCTTCTCCAATGCACATGGAAAGTTCTCCAGAATAGACCACATTCTGGGCCACAAATCAGCCCTCAGCAAGTACAAAAAAGATCAAGATCATACCGTGCATATTTTCAGACCACAATACTATGAAACTCAAAATCAACCATAAGAAAAAATTTGGAGAAGTATCAAATATTTGGAGACTGAAGAACATCCTACTAAAGAATGAATGGGACAACCAAGAAGTTAAAGAGGAAATTAAAAAGTATATGGGAGCCAAAGAAAATGATAACAGCAAAACCCAAAACCTCTGGGATGCAGCAAAGGTGGTCATAAGAGGAAAGTATATAGCAATCGAGGCCTTCCTAAAGAAAGAAAAAAAATCTCAGGTACACAACCTAACCTTATGCCTTAAACAGCAAATAAAACCCCAAAGCAGCAGAAGACAGGAAATAGTAAAGATCAGAGCAGAAATTGATGCTATAAAAACCAAAAACAAACAAACAAAAAACAGTAGAACCAAGAGCAATAAAACCAGTAGCTGGTTCTTTGAAAGAATTAACAAAATTGATAAACCACTAGCCAACTTTATCAAAAGGAAAAAGAAAAGGACCCAAATGTATAAAATCAATAATGAAAGGGAGAGATCACAAGCAGCACAGCAGAAATAAAAACAATAATAAGAGAATATTATGAGCAATTATACACCAATAAAATGGGCAATCTGGGAGAAATGGACAAATTCCTAGAATCATATACACTACCAAAACTGAAACAGGAAGAAATAGAAAATTTGAGCAGACTCGTAACCAGTAAAGAACTCAAATTAGTAATCAAAACTCTCCCAAGAAACGAGTCCAGGGCCAGATGGCTTTCCAGGGGAATTCTACCAAACATTTAAGGAAGAGATAACACCTATTCTCTTGAAGCTATTCCAAAAAATAGAAATGGAAGGAAAACTTTCAAACTCATTTTATGAGGTCAGCGTTACCTTTATCTCAAAACCAGACAAAGACCCCACTACAAAGGATAACTATAGACCAATTTCCCTGATGAACATGGATGCAAAAATCTTCAAGACATTAGTCAACCGACTCCAACAATACATTAAAAAAATTAATCACCACGACCAAGTGGGATTTATACCTGGGATGCAGGGCTGGTTCAATATCCACAAAACAGTTAACGTCATTCATCACATCAATAAAAGAAAGGACAGGAACCATATGATCCTCACAATAGATACAGAGAAAGCATTTGACAAAATACAGCATCCTTTCTTTATCAAAACTCTCAAGAAAGTAGGGATGGAAGGATCATACTTCAGGATCATAAAAGCCATATAGGAATGACCCAATGCTAATATCATCCTCAATGGGGAAAAACTGAGAACTTTCCCCTTAAGGCCAGGAACAAGACAGGAATGTCCACTCTCGCCACTGTTATTCAACATAGTATTGGAAGTCCTAGACTCTGCAATCAGACAACACATAGAAATAGAAATAAAAGATATCCAAATCAGCCAGGAGGAGGTCAAACTTCCACTCTATGCAGATGACATGGTATTCTATATGGAAAACCCAAGATATTCCACCAAAACACTGCTAGAACTGATTCATGATTTCAGCAAAGCTGCAGGATATAAAATCGTTGCACAGAAACTGCTTGCATTCCTATACACTAATGATGAAGCAACAGAAAGAGAAATCAAGGAATAGATCCCATTTACAATTGCACCAAAAAGCATAAAATATCTAGGAATAAATCTAACCAAAGAGGTGAAAGATCTATACACTGAAAACTATACAAAGCTTATGAAAGAAATTGAAGAAGACAAAAAGAAATGGAAAAAGATTCCATGCTCCTGGATAGGAAGAACAAATATTGTTAAAATGTCGATACTATCCAAAGCAATGTATATATTCAAAGCAATTCCTATCAACATAACACCAGCATTCCTCACAGAGCTAGAACAAATAATCCTAAAATTTGTATGGAACCAGAAAGACCCCAAATAGCAAAAGCAATCTTGAAAAAAGAAAACCAAAGCAGGAGGCAATACAATCCTGGACTTCAAGCTATACTACAAAGCTGTAATCATCAAGACAGTATGGTACTGGCACAAGAACAGACACTTAGATCAATGGAACAGAATAGAGAACCCAGAAATGGACACATTAACGTATGGCCAACTAATATTTGGCAAAGAAGGAAAGAATATGCAATGGTATGAAGACAGTCTCTTCAGCATGTGGTGCTGGGAAAACTGGACAGTGACATGCAGAAGAATGAACCTGGACCACTTTCTTACACCAGACACAAAAATAAACTCAAGATGAATGAAAGACTGAAATGTAAGAGAGGGAACCATCAAAAAATCCTTGAGGAGAAAGGAGCCAAAAACCTCTTTAATCTTGGCCGCAGCAACTTCTTACTCAACACGTCTCTGGAGGCAAGGGAAACAAAAGCAAAAATGAACTACTGGGACCTCATCAAAATAGAAGGAAACAATCAACAAAACTAAAAGGCAACCAACAGAATGGGAGAAGATATTGGCAAATGACATATCAGATAAAGGGTTAGTATCCAAAATCTATAAAGAACTTACCAAATTCAACACCCAAAAAACAAATAATCCAGTGAAGAAATGGGCAAAAGACATGAATAGACACTTCTCCAAAGGAGACATGCAGATGGCCAACACATGAAAAACATCACTCCTCGTCAGGGAAATACAAATCAAAACCACAATGAGATACGACCTTACACCTGTCAGAATGGCTAATTTTAACAACTCAGGCAACAACAGATGTTGGCGAGGATGCAGAGAAAGAGGATCTCTTTTGCATTGTTAGTGGGAATGCAAGTTGGTGCAGCCACTCTGGAAAACAGTATGGAGGTTTCTCAAAAAATTAAAAATAGAACTACCCTATGACACAGCAATTGCACCACTAGGTATTTATCCAAGGGATACAGGTGTGCTGTTTTGAAGGGACATAAGCACCCCAATGTTTATAGCAGCACTATCAACAATAGCCAAATTATGGAAAAAGCCCAAATGTTCATCGAATGATGAATAGATAAAGAAGATGTGGTGTATATATACATACCATTGAGTATTACTTGGGAATCAAAAGGAATGAAATCTTGCCATTTGCAACTACATGGATGGAACTGGAGGGTATTATGCTAAGAGAAATTAGTCACAGAAAGACAAAAATCATATGACTTCACTCATGTGAGGACTTTGAGAGATAAAACAGATGAACATAAGGGAAGGGAAACAAAAATAATATAAAAACTGGGAGGAGTCAAAACATAAGAGACTCTTAAATATGGAGAACAAACAGAAGGTTACTGGAGGAGTTGTGAGAGGGGGGATGGACTAAATGGGTAAAAAGCATTAAGGAATCTACTCCTGAAATCATTGTTGCAATATATGCTAACTAATTTAGATGTAAATTAAAAAAAAAAATAAAAGCAAAGAGAGAGAGAGAGAACACACAGGTGCGGGAGAGGGCCAGAAGGAGAGAGACTTTTCCAAGCAGGCTCCATGTACAGCGCAGAGCCCAATGTGAAGCTTCATCTCATGACCCTTGGGATCATGACCTGAGCTGAAGTCAAGAGTCAGAGGACCAATTGACTGAGCCACCTACTTGCCTGTGTGTGTGTGTGTGTGTGTGTGTGTGTGTGTGTGTGTGTTAATTCTCGATGGAGTGCCTGGGTGGCTCAGTTGGGTGAGTATCTGACCTCTTCTCAGGTCATGATATAGTGGTTGGTGATTTTGAGCCCCGCGTCGGGCTCTGTGCTGACAGCTCAGAGCCTGGAGCCTGCTTCAGATTCTGTGTCTTCCTCTCTCTCTGCCCCTCCCCTGTTCACATTCTGTCTCTCAAAAAAATAAATAGTTTAAATAAAAAAATAAAGTGTGGAGTGCCACAAAAATAACTGAATTTCCTTGTCAGTTGCATCATAATGCACTCTCATTATATTGTTAATCTTGTCCATTATTTAGTCTTTTGTCATTTATAGTTATTGTACTTATTCTCTTATAAAATGTATTTCATCTTCAAGGAGATCCATAAAAAGGACTTTTAGGACAAATACAGGTATCTGACATCATTAAGGTTAATATTAAAATGTGTAAGAATTTCCAGAACTAAAAAAACTGCACTTGAACTCAACAACAATTACTAACATGGGACTAAATGAAATAAAGAAGATAGTTATAGTTTTGCAACTCTTGTTTTATAGTATTACTGGTTCTCTAATGTTCTTCCAGGTTGAGGAAACTTTCCCTTAAGATCCATGATATACAGAAATATGATAAAGTATTCCTTTGTAAACAAACTGAGGCATTTAACTTTTCTCTCTTCCTAAACTCTCTGAAATTCAAAGATTATCAGTGAGTGTTCTTTTTCATGGCAATTACAGTTATTTGCATAAGTTCAGTAAGAATCTCTTCTCCTTTGGATACCATTGGAAATACTGGTTATATTACCAAGGCTTTGACAGGAATGTCATATTTGAGAGTGACATGCATAGTTTCAGATATGGCCATATAGCTTTAAGGAACTAAGCCTCTTGGAAATGTTGGCCAGATACCTTGCTTACAGAGTTCCCAGCAGCCTTACCAGGTGAGTAAAGAATGTCACTTACTGGTAGATGCAGGAAACTCAGGATATCTTGAGGACTTCCTGAAGAGGAATTTGTCCAATTCTACAGGTATTGCAGGCATGTTTGATGGCAAGTACTTGGTTTGGCTTCTGCCTGGAAAGGTTACTAAAAGTTCAATCTAGAGTCCTTCTAAGAAGTTCCAGCAAGCAAATTTTAAAAGATCTATATGACCAATCACTGTTCTTGCTGAACTTACGTAAATAATTAGGCCAAGTGTGTTAAAACTGGACTTGTTTTACAAGCAAATTAGTTTTCATTTGAATGTCTCTAGAAATGAGGGTTTTAGAGAGAAAAACTGTGTTTCAATAATGCACATTTATGGATATTAAGTTATACTTCCGATTGTCTTTAAATGTTTGTTTGCCTAAACTAGACAACTTGAGGTAAACTTAAATGATACTGTCACAATAGCACAGGTATGGACATACTTTTTGGTATTCTGTGGGAATAATAACCTCATGACATATTATTTAAACAACTAGAAAATGAGATGGAATCCCCCCAACAATTGTGCATGAAAAGTTTTTTTCACTATAGACCTATCAATAAATAAAGACAATATTTTGCCTTATTAAATATTGTGCCTTATTAAATGATCCACTTGAGGCCGGGTTACTTTGTAAATCTAAGTGAATATGCATACCATATCCTCCCTAAATATGATCTGACAGGAGAAACCCAGCCTGTATAAACCCAGAAGACCTGGTTTATTTAAAGGATTGAAAGTCGAATACAACAGCGGATTTAGCTCCAAAATGAAAGGGCTCCGTACTGGGTCATATTATATACACCCAGTGCAGTAACATTATAGGGGCATTCTTCATGGACTCCTATAACTAAAATAAAACCTGTACTCCCTTTAGAAAGAAAATCAATGAGCAAACTAATGTGCCTTCTTATTCTTGCGAACCTGTGAAAGACCCCAAACTTCTCTTATGATGGTTCTACCTTTCTTTTACATTCTCCTTTCCCCAATTTATACTAATAATTCCTTCTTAAAATGGGTCTTTCAAAAGAATCATTACAGACATTTGGATTACAAACCAGAAAAACCCTTCTGATTCTTCCTGCCTATTCCCACTCCATCTGAGGATGCTTCAAGCCTGACATCTAAAAATTCCCACTGACAGCACTGGTAGACCCGATGTTTGTAATTTGCTATAACCATTAACCTATATTTTTTCTTGTTTCTATAAAGATGTTTTTTATTAAGTACCTGATTGTTTAGTAAACAAAACAGAGTCTATATGATGGCTAAACGCCACCTGTTACAAAGTTAAGGCCTTAAATGACTCTCAAAGTAACATTATATTAAATACTGAAATAAATGCAAAACAGTTCTACAAAATAGAATGTCATTAGATGTTTTAAACTGCTGTACAAGGTAAAACTTGTGCTCTCATAAAAACAATACTTTGTGTATATTCCAGATTACCACAAATATTTCTGAATTTCTAATGAACATGAATACTCAAATTGGCACTTTAAACAATCCCTCTCTTTCCTTTAATGATTGGCTAAATTCCTGGACTAGAGGATTTTTGTCAACTCCCAAAAGGAGTTTTATTTGTATTTCTTTCTTGTTATTTTAATTATGTTTTGCTGTTTTCTCCCATATATCTCTGCCTGGTGCCAAGACTCCATCATTACAATGACTTGTTGAAAGATGATCCTTATCCACAGAGATACCACCTTATTGTCCGCATTGGATTCAGCTGCCTCCACCTTTTGTAACTCCCCTATATGTTCCCCAACTGACCAATATTGACCCATAGGTAGGGACATCTGTACACCCTTATTCAGCAGGAAGAAGCTACAGAAGATAAGACCTTCCACCTTCAGCAACCTTAAAGATTTAAGGGTCAAAATTGTTCAGGGGAGATATGATGAGGGAGCTTGAGGCAGGGTGAGGAAAAAATATAAGCTAGCACACACTGCCCGCCACCCCAGGTGGGATGTATGTATTCTTTGGCACTCCTGGCTGCCCAAGAACAAAGGAAAGGAGAAAAACAAATGGTTAGCTGATAGAGATCACAGTCCTGCAGGACCCGAGTCGCCATCTATTTACAAATATCTTAGTAAATTATAATAAAAATACAATCTTGTCAATAGCCTAATTTCCAGAAACCTATGGATTCAGTTTCCTGAAGCCCAAACATCACCCCTCCATAATGATGTGGGAAACAGACAGAAGGAAATGGTAGATAAAATTAAATTTTCTTATAACTTGCAGCACACTGACAGAGTAAAACCTTTCTCCAGGAGCTCCCTACTATCTTAATGCTAATGATTTCCTAGAGGAAAAAACAACCTTAGCTTGACAGTTGCTGGCTTCCAGTATCCTGTGAGTATTTAGCATATGAAGATCTCCTAGAAACTTCCCCTGGTTTTCACCTCCCCAACCTCATAGTATATAACCAGTTTGTCCTCATGGTCCTGGGGCAGCTCTTTCTGCCCACGGGTCCTGTCCCGCTCTTTAATAAAATCACTTTTTTGCATCGTAAATAAGTAAATAAGTAAATACATACATACATACATACATAAAGTAGAAAACACTGTATGATTACCTCAAAAGTTGACAAAAATCTTCCTTCAATCATAATAAATATTTATTCATAATAAAATATTTTAACAATTTAGAGGTATGTGTAAATGTGTGAAAGTATACTTAGTCTATTTCAAAATGATTAATGACAACCAAATTATTCTCCAGCATAATTTACCAAATTTAAGTTCATTCAGGAAGATACAGGCAGAAGTTCCTACTTTTCCACATCCTCACCAATATTTGGTATTATCAGACTTTTTAAAAATTTGCAATATAATGAATGTAAATATAATTTCACTGTTTACCTTTAAATATTACTGTTTACTGACAGATTCTTCTCCCTCTCCTTCTCCTCCTCCTCTTCCTTTTTCTTCACTTTCTTTCTTCAATAAATAGTTAATTGCTTATTCAAGTTATCTCTCTTCCAAATCCTCTGTCCATAACCTTGGCCTATTTTTCTATTGTGTTGTCGTTTTATTTCTCTAGTTGATGTACAGGAGTTCTTTATGTTTTCTGAATAGTAACCTTCATTATGTGAGTTGTATGTGAATTTTAGAAATGCAGTTATATATGAGAATGGTAAACATAGATGGAGTTGCTTTCTGCTCCATTATTTTAATTCTGAAAATGGAAAGTTCAAAATTATCTAACTCAACTGTGATTCAGGCAAACAACAGAATACTACATAGCATTAAATGAATATGAATACGGGATACCTATACATAGAAACATAGCTAGTTTCCAAACCATAGAAACATAAAGTTGCAAGTTAAAAGACCTCATGGGCTATCATATTATTTGTGTGGAATTCAAGACACACCAAACCATACTACATATTTTATAGATCATAGAGCTACTTATTGGAAGTAAAAACGGTGATTGGATGAATACACACCAAATTCATTGGTGTGGTTGATTCTGGATACAGTAGTGTAGATAGGTATTATGACACAAACAATAGCTATTTTAATTTTATCTCAAGTATTCTATTTCTTGATGTTCAAAGAAAATTAATTTAATTTTAATTAAATAATTATTTTAAAAATTAAAATTTTAATTAATTAATTAATTAATTAAGCATTAAAAATAAATACCCTCTCACTTCATTAACAGCACTATCAACAACTTAAAATTGCTTGAAATGATCAACTTAAAGTTTATAAAGATCTTTCCAAAAAGAGAATAAAATTTTCATAATTAACCATATGGAAAATCTAAATATCACCTTTAACCCAGGGTATTTGTGAAAATAAACATATAAAATAGCTATTTTCAAGGATGTCTAAGATATCTATTTCTTATTAGCAACATTTCAGCTCCATATAACAGAAAATGTTATAACGATCACACGCACGTGCAAACAGTCATCAGTCATGACAAAGCCCACAAAGATGTAAGAGAAAAGGGTATTCTTTCAGTAGCCTACTGCATTAATATTTTATTTTTCTACTGTCATAGATTAACCTTTCTTTTATTTCTGAAAAACTAGAAAGAGGTTGAATTTCTATGGAAAGGGTACAAGAAAATGAAAACATATAAAGAAGTGAGACTCATACCAAAGTCAACTCACCTTTCCTTCTTTATATTATAAAACGCTATTCTTTATCAAAAACAAATATTGTTTAACTTTAAGCTTTTAAAAATGTTCTTAATATGGCTGAGAGAGGGTTGGCAATTTTTTAAAAATAATCTTTTTGTATTAATTCACTTGCAAAAGACAATGAATAAATATGGGGTGATGGCCAAAGTCTGTTGGTGAAATGTAACACTTTAAAAAAAATTAATGTTTATTTTTGAGAGACAGAGACAAAGCACGAGCAGGGAGGGGTAGAGAGAGAGGGAGACACAGAATCCAAAAGCAGGCTCCAGGCTCTGAGCTGTCAGTACAGAGCCCGATGCAGGGTTTGAACCCACGAGGGGTGGGATCATGACCTCAGCCAAAGTCAAAGTTGGATGCTCAACCAACTGAGACACCCAGGCACCTGCAATGTAACACTTGTTAAATGACAGAGAAGGTGTTAACATTGAACAGCTGTTCCTCACAATAATAAAAACCTAATAACACAATGATCTGATTTGGGAATTTTACTAAGGTCACTGATGTTGAATTTCAGAAGGAAGTAAATAAAAAAGTTGTGAAGTCTGTTTATCAAACCCAAATACTTAAGATGGTAGATTGTTCCAAAAGTTAGAAAAATAATTTCATAGAAGAAAGTAAATAATAATTAATATTACTCAAATGCACCTGAAAGCTCATATTTGTTCACATTTAATTGGAACTTCACATTCAATATGGGATAAGATATCTAAAAATTTCAATCAGCAGCTCATCTGCTAATGTAAATCCTCAGGGCTGAAAACTGAGATACTTATCTTGGTATCTCATGTGATCCAGACTTGCACAATATGTATTCTAGACTCAAACTATTATAAGATAAGGTAAACTTCTTACTCTCAGTCTTACAATCTTGGTAATTGTCACCTGTACCAGATTCATTATCTTTCTCCCTTCTTTTGTGATTAACATAACCCCAAAACTATACTTAAATGCTTACATATTCAAACGTATCTTTAACTGAGACATGATCTTGCTAACTATGACATTTTGCCTAACTGTGTTGACTCAATAATTCTATTTTTACTCAAAAAATATTAAATACATTTTTGAAAACATTTCTCATACATATTACCTAACAAAAGATTTTCATTTCATTCTTAATATACATCTCCCAACAAAGGTGACTTGTAATGATCAGTATATCCCAGAGGCAGAATTAAAATATTTCCTGTTACTTGCAGAAAGAAGTACTTGAATTTTCAAGTTCAAGAGATCTGCTCATTGAATAGTATAAATGTCCTTGCAGGAACTGCCTCTGTGTTCCATTAAGATAGAGCAACTCAAAGCTGTTTATTGATAGATTGTATGCAATCTAATCCATTATCCTCAAAACATTTTTTTTGAAACTTCAGGAATAAAATTTAAACTCATCACAATATACTTCTAAGTGCTATAAAAAATTGACTTTACTGGTTCACATTTTATTATTATTTCTTTTTAATTTTGCATGGAAAAAATCTTAACGCTTTATCCTTCTAATAACTTTATAAAATATTCTTTCGTATTTCAAGTTTTTCTAGTCTTTCTTATTAATACATTTATCACAACTCCTCAATCCATAAAATGGTAAACTCCATCACCTTATTAATTACATTACTTTAAGAGATAACATCAATAAAATAAAAATAAATAAAATACAAGATAATTTAAGTTTTTCTTTGTATTTTTTTATAGGAGACATCTTGCAGGGTAAGGTACCTTGAACCATCCACCCTTAGGTAGCATTCTCAGCCAGTTCCCCTCACTGGGTATCAGCTCCACTTTTACACAATTAGAAGCTGAAAAAAACAGTCTCAAAGATTCCTTCCAGGCCAACAATTCTCTAATTCTCTAATTGATTAGCCCTAAGATAATTAGCTATGATGTGACAGTCACTCATTACTTTCAGTGTGACTATTGATAATATGCAATATAGAATATAGCTTATGATGAGATTATCATCATAAACACAAAGGAACACAAAGTTCATTAACCTTTAATCCATTAAATAGTGTATTAATTTTTCTTTAACCACTGATGCAAAAAAAACCATACAATTACTAAATTGAAAAAATATGAATTTTATTAAATTAAACATTCATATCTAAAGGTCAAGCTTAAGTTCCCGATTTGTATTATGAGAGATATGTTTGTTTGTGTATTCATCAATTTTATTCATAGTTTTACCTCAAAGCTTTTAGATATTTGGAAAACATAACCATCAGAGATGTCATGGAGTCCCGAAGGAGAATGACTGTGTATGAAGCTAAAAAAGAAAAAGCCAACCTGTGAATTACTTTATTTGCTCACTCAGCCCATATTTCCTCAGGCCACACCAGACCAAGATTTAAACAGTAGTCACTAAGAAAAATGTCACTTAAATTTCTTTTTTGTCCACTCTCGCAAAATTTTTATCACTCTGCAAGATCACTTCTGTACCATCTCTTTCTTGGGTGAGAATACTTATAGGTACTGTTCAGTTATCTAGTGATAACAGTTTTTCTCTTCCTTGTCTCTCTTGGCATCAGGTCATCACACCAATTGTGGCAACCGAAACTTCAACATGATGTGGCCCAGGAGGTCACCAAGAGCAGGACAGAGCCATAACACCTTCCTAAAGGGGTAAGAAATAGAACTACTTATCCCAGTGAATCAGGGAAATTTATAAAGAATCATTCCTTAACGAAGGATAAATAGGTTCCAGAAGAAAGATAATTATCAGATCAAAAGATCAATTCACCAAGAAGACAGTGATTCTAACTAAATAAGCATGCAAAAACCAACAGAACTGTAAGATATTTGCAACAAAAAGACTAAAAATATAAAAAGACAAATCCACAGGGGTGCCTGGGTGGTTCAGTGGATTAAGCGTCTGACTTTGGCTCAGGTCATGATCTCACGCTTTGTGGGTTCGAGCCCCGCTTTGGGCTCTGTGCTGATAGCTAACTCAGAGCCTGAAGCCTGTCTTTGGATTCCCCCTCTCTCTCTGTCCCTCCCCTGGTCTCTCTGTCTCTCTCAAAAACAAATAAAACATCAAAAAATTAAAAAAAAAAAGACAAATCCACAAATACAGTTGGGGGCTTCAACACCACACTCTCAAAAACTGACAGAACTACCAGGCACAAAATGAGGAAGATATAGAATAACTGAACAATACCATCAACTAACAAGATTTCAGTGCTATCTATAGGACACTCAACCCAACAAGAACAGAATATAACGCTACAGAGTTCTAGATCATGGATCCAATGGCCATTTTAGCTGCATATTACATGCTGAGTTCTAGGACTACATTGAGGAATGATCTGATGGCAAAGAGCATAGTAGCTCTTAGGCTAGGAACTACCAATGTAGGAAAAAGATGAGGAAAGATGGAATTAAGACAGTGGCAGTGAGGGTGAGCCTCAAACGGAAGCACTCTCCCTTATATGAATACTTGATCCACTGATTAAAATACATCCTGGCATTTCTGTTCTTTACCAAGGAACTCCTTATAATATTTCTATTGTTTGATGTGAGATTTTATATTTCTGAATTTGGGAACTTTTTTCCAGAAAGCACTCAAGCTCTGTGCACTTTGTGAATTATTAATACTTCTCCATTTTTTTCCAAACACCAAAAGCACCAAATGCACCATTTCTATATAAAGTCATTTCTACCAGATTCTTCTGGTAATTTGGAAAATTTGATTCTAATGCTACTCTCCTTTCCATGGCCACACAGTTGGCTTCTTTCCTATCACTGCTTTCTCTTCATATGTGGCAGAGTTCCTTTTGTGTTCATCCCTCCCTCAGAACACAGCTTTAAAGGTCGTGTACCTATATCAACCCTTGTGGGAAGAATATGAAGTTATTTGAAGCTTTCCAGATAAGATGAGAACAGACAAACCAGTCAACCCCAAAGAAAGAAAATGGTCCATATGTCAGGAGATTCAGTCAGGTTGAACCATCACCAGTTTCGGGCTTGGGAGGAGTGACTAGTTACTGAACTCTGTATATCCTAAAGTAAGTATAACAGTGCCTTGTATTTAAGAGGTATATACATACATATCAGGTCAATTCAAATGAAGATTTTAGGAAATGCCTGATGAGTGAATAAAAGTTGAATGTAAAGCTCATTTTGCTGGCACATTTATCTGGTATGTAAAATATAAGATTAGTTTTGTGTTCTGTGATCTCCTATAATTGCCTATACTTAAAATGGGTTATTTTTAAGCAAAGAAAGTTCCCAAGTGAATTTCTTAATTTATAAGATATTTTTCAAGATCCTACCATGTGCCAAGCAATGTGTAATTGACACAAGGTGAGTAAGATGCCCTCTCAGATGTCTGGGAACTTCAGTCTAGGCCAGAAGCAGACCATCAAGCATAATTAAGATTATATATAAATGCAGAAATAAAGAGAAATAGAAACTGTCACTTGAGAAGAAATAAGGCAGGATGTCAATAGATGTAACAAGTGACCTCTTGTCCAATATAAGCCAATCTGCCTTGATGGCAGACAGGATGAAATCAATTTTCCTCTCAAACTCCTTCAGTCTATGAAGGAGATAAAGATTCTGTAGCTACAAATAGGAGGAGAAAGAAAAAGCAGCTTAAATATCTGCTCATTCTCTGGCTCTATAATACTCTGTCATCATAATATTAAGAGCTTACACAAATTAATAAACTACATAGCTATACTAGCTGTCACTAAATGTCTTACTTCTCACTTAGAAAAGCAAATACACTTATTTTTCTATTCTAAATTTTTATTGAATGACTTAAAATTCAAATCATGATGTAGAATTTCATATACTTCAAAAAAATTCAATAAACTTGACAAAATTTTTGTCAAGAAAAATTAGCACATTTTTTTTTCTGAAGAAACAGTGAGGTTCAGGGAAGTTAAATTAGTTTTCCTCTGCCTCAGTCATTGGTTACAGAGCCTGTCTTCTGCTTTCCCTTGCACACTATATTACAGGTAATACACACACACACACACACACACACACAGACACAAACACACACCTGAAAGCTCAGCAATCTGTAGCTACCACATCACAGAAAACACACTCTATAGGAAAACTTTAGTCTCTAAAATTCTTGAATATACATGTATAGAGCCAAGTAGGGAGGAACAGTTTGCTCTGATCTGAAGTTTACCCATAACAAAATCTCCCAGGCAACTATAATTCATAGTTCTTTATGGATTAATGGAAATATTCTTTATTTTACACAAGGAAAAATAAGTCATCAGGGAAAATTTAAGAATTTAAGGCAGAAGTTAGAACAAAGGCCTGTGATTCTTCATTAGCCAAATGCAATATCGGCTTTCAACAGTTTGAAAAGTCACCAAATAAAAAGGAAAAACATGCATATATGATTTCTGTAATAAAATGATTTCCTTCCTGAACAGTCTTTCTTCTCAAAAGCTATTAGAAGTGAAAATACAAGGTTTTTTTCTTGTATTTTGTTTCCATCATTATGGACTGTAGCAAAGAAGAGGAAGGAAGCAGGAGTCACTTCTGTAGATCACTAGTTAAATTATCTGGAGTTTGTAGGCCAATAATGATTTATATTCTTTCTATCTCCATGGAAACTCCAGTCAAATCTTGATTATCCGAAGTGTGAGAGGATTTTTCAGACTTTTCTAAGTGTTCACAGTGTTTCCTCTTGCTGCACTGCTGGGTTCCAACCAGGCTCTCCCAATGAGGAAAAAAAAACAAAAACAAAAAAAAGGTTCACATGCCACTTTCCCTGGACTGTGTGTGTGTGTGTGTGTGTGCCTGCATGTGAGAGAGGGAGAGACAGAGACAGGGAGAGAAACAGACAAAGGAAAAGAAAGATGTCACAGCGAGTGTCCTGGTCTGTTCTTTTTATTTTATTTTTTTTAACATTTATTTATTATTGAGAGATGGAGAGAGACAGAGCATGAGCACAGGAGGGGAAGAAAGAAAGGGAGACACAGAATCTGAAGCAGGATCCAGGCTCCAGCTGCCAGCACAGAGCCCAGAGTGGGGCTCAAACTCGCAAACCGGGAGATCATGACCAGAGCTGAAGTCTGGCACTTAATCGACTGAGCCACCCAGTTGCCCCTCCTGCTCTGTTCTTAAATACATAGATAGTACCTTTATTTATTTTTCTTATCTATCACGTTCTGTATATAAGCAAAATTGACCACAATTCTATTTTATCATGACTTGGATCTCAAGAGTCAGTTGGCAAATATTGGTGAAGTATTTTTATGAAGTCTTAGATTTTTTGTGAATAAGTTTAATTCCCATAGAAGCAGGTGTTAAATTTGCTTCTAAATCTATGTTTTTGCAGTTTATGACCTTGAGTAAGATGACTGACCCTTTATTATAAACTGCAATTTTTAATAGGAAGGAAGAGAATACTTGTGTGTCTATTCTTGTATACTGCTTAGTTTGTCTTCTGACTTTGACACAAAAATGACTTGACTGCGTAGTTCTAGTTCTGGACAAGATGAAATGGACTTATACATTTACGTGAATTTTTTTTTTTAAATCTCTATTACTGAGTACAGCTAAAAACTCTAATAATCATACATGACACTGAAAGGTAAGGAGAAGATGTCAGATCAGCTTGAGATCCCAGGACTCAAAAACCAATAGGGTGGTGAATTCTCTGAGTTTCCTTTTTTTTTTCTTTTTTTAAAAATCCCAAACAAGATCTGGAAAAGCCTGTGACCTGAAAATGCCAATAGGCACAGACAAAAATACCCTCAAAGAAAGCTTATTTCTGTTTGCCAAAAAACAGGAAAGGGAAAGTCTAATAGATATCTTTTTGATAACACACATTCTACCCAATCAGAACACCAGGGGAAAATGTATGCCTTGTCTGTAACCTTATGAACAAATGTCTGGTAACAACAAAGTGCACCAACCCTTCCAAAGTACCTGCAGAGGCTAAGTGGGAATCTTGGTTATCCATTCCACCCAGCGGGAGGAAGAGCTTCTTGTCTCCCCAACAGGATGATGTTGGTTAGGACTGAAAGGGCAGCCTGGGCTTCCACTGAAGTTCAGCCATAAAAGTACCACTCCATCTCCCTGAGTGGGGTATAGGAAGGAGCCAAACAGGCAGCCTGGAATTTCACACTCACTCACTGGTAACCAAGTACCCCTCCCATCAGGGTGTCTGAAGATGACTGTACAGCTTGGACCTCCATCTCTACCCAGCAGTAAGGACTTGGTTCCCCTCTTTGCCTGACAGCATGGTTTCAGAGGACAATTGATGAAAGAAAATATCCAGCAGTTTTTAACATAATTAATAACAGAATAAAATTGAAAATCACTCATAATAACAAGAACTAGGAAAATTTCAACTTGAAGAGGATAAGAAAATCAACGGACATCAACCATCAGATGACAAGATATTGGAATTATCTGAAAATAATTTTGATGTAGCTATCATAAAAATGCTTTAATGAGCAATTGACAACATAGTTGATACAAGTGAAAAGATTGAAAATAACAAAACAGGAAATAGATGATAAAGTAGAACTAAATGGAAATTTTAAGTTAAAATACAATAAATAACATAAAATTCTCGTTGGATGGGCTTAATAGAAGAAGGGAGATGGCAGAGTAAAGTATCAATAGACTTAAAAATACATAAACAGAAATAACCCAATCTGAGCAACAGAGAGAATGCACTGAAAAAGCCAACCAAAGAACCAACCAACAAACAAACACTGATACTATATATAAAAAAGATGTGACATTCATGTCACTAGAGTCAGGAAAAGAGAAGAGAACAGGGCAGGAAAAGTACTTAAATACTAAACAAAACTTCCTATATTGGGCAAAAGTCATTACCTACATATTAAAGAAGATGAGTAAACTCTAAACAAGGTAAATCCAAAGTAATCCATGCCAAAACACATTATGACCAGACTTCTGAAAATCAAGGACAAAGAACATTGAAAGAAGCTAGAGGGAAACAAGCAATATATATGGAGAACAATTATCTGAATGACAACAGATTTCTCACCAGAAACATGAATAAGGAAAATGCACATATATTGAAAAAATATATTATGAAAACATTAATCAAAAGAAAGAATAAGATAAAGTAGACTTCAGAACAAAGAAAATTACCAGGGATAGAGAGAGACATTACCTAATGATGAAATGGTCGACCTACTAAGAGACAGAAATCCAAATGTGTATGCACAAACAACATAGATTCAAAGTACATGAAACAAAATTTATAAAACAGGAAAAAGAAATAGATATATCCATTGCTATGATTGGAAACATCAACACCCCTTTTCAACATTGATAGAACAACTAGTCAAAAATGAGCATGGATATAAAAGGACTAAACAACACAATCAGCCAACAAGATTGAATTGGCATCTGCAGAAATCTCCACCACCATTAACAAAATACAATTTTAAAGCAGCTATTAAACATTCATCTTCATACATCACATGAACCACAAAAACAAACCTCAGCACTGTAAAAGAATTGAAGGCATATAGAGTTTGTTTTCTGACTACAATGAATTCAAACTAAAATGCAGTAACAGAAAGATAATGGGAAAATTTCCAAACATTTGGAAATTATACAACACACTTTAAAAAAACCCATAGGTCACAGATTAAGCCACAAAAGAAATCAAATATACATTCAGCTGAATGAAAATAAAAATAAAACATGTTAAATTTGTAAGATGCAACTAAAGCACTACTGAGAAGGAAATTCACAGCACAAAATTTTTACATTAAAAAGAGAAAATTCTCAAATAATAATCAAAGTTCTGATCATTAGAAATTTAAAAAATGATGGCAAAATAATCCCAAGATAGCAGAAGGAAAGAAAAACAAAGATAATGGAAGAAATCAATGAAATTAAAAGAGAAAACTGATGGGGCAGGGGCCAGAAACTAGTTCTTTGACATCAGCAAAGTTCCCAAAGTTTAGTAAGAATGACAAAGATAAGAAGGAAGTCACAAATTACAGGTATCAGGAATGAAAAAATGAATATCATAACACCCTGCAGATATTAAGGGGATAATAAGGGGCTATTATAAGCAAATCAACACACATAAATTCAACAACCTAGATAAAATAAATCATTTCCTCAAAATACACAAAATAAGAAAAATCAACTAACAGTAAATAGATCATGTAAATAGCCTTGTAATTATTAAATAAATTACATTTACTATTTTTTATAAGAAAATATCTTTAGGTCTAAATGATTTCAGTGGGAAATTGTATACCAAACATTCAAAGAATTAAGATCAATTCTACCCAATCTCTTCTAGATAATGGAAGAGTATGGAACATTTCCCAAATCATGTATCATCCAATACCAAAACCAGACAAAGAATTCAAAAAGGAAGAATACCAATATCCTTCATGATTATAAATGCAATAATCTTGAACAAAATATTAGCAAATCAAATCCAGCAATATATGAAAAGAATTATACACTTTGACCAAGATAATTTTATTTCAGGAATGTAGTATAAATTAAAAACACATTAAAATTTACAATAAGTAGAAATGAAATACTAGGTATAAATCTAATAATAACTATACAGCACTTGTATGATGAAAACTACAAAACACTGATGAAAGAAATCAAAGTATTGAGTAAATGGGAGACATACTGGATCCATGGATTAGAAGCTTTGATATTTTTGAAAGGGAAGGCCTACGCCGGCCGACTCCATCTTGTTCTGTGTCCTTCACCTTGACCATACCTCCTCCCCTTGAGTAACCCCCCCTCACCTGCCTAACAGGACTCGGACCCTTCCCCAGGACCCTTCCCCAGCCAATCAGCTGAGGCCATAGCCATTACCTCACCAACTGCCCCTAGGCCCCAATAAAACCTTTGTCCTTTTGAAACTCGCTCTCTCTCTGGTATCTCACCGCTGCGTCGGTGCAGGTAGGGGATTGAGCTCGAGCTAGCTCGAATAAAGGCTCTTGTTTTACATCGGACTCGGCTCCCTGGCGGTATTTGGGGATCACGAATTCTGGGCATAACAATTTTCAGATGCCAACTGTCTCCAAAATTGATCTGAAGTTTAATATAATTTCTATCAAAATACTATAAATATAGAAAAGTTTATTCTAAGTTGATGTGGAAAGGCAAATAAGAGAGAATAGTTAAAACATTTTTTTTTTAAATGAAGACTGGTGGGAGGAATCATTTTATCTAATGTTAAGACTTACTACCTACAGTACTCAAGAGAGTGTAGTTCTGGCAGAAAAATAGAAACACAGATCAAGGGAACAGAAGAGAGAACTCACAAATAAATCCCAAAATGTATTAACAACCAATGTGTTGTATAGAAGTGCAAACGCAATTCATTCAAGGACAGATTATTCTTTTTAATGTATGATGCTGGAGCAGTTGGATATGCACAGGAAAAATAAAAATTAACTTAAAGCAAAGTTTCACACTTTATACAAAAATTAATTTAAAAATGATGATAGATTTAAAAGCAAAATGTAAGACTACAAATCTATTAAAATAAAACATAAGAAAAAAATCTTCAAGACCTTTATCAAGGTGAAGGCTCTTATACATGATACCAAAAATTTGATCTGTAGTTTGATCTGTAATAGGACAAAAACAACACCAATCAATATTGGACTTCACCAAAATTAAAATCTTTTGTTGCACAACACTATTAAGAGAATAGAAAGACTATCTACAGACTTAGAGAAAATATCTGCAATCCATATATTTGACAAAGGACACTTATCCAGAATATATGACTCTCAAAACATAATAGTACAAAAATGATCCAGTTAGAAAATTGGCAAACTCTAACAGACAGGGGTGCCTGTGTGGCTGTCAGTTAAGTGTCCGACTTCAGATTAGGTCATGATCTTGCAGTTAATGGGTTCAAGCCGTGGGTTGGGCTCTTTGCTGAGAGTGTGGAACCTGGAGCCTGCTTTGACTCTGTGTCTCCCTCTCTCTCTGCCCCTCCCCCACTTGCACTCTGTCTCTTTCAAAAAAAAATAAACATTAAATTTTTTTTTTTTAAAAACCACTAATAGACATTTCACTAAAGGGAGAAATAGATGGCAAATAAGCATTTGAAAAAAATGTTCAACATCATTAACCACTAGGGAAAGAAGAATTACAGGCATGATGAGATATCAACTCACCTATTAAAATAGCTAAAATATTAATAGAAACATAATAACAGTAGTAAATGACAGGATGTAGAGAAACTAGATCTCTCATATATTTCTGGTGGGAATGTAAAATGGTATAGTCACTCTGGGAAATAGTTTGATAGCTTCTAAAATATAAAAGTTTTATAAAATAAAAATAAAATGATGTAAATAGAATAAACATATCATTACCATAATATCCAGAAATCAAACTCATGAGATTTTTTTATTTCAGAGGAACAAAAACTTAGGCTCACATAAAAACCTGTATAAGAATGTTAAGGGGGGCCTGGGTGGCTCAGTCGGTTAAGCATCTGACTTCGGCTCAGGTCATGATCTCATGGTCTGTGAGTTCAAGCCCCGTGTGGGGCTCTGTGCTGACAGCTCAGAGCCTGGAGCCTGTTTCGGATTTTGTGTCTCCCTCTCTCTCTGACCCTCCCCTGTTCATGCTCTGTCTCTCTCTGTCTCAAAAATAAATAGACGTTAAAAATAAAAAAATAAAATAAAGAATGTTCATAGTGGCATTCTCTCTAATAGTTAAAAGTTGTAAATAATCCAAAAGTCCTTCAATGAATGAATGATTAAACAATTTATGGTGCATTCATACCAAGAAACACTAGTCTTAAGAGAATTATGCTGAGTTAAAAAAAGAAAAAAACAATCCCAAAAGGTTACATTCTTGAAATCCATTTATAAAACAGTCTTGAAAAATAGATTAGTGGTTTCCAGCAGTTACAAATAGGGATGGGGTTGGGGATAGCTTAGTCCAGATCTTCTCAAGAGATACTAAAACCTGAACACACTCTGAGGACAATTGATCATTTACCTGGTGGCATTTGTAAGATACATTTTCTCTTATGTCTCAACAGACAGGATCTCAATGAAGATCATTAAGAACTGTCAGAAACTCAACCCAGTACTTGTGGGAACAGACCTGGAAGGACTGGTTGGTATAGTTTGAGGCAGGAATTCCAATGTAGGGATGGAATTTCCTGGACTTTGCTCATAGAATACCATTTTCTCTATGCAGTTCATAAAAATTCACTGACTCAATAAGACCAGTTATAAAGCAAATTGCTTAATACTAAACTCTCTTTATTGTAATATTTTAAAAATATTTTAAACAATTTTTAAACAATATTTTAAAAATATTTGTTATATGCAAAGCTAGTCCTACACCTAGACAGGGGAAACTGAATGTATAGCTTAAAAGGATAATAGGTAGATTCAGGAAGAAAAAGGAGATTTTGAACAAAAACACCGAAGTATAAATAAAAAACTCAGGATTATTTGCAGATAACCCAGGGGTTCTAAAAATGCATAGATTGCAAATCTACCTAACATCTGTGATTGTAACATTCATGGTTGGGTTTACCAATACTTGCCCTGAAGGTGGAATCCTTGTTTTTCCACTGCCATATCCCAGAGGTCACAGATAAACAGAGTCACTGTGCTGGTGCAGCACACTGTGACCCAAGTACAGGAAACAGTGAGCTTATTGTAGCTCACTTGTTTTGTTAGACTTCAGTTCATAACACTTGGCATTTCTATGGTTTTTGCCTTCACATCCACCATAAACATTTTAGTAATTCAAGAAATGTACAATACTTTGATAAAAGGACAAGGGCCTTAATGACTAATTTATTCTTTAATGAACATAGTACTTGTGATTAACTGCAGTGTTGTTTTAAGAAGGATCCTTTGTAAGCAAAGTATTATGTATGTAAGATTTGTGTTATAGAAGGAAGGATGGCAAGAAGAAAGAAGGAAGATGAGAAGAAAGATGAAGGTGGAAGAATGGTAAATAAGTGAGGATGCCTGGAGGAGCAGATGAGTCTTTGGGGGCCAGTGCCATTCTTTCAGTAGCTGATAAGCAGGACAAATAAATGAACCATGTAATGCACATGAATTGTCACTTCAGGTAATTACTCTATCTTTGACACAAGGCTGAGGCTGTGTCCTCTTGGCGTGTTTATGTCTCTTTTTCCAAGCAACATTTCTCTGAATCTTTCACTGTCAAATAATTACTATGAAATGTTAATAGATATTCCATGAAAAAGTTGTCCATCATCTAATAACTTTGGGGTACAATGCCCACCATATGTTCCAACCCTGCCAAGATTAATAAGAGATTTTAATATATTAAAGTCTTCAAGAAATCCTGAAATTACAAAACTAACAGAGTTTTACTTTGCTAAACTCAGTGTTTCACAGATATTTCCACATGTGAATTTTTTTTCATTGACTACCGGTTTAACTTATTGCACAGCCCTAGCATGTCTCAGAAGGTGTTCTAGACTGATGCCAATATGTGACATGTGGTGCTTTTTTACATAGGACTAGAAGCAGAAAGCAGGCACCAAAATGGACCCTAAAGATCCTTGTCTTTTATTGTTCACTGCCTCGTGTACCCCCCTCCCACATTCTACCAGGGCTGGTCTCTGTGACCAAGAGAATATGCTGAAGTGTTGTATTTATAAGTGACTGTGGTTGTCATCTTGGACTTGTCCCTTCTTGGGTCTCTTGCTCTGGGGTAAGCTGGCTGCCATGTAGTGAGGAAGCTCAGGTAGCCTATGGAGATATCCACTTGGTGAGGAATGGAGGCCTCATGCCAACAGCCATGTGTGTGAACTTGGAAGATGATCCTCCCTTGGTTGAACTTTCAGTGAACTGCTTGGCTGCAAACTTTAATGGAGTTAGAGCCAGACTCACCAAGCTAAGTCCCTCATGGTTTCCTGATCCTCAGAAACTGTGAGATACCAAATGTTGTTTTAAGAAGCTATTAAGTTTTGGGGAAATTTGTTATGCTGCAATAGGTAACTAATACACTAGATAATTAAGAAAGGCTGAGGAATATGATATGTAGGTTTGTACCAGGAGGACATGCTCATTCATGCAATCAAGTGTAGATTACGTTGATACCATGAGCCATGTACTGAGATATAGCAGTGAACTAAGCAGTCAATCCCTCTCTCTACCTTGCATTCAAGTGTCCATTTACTTGGTAGATAACTCCAGTTATCCTCCAGAATCTCTCATATCTACAGTGATTCCATTTGTATCTGGTCCCAGGCTGACCCCACTTCCTATCTCTTGTGCAGCATGGTGTGGAGGGGCTACCAATTTATCACCAATGGAATGGAAGCAGCTCATGCAGCTTCTGTGTCTTGGACCATAAGCTCCTTCCTCTATGTTTCCCTTTTTCTTGATGCCAGTGGAAACACAGACAGACAGTGACCTACCTAGCTTTACCTATGCAGAATATCATAATGTCCTTGCATATGATGAATCAAAACATGCAAGAAACCTTGGCCCTTGAGTAATTGCATGGAGCAGAGTCACCCCACAGACCTGAAAGATAAATAAAATAAGCCTTTATGTGTTTTAAGCTCTCTGTTATTTGGTTTCTTTATTGCAGCAAGATAGCCTGGACCTTATTGATACAATTTATCATCACAAACTATAGTATATTAAACACATAGTTGAACTAAGCTGTATACAGTTACTCCAAAGAATATCTTCCAAAAATCAAACAGCATCCAAAGATAATATTATTTTTGATTTAGGGGACACACTTCTTTCTGTCACTCTCTCTAGCTTGCCCTTTGTCTATTTTTTATCATCATAGAACAACAGTCAAGAGTCACTAAACAACAGCCTGTGGGCTAAAATTTAGCCCACCATCTATTTTTGTAAATCAAGTTGTATCAGAACACTGCCATGATGCATTAGTGACATGTGGTCTGTGGCTGGCTGCTTTTGCACAACTGTAGAGGTGAGTAATTGCAAGAATTGACCTAAAATGTTTACTATCTGCTGCTTTACACAAAAAGTCTCAACCCTTGTTGTAGAGTATATGTTTCATTTAAATACTTTGTCAAAGGCCACCTACATTGCTCAGTCGGTTCATGTGTCCAACTTTTGGTTTCGGTTCAGGTCATGATCTCACAGTTTTCATGAATTCGAGCCCCACATCTTGCTGTGTGCTGGCAGCACACAGCCTGCTTGGGACTCTTTTTCTCACTCTCTCTCCCTGCCTTCTCTGCTCATGCTGTCTCTGTCTCTCTCAAAATAAATAAACTCAAAAATACATACATACATACATTGTTAAAACCCTTTATTGACTCATTATTAAAAACTGCAATGTCTAAAAATTACTTGCCCTGATTCTATTTTGGATAGCCAGTCAGTTTCTTCTGTTACTTTCCTAAAGGAGAAAAAGAAAACATGTAGTCTTCTTATGAAGCACCCTTTCTCCTGATTGACACTGAAGCATGCACCCCCATTCCGTGCTCAGCTGTCATCACAATGGTGGCCGAGATGTTGCTCCATGGGTCCCAGATGCTCTAACTGGTATCCTTCCCTGTCTTAAGGAGAATGATTCAGCCCTTATTCAGCAACCAGACATTCATAAAAAAAGGCTTTTGAAGAGCTTAGAGTAGGTACAATCATAGAAATATCTCTTTGCAGAGGTCTTTAATAATATACACCAGGGATCTTATGTAAATTGAACCATACCCATTAAAGGTAGGTGGAAATTTCAAAGCTAGTTAATGTGATTAAAAAGGGAGGCTTTACTGGCAAACCTTACATGGGTATTATTCCTTTAGACTTCTCTAGAGCCTGTATATGTTCCCTGTCCTCTTTCTCTTTGCACTTGATCTCCTAAGATGCAGCAGGTGGCTGCATCACACCCTGAAAAGTGCATCACCCAGGAAGGTCCCTCTGCCACCTACACATGCCTGCTCTGATACGCAGTTACTAGCAGAGGATTACAGAGGGTTTCTTATTTTCATGCCATGTTTGTGACTGATGCTTGGTTGCATACCTACTGTTACTTTCCTAAGGGAGAAATGCAGTCTTCTTATGAAGTGTCCTTTCTCCTGTATGAGACTGAAACATAAACCTTTCCAGGCTCAATTATCACTGTGTTGGTGGCTGAGATGTTGCCATCTTACCTTCCACCCAACCTTCTTGGTTGCTGCCTCCCCAAGGGTGAGACCTGGGCCTGATTTACCTCCACCTCCAGCACCTGGCACATATCACAAC